>NW_026526980.1:8431161-9631161 GCF_024362965.1 Panthera pardus
AAACCTTTAGCCTCCCCAGGGCACTGTGGAGAGAGACCGAAGTCAGGGTCACCCCTCCTTATATCTGGGAGATCGGCAGAGGGAGGTGCCCGGCATTGACACGACCACGGGCTCCTTGTTCTGCAATCAGGGAATACGAATGTCTGTGCCTCCAACTTCCCCCCAGGAGGAGAATCTGCTCGGGAACAGAGCAAAGTAGGAAACCCATTAAACACTGACTGAGGAAGCAGGCATGGAGGAGAGGAACCAAGAAGCCTGTGATCAGAGCCAGGCAGGGAGAGACCGCCCTGGGGCTGGCCCGCACAGCCTCCACTATTTTCAGGAACGATTCTGCGACTGACAGACGGAGGGGCTATGTCGATGCATCTGTTTCAGGGGAAAAGGCAGACTTTCCCGGCAGCCCTGGGAGATTTATAGGGTCAGATGCCCGTCCTGGGGCCTTTCCCCCGCAAGGTCCCCAGGAGAGAGGCAGCAGGTCCTAGGGGAAGGCTTAGAAGCTTCCAGGGAGGCTCCACGCTGGGGGCTGCCGGGGACCTCTGGCCGGAGACATTCCCATCGGAAACACACGGCCTCCAGGCGTGGGAAGCTGATAGAGCGACTGGTACGGGCACCAAGAGGGCTTGAAACGGGCACCGCGTACGGACCCGCGACTTCCTGGCTCGTCCCGCCTCCTTCCTGAGCCTGGGCTTGTATCTGACACAACAGAGCAGAGCCCTCTGAACGCGGGGAGCAGGGTCCCCTCCGAGCTCTGCACTCACTGCTTCTTCTGCTCACGCCTCCCTCTTCCTGCCTGATCCGTTCTCTTTCTTCTTCTTTTTCCCATTGAGGTGAAATTCACATAATACAAAATTAACCGAATGAAGCGAATGATTCGGGGGCATGTGGTCCATTCGCAGCATTGTGCACATCTAGTTCCAAAACATTCTTACCAGCCCCAAATAAAACCCCTACCCATTCAGGAGGCACCCTTCACGCCATACCTCCCACACCTGCTGGCAGTGACTTCACATAAATACAACGGTACAGTATGGAGCCTCCTGTGTCTGGCTTCTCTCATTTAGCATGATGTTTGCGAAGTTCACCCCTGTTGTGATATATATCAGAATCCCATTCCTTTTTAGGACTGAATAACATTCCGCTGTACGAATAGAGCATATTTTGTGTATCCATTCATCCACTGAATGGCATTTGGGTTGTTTCTACCTTTGAGCTGTTGTAAATAGTACTGCTCTGAACATCCAAGCACAAATTTTCACTTGAGTGCTCCTTTTCAATTCTTTGGGGTACACACCCCAATCCATTCTTGAAATGGCACCTTGAAAGTCACCTCCTATATGATTTTCTCTGACACTGTACCTCCCTGCACTTAAGTTGGAAGCCTTTCAACTGCATGCCCCGTCTGGGGCTGCCAGGGGCAGTGGTTGAAGTTGTACACTGCATAACTCTAAGGGGAACCATTCACACTGGTCATTATAGATTTGTGTATTTATTAAAACAATGTGGCAGCAGATGAAGGAAAAGTACCTTGAGAAAGGGGTGCCTTTTTCTATTTCTATAAGGGCACCACATGGCCTAGTGGTGGCCCTGGCTGTGACAGTCCAAAAGTTCCCTCCGCTGTAGCACTTAATTTCACTGTGATCATTGTTTCAACCTCAATACTTCTTAGCGGGGAAGAGTACAGGTTATCTGGAATAGTAATGGGCCATGTATGATGTAACAGGCAGAATTTTTCTCTTCCGCCTTAGTAAAACTTATGCTACTTTATATTATTTATAATAGCCCCAAAGTAGAGACAATAAAGACATCTGTCGACTGCTAAATGGATACACAAAATGCGGTGCATCCATACAGTGGAGTATCGCTCAGCCATAAAGAAGAAATAAAGCCCTGACTGGACACAACGTGGATAAAGCCTGAAGGAAGCCATGACGCTCAGGGCAAGAAGCCAGGCACACAGGACCACATAGTGTCTCATTCATTCCACGGATAGGATATTTCCAGAAGAGAGACACAGAAAGTAGACGAGGCATCCCGTGGAACTGGAGGCGGGACTGGGAGGTGACTACCCTGGGCACACAATTTCTTCTTGGGGTGAGAGAAATATAAAATTAGATGGTGCTGTGGGGCACCTGGGCGGCTCAGTTGGTTAAGTGTCCGACTCTTGGTTTCAGCTCGGGTCAAGATCTTGCGGTTCATGGGACGGAGCCCCGAGTTGGGCTCCACGCTGACAGCTTGGAGCCTGCTTGGGACTCTCTCCCTCCCTCTCCCTCTCTCTCTGCCCCTCCCCTGCTCATGTTCATGTGAGTCCATACACACATGCTCTCTCTCTCTCTCAATATAAATAAACGTTTTAAAAATAAATAAAGCATACCACAATAAACTTTTTAAAAACACTATGCTAATTTTACACCATCTCTGAATTAAGAGATTGGACTCCTTCAACAGAGCTATTCATTTTTCGGAGGTTTCAAAACTGCTTTTCACGCTTCTCCTACTAGCCTGTGAGCTGCTGGAGGTCAAGGGCTGGCCGTGATTCCGGGTGCCGGGAACAACGCCGGACACATAGGAGGTACTCAAGAAATGCTAACTGATTGGCATCTCGCTCTCTCTAAGGCAGTTGAGACCGAAGCAATGGGAAACACTTATGTCTGTGTTCACATAACCCCTTGGCAAACAAGTCCTGACCCCCGACTGTGTGCCAGCCACCGGAAACCTGAAGTTCACTAAGACCTACTCAGTGTGCTTTTGAGAGACTGATGATCCAGTGTGGGAGTCAGATGGGTAGAGCAATGACTTCAGGAAGGGAGGAAATGCTGGGGGCACCTGGGTGGCTCAGTCGGTTAAGCGTCTGACTTTGGTTCAGGTCATGATCTCACGGTTCACGAGTTCAGACCCCGCGGCGGGCTCTGTGCTGACGGCTCGGAGCCTGGAGCCTGCTTCGGATTCTGTGTCTCCCTCTCTCTCTGCCCCTCCCCTGCTCACACTCTGTTTCTCTCTCTCAAAAAATGAATACCCATTTAAAACATTAAAAAAAAATAAATACATAAAGCGAGCAGAGCCTACGACGGGTATTTGCCCAAAATGCTGTGTAAGACAACTAGCTTGGCAGCTGCCTGAGAGCCAACAAGTCTTCTCAGCTGAAGCGATTCTGTGCTACGTGGAGAAAGACGTGTAGCGTTTCCCCAAGAGGAGACACCAAAAAAGCAGAGCATCTCAAGCAGGGGGCCTGGGCCACAGTAGGTCAGAGATGGAAGGGACACCGTCCGGGAGCAGAGATCTGCAGGGCCGGGGCTGGCATGCCAAGGTCGCTCAGCCCAGAGACCGGCGTTCCCCTCACCTCACACGCACCCCTGCACACCCCTCCCTCCCCTCCTTCCCCCACCCTCGGGGTCCGGCCTTGGGCATGCAAGTCTGCGAGTGAGATTTCCGAGCAGATGATGGGCTCCAGAGGTCCCTCCCCCGAAGCTGGCCTGAAGATTCTCAGGGGATGCCCAGCCCCCCACAGACCAGCTATTTCGGCCTGATCCCAAACACAAGCTTGTGGTTTATCGCTGGGAAGCCAGAGGCCTGCAGGCTGACCATAAAAGGAGAAAACAGACCCAGGCTCACTGCTTCTTTTCCTTCCCATGCCAGGCTGCTGTGGGACCCAGCGAGAGGGCAGCGGCCAAGCCCGTGTCCCTGTAGGGTCACCACTACCCACCCCGCCGCCCCTCACCGCAGCCAGTCAAGAAGGGAGGACACAGGCCCCACCGTGTGCAGAAGAGAAGTAGCCCCCCTAGTGCCACGTGTGAAGGCGGTTGTCAGAGGATTCCAGACCCACGGTGAATGTCAGTGCTGGGCCTCAACTGCGGGTCCTGGCATGACAGCTAACACTTATCACACCCGCTGCGAACAGGCACCGTGTTCCCCGTGCACTTGTGAACCCCTGCAACAACTGGGGCGGGCACAGTGATTAGCCTCACGGGGCAAGAGAGGAAACTGGGGCACAAAGGAGTGGGTGCATCGGCAGAACAGGGATTTGAACCCAGCTCAGGAGCTGATGCCCGAACCCACCACCCTGGAGGTCAGGGCCCTTCTCTTTCTCTGGTCTTGATCTGCCACCTTCTTTCTCCCCCAGCAGAGTGGGCAGCAAGAGATTCTGAGTGGGAAGAGACATACTCTGAGGGTTTATGCAGGACCCAGCAGGAATTTTCCAGACCTACCCAAAGCTCTGGCATCTTTTTGTTTGTTTACTTATTTTGACAGAGAGGAAGCGAGCAGGGAGGAGCAGAGAAAAGGGGAGAGAGGGAGGGAATCCTCAATGCCAGTGCAGAGCCTGACGTGGGGCTTGAACCCACGAACTGTGAGATCACGACCAGAGCCGGAATCAAGAGTCACATGCTTAACTGACTGAGCCACCCAGGTGCCCCAGGTCTGGCATCTTTTCTTTTTTAATTTTTTAAGAAAATTTTTCATCTTTATTTGTTTTGAGAGAGAGATAGAGGGTGAGCAGGGGAAGGACAGAGAGAGAGGGAGACACAGAATCCGAAGCAGGCTCTGGCATCTTTAACAGCAGACGTGGCCAGTTGGCGGGTGGGACACGGGAAGACCGATATTTTCACGGTCAGCACAGAGCCCAGCACAAGGCTCGGTCCCACCAACCGCGAGATCACGACCGGAGCTGAGATCGAGAGTCGGAGGCTTAACCGACTGAGCCACCCAGGCGTCCCCCTGGAAGTCCCTTACATAGCACATGTGTTTGTGCAATGATTTGATGAATACCTGGGTCTCCCTCCCCTTGTGTGTCCCCACCCCCCCACAGCGGGGCCTCGGTTAACACTGTTGAATCAAAGGCAACCAGGGATTTCCTCTGGGGTTGGGAGGACAGAGAGGGAGGAGGAGGCCGGAGCGTGCATTTCTCATCAGCGATTATCAGCCAGAGCTCCCCAAGTCCCTTGAGCATGCCTGCTCCTTCAACTCAGTATTTACTGCTTGTTAAAAAATAAACAAACTCTCCCTAGCTCTCTCCCCTCCGTGCAAGACACCAAAGGGCGGTCCCTAAAAGGCTCATCGGACGATCCTCTATGCTTCCTCATTTCCTGGCAAAGAACGTGAACTGCCCATGACAACTCAGCACCGACCTTGCTTTGTCACGGCGTGTCAGTGAGGACCGAGTCAGGCAGAAGGAGCCACCCCCCACCGCCCTGCCAGGCCAGACACAGAGCCGCGACAAAATCTCCGAAGACCACGCATCCGGTCCCCTCTCTTGGGGGGCGTTGTAGGAACACGGTCTCTGGAGCAAAACGACTTGACATGACTTCCTGGTCCCGCCTCTTGGGCAAAACACTGTTCTTTTGAGGAGAAGAAGGATAAAAATCCATACCCTTCAAGGATATGGAAACAGTGATGTCAGACTGGATGCACAAAGCTGACAATTAACCCACGGCATGTTGGAGAACGCAGCGCTCGCTAGGATCGTCACCAGGGCCATCATCAATGTCATCCAAAATAGTGAGCCTGCCAAGCCGTCTAGACGGCAGTGATTCTGTCCCAAGAGGACGGGGTATTAGGCCAGGTCCGGCCCTTTCTAATGGGAAGGCCCAAGCTAGTCCCTTAGCCTCCTGGGGCCTCAGTTTCCTGGTCTGTTAAACGGGGGCAACGGCACTCTGGTACCACACCACCGCCGACGAAAGTCAGTGTTTTGAGGATGGCAGAGGGTGACGTCTCCAGCTGCACAAGGGCTGGAGGGCCAAGTCACCTGGTACGCTGAGTCTCCTTTTTGTCTAACGGGGAGGCTGTCCTGAGGCAGGGTGCTGCCCTGCGTGGTGCTGGAGAGGGCCGAGCCGTGCAGGCTTTACAGAGCAGTGAGCCAGGGCAGGGGCGGGGGGTGGAGGGGACATGGGTGCCCTTCCTCTCTCTGCCAAGTTCACAGAGCAGCCCTTGGTGGGGGGGGGTTGGTGACCCTGAGCTGCCCCCCACCCCCCAGGGCCCGCCAACCACAGACAGAGCGATGCGACTGAGTGTGGGAACTTGCAAAGCAAGAGAGCCTAGAGGTTAGGTCACCCCACCTCCCAGATGGCTCTCCAGCTTAAAGAGGGCTTGAGCTGACAGAGGCCAGCTGGCTGTTGTTTCTTTTCTAATCCCCTGAGAGTGGCCGTTTGGTGCTAATTACACGAGGACAAAACGCGTCCAGACGCGATCTTGCACGGGGTAACACATCCTGAGGGCTGTACTCAGCACATGAGAATGAAATTCTATGCGCCCTCCACACTCTTCCCCCCTACCCCCACCTGCAAACCACTGCAGGGGAGGCGGGAGACCCAAAGTGCTACGTCAAGGGTGGTGTTTTCCCCACATTTATTGTGTTAATTTGCCCCAGTCAACAAACTGTCCTAGGCAGCCCAGGCTTCAACACCCTGACCGTCTAGGAGCAAACAGCCTTCCATGGGGGTACAGTCGGGGGCTCAATGCAGCAGCTGGAGCCCCCCACTGACCAGGCGAGCCTTCAGCTTGGGCGTCAGATAAACCCAAGTTCAAATCCAGCTCTGACATGTTTGGAGCTTTTGACAAGTTCTTCTCCTCTCTGAGCCTCAGTTTCCCCAGCTATAAAAGGAGGCTAATAATGACACCCGCTTGGGGCACCTGGGTGGCTCAGTCGATTAAGCGTCTGACTTCAGCTCAGGAGGTCATGATCTCACGATTCGTGGGTTCGAGACCTGCGTCAGGCTCTGTGCTGACAGCTCAGAGCCTGAAGCTTGCTTCAGATTCTGTGTCTCCCTCTCCCTGCCCCTCCTCCGCTCATTCATTCCCCCTCTCTCTCTCAAAAATAAATAAACATTAAAAAAAAATTTAATATTAGCACCCGCTTCCCATGTTGGATTATCCGACAACTCACATAACCACAGACCCATGTGCACATGCACACACGGGAAGGAATGAAGGGAAAAATAATGAAAAATTTTGGAAGGGTATAGTATTTGCTGTTTCATGAAAACCAGCAAGGAAAATGTTATGGGGAAACATAAAAACTTTGTTGGCCTTCCTGGCTTTATAATTTAGTAATGCTTGTATTCTAGATTACATATGTGGGCACTATAATAGTTTCAAGGCTTGATTTTATTATTTTTTTTTAACGTTTATCTACTTTGACAGAGACAGTGCAAGCAAGGGAGGGACAGAGAGAGAGGGAGACAGAGGATCTGAAGCAGGCTCTGGGCTGACAGCAGTGAGCCTGATGTGGGGCTCGAACTCACGAACTGGGAGATCACCACCTGAGCTGAAGTTGGACGCTCAACCAACTGAGCCACCCAGGCACCCCAAGGTTTCATTTTAAAGATCTTAATCTGATCCTGTCTGCCTTGTAGGTTTGGGGTAAGGATTGATAGAGAATATTCCCAGGAAGCATAGGGCAAGCACACAATAAAAATCCACTATTATCCTTATCACCACTTTGGAAAAGAAGGTTTGAGAGAGTTTCCATTGAAGGAGAGTGGGTTGAACACATGCATTTAAGGCTCCTTCCTCCCCAAACCTGAGTGAAATGACAGTAAAGGGATTTTTCAAACACACGTGGAGCAGGTGAACCAGAGAAGAGAGAGTAAATAGCAACGAAATCTGGGAAGCCAGAAAACAGGATGAGTGATGGCAGTCCCAGGGAAGAAGTGTGAGCTGACAATGGAGAAGACTGGAAGAAATGTGATTTCATCCCAGAATCCCCTGTGAACCTCCCTCTCCCCCTCCACTGGCCAAACCTCAGTAACCAGCTGCACCAGGGGGTCTCTGGAAGAATGGGTGAAGGAGCACTCATAAACATGAGGATGAGCTCAAAGTCGGCTTGAGAAGCTGCTGGAAAAGCCAGATACCTTCTACACTCCCTGCAGCCAAATGGCTGCCCTTCCCACAGCCCACAGAAAGGGGCAGATTTTATTCTCTGGAGAGCATTAAACAGAGAGTCCCTGGCCTGGGGTGCACCAGGGACCATATGAAAAGGAAAACGTGCAAGTTTCACTCCACAGTTTGAAGCCCTTAGCCTCTTAACTACAGTTTCAAAATACTGGTACACAGGGGCGCCTGGGCGGCTCAGTGGGTTAAGCATCTGACTCTTGATTTTGGCTCAAGTCATGATCTCACGGTTCATGGGATTGAGCCCCATGTTGAGCTCTGCTGTTGGCACAGAGCCCGCTTGGGATTCTCTCTCTCCCCCTACTGCCCCTCCCCCTCTTACTTGCTCGCACCCGTGTGCTCTCTCTCTCTCTCTCTCTCTCTCTCAAACACACACACACAAGCAACCAAAATGACTGTGGACAGATCTTGACCCTCCAGGCAGAAGACAACACAAATCTTCCCTGAAAAAATCTGATCAGCCCAAGGAAAGATGGAAAGAGCAATTGGAAGTGCTCCAGGGAAGAGCCAAGCTCATCCCCAGCAAGCTATTTGTGCAAGTTCAGAGCGCCCATCACTGCTGTGGTGCCCATGCACTGATGCATCCCTGATGCATGGATAGCCAAGAATCAGCAAACTTCTGAAGAAAGCTATTAATATGTCAGACAGAAATGGAAATAAGTCAATAGGAAAAGAACCATCCTGGAGGGAACAGACTCAACATGGAGACGAATCCTCCAAGGAAAAGGACATCACATCACATGGGGAAAAAATGCTATAAGAAAGAAATATTCAGGAAACAAAATAGAGTTCTTAGAAATTACACACACACACACACACACACACACACACACAAACAGAAATTAAAATTTAATGGAAGGTTTGTAAGACAAAGTTGAGGAAAGTGTCCAGAAAAGGCTAAGAAGATGAAAAAGGGATAGTGCCAGAGTTCAATTCTGGACATGAGAAAACTTCTAGAGAAGCAGAACAGCGAATACAGAGAAAAAAATAAATCATCAAGGAAGTAATTCACGAAAATGTCCCAGAACTTAAGGCCATGAGTTTACAGATTAAGAGGGTCCATGAAGTCTCCAGCACAATGGGTGAAAACAGATCCATGACAAATCCCATCATCATGAACAGGGGGATAAAGAAGCGTCTAAAAGCCTCCAGAGAAGGAGGGGAATAAATTGGTCACACACGAACGATTAAGACTCCAATTGGCTTTTATCTTCTCAAAAATGACACAAGCTAGAAGACTGTGAAGCAATGCCTTCAAAATTCTGAAAGAAAACTATTTGTTGCTTGAAATTTTAAACCCAGCTAAACTAGCCGTCACATATTAGAGAAGTATCAAGTCTTCAGATGAGATATGCAGGATCTCAATCTGCCTCATACACATCCTTTCTTGAGAAGGCACTAGAAAAGGTGCTCCATTTAAACAGCACAGCAAATCAAGGAAGAGGAAGGCATGAAACCAGGGCCAAGGAATCCACCAAGAGAGCAGTGAAGTGAATTCCAACCATGGTTAGGAAGGTCTCGGATGTCAGCTACCAGTCATGGAGGGTAGCCAGGGCAGCTCAGAAGCCTCCAGTTGCAACCACCTTCAAGGAGAAGCTGTAAGTAGGGTCCCCAACACATATCTAGACATAGTGAAGGGGGATTAGCACATTTAGAAAGGAGAATCTGGGGAAGAGTTAGTGATTAAGTACATCCATTCATTATCAACAAGTATTAACTGAGCAGCTTCTATATGCTGGGCACCAGTAGGTATGCTGGAGATACAGAAATGAATAGGCAGACAAGGATACAGTCTGGCTCTTAGGCAGTTGATGGGTCCTCAGGAACTTAAGGGATCACTCATGTAACACATTCAAAGATTACATTCTACATTCACCGCATGTGTTATCCATCCCAACCCACCTCTTCACACCCCATCTTGTTCTACAAAAACCTTGTGGAGGAGGAAGCCACAGTTGCTTGCTTTATGTCTCCAACAAGACAGAAAGCTCGGGGCGCCTGGGTGGTTCAGGTGGTTAAGCGCCCAATTTTGGCTCTGGTCATGATCTCACGGTTCGTGGGTTCAAGCCCCGCGTCGGGCTCTGTGCTGACAGCTCGGAGCCTGGAGCCTGCTTCTGATTCTGTTTCTCCCTCTCTCTCTGCTCCTCCCCTGCTCATTCTCTGTCTCTCTCTGTCTCTCAAAAGTAAATAAACATTAAAACAAACCAAAAATAAAAGACAGAAAGCTCCTTGTGGCTCCCGGCCAAATGACCTTACAGACTGGGACAGCAATATTCATCAACGGAGTCACAAACTGGGCCTACACCTTCCTTTGCAAAAACCGAATTTCCCCTTTAGAGAGAAGAAGGTTTTTTTTTCCCAAAGCTTCCACTTTTTTCCCATGATCTGTTTCATTGGAGTCTATCATTGCCAGTTTTCCAGAAAGGACCAGGTAATGCCAAAATGAATGCCTCAGTAGCAACTGCTGATTAACATTTGCACTCAATAGTTTATGTTTTACGGATGGGCGTGCTCACAGTTAATGGATTTCCCTTGGGGGTTAAAATGTGCCAACGCTTCTAAGTCATTTTCCATCTCACTATGTGATTTTGTGTCAAAATGTAGAGCCCGCAGGGAATGGAATGTATTGACATGGGGATCCCCGTCATCGAGTATTACCGTGCCCCACAGTCGGGAGGTTGTCTGTGGAAGCCAAATGATCCCGACACAGAACTATTCTTCGATGAGTTCACCACTTAGGAAACCAGACCCCACTGAAGCAGCCCTCTCTGGTCCCCATCACTGCCTCTTATCCAACTCAGCAGCTTTATCTTGCCGATGACTGGGTGTCAGCACCCACCATCATCCACACACACACACACAACAAAGCAGCAGCCATGCACAACAGGCAATTTCCCTAAAGGTGCAATGTGTCGCGAGGTCAATGAGCCACGAAGGAAGGCCACGAAGGAAGTCACGTCCGTTCACAATTAAATTGTGACCACAGAGTCACCGCGAACGACAACATGGTAGTATTTTAAAAACAACGAAACAAAAGAACACTTGGGAAAACTCTAATAAGTCTGCAAAAATTATCCTCTTCAGCTGGTGCTGCAGAGATCAAACACGACGTGAGGAAAGCTGCGATATGCTCTCACGTGATTTTGTCCAAAGAGAAAAAAAAAGGTTAAAAAATATCAACCCTGGGGCGCCTGGGTGGGCTCAGTCCGATAAGCGTTCGACTTCAGCTCAGGTCATGATCTCACAGTTCGTGAGTTCCAACCCTGCATTGGGCTGTCTGCTGTCAGCACAAAGCCCACTTCGGATCCTTTGTCTCCCTCTCTCTCTGCCCCTTCCCTGTTCTCTCTCTCTCTCAAAAATAAATAAACATTAAAAAAAATCAGCCCTTAATTTTATACTCAATGTAAGAATTGGCATCTAGTTCCAATTATAGCCAAATTCCTACCGTACGCAGATAAAATAAATTTACAATTTGCAATGTCATTGCCCCAGCCCAGTCAAAACGTCTCCCCCCCCCCCCCCCCACCCCTTCCAGTGAAACTTTGGTCCCTGTTTTAAGTGACCTTTTTTTTCTGGAATCAGTTATTTTCAGACACTCAAAACTCCCTTCATTTCAAGACTTTCAGCTCAGTTACCACACGAAAGGCTGCATACCAAAGGTTAATGGTGGTGACCTCTGGGTGAAAGGATTATGGGTGCTGGTATATGTTTTTATTTTTTCTAGAATGAACATAAAATATTAAAGTTTTTTTTTTTTTTAACTTACACACATGTATTTTAAGAGCACTGTGGGAGTGCTTACCTGTGACTTTCCCTTCCCCTTCGCTAATGGAATTTCATTTCATTCCAGTATTCAGAAAAAAAAATGGGCTTGTGGGAGCTCCCTCAGCTCCAGGAAAAAGCCAGGAATAGTCTGAACCAATTATGAAGGTCCCGGTCCTGTTTGCCAACCCTGGGTTTAGAGGTCGGCATGTGACCAAGTTTTAATTAATGAGACGTAAGGGGATGCCTGCTGAGGAATTCCTGGAAAAGATTTTTCTCCCGGGTAAAAAAAAGAGACATGGAAAAAAGAACCTAGCCTTCCACTTCCTTCATGCGTTCCGCTATCATCGCATGAAGACATGATATCTGGAGCTATGGCTGCCATCTTGTAACCATGAGGGAGAAGCCGAGAAAATCCCAGAGGGGTCTGTTTTTGAGCTGCTGGATTAACTAACCCTGAAATCGTCCACCTGTTCTCTTCTTGTTACGTGAGATAATAAACTCCTATTGTTTAAGCCGCTTTAATTGGTTGCTACGTGGGGGTTTTTTGCAACCCAAAGCACCCCCAAATGCCATGAATGCTGCAACTTTGTGATGTTCAACTTCCTTAAAAAGGTATGTGAATCATCACTGTTAACTTTTCCATCAAGGGAGACCACAAAGAAATGTTTTTGTTTGTTTGTTTGTTTTTCTAAACAAGGACACATATCTAACTCCAGGAACCATCGCGTCACAACCGGAGATTACATGTCCATGTAGCCATCTTTGCAAGGCTCCCTCTGCTGGTTGTTGAAGGTAATGGCAGCCCCAGGTCTGCAGTGGTCCAGCTTGGGTCATACTTGTAGGGTTTGACCTGCTCTGTCAGTAACTTGGGGGCACTTCTACCTGAGACCCTCTAGCTTGAGGAGTGTCTCCCAGGCACACCTGGATCCCTGTCCTCAGGAACTTCCAGAACGGAGTTCTCCATTCCTGACTCACATCACTCTTGGAGGTAGCTATCCCAGAGGTTGACAAGTCAGACCCAAGGGCCAGGCAGTGAACACAAATGAGTGCCCCCAGTCCTGGGAAACTCATGCCCTCTCTAAACGGATGGTTGACATGTGGGAACACAGGTCCAGTGTTGGCAGATGTTCCGATATTTTCACAAGAACCTAAGTCGGTTGTGTCTGACTTCAGCTCAGGTCACGATCTCACGGTTCATGAGTTCGAGCCCTGCGTCGGGCTCTGTGCTGACAGCTCAGAGCCTGCAGCCTGTATCCAGTTCTGTGTCTCTCTCTCTCTCTGCCCCTTCCCTGCTTGTAACTCTCTCTCTCTCAAAAAACATAAAATAAATAAAATAAACATTTAAAAAAAAGTTGACAACTACTTCAAGTATCCTGAAAACTCTGTGTGGACCAAACCAAAGTTATCTGAAGGCTGGATACAGCCCATTAGCTGCTGATTCACACCCTCAGGACTATTTGCACCTCATAGTCACGTAGCAATTATATACAGCTTTAGGACTGGCAAAGCCCTTTTCTGCTGCCCTCTCCCAAGCGTAAGGAGACAGGAGAACTCCTGTATCTCAAGACCAGATCCATTTATAAGATGAAAAATCCTCTCACCCCTCCCCAAAGATCAACGGCACTGGGATGGGTGCTGTTCTTTTTACGATGCCCCCAAAACACCCGAGGAGGAAAGCAAGGGCTCGACCCTGCTGAGGCAAAGGGATTTGTTGAAAGAAGACCAAGGTTGTCCAACAGGTAAAGCTCACAACTTGGAGATGCCCCAGTTTCATTTTCTTGCCTTATTACACTGGCTAGGACCTCTAGTACATATGATGTTGAACAAGGGTGGTAAGAGGAGACACCCTTACCTTGTTACTCGTCTTAGGGGGCAAGGATTCAACCTGTCACTATCACTATCAAATCTGATGTTATAGATTTTTTGGACATTCCTTATACCAGGTTGATGAAAGTCCCTCCTTTTCCTAGTTTGCTGAGATACTTTCTCATGAACAGATACTAAGTTTTGTCAAATGCTTTTTTCTGCACCTCTGGATTGGTGGTGTGGTTTTTCTCCTTTAGACTGTCATATTGACTGATTTTTGAAGAGTGAACGAGCCTTGCATTCCTGGAGTAAGCCCTCCTGGGTCATGGCCTGGGTTCCCAAGCACTTTGAGAAACTCGTTTGCCTCTGTTGGAAAGTGTAGGTAGTAACACCGACCCTATCCCATAGATGGTGAAGATTTAAAAAAAAAGAGAATATGTGTGTTCCTGTTAAAGGAGGTCTGTGCCTTGACCCAAAGTGCTATTCAAATAGAGGCTAAGAAGAGGCCCCACAACTGCAAATGTCTGTTTTCCAAGCTTCTGGCATACCCAGCCCTGCATGAAGCACAGTAGATGCAGTCCATGATCCATGAAGCACAACAAAGTGATTCTAGATGCCACTCAGATTATGATTTTAATTTTAATAGTCACAGAGGCGCCTGGGTGGCTCGGTCAGTTAAAAGTCTGACTGTTGATTTCAGCTCAGGTCGTGGGATTTCATCCCAGGGTCATGGGATTGAGCCCCACATCGGGCTCCGTGCTGAGCACGGAGACTGCTTACGATTCTTTCTTTTTCCCTCTGCCCCTCTCCCCCACTCATGCTCTCTCACTCTAAAATTTAAAATACTACTAATAATAATTTTAATAGTTATATATTATTTTCCATGTGCATGCAAAAAAAACGTATATAGTTGCAATGTCTAACATCCGGTTTTATGCACGATGATGAGAATAGTTTATGCTGAGTTATTGAGTTATTTATTTACTTATTTAGTTTTAATTTATTTAGAGAGCACAAGCAGGCGAGGGGCATAGACAGAGGGAGAGAGGGAGAATCCTGAGAAGGCTCCCCACTGGCAGTGTGGAACCCGACTTGGGCTCAAACTCATAAACTGTGAACTCATGACCTGGGCTGAAATCAAGAGTCAGGCGCTTAACCATCTGAGCCACCCAGGCGCTCCTTCACTTAGTGAGCTTTGGCTAAGTACCAGGCTCTGTTCTAAGCCCTGCATGTTCAATAGTTCATTTAATCTTCACATCAGCCTATGAGATAGGTCACAGTTACTGTCATTGGCTTTTGCAGATGAAGAACCAGAGGCACAGAGAGGTTAAGTAGCTTGCTCAAGGTCACACAGCTAGTGAGTGGCAGAGCCGGGATTTAAACACAGGCGCCCCTATTCTAGAATCTATGCTCTTAACTAAATCTTGTTCAATCGGAACTAGATTGTGAGAAAGGGAGCTTATGAGAAAAATATGAATATATGGACATAATTTTTATGAAGTCTAACAAGAGCCAAAACTGAAGGTGACAGAAGTCACAGTAACAGTTACCTTGGGGGGGGGGGGGTTATAAAGGAGGTAGTGACTAGGTCGAGGCATGAGGGAACTTTCTGGAAATCTTTCACATCTTGGTCTGAGTGGTGGTTATAGGACCGCAGACCTATGCAAAAATCAATTTTAGGCTGGACACGACATCTGGCCACCCCCTGCTGTCTGTGTATTTCGCCTCAGTTAAAAGTTAAGAATAGTAATAATAATGAGGCATCAACATGGAGGTAATAAGCAACGGCCTTCAGACTGGAAACGCCTGCATTAAAATCTCCACAAGCTGCGAGACGGACCCTATCACTCCCTTTTTACAGATGGAGAAACTGAGGCTGGAGAGGCGAAGACCTCTCACACCACCCCCCGGGACTCCAGCCTCGGCTGGCTCCAAGTGCAGGGCAGGCTGGCTCAGCCCCAGGGCTGGCAGTCACCCCCTTCCTTCGGAGGTGAGGGCACCACGCGGTCCGCACCCTGACGGCCCCGCAGGGCCGGGGGGCAGCAGAGGGGCCGGGCGCCCCGGCGGCCCATGCCCGTATTTGCCCAAGCTGCCTGCTCTCTCTCGCCCTCCCAGCCGAGCGCCCAGATGCTCAGCTGCCTTCTTTCCCTTTTTCAGTCACAAGGCTCCCGGGGCCCAGCGCCTGCCCGCCAAGCTCCGCATTCTTGGCGAGGATGCAGGCGGGCGGGCCCGGAGGGGAGGAGCTCCGTCCCCGTCCCTGTCCTGGTCCCCGTCCCCCGCTCACCTTGCAGCATGCTCCGGTAGGCCGTGTCGGCGATGGCGTAGATGTGGGGTGGCATCTCGTGTCTCTTCTTGCCCTTGTACATGTCCACGATCTTCTCCGAGTAGATGGGCAGCTGCTTGTAGGGGTTGACCACCACGCAGAAGAGGCCGGAGTACGTCTGCGGACAGAGAACCCGAGTTGACTTCCAGAACACGGCCGCCCAGCCCGCAGGTCCGGGAGCAGCGACAGCCGTCACCGCCTGCGTTCGAACACTTACCGAGCGCTCTGTGTGCATTTTCTCCCCGCATCCTCACAGCAAAACTGTTGGATGCGTTCGTCTTGCCGTTTTAGAGATGGGGAAACTGAGGCTTAGAGTCCTCACGGGAACCCCTTGACATCCCTGTTAAGGACAGGGATGGGGGAAGAGGACCAAGGGGCAAGACTGGCTTTCTGGACCACCCGCGTTCTGTTTTATAGCTGCGTGCTTTCCAATCGTCCAGGTTCAGACCTCCCAGAGACTCACGGGCTCAGACCACAGCCAACTGTTGGGCACCTACTGTATACTGTATACACTGAGCTCTAAGCCCTTTCACAGGCATCTCTCTATTTAGCCTCCCATCTACCCTGTGACAGTCGCATGGTGATTTCCCTGCCGCCCATACGGCAGATGAAGAAACAGGGTTGGGGAGGTTGTCACACACACACAGCCGGCCAGAAATTTGCACCTAGAGACCACGACGCCTCCTCCCCAGATCTCACGCTCTGCACAGTAAACAAGGTACTCCCTCATCTGTAGAAAAAAACAAAACAAAACAAAACAAAACAGGGACAAACACAGCTGTCCTTAAAAAGCATTGGTACTGGGGCACCTGGGTGGCTCAGTGGGTCAAGCATCTGACTCTTGGTTTCAGGTCAGGTCATGATCTCACAGGTTTGTGGGTTCGACACCCATGGCAGATTCCACACTGCCCCCTCTCTCTCTGTCTCTGCCTCTCTCTCTCTCTCTTCCCCCACCCCTCAAAATAAATAAACTTAAAAAAATTTTATATATATATAAAGATTGGTACTGACACAAGATACGGCATGGGCGGACCCTGAAAATGGTATGCTCACTATGAAAGACACAAAGGTCACATAGCGTATGATTCCATTTATATGAAATGGCCAGGACAGGCAAATCCATAGAGACAGAAACAGAAACCTGGTTTCCAAGGACTGGGAAGGGCGGGGGGCAGGCCGGGGGGGTGGGGGGGGTGGGGAGGGCAGTGACTGCTCATGGGTGTGGGGTTATAAAAACGTTCCGAAACGAGACAGGGGTGATAACTGCACAACACAGCGAATGTGCTGAAGGCCACTGAATTGTACCCTTGAAACTGGATCCGGTGGTGAATTGTATGTTACATGGGTTTTACCACAATTAAAACAAAATCGTCGTCCTGCCCTACCAAGGGCACAGGAGCATCTGGAAATAATCAGAACAGGGAAAGGGGGTGGAGGCACCCCGCAAACCCCACCACGCGCGCACACGGGAGGCACCATCATCGCTATGGCTGTTCTTTACCGGACATCAGATTGCCCCCTGGGCTGAGGTCACAGCTCAGGGCACAGGTTCCGACCTGCCCCACAGGAACTGCCTTTCCCGAAAGATACCATCAGGGCCGCCTGGGGCTCCAACACCCCCCAAGCACGTCCTCCCTCCAATTCCCCCTAGAAGGGACTCAAGGAAGAGCCAATGATCCATCTCTGGGCGACCCTCAGGGCAAAGCCAACACCAGAGAGGTTAAGCAACTTGACCAAAGTCACAAAGTGAGACCCTGACAGCACTAAGCCCACCTTGGCCAACTCCCAGGCCTGAGAGCCGCCCGTGAGGCTACCCGACCCCTGCCCATCCTATGGAAAGAGAAACAACACATCATTCGTTCATTCACTTGCTTGTTCATTCAGTGTGCGCGTCCTAGACACCGTGCAAGGCTCTGGGGTTAAAGAAGGCAAAGAACACAAGGTCCTGCCCTCAAAGAGACTTCAGCCCTGGCTACAGCTGATCGGAGGAGGGTCTCTCCAGCGCTCAGTCTGCTAAGGGACAATGGTATGCAATGGTCCCACGTAGAGAGGTGGACAGTATTCTTCAAAAGGTACAGGACTGGTGGGGGAAGGAGGGAATAATCTCTCAGGTTCTCACCATTGCCCTAAAAAGGCAGGCATGAGGTCACACAGGCCTGTCGAAACATCCATCAGCCATTTATTGAGCACCTACTATGTACAGGTCTGTACTAGACAGGTCTCCACCATGCTGGAGAGAAATAAATCAGAAGAACCCACAGATCAGAGCAGGGACAAGGACATTGAACAATAACATCCAAAGAACCAGGATGGAGCCCAGGGGATTAGGGAAGCAAGGAAGTCAGGGCCCTAACCCACCCTGGGGGCAGTCAGAGAAACCTCCAGTGAGGAGGTCTCAAGAGACAAGAAGGGCTTATCCTGCTCAGGAGGTAGCAAAGGCACAGAAGGCAGCAGGGCAAGTGTGTGCGTGCAGCCTGCAAGCAGTGCGGTATTTCTGGAGCATCGAGGAGGGGACAAGCCAGGCTGAGGGGTGAGGCTCCTGCAGAGGCGGGCAGGGGCCAGACCGCACAGAGACGGACGAGTCCACCATCAGCCCGACTCCCCACTCCCTGATCTGATCTTCCAGGCCCCTCCCACCAGAGCAAGTGCCCTGAGGGCGGGACCACCCTCTTCCTCTGCTTCAGTTCAGGCCTGGGCCTTGGCATACAGTAGGTGCTCACTAAATGCTTGCTCAATAAATGACTGAGGGGCAAGCTGATTACAAATCTGCCCTGGAGCAGGGACCCCCCGATGTCTTCATCTCTGTGACCCGGGGCTTTGCACCGGGCCGGGACACAGTAGGTGCTGGGGAGATGTTTGCTGAGCTGGTGGTACAGTTGTTCCAGAACAGGGGCTCTGTGTCCCCCACTCATCTGTGTCCCGGTCCCCAGTGTGAAGCCTCCCATAAACTAAGTGCCCAGTCAACGATCACTTGTTTGAATGAACGTCAGCCAAGTCCTACCTCTCCTTCAGGTCTGAATGCCACCTCCAGATCCTTCTGGGCTGTGCCCAGTGCCAACCACAATGCTCATTTATAGCCCAAACCACACCCTCGCCAAGCCCTTGAGCTGGAGGCAGTAAAGGTCAATGGCTAAGGATACAGAATGGAGTACTGAGGACTTGGTTTGAACCCTCATTTTGCTACTTCCTGGCTGTGTGACCCTGGGAAAGTCTCTTAACCTCTCTGAGCCTACTAACCTCAACTACAAGATGACGGTATGTAAGAGATCCTTCAAAGGCTTGCTGTGAGAGTGTGCTCGTGAAGCATTTAACAGAGTGCCTGGTATACAGCAGGTGCTCAATAAACATTAGTGACCATACCATGCTGCCTTGATTTCATGATGACAAAACCCTTGTCAGTCTGGAAGCTTCACAGGTGCTGCTTCTGTACCTCGAGTATGTTCCCCACCCCCCTCAATCTTCCCAGAGCCATTTCCATCTCCTCTTCCAGGGCTCATCCTAAATGTCACCTTCTGGACCACAAGCTGCACAACACAGTTTCTCCAGCACCCAGCGTAGGGCTGTATACAAGGCAGACCCCAGTCAATAGTTGCTGAAGGCAATGAATAAAAGAAAGAATGTGTGGCTCTCCCAAATCCATCACCAGCTTCTGAAAAACTGTCCCTTTCCCCCTGTTTGCCTGGGACACCTCCTGGTGCTAAGCACCCAGCAAGCACTTAACCAGAGCTTCCAGGCAGATCTGAATCTCTGTTCAGCTCAGCGAATCTTTCCAGGGCACGACGACCCGAGGGGAAGGGCTGAGCAGGCATGCCCCCGGCAGGGTGGTCGGGCTGCAGAATCTGGAGGTTTGATCGACAGTGTTCAACCTCCGTTGCCTTCACCAGACCCGCCCGGCTCACCGGCTGGTGGCGGTGTTTCTGCCTCCTCACTGTCCCCAAGGTCCTCTCCAGCTGGTCAAGTTCAGAGGTTTCAATAGCCCCGCCTCCTGTGTCCCGGCCAGCATTTCAGGGCCCCATGCCACCAGCAGGTCCCAGCCACAGGCCCAGGGTTTCCCTCTTGTGACCGTATTAGGAAGTGACTCCAGTTTTTCCCTGACACTTTATATGGTCAGCCACAGAGCTCTGAGCAGGAGTCTGCTCCCACAGCCTGCGGCAGAAACAAGCACCAACGGAGAAAAGTGGAAAGAACACAGGCTTTGAGCCGCACGGGCCAGGGGAGAACCTCAGCTCTGCCCTCATTCATCACCTGTGTGACTCATGGGAGTGGCGGAACCCAAGTCTCTTCTTCCCCATCTTCTTCCCTGTCTATAAAAAGATGGAGACCTGTACCTTCTTTGCCAGACAGAAGATCAGACAGACATGGTCCACCAGGAATGCAATTTCCTGCAGCCTTGATTTGAATGGGAAGAGAGACTAAAAACAACCTAAATATCCATCATCAGGGGGCTAGCTTCATAATTATGGCATGCTGCCATTAAAAAGAGTATATTTAGGGGCGCCTGGGTGGCGCAGTCGGTTAAGCGTCCGACTTCAGCCAGGTCACGATCTCGCGGTCCGTGAGTTCGAGCCCCGTGTCAGGCTCTGGGCTGATGGCTCGGAGCCTGGAGCCTGTTTCCGATTCTGTGTCTCCCTCTCTCTCTGCCCCTCCCCCGTTCATGCTCTGTCTCTCTCTGTCCCAAAAATAAATAAAAAACGTTGAAAAAAAAAAAACTAAAAAAAAAAAAAAAAGAGTATATTTAGGGGCACCTGGACGGCTCGGTTGGTTAAGCGTCTGACTCTTGATCTCGGCTCAGGTCCTGATCTTAGGGTTCGTGGGATCGAGCCCCGCTCTGAGTGCAGAGCCTGCTTGGGGTTCTCTCCCTTTCTCTCTCTGCCTTTCCCCCACTCACGCTCTCTCTCTCTCTAAATAAATGAGTAAACATTAAAAAAGAGTGTGTTTGTACATATACATGAATGTACACCAAACCAAATATACATGCATCTGCCTGTATATGTATAAAGTATTTCTGGAAGCCTATGATAGAAACACCAGAGCAGTTCCTCTACAGAAGGGAATCAGAAGGAATGGGGGTGAAAGGCAAAATTCCCGATACACTGATATACTATTTCCTATCTGTATGTGTTACCTATTCAAACCAATGTTTTAAATTCAACTAGATGGTTACAAACAAACACAAGAAAAAGCCACAAGACGTCATGTATGCTTCTTATTTTTAAATATTCTCGAGGTCTTTGCATGGATAGCCTCACGTTACTAGAAAGGTTTGAGGCCATGTCAATTCGAAAGATGTGAATAGTGAGTTCACAGGGCTCAGCAGAGGGTAGGCTCCAGCTGTGTTTTCTTTCTACCTTCTAAGACTCGGTGCAGTCATGTATCTTTGTCCCACCCTCCAGGACTCTCTGGCACTCAAGAGGCCGCTGCTCATCATCTGCTCTCAGCATCCCTGGGTGGGTACTCCTTCAGGTCACTGAGCCAAGTGTCCAAAAAGAAAACATCATCCCCTGCTTGACTTTGGAAGGAAGGCCTTTCCTTACCCCCTGGTCTTCCTCGAACAGTGACGTAAGAACGAGGAAAATATCCTTTGGGGTTCACAAGTCGGGAATTTGGGCTTGGAAACCCAATCAATCGGAGAGGCCATCCACCTTCGCTCTGGATCAGGTTCCTAACCCCAGGGGCTTGAAACAGGGGTGTAAAGTCCTACTGTTTACAGGGACCGAGCACGTCAGATGGGACTAAAGTAAGCCAGGTAGGAGGAGAACAATAGGTAGGTGATTAACGACCAACAGTTCTCAGCCTCAGGGTCTGGGAGACAACAGGGAGCAGTGAGGCTTATGCAAAAACAAGGCCCACAGCCCACCTAACAGGATGGCCCAGGGGCTGCTTTTTAAAGCAATGCCAGCAACTGAGATTTTCTTTTTCTTTTTTTTTTTTTTGGTGGGGGGGCAGTTGGAGAGGAAGGGGGAGAGTGTATCAAATTAACTCCTCCATTTTTAAAAAATTACTCACTCTGGGCCAAAGGCTTACAACCTAGTAGATGCTCAAGAAATCCTAAGTGAAAAGTTAGACTTCTTCCTTCTGTGCACGTAAAGCTTGTCGAGCTCAAAGTTAATGGTGCCCATGGCATCATCCCCACATGCCCCAGCCCACAGCCATCACCTCCTGCTCAAGCCTCCAGATATCCTACAGCCCCTTACCATCCAGGGGTCGTCACTCTGGCCCTGGAGGCAGCCAGACCTTGCCTGAGTCCCAGCAACAGGACCAAGCCCGCCTGAGCCTCAGTATCTTGGTCTCTGAAATGCGGTAAGAGCCTCCGTCTCCCAGGATCATCGGAAGGAATAAATGAGTAGCGTTGAGAAGCACTGCTCCCAGGACCGGCCTTCCCGGCTTCAAGACCCAGCTGTTTCTTATCAAGTTATTTAACTTCTCTAAAACCCAGTTTCTTTTTTTTTTTTTTAATTTTTTAAATGCATTCATTTATTTTTAGAGAGAGGGAGAGAGAGTGGGTGAAGGGCAGACAGAGAAGAAGAGAGAGAATCCCAAGCAGGCTCTATGCTGGCAGGGCAGAGCCCAATGTGGGGGTCGATCCCAGGACCCTGGGATCATGACCCAAACTAAGATCAAGACACTTAACCGACTGAGACACCCAGGCCCCCACCAGTTTCTTTAGCCGCACCCCCCAACACACCCCACCTCTGACAACCCCCCTTCCGCAGTGATTCTGAGCGTGACTATCTTCGATGCCTCAGATAAGTGACATCCTGATTGTTCGTCCTTCTGTGACTGGCTTAGTTCACTCAGTATAATGTCCCCTAGGTTCGTCCCTGTTGTCACATATGATAGGATATCCTTAAGGCTGAATCATAGTCTGTTGTACGGATACAGCACATTTTCTTAATCCATCCATCATGTTAGAAACTATCTCCTGCATCTTCCTTGAGTTCAAGTGTGTCTAATCTTCCTCCTCTTAATTACCAAGCGGCTCGGGGCACAGTCTGAGCCGTGTAACCCCCGGAATCCCACAGCGATGCAAACAGAACACCCAAGAGCCCACACATCCCCCAGCTGGGCAGGCCAGCCAAGTGTGACACAGGTCCCTCCCTTCCCAGGCAAGTCAGGTCAGGTCTCTGCCTCGGACAGGTCATGCGCAGAGTGGGAGGTGACCTATGCTGTCACCAGTGGGGTCAAGGACACAACATGCTGGGAAGGACTTGGGATGGGACCCAGGACAGGCAAAGCCCACACTTTACTGATCTTCCTGTGCCTGAAACCCTGGTCTCATCCTCCATATACTAAAAATAGAGCCAACTGCTGAGTGGTTGCGCTGCTGAGCTCCGGGCAGAGGGAACCCAGCGCCCAGAAGGGCAGGTGAGGGTGGGCGAGGACTCGGAATCACCCCCCACCCCGCCCTGCCGTGTGCCAGGATCAGAACCTGCACAAAGATGGCAAGAACCTGCATCAAAAGACTCATGAAATAGGACCCAGTGGCTTCTATGGACTCTTCTAGAACCAAGAGGACAGCAGTCTTGATTTGAGGTGTACTTTGCAGAACGGAGGGGAAAGTTCTCTTCATTACCAAGGGCAAAGCTGGACAGACGGATGGACGGGGACACACACACACACACACACACACACACACTGGATGCTCCAGCATCACCTGCCAACACCCACCTGCTCTCAAGGGCTGTACCTCCCGCTGTCAGGTGCTTGGAGACTAACTGGCTGTGCCTCCCCTCCCCCGCTTCCTTCTTGATCTCCTCCATCACGGACAACCGGTCCAATTTAAGTGATTAAATTGAGCAGAAAGGAAGGAGACAGGAGTAGGCACGTGGTCACAAGGCCGGGAGGCTTTGCGTCTAATCTGTGCAGGGAAGCATAGCAGCAATTAAAAAAAAAAATGAATCAAAGCTTCCATCTGTTTGTCAGATTAGATATTCTGGGTCTTGGGACCTTCAGGAGGCCTTCATTTCTTCCTGGTTTCTATTTTGGGCTCAAACGCTGGGTCAGAGGACAGGAGGGGAGATTTACACACAGGCCTGTCCTTGACCTCCCCCCGGGAGAGAACACATCTTCGGTGGGAGACCTGGGAGAACTCCCACTTTACCCCAGCTCCCTGCAGGCTGGCCTCCTTAGAAACGTCCGTCCTGTGCTGACAGCTCCAGGTTGATGGTATTGCCATACAAGGAACAGCTTGGACTAAAGATACTTTCCCTGCTCAGGGCAGTTAAGGACAGGCTTTAGCTCTCTGAGCCTCAGCTTGCTCATCTGTAAAATGGGACAAGCATACTTTTCAGCGGATGGTCTGCTGCTTAAATGAGGTAAGACGTGTCAAGTTACACAACATGGGTTACCCTAGAGATTACATAGCCCCTAAGAGGGTATTTTGGGGGGTTATAATGGAAATGTGGGAATGCTCGGTCTTGACTCATGCAGAAGAAAGAGCGAGCCACTAACCTATGTGCACAGGCTCGTAAATAGGTAAACATGTACCATAGTCACAGAGAAAGACCGAGAACATGGCAACATCTTATCAGTTTGTGATCTCTGGGCGAGGACTGGTTTCTGTGTCGGCTGTGCTTTTCAGAACTTTCTGAATCTCCTGCGATGAACGTGACTTAATTTCCTAATTAGGAAAAAAAGTCTGCAGAGCATTTTTATAGATGACAAGGGGTTTTTTTTTTGGTTTGGTTTGCTTTGGTAATTTTCACGCGGCAACATGTAAGGGACGGGGTCGGAGGGCACAATGATGAAGAGACTGTCTTTGCCAATTTGCAAATGATCCAAGAAACAAGACCCTAACAACGGCATAACCAGCAGTAACACCGAGCGTTGTGAGCGCTGACAATGTGCCCAGAGGCGTGACAAGTGCTTTCTTTTCAGCGTAACCCACTCCGTGAGGACGGTAGTCTTGTTGCATTCATTTCATAGAGAAGGCAACGAAATGCCCGAGAAATGAAGTAACTCACCCAAGGGATCGGCATGCCCTTTCCGAGAGGCAAAGAGACCGCGTCTAACCCGGAGGGCCCTCTGCCCAGCAGTTGAACACCAGGGGGCCACCGAGGTCCCTTTTGCTCCGGAGAGTGGGTCCAAACCCACAAGGAACCTGCACACCCCCTGAGTCACGTCGTCCCCCATCATCTATCCCAGGCTGCCCCACAGGACTTCCTGCGGGGACAGAAGTGTGCTATGCAACGCAGCAGCCACCAGCCTCAGGTGGCGGTCGAGCACTGGATATTGGCCAGTGCCACCAAAGAGATGCATTCTGACTTCTAAGGAACTTGCATCTAAATTTAGTTAGCCGCAGGTTGCCGATGGCTACCACCGTGGACAGGGCAGCTCTGGTCTGCACGGCCGACCCAGAGGAGTCCCGGGTCCAATCTAGGTATTCCCATTTGTGACAGGGAAGGCCTCCGCAGAACCTAGCCAGACGCCCAGGTCGCCTCCCGCCTGGCTGCCCAGGGGGTCCAGCCTTCCTAAGAGGTTTCGCGTACCTCGTCACCTCCAAGATGTCCCTTGGCACGTCGCATGTGGGGTCACGTGCCATCTCTGCACTTCCTTCACAGGCGGCGGGGGGAGGGGAGTATTCCCATTTCACCTACAGGTAAACTGAGGCTTTGGTGAGTGGCAGCATTTTCTGGTGTCACCGAACTAAGTGGGGTGGGGCTGAGGTCTGGACCCAAGTCTGAACGATCCCACGTCACCATGGGGCCCCTCTCCAACGAAACTTTCCCCCTCCCAACCCGTAGGCCTGCACGAAGGGACTGGCTGTCCCAAGATACTCACGTAGATGAGCCCGGAGAAGTACCTCTCCCTCAGGTTGTGCAGCACAGAGGCCTCATTGAGGCACGTCAGCTCTGCCATGTCCTCCACCTTGGAGAATTTGGGCGGGTTCATCTTCTGGATGTCATCTTTGCCGACCGTCACCTTCTTGCCATTCTCCACCAGCTCCACGATCACCTCGTCCCCTTTCTCCTCCTTGATGCTGGCTGCCTCGAAGCCCTGCTTCTCTGAAGGGACCCAGACCAGCTTCTTGGCGGCCCAGTCGGCCTGGGCCACTGGGCTGTTGACGAAGTTTTTGTCCACAAAGAGGAACTTCTCATCATCGCTGAGCTGGCCCTTCTGCGCCATGGTGCCTGGTTGGTCCCCTGTGGAATAAAGCGACAGCATCAGTATTGGGCCAGAGCCGAGCCCCAAAGACGGTTGAAGCCCTTGCCTCGCATGCCTAGGGAACATTCCGCCAAGTAGGAGGATGTTCCCTGCGGTATGTTTATGTGGCCAAAGAATGGAAACAACTCAAAGTCCCTCATGAGAGGGTCTGCATCATTGCCTATTGTCAGCCATCATGGCACCGGATCCACAAACCACGTTATTTTCATGCGACAAGATACTACTATCCAGGGGTCTCGAAGCAAGAATTAGGTCTACGTGCGTGGACATCCAAAGATGTCCCCGTCTTACTGTTTACTATAAAAATCAAAGAGAGGCGTTCTTCAAATAGTTAAGCCCAGAGATACCATAGGATCCAACAATTCCATTCCCAAGTGTAAACCCAAGAGGAAAGAAGACAGACGTCCACACAAAACCTCGTAGCGAATGTTCACAGAAGCATTCCCCACAATGGCTAACACAGGGAAGGAACCAAGGTGTCCGTGGACAGATAGAACGGATAAATAAAATGCGGTCTATCCATGCAGTGGAATATTATTCAGCCTGAAAAAGGACAGAAGTACTGATCCATGCCGCACCACGGAAGAATCTCAAAAAAATTACGCCAAGTCAATCCAGTCGCAAGGTGTCACAGACTGTATGATGCCCTTTATATGAAATGTCCACAACAGGCAGATCCACAGAGATTCAAGTAGATTGGTGGTTGCCAGGGCCTGGGAGAGTGACAGCTAAGGGGTACAGGGCTTTTTTAGGGGTAATGGCAATGTTCTGGAATTTATTGTAGCTGCAGACGTACAGCTTTGTGAATATGCTAAAAGCCATTCAATTGTACCATTTAAATGAGTGAATTACATGGCACGAGAATTGTATCTCAGTAAAGCTTTTAAAAAAATGAAATAAAGGGGAGAGTGTAAACAGTAGGTATAATACCCCATTTTTATTTTAAAGTATTTAGAATACAAGGCACCTGGGTGGCTCAGTTCGTTAAACGTTCAACTTCAGCTCAGGTCATGATCTTACAGTTCGTGGGTTCAAGTGGCACATTTGGCTCTCTCTCTCTCTCCTGTCAGCACAGAGCCTGCTTCATTCAGATCCTCTGTCTCCCTCTCCCTCTGCCCTTCCCCCTTTCAACTCTCGCTCTCTCGAAATAAACATTTAATAAAGAAAAAAAATAAAATATTTAGAATAATACAGGCAAAAAAAAATGGAGAAATATGCACTTGAGTATAAGTGTGAGGGGCCTTTCACTTTCTTTTTTAAATGTTTATTTTTGAGAGAGAAAGAGAGAGCGCACAAGTTGGGGAGAGGTAGAGAGAGAGGGACAGACCATCTGAAGCGGGCTCTGTGCTGACAGCTGAGAGCCAGATGTGGGACTCAAACTCACAAACCGCGAGATCATGACCTGAGCTGAAGTCGGATGCTCAACCGACTGAGCCACCCAAGCACCCCTGGGATTTTCACTCTCTATCATTTTTTCCCAGTTTTTTCCATCATGGTAAAATATACGTAGCACAAAATTTGCTATCGACCATTTTTAAGGGTCACTGCAGTTCAGCGGCATGAAGTGCATTCATACTGGGGTGTAACCGTCACCCCCATCCACCTTGAGAACTTTTTACATCGTGCAGAACTGCAACCCTGTCCCCAGGAAACACTAACTCCCCACTCCCCTCCCCTGGCCCCCGGCAACCAGCATTCTACTTCTCTAGGACTCTGCCTGCCCTAAGTTCCTCGTACAAGTGGTGTTTGTCTTTTGGTGACTGGCCTCAGCATCATGTCCTCAGAGTTCATCTAGGCTGGCAAATGTGTCAGAATTCCCTTCCTCTTCAAGGCGGAATACTATTACGCAGGATGTATACACCCTATTTGGCTCCTCCATTGGTTTGTTGATAGGCGCCTGACTGGCCTCCATGTTTTAGCTATTGTGAATAATGCTACTATGAACATGGGTATACTTTTAATTATGTATTTTTACTGTCTTTGTAGCTTTTTAATTTTTCAAAGTGTTTACTTTTGAGGGAGAGACAGAGAGTGAGTGGGGGAGGAGGAGAGAGAAAGGGAGACACAGAACCCGAAGCGGGCTCCAGGCTCCGAGCCATCAGCACAGAGCCCGACGCAGGGCTCGAACTCCTGAACCGTGAGATCATGACCTGAGCTGAAGTTGGGACGCTCCACCGACTGGGCCACCCAGGCGCCCCTACCGTATTTGGGGTTCCCTAATTTTTTGTTAAACTTATGATCAACGAAAATCGGGTTTGTTTGTTTGTTTGTTTTTTACAAAAAGCTTCCAACGGCCACTACACATGAGAAAAAGGTGCTCGACCTTGCCAGTAAAGGAAGAATCTGAAAGCAGTGAGATGTTGACTTTCTCCTATCAGCTTGGCTGAGATGAAAACTATCAGTAATTCCCGGTGTTGTCAGGCGTTGGAGGGGCTGGGCCTCTGCACAGGCCACCCTTATGGATGGAAAAACCTTAACATCTCTGCAAACCCTTTCACGTGCAATTCCATTGCTAGGAGTTCAGCCTAAGGCAATAGACAAGGGCTAAGAGACGCACAAGGATGTGGCTTGCGTTTATGCCAAAATTTCACCCTTTTCTTTTAACCTATTCATCCAAGGGCCACTTCCATGCCATAAAATTCTCTCGTTGTAAACGTACAATTCAATGACTTCTAGCAAATTTACAGACTTGTGCATCTATCACTACAATGAAATTTGGAACATTCCCATGACCCCAAAAAAGGCATCCCTTGTGCTGGTCTGCCCACATTCCCCGTTTCCATCCCCAGTCCCTGGCACCCACTCATCTACTCTCTGTCTCTAGGGCTTTGTCTTTCCTACACATTTCCTATCAATGGAATCATACAATAGGTGACCACTGATTGTGCAAAGATATTCATGATGTATGTCCAAGTTAAAATTATGTACAGGGGCACCTGGGTGGCTCAGTTGGTTAAACGTCCAACTCTCAGGTCATGATCTCTCGGCTGGGAGAATGAGCCCCACGTCGGGGCTCTGTGCTGAGCACAAAGCGTGGAGCCTACTTGGAATTCTCTCTCTCCTTCTCTCTCTCTCTCTCTGCCTCTCACCTCCTCCCACGCTCACGCACACACGCTCTCTCTCAAAATAAACATCGAAAGATGTTTTAACAATTATGTATAAATAGAAAAACAGACAAACCTCAAAAGCATTACACAGAGCCAAAGAAGCCAGACCCAAAAGTCTCAATGACTTCACTGACCTACAAGTCAAGAAACGGCAAAACCACTACAGCAGAAAGCAGATCAGTAGTTAGCTGCCAGCACAGGGAGGGGAATGGGCTGCCAAGAGGCACAAAGGAACTTTCGGAGGAGGGAGGAACATTTTCTATATTCTGATCATGGTGGTGATTACACATCGGTACGTATTTCTCAAAACTCACTGGGCTGTATGTACACTTAAAAGCCAGTGAATTTTTTAAAAAATGGTGAGTTTTACTGTATGTAGATTATATTGTAATAAAGCTGATTGAAATATTTATAATAATAAATATATTTATAATTATATATGTGTGTGTGTGTGTGTGTGTGTGTGTGTGTGTGTGTGTATACATATTTAAAAGTCTACAACACTGAGCCTGGCTGGCTCAGTTGGTGGAGCTTGCGACCCTTGATCTCAGGGCTATGAGTTTGAGCCCCACGTTGGGTGTAGAGATTACTGAAAAAATTAGTCTAGAATATTGTATGCTAAAATATTAAACTATGGTTCTATCTGGTCCAATATGGCAGAGTTTGAACATTAGTAAGAAAAATAAAGCAAAGAATGGAGAGATGAATACGTTTAAACCCATGAGGCATGATGATTAAAATAAATTTTAAAGGCCAGCCAGGTAAGATGCTGGGGAACCAAGACGTTATTTTGCAAACTGGTAACGAATGGGGGGCGGGGAGGGAAGCAAAACCTTGATTCTGACTTCCCTTAGTTCCTCGAGGTCACTAAGTAATTGACAAAGAAAAGTCTGTATGTACAACTCCAAGTCAGTGACCGTCCTCTCCACATGAGGAGCCCATTCTTCCTCCCACCGTCTGGATGTGTTCACGAGGCAGGTGCTGAGGCAACAGACTCTTAATGTTCTGTCTAGCAGCCCGTTCCAGACCATTCCTGCAGGAGCTGCCCCTGCCCTAGTAACATTTGCTGCCAGCCAGCTCCTCCCACCTGCCCCAGCGGTCCTCCCCCACCCACTGCTGCTGTGCCTCCAGGAACTAAAACATAGGCTGAGTTAGGATGTATGGCCACCAGGACATACTGTGTGGTTGACGCCCTACTTCAGCAGAGAAGAATTCACAGCTCCTGTGAGTTCACCAAAATAACCCCCACATCTCACTAATGGGCAGCCAACTCCTGAGACACAGACTACAAGGCAGGAAAGGACAGGCAAGTACTCCGACCGCCCCTCTTCTCCTTCAGGGGTGAAAATAACAATGATAAGAAACTGATAAGCTCAGAGGGAGTGGTTACTTTTCCCCTGAGTCATGATCTAGTAGCTCATTTTTAACAAGATGGAGAAATGAGCAAATTATTCCCCAAATCTGAATAATCACTTCATCATTCAAAAGGAGTGAAACGAAGAATTGCAGACAGACACATGGCCCTGGATTTAACAATCACATTACCTGCATTTTTAAATTCTTACGGGTTTTGCTTAGGACATCATCCCAAGAGCATCCCACTCCCCCCACCAAAACCTCACTTTAAACTGACGTTAAAAAAATACTCCCGTCTAGGGCACCTGGGTGGCTCAGTCATCAAGCGTCTGACTTCGGCTCGGGTCATGATCTCACAGTTCATGAGTTCGAGTCCCACGTCTTGAGCTCAAGCTCAAGCCTGGCTTCTCTCTCTCTCTTTCTGCCTCTCTCTCTCCCTCTGCCCCTCTTGGGATGCTCTCTCTCTCTCTCTCTCTCTGCCCCTCTCTCACTTGCACCCACGGATTGGCATTTTTAACAAGTTCCTGGGTGATGATGAGGAATGTGGGTCTGGGGTCTATACTTTCAGACCCACGGTGTAAGATGAAAAGTTGATAGAGCACTTTACCATGGATACATCAGGAGGGGGTCACCTAAACGTGTTAATCAACATTAACCATCACAGTAAGGAGTTGATCAGAACGATGTGCCCCCAGATGGGATGCCATAGAAAGTGCCTCTACCACCAAGGAAATATTCTTCCAGAAATGAAAAGGGGTGGGGATGGGGGCCAAAGCGGGCAGAGCCTCTGGGTCCAACACCCCAGGAAACGCGAGGCACAGGGAACACACTACATACTGTCATGGGGGGAAGGCGGGGGGTGCAATGAAATCCACAGGCGGGAAAGCATAAGACAAATGACTCCATTTCTTTAAGAACATACAGAAAAAAAAGGAGAGAAATTTATAAACTAGAAGCAGGGGGCGAGGGGGTTTTGAGACGCAGAGGAAAAGCGGGAGATGAAGACAAAGCCCAGTTTGATCATTACCAAAGTGGAGCGCTAGGTGCCTGGGGGGGTGTCCTAGTGACCTCTCTACTTGGGCATGTGTTGGAACGTTTTCACAATGAAAAAGTCAAACAAGGACAATAAAAGACTAACAGGGAGAGAGGAAGGGGAAGAAACACACATTCTCTCCCCACAACGCACACATACAGGGCAAATCAGAAGCAAGGGCAATTTCACATTTTTAAAAAGCCACCCCTGGGGCTCCCGGGTGGCTCAGTCGGTTGACCTTCTGACTTCGGCTAAGGTCACCATCTCACGGTTCATGAGTTCGAGCCCCACACCAGGCTCTCTGCCATCGGCACAGAGCCCGCTTTAGATCCTCTGTCCCCCTCTCTCTCTATCCCTCCCCTGCTTGCGCTCTCTCAAAAAAATAAAGAAACCTTAAAAAAATAAAATAAAATAAAAAGCCACCCCTCACATGGAAAGTTTTGAGAAAGTGAATGCGGTTGTAAGAAAAAACAAAGTCCCGACCCATGCCTCCAGAAAGAAAAATGTAGGAGATAATCAAGAAAAATCAAACATTAACACAATATCCTTTATATTAGGGAAACTGTTAAATTCTTCGGTGTGACAATGGCACTGTGGTTCCACCTATTTAGGGTCCCTTCCGGGGCGCCTGGCTGGCTCAGTCAGAAGAGCACGCAACTCTTGATCTCGGGGTCATGAGTTCGAGCCCCACCCTGGGCGTAGAGATCACTTAAATGAGTAAACTTTTAAAAAGTATTTAGGGTGCCTTCTTTTCAGAGCCAGTGGGAAGGAGTTGTAGCTGAACTAACAAACCTGGGGTTGAGGGATGGGGTGCCTCAGGTGGGTTAAGCTGTTCCATTGACTTCTGCACGCTTGGCCTTTTTCTTTAAAAGGAAAAATGCTACTGTATCACCTGCGTGCCACTGTCTTCCGTGTGTAAGGCCTATCGCTGTCACACGCCTCCCACTTGGCCCGTAGGTCATTGCCGGGGCCAAGTCTTCTGAATACCAGCAGGGGAAGTCAACACTCACAGCGGGGTCAGCAAGTAACATCAGCACGCTGTTGGGAATCTCGCATTACGGTCAGCTCCCCCTAACAGATACGGACACAGAGGCCCAGAGAGGTGACGGCATCTGCCTGAGGTCACACAGCTCAACGGTAAGAGACCCAGGTTCTGAGCCCACGTCTGATTCCACAGCCCCTGCCCTTCTGCCTCCCACGTGAGCCCAAAGGGCTTGGCAGAAGCTCGACGGAGAATTTGCAATAAATGAACCGACCCTAGCAGGTACCCAACACAGTGCCTCACGTGCACATTTGAACCAAGAAGGCAAACGCAAAAAAGGACATACTACGTGATTCTGTTTATAGGAGGGTTCAAAACCAAGCAAAAATGTCCCTATGGTGACACAAGTCAGATGTCTCAACTGGAAGAACAGAAGCCGAGGGGGGCTTACGGGGCTGATGTTCTGCTGCCTTTTTTTTTTTTTTTAAGTTTATTTATTTATTTTGAGAGAGAGTGGGAGAGGGGCAGAGAGAGAGGAACAGAGAGAAAATCCCAAGCAGGCTCTGCACTGTCAGCTCAGAGCGCAACCTGGGGCTCAAACTCCCAAACCTGGAGATACGACTGGAGTGGAAATCAGGAGTTGGACACTTAACCCGCTGAGCTACCAAGGCGTCCCCGTGCACTTTTCTGATACAAAGTATATACTTCCATGAAAACTTCTGGTTTCCTTTTTTCTTCTTTATGCTAAAACACACATTACATAAAATTGACCACCTTAACCATTTGAGTGCACAGTTCAGTAGTGTTAAGTACACTTCTGTTAGTGTGCAATGAAACATTTTTAAAATAGTACCAAGGGGAACCTGGGTGGCTGAGTGGGTTAAGCATCCAATTTCAGCTCAGGTCATGATCTCACGGTTGGTGGGTTCGAGCCCCGCATCGGGCTGTCTGTTGTGAGCACAGAGCCCACTTCGGATCCTCGGTCCCCTAACCGCGCCCCCCCCCACCGGTTCAATCACTCACTCAATCAATCAACTAAAAATTATAAAAATTATAAAATAGTTTCTAAATATACTCAAGAGGGCTGAGGGGAAAGTTCTGAGCAACATGTCAATGAACTGGGTTCCTTCTAATTGCAATGTTGGTCAGCTGCCTTAAAAGTCAGAAAAACACCAAAAAACACAACAGAAAAATACAAGGACACAGGAATCCCCATTGCCAGGAACTCTGTCTAATCTAAGAATCAAAAACACAAACAAGACCGAGTGTAAAGAGTCCGTCTCTGTCCAAAAAAGGAGACAGAGAAGCTGGCTGGCTTCCTCAAGGCTTTGCTGTTTCTAACAGTTACGATGCACGAAATCTGCTTTGGTCACAGGCAAGAGGAAGCCTGGCTTCACCCGAGAACAGCATTTCCCAGAGTGTGCTCCCTGGAACCCTAGTCCCTTGAAATATTAAGGGGTGGGGGTTGGGTGGGATTCAGGGAGATTGAAATACTCTTCGAAAGAAAACGACTCTGTGGTTAAATCTACTGGCAAAGTGCTCCCTCCCCCCACCCCCGCCCCACCCACATCCCCACCCCCCACCTGTGCATGGAAAGGCAGGACAATATCAGGACATCCAAGACTTTGGCAGGTCCTAAAACCCGAAAGCGATTTTACTCCTTTAGACCCAAGGCTCCCCAAAACATTTGGCCACAGACCTCTTTTCCCACCAAACACCAATGAAATCTCACAAATATGCCCTTGAGAAAATGTAGTGAGCCTAGCAAGTTAATAATATTAACATTAGTAATCAGAGCCGCTAAATCTTTATTGGGTACCAGCTATTGTCTCCTTTAATCCCCTCAGAAACACTATAGGGTACACCATCAACTCTGGTTTACAGAAGAGGATACGGAGGCACAGAGAGGTTAAGTAACTTGCCCATCATGGCACAGCCAGCTATGGTGGAATCTGAATAAAGGTATATTTTCAAGGTGATCTTTCCTGCTTTGTCTTCTTTGAAACAGGCAGAACATTTGAGGACAGGAAATACAGGCACACCCGAGAAACATCCTGCATCAGTGTAGAAGGCTCCGGATAATTTGGCTTAATCGTTATAAGGACGTGCCTCAGCATGCACCCAGAGCCTTGAGTTTTCAAAAATTTGGGATGGTGACAACCAGGTAAAAAAAAGTCCCAGGTGGGGCATTAGGGGAGGCACTGGGAGGAAGAAAATAAAAAGTAGCTTGCAAAATAACAGCAATGATCAGGGGCCCAGTTCCAGTCAGAGGACTCTCCTTGTGCTAAGTGGAAACAAAACCTGGTCTCCTGTTCCCTGCTGTGGTCCTTACTTCCAAGGAGGTTTTTCGTTTATGGTTTTTTTTTTAAGTTTATTTATTTATTTTGAGAGAGACAGAGAGCGAGAGAGAGACAAAGACAGAGAGCACAAGTGGGTGAAGGGCAGAGAGAGGGAGAGAAAGAGAGAATCCCAAGCAGGTTCCACACCACCAGTGCAGAGCCCGATGCGGGGCTTGAACTCACAGACCACGAGATCGTGACCTGAGCGGAAGCCGGACGCTTAACTGACTCAGCCACCCAGGCGCCCCTCAAATAGGGGTTTTCAATCCTGACACCATGGACGCTTGAGGCCGGTCAGTCTTTGTGGGGGGAGGGGCTGTCTTATGCATTCTAGGCTGTTTACAGCATCCCTGTCCTGTACTTACTAGATGCCAGTAGCTCCTCCCCTTGTCCGTTTCTTTTTTTTTTTTTAAAGTTTATTAATTTTTGAGAGAGACAGAGACAAAGTGCGAGCGGGGGAAGGGCAGAGAGAGACGAAGACACAGAATCCGAAGCAGGCTCCAGGCTCTGAGCTGTCAGCACAGAGCCCGACGCGGGGCTTGAACTCACGAACCATGAAATCATGACCTGAGCTGAAGTCGGACTCTTGAACCAACTGAGCCGCCTATGCGCCCCCAGCCCTGCCAGTTTTAACAACCCAAAGGCCTCTGGACATTGCCAGATGTCTCCTGGGGGGTGGGGCGACATCGTCCCCGGTGAGAACCACTGCTTTAGAAGAAAACCCAGGACTCTCTGCAGAAGACAGTTAAGGCCTGGAAGGCCAACTGCTGGAGGTGACACGGGGGCAGTGAACACATCCCAAGACAAAACGCAGACGCCCAGAGGTCGGGGGCTGAAGGGGCACCTGCAGGGGTATTAGGAAGGACAGATGGACACTAAGGACGCTTCAGGGATCGAGGGGTGCTCTCAAACTTTTTGATGAAAACAAAGGACTCTGTGGCTATGAGGTCAGCAACGTGTGACACAACACGGCTCAGTGTGTCCGCTGTGCACGCGGTCCTGATTTCCCCGCCAACACCACACAGCTTCATTCTTTCAGCACAAACAAGCCGTTCTTCAGCCTCTGTGAAACCACCCGGTTACAAGTCCCAGTTCTGCCACGAATTCACGGGGTGCCTGTGGCCAAGTCACTCTCCCCCTCTGAGCCTTGCATGTTTCATCTGGGGGAGAAAGTGGGCTGGCCTGACATTGACATTCTATGGGATCCGTGATTCCGTATCAAAGGGCTGGAATCGGACCACACAAGACCGTTCAGCTTGGTGTGTTTTAACATCAGCTTTATCTTCCCCAGAGGGACGCAGGGGTAAAAAGATCCTGCCCTTTCTGCTTCCGCACTAATAAAAAATGAATCAAATACCCCAGGGCCCGAATAGTATAGGATTTGCACATCATCACGCCTGGTCGACAGCTTCCCTGAAGACTTTATTGCCAAGGGGCCGGCTCAAGAGCTTGGACCACAGACACAAACCTAAGTGTCCCCAGGGGTCACGGGAGCAATTGGGCCGAGAGCCCTCTTACCCCGCCTAGAGATGGTGGTAGCTCCTTCACTCCAGCCGGGGTCACCTCATGAGTATGTGGACCCTGAACTTCCAGGCTTGCAGTCGACCCAGAAGTCTGACTTTAGGTGCGAAACAGCCGCCACTCAAGTTAAATCATCGCACAGTTTAAGCGCCCTCTGAGCCCGGTCTAGGACACAGTCCACCAGCTGGAAGGACCTCCGCATCGGAGAAACTAGTTCAAGTCCTGGGGCAGGTGTGGAAGGAGCCGGGCGTGTAGAGGGAAACAGGAGAGGGTCCAGGATCCTTACATGCATCAGTTCTCTCTGCCCCAAGCTGTCTGCATGAGACAATTGGATTCTAAATCTGTTATTGGTAATAGCCACCGTAATTACTGGGCCCCTTCTATTCATGGGGTATCGGGCCAGGCCATTTATTAAATACCCCAGCTCGCTATGTGTCCTAAGTGTTCAGCAAGGTGAGCATAATTTATTATTCCTGTAAGATTACAGAGGTCCTGGAAAGTAAACTAAATTAAAAGCCTTCCCTTGCAAAAGCTGGAGTCGGGATTTAAACCCAGATTCACCCGACGCCCAATCTACTCTTAGCAGAAAAGCTCTTGCTTGCTTCAAGGCCTGGCCCCCTCCGCACTCCCCCCATCAATCATACCACCCCCCACCTCCCCAGGGTGTGATCCCAAGGAAGCCCTACTTCACCTTAACAGGAAAAAGGCGAGCAGTGGACCATTTCACTGTTGCTTTGGGACATCTCCCCTGACTTAAATACTGTGTTTAAAGTAACTCCGGGGCACCTGGGTGGCTCAGTCGGTTAAGGGTCTGACTTCGGCCCCTCCCCGGCTCATGCTGCCTCTCTCTCTGTCTCTCAAAAATAAATATTAAGAAATAAATAAAGTAATTCCAGAAGGAAGTTTTTTAGTGAGTAGAGTGAAATTATTTTTCTCTCCTACCAAAAGAACTTGGTTAGCAAGAGACACGATATAGCTCCTATGAAGAACACTTTTGGGAAAGAGAGAACTGGTCATTTCCGGCCCTCAAAGCCCCAGGGTATTTTGTATCTTCCAGCCCTGGCATAACGTGCTTACAATTAATGTACAGTCTCGAATGTGACAGACATTTCTCAGTATCTATCCATTTTAAATGCACGTGCCCTCTGACTTGGCCATTGCATTGCTGGGAATTGATCTTACAGATAAATTCATGTAATTAGACAAAAATAGATATAGGATGTTCCCTGAAACACTCTAAGTGATGGGGAGCAGCTGGTATGTTTCCATAAGGGGTTATTTCAGTAAGAAGCTGTACTTTCCAATAATAGAGGATTATACAGCTGATTTTTAAACATGCCAAAACATGCCGGTAGAGAAAGATGTTGAAGATCTACAATTAAGTGGGGAAAAAAAGTCCTAATGTCCAGAATGCCAGTTTTTTTTTTTTTTTTCTGACAAAAAGGAAATTCGACGTAGCAAAGTTTTGGAAAGATACCCAAGAATACACTGACCGTGATTACACCTAGGGGGTAAGGAAGAATCGAGAGGGCAAGGAGGAAGGGGCTCAGGGAGACAGGCATTCTACGAGGAGACGGGGACTGGCAATCGTGACCCCAGATCAGGACCCAGCGGCCTCAGACCGGGGCCCCTTTTGAGATTCTACGTCATCTGCTCCACGGTTCGCTTCACCAGGGGAAGGAAGGAACGGGTATAGTAATGGGGCAAGTTCAAGCCTGCATGAGTGAGCAGGGGTCGAGTCCTGCGGGCCCTTTCTTGGGGACTTTGATGAGGGCTGTTCCATCCAAACCCTCGAATCACTAATGCAGGTTCAAGGTACGGGACTCCCCCGTGCAGGAGCAGTGGACAGCACTAGCTAGTTCCTCCCTCACCTGAGCCTTACAAAATTCCTGCAAATTCCCGCTTGGCCTTCTCCGAACTCAGCCTTTCCTCCAACGTGTGGCCATGGCTCCACTGTTTAAAGGTCAGGGGAGGAGGGCAGAGAGACCCCAGGGAGCCAAAGAGCCACCTGAAAAGCCAGATAGGTTCCCATTCCTAGGAGAGCCCTTCCAGGATGCCATGATGGCCCGAAATGAATCACAAATGGGCCAGTAGAACTGGAATTTGCGATGTGCCTGGCGTAGGGGAGCAAGTGTGGCCATATTCAAGTAGAAGGTTCTAACTACCACCTTCATGCCAAATAGGGATTGGGATTATGGAGGCAGGACACAAAAGGAAAATAAGGGAAAAGATTCTCCTTTACAGAAAGGTCACACGATAGGCTTGCTGTGCCACATGAAGCACAATCCTTAAGGTCTCTGGGCACGTACGTGATAAATAATCGCCCACTGAAGTGAGGCAGAGGCCAGGCGATGCTACCCCCTTCGTGTGCATTATCCCACTTAATCCTCCCGACAGGGTAATCCCTTGGGCTCTAGAGTTACAAAGAGCTCTGCAGGATCCAGTCTTCCTCCTGGGCCAGTCAAGCTATCCTGAGCAAGTTATTCAGACCACAGTAGTAAAAAGGGGCCAACAACAATATCTCCTCCCAAGGGTTGTTGCGAAGATGGTAACATGATGCCAGTTAAGGGCTCAGCGTTGTCGACTGGCCAGCTCACCAAACATGAGCTATTCTCCCCACCCCACCCCCATTTTTCAGATGGGAAAACGGAGGTTTGTGAAGTCCGGTGTGGAGGATTTCCAAACTTGCTCATGACATTCTAGGATTCCAGCGGATTTAACAGCGGACTTGGTTTTCCGGAAAAATCTCACACGGATCTGATTTGAGAATTACGGAAATCCATTTCAATTTCCAACAGGGCGTCCGCCTGCTTGGCCCCGATGTGCTGAAGAAAGAAGAGACCCTTCCTCCTCCAAAATAAAACTGTCAAGAAAGGCCGTGTGAGTGCCCAGCGAGAAGGCACCCTTCTTCGAAACTGGAAGAATGCCCTCACCAAGAACCAAGTCTGCCAGCTCCTTGATCCTAGACATCAACAGCCTCCAGAACGTTCCCCTGCAGGTCCCTAAGATCAAAAGTCCTAATCTAACTGATTTAGTCAGTAATGAGCACCAAATGCTGAATAGGAGACCCAGGTCCTTGGAGGTGAATCAATTCGGATGGCGGTCGGTCAAGTCACGATTCTGACTGGCTGGTTTGGCCAAACCTTGGTGGGGCAGAGCTCCGGGAAGAGGGAACACAGAGGAGACCATGCCAGAGGAAGACACGGAATTAGGAGACTGTGGGGGCCTGCCCCGAATGAAGAGTGTTAGAGAAATTCGTTACAGGATTGGACAGTAATCCTTATGGTCTTGTGGAGCCTTGGAGTTAGTTAACTGCCACTGCGATATGGTCTGGCAAAGATAATCACCAGGTATTGTTTTCTACTCCTATCTTGGAAAGCAGTAGTTTAATAAACCCGAGTGGCTAAAAACATTTTTTGAATTAAAAAAAAAATTCCCAATAAGAGAGGAGCAGGGAAAAATAATCCTCCTTTCCTCCCAAATGTCTTCTCCTCCGGGCCCCTCCACTTGTTCCCAAATGGGAAGGACAAGGGCCAAGAAATCCCCCAGAGTCACGACCAACAAAGCTGTGTTACGACGCTAATTTGCAAGCGAGCCGGGTATGGCCTCATGGAAAACACTACCATACATGGCCATGTTTGCCTCAATCTCAGCCCTCGGACAGAAAAGTAATGGTAACAAATCCATAACAAATACCTTGTACGGAAGAACATGTCTATTTCAGATGCGAAAATAAAAAACCACGGTGTGTACCAGGCGAGCCCCAGAAGCTTCTTGGAGAAAGCTCGTCTAGTTCATGAGTTAGACTCTTGGGATGGCAGTCTACCCATCGGCCCCAGCTAGATTACCACACCACCAGGGGACAAACGGTGCGTTTTATTTTAAATTCCCAAAAGGTCAGCTTATGTTTTCTCCAGAGAGAAGATGATAAACCCTTGCTTTCCGGAAGCATGTGGTCCCCCCAGAAACTTGACTCCAAAAGACGTTTTGTTCATGGTAAAGACAAAAGGTGGTGGGTCAAGATCACATAGCCTTGGTATCAGACAGACCCAGGAATGGATTCCACCACTTGCTAGCTGTGTGATGCTGGGCGAGTTACTTAACCTCCCTGAGCCTCAGCTGCCTTTTGACTAAACAGTCATCATGGTGCCTCCTTAAAAGGTTATTGCAACATTTAGATGAGATAAATTAAATCAAACACTGCTACAGTGCCTGGTACATAAGTATCCCATCAGTGGTGGCTATCTCAATGGAAAAGCACCAAGGGAAGACTTCCTTCCACAGAAATTCAACCTCCTATTTTACACCTTGCCATCCAATGCCTTTCAGCCCAGCATCTTCCAGTTCCCTCTCTGTAAAAACAAAACAAACAAAACAGAAAAACCTCTCCATTGGTATCTTTAAGGAAACTAAACCAATCGAGAAGACGAAGCAAAACACAACTATGCAAATCGGTTTACTAACAATCCACCTGCCTTCCCTTGGCCAAACCCTGGCCACTTAACCATTTAATCTCTTAGTTCTTAACACTGTAACCAAACCCTCTCCTTGGGTTTCTAACTATTTTCTCTAACGTCTTGATAAGCATAGCTTTGAATGGCGCCCTTCCTCAGGCAGCAAAATCCCCACCAGCTCTCTGTGCAGGGGGAAAACTGAAACAGACATCAGCCAGACTTTTTCTCACTTTGGTCCACTTTGTGGGGACGTTCAGAGCAACATGGGTGCCAGCTACTCACAGGAAACCCCAGGGCACTCTTACTTAACACACCTGCAGGTCATGGATGCAAATCGAAACTGTCTCATCTGCCTGGGTATTTGAAGCCCTTGGGGTCAACCTGGATAAGATTTTTTTTTTTTTTTTAACTTTGGAATGGGGGAGGGGAGTCTGGAAGAAAACTGGGCTGTGATAAATCAACTGCATCATAACCAGCCCTCCCTCTCTAGGGTGATCAACAAACACATCCTCTAAACTGATGAAAAACGCACTCCCCTTTCTGCGAAGCATCTGCCCACGTGTTTTTCACTGATTTAGCATGTTTTCAACAGAATTAAGCCAGGCTTCCAAATCCACTCAGAGCGTTACTTTGCCCGCCTCTGTGATTGGAAATGACTTTCTAGGGAAGTTCAGCTGTACTTTATCTGTGCCTAGAATAAAAGTTAGAAGCCAATGGAAGCTGCTCCTCTGAGATTTGAAGGGATCACATCTCCCAGATGTGTCTCATAAGAATCATCTGGGAGTCCTCCTTTTTTTTTAAGTACATTTTTTCTGGAGATTCAAGTGTAACTGGAGGTGAGCCCGGAATTTCTGTCTTTAACAAGTACCCCCAAGGTGGCACTTCTGGTTGGCCACCTGGGGAGATGGAGGTTTGGGGAAAACCTAGGTTGATGAAGCAGAGAAATGAAAACTGTGAATCCCCACCTCCTCACCAGAGTCCTTGACCGGATGACAAGGATGGCAACAGAAACACCTTGCTGCTCCCCAGGCCCTGTAGGATGACCCCTACCCAGCTGCCCACCCCCCAGTGCCACCCTACTTACAGATCTCCAACTGGGGGGACAGCGGAGAAGAAACCGGGTGGAGAGCTCAGATCTGGCACACCTCCCAGGCAGGGGCGTCCAAATCTCCCGGCTCGCCCGGGAAGCCTCTCTTTATAGACCCGGAGCTGCCCCCGGTGGGAAAGAGGAGGCGGCCCGGGGGGAGGAGGGGGGAGGGTCCCAGGCTGCTGGCTCCGCAGCGCCCCCTGCAGGGCCCGGGAAGCGCGGCGTTTTGTGCCGTTCCTGGCCTCACCTGCGGCGGCGCTGGGACAGGGGCGCACACGTGGCGGGGACCCAGGGGGCTGTGGCGCTCCCCGCAGAAGAGTTCGGGCCGGTGTCTCACACCGCACCCCCCCCCCCAACCCGGCTCTGGGACACTCACCGAGGCTATGATTCCCAGAGCAAGGGGCCGAGCGATCAGCGTCTGGGAGCGGGGAGGGGAGTTGCTTGAGAAGGTCTCCCTTCAGTCAGTGCACGACCCCGATTTTAACCGCTTCCTTCCCCTCGGAGGGGGCAAATGTGGGGGTCTGAATTGCCACCTCCCAGCCCCGCTCCCCCTTTTATTCGCCATCCAGTGCCTGGAAAGGGGGCCGGCCGCACTGCATGAAGGGTAGAGGAAGGGGATTTTTTGAACTTTGCAAAGTGCAAGGCAGGAGCCCCCGACGGCTGGGAATCGTTTGGGAAGGGGAAGTTTTTATTTTTCCCAACTTGCTATTCCACCTCCACCCACAAGAAAAAGTGGGGGGTGGGGGTGGGGACCCAACAACCTGCTGCAGGGACTTGAGGCCCGGATGTGCCATTCGCTGACTGCCTGACCTCAGGCGAGTCACTTCCCTGCTCTGAGCCTCAGTCTCTGCAGCGGAAAAATGGGTGTGTGTGTGTGTGTGTGTGTGTGTGTGTGTGTGTGTGTGTGTGTGTCGGGGAGGGTATATTTATGTAACTTTCAAGGTGTGAGTCAGGATGCAAAGAGAAAGTGGGTGCGACCCTGCCCTTGCAAGTTCCCAACTCTTCTTCCCCCGCCCAAGAAGTTCCTGCAAATGAAGAAGCTGCTTAAAACTTCACCCCTGCTCCCCTCTCTCTTAGGACCCCTCCCCCCCCTTCTCTGCCTGTGTCTGTCAATCTGTTCGTCTCTCTCGCATACTTCTGATGGCAGTGACTCTCCATCACTCTTTCTTCCTGCCTTGCGGTCACTCTGCATGTCTCTGTCTCTCACTTTCTCCTCTGTCTCCCTCTGCCTCTGGCCTGTGTCTCTCCCGACCTCTCCCGCGGTCTCTGGCTTTGTGTCTCTCCCGGACGTCTCCCACTGTCTCCCTCTATCTCTGGCCCTGCGTCTCTGGCTCCGGCTCTCCGTCGCCGGCTCTCTCCCCGGCTCTCCGTCTTCTCCCGGGCTCTGTCGCCCGCACGCACACAGGCCATAAAAGGAAGCCGAGGCGGTGGGCTGGCCCCGCGCCAGGCCGGGGACCCGCGCGCCCCGCTCCCCGCCCCGCACGGGCCCCGGGTCCCCGGGCAGGTCCTCCCTCCGCGGGCGCGGCGGGGGGCGCTGGGCGGGCGACAACCCAAAAAGGGCAGGCGCGGGCGCCTTCCTGCAGGAATCCCCAGCGCCGCATACCAGCCCGGGGCTGCCCGCTCCCCCTGACTAAATATGGTGCGGAGCGGCCTCCCGGCGCGGCGGGCGCGGGGGAGGGCGCGCTGCCTCCGGCCGCTGCGACTGCGCCGCGCGGGCCCACGTGGGCCCCAGCTACTCCCAGCCACAGGGCTTGGGGAGGGGGTCGGAGGAGCTGGGAAGACCCCCGCCGGGCTCCCGGCTTCGTACGCACCCCACCTAGGTCCACAACCCCTCCCTGGGTAACCGGATCGGATGGGGGAGGGGGCTTGCCTGATCACCCCCATTTTGCAGGTGAGAAAACTGAGGTCCCAGAGCAGCGAAGAGATTTGCCCAGGCTCCCGATGGGACTGGAGCCCACCGTTGCCATGATTCGCTTCCAGAAGGACTTTAAAGGGAAAGGGAGATGCCCAGGTGAATTGGCCTGCAGGCTAAAGACAGGTCTCCGAGGTTAGTGGCCGGTGCCCCCTTTGTAGCCGTTCCGCCAGGAGCCGTTCCTTTAACTGCTCCGTGCCTCAGTGTCCCTATCTGTGAGATGGGAAGAGCAGCAGTTACCTCCTGGCTGTTGGTAAACAGTCGTTGAGATGATCCATGTGAAACGGACATATTGTGCAGCTTCCTGTTAGCTATTATTCCCAGCCAACTTGAAACCACAGGCCTTGGGTGCCTGATGGCGAGGGCAGGCCTGTCCCCACTCCAGCCACCCCGCTCCCCAGAGTATCTCAGACCCTCTTGATCACTTCCTCAGGCTCTGCTGCTTTCTGAAGCCTGCTCTCTCTCTATTCTGAAGCCACAGAATAGTCCGTGAACTGAGCCTGTGTTTTCTCAGGGAGGAGCACAGAGCGACAGAATCTTTGCCTCAACTACCTTACTGGGTTGTTAAACAGGACAACATATGTGAAGGCCTTATATAAAGCATTCCATACCTTTCTGGTACGTTCTATCAGTGCTCAGGGACAGTCATTCATTAAATATGTGTCCAGTGCCAAAGCTCAGATGTTTGAATCTTCAAAAGTGCATTGTTACAGTAATTAAAGCAAATGCCTGTTTTATTTCTCATGGCTCAAAAAGCCAGTTATTTTAAGATCAAGGGGGAAAAATACTTTTAAAAAAAGTGTTACTCTGAGAGCTGTCCAGTAAGTTTCCTTGGCTTGTCTTTTCTTTGAGGTGCTGTGTAATGGGAGTTTCCATAAACTCATGAAACAAGACGGCAGAGGGGAAATTTATCTCTCGGAGTCTTTTCCTTTGAGCAAAAAAGCTCAAAAATGTGATTGTCCCCCAGTTTTTAATGATATCAAAGATCGGGGTCAACCGACCTAATTATGTAGAAGGGTATCAGCGCTCAAGGCCTCCAGCCCAAGATTTGCACAGGACCATGCCTTCTTGTGAATGAAGGGATGTCATTCCTGGCCACAAGCCTGGCTCGATCGCTCTTGCAAAAAGGCACTTCTGTTTCAGTCATGACGGCTCCACACTTCTCCAAGACAGGACCCCACAGCAGAGTGACTTGGGACGCTTTTTCCTTCATCCATTTCCACTCATGGTGCCTTTGTACCTCCAGATTCTCTAACAGGAAGGCCCCTAAAATTCTCAAGAGGAGTTTTACAGTGCCTGCCCAAACTAGACACGCTCTTGACATACGAAGCGGCAATTCATACTCCTTAGGACTTACCCAAACGAGTCGAAAGCTTACGTCCATACTGCAGCCTGCAGTTGGTTTATAGCAACTTTGTTCGGAATTGCCAGAACTCGGAAGTGACCAAGATGCTATTCAGCAGGTGAGTGGACAAACCGTGGGACACTGAGGTGATGCACTATTATTTGGTGCTAAAAAACAAACCGACTCTCAAGCCACGAAAACATGGAGGAATCTTGGGTGCATATTCCTACGTGAAAGGAGCTGGTCTGTAAACACCAAGCACTGCAGGATTCCAGATCTGACATTCTGAGAAAGGCAACACCATGAAGACGGGTAAAAGAGCTGGGGCTGCCAGGGCCTGGGGGGAGGGAGGATGAATGGGCAGAACACAGGACGTTTAGGGCAGTGAAAATACTGTGCACGATACTATAATGGTGGATACAGGTCATGATATATTTGTTCAGACCCATAGAATGAACAGCACCTTAAATGAATCCTAATGTGAACTATGGACTTTGAGTGAGAATGTGGTCGGTGTAGGTCCATCGATTGGAACAAACGTGCCACCCTGATGGGGGGGGGGGGTGCTGCTAAAAATGGGGGAGGCTGCGAGTGTGGGCATAGGTGGTGTATGGAAACTCTGTGCACGTTATATCCAAGAAATAAGGTCTATTTTATATCCAAGAAATAGGTCTATTTTAGGTAGTTTTACCTTTTATTAAAAAAAAAAAAAAATTAATGAAGACCACACAATCCTTGCAGAACGGTTGTTACAAAAATCAAATACCCAAGTGGCTGGGGAGGATTGTCCTAAATGCCTTTAAAGGCATATTCTCACAAATGTTAATCCTTCGTGTACACTTGGCTTTAGGTTAAAAGAACACATCAAATTTTATATAATCATACAGGCATGCGAGTCATACACAAATGCATTCTTGCACATAATTATAAAGCTATTAGTTTACTCTATGCAAACATATACGCTAAGCTAAATTTATCATCTTCAAACGCCACCTCTGTTCCTGCTGTTTTTTAACTGCCCCAGTTTTAGATTTCCACTTTTCCTAAATCCCTCTTCAGCCCCAATTCCCATCCTATTTTTGTGTAAATCCAAGTCTTCCCCTAAAACTTCTCTGTATTTCTGGAAGAGAACTTCTCCTAACAACCCATGAAAACCACCAGCAGTGATGCAGATTTAGTTTTTTGAGTTAGAGGACAAGAGCTTGATGGGTCCTCTGTATTCAGATCTTTTTTTTTTTTTTTTTTTTTTGCTATCTCTGCCCATGCACCTTCTTCAACTACTGGCTTATAAATTAATTGACACAGTTCAAATATCCTGAGTATAAACATTTCTGGAGTACATTTTTCTCAACCTAAGGTCCTCTGTGGAAATCATAAAAATCTTAGTTTTTTGAAAATAGGCGGTTTTCCCTTTTTCCAAATATAAAAAAAGAGTGCTGCATATGCTCTTCCGAAGCCCTAAATGGCCACGTCCCCGGTTACAACACCGTCCCCGCCAGCCCCCGGGGTGAAGAGTAAGTGTGGCAGGTGAGGTGGCTGATGGCAAGGGCACACGCGGGGCACAGCTCCCTCCCTTCACCCTCCACCCTCCACCCAGGCTGCCGGGGCACGGGGGGGGGGGGGGGGGGGGGGGGGGGGTGGGGGGGGGGGGGTGGGGGGGGGGTGGGGGGGTGGGTGGGAGGGGAGGGGGCCTGGGGAGCCGCCTCCCACCGTTCTTCCCGTCCTGGCGTCCACCTGTTGATGACCGAACAGGCACAGGAACAGCTTTTGCACAAAGACGAGTTGCTCCAGTGTTTTTTATTAAATGATACATCAAAAGTATAAAAGTGGCCTGGGTGCAAATGACAGGACAATGCATACAAAAGCACTATCGACTACATGCGACAATTATGTTCAGCTTCTATCGTGATGACTTTGTATCAGTATCCAAAATGATAAAGTCCAGGATTTTTTCTTAATCTAGTCCTGCATGATTGTAATTCCTGAGGTAAACTTAGCGTCCGTTGCCAACATCCTTGCAGGTAAACCAAGTCTTCTGAGAAGAATTCAGATGTTCATATCCCCACACCCAATACAACGGAATTCGTGACTGTTACCATAGATTACAGATTTAATTTTAAAAATGGAAATGAGATGTAAGTAATTCTAGCTCGTCAACAGGGCCTCGCAAAATCCTCTCACTTGTCAAGTATGTCTTGAGGGGATAACAACTTTTGGCACTCAGATAAAAATTCTCGGTTAAGGTGTAAGGACTGAACGCTGACCACCGCACAGAAAGTCCAAAGTTTCAGTAATTTCCACAGGCAGCACAGAGTCCGCACCCTGAAGAGGACGCCAATTTTTCCAGCTCCAGCCATGATCACTTTCCCTGTGGAAAATGTTCAAGCTAAACGCGGTCAGTAAACGGGAGCCCGCGCAGTTCACGCCCAGAACACGCTTTGCGACTTCCGGCCGACCGGGCGCTATTGTAACAGGTGTTGTCAGGGATATCGGTCTGGAGACTCCACGTTATAAAAATGTCTGAATAAATATCAAAATAGCATTTTAGAGATCGCACACTAAGAGCTCTCACCGGTTTTTTTTTTTTTTTATCCCAAGAACGAAAAACTGGCATTTAATGAGAATTCCGGAGCCCGAGTAGGTAGTGGCGGCCCCTGGCGTAGCTCGCCTTGTAAGTGCACAGCTGAAGGCCACACGGAGGTTACACAATGCCATCTTTTAAAAAGTGCCTTCTGGTATTTCTCCTAAAGCCTGTCTCTTCATGCTTACTCCACATTCTTTATATAATGAAATAAACTCTTTGTTTTACTTACAGCAAAATTAAAAGAATTATTTCCCCCTCTTCCTTTTAATTAAATCTTCCAATAGAAGCCAAAATGGTCCAAGGAAAGAAAAAGTACATTGTTACCTAGTTTAAAAGTTCAAATTTAGATAGTAATTCAGATATCTAAACCTAATTATAAATGGTTATCTGAAAAACCACTAATCATAAGGAAAAAAACAAAGTTTATAGAAAATAGTTTTTTCTGGCTTTAGTGTTCTTTTAAATGTTTTCTCAGAACATGAATGGATTTTTCTACAAATCCACCTAATTCCAGCCCGAAGGAAATTTAATTAATGTAACCTTGTTAAAGAGCAGAGCATATGGCTATAAAGGCCTGGACTTTTTTTTTTAAGAACATACAGGTACTAATAAAATCCCTTTAGCTCTTACAAATTTAAAAAACTTTATCATACCTTCTGAAAACAGTATTTTTTTTCTCTTTCAAGTCAAATCCAAGAAGCTGGAAGCTATAAGTTAGTTTTTATTCACAAATGTAGTAAAACAGGAGGGGCTAAATGTTCTGCAGAAACTCGAATTTCTACACAGTACAAACATTAGTGATGTATTTTGGTAATGTTGGCAGAATAAATATGGTACTGAATACACACAATTTTAAGACAAAAGACGCCCCAGATGGAAATGTCATCTCTTTACTGCTTGAGAAACAAGAGGATCTTCAATATTATTAATACTCCCCTTCTCCTTTCTTAGGTGGTCATCTGAAATTAACAGAAACAAATGTCAGTACTTATCCCAAGTCAAAATAAGCAGTGTGCAGACATATCTACGTGTATTTTTGAATGCTGTATCTTGAATACTATAGGAGTTCTTTTTTTGAAAGAGATTTCAAATGTTTATTTTTGAGATACAAAGACAGAAAGAAGGAGGCAGGGAGGGGGAGAGGGAGAGAGAGAGAGAGAGAGAGGGAGACACAGAATCCAAAAGAGGCTCCAGGCTCCGAACTGTCAGCACGGAGCCCGACAGTGGGCTTGAACTCGTGAATCACGAGATCATGACCGGAGCTTAAGTCGGACGCTTAACTGACTGAGCCACCCAGGCACCCCTGATATTGTAGGAGTTCTTCAGGTGACTTGGGACAAACAAAGGAACTCACCATTTTTAAACCATTATTGAGGAGATCGGAAATGTTTAGTACTAAAGACTCACTCTCAAGGGTGGAACAGAGAGCATCCTGGAGTAAACCCATGGGTAAGTAGTAGTTGTAAACTTCTCTTACACGATACGTAAGGAATGGAATTTGCAAGGACAGTGTTCAATGAGCATTTTGAAGGATGACTAAGTTCTTCAACTAAGAAGAACTTTGAAACTAAGTTCTACCTTTGAAACTAAGAACTAAGAAACTTTTCTTCAAACAGAAATGCCTCTCGGCAGCACCCTCTTGTGGCCAGAAAAAAAAACTAGCAGTTTACATCTTCCTACCCAAATCAGAAAAGTATCACAGAAATTGTAGAAAATCTTCAGTCAAAAACACAACAGTAAAGCTCCAGGAAGAGTTCAGAAACGCCCAAGGCCCCAGTGACCACCCCCTGTGCTCTGGCAATAGAAGGGGCCCTGGTCACTTCTGCGGAATTTCTTTTGTCATGGAGGCAAAGGGGTAGAGGGCAGAAGTGTTCTAGATTAAAAGAATCAAATGCAACAAAAATGCAATGCAAAGACTAAATTCTGAGAATTGTGAAGAACTGAAAATATTCCCCAGACACTTTTTACAATGGAAAAACCCATTTTTATGACAACTAGATGACAAGAGGAAAAGAATACAAATCTAGGCAGTTGTTAGAAATATGCAATTTTAGCACCACAAGCACATACTGGATTTTCTTTTCTTGATGCTTATTTTAATTTTTTTTTAATGTTTATTTATTTTTGTGTGAGAGAGCGAGACAGAGACAGAGCACGAGCAGGGAAGGGGCAGAGAGAGGGGGAGACAAAGAATCTGGAGCAGGCTCTGAAACAGGCTCCTGGCTGTGAGCTGTCAGCACGGAGCCCAATGTGGGGCTCGAACCCACAAACCAGGAGATCGTGACCTGAGCCGAAATCAAGAGTCTGACACTTAACCGAAGGAGCCACCCAGGTGCTCCTGGATTTTCTAATTCTAAAGACAATTTGCTTCTACACCCATTCCCACTAGTCCACCACAGCTGATCACCCTCATAAAAAATGGGAGACTACTGGTCTGGATCACAGATGACCACCTCCCTCATTTTTAGGCAGCTTTGCTGGACAGAACAAAATTGAGGCCACAACCATTTCAGGTTTTCTAGAAAAGCACTGTAAAGAAATGAAGTTGTTATGCATGTACCTTACAGATGTGCAATCAAGCTCCGTTAATGATTTTCTCTGCTATGAGATATCTGGTTTTTTATTTATACCAAAAACTACTTTGCTTCCATATTTCAAGCACTAATACCAGCACCACTAATGAACTGGTTACCATTCCAAAGGTGAGAGTGTCTACATAAACCCTCTTTTTTTCAGCACTCTGAAAGCTCTGATAAAGGAAGTGCTTCCATGCTGGAATGCTTTAGGCTTGTGTTCAAATAAAAGAGAATTTCATTTTAAGTGTTTTATGTCAGTCGGATGAGCTTCTGTAGAGATCAGGTATTGTAATCCGAAGAATAATTATTTTCATGTCTCCATAACCTTGTCAGTGTTGTCAAATCAAACACATTTCCATCAAACAGTAAGCTAGAATCCAGAAAGTAAACAGAATACTCGAGTGTGCGACTGGGACACAATGCAATTTTGGGCTGATAATTCCTCACAAATCATTGCACAGGGGCACCTGGGCGGCTCAGTCGGTTAAGTGTCCGACTTTGGCTCAGGTCATGATCTCGCAGTCTGTGAGTTCGAGCCCCGCGTAGGGTTCTGTGCTGACGGCTCAGAGCCTGGAGCCTGTTTCAAATTCTGTGTCTCCCTCTCTCTCTGCCCCTCCCCCACTCACGCTCTGCCTCTCTCTCTCTCTCTCTCTCTCTCTAAAATAAACATTAAAAAAAATTTGTTTTTAATCATTCCACAAAGAGTTCATTGTTATCAAGAAAATTTTTGACAGTCAAGAAAAATAACTTGCAAAATCACGGTTCTTCTTTAGTTCAGCTGCCATCCTCCTTTCTGAGCTTTCCACAGAGTTTACTCACTCTAAGCGGAGGCTCTGAAGGCCCCAAAGTAACTAATGCACTCTCCTCCCTCTCCCTCTTTGGCTCGCCCGCGCTCGCTCGCTCTCTCCCTCCCTCTCTCCCTCCCTCTCTCTTCCACTCCGCAGCCCTCCCACCTCCCAGGTGTGAAGCCACAACTTGCTACTCTGTGACCCACATCTCAAAACAACAGAACTCAGTTAAGAAATACCCTGTTCCTTGTAACTTTGTTGTTAGCCATTAGCCATGAATGAGATCGATTAGAAAAAGCTTTCAAGCGGGGCCACCACATGGATGGAGCTAGAAAGGATTATGCTAAGCGAAGTCAGTCAGTCAGAAGAATAAATACTATATGATTTCACTCCTATGTGGAATTTAAGAAACAAAACACACAAGCAGAGGGGGGAGAAAAGAGGGGCAACCCAAGAAAGAGACTCTTAACTAGAGAGAGCACACCGACGGTCGCCAGAGGGGAGGCGGCTGGGGGTGGGGGAAAGAGGTGATGGGGACGAAGGAGGGCACCCGCGATGAGCACCAGGTGTTGTAGGCAAGTGCTGAATTACTACGTACAACTGAAGAAAATAAAAATGAAAAGCTTGCAAGCCAGAAACGTGCTCTCTCCAGAGATTATTTTCCCTCTTGGGAATGAAGATACCCGCGTCGCGGGTCTGCCGCGTGAGCGAGTGTTCACGTGTATAACATCCCCCGGTGGCGATCACGCGGAGAAAGTGCGATTATCGTACACTCTCGGTAGGCACGTCACCTGGTAAAGCCGCTCTGGAGGGGAATCAGACAGTATCCACTACATTTTTTAGTACGTATATGCTCCGAACCAGCAACTGGACTTCTGGGCATCCGCACAAGACAAACACGTGTGTGGGCAGGAAGTAATTCTATACCGCTACATGGTAGAAGCCAAAAATTAAAAACATGACAGCACATCGGTAACGAACGATTAGCAAAGCCACGCGATACTACACGAAGTTAAGAACGAGGTAGGAGGGGATGTCCGCGTGCTGACAGGACAAGTGAAGAAAAGCCAACTGCAGGAGGACACGCACAGGAGCAGAATACATAAATACACAGGAAACGGATCCCGAGGGAGACCTGCCGACCTGCTAACGGGGGCCTTCCCTCCGTGGAAGGGAGGGAAAGTGGGGAGTCGGGCCGAGACAAGACGGAAGAGATGAAAGGGAAGTTTACACTGTATTATCTGGACGTTTCGACATTTACTCACGTAATTGTTTTAAGTACTTGCCGGCCAGTAGGCACTCACGACAGTTCCTCACAAACCCCGAAAAGTGTACAAGAAGGGCACGGAGGGATGCCGACTCGGCTAAAAATGTTCAGCTGCAGGCTTCAGAGGAGTCACCTAACTTCTCAGGGTCGGTTTGCTCAAGAGTAAAGTAAGGAGGTGGGATGATTTCCTGTTCAACGGTCTATCAGCTCAGCATTCTAAGATAATGGATAACTCGTAGTGAAATCGGAAATCACCTCCTCAAGAGGTTGCCTTGCCTCACAAATACTTCACTTTCAGATCCGAGGAGACACAGCAAGCATTTGGCATGATCAATACTGCTCACAGCAGCTTATGAAAACTACCAAGGGCGATCTGTATTTCAGAGGTTTCTACACGTTTCTTTCCACATTCCAGGGCTATAGCTGTTCTGTTAATCTGCTGCCTGAGCCCCACCTACGACCGGCCTTAGAAAGAGGTCACCTCGACCGAAGCTGGAAAGGAGGAGCTAATAAACCACTCAGTTCAGATTAGCAAAATGACAGCCTATTGCTGATGTGAACACAACAACAGAAAGCTCATTGGAAGAGGGAGCATTCTGAAAGAAACCGAGGCTATCCTCCGAAGAATTCGTTATTTATAGGTAGCTGCCAGTCTTCCACAAACAGTATTCTAAAAATGCAAAGTGGGGGAGGGGGCGCCTGGGTGGTTCAGTCAGTCTGACTGGGCTCAGGTCATGACCTCGCAGCTTGTGGGTTCGGGTCCCAAGGGTCCCAAGTCGGGCTGTGTGCTGACAGCTCAGAGCCCGGAGCCTGTTTCGGATTCTGTGTCTCCCTCTCTCTCCGCCCCTCCCCCACTCATGCTGTCTGTCTGTCTCTCAAAAATAAATAAACATTAAAAAAAATTTTTTAAATAAAAATGCAAAGGGTACAGAAACATGTGGCTTCTCTATCTGTAAGCAGAGATCTTTCCTCACTTTTGGGGGGGGGGGAATAATGATTTGATAAAACGCTATTTGTTCAGTACACCAATAATCTAACCTGCTCCAAAGAGTACAAATCTATGTGAAAATCAGGTTTTTCCAAACTTCTGTATAGAAATAATATCTGAGAACTTTGTCCAGTCATTGCCCTCCAGATTCTCCTTCCAAAAAGCATTTTGTTTTTAGGATAAGTAACAAAGACCAAAACTGTATTAAGTGTAAGTAGAATTAAACTATGACTCAAAAGCTCAAGAAAAACTATTCCAGAGAGAAATATTTAAGAAAATATACATGCTGACAGCAAAATGATGAATTTCAGGAAATTCATACCCCTTTGCCTTCTTCCGCTAGGTTGTCTGCCAAGATCTGGGTTTGGAGGCTGAAGTGAAGACCCTCTCGAAAATGGATTTTGGAGGTCCTCCTTAGTTCCGTGCAAGAAATGAGCTAAAATTCCATATAAAAGAGGTCTATAGCAGGAAGAAAACCACAATCAGTTAAAATTATAGATACAGGAAAAGCTTAAAACAAACCTCTCTTTTATGTTTATGTTTGAGAGAAAGCGAGCATGCACGCACAGAGGAGGGGGGCAGAGGGAAAGAGAGAATCCCAAGCAGGCTCCACGCGCAGCACAGACCCCGACTTGGGGCTCACCTCATAACCATGAGATCACAACCTGAGCTGAACTCAAGGTTGGGCGCTCAACCGAGCCATCCAGGCGCCCCCAAAACTCTACTCTAAGGCAGCCTCTGCCACCTGAATGGCCAGGTAATTCTCTATACTTAAAGAAGATGCAGGGTTACTATCCAAATCACAAACTATTCATGCTTTTTTAAATTTAAGAGTACCATTTGGGGTACCTGGGCGGCTCAGTCAGTTACGTGTCTGACTTCGGCTCAGGTCATGATCTCACGGTTTGTGAGTTCGATCCCCACATCGGGCTCTGTGCTGACAGCTCAGAGCCTGGAGTCTGCTTCGGATTCTGTGTCTCCCCCCCTCTCTCCCCCTCCCATGCTCATACTCTCTCTCTGTGTCTTAATAATAAACATTTTAAAAAATATTTAAATTTAAGAGTACCATTTAACTCGAAAGACAATTTAAAAATCCAGAGAACCCACGTTACCAACTTAAACATCAACTAAACTGAAATACAAAATCAAACAATACACAGGAATTCAGCTTTTCAACTTTAAAGTCCAGTGTAAGACTTCCCAGTACCTAGCACTGTCTGAATACAACAAGTATTCAGGAAACGCTGGATGAATAAATCCTTGTCAAATTAGGTCATATGTCTCAAGAGCCAGGCTGCCTGGGTTCAAATCCTGGATTTACCACTTGACCTCAACAAGATTCTTAATGTCCCCAGCCTCTTAAATGTTTTTTCCTCTATAAATGAGGATAAGTGTAGTCCTTACCTCCTAGGGTTATTGTGGACTAAATGAGTTCATAAATGTCAAGCGTTTAAAACCATGCCTGGCACATATTAAATGGCATATAAATATTAGCTGTTCAGGAGTCAGGTAAGAACTAATATTTAATAAGCTATTTTTAGGGCAGGCAGTTTAAAGAAAAAGTGATTTTTACAGTTTCCAAATCTCTCTCCATTCTGTCTTCGCCCTGTAGATGTCATAATCATCATCCCCAATTTATACGTGAGAAAACCAAGGCTCAGGGAAGATATGCTGGAGATTTCTTAAATTTTTTGTAATGTTTTTATTTATTTTTGAGACAGAAAGAGACAGAGCATGAGCAGGGGATGGGCAGAGAGAAAGGGAGACACAGAATCCAATGCAGGCTCCAGGCTCTGAGCTGTCAGCACAGAGCCTGACACAGGGCTCGAACCCACAGACTGTGAGATCATGACCTGGGCCGAAATCGGACGCTTAATGGACTGAGCCACCCAGGCGCCCCTGGAGATTCCTTAGATAGTAAGTAAACAAACTTTCCAGTTGAATCCCAAGTCCCATACTCTTTGCATTACAATATACTGCTCAGAGATGTACACGAGCAGCCCTGCACAAACGGAAGCTATGTGGCTGACGATGGGAGAGACAGAAGCACACCAGAAATGTTTCCAATCTCATCACTGAAAATACAACTTAACTGAGTTTTTGGGGACAACTATTTATTAGCTGGTGTGATAGCTTAAAGTATGACATTCCTTTCCCTCCAAAAGGTAGGGCCTAACTGCCTTCTCCTGGAGTGTGGGCTCAAGTCACTTCTTTGAACCAAAAAACATATTAAATGAGAGTGCTGTGCAACTTCCAAGACTGGGTCACAAACCACCGTGCCCCTCGGCTTCCTCCTTGCCTTCTCTGCTGGGTCACCACGTCATAAGGACATTCAAGCTGTCCTAGGGAATGGTACACATGGAAGGAATGGAGTCTCGTGCAAGCAGCCATGTGAGTGAGCCACATAGAAGGGGATCCTCCAGCCCCAGCCATGTCTTCAAATGACGACGTCCCTGGCTACCCTTTAAGTGGATCTCCTGAGAAATGCCCCACTAGCCCCACCCAGAGATTTCTGACCACAGATAATAAATGTTTGTTGTTACAAGCCACCAAATCCTGGCGCAGTCTGTTACGCAGCAATAAGTAACTCCTTGCATGCCAACTGTTTCATAACACAAGGAAAGGAGGAAAGTAAGTTTCTCCATTTAAGATGCCTCAACTCTTATGAAAGGAATAAATCTTACAATCCAGGAACATAAAATAGGTCTTTTCGTTTATTTTACTTTTTTTTTTTTTTTTAACATTTATTTATTTTTGAGACAGAGAGAGACAGAGCATGAACGGGAGAGGGTCTGAGAGACAGGGAGACACAGAATCTGAAACAGGCTCCAAGCTCTGAGCTGTCAGCACAGAGCCCGACGTGGGGCTCGAACTCACGGACCGTGAGATCATGACCTGAGCTGAAGTTGGACGCTTAACCGACCGAGCCACCCAGGCACTCCTCTTTTCGTTTATTTTAAACCAATGTGTCCCAAAGAGCTAATTGGTTCAAGAAGATTTTTAAATGTAAACAATCTTGTTCTTAACATCAATAAAGTTTTTAAGATTTAAAATTTTAAGATTCAGATATTTTTAAATGTTATTAGAAAACAAAAAACTAGTATATTTAATCCACAAATTCATGGATACTAAGATTTTTTAAAAAATAAAAGTTAAGGGGCGCCTGGGTGGCTCAGTCAGTTGAGCGACCGACTTCGGCTCAGGTCATGATCTCACGGCTCGTGAGTTAGAGCCCCACGTCGGGCTCTGTGCTGACAGCTCGGAGCCTGGAGCCTGCTTCGGATTCTGCACCTCCCTCTCTCTGCCCCAACCCACTCACATTTTGTCTCTGTCTCTTTCAAAAATAAATAAACATTAAAAAAAAAATTTATAAAAAAAAAATACAAGTTAAAAAAGGAGAATATTTTTTCAGGTTCGGCCTTACAATACTTTATTTGCAATGTTAAAACACAGAAACTCTCAAAACTAGTCTTCTTCATAAATTTGGCAAACTCATTCGGTGGCATGGCTTGACCTAACATAAGGCTACTTTAGACTTTATCCTACTTTGTATGCAAATTCTTAAGTTTCTCTGAAAAATATGAATGTGTTTGTGGAAAACCACTTTACGCTCACACTGGCACATGTATCTAGTATGTGGTATACTTACCATTTTACCTTTTTTCCCCCAGCTCTACTGATGTATAACTGAGAAATAAAATTGTAAGGTATTTAAACTATGTAAGGTGATAACTTGATATTTATATATATATATATATATACACACACGGCAAAGGAATTCTCTTCAGCGAATTAAGTAACATATCCATCATCTCACACATTTACTTTTGTAAATGTGTGTGTTACTTTTGTGGGTGAGCAAATTTGAATCTTACAATCCATATTACTTTTTAAAATCTGAAACCTTCACAACAGAAGTGTTTTTAAGCAAAGCAGTAACTGTCTTTCAGAAAGCAAACTGCTGGCAGTTTGCAGTGTAAGTTGGAAAAGAAAGCGACTAGAGACAGAGAAAGCAGACGGCTTCGGAACAACACAGGGTGGGGCAGCGGGAGTGGATGGGAGATTCCGCAGAGGTAGAAGGGATGCGATGTGCAAAGTGACTGGTGGAGAAAGGAGCTGGAGCCACAAACATAAATGGACTCTGAGTTGAAGACCCAAATGGCTACATGAGGAACCTACGAGGGGGGTTTAAGGAGATGAAAACGGCAGATTTAATTTTTGGACACAGTGAGTTTGAGATGCCAGCAGAAACGTGGGCCCACAACTTAGGGCATGTGTTCGATGTAAAGTGGGGTCACAGCTCAGAGGCACCATTAAAGACTCAGGCATACTCAGAAAAGTGGGCGAGGGGACAAGATAAAAAGTTTTGTTAAGGACAAAACTTGAGTGGGTGGTCACAATTTAAAGGAAGCCTAAAAGAGCCAATGAAGAAATTGAGAACACTGTTAGGGAAAGAAAAACTTAGACAGTAAAGGTCATAAAAGACAAATGACAATACGTGTTTTAAGGGAGAAGAGTCAGTATTACAAAATGCCACAGAAACTCCAGTGAAACTGAGCTTCTCAAATTGGAAATACACAATATACAGCCACTCTTGGGGCCGGGGCCTTGGGACAAAGTACAGGGTAAAGGTGGAGTATGATCCTAGAACATTCATTGTGCAAAGACTTGTGGGAAAGTTCAATTTAATTGGTATGTCCTTTATAACATTTTTATGGTAGAACAATTATATCATGAAGTAGAAAGAAAAAAATTCAATAAAGTTTTCGAAAGAGAAAACATAAGATTTCAAAGAAATTTCTTGTTAATGGAAAGGCTGCTTTGAGCCATGTCCCCTGGCCTCCTACGTACGTTTTTGTTTTTGTTGTTTTTTTTTTTTTTTTTGCCATTCAGGGATTCTCTGGGAAAAGTTTAAGCAACTCTGAAGTAAGAAAAGAACCAAGAAACTACTCAAAAGTGGTCACCCTTCCTTTCAAGGGCAGAGTTTCAGTATAAATGGTGATAGAATTTAACATGCAGAGAGGGCAAAAGAGGGGACAGTAACAAAATGAAAACAGAGGGTTGGTTTTCACTAAGTTCAATGGTCAAAACAAGTTGATTGGGTTTTGGGGGGATCTGAATATATTCCTAAATTGAAGTGAAGGAAATAATCGGGAGGAAGAGTTCAGCGTGAGTAAGGAAACAAGTGATAAAAGAGAGTCTCAGATGGGAAATAAAAGTGGGGGGGTGGGGTATGCACCAAGAAACCAAGAAACGTGACCCTTAGCAGGACTGTTGCTCAGTCCTCTGAAACCACAGGAATTTTAGCTCCAGGGAGCAGACGCCTTATCTTGTTTATTGCTATACACCTTGGATTTGGTGCAGTGTTAGACACACTCGAGCCAAATAAATACCTGCTGAATTAAAACGAAATAAAACCACCACTATGTGATTATGACTCCAATACAACACTATCTAAAAATTTATTTTTAAGTTTTTATTTTAAATTTTTTTTTTAACGTTTTTATTTATTTTTGAGACAGAGAGAGACAGAGCATGAATGGGGGAGGGTCAGAGAGAGGGAGACACAGAATCCGAAACAGGCTCCAGGCTCTGAGCTGTCAGCACAGGGGCCCGATGCGGGGCTCGAACTCACGAACCGCGAGATCGTGACCTGAGCCGAAGTCGGCGCTCAACCGACTGAGCCACCCAGGAGCCCCAAGTTTTTATTTTAAAAAAAGTTATTAAAAAAAGTTCTTGGCACAAAAATAGACACTCAGATCAATGGAAGAGAATAGAGAACCCAGAAATGGACCCACAAATATATGGGCAACTAACCTTTGACAAAGCAGGAAAGAATATCCAGTGAAATAAAGACAGTCTCTTCAGCAGGTGGTGCTGGGAAAACTGGACAGCAACACGCAGAAGAATGAACCTGGACAACTTTCTTACACCAGACACAAAAATAAACTCAAAATGGATGAAAGACCTCAATGTAAGACAGGAAGCCATCAAAATCCTCGAGGAGAAAGCAGGCAAAAACTTCTCTGACCCTGGCCACAGCAACTTCTTACTCAACACGTCTCTGGGAGCAGGGAAACCAAAGCAAAATGAACTATTGAGACCTCATCAAAATAAAAAGCTTCTGTACAGCGAAGGAAACAATCAGCAAAACTAAAAGGCAACTGATGGAATGGGAGAAGATATTTGCAAACGACATATCAGATAAAGGGTTAGTATCCAAAATCCATACAGAACTTATCAAACTCAATACCCAAAAAATAAATAATCCACTGAAGAAATTGGCACAATGAATAGACACTTCTCCAAAGAAGACATCCAGATGCCCAACCAACACATGAAAAAATGCTCCACATCACTCATCATCCGGGAAATATAAATCAACACCACACTGAGATACCACCTTACACCTCTCAGAAAGGCTGACATCAACAACTCAGGCAACAACAGATGTTGATAAGGATGCAGAGAAAGGAGGATCTCTTTTGTACTGCTGGTGGGAATGCAAACTGGTGCAGCCACCCTGGAAAGCAGTGTGGAGGTTCTTTGAAAAATTAAAAAGAGAACTACCCTACGACCCAGCAATGGCACTACTAGGTATTTACCCAAGGGACACAGGTGTGCTGTTTCAAAGGGACACATGCACCCCCATGTTTATAGCAGCACTATCAACAATAGCCAAAGTATGGAAAGAGCCCAAATGTCCACTGACGGATGAATGGATAAAGAAGATGTGGTATATAATATATACAATGGAGTATTACTCGGCGATCAAAAAGAATGAAATCTTGCCATGTGCAACTACGTGGAAGGAATTGGAGGGTATTATGCCAAGCGAAATTAGTCACAGAAGGACAAATATATGACTTCACTCATACGAGGACTTTCAGATACAAAACAGATGAACATAAGGGAAGGGAAGCAAAAATAATATCAAAACAGGGAGGGGGACAAAACAGAAGAGACTGTGAAATATAGAGAACAAACTGAGGGTTGCTGGAGGGGCTGTGGGAGGGGGGATGGGCTCAGTGGGCAAGGGACTTAAGGAATCTACTCCTGAAATCATTGTTGCATCATGTGTTAACTAACTTGAATGTAAATTATAAAAAAATAAATAAATTATAGAAAAAAAATGTTCTTACATTGTGTTATCCTTTGATTCTTCAAATGCATTTAGTTCCCGAATGAGAAACTGTCTGTCCAATGGTACTACAGGCTGACCAGATTCTGGAGGAAAAATCAGGTGTCTTTATTCGTCTAAAAAGCACATATGATTTTGATAAGAACCACTCACCAGGTATACAGACTTTTCAGATTTTCAGTAGGCGAGGCAAAATGGCACAGCCACTTTGGAAACGGGTTGAGCCATTCCTTACAAAGGTGAGCATGTACTTACCACACACAACCTTGCAATCCCACTCTTAGCTCTTTACTCAAGAGGAACGAAAGCTTACTTTCACACAGAAACTTGTGTGTGAATGTTTATGGCAGCTTGATGATTGCCAAAAACTACAAACCACTGGCGATAATGGATAAAATGGGCACAGCCATACAAATGAGTGCTATTCAGGGGGAAAAAAACCCAACACAGCTGAATCTCAAATGCATTATGCTAAGTGAAAGGAAGCGGACTCAAAAGGCTACTTCCTGAATGGGTTCATTTCTATAACATTCTGGAAAAGGCAAATGACAGGTACAGAAAACAACAGATCAGTGGTTGCTAGGGGTGGGGGTAGACAAAGAAGTTGACCACAACAGGGCAGAGAATTTTTTGAGGTGATGAAAATACTCTACATCGAGACTGTAACTGAGGTGGTAGTTACAAAACTATGCATTTGGTAAAATTCATCGAAGTGTATACTAAAAAAGGTATATCGTACTGTTAACTATACCTCACTTTTTGAACAAAGCCGAGACACTTAATATGAAACTTAAAATGATGGTGACCATACTTCATTTTAGGGAAGCCCAAGTCCAAGACCGCATTCATTCTATTTTCACAATTTTCTTCTTTTCTGAGTACTAATAGTATTATGTAGCCATGTGTAACAAACTGAGGAAAGTGGACACTGATACTGAAGATCCTTAGACCACTAAAAATCCTGGTCATTATTCAGTTAAGGTATATGCTTAACATTAAATAAGACATCTAGAATATCAATAAAAGAGCTGTTAAATCAAAGTCCCAGCATCTCAGAGAACTCATTCTCTCTTCCAAAATCTACTTCATGGTTTCTTTTCTTTAATGAGAGGTGAAACAATGTTAAAGCACAGGGCAAAGCTTAAACAAGGCCATCAAATGATACAGGTGCAATCCTTCCAATCCCATTTCTCCCTCAGCCCAGAGGAAAGTCTTGACTACCGTGCATTCCTTTCAGTTTACTTTCTTCACAAATAAAGTTTAACAGATAAATGTCTCTTCAACTGTCCATCTCCTCCCCCCAAAACCAAGGTTAACCCCCAAGAGGAAAGTAAACTCCTTCCTAATCCATTTCAAATATCACGCTTTTACACACATTTGCATATATCCCTCACCTATAATGGTAGCAGTATTTTAAAGTTTTATCTCTAGTGCTTCCTATTTTTTAACAAAAACTATATACATCAAAACTGTATTTTTAAAGTATATCTATAGACAAAAGCTAGCAGCAAACAAAATGTCAACAACTGCTTATTCTCAGCATCAGGCGATTTTTCAAAGGGTGCACCTAGTGTTTATCTACTTTCCCCTACAATACAATAAGCCCCATGAGAACTTGTTCAAGCTCTGGAAAGAACCCATGAGACGTTTATGTCCCTGTCACTCAGATGACACTGTGGTAATGGAATCGGATTTCCAGCGTAAACATTTTCTGAGAATTGAGGGCAGGGAAAAGCAGATGTTGTTGCAGGTAAGTAACAATAACCTCTTACCTGATATGAGGACAGATGCTGTATACTTGTATTTGTTGAATTCCAAATACTCCCGAATTAATTCATTAATTAGAAGATTTTCATGAGACAACGGCGGTCGGGGTTCACTTTCATCATTCAGGGCATTGAAAACTTCAGCTCGGATCCTTGCTTTTAAATGCCCTAATACTCCTCTTTTCTCCAAGGTGTCCTTTAAAACTGTTAAATATAAAATATTATGTTTCAATTATAGAACAAATTTGGTCTTTTTTTTTTTTTTTAATTTTTTTTTCAACGTTTTTTATTTATTTTTGGGACAGAGAGAGACAGAGCATGAACGGGGGAGGGGCACAGAGAGAGGGAGACACAGAATCGGAAACAGGCTCCAGGCTCCGAGCCATCAGCCCAGAGCCTGACGCGGGGCTCGAACTCACGGTCCGTGAGATCGTGACCTGGCTGAAGTCGGACGCCCAACCGACTGCGCCACCCAGGCGCCCCTTGGTCTTTTTTTTTAAGTAATCTCTACATCAACATGGAGCTCGAACTCATTCAAACTCTTAAGATCAAGAGTCGCACTCCACCAACTGAGCCAGCCAGGCACCCCTCAATTCTTAGGCATACTTGGAAGAAAAATGTGTAACTAGTAAAGTGGCCTAATACCCACTGTTTCGATCTAAACAATGTGCTAAATGCAAGTTATCCAATTAGCTACCACAATTCATGTTTGTAATAAAAATATAAAGTTCTCAAGTTGCAATGATTTGCTATTTTAACATATTTAAGCAAACTCAAGTTTATCTTTCTAACATCATCACTGTCAGTAGCTATAGTCTGATATGCATCTTTAGTGAGGGAGGAAAAGGGAGCATAGAATTAGCTCACTGGGGCCTGAAATTAACCCTTACTGACTCGTATGTTTTCAAGAGTGTTTAGCACTGCAGATAGGTTCTGTATGTCACGAAAATCTCTGGTGTAGAAAGATGATTAAAGACAATGAATGCATTCCATAAAAGGAAAGAATATGTTGTCTTTTGATAAAAACCTATTCTATCCAGAACCCTTGGGGAATGGCCCATTCAGAGCAAAAAGGTATTTTGGGTTTGTTTGTTTTTTTTAAGACACAAGTTAATTTCCTAAAAAACAACAGGATTCTGAAATTATAAGCCTAGTTAGAAATCTAACACGTAGATTAGCCTAGTTAGAAATCTATCACTGCCACCTTGAGACATCGGGGATATATATGTTTAGTGTAATCTAACTTCTTGAGGAGCAAGGGTCAGATTGCTGTATCAGTTATGATAATGAGATTTACCTATAAATGTTAGTATAGATACTGACGGGCACAGGGCTGAATTGGCATCATTCCTTGCAGTGATCTGGAACCTTCTTCGTTCACATTGTCCCTCAAGGCTAAGTAACAAACCCAGACAATCAACACCTCTCACCCACAGTGCCTAGAACACAGTAAGAGCTCAAAAACTCTACCTAGGAGCATTATAATACAGGGTGTAATAAACATAGTTTAATACATACTGTGCCTTACCCAAGGCACCAAATAAGTACATCAACATAAAGAAAAACTCATAAACAGAGCCCAAAGAACTTATCCATTTGTCATAAAATTCCTTTAAAGCTTTATTATACAACAACAAAAACCTGGGTCTTAGGATTCCATTACAGAGATACAATCTAGACTCAATTTTAACCTTTCTTGCTCCTTGTTTTTAAATCATCCCTTCAACCTATTTGGCAGGTATGCAAGTACAGTTATCACCCAATCAGACTTTGTAACAGGCCCATAAAAGGAAGGTCCAGCCTTATCACAGTCCTGGGATCATAACCGAACCCGTTCTTTAACTCCATCTTTGGAAGTAGATGGGAGAGTTTTCGCTGGCCAGGATCCTGTCCCAAAGACTGTATGTGCACAAAGCACAGCCTCAAACTCAGCAGAGAAATGCAAATTAATGAAGCCGGAGTTAGGAAATCTAGGCTGGCTGTCTCATCGCCAGCTCACGCCTCAGTTGCCCTCTCCAACATGATGAGCTCCACCTCTCGGAGGCAGAACCAAGGGAGATGCAGAGCTTCAAAAAGGGACAAGGGAACCAAGGGAGATGTGAAAGCTTCAAAAACGCACAAGTCCATACGATGTACGATAACTGATTGGGAAACACACTGTCCCTGAGATTCTCTTGGACACAGAGCATATTCAGAACTGGGCAACGCAGAAAAAACATAAAGGGCTCCCTAGATCTGTGGGGGACACTCACTCCTAAACCCCAGAGTTACATCTTCTTTTGGGGTTCTGTAATATTTTGCACTTCCTTCTATTCTGTTTAAAACACGGTGCTACAACTTCAGAAAGAGGTTCTTAACTTGCCTTAATATCCCAAAATACCTTTATTTTTTTTAAGTTTTTTATTTATTTGGGGGGGGGGGGGGGGGGAGAGAACGCTGTGAGCAGGAGAGGGGCAGGGAGAGAGGATCCCAAGCAGGCTCCCCACGGTCAGCGCAGAGCCCCACGTGGGGCTCCAACTAGCAACCTCAGGATCGTGACCTGAGCCTAAATCAAGAGCCACCCAATTGAGCCACCCAGGTGCCCCCCTCCCCAAAGTATCTTTAAATCCTCTGAAGAGGGGCGCCTGGGTGGCGCAGTGGATTAAGCCTCTGACTCTTGATTTAGGCTCAGGTCACGATCTCGTGTGAGTTCGAGCCCTGCCATCGGGCTCCGTGGTGGCAGTGCAAAGCCTGCTTGGGATTCTGTCCCTCTCCCTCTCAAAATAAATAAATAAACTGAAAAAAATCTTTAAAAAAAAAAAAAAAAAGATAAATTCTCTGGAGCTGATGCGATATCACATGTGTTACGTATTCCCTGCGGGGAGTGAGATCGGATTCCCGTGAAGTCTGTTCTTGTGGATAAAGGCATGCCTTTTCCAGGACTGTTCAGCCCGGCGCCCAAACACACATTTAATGCTTCCAGCATCCTCTTCTCAAAGGGATTCAACCCCTCCCTGCCAAATCTTTAAGAATTACTGATTTGGATCCCAAGCTCCCTGAAAACTCAACTGGTTTTATAAACTGGGTAGCAGCATCACCCAGGGATTAAGACCTGGAGTTCAGGTGCGGCTGATCTAGGCTCTCGCACTGGGCCTCCCAGCTAAGGCGCTTTGCGCGAACTATTTCACCTCTCGGCACCTCTATTTCCCAGTCTATAAAATGGGCATGAGATTATGACACAGGATCTATTAGGCAATACTGGGATTAGGTAGTGCTTGACATTTGAGGCTCTGTCGCTTGTAACTATAACTACTATTATTTGTCTGGACATCCGATCACACAAAATCAACGGTGAACAAACGTTTCCAGCTTAATCGACCCGCACCTTTGTGGAACTCTGTTGAAAACTCCAGGAGAATGGCCAGGCAGCTTCCCACCGCCAGTTTTTCCCCATGGAGAGCGGGACGCACCTCACAGGTTGTTGCAAGGATTCAGTGACAACAGAGCTAACGGTCTGGGACTGTACCTAACCCCAATAATGGCTGTGGGTACTGTCATCACTCAGTCCCACATGAAGGGAGCGGCCCAAAGCTTCGGCCCGAGAGCGGTCTCACAAATGCGCCCAGAGGCCCAACGTGCAGGACTGCAGGCCCCTCGGGCACGTGAGGGTCCCGCAGCTCCTGCTCCAGCTCAAAGCCGATTCAAAACTGGCCGCCACACCAGTCGGACGCCCTGCCGACCCTGACGCCGCAGAACGAGCCCCGCGCCCCCGGAAAGCCGGACTCTGTTTCGCGCGCGCTCCTTTCGCTCCATCCTTTTCACAAGAGGAAGGCCAGACGCCTTTCACCCGGCAAACGGCCGACGCGCACTCACCAGCCTTGAGCTCGGCGACAGTCGCCATCTTTCAACCGCCGTCAGGGGCGCGCCTCGGCTGTGCGCACGCGCAGCTCCGCCCCTCTCTGCGGCATGGTCTACAGCCAATAGGTGCGCCGCTCTCGCTACACTCGGTCCCACCCCTTTCAGTTTTCTGTCTCCGGGGTTGGTTGGGTGGTGACTCTCCGGAGGGATTTCACCAATCAGCGAGCTCTCTAGGTGCTGCGGGAGGAGGGAGGAGGAGTCAGGACCAAGATCCTTTACCTTTGCGTGCCACTGGCACTTTAGTTGACTAATATTTCCAACGTGTCCCCACTGCTCGTCTCTGCAGCCTCAGGGACTAATTGTCAATGGTTACCATGTGTTGAGCCTGTGGTTCTCAAACTTGAGAGTGTCTGAGAATCACCTTGAAGACTTGTTAAAGGGCCCCACTCCTGAGGTTGCTGATTTAGTCAATCTAGGTTGAGATCCGAGAACTGCTTTTCTAACAAGTTCTCAGGTGACGGGGATGCTGCTGGCCTGGGGATCACACCTTGAGAACCCCTGTATTAAGTACTTACTAGGAGCCTGACAGTGTGCTAAATCTTACACACTTTGGCTCATTGATTTCTCTACTATTAGTCCCATTTTACAAAGGAGGCAACTGAGTCTTTGATAACTGATGAGGCTTAACCAAGATCGCCAGCAAATGGAGGTGATTGGAATCCAGACCTCTTGCTTTTCTAGGCCTGTTCTCTTAAACTGACACTTAATACTGGGTAGTACACATGAGGAGTCCAAGAGCTTTCTGTGAATAATTGATGAACGAATAAACTCTACCATCTCAGTTTTGTACCCAAAACAGTGGGAGGTTCTGTGATTCCAGTTAGGAATCCAACTCTATGCTTCCTTCCATTGCCAGGAAGGCCAACATCTGTGACTTAGATCGTAGAACAGTGCTCTTTAAACTGCTAGTCTTTACCCGTAGTAGGTTTTAAAATCTATTTATTAGTGGCCCCCGGTGAACATATTTTTAATGAAATGGAATGGAACAAACAGCAAACAAGGAAATACTGTTTTTGAAACTTTTGTTTCAGTTATGATGTGTGTCCTCATTCCTGGTGTATTTTTTTTTTAATAACGAAAAATGTACAATGTTTATTTTTGAGAGAGAGAGAGACAGAATGTGAGCAGGGGAGGGGCAGAAAGAGAGGGAGACACAGAATCGGAAGCAGGCTCCAAGCTCTGAGCTGTCAGCACAGAGCCAGATGCAGGGCTTAAACTCACAAATTATGACATCATGACCTGAGTCCAAGTCGGTCGCTCAACTGACTGAGCTACCTGACTACGCCTCTTTAATTTTTTTCTTTATAATGTTTATTTTTGAGAGACAGACAGAACATGAGAGAGGGAGATGCAGAATCCAAAGCAGGCTCCAGGCTCCGAGCTGTCAGCATAGAGCCCAACCTGGGGCTCAAACTCATGAACAGTGAGATCATGACCTGAGCCAAAGTTGGACACTTAGCTGACTGAGCCTACCCAGGTGCCCCCCTCCTTTTTTTAAGTTTATTTATCTTGAGAGAGAGAGAGAACATGTGCACATGCAAGTGGGAGAGGGGCAGAGAAGGAGAGAGAAAGAGAGGGAGAGAGAGAGAATCCCAAGGAGGCTCTGCACCGTGAGCTCAGAGCCCAATGCAGGGCTTGAACTCACAAACCACGAAATCACAATCTGAGTTGATTTGGGACGCTTAACCGACTGAGCCACCCAGGCACCCCTAATTTTGACCTTGTAGAACTCAGATCTGTTCTGTAAATTTAGAAAGGCCCTATTCATCCCACTTCCCTATTCTGTAAAACCCACAGAGCCTGAATTCCTGGCCAACATCTCAAGAGATTTATAAGGATTAACTAAATTCCATAGGTAGGAAGTTTGAGCTCCTCAGAGAAAAGCATTGCTAGATATGTTGATGAGGAACTCAGAGAGAGAGACAAACAGTAATGCAACTGATTGATTAGTAGTGGTAATCATTACAATAGTTAATATCCATTGCCACTCTCTGTGTGACAGGTACACCTCTAAAGCCTTACTTAAAGTTGTCACCAACAACCCGATGAGGTACATACTCACACAGCAATCATCTAAAGTACAATTTCAGGGCGCCTGGGTGGCTCAGTCAGTTAAGCGTCCAATTTCAGCTCAGGTCATGATCTCGGGGGTTGTGTGTTTAGACCCCGTATTGGGCTCTGTGCTGACAGCTCAGAGCCTGGAACCTGCTTAGGATTCTGTGTCTCCTACTCTCTCTGCCCCTCCCCCACTTCTTATCACTCTCTCTCTCTCTCTCTCTGTCTCTCAAAACTAAATATTAAGAAATATGTATATAAGGTAAAATTTCATTGAAAAACATGTACTGAAATTGGATACTACACTGTGTTGGAAAGGATGTGGGGAAACAGGCATCACCATTGCTCGCTGGAATGTGGGTGTATTGGCCCCACCTTCTCAGAAGGCTATTTGGCAATATCTAGTCAATCTTTCACACCCTATGACCCATCAATTCCAGTTTTAGAAATGTATCTTACACATACACTCACATCTAATTACCAACGATATGTGCATAAGAATATTCAGTGTAGCCCTGTTTATAGTAGACAAAAATCTTTATGCGTCCATCAGAATGGCTGAAATGAAAACAAGCCACGATGACAATACCAAATGCTGGTGAGGGTGCATACATTGCCGGTAGAAATCCAAAGTGGTAGAGTCACTTTGGAAATTGTTTTGGCAACTGCTTATGAAGCCAAACATACACTCACCATTCAACTCGGTAATCCACTCCTCGGTGTTTACCCAGGAGAAATAAAAACAACATCTACTCAAAAGCCAGTATGAAATAATTGCAGATTTATTTGTGATCGTCCCACCTGGAAATGACCTAATGCCTTCCAGCTGGTGAATGGATATAAATTAGCTGTAGTATATGCCTATACCATGGAATAACAAATACTCAATAATAAAAAGGAACCGGTCACTGATAGCTGCAACAACGTGGATGAATCTCAGATGCATTGTGCTTGGTGAAAGAATCAGGACTCAAAAAGCTACATCAGGTGTGATTCCACTTACATATTTTGGAAGAGACAAAGTCTCTTTGGTGTGAACTTTGGAAAAGTGTGTGGAAGGTGGTTGCCAGGGGCTGGGATGAATGAAGGGGACTGTCTATAAAGATGGAATAACATGATTTGGGGAGTCCTGGAACTGTTCTACATCTTGATTGTGACTATGTGATTGTATGCATTTATCAAAAGTCATGTATGAATTCATCAAAATTCATCCTCAGATGGTCCCCAAACTCCCCTACCCTGCACCCTCATCATGGCAGCGTGGCCTCCATACCCTGGGGCTGCGATTCTGTTCACACCGGTGCCCACACTGGATTGCTTCGCAGGACAGAAACCTTACCTATCTTGCTCATCTCTGGTGGAACAAATATTTGTAGAATGAATGAATGAAGTCCCGAAAAGCAACTCATCTCACGGATGAAACTGACATGGAGACAACTAACTGGCCAGAAGCAAGTAGACCGTGTGGCGGGAGTGGAATTATACCCCAGCTTTTCTCTACAGTGACTGACAAAATGCAACCCGTGGAGGTTACAGGTTCCGACTTCTGAACTGTGGCACATACATGGTTCTCACCCTGGAATGTTGACATGTGGAAGGTTTTAATGTAGTTTTTTTTTTTTTGTGGGGGTTGGGGAAGGCAGTGGATATTAATGTCAGTCCTTTGGAGGAAGTAAAAAGGATCCGCCAGGTAAAATGAGAATGCCACCTTTTGAACCTTTTGAAAGGCTTTTTTTTTTTTTCAGAGGGATGAGAAATACATTTATTCAATGCCTTGTTTACCAAAAGGATTAGGGATTAAGGAATTCTTGAGTAACTCTTGGCTGAAATGTGTTTTATCAGAGGAACCCAGCTGGACAAAGTTGAGTTTAAACGAGTCGAGTGTCTTATCGAGATTTAGTTATGCCCTCCTGGTAGGCATGACTTTTCTTAGGATGTGCAGCAAGAGGCAGTAGAGAGTAGGAAGGGGGGGGGGGAATCTGTAGATGGAATTTTACAAATTGGAGACAACTACGTTATAGAAACAGTGTCTCCTTGTCAGACAAGTCGAGGCAGCTTTTGAAAATATGACACATTGGGGGTGCCTGGGTGGCTCAGTCGGTTAAACATACAACTTCAGCTCAGGTCATGATCTCATGGTCCATGAGCTCGGGCCCCGTGTCAGGCTCTGTTCTGACAGCTCAGAGCCTGGAGCCTGCTCCTGATCTGTGTCTCGCTCTCTCTCTGCCCCTCCCCTACTCACGGTCTGTCTCGCTCTCAAAAATAAACATTAAAAAATTTTTTTTGCGGGGGGGGGGGCGGCGCCTGGGTGGTTCAGTCAGTTGAGCATCCGACTTCGGCTCAGGTCATGATCTCACGGTTCGTGAGTTCGAGCCCCGCTTCGGGCTCTGTGCTGACAGCTCAGAGCCTGGAGCCTGCTTCGGATTCTGTGCCCCCCTCTCTCTCCGCCCCACCCCTGCTTGTGCTCTGTCTCTCTCTGTCTTCCAAAAATGAGTAAACATTAAAAAAATTTTTTTTAATAAATTAAAAATAAAAAACAATAATTTTTTTTTTAAATTTGAAAATACGACATGCCTCCACATCAGCCATTCATGGCCACCAAGACGATGGCAACCGCATCCAAACTGCTGATTCAAAGGGATGGGCCTGAAATCCCAGGGGAATTCAAATTCAAATCCAAATCCCTCCTTTCTGGATTTATGAAGGGGGAAAGTTGCTTCTTTCTGTCTTTATTTGCGATATCGTTGCTCTGAGCACACTCCAAAAAAACAGGAGTGGCCGTTGGTTTTGAAGTACTCACCCCTATACTAGATACTGTGTGAGACATTTTGTGGGCACCACTGAATCCATTCCCAGGAGGCTGGTGCTATGGTTATCCTGATTTAAAGGTGAGACTGAGAAATTGAAGCGACCTGCGTGAGTTCAGACAGCTGGGCTGAGTCTCAACCACATTCACAGTCTGATGCCAGGTCCTAGGGTTTCCTCTGCTCATGTGGACAGATGGTTTCATATTCCAGCTGGACGAGACGAACCTGTGCCGGGCGGTTGCTGCAATGGGCTCACAGCTCTGCACACTGAGGACTTTTGCATGCTGGAAAAGAATATGGGACCACGTTGATGCCCTCCCCCAAACCTCCCCCAGTTTTCCTAATCTTTGTTCCCTGAAGGGCTTCCCTTTCCTCTCTGACGTTGTGAGAATATACACACTAAAACGAAAGCAGAGAGGGGTCAGGCGCTTTGCTCGAGGCCACGTAGGGGACTGGTGGCACAGAGCCAGTCTGGAACCCAGCCAGGCAAGGGTATACCTGAATGGGTCACCCTGCTGCACTGGCTCTTGATGACATTCTCGCAAACACATCCTTGGCCCCCTGCAGCTCTGATGGACCTACCTGTGACACCACGGCGGGGTTGTCAGAAGGGGGCGTGAGTGCTGGCTGGTTATGGGTGCCTCAAGCATGAAACCAAAGGAAGGCAGAAAAGGCCTTTACCAGCTCCCCCTTCACCTTGGTCAGCTCCTGCCCTGGGCGCTCATCGTTCTGGAGATGCTTCTTGTTCGCAAGCGGGACGATGGGCATGTCAGGGTGGAATGGCTTGACTTCCGGACTCCATTTTTCTAGGATGTTTTCTAAACTATTAAGCCTGTCAGCAGAGAAATGCATCAGGAGAGCATGAGTGTCCAGGTAGGAGAGGGGCCTCCAGTGATCACAATCTTCCTGCCCAGCTGTGTGCCACAAAGCCCGCTCGACCCCCTTTCCATCCACTTTGACGTCTGGTTCTCAGCCACTGTGGGTTCTCAGCCACCGTGAGTCCATACACCTCTGGGGACTGGTTCTTACTGAAGACACTGCACAGGGCTTACTGGCCAATGAGGAAGACAGCGAGTAGTAAAATATTTAATTACAAACTGATATGGTAGTGTAATTCATACAGAGACCTGGAGGGCCCTGCCCTACAACTGGGGAGGTGGTTGGGGAAAGTTTCTATATCAGCATCTATTTTTCTGTATAACAGCCATCCCCAAACTTAGTGGCTTAAAACAGCAATGTTTATTTTTGTCTACAAAGCTGCAATTTGGGCAGAATCTGGCCTGGACAGCAAGACTGTGCCCCACAAGGCATCAGCCAGGGGCAGCTTGACTGGGATGCTTGGGTCTACTTTCTTAAGGATACAATTTACCATAAAACTCACCCTTTTCAACTCTACAACTCAGTGGTTTTTAGTAGGTCCACAAAGTTGTGCAGCCATCATCAGGATCTGATTCCAGGACATTCTTATTCCCCTAAAAAGAAATCTTGTACCCATTAAAAGTCACTCCCCATACTTCCCTCTCTCCAGCCCCTGGCAATCCCTACCCTACTTTCTGTCCCTATAGGTGTTAACATTCTGGGGATTTCATATAAATAGAAACATACAATATGTGGTCTCTTGTGTCTGTCAAGTTTCTGGAGGATCCACTTTTTTTTTTAATTTTTTTTAATGTTTATTTATTTTTGAGACAGAGAGAGACAGAGCATGAACGGGGGAGGGTCAGAGAGAGGGAGACACAGAATCCGAAACAGGCTCCAGGCTCTGAGCTGTCAGCACAGAGCCCGACGCAGGGCTCGAACTCACAAACCGCGAGATCACGACCTGAGCCTAAGTCGGCCGCTTAACCAACTGAGCCACCCAGGCGCCCCTGGAGGATCTACTTTTAAAATGGCTCATCACATGGCTGGCTGGAAAGTCGGTGCCCGCTATCAACTGGCTCTCACCCAGGAATAAGGACCAGGAATCCCCGTTCCCCACCACGGGGACCTTTCCCTGGCTACTCCGGCTTCCGTATGGCCTGGCACCTGGGTTCCAACACTGGGCGTCCCCAGACAACCGGGCAAAAGCTTTCCACCTCTTATGAGAGTCACATAATGTCACTCCTTCCAAAGTCACATAATGGCACTTCGATGGTCGTCTCAAGCTCATCCGGATTCAGGGCAAGGGAACACAGACCGCCCGTCTCAATGGGCAGTGTCAGAGTCATCTTACAAGATCAGCGTGTGCTATGGGAGTTACAGTTGTATATACAAAACTGTCACAGCTTCCCTGGGGAAGTGCTGTTCGAGCTGAGAGCTAACGGATAAGTAGGTGTCAGCTAGGCACCATGGTGGACGAGCATTCCAGGAATATGGAACAGCATGTGGCAAGGCCCTGAGGTGAAACAGTGAGGACACGGGAGGAAGTGAAAGCGGGCTCAAGTGACAGGGTCAGAGAGACAGTGAATTTGAAAGGGCGGATTGCACAGGGCTTTGTCTGTCATGTGCTTTAGCCATCTGCTGTGTCCGCTCAGGTTCCAGTGTCCGTTCTTCCAGAATGGTCAGCACCCCAGAGATCCACTGGGGAGCTATTAACTTCCCTCTCAAACCCCCCTTCCACTGGGGCTGTGGACAGTGGACACAAGACCCGGTTTTAGCCACTGAGGACATTCCTCACAAGCCCAGCAGCCTCAGCAATCGGTTCAGGAATGGACGTGTGACCCAAGCAGGGCCAATGAGATTCAAACCCAAGACATCAGCGGGAGCTATTGGACAAGGGATATAGTCTTTCTTTGGGAGTTATTAGGAGAAATATAGCTGAAAGTTATGGGTGTCATCTTGTCTGTGAGTGAGGAGAAACTGACTGACAATGTCACCAACAAAGAGAAAGCCAGAACCAAGTGATGGAGACTGTTGAGCTCCTGGACCGTGACTGAGGCCAAATTTACTGCTGGACATTTTAGATACATGAGTCAATAAATTTTGGTTTAAGCTGATTGATTAGACTTAAACTTTTTTTTATGTTTATCTATTTTTTAATTTTTTTAACGTTTATTTATTTTTGAGACAGAGAGAGACAGAGCATGAATGGGGGAGGGTCAGAGAGAGAGGGGGAGACACAGAATCTGAAACAGGCTCCAGGCTCTGAGCTGTCAGCACAGAGCCCGACGCGGGGCTCGAACTCACAGACCGCGAGATCACGACCTGAGCCGAAGTCGGACGCTTAACCGACTGAGCCACCCAGGCGCCCCATGTTTATTTATTTTTGAGAGAGAGAAAGAGACAGAGAGGGCGTGAGCGGGAAAGGGGCAGAGAGAGAGGCAGACACAGAATCCCACGCAGGATCCAGGCTCTGGACTCTCGGCACAGAGTCTGTTGTGGGGCTTGAACCCACAAACCGTGGGACCATGACCTGAGCAGAAGTCAGACGCTCAACCGAGGGAGCCACCCAGGCGCCCCTGATGAGACTTTTCGTGCAAATGAAATCTCTTCATTGGTAAGAAAAATTCATATGAAACATAACTAGAAGTACAGATGCTTGGCAGGTTTAAAAGCTGATTCATGCCTTTGTCCCTGGCCCCCTTTCTTTATATTCTCACGGATTTCTCCAAGGCTGCTGTGGGTATACGTGGTGGCATTAAGGAGATTCTGGAGGGACCCCTCTGGGCAAACAACTTTTTAAAAAAACAACCCCTTCCTTGGACTCAACCACATACCGGGAAGAACACAGGCTGAAAACTTCAGCCCCCAACTACCTACCCGGTGGGGAGCATTTATTCAGGGCACAGTGCAAAATTGCATATCAGTGGCGTTCTCATAGAGGGACACCGTTTTCTAAAGGGTTGGTGAGGTGACCCAAGCCATTTCAAAGATCACATTCAAACGCCACGATGGTCAGAGGAGAAAAGAACAACCTGTAGAATCTCCCCCAGAGATCCAAGGACTTCCCCACAAACACTTAGCAAACCTCTCCTCATGTTGGGTCTCCTTTCTATTCATTTCTTAACTTATTGAGGTGAAACTCACATAACATAAATATCACCATTTTAAAACATAGAATTCAGTGCCTTTTAACATATTCACCATGTTGCACGACCATCACCACTATCTACGCCAGAGCATTTTCATCACTCCAAGGCGAAACCCTATCCCCATTGAGCAGACTCCCCCCACTCCCTGGGACTGTTATGACCAAAGAGGCTGGGAACATTCAGGTTCAGGTTAATGTGTGAACACGTGTTTCCCATTCGGAGATGTATACCCAGGCGTGGGAGCGCCAGATCACCTGGCGAGTCTCTGTGTACCTTTTTGAGGAACCGCCAGTCTGTTTTCCACAGGGACTGTAGTATTTCACATTCCTAGCAATGTCTAAGGGCTCCAATTTCTCCACATCCAAAGGATTGTTCTTTCTTTTTGTTTGTTTTACTACAGTCATCCTAGTGTTGGTGAAGTGTCTTGCTGTGGTTTTATTGGCATTTTCCTGGTAGCTAATGATGTTGAGCCTCTTGGCATGTGTTTGTTGGCCATTTGAGTATCTTCTTTGGAGAAATGTCTTTTCAAACATCTGGCCCATATTTTTTAAAGCTCGTTTATTTATTTTGAGAGAGAGAGAGAGAGACAGAGGAGGTGGAGGGGCAGAGAAAGAATCCTGAGCAGGCTCTACACTGTCAGCATGGAACCTCATGCGAGGCTCGAACCCGCAAACCATGAGATCATGACCTGAGCTGAAACCAAGGGTCAGATGCCTAACCAACTGAGCCACCCAGGTGCCCCAACCCTTGGTCCATTTTTAAATGGGGTTAGTTGTTTTCTTCTTCTTGAGTTGTAATCATTGTCTTTTGGGGTTTTGTTTTGTTTTGTTTTTTGTTTTTGAATATTCTGGGTATCAGAGCCATAGCAAATGTACGATTTGCAAATATTTTCTCCTATTCTGTGGGTTGTCTTTTGACTCTCCTGACAGTGTGCTCTCATGCACAAACGTTTTCAGGTTTGATAAATAGGAAATTATTGATTATTGTTGCTATTAATCTGTTTTTGTTGCTGCTTGGGCTTCTGTGCCACGGATAAGAAACCATGGCCAATCCCAGATCATGAAGACTTGCCTCTAGGTTTTTGTCTAAGTATTTTATAGTTTCAACTCTTATATTTAGGTTGTTGATCCATTTTGAGTTACTTTTGGTAAATAATGTTTGTTCAAGATCCAGCTTCCGTCTTTTGCGTGTGTGTAAACAAGGTGAGTTCAAGGTCCAGCTTCCGTCTTTTGCGTGAGGATGTCCAGTTGTTCCATGATCATTTTGTGGAACAGATTGTTCTTTCCCCCAATGAATGGTCTTGGCACTCTTGTCAAAATCCATGAACTGTGGACATACAGGCTTATTTCTAGAATCTCGACTCTATTCCATTCATCTACATGTGTATCCTTATGCTGCTATCAAACTGTTTGGGTATTGTGGCTTCGTAGTAAAGTTTTTTATTTTTTATTTTTTTTTAACGTTTGTTTATTTTTGAGAGAGAGACAGAGAGTGAGTGGGGTCAGGGCAGAGAGAGAGGGAGACACAGAATCCGGAGCAGGCTCCAGGCTCTGAGCTGTCAGCACAGAGCCTGACACGGGGCCTAAACTCATGAACCATGAGATCATGACCTGTGCCGAAGTCGGACGCTTAACTGACTGAGCCACCCAGGTGCCCCTTCGTAGTGAGGTTTAAACCATGAAGTTGAGTTTTCCAACTTTGGTCTTTCCCAAGATTCTCTTGGCATTTCAGGGTCCCTTAAAATACCATACAAATTTTAGATTTGGCTTTTTCGTGTCTGCTAAAAAGGACAGTGGGATTTTTATAGGGAGTGCATGAAATCAGTAGATTGCTTTTGTATACTGTTGCCATTTTAATACTATTAAGTCTTCTGGTCCATAAACACACAAAAGACCTATTTATTTAGGTCTTCTTGAGTTTCTTTCAGCAACGATTTGTAGTTTAGGAGGCCAAGTATCAGACAACTCGGGATGGCCTCTATACCTGAGAGCCCACTGACACTATTCAAACTAGCCAATCCAAAACCTGTTTACTCTGCCTCTCCCATTTCCTCCCTCTGAAACTCCAACAAAGGGTCTTTCTTGCCCATGGGTACCCCTTATCCTGACTGACCCAGGCCTTCTCTGCGTGCTCCCTACCCCATGATATGGCATGTCCCTCTCTTGGCATCTGTGGGTGTAATAAACTATCTTTTCTTTTTTTACTAAAAATCTTTTTTAAATGTTTACTTTTGAAGGACGGAGAGACAGAGTGCGGGGTGGGGGCGCAGAGATAGAGGGAGACACAGAATCTGAACCAGGCTCCAGGCTCCGAGCCGGCAGCACAGAGCCTGATATGGACCTCAAACCCACGAGTCATAAGATCGTGACCCAATCCAAAGTCGGATGCTCAATGGACCGAGGCACCCAGGCGCCCCAATAAACTTTTCTTCAGTGGCAGTCCTCTCAGGATCTGTTGGCCTCATCATACCCGAATAATAATAAAGCCTGCACTATAAAATATTCAAGGGCAATGTTGACCAGAATTAGCAAAAGTAGACATTCTTGTCTCATTCCCAAACTTAGGGGGAAAGCTTTAAGTCTCCCACTACTGCATATGAGAAGGGTTTTTCTTATATGCCCCTTATGATGTTAACGTAGTTCCCTTCCAGTTGTGGAGTATTCTGATCATGAAAGGGTGTTGGATTTTATCAGACGCTTTTTTTTCTGCCTCGCCTGAGATGTTCATGTGGTTTTTCTCCCCCTCCATTCTATTGACGTGATGTTTTTGAGTGGGATGTTGCATATATGCCTGTTAGGTCTAATTACTTTGGAGTGTTGTTCAAGTTGTCTCTCTCCTTGTTCGTTTACTTATTTATTTATTAAAAACTTTTTTTAAATGTTTATTTTTTCTTTTTGAGAGAGATACAGAGTACAAGCAGGGGAGGGGCAGAGAGAGAAGGAGGCACAGAATCCAAAGCAGGCTCCAGGCTCTGAGCTGTCAGCACAGAGCCCAACATGGGCCCTGAACCCATGCACCACAAGATCACGACCTGAGTTGAAGTCAGATGCTCAACTGACTGAGCCATCCAGGCACCAGCGCCCCTCTCCTTGTTTATTTTTTATCTAGCAGTTCTATCCATTATTGAAAGTAGGGTGTTGTAGTTTCCAACTATTATCGTTGAACCATTTCTCCTTCAACTCTGGCAGTTGTTATTTCATATATTTCAGAGTACATATAGATTAATCTTTGTGACATATTCTTAATGGATTTACCCTTTTATCATTACATAATGTCCTTTGTCTCTTGTAACAGTTTCTTACTAAAGTCTATTTTCCTTTCTCTCTCTTTTTTTTTTTTAAGATTTTACTTTTAAGTAACCTCTACACCTAATGTGGGGCTCAAACTTACAACCCCGGGATCAAGAGTTGCATGCTTCACTGACTGAGCCAGCCAGGTGCCCCTAAAGTCTACTTTTCTGCTATCAGTATAACCATTGTTTACAATGGATTATCTTTTTCTATCCTTTGTCTTTCAGTCTGTTTATGTCTTTGGATCTCTTTTGAGGGTAATGTTGGTTCCTATTATTTTACTACTCTGTCAACTTGCTCCTTAACTGCAGAGTTTAATCCACTTGCATTGAACGCGATTACTGATAAGACTTACTTCGGTTTTGTTATTTGTTTTCTCTGTGTCATTATCTTTTTTGTTCCTCAGTTCCCCCATTACTGCCTACTTTTTTATTAGATAGAGGTTGTCTAGTATACCATTTTGATTCCTATATCTCTTGTACTATATATTTTTCAGTTATGTTCTGAGAGTTTGCCCTGGAAACTACAATTAACATCTTAATTTAAAACAAGCTGGTTAGAATGAGTACCAACTTAGCTTCAGTAATGTATAAAAATCTTACTCCTACCCAAGCCTCAGTTTCCTCACCTGAACAGGGAGGGTCAAATCAGAAGAGAAGTTACATCTAACACTCAGGGGAGTGCTTGGTGACCAATCAGTGGCAGCTGATTATTGTGGTTATTATTATTGGTGGTGCCACCAATGGGCAAATTATCAATCTACATTTGCCTCTGCTTCCTGACCTAGAGAGCTGGGATATTGATATACAGAACTTGCCTACAGGATTGTTATGAGGATCAGACAGAGTAGAAAGTGTTTTGAATGCTGCTGGGCATATGTAAGTACACAACACACATTAGTTATTACTGTTATTTATTCTTTGTCACTATGTTTTACACACAAGGAACTACTTAGAACAGCTTGAATATGCTCCATTGTTTGCAGCTCCCATGCGATTTTCTTTGCTGTGCCTTCTGCCTAGGACGCCACCCTCCCCCCCATTTCCCTAGGTCAAAACCCCAATTGTGTCTTCTCTGGCCCCAACAGCACTGTCGCCGGTGTCGGTGAAACGTTCCCTCATCCCCTCATTGGGATTTTATTGATCCGTCTTGCGATACTTATTTCTGGCTTTGTGCAAAAATCTATTTGTCTCCTGTCCTCTCGAAGGAGCCTCTCTCTCTACTTCAGGTAACATGTAAACCAGAGCAGACCCCCATTAGACACCTGTTACCCTAAAGAGGCCGGGGCCATTTTTAGAAGGAACCAGATAAGGCCTGCTTGGAGTCAGGGAAAGCAAGCAACTGATCCCTTTGGTGACTCCCACCTGTCTGTTGCCAAGACACAGAATAAATGCACTGATAGGGACAAATTCTTGTGGTTCAAGGAGTTGCTGATTAGTAACCTCCTGTCTAGGGGAGAGACATTACCACACCAGTGGCTTCATCATTGCCTACTGGGGGAAGCCCTGTGGGGCTTTATCAAGGACAAAGCTGAGGAACCTCCCCACGCAGTTAAACTGAGGAAACACAATGGACCCATTGCTACAAAGGAAGGCAAACAAACAGCCGGCCCAGGCAGGGACCTTTCCCTCAGTTGAGATGTTTGAATTCCTTTCTGGGAAGTGGATAAGACAGCCACCAGAGCTCAAGGCCTCCCACTCTTCATTTGCAAACTGAAATGCTTTGGGGCATCTTCCTTAGACAAGAGTGTTATGAACTCTTGTTAATTTTGGGACTAAAATGAACAACAATCCTTGCAAGGCCTGCTGGTTGCCAGACCCACCAAAGGTGTTATCCCCGCAAATTCCCCCTTCCAATGAAGGAAGGAGGCACCTGGCTGACTCAGTGGAACATCGGCTCTTGATCTCTGGGTTGTGAGTTCAAGCCCCACGTTGGGTGTGGAGCCTACTTAAAAAAAAATTTTTTTTAACTTCAAAAAAAATTATAAAAAGAATGACCGGAAGGGGCAGGTTCCCCCTGAGGTTTCGAGTCCTTACTTTCCCAGTGAAACCTACCCAGCCACCCTCCTGGAAATTGCATCCTGCCTCCACCCGCACCCCACATTCCCAAGTTCCCAAAGCAGCCCTCACCACCCTCTAACGTGCTATATGATTTAAGTTATTACATATGTTTGTTAATTGTCTGACGCTCCCCCACACTCCCCCAGGGCCACGTCCTCAAAGGTGGGGTTATCACTCACAATATATCAATCCTGTATCATCATCCACTTAACCAGTCCCCCGATGGGCACTTAAGTTGTTGCCAAACTTTTGCAATTATAAACATACTGTGGCGAACACCCCTGGGCACATGTCTGTGCATATCTGCGTGTTTATACTGTGAACAGATTCTTCCTTACAGAATTGCTAAGTCAAAGTACCAAGAGTCTAAATATTGACAGATACTGTGAACAGCTCTTCCAAAGAGACCATCCATTTAGGCTCCCACCCATGGTGTATGAGAGGGCTCAGTAAGGATTGGGCAAACTGGGGCTACTGGTGGGGAGGGTCCCACCTCCTTATACTGATGAACTGGTCAAGTTTACAGCTGTAGACTCTTCAGGTCCAAGGGACATAAAAGTTCACCTTGCTCTCATCCAAATCTCCTCCCAAGACAGCAAGCCTCTCCAACAGAGCCTTATTTTGAATTCTCCTCTTTTCAGCGGCTGGGGTCAGACTCCGCATCTACGGTCTTCAGGAGAAATTGCCACTGCCAGAGGTCTTGTTAGTTCCAGTAAGTTCATTGTATCACTGGATCAAAATCTACTTCTCTGAAACCCCACCGCACCTACCCTAGCTCCGTTCTTGGGAACAATTCAAACAAGGCTAGTCCTTTTCCACGTGGCAGCCCTTAAGATATTTGGAGACTGTAAAATCTCTTCTAACTCTTCTCCTCCTGGAGTAAACCTGCCTGACTCCAGCCAGACTCATCCCCTCGGTATGAGCATGCTTGATCCAGACGTCCTTGAGCTTGGTGGCCAAGAATGAGCTTGAGGGGCCTCCAGGTCTGGGTTCAAGTCCCTGTTCCCACACTTCCCAGCTGTCTGACTTTGGCCAAGGGAGCTTCCTCCCTTGGAATATTTTTATAACAATAGTACCCACCTGGTAGAGTTTCCAGTTGGGCTGCTTTCCTGCATAAAAAGCAATCTAACACGATATTTTATGATTGTGTTGGCATAAAGACAAATACAATAAAGGCAGGGCCCTATTTATCATTTTCTTTTGATTCTAAATAGTTAAACTATTTTTCACGGGGCCCTAAAAGTAAGTATCATGGCTTAGGCGCCCTGCCTTCTGTCACTGGATGAGTACTTGGGCTCTGGTTCCTGGGAGAAGAAGAGAAAACAGGTATAGTATATAAAATACTTAGCATAGCACAACTTAATAAATGATGATCAAAAATTCTATTTGAAAATATATGCATATGGTAAAAAAAAAAAAATTCACACAGTTCAAAAGAGTGAAAAGCAAGACTCCCTCCTATACCCAACGAGTACCTAAGAAAAAGATCCAGGGGCACCTGGGTGGCTTAGTCGGTTAAGCATTCAATTCTTGGTTTCAGCCCAGGTCATGATCTCATAGTTCGTGAGTTCTAGCCCCACATCATGAGGCCTTCTTGGGATTCTCTCTCTCCTCCACTCTCTGCCTGTCCCCTGCTTACTCTCTCTGTCTCTCTCTCAAAATAAATAAATAAACTTTAAAAAGTTTAGTCTCACAGAAGAGGTACTAAACCTCTTTGAAATATTGTAGAAAAAAATTTTTGAGAGACATTAAAGAAGACCGAAATCAATGAAGAGTTATATACCATGTTAATTGATTAGGAGATTCAAGATTTAAAGGTGTTAATTCTCCCTGATAATGATTATGGATCAAATGCAACCCCGATCAAAAGTTCAGCTTTTTTTTTTTTTTTTTTCTCCAGAACTTGACAATCTGATTCCAAAACTTACACGGGAATGGAAAGAGGCAAAAATCGCGAGACACTCTTGGTTGGGGGGGAAACCAAAGTGAAAGATTTGCTTTATTGGATATCAAGACTTACCATAAGACTTAAATAAAACACAGAGATCACTAGCAATAAGGAAATAGGTTAATAAATTCAACTGAACTGAATTTAGAAACTCTTGCTCGAAAGAAACTTCTTCAAAAACAGGTTAGGAAAAAACCCACAGGGGAGTTGAAGATATTTGTCACATACATAAATGACAAAGAACTTGTCCCCAGACCAGAGAACTCCTTCAGACCTCTGAGAAAAAGACAGACAATTGGTAGAAAAATGGCAAAAGACTTTAACATGCCCTTGGCAATAGTAAGAAATCCATACGGCCAATAACCTAGAAATGAGTCCTTGTAATCAAGGCTTACAAATGCAAATTTAGATCACAATGAGATACCACTACACAGTCTACGTATATTATGCACTTTTTCCATATGCATGTTGTATTTTACCCTGAGCATGTGTTTGAAACATGTATACGTGCACAAAGCGAAAAAAATGCAAACAGACAAATATACAAACAGTAGGTCTTTCTACCCCCCTGACCTCCAAACCCCTCCCTCCAAATATCCTGTGGCTACCAGGGGCTCGTAAGGCCTTTCAGAGATGTCCTACACTCGCAGTAGTGTTAATGAATACGTATGTGGCCACCTTTCCCTGGATAATCAGTACCAACCTTACATCAATTAGGTTTTGACTGGGGAAGCAGAATCAGTGTGAGTCCTTACTACTCATAATAAGGGGTCTGTTCTGAGAATTAAATCTTACACGATCGTGGGAGCTGGTGGAGAATTCAGTAGACAGTTGCTGTGTCTTTATTGGATGGTGGACCTCAAGTTGCTGTGGTATCAGCAACGCCAGCAGTTGGGGGACAAAAGAGCTAGACATGATGTTGTTGAGGAGAAGGAAGAGAAACCGGAAACCGCGTCCATTTTTGATGCTGCCTTTTCTATTACAGCCATTCCAGAACATACAGTGTGGTATCTCGTTGTGGTTTGATGAAATATTCTGAGATAAGTTACAGAAGTCATGAGTTCACGTTCATGCGACTCCCAGTCACATCTACAAAACATGATCATGTCCCTCAGCTCTGAAAAGTTTTCCTTCATATTATTTCTTTGATAAATTTCTCTCCTTTGTTTTTCCAGTTTTATTTTTGAGAAATTGTGATTCTTTAGATGTTAGGCCTTCTGTTGTGAGCTTCTAATGTCCTCTTTTCTCTCTGGAAGACGTCCTCAGTTTTTTCTTCCCCTTGTTTCACTGAATATTTTTTACTTTTTGATTTCTTCTTTCTCAGAGCCTTTTTTTTGGTTGTTGTTCCCTGAATGTTCCTTTTGAAAGATACCTTGTTCATGTTTTAGGTATGATATATCATCTGTTATCTCTCTACAATGTTTACGGTAGCTTTTCGGAACTTGATTACCCTCATTGTTTCTCCAAATCCCTTTTTGCTAATTGTTTTGGATTTGTCTTTCATAATAACAGCTTTTCTCAGATGTCTGGACTCTTTGGCTGCCTGTTCACATTTTAGAGTGAGACACGAAAAGCTTCTGGAAAGGTCTGCAGTGAAGAGAGGTTTGTAGACCAGTCAGTTCCATTGTAGGGAGATGTGAGGGATACAGGCTTATCACTGGAGAGCTTATCAAATCTTATCAGTATCTATAGATCTTCCTCTCGGACCACTCAGTTTCCTGGAGAAGAATTCTGCAATTTCCTCCATGAAGGTTGTGGTAGTTATTGGTTTTATTTACCAAGTATTTTTTTTGTCTCCCTCCTTTCAATCACATCTGAACCCTTGAAGTTGGCCTGGACCGCATGAATAGTTCTAACCAATGGCTAAGTGATGTTTTACAAAGGTACCAACATCAATCGTTGAGGGAAAGAACAGTCTTTTCAATGAATGGTCCTGGGACAACCAGATATGTGTGTGCAAAAGAGTGAATTTGGACCCCTACCTCACGCCATAAACAAAAGTTAATTCAAAATGGATCAGTGATCTAAATATAAGAGCTGAAACTATAACACTCTTAGAAAACATTGAGGTGAATCCTCATGATCATGGACTTGCTGATGGACTCTTAGGATACCAAAAGCCCAGACAACAACAAAAAAATAGAAAAATTGGACTTTCACAAATTAAAAACTTCTGTGCATTAAAGGACATTATCTAGAAAATGAAAAGACAACCAACAAAATGGGAAAAAGTATTTGCAAATCATATATCTGATAAAGACCTAGAATCCAGAATATATGCAGAACACTTAACCCAATGACAAAAAAAGCAGACAACCCAATGAAAACACGGGCAACAGACTTCGAATAGACACGCCAAAGAAGACATGCAAATGGTCAGCCAGTACATAACAAAATGCTCCACATCATTAGTCATCAAGGAAATGCACATACACCCAGGAGGTTACCTACAATGAAAACAAACAATCCAACAGAAAATAACAAGTGTTGGTGAGGGTGGGACGAAATCGAAACCCTCATACATTGCTAGTGGGAATGTAAAATGGTTCAGCTGCTGTGGAAAACATTGATTCCTCAAAAACTTAAAACACAGAGTTACCCACGACCCAGCAATTCCACTCCTAGGTAGCCACCTAAAATACTAAAAACAGGTACTCAAACAAATATGCATGGACACCCGTGTTGATAGCAGCACTGTTCGCAAGAGCTGAAAGATGGAGGCAGTACAGATGTCCATCAGCTAATGAACCGAACAAAACATGGTGTATGCACACAATGGAGTATCATCCAGCCATTGAAATGATGAAGTTCTGACACATGTTATGACATGGACGAACATCAAAAACATTATGCTAAGTGAAAGGAGCCAGAACAAAGGTCACAGAGTATATGATTCCATTTATAGCTGATCCTCAATATTCATGGTGGTAATGCTCAATAAAGCATTACACTGAATTAGCAGGTACTGAGCTGTTGTTCCTAGGGGAAATACAGTTCCTAGGGGAAATGTGAGCCTCTGGCCACAACATGTTTATGAACTAATGAATACATAACCCCTTGATTTATGTGTGTTTCTTTTTAAAGAAATCATTTTGGGGCACATGGGTAGCTCAGTCGGTTAAGCATCTGACTTTGGCTCAGGTCACGATCTTGCAGTTTGTGAGTTCAAGCCCTGCGCTGGGCTATGTGCTGACAGCTCGGGGCCTGGAGCCTTCTTCTTCCGATTCTGTGTCTCCCTCTCTCTCTGCTCCTTCCCTGCTCGCGTTCTGTCTCTTTCTCTAAGAAATAAATAAACATTTTTTTTAAAAAAAGGAAATCACATTGAGGGACGCCTGGGTGGCTGAGTCGGTTAAGCGTCAGACTCTCGATTTTGGCTCAGGTCATAAATCTCACAGTTCCTGGGTTCAAGCCCCACAGTGGGCTCTGAGCTGACAGCTCAGAGACTGGTTGGGATTCTGTCTCCCTCTCTCTCTGCCCCTCCCCTGCTTGTGCTCTTGCTCTCTTTCTCTCTCTCTCAAAATAAGTAAATAAACTTAAAAAAAAAAGAAATTATATTGTATATATATTTTTAACTCATTAACATTGAAGTCACAGCCAGTAGATAATAACCCATGCTTGAACAAAGCTTATCTAACCCACATACTTTCATAGCGCAAGAGACAGCACTCCAGCACTATGCTTGAAACCATTTTTATTTGTTTGTTTGTTTGTTTGTTTGTTTAAAAGTTTATTTATTGGGGTGTCTGGGTGGCTCAGTCAGTTGAGCGTCTGACTTCAGCTCAGGCCATGATCTCGCAGTTTGTGGGTTCGAGCCCTGTGTCGGGCTCTGTGCTGATAGCTCAGAGCCTAGAGCCTGTTTCAGATTCTGTATCCCCCTCTCTCTACACCCACCCCTGCTTGTGCTCTCTCTCTGTCTTTCAAAAATGAATAAACATTAGGGGCGCCTGGGTGGCTCAGTCGGTTAAGCGTCCGACTTCGGCTCAGGTCATGATCTCATAGTTCGTGAGTTCGAGCCCCGCGTTGGGCTCTGTGCTGACAGCTCAGAGCCTGGAGCCTGCTTCAGATTCTGTGTCTCCCTCTTTGTCTGCCCCTCCCTTGCTCATGCTTTGTCTCTCTCTGTCTCAAAAATAAATAAACATTAAAAAAAAATTAAAAAAAAAAAAAAAGGGGGGCGCCTGGGTGGCTCAGTCGGTTAAGCGTCCGACTTCAGCTCAGGTCACGATCTCGCGGTACGTGAGTTCGAGCCCCGCATCAGGCTCTGGGCTGACGGCTCAGAGCCTGGAGCCTGCTTCCGATTCTGTGTCTCCCTCTCTCTCTGCCCCTCCCCCGTTCATGCTCTGTCTCTCTCTCTCTCTGTCTCAAAAATAAATAAACGTTAAAAAAGAAAATTTCTTTTACAAAAATGAATAAACATTAAACAAAAATTAGAGCTTATCTCTTTAAAAAAATAAAAATAAATAAAAGTTTATTTATTTATTCTGGGAGATAGAGAGTGCATGTGCGTGAGCAATGGAGGGGCAGAGAAAGAGAGAGAGGGAGAGAGACAATCCCAAGCAGGTTCCTCGCTGTCAGCACAGAGCCCTACGTGGGGCTCCATCTCAGAAACCATGAGATCATGACCCGACCAGAAACCAAGAGTCAGAAGCTTAAACGACTGAGCCATCCAGGCACCTCTGGACCATTTCAAACAGTGAAATCACCAACAAAAAGCGCCAATAAAAATGCAAAATACATGGCACCAAATATACCACAAGAAGGATACTTTTTTAGAGTGTGAGAGCTGAAGGAAAAGGACCACTGCATTGTTTGACCTCAGTTGGGAACATGCATGTTAAGCAACTCAAATTTTTTGCTAGTCTGTACATTTCCGTGAATGACCGTGAAAGCAGCCGCAAGTATTGATTGTGAGATTACAAATAAATTTTAGAGAGTAGGCAAATTCAGAAACATGAAATCCACAAGTAATGAGGGTTAATATCTGTAAAAGATCGGGAACAGGTCAATCCAGAGATATAATGTTGTAAATGGATGTCTGCTGGAGGCCGGGGGGGAGGGGCCTGGGGAACAACCGTTTATGGGCACGGGATTCTTTCTCGGGTGATCACAGTGTTTCGAACTAAAGAAGGTGATGATTACAGAATATTGTGAAAGTACTAAATACCAGCAAATCGTTTGTTCTGTTTTGTTTTTTAAGATTTAAACATTTTAAGTAATCTCTGCACCCAATGTGGGGCTTGAACTCATACCCCCAAGATCAAGAGTCATGTGCTCTTCTGACTGAGCCAGCCAGGTGCCCCAAGAATTGTGCATTTTTTTGATTAAAAAATTTATTTTACTGTTTATTTATTTTTGAAAGAGAGAGGACAGAGCATGAGCAGGGGCGGGGCAGAGAGAGAGGGAGACACAGAATCCGAAGCAGGCTCCAGGCTCTGAGCGGTCAGTGCAGAGTCCGATGTGGGGCTCGACCCCCCGAACTGTGAGATCACGACCGGAGCTGAATTGGACACTTAACTCGCTGAGCCACCCAGGTGCCCCAAAGTGTTCATTTTTAAGTGGTGAATTTGGGGGGCGCTCGGGTGGCTCAGTTGGTAGAGTGTCCAGTGCTTGATTTTGGCTCAGGTCACAATCCCAGGGTCGTGGGATAGAGTCCCATGTCCAGCTCTGTGCTGACCATGGGGTCCGCTTAAGATTCTTTCCTTCCCTCTGCCCCACTGTTCCTCCTCCCCATTCACATGCTCTCTCTCTCTAAAAAAATAAAAATAAAAATAAACGGTGAATTTTACACTCTGTGAATTTCATCTAAAAAATGGCATGTGTCGCTTCAAGCTAGAGCATTTAATGACCACTGTGGGACCCTCTGAACCCCTCTTTTCCCTTTGGCGTGGTGATCATCCACCTGTGAGACCACGACTGCTCTAACAGACTGAGTAAACATAACCCACAAGGACACGAAGCTTGAGCAAAAGTAATGGACCTTAGTTGTTTCGAACTACTGGGTTTCAGGTGTTTTTTGTTACCGCAGCATGACTTAGCCAATCTTGACTTTTCAGAGGTCTTGGCCTGCCTGTCATCATCATGGGAGCAGAATGGGGGTGGGGGCTTGGGGCTCCCCCCCGCTTTCCCAGGTACACTCTCCCTGAATCCTTCTGTCTTGAGTTCTACCACCCACTCTTTCCCACGCCCTGCCCCTTCCCACATACAGGCTCGCTAATACCTTCTGTCTTATGCTGTGGCTGGGGAAGATGTCACCTGCTCTGTGGGGCGGGAGGAATCCAGCCTTTCCTTGTGCTGACTTCCATGCAGCCCTTCAGGTCTCAGCCTCCACGTGTAACTGTTTCTCAGACTCCTCTGGCCTCTAGAGTAGGGATTAGCTTAGTTCTTGCTGGCCTCCATGCTTGTAGTTCGCTCACTGGCTCACCACTTTTTTTCCATCTGCTAGCATCGTGTGCCCATTCCTCATCTCAGGTTGTTTCGTCTCCTGTTCTCCTTGTCCTCATCAATCGAAACCTTTCTTGTCCCTTGATGGTCGTTTCAGAGAGGTTACGAGAGGCAGCAGAGATAAAATGTGTTCACTGCGCCGTGTTTCGCTGGGGTCAGGAGTGTTTTCCTGTTCATTCCTCGGGCGTAGACCAGCATCACCATTTCTGGTGGCAGGGTAATGTGCCTTTCTAGGGATATATCCCCCCAGAGGGGTAACTGGCAATGTCTGGAGACATTTTTGGTCATCACAACTAGGAATGGGGTAGGCTGCTATTAGCATTCAATGAGTAGAGGACAGGGATGCTTCCAAACATCCTGCACTGCTCAGGACAGCCCCGCACAACAAAGACTTATCTGGACTAAATGTCAATAGGGTGGAGGTTGAAAAACTCTGCTCTAAGGGATTTCTACCGTCTTGAGAATAAAATTCAGACTCTCTAGTACAGTCTGCAAGTCCCCAGCCTAGCTTTTCACCACTCCCCTTGGGACACTCTACTCCAGCCACAAGCATCTTCTTTTCGTTCCTGGAACATACCAAGCTTGTTCCTGCCACAGGACCTTTGTACTTGCTGTTTCCTAAGCGTGAAGCGCTCTTCCCCAGATTTTCTGGTTGCTGACACCCTTTTCATTCAGGTCTCAGTTCAAATATCACCTCCCCTGTGAGATTTACCTTGACCAACTCATCTGCCCCTCTGGCCTCAACACTCAACCCTCCCCCTCCCAACCCAAGGAACTTTCTGTAAACAACTGTGGTGGTCTGGGAGGCCCTACCTGATCTGGCCTCTGAGGACCCAGCAGGATTTTTTGGTTCCCAAATTTGACTGTCTCTGTTGGAACTACTCAGCTCTGAGGTTGTAGGGATACAGCAGCCATAAAAATAGGCATAAAGAAATGTATGGGACTGAGTTCCAATAAGACTTCATTTACAAAAACAAAGGGCTGGTGGTTGTTTGCTGGCTCCTGGCCAGGACACTGCCTGATGCTCCATAAATATTTGTTGAGTGAGTTCGTGAAGGAAGACAAGGGCATGTTTTTCATCTAGGAGGAGAGAAGAGCCAATTAAGCGTTTTCAGGTAGTGTTAAATGCTAGCATGAAAATAAAGCAGGTGATGAGTTAGAGGGAGTGGGGTTACTCAGCGTAAGTTAATTAGGGAAAGCCTCTGGGAGGAGGTGACTTTTGAGCCCTGAGGGGAAGCAAGGGTCACTTGAAGATCTGGGGGAAGAAGGCTCCAGGCAGAGGGCTTAGCAGGAGTTGAAGGCAGGAGGTGGGAATGAGCTTGGCGTGTTCAAGAGACAGAAAGCCCTCCATGTGGCTGCTGAACAGGGACTGAGGACAAAGAGGTATAAGATGACGTTGGAGATGGCCAGGGGCTTGGTCACACGGGGCCTCGTAGGATTTTTTTTTTAACTGCTCTATTTTGCTTCTTTTATTCTAATTTCTTTTATTGTGGCAAAATACACACAACAAAATACTTATTTATTTTTGAGAGAGAGACAGAGTGGGCGAGGGGCAGAAAGACAGGGAGACCCAGAATCCGAAGCAGGCTCCAGGCTCTGAGCTGTCAGCACAGAGCCCAACGTGGGGCTGGAACTCACGAACTTGCAGATCATGACCTGAGCCACAATCAGATGCTCAAGCAGCTGAGCCACCCAGGTGACCCCAAGCATCTTAAGCGTTTTTTAAGGGGACGTTTCTGTGGCATTAAGCACGTCCACACTGTTGGGCAGATCTTACCACGTCCATCCCCAGCGTGCTCTCCTCTTGCAGAACTCCAAGTTCACATCCATTAAACACGACCTCCCCACTTCTCCCCTCCCCGCAGCCCCTGCCAACCACCATTCTACTCTTCATCCCCATGAATTTGAATACTCTGAGAACTCACACCGTATGGCCCTTCTTTGACTGCCTTATCTCATTTAGCACAGCATCTTCAAGGCTCAGAGTTTGGAGCCTGTGTCAAAATTTCTTTCGTTTTTAAGGCTGAGCCATTTTCCATCGTATGCAGAGGCCACATTTGCTTTATTCATCAGTGGGCAGACACTTGGATGGCTTCCATTGCTTGGCTCTCGGGAATAATGATGCTATCAACTTAGGGTGCAAATATCTGTTTGGGTCCCTGCGTTCAATTCTTGTGGGTGCCGACCCAGAAACGGAATTGCTGGATCGTATCTGGTCGGGTTGTGGACTAAGCATGGTGGGGAGGCCATTGCAGGTTCTGTGCGGGGGGGGGGGGGGGGGGGGCGGTGTGTAGCTGCCTTGCTTTTAACAGGACCCCTCTGGCTGCTGATGGCAGTGGGAAGGGGCAGGCACAGGACACCAGGAAGGAGGCTGGTGTAGCAGTTCCCGAGAGCGACAGCAATGGCTGGTACCTTCCAGTGTGGCTGGGGAGGCCTCCGTGGAGCAAATGAGTAATTAAATGGTTGCAAATAGTGACAAGTACTGTAAAATAAACCGACAGGAACAGGGTGCTAGGATTCAGGGAGAACTAAAAAGGATCTCTTGGGCATTCCTGTCGGCTGGATTCACTGAATCACGTACTAGCAAAGGGGCTGGTGCTTGAAATCTCCATCCTGCATTTTCATCACCCTTTATTTTGTAGGCTGTCCATTGGGTGGGTTTGGCTCAGGGCCCAGAGCCTCTTGGTCTAGGGTGTTTCTTAATTGTACAAGGGCTGAAGATGGGGAGGAAGGGGACAGAGAAGAGAAGGGAAGGCCTTCGGGTCTGTGGCTGCAGGAGAAGCACGGGGAGGGCCTTGGCAGGTCAGATCAGGGCTGGGCCTTGTCTTTGCCACATCCCAGCTATGGGACCTTGACCATTACCTTGCCTGTTCCTGGAAAGTGGTATGCTCGTTATTTATTACTCATATTTAGCATTTATTCATTCTCTATTTAAAATTTCTGCATGAGGTGTAACTTTTCTAGAGCAAAGTACAACCACCTTGAGTGTCCAGCTCAGCGAATTTTAAAATGTGTATATGTAAACCATGTAACTACCACCAAACCCAGTTACAGAACTTTACCAGCTACTGAGGAGTTTCTCTTGTATCCCTTCCTAATCAATACCCCCTTCACACGTAACCATTATTCTGACTCTAATCAAAATCTATTAGTTGTGGGGCGCCTGGGTGGCTCAGTCAGTTGTGTGTCTGACTTCGGCTTAGGCCATGATCTCACGGTTCGTGGGTTCGAGCCCCCCATCAGGCTTCCTGCCATCAGCACAGAGTCTGCTTCAGAGTCTCTGTCCCCCTCTCTCTCTGCCCCTCCCCTGCTCATGCTCTCTCAAAGATAAAGATAAACATTAAAAAAAAAAAACATTTAAAATCTATTAGCGGTGACTGTGTTTGATCCTCCTATAAATGGTGTTGTGAACAAATGTACTCTTTTGTGCCTAGCCTTTTCTGCTCCTTCCTGCGTTTGGTGAGATTCCATTCTTTCTTTCTGTTATATGTGTTAGCAGTTTGATTCTTTTCTAATTTTTAAGATTTTTGAAGTTTATTTATTTATTTTGAGGAAGAGAGAAAGCCAGGGAGGGGCAGAGAGGGAGGGAGAGAGAGAGAGAGAATCAGGGAGAGAGAGTTCGGGGCTCGAACCCATGAACTGGGAGATCATGACCCCAGCTGAAATGAAGAGTCAGACGCTTAACCAACTGAGCCACCCAGGCACCCCAGCTGTCTGAGTCTTTTTTTTTTTTTTTTTTTGGCTGTGTAGTGATCTATTGTGTGCATAGGCCACAATTCATTCACCCTTTTGACTACGGATGGGCCACTCAGTGACATCTAGTTTTGGGCTTTTTGAACAAAGCTCTTATGAACATTTTTTATAGATGTTTTTCAGTGAACATAAGCACTCCCATCTCCCAGAAAGCAGTGGAGTTGCTGTGCCCCTGTGTAATCCTATGTTTAGCTTCAGCAGAAATTATCTAGCAGCTTTCCAAAGTGGTTGAACCAATGTCCATCCCCGCTAACAGAGGAGTTTTACTTCCGTATCTTTGCTGAAGCTTGGTATTTTCATTTCTGTCACTCTGATAAATTGTAATGGCTGGGTTTGGGTTTGTTTTGTTTCTTGTTTTTTGGGTTTTTTTTTGCATTTCCCTGATGATGTTAAGAACCGTTTCATATGTTTGCTTAATCAACATTTGTTGAAAGAATTAATGAACAAAACGTTCGTACAAAAAAGGAAAATGTCCGTCTTGCCCCACTTGAAACCAACAGTGGCTCCCCATTGCTCTTAGGGCCAAGCTGAACCCCCCACCCCCACCCCCCGGTTGACCAAAAAGATCCTGCAAGCCTTCTGATCTGTCTTGCCCCAGATGGGTCCCATCTGCTTCACTCTCTGGATTCCTGCCACCCAGACCGTCTTCTAGTTCTACTGAGGGCCTGCTCTGTCCTGTTCCATGGCTTTTCCATAAGCTGTTTTCTGCAGCCTGGAACACAATCCAGGCCCCAAGACCGGACTCATGGCTTGCATGTCGGTGCATAGACTCCTTCCCCCCAGAAGCCTTCCTTGACTTCCACTGCCAGCAGGCCGGGGCCCTCGTTGGCCCTCTTCCACTTTTTCTTCCCAGCTTCTACCAAAGCTGTAAATAGCCTTTGCTGTATGTGATTATTTAATTAACCTGCCCTCCTACCATAAAAAATACTTTAAAAAACCCCCAACACTTTGGGGGCACTCTGAGACTCAGTGAGTAGAGCATCTGACTCTTGATCTTGGGGTCATGAATTTGAGCCCCATGTTGGGTTTAAAGATAAAAAAATCAAACAACAACAACAAAAAACCCAACCCTAAGACTGCGAACTGCATAGGAACAGCAACTTTCTCTCGTTCCTAGCAAGCCCTGGCGTATAATAGATGCTCAATAAGGATTCGTTAGATGTATAAATCTCAAAGCAACCAGCCAAGGAGCATTATCACTTGAAAGAAATTATCCCTTAAAAACTCACCCTGAGGGGAGCCTCGGCCAATAAAAAAATCACAGAAACCAATCCTATCTCCCTAAGTCCTTGGCAGGGGTGGGGGTGGGGGGGATGTCTCACATTCAATCACCATTCCTGTTTTATTTGGTGCAGCTGGTGTGTGTGTGTGTGTGTGTGTGATGGAAACTATACATCAGGCAAAGGATTAAGGGGGAGAGAAGGAAGGAAAGGCATTGCTGGTGTCACAGTGAAAGCTTAGACACTCAGGCCCCAGTCCCAGCTCCTCTGTCACTAACTACATGTACATTAAACAGTGCTGAGGCAGTATGGCAAAATGGTCAGCGTTACGGATTCCTTCCTTCCCGGTCTGCCTGAGTTCAAAGAGTGGTTTGTAGCCCTACTGTCTCCGTAATCCCTGACAAATCACTCTGCCTCTCTGGGGCTCAGTTTCCTCAACCACAAAATGGGGATCATGATAATAATACTAACTTCATGGGGTTGTTGTGAGCATTTAAGTTAATTCATGTTCATTGCTAAGAACATGCCTTTAGGAAGTCCCATGACTGTGAATGCCTGTTAATTATCACTACAGGTGGTTCCAGACTTAAATGATGGCTTGACTTACAATTTTTTGATTTCACGATGGGGTGAAAACTATATGCATTCTGTAGAAACTGGACTTGGAATTTTGAATTTGGATCTTGTCCCAGGCTAGCGATATGCCCTATGATACTTTCTCACCATGCAGCAAGCTGTAGCTCCCAGTTGGTCACATAATCAAGAGCAGTTAAAGTTGATTAACAACCATTCTGTTTTTCAGTTTCAGTACAATATTCAACAAATTACGGGACATATTCAACACTTTATTACAAAGTAGGCTTTGTGTTAGATCTGATTTTGCCCAGCTGTAGGCTAATGTATGTGTTCTTAGTACATTTAAGGTGGGCTAGGCTAAGCTGTGATATTCTGTACCTTAGATACACTAAATGCATTTTCTTTTTTTTTTTTAATGTTTATTTAATTTTGAGAGAGAGAGAGAGAAAGAGAGAGAGAGTACAAGCAGGGGAGGGCCGAGAGAGGGAGACAGAGGATCCAAAGCGGGCTCTGCTCTGACAGCAGAGAGCCCAATGTGGGGCTCAAACTCATGAAGCCAAGATCATGAACCGAACATCATGACAAGAGCCAAAGTTGGGCACTTAACGGACTGAACCACCCAGGTGCCCCCTAAATGCATTTTCAACATAGGATATTTTCAACCTAACATGGGTTTGCCCCATGTAACCCCCACCTGAGTTGAGGAAGATATGTCTCCAGGCCTCAGTTTACCTCTAAGAGGATCAAAAACCTGGTTATTTGAGTGCTGCTAAAGATGATGGAGAAAATGGCAAGGTGCTTTCTACCTATGTGGGGGATGACAACGGTTTGGGATGGAGACTGGAGTCTTCCCACCATGACCCCTCTGGCGCAGATGGGTCATGGGTTCAGATCCCACTTGTGCCGTTGGCAGCTGTGTGACCTTGGGCAAGTCACTTCACCTCTCTGGGCCTCAGTTTCTCCATCTGTGAAGGGTAGACCAATGAGCGTATCCACCTCCTACTGTCTCTGTCCTCTGTATCAGCTCTGGACTCAGCTGGCGGGGCTGACCCGGCGACCCTGGAGAAGTCATTCAACCTCTGGGCTCCTAGTAAGGATCCAATGAGGATACAGCTAAGCCGTTTGGCACTGTCCTGGCTGGCGGAGGGCTCGGTACCTGTTTTCTCCTGGCGATACTATTACCGTTGCTGTCGCCGTCGCCACCGCGGGATTGGAAAACGGGTCGCAAAGTCCGGCCGCAGGGGTCCCCGCAGCTCCTGGAGGACACACACCCCCGCCCGGGTCCCGGCCGGGGTGGGCGCCGAGGGGCGCAGCGTAGCCCGCCGGCACCCCGCGGCTGGAGGCGAGCCGGGCGCAGGGGCGGGGCGGGGCGGGGCGCCGCATCCCCGTGACGCGCCGGCCAACCAGGCGGCGTTGCGGCCCCGGGCCCGCTCCGCCGCCGCCTCCCGCCCTCTTGCCGCCGCCGCCGCCGCCAGCAGCAGCCGCCAGCAGCCGGGCCCGTCCGCCCGCCCGCCCGCCCGCCGCATGGCGCTCCGGGGCTTCTGCAGCGCCGATGGCTCCGACCCCTTCTGGGTACGTGCTCCGCGGCCGCCCGGGCCGCGTGGGGCCGCTGGGAGGGGGCGGCCGCCGGCTGGGAGGCCGGCCCGCGAGGGGAAGCGCCGGGCGGGCCGGGCCGGGCCCGCAGCCCCCGCGGCCCCCCGCGGCCGCCCGGTGCCGCCTCGTCCGCTCCGCAGCCGGCCCGGGGGTCCCGCGCCGGGCGCCGCCGATGGGAGCGGGGCGGAGGGGCGGGGGGACCTGGGCAGCTCAGCTCCCGGGAACGGGGCAGGGGCTGTGCATGTGCCCGGCTCCGGGGCTTTAGGGGAAACGTTAGGGGCCAGAGCTTGGGGGACAGGGCTTCCTGCTTTGCGGTTGCCCCTGCAATTAAAAATAACCTTCCGCGGGAGGGGACGCCAGGGATTGGGGTGGGGGGGAGGGCGGCGGCACAGGGGGTGGTTTCCCGGCTTAAGTTCTCCCATGTCTTTTGTGGATTGGGGTCCCCCCTTTCACCAAGAACGCCCCATTCCCAAAGGGCTGAGCTGGGAAGAGGCTCGGGCTGGAGGAAGGGATGTTTGCCCCTTCCCTGGTTGTGCTGCATCAACATTACGCTCCTGTGGTTACGTATTTTTGCCATCTTTTACTTTCTGTCTGCTTAATTACTATAGGGGGGTTTGGGGAAACGGGAAGGATATGGGAAGTTTGGGGAACAGCCAGGAAAGAAGGTAGGGCTGTCCCCCGCTGCCTCACCGGGCCCTTCTGTCAGGTTTGGGGTGCAGGGCCGTCCCACCTCTGTAATGTGAGGCTCCTGTCTGTGGGGATGCACGTGGCTTTTTCCCTGGCAAGTTTTCCTCTGCATGCTCAGTGCTGGCCTGGCTCTGGCTCCTGAGTTCCCTTTTTGTGGTTTAATCCCCACTGTCTTGGGCTTTAGCTTCCCTCTAATGCGATTTACCTCTTTGTTCCAGGAGGGCACGTCTGTGGCACACTCTCTTGATTATTGGGAAACACAGTAGGAGAACCTGGACAGGATAGTTTTGTTTTCCCTCTTTTGTCTTGGATTCAGGAGAGAGAAACAGCCTTGGCTCTTAGGAGCTGGTGATTAGCATCCAAAAATACCTCCTTGTTCTGTTTTGTGGCCCTTCCCTTGCCTGCTGCCTTTGTAGTGTTGAAAAAGTCATCCTTGAGGGCCCCAGGGGAAGGCTTTGTTGGGGGGGGGGGGTGTCGTTTGGTAGAACAATCAAATACACCTTAGTACATCTCCCAGATTTCAGGCTGATAGGATGAGAGATTGACTCTAGGGCTGGGAATCTGACAGATAACTTTTGCATTCGGGGTCTGGGGGACTGGAGGACAGAGCATTTGCAAAGTAGGACTCCGTTTGGAAAACCTGTGGAATCCCTGTTCCCTCTGCCAGGTGTAACAGCCGCAAGATTATTTTTGCAAGGATCCAGAGGGAGATCTGGTCTAGTGTTGCTGTGAATTTTGGAGTGCTTCCTTGTTTATTTTCTTATCTTAGATTACACAGGGGAAAAAAAAAATAGGTTGACTGGGAATCACATTTTGCATCAGGATGGACTTTATTAGTGACAACTGGCAGTTGATGGTTAATGAGGTTTTCCAAAGCAAAGTGTGTTTGGGGGTACTCTGTTTATTTAGCTTAAGTTCATCCAGGAAAACCAATTGTGTCTTTTTTTTTTTTTCCTCTTTCTCTTTGGACTTTTTGCTACAGAAATTACCACATGGTTGTTTTGCTTGGGGCAGGCAATGTATGGCCTTGGTTGCCAGACCCTCCCTTTTTCCGAGTCTTTGCCCTTGCAGACTTTCCTCTGTCCCTTCTTCTGGATTCCTGGATGCCCCAGTTTTGGGTGGGGGAGGGAGGGTTTGGAGCTTGGAAGCAGAGTTTCAAAGCTGGCCACTGCAGCGTGAGAACTTCTAGGTAGCTAGAGAAACCAAATGTAACAGAAAGCAGGTAGTTTCTGTGTTTAAAAAAATTTTTGTTTTTAATGTGTATTCATTTTTGAGAGAGAGGGAGAGCACACGCAAGTGAGCAGGGGAGGGGCAGAGAGAGATGGAGACACAGAATTGGAAGAGGCTCCAGCCTCTGAGCTGTCAGCACAGAGCCCAATGTGGAGCCGGAACCCACAAGATGTGAGATCATGACCCGAGCCGAAGTCGGACGTTTCACCCACGGAGCCACCCAGGCACCCTACTTTCTGTGTTTTCTAGGGCGGCACACTCCAGGCTGGGAGAGGGAAGCCACTTTACTTTTCTTTGCCTCAGTTTCCTCATCTGTAAAATGGGGGCAGGATCCAAAAAAGCCCCAATTCTTAGGGTTGTTTGAAAAGTAAATGAGATCATTTGTATAGGAGGCTCAGCCTGTGCCCCGATTAGAGTCCCTTCTTTCTGAAGGTGAAGTTGTATATTTCTAGTTGCTTGTCCTTCCTGTGGATTCTCATTTTCTTCAGCTGGGGAGGGGGCGGAGGGATGGGGCTGCTGCCTCCCCTTCCCCCCACCCCTTATACTTGGCTTCTCTGTGACCAAGGCCTTGTGTTTAGAAATTAAAGGGACTGGCCCACGTGAGACTCTTATCAGAGCTTTGTTCCTGGGCCACTGCCTGCCTCTGCCCTGTGAACTGAAAAGTCCAGAAGAACCAGAATGTGGAAATGGCCCACGGTGTGGGTTCCAGGGACTTAACCACCTTCACTTAGGCAAATGCTCTGGAGGGAGAGAAGAGGTGCTTCTTTACTCAGATAGGTGCTGGGTTTACCAGCACCAGCTTGTTTTTCCCACTAGTGCTGGTAAGAAGGGCTGTTTTGTGGCTGGTGTTTGTATGGTGGTTGGGAATAGGAGTCTCTCCTTGTGGGTAACTTAAAAAAAAATTTTAATAAAATTTAATAAATTTTATATAAATTTATAAATTTATATTTATATATATTATAAAAATTTATAAATTTTAATAAAATTTATAAAAATTTATTAAAACATTTATAAATATATATATTTATAAATTTAATAAAATTTAATAAAATAAAAATATTTATTTATTTTTTGAGAGAGAGAGAGACACACACACACACACACACACACACACTTGCAGAGTGCAAGTGGGGGAGGGGCAGAGAGAGAGGGAGAGACAGAATCCTAAGCAGGCTCCCGGCTCCGCACTGTCAGCACAGAGCCCGGTATGGGGCTTGAACCCACGAATTGTGAGATCATGACCTGAGCAGAAGTCAGACACTCAGCTGACTGAGCCACCCAGCTGCCCCTCCTTGTGGGTTAATTTTTTAAAAATATTTATTATGTTGCAGACCCAGCATAGAAAAATCGGAAAAATGTCAAAAAGTCGGAGAAACAAATTAGTAAGCAGTGCGCTGTGGTGCCTCAGAGCGAGTGCCTGCGTCCCCGGGCTTCAAATCCTGGCTCTGCAGTTTTGGCGAGTGATTTCTCTGCGTGCCTCGGTTTCCCCGTGTGGGAAACGGGGGACAACGCAATACTAAGCAAAGACCGGTGGCCCAAGGATCAAATGAGCAAATCCTTGGCAGTTGCATAGGGTATTGCTGTTGAGTATACAGTTAGCGTCCAGTAATTGTCAGCGGTCCACACCAGCTGGAATTCTCTAGTTAGTTTTTGCTGCTGCACTTGCTGTCGCTGAGAGTGGCTAATAGAAGTAGCAGGTCCGTGTTGCCGTTCATGGAGTCCTGCTCATATTTGGCCCCTGAGCTCCCGTTTGCCGTGGAGAACACACAAAATCCCTGACTATGTGAATAAGCAGCCAAGGGCTGGGAGAAAAGGGAATATTTTAGAAGCCGTTAGAAATTTCTCTTGGGGTGACATCTGGCCTTGGAGTGAGTGTATTTATCTCTTATAGTTCCTCCTGGGTTCACAACAGTCTTTGAACAGCCAAATTGCACCCCTAACCTCCCCCCCCGCCCCAAGTTTTCTGTAGGTTTTCAGACCGATCCCTTTGCCTTCCTCTACCTTCCTTTGGATTGTTAGAGCCGAAAGGGACCCTGGATGGTCCTCCCCTCACCCCATCCGTTCCTGCAGGAATTCAAAGCCCAGAATGGCAGCATGATGGGCCTGAGGTAAGAAGGCAAATGGCTCTGGGAGGAGAAAGGAGGAACCTTTGAGGGGACAGGGCAGGGCAAGAGCCGATTCGGGGTTCCCGGGCCTTCCCCCAGCTGGACCGGGTCTGTTTGTGATACTCTTGGAGGTGCGTCACCTTTTGAATGTGGTGGGGGATTCAACTTTTAGGAGTAGGTATCGCCCCGCCCCGGGAGATGTCTTGTGGGTGGGTATCTCCAACCTGACGTGTCCCAAGCGGGACTTCGGACCCTCCCCATCTCAGTTACCGTCAGCCCCGTCCTCGGAGGCCCAGGCCCCAAACCCGCAGCACCCTTGACCGTCGCCTTCCCTCCCTTGCCACGCCTCCGCTGTTGCCGCTTGCTTCAGAATGTTTCCAAATCTGCCAGCTTCTCACAGCTGGCCGCCACCCCCCACCTCATTTGGCCGGAGCCACCGTTGCTCAGCTCACTCCAGGAGTTGAACATTCCCCCCTCACCGCTCTCCCTGTATCGGTCCTTGACCCCCTACGGTCTAGTCTCACCTCAGCAGCTAGCAGGGTCCTGTTCAAGACGCAGGTCAGGTCTTGTCCCTCTTGTGCATGAAACCCTGCAGTGGCTCCCCACCTCCCTCAGGTAGAAGTGAAAAGGTTTAGGCCTACAGGAGTCAGCAGAAGCTGGCCCCATCACCTCTCTGACCTCGTCACCTACTACTTTCTGTCTCATTTTGCTCCTGCCACAGTGGTTTCTAGCCTGCCTCAGGGCCTTTGCACTTGTTTCCTTGCCTGGAATGTTCCTTTACCTTCAAATGTTTGGTCACATGTCACCTCAGGCAGCTTTTCTCTAACTCCCTGCCACTTCCTTGTGCCCCCAGTCTTTCTCTGCACTCTGTCCTGTACACGTCCCCACACCCCCTTGAACTAATCTAATACATCAGATATTTTACTTACTTTGTTTATTTTCTGTAAACTCCCACAAACAGGTCAACTCCACAGGGGCAGGTTTTTGTTTTTTGTGGGTTTTTTTTTTTTTTTTTTGGCCTGTGTTTATCTCTACGGTACAATGGTGCCTGGGATATAGTAGGTGCCCAGTAAATATTTGTGAAAGGAATAAATGACACAAAGACTGGAATGGTTCTTGAGCTGGGTTGCAGCGTCTTCCCAGACATCTCTTAGGACAGAATAGTCACTCACCTGTCTGGATTGGATACCCACGGAGACCAAGCCCTCTAGCTTCCACCAATGATGGCATAGACTCTACCTTGCAAGGGTCAGCACTGAGTCTTGCCCCTCCCTGTTGTCCCAGGACTCAGCGCCTCAAACATAAGTAGGCTCAGTCAGCATTTAAATATGAGCGGGCACCTTGGTGGCTCAGTCGGTTCAGCGTCAAGCTACGATCTAACGGTTCTCGAGTTCGAGCCCTGCATCGGGCTCTCTGCTGTCCGCACAGAGCCTGCGTTGGATCCTCTGTCCCTTTCGTACACTTCTCTTACCCCATTTGCTCACATGCACTCGCTCTCTCGCAAAAGTAAACATTAAAAATAAATAAGAGTGTCTGAGGTACGGGTTTCAAACAGGGGATCAGATCTAGTCCACCAGTGTGCTGCTTTGGCCTTATTTTAATTGTGGATTACTTGTAATCACTACTGTTTACTGATTGAAAGAGTTCACGGAAAAATGTGGATTCCTGACTTCTGACAAATCAGGAGATCTGATAAACGGGAAGGGGGGGAGGGTGCATTTGTACATGGTAGTGGTCACTGGGGGCGGTGGGGAGAGGGCAGGCTGCCCTCCCTGGAACAGACCTCTGCTGGCCCCCGTTTGCTGCAAGCCCTCCTCCTCCTTGAGCCCAGCGTCCGTCCCCGGCTGTTTTTCATTGTGTTTCCTCACCCTGTCTGCTTCCTTCACTGAGACAACTCACCTGGCACCGGTAGCCTTGAAGCCCAAGCTCTTGGTGAAATGCCTGGGGTCCATCTGATTGGTTATTTAATGGTGCAGAGACCCCTGGCTTTATCAAGGTCATGTCTGCTGGAGGGGGGCGGATAAACTCATTGCCATTGATGCCCGAGGCATTTGAAACCAGCCTCTCGTGTCGTATGTTGGCTCTAGATTCTCATGGTGGGATGAGGTCTAGCTGTTATTATCATATCTTAATGGTTAGTAAACCTCTAGCCCATCAAAACTTGTCTGAACATTTTGCAAAGAGAAAGCGCTAATAAAAGGATTTGGAAGAATGACAAGGACTCGAACATCCTGAGGCAGGTGTTTCCCCCAGCCTGGCGTGGAAACTGGGACAGCGTCTCCCGATGGCGGTAGTGAACCTATACTTAGCTCTGGAGGGCTGGGGGTTGACGGGGACCCTTTGAGGAAGCCGGTTTGGGGAGGTGGAGGCACAGCACAGTTTCTCAGCCTGAGCACTTTGACATTTGGGGCCAGATAATCCTCTGCTGTGAGGGCTCCCCTGTGCACTGCGGGATGTCCAGCGGTCTCCTTGGTGTCTACCTCCCCGTGTTGTGACAGCACCTTTCCCTCCAGACGCTGCCACATGTCCCTTTGGTGGTGAAGTCACACAGCCGTTGGCGTAGAGGAATCTGGAGAATAAATTGGGGGCAAGCCTTGCCCTCGCCCTTGCGTTTTCCCCAGAGATTTTAGGCTGTTGTACGCCTCATGTAATTGGCTTATAGGGGTTGCCTTGGAGAAGCTTAATGAGACGTTAAGAAGGTTCACCTCCAATTACGCGACGAAGGAGGTTGCAGCCTTTTCCGTGCCATTTGCCTGTTTCCACTGAGGGCTCTGCTTTTCGACAGGAATCCTTTCCCTTCTGGTCCTAGTGTGTGTGATGGTGCAGTCTCAGGGCGAAAACACCTCTCTGTCGAGGTTGGCTTTGAAGCTTTGCTCCCTCTTTTTAAACTGCCTCGGGATAGATGGGCAGTCACCAAGTTGAGGCTCCACTTAAGTATCCCTTTAGCTTAATTGTGGGATTCATGTCCTGGGGGAGGTTGCCAAGTCCTGGAAAATGGGTCTAGATGACTGGGGAGGTAGTAATTGAGGTTTTATGGGGCTTTTCCCTTCCTTTGAGAATCTCTGTTTACCTTTTATTGATTTACCTTTTATTGGCCTCGTAGGTGGCTACTTGATTGGAGACGCCCTCCTCTTTGCAGAGCATTTATGAAAGTTTTCCTGGTATGCAGAGCTTGAGAGTGGTCTTTTAAAACACTGGATTTGATTTCTGTTTTTTTTTTTTCTTTCAGTGTTTTGTTTTTGAGATAGAAAGAAAATGAATGAGTGGGGGAGTGGTAGAGAGAGCGAGGGAGACACAGAATCCAAAGCAGGCTCCAGGCCCTGAGCTGTCAGCACAGAGCCTGACGTGGGGCTCGAACCCAGAAACCGTGAGATCATGACCTGAGCCGAAGTTGGACGCTTAACCGACTGAGCCCCCAGGGTGTCCCAACCCTGGATTTCATCTCTTGTTCCTCCCACAACTGTTCATCGATTTAGTCTTGTTAACTGAACATCTGTGTGCCTGCGGCCCTGTTGTGGGGAGGGCGCTCGAAGTGCAGCCACAAACAAAGGAGATGAGGTGCATATGCTCACGGAGCTTACACTAGGAATGACCACAATAATTCTGGGGCGTGGTAAGTGCCACAAGGACATAAACCAGAGGACCTGGCATGGCGTGCGAGCTGTGATAGAGGGATACCCAGGGACAGCCTTGCAGAGGAGGTAACATTTGACCTGTGATCTGAACGGCAAAGCTGGCCATGAAAGGACTAGGGGGAGGAAGTATTAGGTAACAAGAACTCCAAGTGCAAAGACCCTGGGGTGCCTGGAGTGGTCAGAGTATTGCAGAGTTTAACTCCACAGAACTACAGAGCCCATCTCATAAAACTCTTGGCTGCAGCATTCTGCAAAAAGGCATAAAGCACCAATAAAATGGCTTGGGCTAATAATTAGGGCCTGAAAATTCCAAAGAGGAAGCTTGGCGAGGAAACAGCAATACTTGCAGAGGCATGGGCCTCTGATCCATTTAGGTGGGAACGAGTCTCAGGTTTTTATAGTGAAATTCAGTGTATACTTTTTATGAGTCTCCTGTTTCCGAAGCACAGTTGAAAACCCTTCAGGGTCAGACCGAGTTGGGATTCCCCACTCCCAGCTGCCCTTGATTCTCTTCCAAAGGCGTTTCCTGACCAGTTAAGATGACTCTCTTTAAATTGCTAAGAAACTCTTATTCTTTTTCCTTTATTTATTTATTTTTTTTTTCAGTTTTATTTCTAAGTAATTTCTGCACCCGCCATGGGGCTGGAACTCACAACCCTGAGATCAAGAGTTGCATGCTTTTCCACCTGAGGTAGCTAGGCGCCCCAAGGAAAACTCTTTTAAAACTAGATGTTCAATTGATCTGGCTGATAGCGTGAAGATCTTGGGTGGTAACTGTTTTGATTGTGCTATTATTTTTAAAAATGTGAATAGTCTCTACAGCAGGAAAGCAGATGTTTAGTTCTTCCCCCTCCTTCTTTGGTGGCCATTGATGATAGATAGAGTTTCTTGGGAGTCCTAGAAAAAATGCCAAGCATACGCAAATATGTATGAAAGGGTGAGGGCGTATGGATATCTTTTGTTCCTCCCTAGGTGGGTTTGTATTCTAATGTTCCGTATTTTGCTCCCTTCACTTAAAAGCCAAAATTGGGGCGCCTGGGTGGCTCAGTCAGTTAAGTGTGACTCCTGATTTCAGCTCAGGTCGTGATCTCACATACATGAGAGCGAGCCCTGCATGGGGCTCTGTGTTGACCACAAGGACCCTGCTTGGGATTCTCTCTCTCCCTGTCTTTCTCAAAATAAATTAAATAACGATTAAAAAAAAAATAGCAGTGGGGCGCCTGGGTGGCTCAGTCGGTTGAGCGGCCGGCTTCGGCTCAGGTCATGATCTCACGGTCGGTGAGTTCGAGCCCCGTGTCGGGCTTTGTGCTGACAACTTAGAGCCTGGAGCCTGTTTCAGATTCTGTGTCTCCCTCTCTCTGACCCTCCCCCGTTCATGCTCTGTCTCTCTCTGTCTCAAAAATAAATTAAAAACGTTGAAAAAAAAATTTTTTTTAAAGAATTGGAACTGTAGAATCTGCTTTATTACCAGCAAAAATGTAAAACAGCCAAGAATAGTTACTACCTAATTGAATCGTTTTGAAAGGCCAAAGGAGGGGCGCCTGGGTGGCTCGGTCGGTTAAGCGTCCGACTTCGGCTAAGGGCATGATCTCACGGTCCGTGGGTTCGAGCCCCGCGTCGGGCTCTGTGCTGACAGCTTAGAGCCTGGAGCCTGTTTCAGATTCTGTGTCTCCCTCTCTCTGACCCTCCCCCGTTCATGCTCTGTCTCTCTCTGTCTCAAAAATAAATAAACGTTAAAAAAAATTAAAAATAAATAGCAGTGTCAATTTTTTTTTCCACATTAAGTCCCTGCAGATGGAAAGAAAAAGGAAATATCACTTCTTTACAAGCCATACATTTTTCCGTCACATGACTGTGCCATGTACTCACCTCCGCCCCACCTTTGTCTCTGTGGGTCTTCGTTCCAGAATTTTGGCATGATAAACAGTCCTGCCTGGAGCATTCCCCGGGCACTCATCTTTGCATGCGAGTAGATGTAAATGACTCAGCAGAATAAGTTCCTCCCTGAGGAATGGCTGGGACGAGGGGACCTGCGCTTTGAAAATTTGATAGTTCTGATCGCCTAGTGGCCGCTGTGCACTCATGGACCCACCACCCAGCAGCATTTATTAAGCACCCGTCGTGTTGCCGGCCTGATGAGGCGGGGAAGCAAGCTGGACCTTGACCAGGTTCACGTTGCTTCCCTCCTACAGGAGAGGGTTTTTGTCCAGCTGCGTTAAACCGTACATTCTAAGGAGTTCTGTCTGGAGAGTGCTTGGTTTTGCTCCCATTAAAGAAATATATATGGTTGAATTTTAAAATTCTTTGCCTTCTCTGTCATTTCAAAAGTGCATTTATGTCAACAGTTGAACGACATGTAAAGTTTGAGAATCCCATCATGCTGATGCAACTCGATTTAATTTTTTACACGTAAGCTTTCTGGTTTCGTCCGTTGCGTGAATTATAAGTGCGACACTTTTTGTTACAACGCAGTCATCATAGGGATTTTTATTTTATTGTTTATTTAAAAGATTTTTTCAGGTGGGCTCCATGCCCAACGTGGGGCGTAAGCTCACGACCCTGAGATCAAGAGTCACATGTACTACTCAACCACCCAGACGCCTCACTCTGCTTTTTAATTCCACTTAACATGATACATGTCAATACATAGAATTTATATAATACTCTTTACGTATTACATAATATATTTTTTAAATATTATTTTTGAGAGAATGTGTGCAGGTGCAGGAGCTGGGGAGGCGCGGGGGGTGGGCAGGAGAGAATCTCAGGCAGGTTCCACGTTGTGTGTGTAGAGCGCGATGTGGGACTTGAACCCACAAACAGATCATGACCTGAGCCGAAGTCAAGAGTCAGACACTTAACTGACTGAGCTACCCAGGCACCCCTAACATAATGATATTTAATATAATATATAATATTCATAATTATTTAATATTCCAACTTGCAGATTTGTTATAATTAACTCAGTCACTTCCCTATCAGTAACCACTGCTTGCATGATTTTCCATTTTTCTTTCCTGTGAACAGTGCTCCAGTAAGCATCCTTGTACATGGGTCGGAATTCTGTAAAATTTTTAATTTTTTTTTTTAACATTTATTCATTTTTGAGACAGAGACAGAGCATGAATGGGGGAAGGTCAGAGAGAGAGGGAGACACAGAACCTGAAACAGGCTCCAGGCTCTGAGTTGTCAGCACAGAGCCCGGCGCGGGGCTCGAACTCACAGACTGCGAGATCATGACCTGAGCCGAAGTCAGACGCCCAACCGACTGAGCCACCCAGGCACCCCCTGTAAAATTTTTAAAATAGGTATCAGCTGGTTATTTTCCAGAAAGGAAAATGTAGCAAGTCCATTGCCACTGACGGTGAATGAGAATTCCCCTTTCTTTGCATCATCCCAAGCACTGGGCGTAAACAAGTTTGTTAGTGTGATGGGTTAAAAAATGCCTTATTGGTGTTTGCATTTCACTTTAGGTTAGAAGCTGAGCATCCAGCAATATATTTCCCAGTGATAGGCGTGTTCTTTTCCGTGAGTGTGTTTTTCGTCTTTTTCCTGTTGATTTGCAGGAGCTCTTGATATATTGGGAGTTTGCCCCTTAGTCAGGTGAGCCACAGGTATTTTCCCACAGGCCACTGTTTGTTTACTGGTGGGTTACCATCTGATTCTCATCCAGGTTTGTGTGCAGTTTCCAAGGTCACATGTGGCCAGTGCGTATTATTTTCAGTCTTATGTTTTTCATTTACTGTTGTCAGGATTTTCCCACGGTCCTGTGTAACTTTTTAAATTATACAACGTGGAAGCAGTTGTTCCTTGTATTGGTGAACTATAATTTATATAATTACTACCTGTGGTTTGACATTTAGATTGCTGTCTCTCTCTCTCTCTTTTTTTTTTTTCTTTTAAAGAAAACATTGTAACAGTGTCTCGTGGATTGTGCCTGTTGACTTTTAGAACATATTCTCAGGGGTGGAGTGAGTATCTTAGAACATTTGAAAAGATTTCACTGTAGCTAGAGACTTTTTTTTAAATGTTTATTTTTTTATTTTGAGAGAGAGGGAGAAAGTACGTACAGGCAGGGGAGGGGCAGAGACAGAGGGAGAGAGAATCTCAAGCAGGCTCTGCGACTGTCAGCAGGGAGCCTGGTGTGGGACTCAGTGTCACAAACTGTGAGATCATGACCTGAGCTGAGATGAAGAGACGCTTAACTGACTGAGCCACCCAGGTGCTCCTAGAGCCTTGTTTTTTAAAAGGGGTTGAGGGGCGCCTGGGTGGCTCGGTCGGTTAAGCGTCCGACTTCAGCTCAGGTCATGATCTCACGGTCCGTGAGTTCGAGCCCCGCGTCAGGCTCTGTGCTGACAGCTCAGAGCCCGGCGCCTGTTTCGGATTCTGTGTCTCCCTCTCTCTCTGCCCCTCCCCTGTTCATGCTCTGTCTCTCTCTGTCTCAAAAACAAATAAACGTTAAAAAAAAAAATTAAAAAAAAATAAATAAAAGGGGTTGAGTTAATTTGCCATTCTAGCAGGGTCTAACCATCCCCATTATTGTTTTTATTACTATGGGCAGATGATAGTTACGCATAAGTGACAGTGTCTTCTCTGGTCCCTCCAGTCAACCTGATAGACTGGAGGCCAGTGGCCCAGGTAGAATTTGGAGCTGCCGATGCTGGGAAGGTGACTAAGCAATTTGGTTGGTAATCAACTAAATAAATAACTAAATAACTTGGTTAGATTATCTAGGAGCCCTTTGATAAGCCATCTTCCTCAAGATCATTAAGTAACTAAGTCAAGGTCAAGGAAAAAAGACACAAGGTAGATGATCAGCCCTGAGTCAGAGCCTCTTTCTTTTCAAAGGGGGTATTGGGCGGGGAGGGACGAGCATTGGCGGCTGAAGGCATGGGGCTGCTTCGGACAAGAAAGTGCAGTTCCAGAGAAAGCGAGGGAAGAACATGGGTGGGGTCAGGAGGCCAGATTCAGGAGCCTGAGTTTGAAAATCCGTCCTGCCACTGCCCAGCATGTGACAGTTCCTTAACTTCTGGGAGCCTCAGTTTCCCCAGCTGTAAAGTGGGAATCGCGATCACGTTGCCTATCTGACACCGTTGTGAGGAGGAGGTGCCGTGTACAGAGCGCTTAGCAGAGGGCGAGCAGACACCAGCTGTGGTTGTGGAGGAGGCGGCTGGACGATAGGGGACAGCGGTAGACCGTGGAGGGCAGTGGAGGGGGGATTTCGGGTGTGGTGATTCTCTTCTGGTTGATCATCTCCTTGTGGCCTCCGGCCCCACACAGGCCTTGGCAGAGTTGCAACAGAGCCCAGCCTGACCCCAGGGATTCAGACACCTGCCCCCAGCGTCTGAGACAATTCAAGTTAATTGGCCCAGTTGTTACAGGGTGTCTGGGGGGCAGGGTGGGTTCCCAGGTCTGGGAGAGGCAAGCCGAGGTGTCGCGTATCAGCTAATGTGTGGGGAAATTCATTTTTCCCATGGTTTTCTCTATAGGTTAGGAATCAGAAGATGTGCTTGAGTATTTAAATCACTGATGAACAAGGGAAGGCAGGTTGAGATGACTGAGTGCAGCTGACATTCACATACTTGGACAGTTCCAGGTTTTCTGCAAACATGGCAGTGATTGGATTATTTAAAGGGACTTTTTCTTTTCCTCTCTTCTTGGTCTGATATTATAAGAGATACAGTATAAAATGAAACAGTTCAGAGACGAGTACAGTCAAAAGAAAATCTTCCATAACTGCACTCTCTGGAGATAATCTCATATTGGTAGATTGGCGTTTTAACTTTCAAATCAGTCTGTTTTCTCCACGGATGCTAAACATATATAGTATCTTTTGAACACAAGGAAGCGGGGGGGGGGGGGCACCTGGGTGGCTCAGTTGATCAAGCATCCAACTTCAGCTCAAGTCATGATCTCATGGTTCTTGGATTCGAGCCCTGCGTCAGGCTCTGTGCTGACAGCTGGAAGCCTGGAGCCTGCTTCGGATTCTCTCCCCCTCTCCTGCTCGTGCTCTGTCTCTCTCTCTCTCTCTCTCAAAATAAATAAAATTAAAAAATAAAAAAGGATGATCTGTAAAAACACATTCTTTTTTGTTTTCACTCACTAGTACATCTTGGATGTGACCCATTTTTAATGAGCATATTTTACTTGATGAAATGCCATCATGAACCTAATTAAGTAATTTGCCAGTAATTGTTGCCTCTTGAGGCAGTTGGTCCTGGCGTTGTTTTTTAGCCTCTCTACCGGGAGCTCCTGGGGAAAATGCAAAGCCAGCCTTGAGTGGGTGGGTGTTGGAGGGGCACGTCTTGGACCCTCTTAGGCACCCCGTGCAGGAGACGGAACCTCTGAAGTTCAGTGCTTTTGGGGCTGGGCTCTCACCCCTGGCCTGGCCCCATTGAGTCGACGGTCTCTGAGGGTTTCCTGGATGTCCTTGCCCTGGGCTTGGCCGCTTCTTGGTGCAAGGTGGATGGGGAAAGTGAGCATTTGGTTTTTCAGTCTTTTAGTGGGAGAAGGGAGTTGGGAGAGGCAGTAAGTAAGCCCACCAGTAGCGTCTGCCCTGTGCTTAATGACTTCTTTCCTTTAAACTAATTCATTTTTTTTAGGCCAAATAAATTCATCCTAAATTCAAGCTGCCTATATTTTATTATACATGTGAAGTCACAGGGTGGCCATGGTCGCATATTTACCAAATGGCTCTTAACTAGGTCATTACTCATAGGAAAGAGTAGGGTGTTCTGCAAACTGCCTACACCCGCAGTTCTTGCCTCCTGGTGATTTTACCCCATGAGGGACATTTATCAACATCTGGAAACATTTTTGGTTGTTCTAACTGGAGGGAGGGCATCTGGCATCTAGTGGGTAGACACTGCTGATGTTATACGATGTACAGGGAAGGCCCTCCTCTCCTTATAACAAAGAACCATCGGGGCCCAGATGTCACTAGTGCTGGGGTTGAGAAGCCCTCGCCTTGGCTCAGTCCACATGCTGCCAGCTTTTGGGTACAGCAGCGGTTTGCTAGTCTCCTAACTCTGTGCAGTGCTTCTTCTGGGTGACTGGGGACTGTGACAGTTTCTAGTTGTAGCCTGCTAGTGATTTTCAGGTCTGTGCCCACACCTAATGTCGGATCTCCAATAAAAATAGCTGTGCTGTAGTTTACCTGTGGATGGGAATTCAGGATACTATTGCCTAACACCCCCTCCCAGCACCTTACAGAAATTGGGGAGAAGGGGGTGCCCGGGTGGTTCCGTCAGTTGAGCATCCAACTTAGGCTCAGGTCATGATCTCGCGGTCCGTGAGTTCAAGCCCCGCATCAGGCTCTGTGCTGACAGCTCGGAGCCTGGAACCTGCTTCAGATTCTGTGTCTCCTTTTCTGAGCAGGGGAGGCCCTGCTCATGCTCCGTCTCTCTCTCTCTCTCTCTCTCTCAAAAGCAAATAATTAAAAAAAAAAGAAACTGGGGAGAAGGGAGCCTGTGGACCCTGAGGTGCTTGAAATTATAACCGTTTCGCCAGGCAAATCCTACTCGAGTGCCGTGTTTCGGGAAGAATACTCTGCTTGCAAGAGGATTTCTCTTATGGGGCCTGTTGGTGACCATGCCCCATTGGAAAGGGCTGTGGTTTGTCAGATTGGTTTTACTGCCTCCCCTCTGCCTGGGTTTGGCACAGACAGCCTGGCCTGGGGAAGGAACTGGAGACAGGCAGGCAGCTGGCAGGTGGGCATGGTCGGATCAGCGGTTGGCAGCTTTGCCCCAGCTGGCCCGGCTGGGTAGCTCGACAATTACGCCCCCTCCGTGAGAGTTAATGGCGTTGTTGTGGAGCAGTAGTGAGGTGGTGGGGCCGGGCTGACTGCCTGCTCTCCCTTAGGGTGCACTTGGCCAAGCAGTAAGGGCGTTTTTCATTTTTCCTCCTCCTCCTCCTCCTCCTCCTCCTCCTCCTCCTCCTCCTCCTCCTCCTCCTTCTCCTCCTTCTTCTCCTTCTTCTCCTTCTTCTTCTTCTTCTTTTTAATATTTATTTCTTTTTGAGAGACAGAGTCAGACAGAGCATGAGTGACAGGGAGGACACAGAATCCAAAGCAGGGTCTAGCCTCTGAGCTGTCAGCACAGAGCCCGACACGGGGCTTGAACTCCGGGATCGTGAGATCATGACCCAAGCCGAAGTTGGACACTAAACAGACTGAGCCACCCAGGCACCCCCATTTTTCCTTCTTTATTTCTCGGAACTTAGGGAGAAGCCTCTTGCCATCCCTAAAGATGAGTTAGATTAGAAAAGGGTCCGGGCTGCGCCACATGTCATCGAATCCAAAAGATCGGCAGCGGTGACGAGGATCCCCATTTCAGAGATGCCTTGCTGTGAAGACACGGCCGGCAGAGGTTGAAGGGGGCACCGAGCGTTAGAAACGGGTATCACAGTAAAGTGTGAAGAAATCTGGGTTTTACTTTATTATTTAAAAAAAAATTTTTTTTTATGTTTTATTTTTGGGAGAGCGTAAACGGGGGAGGAGTTGAGATGGGGGACAGAGGATCCTAAGCAGGCTCTGCACTGACAGCAGTGAGCCCCATGTAAGGCTCGAACTCACGGACCACGAGATCATGAGCTGAGCCAAAGTTGGACGCTCAAGCGACTGAGCCATCCAGGCGCCCCTGAAACCTGGGTTTTAGAATCGATGCATTATGATAACTTCCAGTACCTCCCTCCCTCCCTCCCTCTTGTGTGTATTAATCCCTCTATTGCCGTAGGTCTGATGCCCGGGAATATGCATGTGGTAAATGAAACACGCAGCCTCCCTGTCTCACGGAGGCCACAGATGTGAAGATGTCTAGAGGGAGAGAACAGTGCAGGTTGCCAGTGTGGCTTCCACTTAGACCCTGGTTCTGCTGCTTGCTGTGTGACCTTGGACAGGTCGCTTCACCTCTCTGTGCTTCCGTTTTCTCATGCACAAAATGGGGATAATAGCTGTGCCTACCTCATAGCGTTGTAAAATTCAAACAGTTGAAGTAGGACGAATGTGCTCCTCCCGTTACTAAGTGGTGTTATTGTTACTATTGCTGATCCGTTGTCATTGTTACCGTGGCCGTCTTCATCATTACACAGCAGTCCCTGCTCTGGTCCAAAGGGAAATCCGGAGGATCTGGGAGGACCAGAGATGGAAGAAGTACCGGACGGTGATGTGATTCTAGGTTGACCCCTCCCCCCCCCCCCCCCAGGTTAGCCACTGTTAACTTCTGGTTCTCTGGGTAACATGGCCTTCTTGGCTCATGTCAGGAGACCTTTATACTTTGTGCCTCAGTTGCTGCATCTGTAACACGGAGAACAGTAATGGTACCGGTGTCCTCATAGGTTTGTTTGAGGGATTAGACAAATTGAGATGTGCCCAGTGCCCTAGGCTGTGCCTGTGCTGTGTAAGGATGTGCTCTGATGGTATGTAAACCTCTCTGGCAAAAAAGATACCCCCACCCCCTTCCCCCTTTCCTTGATTGGAACCTCCCCTAACCCCTGATCCCGCTCTTAGGCATTGTGTCTGCCCTAGTTCTTGGGCAGAAAGCATGAAGCCCAGGGTGCCAGGGCTAACCTCTCTTTACTGATGGCCTCTCCAGGCCTGGGGCTGGCCCCTCGCTTTGGGTCATGACAACTGGGTCATTTTCCGCAGGATCCTCTGGCCCCCTTTGCTTAGGCCTCGCGTGCCTGGGAGCTTCCTGGTTTTGGCTGTGAACGGGCCAGCATGTACAGATTGCATCTTTTCTTGCTCTTGGAGTTACTTCCTTTGGACCCATGCCCATAGCGGGGATTATTGGGTCACAGCAGGCCACGGAGTCTCTGGGTTTTCCTCACATGTTTCTGGGTTGCTCTTCAGATAGATTGATTCACCCCTTCTTTCGTTTGTTGAACAAGCATTTGATGAGTGCCTACTCTGTGCAGGCGAATTAGGACGAGGTCCTGCTTTGGGGAGATGACAGGTAGGAGGGAAAGAGACCCTTAGAACTTACGGATGGGAAAACAAAGGCCGAGAGAAGTGAAGTCACTCAGCTAGCGGATGGCAGAACCAGATTCAAACCCGGAATCTGGCTGGCAACCTCTGCCTCATGCTACAGGAACAATAAAGACGGGGGTGCTGGGGGACATGCACGTTGCGGTTCTAGTGAGTTATGGCGGAGACGGGCACTTTCGATGGGTGAGACCTCTGTCCACCAGTTAGCAGCTGAGGCAGCCCTGACCAGACCTGGAATATTCCAGGCCCGGGACAGAGCCGGTACGGAAAAGCTGGGGGAGCTGGGGGAGCGGTGAGAGGCCTTCGCAGCCAGAGCGGCAGAGGCTGGGGTGCCGTGTCACGGGCTCAAGTGGAGGCCGGCCCCAGGCGCTCTTCAGATCTGGTGCTTGTCAGCCCCAGGCGCTCTTCAGAATGCTTTCCATTTAATCCTCAAAAAGCCCTGTCAGGTTTGATAGACTGATTATCGCCCAGATGAGGCACCTGAGGCCCACAGAGGTTATGTGCCTTGTTTAAGGTCACACAGCTCAGAGGTAACAGAGCCAGGATGGACCCATGGCCCTTTGGCCCAGAGTCTAGGCTCCGAGGCGTGGCACCGTCCTGCGCTGTGATGGGAGTGTCCCTAGTGGCCTGTTTTAAAATAGCTATTGTGGATGCTTCCAGGTCAGCGGTAGGGTAGGACTGGGGCGGGTTGCAGAGTAGTGTCTTTTCCAACAGGCTGTGCCAGATGACCCCGGCTGATCCTGTAGCAGGACAGGATAACAGTCCCTTGGGGGTGCTTTGGCATTCTGGCATTCTGAGCTGCTGTTGTCACTTGATGATGGTGATGCGGCAGGAATAACGTGGTAGAAGTGGCAGCAGCAACTCAGCCCCCACAGTGACCCCCTCCCCTAACATTGAGGATTGGTAATCTGGTGAGAGGTGGGCGCCCAAAAGGCAGAGAGGTGGATTGACTTCCTCACGGGCACACAGCCAGGAAGTGGTGGTGTAGGTCTCGAGCCCGGGGCTCTGCACCAGAGCCCGTGCTCGTGACCCCCGTGTCGTGGTCCTCCTTCAACACTGCCTGCTCCCTGGGACCCATCTCCACCGTGACGCTGTCTGCCACAGACCAGGAGCACGTAGCTTGGATTTGTGTGTGGAGTTGAGGGACCTTGGGATAGGCAGGTGGGCCAGCTCACGTACTCTGGGGCGGGGGGGGGCAGGGGGGCCGGGGCCGGAGTGGCTCCAGGGCAGTTTTGGGGGATGACGGCGGCTTCACCAGTTTCCTGTTTGGGGGCTGCACTTGAGACTTGGGCTCTCGGTTTCATGGTTTCACAATGTCTGGGAGCTTTTGCAACACGTGGGTGACGCAGCACTTTCTTGGTGGGAATCCCGAACGGAGCTTTGGTTTTTCCTTTGAGTCCCTCGCTCAGTCCTTGGCCTGTCCTCTGAGCCCTTTCGGTTGCCCAGTCCCCTCCTGGCGCTTTGTTCTATTAGTTGATGGGCATGCCCACCTGAAGCTTGTCCGGTGACTCTCTTGGATGCTGCTCTGTGCCCCCCATGAAACACCGGCGCCCCGTCTCCACAGTGGCCTGTTTCTTGGCATGTTTGCCCCCTTAGGTTTTCCCTCCTTCAGGAAACCCGCTCTGAGCTCCCACGGGGAAACAACAGTGACACTAACTTCCACTAATAGACTGGTCACCAGGTGCCCGTTTATTGTCCCCATGCTTGACTTCTCAAGGAGGCAGCACGTGCGGCCATGAGCCCGCCTGCCTGTGTTGACATCTGCTATTTTCACCTGCAGGCTGTGCTACCTTGGGCAAGTTGCTTTGCCTCTCTGTGCCTCAGTTGCTTTCTCTACAAAATGGGAGCAAGAGTACCCATTTGGGGATGAAAGTGAAATCAGGCAATGTGTAGATTTAATGTTCACAATGACTCTCAGAGGCAGGTGTGGTCCCTGCTGTGAGCATGAGGAAGCTGAGTTTTCTTCCTCTTTGCTTTGTGAATTAACCCCTCTCTCTGCTCCGGAGGTCTCGTGTCATTTATGTGCACCTCTTCAGTGACACTCAGTGCTTTTAAAATCTTTTGTCACAGCTATTTATGTACCCACCCTACTTCTTGGATAAGATTCTAAGCTACTTGAGGGCAGGATACAAAGGTGGGTGTTGTGGTTCAACTCCTGTTACGAAGCAGGCTCAGTATGTGTTGAATGAATGGACAGGCAGGTGGATGGTCTTTGGAGTCAGTAGGTATTGGTGGTGGGGGTGGGGCCCTCTGGAAACACTGTTAAGACAATGGGTCTCCACTGGAGTGATCGTGCCCCCCCTCCCCCAAGTGGACACTGACAACTTCTAGAGAGTTTTTGTTGTCCTGGTTTGTGGGGGGAGGATGCTCCTGGCATCTGGGGAGTCGAGGCCAGGGATGCGGCCGGACCTCCCACCGTGCACAGGACAGCCTCACAGCAGAATTAGCCGGCTCCGGAGGTGAGCTGTGCCAAGGGTGAGAAATCTCAGGTTAAGGGCACATGTAATCTAGTTAGAAGCAGCATAGCAGTGGGAAGTCACATTGCATTCAAATATATATATTTTTAACAAATGCAAACGAGTCCCATCTAGATGACGTGTCTTCTTAGTGAGGTGATGAAGTCGGGTCTGTGTGTCCTTAGTAGTTTCTGAGGGGGGTGTTAGGTTCTAAAGACACCATATGAAGTGGAAATGACATAGTTAAAATGACCCTGGGTCTTCCTCATATATATATATATATATTTTTTTTTTTTTTTTTAACAGCTTTATGGAGATACGGTTCACATACCATATGATTCATGCATTTAAAGCACACAATTTGGTGGCTTCTAGGACAGCCACAGAGGTGTGCATTCATCATCACGGTTGATTTTTGGAACATTATTTATCTTTGTGTCCTTCAGACCCAGCCCGGTGGGGGCTGCTGTGATGGCTCAAATGCTGGCCGCATCCAGTGTACGGTTTTTAAAAAAAATTCTACGTTTGTTTCCAGAGAGAGTGTGTGTGAGCGGGAGAGGGGCAGAGAGAGAGGGAAAGGGAGAACCCCAAGCAGGCTCCGCGTCGAGCACAGAGCCTGACGCGGGGCTCCAGCCACGAATCTTGAGATCGTGACCTGAGCGGAAATCAAGAGTCCGACACTTAACCTACTGAGCCGCCTGGGCATCCCCTCTTAACTTGCAGTTTGCTGAGACTCACTCTGGGGTCTGGTTCATAGACTCCTTGGGTGCTTCTGAGCACCTGCCATGTGTCTGGGCCTGGGGCAGGTCGGCGGTGAAAAGTCCAGGGCTGCTACCTGGGCATTCACTGTCCCCACAGACCTGACAGCCTAAGGGGAGGGCAGGATCTGGCAAAGTAATGTTTGGAGTAAGTAGCATCAGATCCTAGGAAATTGCCGACCTTTGGTGTTTTTTGACCTACCTCCTGAGTTGGCAAACTTTTTCTGGAAAGAGCCAGGTGGTAAAGAAGTTAGGCTTTGTGGGCCAAGGCAAAATCAAATGACTGCTCTTAGCAGCAGGCAACCCATCTGGTTTTGTTTGTTTTTATTTAATAAAAATTAAAAAAAAAATTTTTTTTAATAAAAATTAAAAAAAAAATTTTTTTTTAATTTTTTTTTTTTAATTTTTTTTTGAGACAGAGAGCATGAGCAGGGAAGGGGCAGAGAGGGAGGGAGACAGAATCCGAAACAGGCTCCAGGCTCTGAGCTGTCAGCACAGAGCCCGATGCGGGGCTTGAACCCACAAACCGTGAGATCATGACCTGAGCTGAAGTTGGACGCTTAACCGACTGAGCCACCCAGGTGCCCCAGCAACCCATCTGTTTTACGTTTCATATTTAAAAATGTGAAATCCTTTCCTAGTTTGGGGACGAAGCCGGCAGAGGGTCAGATTTGGTACACGGGCTGTAGTTTGCCAACTCCTGACCTGTGCAAACGGCAATTTGTATGTTTTTTCGTAGTTACGTGTATTACATGTAATGTATTGTATACTATATTGCATACTCCATAACACATATCACATACGGTGTTAAGTAAGATGGTAAGTAGAACATCAAATAAATAATATCCGAAAGAAATATTTAGTGACCGTAGGGTGGGTGCTCTACAGGAAATGTACAGAGTTCCATTAGGAAGTTAAATGAAGGATTTGATGTGATTGACAGGGCATGGGCAGGAAGGACGGAGGGCTGCTTCTGCTGAGGCCTGAAGGCTGCCTCTGAGTTGAAGCCAGGGCAGCGAGGGGAGAAGAGCTCCAGGCCAGGGGAACAGACCGTGCAAAGGTCCTGAGGCATAGGGTGGCCATAGGCATAGTGAGGAGCTTCAGGCAGAGTGTGTCAGGATCTGGTTACGGTTTGAAGCTATCCCTTTGGCTGTGGGGTGAAGGGTGGCCCGGAAGGGTGGCCAGCAACCAGTTAGGAGCCTAGGTAAGTAAATACTTGCCAGGTGTGGAATGAATTGAACAAATCCCCTATATTCTATTGTTTGGACCAGCACCATACGATAGAAAAAGAATGCAGGCCATGTATGGAGTTTTGTCTGGTTGCCATGTTATAAAAAAATAATAAAAAACAGGTGAAATGATTTTAAGTATATATTTTATTTAACTCCATATATGCAACATGTTGGAATTTCAACATGTAACTAATGAGGTATTTTGCATTTTGTTTGTACTGAGTCTTTTTTTTTTTTTTTTTAATATTTATTTTGAGAGGTGCGGGGTGGGGCGGGTGGGACAGAGAGAGAGAGAGAGGGAGAGGAGGTAGAGAGAATCCCAAGCAGGTTTTATGCTGTGAGTGCAGAGCCCAATGTGGGGCTCGATCTCATGAACTGTGAGATCATGACCTGAGCTGAAACCAAGAGTCAGACGCTTAACCTGAGCCACCCATGTGCTCCCATACTAAGTCTTTTAGTTTTATAGCACATCCCAGTTTGGTCCAGCCTCATTTCAAGTGCTCAGTAGCCCCGTGAGGCTGCTAGTTAGTGTATTGGACGCTGTGGTTTCTGTTACTTTGTTAAAAATCAGACATTATATAATATTTGTAGAGCTATAAACCGCCAGGAATGCACACTCCTGCATTTAGTGATTCCCCCCCCACCCCAGCTTTATTGAGGTATCGATGTGTAACATATGTAAAGCTCAGGTGTATAGGACAGGATGGTTTGCTAAACGTGTGTGTTGTAAAGTGATTATACAGTTAGGTTAGTTAGCACCTCCATTCCCTCCCATTATTACCTTGACCTCCACCTATAATTCCTGAGATCTACTCTCCTGACCGCTTTCAAGTATACAACACAGTTATTTGCTAACTGTGATCACCATGCTGTACGTTAGGTTCCCGGAGCTAATTCGTCATCTTATAACTGGAAGTTTGTGCCCTTTGACCCACAGTTCCCCGTTTCCCCTACCCCCTAGTCCTTTTAATTTCTATTTTTTAAAGCTTATTTTTATTTTATTTTTTTGGTAATCTCGACACCCGACGGAGGCTCAAACTCATGACCCCCAAGATTAAGAGTCACGCGCTCCACCGACTGAGCCAGCCAGGAGCCCTCAGTTCATTTTTTTTAGATTCCGCACGTAAAATGAGAACATACAGTATTTGTTGTTCTCTGCTTCATTTCACTTGGCATAATGCCTTCGAGGTCCATCCATGTTGTCGCACATGGCAAGATTTCCTTTTTTTTTTTTTTGTTAGTGGTTTTCTTTTCTTTCTTCCTTTTTTTTAAATACAATTTATTGTCAAGTTGGCTATATAAAAAAACATATTTTTTAATATAATTTATTGTCAAGAGTATACAGCGTGCTCTTGGTTTTGGGGGTAGATTCCCGTGATTCATCGCTTAACATACAACACCAGGGCTCATGCCAACAAGTGCCCTCCTCAGTGCCCATCACCCCTTTTCCCCCCTTCCCCACTCCCCCCAACCCCATCAACCCTGAGTTTGTTCTCTGTATTTAAGAGTCTCTTATGGTTTGCCTCCCTCCCTCTCTGAATTCCCTTCTTTTTTTAATGTCTGGATGATATTTCCATTGCATATGTATATACCACCTTCCTTTATCCCTTCCTCCGCCAGTGAGCTTTGAGGTTGTTTCCATGTCTTGGCTGTTGTGAGTGATGCTCTAGTGAATGTGACACGCCCATCTCTCTCGAGGATCAGAATTGTGTTTACGTTGGATTTACTTTGTGATGTTTTACAGATTGAATTCCCATGGGGATGACCAGGTCAACGTTTGTCATCATTTTTTAATTCTCATTGTGTAGCTGCAGGTTATCATACTTTTTTTTTTTTTTTTTTTTTTTTTTTTTTGCAGGTTATCATACTTAAACCTGTGTCAATTTGTGTTCTGCCTGTGAGGCTCAGTAGCAATTAAGCGAAGCCATTGGCCTTCAGGTCAGGCCTTCTGTATTTTCTTCACTTGAGTATCTTCTAAGGGGAGCCCTTGTGTCATTGTTTGGGAGAGCAAAAGATCAGCAACCCGAGAGGTGGGCAGTAGGGGCCTGAGTAAATATGCTGTGTCCCACCCATTCAGTGGAGGGGTGGGGATGCTTCTAGAAGAAAGTAAAAGGTGAGGACAAGGCCAGTTTCCAAGATTCAGATTTTTTTTTTTTTAATGAAAACATCAAGATACACTTGTCATATTTGGTATGATACTTCTTAGGTACAAAAAAGGACAAATAAGAATGTATATTTGTAGGGTGCCTCGGCTCATCCAACCAAGCATCCAACTCTTGGTTTCGGCTCAGGTCATGATCTCATGGTTTGTGGGTTTGAGCCCTACGTCGGGCTCTGTGCTGACAGCACGGAGCCTGCTTGGGATTCTCTCTCTCCCTCTCTCTCTCTGCCCCTCCCCTGCTCGCTCACTCGCTCTCTCCCAAAATAAATAATAATAAAAAAAAAAGAACATGTTGTATTTGCTTGTATTTGCCTGAAGAATTTCAGGAGGGTACACAGGAACTCACACGTGTGGTTGGATTTGTATACGGGGAGGGGTGTATGGGGCTGTGAAGAAGGGATGGGATGGGGCTTGTGGGGGAGATGGAAGCAAGAGTAACTTTTTGCCATTTGACACGCATGCACACACATATTTAAATTTGAGTCACATACTACTTGTTTTTTAAAAAAGTTTTTAATGTTTATTTTGGAGAGAGAGAGAGAGAGGAGAGAGAGAGAGACAGTGCCAGTGCCAGCAGGGGAGGGGCAGAGAGAGAGGGAGACACAGAATCCGAAACAGGCTCCAGGCTCCAAGCTGTCAGCACACAGCCCGATGTGGGGCTCGAACCCACGAACAGTGAGATCACAACGTGAGCCGAAGTCAGACGCTTAACTGGCTGAGCCACCCAGGCCACCCCACGTACTGCCTATTAAAATCAATTACAGGGGCGTCTGGGTGGCTCAGTCGGTTAAGCGGCCGACTTCGGCTCACGTCATGATCTCGCGGTCCGTGAGTTCGAGCCCCGCATCAGGCTCTGTGCTGACAGCTCAGAGCCTGGAGCCTGTTTCAGATTCTGTGTCTCCCTCTCTCTGACCCTCCCCCGTTCATGCTCTGTCTCTCTCTGTCTCAAAAACAAATAAAATGTTAAAAAAAAAATTTTAAAATCAATTACAAAAGAAGTTAGTATTTTCTGTTGTTCTCAGCTTCGTTTAAAGGCATTTTCTCAGCACCTCCCCCATGGGAGAGGCAGGGATCGTCCTTCAGAAAGCGCCCCGGGCGGGCAGAGCAGGTACTTTGGGGCTGAGCTGACTCGGGACAGCACCAGGGCAGGGTGAGGAGGCAGGGGCCACGGCCCGCACAAGGGCTGGAGGCTCGAAGGAGAGGCGGCTTGGTGGGGGCACAACCAGCCCTTGCTTCCTGCTGGCCCCGTCTGTGTTGCCTGCTGTATGCGGTAACATGCAGATGCTCCATGTTGAAATGGTGGTATTTTGCATTTAACTGGTGGAAATGTGGAAGGGTTGAGGCAGGGGGTGGATCTGGACGCAGTCCCTGTAGTAGCGGTGACATTTATTGAGTGCCTACTAGGTGCTCCGGCTTGTGCTTAATGACGTGCTAATTTGCTTCATTTCATGGGTATCCCCACTGTCCAGATGTGGAAGCTGAGGCCTGGTTGATTGTCACGTGGTGAGAAGCTGAAACTCTGCTTGATAAGGGGTGTGTTTGGAGAACAAGGAGTCTAAACTTGATAAGGGCAGGGACTGCGTTCAGCGGAGTTTCTCAGCCCCAGCACCGTTGACATTGAGGGCTCAGTGACTGTTGTGGGCCCGTCCTTGCATTGCAGGTGTTCGGCAGCCCACAAGATGTCCAGAGCACGGTGACAGTAGTGACACCAGAAATGTCTCCAAACATTGTCCGATGTCCCCTGGGGGAAAGTTTACCCCGCTTGAGAACCACCGTCTGAAACAAATAAATCTGATGATGACATGAAATCCATGGTCCCCACCTCACTTGGAGTAAAAGTTAGAAATGCCTGCAGTGGCCTCTGAGTCCTCCAGTCTGTCCCTCCCTGTCCCCTAGCTTCCTCCCTGACCTTATTTCCCATTACTGTCGAGTCATATTGACCTCTCTGTTATTACTGCAGAATAGCACACGTGTTCCTACCTCAGAACCTTTGCATCAGCTGTCTTCCGTGCTGTTCCCCCAAATGGCCTTTTGGCCCATTCCCTTGTTTCTTTAGTATATTACCAAAATACGCGTTCTCAGCAAGTCCTTGCCACTTCTCCGAGTCCTTTTCATCACAATACATGCACACACGCACACTATGTGTATTTTTTATGTCTATATATTTTTTCCTTCTATCTTGTCTGTTCTGTCTCTTCTTACAAGGCTGTCCGCTCCAGGAGGGCAGGCCGTTTGCTCTGCTGTTCATCGCGGGGTCCTCAGCATCTGGAAGCATTGCTCAGTCAGTGGATGCATGCTGTCCGTCCTGCTGACTGCCGTGTCCTTAGATGTATGCCTCTGGCTGGCACATGCCTGAACCCGCTCAGGTCCCTGGAATGTGACCAAATGGAGGGTTTGGTGAAGCTCCAAAGTCTGATCAGAGGAGGGGAAGTGGCTGGGGACAAAAGTCAACAAAGACGGTCAGGGCTGGATGGAGACGGTGAGGGCAGATGTGTGCTTTGTAGGGATGGGCCCGTCCTTGGGAGCGTCGGGGTCACGGCGGGTCAGAGCAGGCTGCTGCCACCGTGGACATTTGGACACGGCTCTGTCGTCTTTTTTGGCTGTCCTTTTAAGACAGGAGTCTTGGGTTCGCGGGTGGCCCCGGTCCCTGTCTTGCTGAGATGTTCAGCTCTGCGCCTTGGGTGTTAGGATTTAGTAGGGATCTGGGGCTCTTGCCTGAGCGGGACCGTGCCCTGCCTTCCCAGGTGCCGGGGCTAAGATCTGGATGTGGCCCTCCTACCCTCCCCCCTGCCTTAATACTTCTAGGTTTTATTCTTAGCTCTGGTGACTCAGAGAGTGAGGAAAGACTGCAGCTCAGCCTGGCAGCGGGCAGGGGACGTCACCGCCCGCGTGACCCTGGCTCCTGCTGCCCTTCTCCCACCACAGGCAGCCCTGGCCTCATGCTGGGTCGGGGCAGGGCAGCCTCAGACCTCCCGTGTCTCTCTGGCCGGCCTGTGCTGGGCAAGCGGAGGCCCCATGTTGTCTCTGAAAACAGGATTAATGTCCAGAAGCCCAGCAGGTCCCCACCCGACTGCTGGCCTCCCTGCAGCTCCTTTTCTCAGCTTGCTTCTGCTTAGAGCTACCCCTGTGCCGGCTGCCTGTCGCGTTTGGACCGGTTCTGGATATGGCTTTGTCAGCCACCGGTCGCCTCGCCTCTGCCCCTCCGAGGCGGGGCCAATGCCCAGTAGCATCCTGCACACCTCCATCCGTCCCTTTGCTAGGGCTCTGGAGCCGGCCTGTCGGGGTTCGAATCCAGGCTCCACCAGGTCCTGCCCACATACCTTCCGGCAAGTGTTCCTACCTCTGTTTGCCTCTGTGTCCCTCTGTGTGGAATGGGGTTAATGCAGGACACGCCTCACAGGGTGTGGTTCCGCTGATGGACATTGAAGCAGGAACACGGTGCCTGCGCATGGTCAGTACTTCCCGCGGGCGCTGACTTATTAGTGCTCTCATCAGCCTGAGTTTCAGTCCCGCGGGGTTTGCCCCAGCTTCGTGGCCGGCCTGCCCTGCACCCCACCGCTCCCAGCCCATGCTGCCCAGAGCTGATGAGGCGTCTCTGGGCAAGCTAAACCCTTAACCCCGCGGTCTGCGCGGCATCCATTATTAGACCTATTGGCAGGTGAAGGAGACCAGAGCCGGAGAGGTGAGCTGACTTTCTGAAGGTCAAGGGGCAGGTGAGCGGTGGCTGCTGGATTCAGACTCAGGCCTCTGGCTCCAGGGTCTCCAGTCTTTGCTGCTGTCGCTTGAATTCGTTCGAGTCGTTCCCTCCCTCCCTCCCTTCTGCATTTTGAAAAGGTGGATACCCACGCAGCATCTTCCCCATGCCTTTGCCCCCGCCATCCCTCTGCCTCAGACGTGCTTCCCCTGGATCTTTGCACGGCTGGCTCTTTGTGACCCTGGCACTCTCCTCTGCTGAAATGCCCCCTTCCTGGACCCTCACCCTGACACTTCCCCTCCCTGTGTAACAAGCATTGATCTTCGCAGTTATGTTTTGTGACCTTACATCTCTTTAAAAAATATTTACTTATTTATTTTGAGAGAGAAGGCGCACAGGTGTGCGAGTGGGGGAGGGGCAGAGAGAGAGAGAGGCAGGGAGAGAGAATCCCAAGTAGGCTCTGCGCCGTCAGCCTGGAGCCCGACACAGGGCTCAAACTCCTGAACGGTGAGATCATGACCCGAGTTGAAAAAAAGAGGCGCTGGGTGTTGAGGAGGGCACTTGTTGGCATGAGCCCTGGGTGTTGTACATAAGCAATGAACCACGGGAATCTGCCCCCCAAACCAAGAGCACACTGTATACACTGTATGTTAGCCAACCTGACAATAAATTATATTAAAAAAAAAAGAAAAAGAAATCAAGAGCCGGACACTTAACCAACTGACTGAGCCCTCCAGGTGCCTCATGCGACCTTCTGTCTTTAGTGGACTGTGAGTCTTAAGAGGGCAGGGACTGTGCCTGATTTATTCCCACTCTCCTTGATTAGTCCAGAGCTCGGTACAGAGTAGGTACTCAATAAATATTCATTGTGTGGTGGAGACAATGAATGAATGAATGAATGAGTGAATGAATGAAACCAACCAACCCTTGGGTTTATTTTTTTTTTAATTTTTTAAATTTTTTTAATATATGAAATTTATTGTCAAATTGGTTTCCATAACCCTTGGGTTTATTGATCAGTCTCTTGGCCAGGAACTAAACCTGGAACCTTTCGGGTCTGTCATTTAGCCCTCCTGGTGGTTCTCTAATCGGTGAGTTCTCTTCTCACAGATAAAGAAACCGAGGCCTGGTGAGGCCACAGCTCTGGGATGGTAGGGGCAGTTTTTTGCCTCCCCAGGGGGTTATTTGGCAAAGTCTGGAGACATCTTTGATGGTCCCCCCTGGCTGTGTATGCTTGCTCCCAGGTTATACGGGAGCTGAGTTTCTGTGTCTACAGAATGGGGTTTAGTACGTGCCTCTTAGGGTTGTCTGTCGGGATTAAATGTGATTGTGCACTTACTGGCATCTCTTGGACAGAGATCAGAGATGCTGGTGAACATCCTCGGGTGCACAGGATGGCCCCCTCAAGGCAAAAATCTTCTGGCCCCAAATGTCACCAGTGCCGAGGCTGAGAAACCCTGCTTTTGGGTGCACATCTGTGCCGAGGTAGAGACTAGGACCCAGGCGGTCCAACCTCGTGTTTCTTAGCCATCGCCCTTACTGCGCACATTGGGTAGGTGGGTGGGGGCGGTTGTAGAATATTTCCACATCTGGGTCAGAACATTGCTTCTCCGTCCCACACAGATGAACTCGGAATCCCTGATGTCTGAGGACAGTTGGTGCCCTGCCTCAGAGAACGTTGCCTTTGAGGCTGCCCCGGGCGGGGTGGTGAGGCCATGGACCTTGGAAAGCCTCTGGAAAGCCCCTGGAGTTCTTCTAAGTACCTGGCTAAGAGGTGGTGCAGCTCGGGAGGTTGGAGCTCAGTGTCGGACCGTGTGGGTTCAGCGCCTGGCTCTGCCTCTTTCTGGCCCTGTGGCCCCGAGCAAGTTCCATAACCACTCTGGGGCCTCAGAGTCCCCTGGTCTGAGAAGGGGAAGTTTTAATAGTCCTGACTTTGTAGGGGTTTGAATGGATTCCTGCCTGGAAAACACTTAGCACTCTGCCTGGCATTTCAGCTCTTGGGGTTATTATAGGTGCCCAGTAAATACGTGCTTTCTCTTTGTGCCCAGCTCAGCTTTTAGAAATTTCTACCCTTAAGTCCCTGCTGTTGCTGTTTGTTTATTGAAAGTGCGAATTCATTTTGTTATTAGCAGTTTAGAGGTAATACCTACAGAGTGAAAAATACAAATAGAGCTAAAGATAATAAAACAAAATGAATAATGTCTTCTCGCCAGCTTCAACTCTACCCCCTGGAGGTAGTAGCTGCTAGCTTTTGTTTTTCTTGTCTCTTTCTAAGAAAATTTCCCTGCCTCCAGAATCATCCATGGATCCTTTTATACTAATTTTAAATGGGAACAGTAGTACATGTCTGTGATTCAAAAACAAACAGAAGGGTGCCTGGGTGGCTCAGCCCAGTTAAACGTCCGACTTGACTCACGTCACGATCTCGTGGCTTACGAGTTTGAGCCCCACGTCAGGCTCTGTGCTGACAGCGCAGAGCCTGGAGCCTGTTTTGGACTCTGTATCTTCCTCTCCCTCTGCCCCTCCCCTGCTCGTGCTCTGTCTCTCAGTTTCTCAAAAATAAATAAACGTTAGGGGCGCCTGGGTGGCTCAGTCGGTTAAGCGTCCAAGTTCAGCTCTGGTTATGATCTCACGGTTCGTGCGTTCAAGCCCCGCATCGGGCTCTGTGCTGACAGCTGGGATCCTGGAGCCTGCTTCGGATTCTGTATCTCCCTCTCTCTGCCCCTCCCCTGCTCACGCTTTGTCTCTCTCTGTCTCTCAAAAATAAATAAATGTAAAAAAAAAAAGAAAATTAAAAAGATAAATTTGGCAAGCCTTTAAAAAAAAAAACGTTAAAAAAAAAAAAGCAAACTGAACATTTTCTTGGTGGATAGAGGCATCTACACTTGATTTAAATTCCCGGCTATGCATGCTGCTTGCAGGTTATGTCACTTGTCCTCAGTTTCTATATCTGTAAAATGGATTTAATTATAGTGCCTGCCTCCCAGAGTTGTTTGTGAGGATTAAGTGGGATATAAAGCACTTAGCTCGGTCCTGTCACATGCCGCTGAGAACCTCAGTAAGCCCTCAGTCTTTTTGTTGCTGTTAATGGAAGAAGGTGGCACATACATGTTCCCTACAGGTCTATGCTGGAATGTCATCCCGGCCCGGAGCTCTTTTTCTGTAATAGCACCTACCACCCACCATTATTCTCTGCCCCCTTTTACTCTTCTTCAGGGCATTTGCTAACATTGGACAGGCATATAGCTGTTTATCTGTTTAGTATTTGCCTCTTCTTTTAAATTTTTTAACTTTTTTTTTAAAAATTTATTTATTTTTTATTTTTAATTTTTTTTTTAATATTTTTATTTATTTTTGAAAGAGAGAGAGACTGAGTGTGAGCAGGGGAGGAGCAGAGAGAGAGGGAGATATAGAATTTGAAGCAGGCTCCAGCCATCAGCCCAGAGCCGGACGCGGGGCTCGAACTCACGAACTGGGAGATCATGACCTGAGCCGAAGTCGGACGCTTAGCTGACTGAGCCACCCAGGCGCCCCTTAAAATTTATTTTTGAGAGAGAGAGAGAGCTGGGGAGGGGCAGAGAGAGAGATACACACACACACGCGGAATCTGAAGCAGGCTCCAGGCTCTGAGCTGTCAGCACAGAGCCCGACGCAGGGCTCGAACCCATGAACTGTGAGATCACGACCTCATCAGATGCTTCACCGACTGAGCCACCCAGACGCCCCTGCCTCTTTTGCTAGAATGATACTCTGAGAGTAGAACCTTGACCTCCAGATGTTACTGGCACACAGTACTCTCCTGATTAATAATTGTCCACTTAGTGGCGGAAAGCGGAATGTGATACATTATTGAGCTGATCGCGTCAGGCCCCAGTGGAATGCCCATTTCAGAGTCCGTCCTTATAATTAACTAGGTCAGAGCAACCTTTACTCCCAGACTCAGGTGGGAGCAGTTCAGATTCATAATTAAGTTCCCCTCTGTTGTCTCCCTGCACCCCTCCTGTTCTGGGGTCAGCTAGCAGGACCCCGGGCAAAGCTCTTTCCCTTGTCCCTGCAGGCCCCTGTCTGGTGTCCCTCCAGAAGCTGCGTTGGCCAGGCCGGAGCATCAGGATGGCGGGGAATCCCCGCGGGGCTCCGGCGGAGGAGATACCGGCACACGGTGCCTCTGTGACCAGCTTGATTGAACCGAGTGGGGCCGGCCAGCTAAGTGTGGGGTGACACTTGTCTGTGCTGGGCACGACTGGGGTGGCTTCTCGACCTGACCCAGCCAAGAGGAGTGAGGGTAAGAGAGAGCCATTGAATGGAGCTCAGGATGGACCAGAGTAAACCTGAGGGCACCTGGTGGGCTGAATAATGGCCTCTCCAAAGATGCCCGTGGCCTGGTCCGTGGAACCTGTGATTATGTGATGTGGCACAGCAGAGGGCAAGGCGGATGGCGGGTGCAATTAGGCTCAAGGTCATAGCTGACCTTGAGACGGCAGGGGTCCTGGGTTATCTGGGTGGGCCCAGGTATCACGAGGGTTTTTGTATGTGCAAGAGGGAGACACAAGAGAGTAAATTCAGAGAGGCAGCAGTGTGACTGGCACTTGGTCTGGTGTCCTTGGCTTTGAAGATGGAAGCAGAGGCGGTGAGCCACGGAATGTGGGCGGCTTCTAGAAGCTGGAAGAGGCAAGGAAACGGATTCTCCATTAGAGTCTCCTGAAGGAACGCAGCCCTGCCCGAGACCCCTTTCAGATTCCTGACCTCTGCAACTGTATGTTTGGATATTTGTGTTCCTTGAAGCCACCCAGTTTGTGGTGATTTGTAACGGCAGCCATAGGCGGTGAGTACAGGTAGGGAGTTCTGAACTTGGTGACGATTTGAGGATTCACATCTTCTTGGCCCAGATTTTTCATGGTTGCAGGCGCAGCTCCAGAAGGGCCTGCTAAAATTCATGTTACCCATCCCTGGGGGACAGCTCAGTAATCACACTTTCTAAGTTTGAGTCCCAGCCTCATCACATACAAGCTGTGTGTCTTCTCTGTCTCAATTTCCTCACCTCTCAAAGGGGCATCAAAACAAAACCTCCCTTCTAAGTAGTCATGGAGGTTAAATGAATTAATTCACTTCAAACGCATAGAAATAATGCCTGGCACGTAGTTAGTGTTGAGTTAATGCTAGGTGGTATTGTTATTAATAAGAACATAAGATCACCATATTAAGAGTTTAAGTATATAAACTTCATTTGTTTCCATTACTGGTGTAAGAATTAAGGTTACTGACAGTAGTTCTCTATTGAGTGTGTAGGACCCTGTGTACATGCAATTTTATTTAATCTTGAGAATAGCTCTAGGAGATAGGTATTCTTAGCCTTAGTCAGAGATGAGGCTCAGAGAGGCTAAGTAACTTGTCTAAGGTCACACAGCAAATAGGGAAGGAAACTGTGTCTTTAAGAGACCAGGGAATAAATAGTTTTTTGAGGAAATGGGGTAGGGTAGTGGGGAAGAATAGGAAAAGGGGAGAACAGAAGGAAAGAAGTGGGCTCTAAAAAAGTCAGCTGAAGAGGTTGTAAATAATAGTAATAATCAACATATGTGTGGGTTTTTATGGGCCCCTTGGGAGAAGAAGGCAGTATCCCCACTTGGCTGGTGGACTGTTTGAGCCTCAGAGAAGATGAGTGATTTACCCAGAAAGTAAGTATACTACTGCTCGTAGTGGAATAAGCCCTAAATTCATGCATGTCAAATTCTGAATCACAGTCTTGTATAAAAGTTGATTCAGTGGATCAGAACTTGTATTATTAGGATGCTTTCTGTTGTAAGTGAGAGCAAATTCATTTTAAACTTGTGTAAACGGCGTGCCTGGGTGGCTCAGTCAGTTAAGTGTCCGACTCTTGATCTCAGCTCAGGGCTTCATCTCAGGGTCGTGAGTTCAAGCCCTGCGTTGGGCTCTGTATTGGGTGTGAAGCTTACTTAAAAAAAGTTTGTGAAACAATAAAGTGGATTTATTGGAGAGGTGCTGTGGGAGGAAGGACTGCAGGTGAAGTCGAGCGGCACCTCCCCTGCCCCCCCCCCCCCCATGGCACCAAGAACCATTTTTCTTTCGTCTCTAACTTTTATTTTTTTAATTTTTATGTTTTTCAATATATGAAATTTATTGTCCAATTGGTTTCCATACAACACCCAGTGCTCATCCCAAAAGGTGCCCTCCTCAATACCCATCACCCACCCTGCCCTCCCTCCCACCCCCCATCAACCCTCAGTTTGTTCTCAGTTTTCAACAGTCTCCTATGCTTTGGCTCTCTCCCACTCTAACCTCTTTTTTTTTTTTTTTTTCCTTCCCCTCCCCCATGGGTTTCTGTTAAGTTTCTCAGGACCCACATAAGAGTGAAACCATATGGTATCTGTCTTTCTCTGTATGGCTTATTTCACTTAGCATCACACTCTCCAGTTCCATCCACGTTGCTACAAAGGGTAATATTTCATTCTTTCTCATTGCCACGTAGTACTCCATTGTGTATATAAACCACAATTTCTTTATCCATTCATCGGTTGATGGACATTTAGGCTGTTTCCATCATTTGGCTATTGTTGAGAGTGCTGCTATAAACATTGGGGTACAAGTGCCCCTATGCATCAGCACTCCTGTGTCCCTTGTGTAAATTCCTAGCAGTACTATTGCTGGGTCATAGGTCGTCTCACCTTTTATAATGTCCACTTAGTTCCCAGTTCTCCATGGTGGTGACACTTCTTCTTTCCCCTCCCAACTTTTGGTGCTTGTCTCGTAAATAGCCGAGACACCTGTAAATCCCACGTCCTCACCCTGCATCACTGGGGACAAGAGAGTAGCATCTTTGCTGTGATGGGACTGATGTGGATTAGGCGGCCCTTCTAGATCTAATCGCCAGCAAGCAGGTGAAGGACTCTGCTGATTGCCTTGTTCTAACGAGGGCCTGGCCCGGGAGCTTTGCCCCGAGTGTGTGGCTGAGGGTGCAGGAGGATTTGTTTATGAACGACGGCCAGGAGCTGTTAGCAGAGGAGGGGGGATGTATGTGTGGGTTGGGGTGGGGACCACGTAGAGCCAGTGCAGCGTGGCCCTTGGGAAGGTATCTTCCTGCCTAGTGCCTCGGCTTTCTCGTCTGTGTAATGGGGCTGGTGGCAGCGTCTCTTCTGAGGACCGGCTGACGTGCCTGGTACGTCAGGTGCTCAGCTGCCTGTCGTTATTCTGCCCCGGGAGACGGATGAGAGGTGACACCACTCAGTAGAAATTTCACGAACTCCCGAAGCACGCGGGCCAAGCCCACTTGGGCTCGTGCCCCACATCCTCGAGTGTCGGCGCTAAGGGCGGGGGATGGGGCGCATAAAAGGGTGACCGAGCTGTGGAGGCGTCCTGTGGAAGAAGCCGCGGCCGGGGGAATCCGCGACGCACCTTCTGTACGAAGGGTTCCTTGGACCACATTCACCCCCAGGCACCCTCCTGGGCCAGCGCTGGTGACTGTTTCCTGGACTGGCTTCCCCCCAGGTTGAATGTTGTCACGAGCATCGGGCCGACGGCCGCTCCGTCCGCAGAATCAGAGAGCGGAGGTCATGCCAGCCTGATTTCCGAAGCCCCCCGGATCCGGGGGGCAGGGCCGCAGGGAGGAGGAGCAGGATGGCGGCCAGCCCCAGGGTGGGGAGCCACGAGGGGCCGGCAGGCTCCCCGGGAATCGGGACCCTTCCCGAAGCCATCCAGCGGGCCCTCTGCGTCACTGTTGCCCACGAAACCCCGGATGGCGGGGTCACACTGCGGGTCTCCGGGGACGGTCAAGGTGGGGCAGGGGTCCCTTTGCACAGAAGAGTCCATCCAGCCCCGGCCAGCGAGGGCTGCGCCGGAGGCCCTGACGCTGTTGTCTGCCCTCCGGTGACGGTCGTCAGGGCCACCGTTGGCCGGCTGAGGCAGGGGGCCCGTGGCCTACTGTCTGCTTCCCACAGCAGTGCAGCGTCACGTTCAGAAGCCCATCTTCCCTCTTCCCGTGCCCCCCCTCCCCGGCCTCCCCCTCCCGCCTCTCCCTCCGGGTCAGGGCGGGCGTGTAGCAGGCGTGTGGCTTCGAGCGGGAAGCTGCTTCTGAAGAGCCCGCGCCTCCTTCGCTGAGCTGAGCGGTTTTCCGCCTCCCGTTGCCGGAGTCCCGTGTCCTTAGATGCTCCCTGGTTTCCTCCTGCTTACTTCCTGATTCGAGCGTTTCTCTGCGCTTTAAGCTTCCTGACTCCGGCCCGTGCTGGTGACAGTGGTGGCGATCATCAGTAATTATTAGCATCTGCTGCTGACAGTCACCGCTCGTCTCTGGACCCGGCCAGTCCCGGGCGAAGCACCTCTCGTGCCAGGCCGTTTGAAAGTGGCCGAAACCCTTCCAGGCCCTTGCATTTTCCTGACCATTTTACTGGTGAGGGGACTGAGGCTTGGACAAGTGAGGTGACCTGCACGGGTTCGCACGAGGTCAGGGCCTGAGTTTCAGGCCGTAGCTAGAAAGCCGGGGATCCTAGCCAGGTTCTACTTGGATGCGTTATTTTTTTCTTAAAAGCAAAGTAGGAAATGATGTTGGGCAGGGGAGGTGGGGGGAGGCATGGCATGGGTACCCAGAAGTTACCAGGTGAGGAGGAGAGGAGCGAAGAGTAAATACACATGGTCCGTGCACTGAGGTCCTTGCATGGTCCTTGTAGGACAGAGGTGTGGCTCAGTCGGTTAGGCATCTGACTTTGGCTCCCGTCGTGCTCTCATGGTTCATAAGTTTGAGCCCCATATCGGGCTCTGTGCTGACAGCCTGGAGTTGGCTTTGGATTCCGTGTCTCCCTCTCTCTTTGCCTGTACCCTGGTCACACCCCGTCTCTTTCTCTCTCAAAAAATAAATAAAAATTAAAAAAAAAATCATTGCAGAGGTTGGGGGTGGGGAGGAAAGCTGTTTTGGAGCAGGGTTGGGGGAAAGGAAAACTTCTTAAAGGAGATATCCAAGCTGGGTTTTGAAGGGTGTGTAGGAGTTTGTTACAGCAGAAAGACATTGCAGGGAGAGCATCTAGCAAGAAGTATCCCAAAGAACCATTGATTTGACCAGCAACTGGGGATTGCCTTGAAAGCAGGAACCCTGGCCCTCGTGAATCTCAAGAGCCTTGAACAATGCCTGACATGTGCTTGGTACATGCTTCTTTGAGCGAATGCCTGTGTTGACACATTGGAGTGGGAGAAATTATAGTAGAAACAGATGGGGCTCAAATGTGGAAGGCCTCATGAGCCGTAGCAAGGATCAGCTTTTGAAGGTGATAGGGAGCCATTTGAGGTTGTTACCCAGAGGGGAGAGGACAATCAGATCTGTCCTATTTATTAACACAAATATTAAAAAAAATTTTGAGAGAGAGAGAGAGACAGAGTGCGAGTGGGGGAGGGGCAGAGAGAGAGGGAGACATAGAATCCGAAGCAGGCTCCAGGCTCTGAGCTGTCAGCACAGAGCCCCACGCGGGACTCGAACCCATGAACCCTGAGATCATGACCTGAGCTGAAGTCAGACGCTCAACTGACTGAGCCACCCAAGCCCCCCTGTTAACACAAATATTTAAGTCTGTAGATTTTCCTCTGAGCAGAAGCGTCTTACTGCTTTTAAGCACACATGGAAAGATCTTCCAATTTCACTCAACACCAAGGGAAAAGGAATTTAAGCTCCAGAGAGGTATTTTCCACCACCACGTCTGCAGAGGTCAGAAAGCTTGTAATACACGGTGTTGGGGAACTCGTCGTGCTTGTGCCTTGTTAGGCGGAGTATAAATTGATACCCCCTTGGGGGGCAATGTCTGTCTAAATTTTAAAAGCAGGCATCTTTTGTCCCAGCGGGTTCCCTTTTGGAAAGTCATCTTATAAATATGCTTGCGCGTGTGGGAAATGAGGCAGTTTCCAGGTTGTCAAATCCCTGCTGCATTGCTTGTCTCTTAGAGCAACCCAGTGCCCGCTCAGCAGGAGGCTGGTCAAATAAAGTCAAGTCCATCATACAGCGGAATACCAAGCAACTGGAACAAAGAATGAGGAAACACTTTGTGTGCAGTGTAGGATGACCTTTCAGATCTGTTATTAAGTGAGAAAAGCTGGGCGCCCAGCTGGCTCAGTCGAAAGAGCATGTGACTATTGATGTCAGGGTCCTGAGTTTGAGCCCCACGTTGGGTGTAAAGAGTACTTCAATAAACTTAAAAAAAAAAATTCTTCAGAGAAAAAAGCAAGGGACAGAACAGTGTAAGGAGTATGTGGCCTTCCATTTGGTAACAGAAAATACGTATTTTTGTTAATACACACGCATAAAATAGTTTCTGGCAGGATGCACAAAAAAACAATAATGGTTGCTCCTAGAGACAGGACGTAGGGACTCGGGGTGGGAAGATGGCTGGTCACTTTTCCTTTTTCAAAAGAAATAAAATTAAGTTCTCAAGAATAAGACCCCTAGGGGCGCCTGGGTGGCTCAGTCAGTTGAGCATCCAGCTTCAGCTCAGGTCATGATGTCACAGTTTGTGAGTCTGAGCCCCACATCGGGCTCTGTGCTGACAGCTTAGAGCCTGGAGCCTGCTTCAGATTCTGTGTCTCCCTCTCTGCCCCTCCCCTGCTCACTGTCTCTCTCTCTCTCTCTCTCTGTCAAAAATAAATAAACATTAAAAAAAAATTTAAAAAAAAGGAATAAGACCTCTATTTTATTGATTAAAATCAGTGTCCGATATTTTTTTTTAAAAAGCGAGATACAGAATGGGTTATGTATTGTGCTTTCTGGGGAAACAAGATAATGTATCTGGAAGATACTTGGGTGTTAGCAATGGTAGTTTTGCCTGTGGGGAGGAATGGGGGCTGCAGATTCAGGGAGGGAGGCTTCTCTTTCACGACATGTATGCCATTGTGTGTGGTTTGAAAAATTTTTAGCTCATAGAATTAACACAGAGAAACATGGCTGGATGCCTGGGTGGTTGGGTGCGTGGGTGGGTGGTTGATGGGTGGGCATGTGTGCATGCGTGGTTGCATTTGTAGAGGATGGGTGGATGGGTGGATGCATGCATGGGCAGATGGTTCAGTGGGTAGGTGGAGGAGTTGGTGCACGGATGGGTGAGCGGGTAGCTGGCTAGATAGACTAGTGGATGGATGATGTGTGGACGGGCTCATGGATGGGGGGGTAGGTAGGTATCTGGATGCATGAATGGATGTCTAGATACGTAAGGTAACTTGGCTGCGGTGGGTGGAAGGAAGCCCTGAGGGGGGGGCCCGGAGGGCTGAAGCAGGGGAATGGTTAGGAAATGACTGCGGGAGTCCAGGCAAGGAATAATTGGGGATGTCTCACGCGAACCGACCTTCTGGTATACGTAAGTGCATACATTAAGGCACAGCATTGTGTTTCACTAGAAGGGCACATTCCTTTGGAATGAGCTTTTTCTGGCAACTGGTCAAGGAACGGCTCTGTATGTAACACAACCGCCAACAGTTCAATCTCGTTCGCACCAACACCTGAAGAATTACAAGGGGCGTGAAAGTAGTTAAAATAGTGGGTCTTCGACATAAATCATTCTTCTCCCTGGTCACATTCTTGTTGGCAAGGCCGTCTTCCACATGCCCAAGTCCCCAGAGGCATGACTTTTGTCCTTTTTCGGGTTTCTTTGCGTCTAGAAGTTTCCCAGCTAACCCCTTTGTGTGTGGTGACCTTTTCAAGTTTCTTTTTCAATGGTTTCTTGTTCTTGGTTCTGGAAAAAATAATTGTTGATACCGTAGAATAATTACACCTCCGAAGAAGCCGTTCAGGTGCCTCGTTAATACCCAGAGCTCCCTCACTCGCTCACTCTTCTTAAAAGTGAAATCCTTTCTTTTTATTAAGCATCTTAATAACCATTTTGAAGAGTAGACTTGAGTAGCGTTAAGTATATTCACGTTGTTGTGTGTAACGAGGTCCCTTTTCTGAGAAGCTCAAAGCTTGTAGTTTGATCAGATAGTCAAATGTGCTTTTTAAGTGAAATGATCTTTCTGTTCCCATTACCTTCGTGTTTTTTCAGTGTTCTTTGATGTGGCTTTAAGGCTTGTCACGGAGCCCTAAGATTCCAGGTTCCTTGGAGTTCCTTGGTGGTGTCGCTGAACTGAATGTGTGGAGGCTGTTGGGATCGGGGATCTCTGGAGCTTTCTGGAAGGCACGTCGGCCAGTGGTGGGGAGAGATTGCTGGGTGAGAAGTAGGCTGCATGGGGCCTTGACCTTGTCCTAAGCCAGGCCGCTCCCTAGCTCCTGGGGATGGCTGTAAGACAGGATTTTGGGTTCCGTGCTGCCAGATTTTCCTGCTTTTCTGAGAGAAGCCAGATCTAAGTTTTTTCACGAAGTTTCCCGATTTTGGATGTTGGCAGCTAAGCGAAGATGATTTTTAAAAGCGTGCGAAAACAGGAGTAACAACAAACCATCTTTGGGCCAAATTGGCCTGAGGGCCAACTGTTTTAGACCTCTAATCTTACCTGACCTAGTCATGGTAGAAATAGGAAATTAAGACCCACGGTTGGGGAATAACTTTTCCCAAAGTCGTGTAACTGGTCAGTGGTCAAATCAGGACTCGAATTCAGTTCTTCATTATAGAAGTCCTAACTGTTGGTTGAAAGTTTTTTTCCTGGGCAGATAAACCCATTCTGTTTATTACGTGTCTGGCTACTTATCTGTTTGACATGTTTCTTTTTTAAGTTAAAAGCTTTTTATTTTAGACAGAGGGTGCAAGTGAGGGAGAGGGGCAGAGAGAGAGAGAGAGAAATATCTTAAGCAGGCTCCACCATCTGCTTAGGGCTCAACAGAGGGCTCCATCCCATGACCCTGGGCTCGATCCCACGACCCTGGGATCATGACCTTAGCCAAAATCCAGTCAGACATTCAACTCGCTGAGCCCCCCCGGGCGCTCCTATTTGGCATGTTTCTAATGAAATACATGTGGGTTTTTAAAAAAAAAAAATAAAAGCAATTGAACCAAGTTTATTTCTGAGGCTGGATAACTTAGTGGTTCGGTGCAGGGACTTCCGAATCAAGTTGTCTGGGTTCGAATTGGGCTTCAGATCTTACCAGCGGGGTGATGCAGGAACGAATCACCAAACCTCTGTGTGCCTTAGCTTTCCCTTGTGAAAGGGGAATGATGAAGTACTCACAGAATGAAGGGAGGCAATCCATATAAAGAACTTAGAATAGGGTCCCCTTAGCACAGAGGACTGCCGTTTGGGGGTTAGCCATGATGCCGATGCAGGTGATGCTAATGGTCGTGATGCTGGCGGTGGTGGGGCTGAAGCAGACTTTCTAAAGCCCTCAGCTGACAAGATTGCAAAGTAGAATGATTCATGACGACCAAAGGATTCCTTAGCTGACAGGAGAATACCCTTCTGGGTTCCTCCAAATGGCAGTGCCCATCTCTTGTACGATTGTGGAGCTTGCGACAGGTCCTAGGACCTAACTCTTATGTGAGACAGGGCCTACCTCGATTCCTTCTTTCTTTAATGTTTAAGTTTGTTTATTTCTCTTGAGGGCGGGAGGGGCAGAGAGAGAATCCCAAGCAGGTTACGAGCTGCCCGTGCCGAGCCCAACGCAGGGTCGAAACCCACAAAGCGGGAGGTCATGACCTGAGCCGAAGTGAAGGATTGGGGGCCCAGCCGGCTGAGCCGTCCAAGCGCCCCTCTGTTTCTTATTTTTTGTTTCATAGTCTCGCTGGCTCCTGGCCTCTCCAGTTTACGTGTGCTGCCTCAGAGGGCCTCAGGTGGACGGAGGGCCTTGTCTGTTTTCCTCAACCCGTCGTATCTAGCTTTGAACTCGATGCAGACGTCTGTGGCTCTTTGGTGCAGCCTCTTGACCGTGACCCTGTGTTTCTGTCCGCAGGAGTGGAGAGTGACATGGAACACCAGCAACCCCGACTTCACCAAGTGCTTTCAGAACACCGTCCTCGTGTGGGTGCCTTGTTCTTATCTCTGGGTCTGCTTCCCTTTCTACTTCCTCTATCTCTGCCACCATGACCGGGGCTACATTCAGATGACACATCTCAACAAAACCAAAACTGTAAGTCGCTGGGCATTTCCTCCTGGTGGGGGAGGTGGGGTGTGCTCGGGTGGGGGTGGTGGCTGGTGAAGACTGACCTGCTTCTTGTACTTCGGTGGCCCTGGGTTCCTTTTTCTAGAAGGCGGACGAGTGATGTGGTGGATAAAGGCTGAGGCTCTGGGTTCAGACGTGGGTGCAGACGCTGGCTCCTCGGCTCGCTGGCCGTATGACCCGAGGCTGTCTTTTTTTATTACCCCAAAAGTGTCGTTACCTTGACAGAATTTCAAATTGCGGAAGCTCGGCAAGGAAGATCCCAGGAGCTCCCACTAGCCCTGTACACCCGCTAGTCACGGTCACAATTTCTAACACGTTTCCACCTTTGTTTTGTGCTTTGCTCTGGCACTCTCCCTGGACGCGTTTGTTTTTTCCTGAAGCATCTGAGAACCGGAACCATCCCTGCTACGTGGACCCTTGATTCTTCAGTGTGTCTTTTCTCAAAACAGGGATATTCTCTCACGTAATGGCAGTACAGTTAGTAGAGGCCATGGGCGTAATACTTTTAAAAAGAATCTACTGCCTGCGTCCGATTTTGTCACTTGTCCCAATACTGTCCTTTCCAGCGCCCCCACCCCCCTCCAACCCCAGCTCGGGATCCTGTCCAGATCCTGTACTGCTTTTAGTCACGGGGGGTCTCTTTTGGTTTTCATATTTCCCAAGACTGATTTCCATAAAAAGAGGGAAACTTGAGTGGCTTCACTGAGGCTGTCCCTTTGCCCATAGGACCCTCATCGAAACCCGTCTCATTCATCCCACGTGAAACGCTGTCGATTTCCCTGTCCTCAACTAGATCCAATGTCTTTCTCTTGAGCACTTTGTACTTTTTGGGGACAGCAACGTCTCCCTTTAAAATGTTAAACAGAGGGCGCCTAGGGGACTCAGTCGGTTAGGCGTCTGACTTGATTTCGGCTCAGGTCATGATCTCACAGTTTGTGAGTTTGAGCCCCACATAGGGCTCTGTGCTGACAGTGCGGAACCTGCTTGGGCTTCTCTCTCCCTCTCTCTCTGCCCCTCCCCTGCTCGTGCTCTCTCTCTCTCTCTCAATAAATCAATAAACTTAAAAAAAACAAAAACAGAACTGAGAAACAGTCTTTAAAAATTAAAAAAAAAAAGTAAAACGGATTTTACCAAAAAACAAAAAAAAAGCCTTGCCTAGAAGCCCTCCAGTAGCTTCTTACCACAGGGAATAAAATGTTCACAGTGGCCCAGCTTGATCTGGCCCCAGGTTCCTCTTCAGCCATCTACCGCACTCATTGCTCATTACATAGCAACCATAAGCCAGTCACGTATGTTCGTGCCTCAGGGCTTTTGCACTTGCTGTTCTCTCTGCCTAAATTGTTCTTTCCTTCAGATAGCCACGTTTGGCTCATTACCTGTATGTCACCGGATTGGAAAGGCCTTCCCTGACCACCCTGTGTCATGTGCTACCTTTTCATGTCGCTTTCTCTCTCTGGTATTCTATATTTTTCCAGTTTGTTTCTTGCCCATTTCTTCCCACGAGGGTCTCAGCTCCACAAAGGCACGGATTTTTGTGTGTTTTGTTCCCTGTTGTATCCTTGGCACTTTGAAAAGTATGTGGCCCTTAGTAGGCCCCCAGTGAACTTGGGTTGGATGAATGTTGTTTAGTGAATGCTTATTATAGGAGGGGCCTTATGCAAGCATCCAGGGTGGCAGATGGAGGTCAGCCGTAGACTGAGATCTTGAGTTGTCAGGGGAAGGGAAGAGCAGTGCATGGACAACGAGAGTCTTGCCTTGGGTATGAGAGGACGTCGTACTCTGGTTACAAACTGGTGTGTGATGCCACAGAGGGTGGCTCCCCCTCCCCAGGACTTGCGCGTGTTCCAGAGGGTGTGTGGTGTGCTATGTCTAAGGAGAGCTGATGGTTGAGGGGCTTGGCTGGTCCCTCCAAGGCTGAGCTTTTGGTGGGGAGTTGTGGGGCGGGGGGTGCTCGGGAAAGTTCCAGTGCTGTCCCTTGTAAGACGTGTGTACTTCTTTTCCAGGCCTTGGGATTTTTGCTGTGGATCGTCTGCTGGGCAGACCTCTTCTACTCTTTCTGGGAAAGAAGTTGGGGCAAATTCCTGGCCCCAGTGTTTCTGGTCAGCCCAACCCTCTTGGGCATCACTATGGTAAGTAGGAGCCAGCTGTCTACCAGGCCCCACGGAGACCAAAACTAGCGGCCAGCGTTTAGAAATTCGGGGCACCTGGGTGGCTCCGTCGGTTAAGCGTCTGGCTCCGGTCGTGATTTCATGGGTTCGTGAGTTCGAGCCTTGCCTCTGGCTCCCCACTGACCGTGCAGAGCCTGCTTGGGATTGTGTCTCTCCCTCTCTCTCTGTCCCGCCTCTGCTCATCCTCTCTCTCTGTTTCTCAAAGTGAATGCATAAACTGAAAAAAGAAATGAGAAGATCTCACATCTCCCGGTAAAAATCCAAAAATCTGGCTCCTCTTGAAAAAGTCACAGGCTGGGGCGCCTGGGTGGCACAGTCGGTTAAGCGTCCGACTTCAGCCAGGTCACGATCTCGCGGTCCGTGAGTTCGAGCCCCGCGTCAGGCTCTGGGCTGATGGCTCGGAGCCTGGAGCCTGTTTCCGATTCTGTGTCTCCCTCTCTCTCTGCCCCTCCCCCGTTCATGCTCTGTCTCTCTCTGTCCCAAAAATAAATAAAAAACGTTGAAAAAAAGAAAAAAAAAAAAAAGAAAAAGTCACAGGCGACACCAGCAGCCTCCTAGTTTTCTCGGGCCAGGAGTTGGAGACAAGACCGACTCAGTTCCTGTCCTCATGGAGTATATGTCTGGTTGTGCGAACAGACACTCGATGAATGAGTCCCCAAAAAGGCACAAAATGTTTGCTCTTGTGCGAAGCACTGCAAGGGTGAAGTTTGGCAAATGTATGGGGTCTGGGGGCTAGGCAGGAAGGGGTGATGGAGCTGAAGCTGAAGGATGAGCAGGATGTTACAAAGTTGCATAGTCTGCGGGCAGAGGACTCTCCATTTGGAGAGAATAACACGTGCAACAGTCCTGGGGTCAGAGGAAGAAATGGAGAGTTGGCCTGTGTGGCTGAGGGAGAGGGAGTTAGAGTAGGAGAGGGCAGCTGGGACGGCAGCAAGGGCAGAGGGCTGACCTCATAGGACCTTGAGCTTCAGGTTAAGTGGGTTTGGTTTTGTTCTTCATTCCCAAACTTGGGTTGTAAAACTTCCTTGCGCCATGGGCCCCTTTCTCCTTGGCCAGTCAGGTCTCAGGATAATGTCCTTAACACAAACGCATAGGATCACAGAGGACACCCTTCAGGCACACACATGGATATATGTGAAGAATTTGTGATTACATTTATGTTTCCACTTGAGGTTTAACTTACATATGGTAGGACTCACTTTTTCTTCTTAAATAAGTTCCTAAGTTTTGATAAACCCACTCACACTGCCAGCTCCACAACCGGGATCTGCAGCAGCCCATCACCCCCAAAAGTTCCGTCGTGCTGCCCCCCCTCTGTGGGCAGCCCCAACCTCCACACCCCCGTCCCCTGGCAACTACTGGTGTGTTTTCTGTCCGTGTCACTTTGCCTTTTCCAGAACGTCATGTGAATAGCACTCTGCTGGCTGGGGCAGTTTGAGGCTGACTTCTCTGACCTGTTGTGTGAATCCAGAGAGGTTTTTTTTTTTTTGTTTTTTTTTCTTCTCAAGCTGCTCAGTGTATTTGATGGCATGGTTTTGCCATACAGTGTTTATCCATTGTTGAGTAAAACCAGTTAGCAAAAGGGGTGCGTGTGTGGCTCAGTCGGTTAAGCATCCCAGTCTTGATGTCACGGTCATGAGACAGAGCCCCAAGTCTGGCTCTGCTCTGGGCATGGAGGCTGCTTAAGATTCTCTCCCTCTCCCTCTGCCCCTCCCCCGCGCACGTTCTGTCATTCATAAATATATAAATAAATAAATGCATGCAACGAAAGATTAAGAAGCAAAATAGATATATGCATTTCAAATCAAGATCTCCCAGCGGGTAGGATGCCTCTGTAATTCCCGAGCAGTGATGACTATACGTGATAGTTGGACATGTAACGTCTTCAGTTGTATATTTTCAGATAGGATTTCTTTTCAAATTTTCTTTTTTAATGTTTCTTTTGGCGAGAGCACGAGCTGGGGAGGGGCAGAGAGAGAGAGGGAGACACAGAATCGGAAGCAGGCTCCAGGCTCTGAGCTGTCTGCACAGAGCCTGACGTGGGGCTCGAACTCATGAACTGTGAGATCATGACCTGAGCTGAAGTCGGACCGCTCAACCAACTGAGCCACCCAGGCGCCCCTTCAGGTGGGATTTCTAATGGTGACGGTGTCCCAGGTACTACTAATACTACATGGTTTATTGCCATCACTCACAGCTGGGGATGCTGATGAGGGAAAGTGAAGCTATAGTTGTTTTCCTGTCCAAGTTCATGGATCCCTGGGTCCCAGCCACAGCCCGTCCTTGGACCCCAGGTTGAAACCCCAAGTCCTGAAGGGAGAGGTTTTGAGCGAGGGTGTGTCACGCCTGGCTCTGTGTATTGAAAAGCCGACTGTGGCCTCTGAGTGGAGAGTGGATTGGATTGTTGGGGCAGAACTGGAAGCTGGGAGTCCAGTGGGGGGCCCGTGGGGTGACCCAGAGTGTTGGGAGGGAGCTGAGGCCAGGGTGAGCAGTGGCTAAAGTGAGGATCTGCCTTGATGGCAGATCTGCAAGTTTCTGATAGATTGTAGGGAGTGAGAGAGATCCCCCCCCCCAGGTGCATAGAGGAGGACAGACAGGCGGTTGTGTTTCTGGGGAGTAAGGGCAGGGGCCGTGGGTGACCCTTCAGCTCCTCATGACTGGCTTTGGGGACACGCCTCGGGAGGCCAGCTCTGCCTGTCTGGAGAATGACCGTGGCAGTTCCTTCTGTAGAGAAAAAGTAGTTTTATCATTTGTTTTCTCTCCCTGATCGTAAAATCGGGGTGAAATGGAAGTAATAGCCTCAGGTGTCAGGAATGACATAAAATCCCATTGTCCCCCACCAGCCATCATTCTCATAAAGTCCCCTGTAGGTGACATGCATAATTGTAGGTAGATTAAAAGTAAGCTTCATTTCCTTTTGAAGGAGAACAGTTACCACTGTTGCCCAGAGGAGAAGAATTCGTCCCAGTCAGGGATGGGATTTGAACATAGGTCTTTCTACCTGTAATTAAAGGCTTGGCCCACTGCCTGTTTTTGTCAATAAAGTTTTATTGGCACTCAGCCATGCCCATTCATTCAAGAAAAAGTGGGCCTATGTCTGTTCCAAAAAACATTTTTTTAATGTTTACTTATTTTTGAGAGACAGAGACAGAGCATGAGCGGGGGAGGAGCAGAGAGAGAGAGAGAGAGAGAGGGAGACACAGAATTCGAAGCAGGCTCCAGGCTCTGAACTGTCAGCACAGAGCCCGACGTGGGGCTGGAACCCACCAACGGTGAGATCATGACCTGAGCCAAAGTCGGAGGCTTAATCGACTGAGCCACCCAGGTACCCTGCCTACATCTGTTCTAAACTGAGCTTCCCCCCCCACAACTTTTCATCCAGCCCCAGATCTATTCATGATCTTCTTAAATTCTCACAACCTTCAAGTTAGATGCTATTGGCATTTCCGTTTTGCAGATGAGGCAGCGGAAGCTCAGAGAAGTTCAGTGAGTTGCTCAGGGTCACCCAGCAAGGTGAGAGCGGAGCTGGTTTTGGAGCCAGGTCCCCCCCAGGCTCTTTTTTGCACCACTGAGCTGAGGACAGCCCTGCTCCAGTCCTGACAGCTGCCGGGGTTGTGGGCGGCCGTGGGGCCCGGTCTTGTGACAACTCCTGTTGTATGCTTCTCTCTTCCAGCTGCTTGCTACCTTTTTAATTCAGCTCGAGAGAAGGAAGGGAGTCCAGTCCTCGGGGATCATGCTCACTTTCTGGCTTGTAGCCCTACTGTGCGCCCTTGCCATCTTGAGATCCAAAATCATGACTGCCTTAAAAGAGGTAAGTGGTGGCCTCGAGCGGCCCTTGGGAAAGGTGCTTATTCCTTCCAGCTTATGCGGAAATCGTGCATTGCCCTGGGATCCAGACAATAAGTAGTATACGGGCCCAGCTTCTTCCCCCAGGGATTTCGCTAACTCATTCAGCCTTCCATCTAGAACCTTCTTTCTTCAGAGCCCCATTTACTTGTGTAGCTTCAGGGGCCCATGTGGGTTCTCTAGGGGTGGGAGCCCCAGACAGGTGCACACCACCCTCTGAGCCCCAGTCAGCAGTGAACAGCAAGGCAAGTCAACTGTAGATAATCTTTAGTGTGCACCAGAGCTGAGCGGGGAGTGGTGTTCACAGAGCGGCTGCCCCCCTAGGGGGCCCGATACTTGACTAAGGTTTTTTTCCATGAAGAATCTTACCGACTGCTGACAGTTACTCTGACAGGGTTTCTGAGCCTCAGCACTAATGGACATTTTGGACCGGAGATGTCTTTGTTGTAAGAGACTGTCCTGACCTTTGTAGGATGTTTGTGGGGCATCCCTGGCCTCCGCCCATGGATTCCAGTAGCAGACCCCAAGTCAGGGTGAACAGAAATGTCTCCAGATGCTACTAGATGTTCTTTGGGAGGCAAAATCCTCTGTGATTGAGAACCACTGATCTGTTTATACATGGAGAAACTCAAGTGCACAGAGGCTGAGTGAATTGACAAAACCCCGTGGCCAGTACGAGCAGGGCCAGGCCTTGAACGTGGGCTGGTTAACTCTCAAGCCTGAGCCTCCTTTTGCCACATTGGATGCCCTCACCAGGCATCCGGGAGCACGCCATGATGGGACTGCCTCTCTTCTGTAAGGGCAGGAAAGCTTATTACTGGGTCTGCACCTGCTCCCCTGGCCTCTGCAGGCTGCTTCCAGAAAGTGACCTTCTCTTCCTCCTTCCTTGCCACACTTCTAGGGTGCTGAAATTGACGTGTTTCGCGATGTCACTTTCTACATTTACTTTTCCCTCGTGCTGATTCAGCTCGTGTTGTCCTGCTTCTCGGACCGATCGCCCCTGTTCTCTGAAACCATCCACGACCCCGTAAGTGTGATCGGAGACACAGGTGTGTGTGTGTGTGTGTGTGTGTGTGTGTGTGTGTGTGTGTGAAAAATATTATACGATGTTAGCTAACATCGATTAGACACTTGTTCTGTGACAGTATCATCCACGTGGGATCTCGTTCCATCTTCCCCCCTACCCCACCAAGGCCCAGAGAGAGAGGTAACATCCTCCTTCCCACTCTACAGATGGAAAAACTGAGGCCTCTGTGTGCCTAGGGGACTTAAGGAAGGAATCTGCTTCATACTTGTAAACGTCTGTGTCTTACAGGCCTGCCGGTTTGATCATTTGGTTGCCATAGCGATTTTAGAAAATGTCAGCAAAACATTTAAACATGAAGATATTTCCCCTTATAACAATGCAGGTTTTCTAGAATAACGAAAAGTTGTGTCACTATTCGGGCCATTGCCCCCCACAGCAGTACTTGAGCTCCGCGGAGGAGTGCGGCCCTAGTCTACACGGTGCCCAGCACTCCCTCTTGTATTACACAGTCTGCTTCCTTCTTTCGTGGTATGTCCCTGGCCCTTGAGGGATTTGAGTTTGAGACCCTGAGTCTCTTCTGTTATTTTGAGGGAAGCAGGAATCTTCTCTGGACCAGTGGGTGTGAGTGGGTGCGGTAGAAATGACCAGTCTTCCTGTTGACAGAATAAAAGGGAACATAGCCGTTGACCACTGTTGCCTCCGTTCTTCCTCCTGGCTTCCCCCTTTTCCTTCCTCTTTGCCCCTCTCCCTCCTTCTCCCTCCCTCGTTCCATCTGGTGCCAAGTGCCAGGCCCCGGTCTGGGCACAGGGCTGTGGCAGTGCCTAACACAGAGATCTTGCCCACCTCAGGCTTCTGTTGTCGTGTGGGCCGGAGGGACAGTCTGTAACCCTGGACCCAAGTGTATATCAGTCAGGTGGCAGTGAATCTTGAGGAGGAGAGGAAAGCAAGGAGAAGAAATGCATGTGATGGTTGAGGGTCGTGTGCAGTTTCGAGTTGATAGGAGCCATCAGGGAAGGCCTCCCTCATGAAACCTCACTGCGGTGCGGGAGCGAGCTGAGCAAATACCAGATGAAGAGTGGTCCAGGCGGGGTTGGCAAGTGCAAAGGCCCTGGGGCAGGAGCTGCCATGGACTGTCAAGGGAGCAGCAGGAAAGGCCAGTGTGCCTGGAGCAGCATGAGGCCACAGAGGGCTAAGACATGGCGTCTCAGAGGTGGGGACCGTCGCCTGCAGTTGTGCGAGCCATTGGACTTTACTCTGAGTGGGAGGGGAACCTTTGGAGCATTTATTTGACGCTTTGTTCGTGGCTAGTCAGCTGTTAACTGGCAAAATGGCAGCAAGGGCAGTTCTCAGCTGCTGCGATTCTCTGGGGTTTGGCCTGAGCCTCATCAAAAGGCTGAGGCTGCCTTCGTGGAGGGCGAAGGCAGCTGTGGGGAATCGGCTCTGAGGAGCCGAGTTTTTACGTCTAAAAAACACAGGTGTGCGTGTTTGCATATGTGCATGTTGTTGTACGTGTGCACATGCATCTGTTTTCGTTCACGCGTGCGTGTGCATATGCGCATTAGCGTGTTCTTGGGCGCGTGTGTGTGTTTGTACGTGTACAAAGTTCACAAGGGCAGCGACGACGCCTGGGGCGCCCACTGGATCCCGGCTCACGCCTGCCACAAAGGAGAGGGGCTCACATGTCTGTGGCTGCCGTGTCTCCTGCTGAGCAGGGTTTGTGTGCATGGCGGTGGGTGTTGGTCAGCAGCATGTCCCCATCAGGAAACATTTATTTGTTTATTTTCAATTTATTATGTTTTTTTACATTCATTTTTGAGAGACAGAGCACAAGCGGGGGAGGGGCAGGGAGAGAAGGAGACGCAGAATCGGAAGCAGGTTCCAGGCTCCGAGCTGTCAACACAGAGCCCGACGTGGGGCTCGAACTCACAGACCGTCTGCAAGATCATGACCTGAGCTGAAGTCGGACGCTTAACTGACTGAGCCAGCCAGGCACCTCGGGAGAGGGAATTTCTGATGTCTGGTTCCCTCTGGGGATCTGGATAAAAATTCCTTTTTCTTCTTTCCCCGGGTGCCCATACATTAGGGTGGTTCGTAGAGCTGGCTTTTTCCTCCATTGTGCTTTCTGTGTTCCCAGCGGCCTGGGCCTTGGGCCTGCTCTGCCACACTGGGGCAGCTGGAGGCTGGGGTGCCCAGGACTGGGACACTCTGTGTCTTGTCCCCAACCATTCAATTTTAGGAGTCTAAGCTTACAGAGATGGTTGGACCGTTAGACCCTAACTCACACCCTAAATCTGATGGTGACAGCACGAAGCCTGCTTGGGATTCTGTCCGTCTCCCTCTCTCTTTCTGTGCACTCCCACTCTCAAAATAAAAAAACTAGTAGTTTATTGTTACGTTTCATAGTCCTGGCTGTTGCCCGGGCTCAGCTGCGGTTCTCCCTCAGGGTTTCCCTGGTGGTAGCAGTGGGAAGGCGGCTTCTCACTCACTGGGCTGGTGGTTAGCACCGGCCCCTGGCCGGAGCCTCAGCTAGGGTTGACGGTCCATGTCAGGGTGGCTTGGGTGATCTCACAGTGTGGTGGCCTGTGTCTGAGAATGAGTGTTCCTAGAGAGAGTGCCAGGCGGAAGCTGTGTCACCTCTTACGACCCAGTCCCAGATATCACACAGTGTCACTCCTGCCACAGTCTGTTGATGGAGGCATCCACAGAAGTCAGCCTGGGTTCGAGGGCTGGGGACACAGACCCCACTTCTAGATGGGGGAGCGGTCAGGTCTCGTTCTAAGACGAACTCATGAGATGGCAGATAATGTCTGGCCCTCTTTGGACAGTGCAGTCTGCTGTGTACCCGCAGGAAGCTTGTGGCCTCGCGGGGGACAGCCATTGAACGGGTGGGCAAACAGCCGTGTACCTGCAGTTGAGGTGCAGGCTGGGAAGGCTGGGAATCAGCTTATGGGACTTAGATTTGTGACCCCAGGCAAGTCCCTCCTCCTTTCAGGACCTCACTGTTCCCTTCTTGATAGTGGGTTGAGCCCCATTTGGTGCTGGGATCTGAGGCCGGTGATCAGGGAGAGGAGGACACCATTAGGTGCTTTCTCTGCCTGTCTCTCCATTATCCTCAGGGCTCCCATCACAGCAGAGCCCAGAAGATGGGGAGAGCCCAGCCCCAGCTGCTGTCCTGACTTCGGAGCCGCAGTCACATGTTGTCTGTGCACACAGGGAGCAGTCAGCCTTGCCCTGGGGTGGCCAGGGGCAGGTGGGGCCTGGGTGGGAGCTGGCAGCACTGGGCTTCTCCAGGCTCGCTCCTGCTGAGTCACCAAAGTCGGCCTCCTCTCCAGCTGGCCCTGTGCCCTTTGCATGACTCAGACGGCTGTGCTGGCCCTGGTTTTTCCGTGGGGCTGCTCCCCTCTGTACCTCCAGGCCCTGGGCTGCCTGGAATCTGGGAGCGGCTCATCTAGCCTTCCAGGGCTCTCTTGGGGTTCCTGTCTGGCCCTTTCTGTGATCCTTGTTGGCCCCAAGGCTACTGCTTAGAATGGGGCCCATGAGAGGAGGGAGGTGTTTCCTTTTGCCCTTGGAGGCATCAACGGCGAATGTGGTCATATAGCGGACCCCCACTCCTCAAAGTGGGGTCTTTGGAACGACGGCACTGGCATTCCCCGGGTGCTGTTAGAAATCCAGAGTCCTGGGCCCACTGAGCCCTGCTGGGTCATAGCCTCATTTTAGCAGGATCTACGGGTGGTGCACGGTTGAAAAGCATTGGTTTAGGACATTTAAAACACATGTAAAACTGCCCAGCTCATTTGGCATAAGAGGTAGTTTTAGTCCTGTCCATAAATACGGGAAATATTTCCCCCAGCACTTTGCTGTGAACGCGGAAAGTGAGTACCCATCCACTCCCCAGTTCGATTCTACAGTTAACATTGTGCTCAACTTGCTTTATCACATATCTGGCCAACCAGCCAGCCAACTGGCTCATTTTTTTGGTATCTGAAACGTACTTTGAAATACTTAGTATGCGTTACCCAGACATTTGCACCATGCAAACCACTAGCCAGAGTGCAGTATCTGTATATGCTTCTGTTTTATGTTTCTCTTAAAGCAGAATTTGCATAGTGAAATTCCTGAATGTAAAAGTTACCGGTTGAGGAGTTGTGACAAATGAGTAATAGCCCAAGCCCTTATCAAGCTACAGAACACTACCAGGACCCCAGAAAGTTCCCTCCTGCCCTTCATGGTCAGTCTTGACCCCTCACACAATAGAGGCAGCCACTGAACATGGACTGCTTTGTGAATGCATCGTAAAGTCTGTTTAAAAAAAATATTTTTTAATGTGTCTTTATTTTTGAGAGAGAAAGAGCATGAGCAGGGAAGGGGTGGAGAGAGAGGGAGTCACAGAATCCGAAGGAGGCTCCAGCCTCTGAGCTGTCAGCACAGAGCCCGACACAGGGCTGGAACTCGAGAACGGCGAGATCATGACCTGAGCCGAAGTCAGACGCTTAACCGACTGAGCCACCCAGGCACCCCTCATAAAGTCTGTTCTTAAGGCTTCTCTCCTTTATGCCGTTGGTCACTAGTGGTTTGGTATTGTGCAGGGGTGCAGGGTGGAGGGGCTCTGGGTACTGAAATGAACAAACTTGACCGTTGAGGAGGGGGCACCGGGCAAATAAACCAAGAGCTGTGGACAGTGGGGCTCCGAGGCAGGAAAGTGCTGGGGGCTGAGGGGCTGGAGGAGAGGTTCCTAACTCAGCCTGAGGCTCCAGGGCCAGCGTCCAGGGGAGGGGAGGCCTGAGTCTGAGAAACGAGAGGCGTCGGCCGGGCTTGTAAGGCCGGACAGGACGGGGCTCCCGGTCGAGGAACCAGCACGTAAAAAGGTCCAGCTGTATAAAGTACCTTGTAGGTGTTTGGGGAACTGCAGTGTCCTGCTTGGTTGGTTCGGAGGGACCTAGAGCTGAGCTTGCAAAATCAAGGGTAGAGTTGCATGTCACCGTGAAGACTTGGGATTTGGCCATGTTGGAAGATTCTCAGCGTGGGGGGGGGGGGTGGGTGACACGCTCAGGTTGCAGGTGTTTTCGGGGACCCCTCTGGCTGAAAGTAGGAGGGTGCCTGGGACACGGAGGGGCTGGTGGCACTTAAATAGCCAGCTCAGCAGCTCAGGCGGGTCAGGAGGAGGGCAGAGCCAGTCAGTGATGCTGTGTGTTGTCTTTTTAAGTTTCTTAGTCCTCGAAGCCTCCTGATGAGGCAGGGCTGTGAGTCTCATCTTATACATGAGGTTACTGAGGGCCAGAGTGGTGAAGTGTCTTGCCTGAGTTCACCAGGCTGGATCAGAAGCTCTTCCTCAGGGTGGCACACCCGAGTGTGTATCTCTTGGAAGGCCCTGGGAGCACCCCCAGACTTTGAATCAGTAGCTCTTGGCGGGACCCATGCCTTTGCAATTCTAACAGCTTCCCAGGCGCCGTGGATGCTGGCAGTGGGGGACCCCGTCGGAGAACCTCTGCTGTAAGCCGTATGGCTGTGTCATCCTCCCCTTACTGCTGGGCATCTGGGTGGTGCAGAGTTCGAGTAACCGGCAGGAGACTAAAAGATTCAAAACCAGAAACGCTGAGCGGGGATCCCGAGCATTTCTGACAAAAAGGCCAGAGTGCTGAAAGACCCATTCCCCAAACTGCCTGGTGGGAGAAAATGAATGACCAGCTCTTAAAGAACCAGTGCTTGGGGCTGTTGTACCAAATTGGTTTAAGCCACGTGGGTTTTGGCCAAATCGCTGGGTGCCAGATACAGATGCCAAAGAATGTGGCTCTCTCTGTATGTTGCATAAATCAGACTCTCTCTCCCTCTGCCTTCATCCAGGGCTTGTCTGAATTACTCTCCTTTCTAGGTGAATGGGGGACCAGTGAATAAGCTTCCTACATGCAGGGACAGGAGTTAGCTCTGCTTCAGCCTCCAAGGCTGGGAAACCCCCTCACTGACAGCGTTGCCATTCATGAGTTACATCAGAATGTTCTGCTTGGTTTCCATTGAATGGAATGCGGTCTGGGTTCTCATCCAGTGCCCAACCCATTTCTTTTTCTTTTTTTTACATTATCGGTTCTTGGGGCGCCTGGATGGCTCCATCGGTTAAGCATCTGACTCTTGGTTTTGGCTCAGGTCATGATTTCAGGGATTTGTGAGTTTGAGACCCGCGTCGGGCTCTGTACTGATGGCATAGAGGCTGCTCGGGATTCTCTCTCTCCACTCTCCCCCGCTCGTGCCGTCTCTGTCTCTCTCAAATAATAAATAAACGTAAAAAAACGTAAATAATAAATAAATAAACGTAAAAAATAAATAAATGTAAAAAAGAGCTCAAGTTGTTTTTATCAAATAAAGCCTTCTATGTCAGATAGGGGCTTCCAGAAACCAGATTCCAACTTACCTGTTTCCTTTTCTGCACTGGCAGTGGGGACCTTCTGTCAGCCTGACATGACTCCTAATAATCTGAAAATCCCGGGGTGCCTGGGTGGCTCAGTTGGTTAAGTGTCCAGCTTCGACTCAGGTCATGATCTCACGGGTCGTGGATTTGAGCCCCGCGTCCAGCTCTGAGCTTTCGGATTTTGTGTCTCCCTCTCTCTCTCTCTCTCTCTTCCCCTCCCCACTCATGCTCTGTCTCTGTCTCTCTCTCTCTGAGAAATAAATAAACATTAAATAAACTTAAACAAAAAATAACCTGAAAATCCCTGTTTGGATTCAAAGGAGGGGGGAAGTGAATTGGACAAAGCTCTTGGAGAGTGCAAATTAGAAACTGTGAAACGTTCTTGTAAATAATGTGATCTCACTGCTTTGGCAGGGTGCATTTTCTTGCAGCAGCTGGGATTTTTACTAGCCGGGGTGAGGATTCCTCTTTTCCCTCTGGGCCATCGTTTCTTGCAGTCTCAGGGGTACGACCCCCACTTGTAGGGCGAAAAGGGAATGAACGTGCCTTCGATTATGCAGTCACAATATTGCTTCCTTCTTGTGCCACGGCTGGAGTTGCCTGATTGTGAGAGAATGCCGGGATTGGTGAGCCCCCTGTGCGCATAGATGCCTAATGCCCTGCTGTTTGTACGGTGTCTCTGTGCAAATGAGAAAAAGACACTGTACCCCCTCCGGGTGGATGAGTTTGGGAACGGCCGGCCTCCTGCAGGCTGATGCAGCCCCTCAAAGGCACAAGACTCGGGGGTCTTGTTGAGCTGTGTCTCATTCCCCACCTGCCCCTCAGCTGGGCATCTCTGTATGAGGTCTGTAACCCGCACAGCTATGCTCCGTGTCCTGTTGTAAGACTCAAGGAAGACTGGATTTGGAAGCAAACGGCCGTCACTTGGGCTCTGGTTTTAGGCCTTAGTAACCACTGTCTCGGGGTGTTGTGGGCTCTGATGTAAGCAGGGCTTAGCCAGCTTATTCTGTAGAAAGCCAGATAGTAAATATTTAGGCTGTGTAGACCACGTAGTTTGAGGTGCACCTACTCAGCTATGCCATTGCAGCTCAAAAGCAGATGCAGACAGTATGTAAATGAGTGGGCGTCACCATGTACCCATCAGACTTGACTTTACCAGCAGCCAGCCTGTGGGCCTTTCTTTGGCAACGCTTATATGACGCATCTGGTACAGTGCTTGGTGCACCGTGATGCTACGAGAAATAGAAGATGGTACTATTGTTTCTACTGTTAGTATTAATCCCATTAATCCCATTTCTCCCACAGTCACTCCGCACCAGGTACTGTTCTAAGGATGTAACATGCTTTGTCTCATTTAAGCACATCACCAGGTCCCTTGGCCAAGGTCGTCACGGCTAGTAAGTAGGGGGCAGGGCTGGGATTCAGAGCCTCTCTCTCACCTCCTTGCTGTTTGTTGCCTCTCACATAAGCAACCCCCCTGGCCCCCTTCTCTCCTGGGACCTTCATTGTTTTCGTCTGGTGCAGCTCTCTCTGTTTACACTTCTTTTTCTTTTTTTAAGTGTTTATTTATTTTTGAGACTAAGAGCACAAGCAGGGGAGGAGCAGAGAGAGAAAGAGACGGAGACATAGAATTGGAAGAGGCTCCAGGCTTTGAGCTGTCAGCACAGAGCCCGACATGGGGCTGGAACTCATGAACCGTGAGATCATGACCTGAGCCCAAGTCGGACGCTTAACCACCCAGCCTGGTGCCCCCCTGTGTTTATACTTCTGTATTTATTTGCATCTTGGTTTGCTTACTGTTCATCCCCCCAAGCTGGGAAGCGGTATTGGGTGGGGACCTCACTGTGTCGTGCATAGCCCTGTCCCCAGCCCATAGCCATCTCCTGGCATATAAGCAGGCCCTCCCTAAATGTTTGCTCAAGAAATGAGTCATTGCCAGCTGTGCCCCCTCCCCCTCCCGCTCCCTGCCGGAACCCCGGCTTTTCCCGGTGCGTCAGAATTGGGCTACAGTTGAAGTGCATGTGAGATTCCCTGATAACTCGCTCACCACCAGCCCACAGAGCAAATACCACCACCTGTTCCATGAATAGTGTTGCCACCCCGGGTTGGAAAAGTTCCAGCTTACAACACTGTCCCACGGACACAGTTCACTTCTCCCTCCTTACAGTCCTGTGAGGAAGGCAGAGCAGCCGGCAGACCTGCTCCCATCTTTCAGATTCAGAAACTGAGGCTTTCAGGTGAAGGCACTTGCCTGAGGTCATTCAGGTACAAAATGGCAACCCTGGGATTTGAGCCCTGGTTCCACAGTTGGAACTTTCTCTGTGTTAGATGGGTCCGGAACGTAGGTCTGTGAGGCGGCAGTGTCTGATTTCCTTATTAAAACTTTTGTGAGGGGGCACCTGGACGGCTCAGTCAGTTGAGCGTCTGACTTCCGCTCAGGCCATGATCTCACGGTCATGAGTTCGAGCCCCGGGTTGGGCTGGCTCCTGTCAGCACAGAGCCTGCTTTGGATCCTTTGTCCCTCCGCCCCTCCCCTGCTTGCGCTCTCTCAAAAATAAAATTTGCATTAAAAAAAAAAAAAAAATCTCCTGAGGCCAGGGGCCCAGCCCGAGGTCTAAGCTGGTCTGGGGTGGGACCCTGGCCCAGCGTGTTCGGTGAGCTTCCCAGGTGACGCTGGCACAGGCGGGGCTGGGACACTCCAGAAACTCCTGGTACTGCATGGCCCCGGAGTGGAGCCCAGGATGCGTGTCTGTCACTGGGGAAGCTTTTCATCTAGCTTTTCATGATGGAAACTTCCGCGTGTGCACATACGTAGACAGCAGGGTATCACCAACTGCCACGGACTCTTCACCCTGCACCGCGTCGTAGGTAAACATTTCAGCGTGTATCTCTGGAAGGCAGGGCTTTAAACGTATTTAGTAACTTGTTATTTTGAAATAACTTGACTTACACAAGGTTGTAGAAATGGTAGAATGGCTGTCTGCCCTTCTCCCCAGTGAGAGTAGGTGAAAGAGAAGAGTTCTTCTTTTATTGCATTTTCTTAAAAAACACATTTTTTGGGGGCGCCTGGGTGGCTCAGTCGGTTAAGCGGCCGGCTTCGGCTCGGGTCATGATCTCGCGGTCCGTGAGTTCGAGCCCCGCGTCGGGCTCTGTGCTGACAGCTCAGAGCCTGGAGCCTGTTTCAGATTCTGTGTCTCCCTCTCTTTGACCCTCCCCCGTTCATGCTCTGTCTCTCTCTCTCTCTGTCTCAAAAATAAATAAACGTTAAAAAAAAAAACAACACATTTTTTAACGTTTATTTATTTTTGAGACAGAGAGAGACAGAGCACACGAAGGGGAGGGAGAGGAGAGAGAGGGAGACACAGAATCCGAAGCAGGCTCCGGGCTTCGAGCTGTCAGCACAGAGCCCGATGCAGGGCTCGAACCCACAGACCATGCGATCATGACCTGAGCCGAAGTCGGATGCTTAACAAAATGAGCCACACAGGTTGCCCCTGAAAGAGAAGGATTTTAAACAGTAAACCATTGCTACTGCTATCTGGCCTGAAAGCATTAATAATAATTGTTGGATTTCGTCAAGTTTTCCAGTCACCCATTGTGGCTGCAACGCGGCACATCTTAACATTCTGTCCTTCCTTCCTTGTATATTAGCTGGACCACTTCTATGCAGAGACACTTCCCCTGTGGGGAAGTTCCTTTAGAAAAGGTGGGAAAATGCTTGTTGTCTGCCCATCTTCTCTTCTCAGAACAACGGCTTGCTTCACTTGTGTCTTTTCACGCACGATGCCAGAGAATTGCTCTTTTTTTTCCGCGTCCGTGTGAGATTGTGTATTTAAACATATGTGATGTTTAAATGGATGTTAAACAGATGTCTCAGTCCGTTCTACTTAGGATCCTGATTGTGACTCACACTGTCCCTTTTTGGGCTAATCGGAGTCACTTCTGGTTGCTTCTCAGGTCTTGGGGCGCCTGGGTGGCTCAGTGGGTTAAGCGTCCGACTTCAGCTCAGGTCACGATCTCGCGGTTTGTGCGTTCGAGCCCCACGTTGAGCTCTGTGGTGACATCTCAGAGCCTGGAGCCTGCTTTGGACTGTGTCTCCCTCTCTCTGTCCTTCCCCTGTTTCCATGCGTGCTCTTCCTCCCTCCCTCCCTCTCTTTCTCTGTCTCTGTCAAATCTAAATAAAACATTAAAATTTTTTTTTTTAATTTAAAATTTAAACTCCACCCGAATTTAGCTTCCTTGGTATCAGACTTATCTGGTATATTTCCTGCCAAACCCCTTTGCCAAGGAGACTCTGGGAGTTAAAAACAAACAAAAACTTGATGCCCTGGTCCCACCCTCAGCCAGCTTAATCAGAATCTCTGGGAGGTGGGGCCAGGTACAGGTTTTTTTTGTGTTTTTTTTTTTTTTTAAATTGCTCGCAGCCTGGATGGAAAACCACCAAGGCACAACGTATGTTCTCGCCTGGCTCTCCCGTGCTGTGTCTCTGAAAAAGGGCTAGAGACCTCATCCTTGCCTGGCGAGCGCCCTTCACCAAAATGTGTATTTCAGAATGTCGACCTCCATGTATCTGCTTGGAATGGAAAGTCGGCCCTTGCTGGTGGTCACGGAGGCTCCATGCTGACATCACTCTCCTGGTCTTTGCATTATTGTTGGATTGTGTCGGTGACTTCCCATTGCCCTTGGGATGAAGACCCAAATCCCTTACTTGGCCTCCAGTGTAGACTGGTCAGCCCCCTCTTAGTTCCTGGAATAGGGTTGTGTTCCCTTCTGCCACGGGGCCTTTGCACACACACCCTTGCTGCCAAGACTACCCTGCCTCTCCCCTTTACTTGTCATCCTCTACTCTTCAGAGCCCAGCTCGGGGATGCCTTCTTTGACCTTCGTCAGAGAGATCAGCCCCTGTCCGCTTATCCGCTCTCTTGCCGTGAGCTCACTAAGATACCAGTGATCCCACCGGTAATACTGACCTATCTTCAGGAAACAATCCTCACTGCAGTTGTGGTTGAGTGCCCGCTCACAAGATCCTTTGATTAATGGCTCTTTCCGGACGCTGCTAGGGGCTCATAGTCTGTTTTCACCACTTGCCTGGCAAGGTCATCCCATCTGTCTGTTCCTCTCTGTCTTTATCTCCAAAGCGAGGATGGTGCTTTTATCTCCTTGGTAGGCTGGTTCTAAAGATGAGATGAAATCGTTTGCATAAAGTACTTGTAACACAGCTCGCTCGCAGAGAAGTTAGCAGGTGTTATTCCTACCCCTGTGCACGGTGGGCTTCCTGATGGCAGGGATTGTGTCTGCTCAGATTTGTGTGCATGGTGCTAGGCATATAGCAGGTGCTCAGAAAATACTTGTTGAACGAATGAGTGAATGAATGACTGGGGTAACTTCGGGGGACCTGGGCAGCACCACCGCCACTGGGTCGCGGTGGGGATTTAAGAGGGGGCAGGGATGTGGCACACTGTACCACCTTTGCACATAGTTTTGGGGTGCCAGTCCTCGGCGTGAGGGTGGCTGCTGGTCATTTGAGAGGAAGACTGGTCATGAGCGCCGGCCCAGATGAGAAGATTAACGGATCATTTCTCTTTTCCTCCCACCCTGTGTTTTCTCTCTGCTAGAACCCCTGCCCGGAATCCAGTGCCTCCTTCCTGTCCAGGGTCACCTTCTGGTGGATCACAGGGTAAGGCCAGGCGGGTGCTCTCCCTCCCTCACCCTTCCCCCGGGTACGAGCGTGCCTGCCGGGGGCCCGGGTCTCAGGTGCTGACCCTGCGCCCACATGCACGGACTCGAGTTGTGTGAACCACGAATGGCTTGCACCTCTGCTCACGGCTTCACCTGGGGCCCTTACAAGCCTTGTGCTCTGAGCTTTCAGATTTGGGTACTTTTTTTTTTTTTTTTTTTTTTATGTCAGGTATAATTACCAACATTGGCATTGTTTCAGACCCCTTGCTAGCAGAAAAGTAATACCCGTGCTCCGTAGGAAATGTAAGAACACGCATAGATCAACAAGCAGAAAACACCCAAGGCAACCACTGACAGCGGTGTGATGGGCTCCCCTCTTGTCCTTTTTGGGGCACATTTTTTCCCTGCACGTCGTCAGCATCTTACCTGGGATTATTTGAATCCTTTTCCCCTCTGATAAGCCTGGTTCCTTGTCTTTATAAACTTTTCACAAATACCTTTTTTTTTTTTTTATTAAGTAGCTTTCAAATTACTGTTAAGAAATAGCTTTTTAAAATTTTTTAATGTTTTATTTCTTTATTTACTTACTTTTAAGTTTGTTTCTTTTGAGAGAGACCGAGAGAGCAAGCCAGGGAGGGGCAGAGAGAGGGAGAGACCGAGAATCCCAAGCAGGCTTTGCGCTGTGAGCCCAGAGCCCGACACGGGGCTCAGTCTCACAGACCACGAGATCATGACCTGAGCTGACACCAAGAGTCAGAGCATTAATTTGAATGTGGACTGCGGGCTCTGCCATCATCGCTCAAATTTCTGATTTTGGTAACGGTGCTCTGGCTTCTGTGACAGCGTGTGGGTTTCCTTATGGGGATACACACTATTACAACCTAGTCTGAAGTGTCTCAGAAAAGAAGTGTGTTTGTGGACGTGTGTGTTTATGGCTAGAGACCCAGAATGGCTCAGCAGATGTGGCAAGATGTAAGGAGCGGTGAAGCAGGCGGAGGGCGGACTGGGATTCTTTGTGCAATTCACGTGATTTTCCTGTGACTTTGGTATTAATTCAAAATAGCAAGTTACAGTGATAGGTTTACTTTTTATTATGCAAGTGTTCAAACACGTAGAAAGATTAGTCTAATCAGTCTCAATAAACTCATCACCCACATTTGACAATTATTAATGCTTTGCCACTTGGCCTTAAAAAATATTTTTTTGGGGGGGGGGCACCTGGGTGGCTCAGTCGGTTGGGCATCCAGCTCGGCGCAGGTCATGATCTTGTGGTTTGTGAGTGTGAGCCCCGTGTTGGGCTCTGTGCTGACGGCTCAGCCTGGAACCTGCTTTGGATTCTGTGTCTCGCTCTCTCTCTGCCCCTCCCGCACTCATGCTCTGTCTCTGTCTCTCTCTTTCAAAAATAAATAAATATTAACAAAAATTTTATTTATTTTTTTTTAATTTTTTTTTAATGTTTATTTATTTTTGAGACAGAGAGAGACAGAGCATGAACAGGGGAGGGGCAGAGAGAGAGAGGGAGACACAGAATCAGAAGCAGGCTCCAGGCTCTGAGCCATCAGCCCAGAGCCCGACGCGGGGCTCGAACTCACAGACTGTGAGATCGTGATCCGAGCTGAAGTCGGACGCTTAACTGACTGAGCCACCCAGGCGCCCCAAAATTTTAAAATATATATATGTTTAAAAGAGTTTTTTTAAAGGTTATTTTATTTTGAGAGAGAGAGAGAGCTGGGGAAGGGCAGAGAGGGGGGGAGAGAGAGAGAATCTTAAGCAGGATCCACGCTTAGTATAGAGCCCCACACAGGGCTTGATCTCACGAACCACAAGATCATGACCGGACCTGAAATTGAGTCACACACTTAATTGACTGAGGCGCCCCCCCCCCCCCCCCCCCCCCGCTGCCCCCAAAATATTTTTTAAGCAAATCAGAGTGATTGTAATGATCTCTACCTTAAATAGTTTGTGTCTCTAAAAAATGGGGCCGTTTTGCCCTGGGCGGCCTCACAGAATTAGCAGTGATCATTTTTTTTTTTTTTTTTATTTTTTATTTTTTTTTTTTTTTTTTCAACGTTTTTTTATTTATTTTTGGGACAGAGAGAGACAGAGCATGAACAGGGGAGGGGCAGAGAGAGAGGGAGACACAGAATCGGAAACAGGCTCCAGGCTCCGAGCCATCAGCCCAGAGCCTGACGTGGGGCTCGAACTCACAGACCGCGAGATCGTGACCTGGCTGAAGTCGGACGCTTAACCGACTGCGCCACCCAGGCGCCCCAGCAGTGATCATTTAATGTGCCCGTATGTGCCATACGTATTCCACTCTTGCCAGCTGTGCACTGCCCTCGGCCGCCCTGGCATGGAGAGCGGGCTGGCATGGCAGGTGTCGGCAGCGAGGGTCACCCTCCTCTTCCTCTCCAGACTGTCATCACCTCCCCCTTGTGTTTTGGCCCCAGGTTGATGGTCCGGGGCTACCGCCAGCCCCTGGAGAGCGCTGACCTCTGGTCCCTGAATAAGGAGGACACCTCAGAGCAAGTCGTGCCCGTTTTGGTTAAGAACTGGAAAAAGGAGTGTGCCAAGTCCAGAAGGTAAGTGTGAGCCTCTCTGCGACGACCTGACCACCCCTTTCCTGCCGCCTCTCGCTGACTTCATGGTCCTGGGCAAAAGCTGCTTTACTCCTCGGAGCCAGTTTTTGCTCATCTGCAAAATGGGCACGAGTTGTACCTGTAGCGAAGGCAGTGTGAGTAGGAAAGAAGAGAGAAAAATGTGCATCGAGCAGTGATTGGTTCTGTTGGCTCAGCAGATGTGTGCCCAGCCGCACTCCCCAAGGCCGCCCCACTTTGCCTGCCTTGCTCACGGCATCTGGCCTCCTGGGTGTTCTTGCTGTTTTACGTGTTTTTGCTTCAATACACCACGCCCATCACTTCTGCGGGTGTTCAGCCAGAGAAGCCCCCATCGAGGGTGCTTTTGACTGTGCTGGATTGATTGATTGATTTATTGATTTATTTATTTATTGATTTATTTATTTATTTATTTATTTATTTAATGTTTTTATTCATTTTTGAGACAGAGACAGAGCATGAGCAGGGGAGGGGCAGAGAGAGAGGGAGACACAGAATCCGAAACAGGCTCCAGGCTCCGAGCTGTCAGCACAGAGCCGGATGCGGGGCTCGAACCCACGGACCGTGAGATCATGACCTGAGCTGAAGTCGGACGCTTAACCGACTGAGCCACCCAGGCCCCCCGACTGTGCTGGATTTAAAACTAAAATAGACGTTAGTTTTTCGATCCGAAGGCGCAGGGGGTTCTGTGTAGCCCCCTGTCCCTGCACCTGCACAGCTTCTGTCATTATCAGTATCCCCCACCAGGTGTATGGATGAACCTACACCTGGTGCGTCATTATCCTCCCCGAGTCTCTAGTTTGCATTATGGTTCATCCATAGCGTCCTCGATTTTCGATGCTCCTCCCACATAAGCTACATGCCATCACGTGACCTCTTTTCTCGGGTTATTTATTAATTTTTATGTTTATTTTTGAGAGAGAGACAGACAGAGTGGGAGGGGGACAGAGAGACACGGAGACAGAATCTGAAGCAGGCTCCAGGCCCTGAGCCATCATTATGAAGCCCAACGCGGGGCCCGAACTCATGAGATCATGACCTGAGCCGAAAGTTGGACGTCCCACCGACTGAGCACCCAGACGCCTCTGTTCTCAGGTTATTTTGGGAATCAGGCCAGGGCCTCCCCAGCACATTCTTTAATTTCCTCAACTCTGAGACATGTCAGTTGTCTGATACATCATTACGTCACGTGTCAACAAAAAAGGAAAATGGCTGTCATACTAAGGTAGGTCGTTGGCCCTGTGCACCCTGGGTCCAGAGGAGCCGGTTGAGAAGCTGTGAGTGAGTTGGGGCAGCAGCTGGTGGCTGTAGGGGCAGAACAAAAAGCGGCTGTTATCAGTCCTGTGGTTTTTATGCGGTGGACCTGTCGTTGAGTTGCACTGGCAGACGATGGGGCCAGCCTGGTGTGTTGCATCTGCCTGAGAGCAGTTGGCCCTCCCAGAGAGAAACCCTGGACTTGAGGTCTGGTTCCTCACTCCGTTGCTGGAACACCCAGCGTATAGGTCTTGGGTCAGGCTGGACTGGTGGGTGGGAATTTGGGACGTTGGTGCCATCGGCCACTGGGACGTCAGCAGAGGACCTTGTGACTCTGAGCTGGTGGCCTGTCTGTGGTGGCCATGGACACGGGAGAAGTTTTCTTAGGGGAGGCGTGTTGAGCGTGAGTCTCTGTGGGTGAGCACGGTGAGACGGGAGGTGTTTTCTGCACATCCTGCTCCTGCTGAGTCCGGTGCCCGTGACCCGTGTGAAGGTTCTCAGGCCCAGCTTCCCTTGCAAGCCCTGGCCGGTGGCATCCTTCGTGATGAGCAGGTTGCTGGAGACGGCGTGGGAGAGGTTGCCAGGGAGGCTCCGCGGAGGGAGGACTGGGCTTGCACAGGAAGCTCTGTCTACCTCCGGTCTGGCCCTTACTGGATTCGTTCAGCATATGTGATATCTGCTGATCATGTGTAGTCTTTTCAGACCCTCGGGGTTTGGAGAGGCTGTCCCTCAAGTCCCTTCGTGCCCTCCTCCCCTGTTTTGTACTCACAGGGCTTTTGACGGTTCAGTGAGATCAGCATCATGCGATCAGCCCTGTCCTAGGCCTGGGTAAATGGCAGGCAGGTGGAACTGCACAAGTTGTCTTTATTTTGTGGGTGCGGCCACGGGCTGGGCGCTCCCATCTTGCCTGGGTGGGCGAGGCGAGAGCTGGCGCCTCAGGCTCCATCGTGGGCCACGTCCCAGGGGCGTCCCTGGCTGTCTTCATACCCTGGCCATTAGGGGTTCTCAGCACGGGGGCTCAACGCCCTGGGTCATTGGCAGATGGGTCACTCGCTCTGCTTCCAGAGGCATAAGCCAGGTCTGGCACCTGTAACCTCTGTGGAAGTGGTGGGCGATTGGAGAGTCCTGTTCTGAGCTGGAATTTCTCGGTGTGGCCTTTTGTAGCAAGGCCTCTCCATTTCACCAGGAAACAGGATGCAGGTGGGAGGGAGAAATTATAGAGGGGCCCCAGCAGACCTTGTGGGGTGATGGATGTGTTCCCAATCTTGGCTTTGCTGACGGTTTCACAGTTGCATGTATCCCTACATGTCAAAACTGACCAAATTGTATACTCCCGTGTGTGGAGTTTATCATACAGCACTTATACTTCAGTAAAGCTAATATATTAAAAAAATCAGAGTGTTTAAAGATCGGGTGGCTCAGTTGGTTGAGCTCCTGATTTCGGCTCAGGTCATGATCTCACGTTTCGTGGATTTGAGCCACGCATCAGGCTCTGTGTTGACAGCTTGGAGCCTGGAGCCTGCTTCGGACTCTGTGTCTCTGTGTCTTTCTCTGACCGTGCCCTCCCGCCCGCGCTCACGTTCTGTCTCTCTCTCTCAAAAGTAAATCTAAAAAAACATTAAATAAAGATGGGGTTGAGTATTTTGCTCAATTGTCTTTGTTTTATAAAGAAATGCAACAGAAAATACAAAAAAACAAAACAAAGCACCAACATACACATGTTGAAAAGTGATTCTCAACCTTTCAGACTCATTGCTGCCTTGAGAACAAAAGATTTTCTAACACTGATACAGTTACTTTAAGGTAATATATCAATAGAAATAACCCACCCACATATCTAAAATTTTTTAAGTTAGCAAAATGCTTTTATTAGACTTTGTTTTTTATTTTATTTTTTTAATGTTTATTTTTGAGAGAGAGAGACAGAGTGTGAGCGGGGGCAGGGGCATAGAGAGAGAGAGAAATAGAACTTGAAGCAGGCTGTAGGCCCTGAGCTATCAGCACAGAGCTCGACGGGGGTGGAGATCATGACCTGAGCCGAAGTAGGATGCTTAACGAGACTGAGCCACCCAGGCGCCCCTCTCCCTCAACACGAAAGAAAAACTGAAGTACAAGCGATTTGTAGTGAGACGGCATGTATTTCAGTGAGTAAATGCTCAGGTGCACGCTGGAAGAACAGAACGGAGAGTCACCGCTTGTCCCACTGTGGAGGATGCTCTGTGACAGCTGCTGTTCCCTCCACATCTCCAGAACCAGTGTCAGTCACCCTCACAGAAGACGTTTTACAGAGTGGTGGCCAACACTTGACAAAGTTCTGAACAAAATGCAGTGTTCCCTTAATGTCAACAATAGTTGCGTTCCTGAAAAAATTTGAGGTATATTTAAATTTGCAAACAAAACCCCATAAAACACTACACAATGTGGATTTATGTCTAAAAACAGAGTTAGATTCCGGGCTTAGGTCATTTCAGGCAAGCTCTTCAAGCTACACCCATTGCTGTTGGGATCTTTTTTCGGGGGGTGGCGGGGGACTGAAGTTCTGTCCGTCACAGAAGGTCTGCTGTCTGGCTCCATCATTGACTGAGAATGTGGAATTTGCAAAACAACCCTCTCTTTGAGAACCTCTGGTTTTGAGGAACCGAAAGCATTCAAGAAACAGAAAACTAGAAAAGGGTAGGAGAGTAGGGGAAAGATCTTGAGTCATTTGGATTCGTAAACAACACATTTAAAATCCTGCCTGGGCTACAAGTTTCGAGGGGCTGTGCAGGTGTTTCCCACGCCCATTGTGGTTTCCAGAACTACTGTTCTGTGTAATGTTCCCTCTGAGTGAGTATGTGCATCAGGTTTGTAAAATCCGTTCCCTGCAGTTGTAGGTAAAGTCTGCCCTTCTGTGTTCGATTGGGTATTTATTACAGGTCAAACACCATGTTCAGAGTACATCCAGAAAATGTGCAAATTTTAATCGAACTAACACTTTTTTTTTCTTTTACTGTTTATTTTTGAGAGAGAGTGAGCAAGCACGAGCGGGGGGACGGGGAGACCCAGAAGCTGAAGCAGCCTCCAGGCTCTGAGCGGTCAGCACAGAGCCCGACATGGGGCTCGAACTCACGAACTGCCAGATCATGGCTTGATCTGAAGTCCGACGCTTAACTAACTGAGCTACCCAGGAGCCCTGAGCTGAGACTGTTTTAAGTTTGAGATGTGGCCTCTCCTGAAGCCTTGAAGATGAATGACAAAGTCATCTGTAGCTCCTCATTGCTCTTTGGCTGATTCCAGCCCCGGTGAGGCTGCTTGCTCCCTGTCCCGTTCAGATTACCCTGAAGTTCTTGGTGTTCTGGGAAGGGCTGCCAAACCTCATTTCAAAGCCTTAGCTCCAGGCCTTGCCCATCCTCTTCTCCCCATTCTCTCATCCTGCGTGTCTGTGCTTTGACGTCACCTCCGGGAAGCCCCCCGTGATAGCACCCCTCACACAGTCTTGAGAAGTCATGATTGCTAATCCTTTTTTCACATGAGGCTCTGTGGGGCTGTCTCCAGTGGTTGGCCCAGAGCCATGTGTTTAGTTCATTAGTGGACAAGTGACTGATGGGCATCTCTACCTACATTGGAATCCGATCCACAGAGAAAGTCCCTTTTTCTTCTGAGCCTTCAGCCTCTCCACCCCTTTTGGTTCCCTTGCTCCTGGGCAGTTAGTTTTCTCCTGACTCAGACCTTTCCCTTCCAACTTTCCTTTCCCCTCCCAGCCTGAGCTCACAGATGCCCTACTTGCTTCCTCTCCCCTCCTGGAGTGCCCGCCTCCTCTGTGGGCCTCTTTTTTTGCTGGATAGTTTTCTTTCTTGGCTTGGCCTTAGCTGATCGTTCCCACTGTTCTTGACCTCTCCCACCCGGGCCTGAGCTTTCCTCCTTCTCTGCCTGCCCAAGACCTTCTCCCTGACCCTTTGGCACCTGTCTCTTGGCCTCCGGAAACAGCCCTGGGTCACCAGCAGCCCACACAGGCCCAGGGTCAGGTCCTGCTTAGGAAGTGGTGCAGAGAATGAACGGAGAGGGCCGAGCCACTCCCTTCCTGTCTGCCTGGCCCTCTTGTCTTACTTGCCAAGGACGCCTGCGTGTGCTAAAGAAAATTCTGAAACTCCTAGCTGGAATCCCAGCTTTGGGGGCGGTCAGTAAAGGGAGCAGGAAAGACCTTGTGTGGTGACATTGACAACGGGGTTGGTGGAGGGATATATCTCCCCTGCAAAGAAGTCCGTGTCCTGATCCCCAAACCCTTACACGGCAAAGGGACTTGGCCTGATAGGATCCCCAGGGTCCTTGTAAAAGGAGGCAGGATGTCAGGGAGAGAGAAAGAGAGGATGGTCTGTAGTTGGCTTTGAATTGGAGGAAGGGGCCACAAACCAGAGAAATCTAGGTGGCTTCTGGAAGCTGGAAAAGACCAGGCAACAGATTCTCCCCTAGAGTCTCTAGAAGGAAGGCCACCTTGTGGGCCCCCTTTAGATTTCTGACCCCCCCCCACCCCTGAACCACGAGGCAATACATTTGTACTGCGTTAAGCCACAAAGTTTGTGGTAATTGGTTACAGCAGTTTCACCAGAGTTTAGGTTTTATTCTGGGTGCAGTGGAAGCTGTCAGGGGATGATCTGTTATCAGGAAGTTCCCTCTGGCTGCTGTGCAGGGACTTGGTTGTCAGGGAACAAGAGTGGGAGGAAATGAGCGAGCAGGGAGGAGGCCCAGGGGGTGGTCGCTTGCATGGGCCAGAGGCCGTGCACATGGAAAGGGTGGATGGATGTCCGCACACATCCCAGGAGGGAGACGGACAGGACCCGCGCCTGGTCAACCCAGGAGCATGGAGGAGATTCCCGTGTTTCTGACCCTTTCCTGGGGGTTGGGGGGTGGGGAGCCAGCCAGGGCGGGTTGGAGGGCTGTGGTCTCCAGCAGAAAGCGGCAGGTGGTATAAATGGTCAGATGTGGCATAGATGTGACAAATGTGAGTCCTCTGCGGTTGAGCGCTGTTCAGTGTCCTCCCGCCATGGAAGGAGTTTGCAAATCACAAAAGTTGGGTTGGGTGAGGATGCGCCGTGTATTTCGGGGTGGAGCCCACTGTAATTTGGGAGATGGGAGCTGGGGTGTGTGTCTCTCGCCGTGTAATGTATTCCCCCGTGCGTAGCAGCTGAAGATGAGAGCCAGCGTTTACGATCTCACACGACTTGTCTGGGTTAAGGATCCAGCCGTGGGCTAGCAGGCTGGTTCCGGCCCAGCATCTCTGGAGGTTGTGCTCGGCAGGTCAGCTGGGGCCACACATCATCTGAAGGCTTGACTGGGCTTTTAGTTTGCGTGTGGCTGGCAAGTCAGTGCTGGCTCTTTGCAGCGTCTCACCATGGGATCTTCCCCCATTTCCTCCTCCTGTGGTACTTGGCTTTGCCCAGAGTGAACGACACAAGAGAGGGCAAGACGGAAGCCACTGTGTTTGCCGTGACCTGATCTCGGAAGTGGCCCGCACTCCACTGTTTCTACCCTGTCCTCTTCCCAGTAGAAGGGGACTCCACCGGGGCGAATGTGAGGGTTCCAGTTTCTCACATGGTTGCAGACACTCGGCATTATATGACTTTCTGATGATCCACCGAGTGGACGTGAAGTAATATCTTTCCTGTGGTTTTGGTTTGTGTTACCCGGATGACTAATGAGATCAAGCAGCAATTCACGGTCATTTGCGTATCTTCTTTGTCTTTTTTGAAATTGGGGTTTTTTTTTTCCTTATTGTGTAGTGAGAGTTCTTTACATGCTCTGGTTACGAGTCCTTTATCAGATATTTCCTTTGCAAGTATTTTCTCTCATTCTGTGGGTTGTCTTTTCACTTTCCTAATTGTGTCTTTTGAAGCACAACATGTTTTTGAATGTTTTATTTGAGAGGGAGAGAGAGAGAGAGTGCGTGCGCACGCGAGCGAGCATGCACGAGCACGGGAGGGGCAGAGGAAGAGGGAGAGAAAGAATTGTAAGCAGGCTCCGTGCCCATTGTGGAGCTCGATTTCACGACCTGGAGAGCATGACCCGAGCCAAAATCAAGAGTCAGACGCTCAACCAACCGAGCCACCCAGGCGCCCCCAACGTGTTTAATTTTGACCACGTCTAGTTTATCGTTTTTTTTCTTTTGCGTCTGCGTTTTATGTCATTTTTCAGAATCCATTGCCAAATACAAGGTCATGAAGATTTTCACATGTTTCCTTCTAAGAATTTTTATAGTCGTAGCTTTGTGTTTAGGTCTTTTTGACCCATTTCGAGTTGATTTTTGTACGTGGAATGAACTAAGGGTCCACCTTCCTTCTTTTGCGTGGCTGTCTGGTTTCTCCGTGCCACCTGTTGAAAAGATTATTCTTTTTCTGTTGAACAGTCTTGACACTGTGGATACCCTAAATCAGTCAGGTTTATTTCTGGTTCCACTGATAATGTGTGTGTCTGTGGTTCTGTGTGTGTGTGTGTGTGTGTGTGTGTGTGTGTGTGTGTGTGTTTATGCCTATCTTGATTAAGTTTTGAAATTGGGAAGTGTGCATTCTCCAATTTTGATTTCCTTTTTAAAGATTGTTTTGGCTGTCCTCGGTCCCTCAAGTTTTTATATGAATTTTAGAATCTGCTTGTCAGTCAACTTGGATTCTGATCAGAGATTGCATAGAATCTGTACATTACGGTGGGGCTGGCACTTTTCAGTGCCTTTTCACATATATGAACACACTGAATTTTCCCAACAGCCCTGTGGGGTAGACTCGTCCCTGTGTCCCCATTTAGCAGATGAGGAAACTAAGGCCTAAAATGGTGAAGCCATTTGACCTCGAAGTCACAGAGCTGGCTGGCCAGGAGCCTGCGTCTGTACTCCTAACCAGCATGTTCGGCCGCCTTTCCGCCGTGACTGGTTTTCTTTGGCTGGGCCCCCCCCGAGGGGGTGGGGTGCCCTGACCCTCCCCGCGGCTGGCCGGCCCAGTTTCAGGAAGACCCCAGAACCGCTCCACACTCCTTGTGTTCCAGGCAGCAGGCAAAGATCGCATACTCCTCCAAGGATCCCGCCAAGCCGAAAGGGAGCTCCCAGGTGGACGTGAACGAGGAGGCCGAGGTTTTGATTGTCAAGTCCCCTCAGAAGGGCCGGGAGCCGTCTCTGTTCAAGGTGTTATACAAGACCTTCGGGCCCTACTTCCTCATGAGCTTCTTATTCAAGGCCCTCCATGACTTGATGATGTTTGCCGGCCCGGAGATCTTAAAGTAAGACCCCTTCCCTGCCCGCTGCATGAGTCTTTGTGTCCTTGACCTTTAACTTACGGTACCCTAACCTCTGCCTTGGGGTCACGTGGCCTGGCCCCGTGGGCTTGAAGCCAAGCCTCTCTGCCCTGACCCGCTTTGCCTCATGCTTTGCTCGAATACCATCCAAGCTAAGGCCACTTGGGTTGCAAGGAACAGAAACGTACCAGGCTTCCCTGAAGCCGAAAGAGGCAAGAGAGAGGATTATCTGTGGAAACCAAGGACAACAGAATGAGCCAGATCGTGTCGCACTGCAGCCTGAAAGCAGAAAGTCAGAGAGGAGCTCCCTTCTCTCCTCTCTCTGTTTGCCTGTCTCTTTCTGTCTCTTTGGGGCCACACGTCCCTTCTCTCCGCTTTGCTAACGCCACCTCTCACAGTCTCTGTTTGGTCACCTCTGGGTGACTATCCGGTGATGAGACTGGAGGCGCGGGGCGCCCCGTCGGGAGCAGGTTCAGGCCACCCGCGCAGCCCCGTCACCGCCCCGGGTCTGTTTTCCCAAGCGTAACACTCAGGAATAGCGCCCGCCCCGCCCGGCCCGGACACGGTCCAGACGCTGAAGTCCCTGCCGCATGCGTCACGGCGTTCCTTCCTCGCCCCGCAGATTGCTCATCAACTTCGTGAACGATACGAAGGCCCCGGACTGGCAGGGCTACTTCTACACGGCGCTGCTGTTCGTCAGCGCCTGCCTCCAGACCCTTGTGCTGCACCAGTATTTCCACATCTGCTTCGTCAGCGGCATGAGGATCAAGACGGCCGTCATCGGGGCCGTCTACCGGAAGGTGGGTGAGGCCAGGCCTGGCGCACGGGCCCGGCCGTGGCCCCAGACCCTGCGGGGGGGGGGGGGGGGGCTTGGCCGGCTCGCCCCCCTCTCCCGCCCCTCCCAGGACCACCGTGGGGATGCCGAGCCCGGCTTCTGGAGCGGCAGCGTGAGGGTGGCCCCTGTGACATGGCGGGGACTGACCCATCAGGCGCGAGACCTTAGCAAAGCTGATTTCAGCCGTGGGTGTGGGGCATCTGCTTGGGGCCGGGTCGGCCACGGGCAGCTGGATTTCTTGTTATTTTTCAAATTTTTTAAGTTTACTTACTTATTTTGAGAGAGACCAAAGCAACGTGGGCAGGGGAGGGGCAGAGAGAGAGAAGCTGGGAGCTGATGCGGAGCTTGAACTCACAAAACAGTGAGGTTGTGACCTGAGCCGAAACCCAGGGTCAGACGCTTAACCGACTGAGCCACCTAGGCGCCTGCGTAGCTGAATTTCTTAGGTGGCACCTGACGTGGGAAAATCCGGGTTCACATCCTGTCTCTGCTGTTGATACTCTGGGCTGCTTCTAACTCTCCATTTGCACTGAGCAGGACGTCCTTTCCCTCGATAGTGGAATACATAGGATTTGTACACATCCAGCTGGTTTTGTTTTTGTTTTTTAATTTATTGTGAGAGAGAGAGCGAGACAGTGCGTGCAAGTTGGGGAAGGACAGAGAAGAGAGAGAGAATTCCAAGTAGGCTGTGCAGTGTCAGCACAGAGCCCGATGCGGGGCTCAAACCCAGGAACTGTGAGATCATGAGCCGAGCTGATCTTGGATGCTTAACCGACAGAGCCACCCAGGCGCCCTTGTACATCCGGCTTTAAAGGAATTTCTTGGTTCCTTCATTTCTTAGCTTCTGGGGCAAAGACACTGCTTGAGCAGGGTTGACAAGAGACTGCCTAGGAGACAGTCAGGAACCGTGGACTGGTCATTGGTGCTCAGCCCTGTCTGTAAGTTAGACTCCCCTGGAGACCTTCCAAAACCCCTGGTCCCCAGGCTACACCATCGACAAACAAAATCAGGATCTCTGATTTTGGGTGGGACCTGGGCACCAATGTTTTTTAAACTCCCCAGGTAATAGTGTGAAACCATGTTTGCGAACCAGGATAATTTTATCCTTCCAGGAGATGTTTGGAAAATGTATGGAGACAATTTTGGTTCTCTTAACTGGGGGTGGGGCCATCTAGTGGGTAGAGGCCATCTAGGGGATGTGGTGAACACCCCACAGCGCACAGGTTGGTCCCACAGAGAAATACCCACCTTCAAATGTCAGTAATGCCAAAGTTGAGAAGCCCTGACCTTGACCTTGCTCCTTGAGTGTTCTCTGCAGACGAATGGCGTCTGCATCATCTGGGAGCTTGTAAGAAATGCATAGCCCCAGGTTCCATCGCCGTCCTACCAAATCTGAAACCACACTGTAAGTAACTTCGCGGGTGATGTGTGTGCACCCTGAAGTGTGTGAGGCCCTGGTTGAGGCCATCTCTGGGGTCCTTTCCATGTTGAAGAAGTCAGGGCGAGGCAGTGAATGTCATTGGTAACAGCGGGAGCTTTGCGATGGGACAGACGAGGCAGCGAGGGAGGAGAAAAGAGAGTGGGCTTTCCACTCTTGAGCTGTCTTCTTCCTTCGCAGGGGCCTGGAGGGTGAGCCCCAGGCTGTCTCCTGCCGCCCTCACCTTCTTCCTCTCTCCTTTGTCCTGCAGGCCTTGGTGATCACCAATTCAGCCAGAAGGTCTTCCACGGTCGGGGAGATCGTCAACCTCATGTCCGTGGATGCCCAGAGGTTCATGGACCTGGCCACGTACATCAACATGATCTGGTCAGCCCCTCTGCAGGTCGTCCTTGCCCTCTACCTCCTGTGGCTGGTGTGTGTTTGACGTCATTCGCGTGGTGCAGAGGGAGGGACCGCCACATGTGGGCGGCGGGGGGGTGAGGGAGTGGGTGTTCGTAAACAGAACCTCTGTATTCCTTGCCGTCATTCACGTTTTACTTTCTGGCCTGTTAGACAATTGGTGGATATCTTATCCCTTCCCTTGGTCACTGGGTTTATGCCCTTTTTTTTTGGTGGCATGACAATTGTTTGCGTTTGTCTTTTTTTGACAGTGCATGTAATTAGTAACCTCACAACATACACACCGTATGTCTCCTACTGTATCCTCCCAAACACTAACCAGGTTCCCTTTATTCACTAGTCCTAAACTGTGTTGGTCAAGATTCTCTGAGTTGCAAGGAAGAGAAATGGATTTTAAAACAGTCTAGGCAAATAAAGGGAATTTTGTGGGTGCATGCAACTGCAGAGTGCAGAGTACAGAGTATGGCTTCAGGCATGGATGGATCCAGGAGTTCAAGCAGTGCCAGGAGGACTCAGTCTCACCCTTCTCATCATTTCTTGGCCCTATTTCCCTCTGAGTTGACTTTGTTCTCAATGGGATTTCCCTCAATGGCTTCTATCCCTTTAGGTTTATATCCTCTTTACTGAGAATGGTGTCCAAGAAAAGAGAATATTGCATTCCTCCTTGCCTCAGCCAGAGTTTCATGGAGGACTTAAGTTGATGAGATGCTCGTAGCCTAACCTCTGCCTTATTCTTTGTCACCTCTGAGCCTTTTCTTCTGCCGGGAATTCCTTTCCCTCTTTCTTTGCTAAGGATGCAGTGCTACCCATCGTTTAAGGCTGTGGCAACTGCCACATCCACTAATTCCTTTTTTTTTTTTTCTTTAAATTGTTTTAATGTTTATTTTATTTTTGAGAGACAGAAAGAGAGTGAGCAGGGGAGGGGCAGAGAGAGAGGGAGACACAGAATCTGAAGCAGGCTCCGAGCTGTCAGCACAGAGCCCGACATGGGGCTTGAACTCAAGAACCATGAGATGGTGACCTGAGTTGAAGTTATTAGCGCTTTACCGACTGAGCCACCCAGGCACCCCACCACTAATTCCTTTTCGTTCTCAATGAGACTAATTTCTTCCTTTTTTTAAACCCACTAACTTTAGTATAGGAGTTCCTGTGATATTACATTCTGGAATAGTCTTTTGCTGCTCAGTGTACCAGCCCCTCCTCTCCTGATAAATGTGTCGGTTACTCACGGGCTCGGTGTCCTTCTTGTCTTATTTTTTATTTCCCACGACTGCAGTCCCACAGGGCCCTGGTGCCTAATAGGTGCACAGTGACTTATCTGTTGATATGACTATAGTTTACATTTTTTTGGTCTGTTTATGGAGCAGATGAGGGATTATAAATTGTTTCTGGTGATGAAACTTAGAAGTAAATACCAGAATCTAAATGTCTTTTTGGGCCTACATCTTGGGGTATCCACCTCCCCAGAAAGCACAGCCCTGGGTGAAATATTTCTGGAGCACATCTTTTAGAATTGGCCTTCAGGGCAGATTTATAAAGCATGAGGAAAATGGTTTTGTTTCAGATGAGGGTTGCTGGATGTGCTATTGACATTTGGGGTCAGATCATTTTTTCTTGTTGGGGAACTAGCCTGTGGACTGCAGGATCGTCGAGCAGAGTCCCTGGCCTCTTTGCACAAAATACCAGCAACACAAATCTCTCTCCGCACCCCCACCCCCACCCCCATGCCACTTGGGACCCAGATGTCTCCAGACATGGCCTCATGTGTCCTGGGAAAAATTCTTCCCTGGTTGGGAGTTACTAGTTTAGATAGAAAATAGGATTTCTCGGGGCTCCTGAGTGGCTCAGTCGGTTGAGCGTCTGACTTCGGCTCAGGTCCTGGTCTCACAGTTCGTGAGTTCGAGCCCCACGTCAGGCTCTGTGCTGACAGCTCGAAGCCTGGAGCCTGCTTCAAATCGTGTCTCCCTCTCTCTCTGTCCCTCCCCTGCTCTCTCTCTGTGTCTTTTTCTCTCAAAAACAAAAAGACATTAAAAAAGAAAGAAAATAGGATTTCTCTGTTTGACCATCACAAACACTGCATAGGATAGCGATGCTGGAGTGAGCTCAGGAGTCAGACTGCTTGGGTTCAAACCTTGCCTCTTCCATCGTCAGCTTTGTGACCTTGTTACTTGATGTCACTCCTTTGGAAATTGGTGATGGTAACGGTACCTCTCATCAGAGGGATGTTGGGACCAAGGAATGAATCAAAGCAGGTGATGTTCAGAGAACAGTGCATGGTATATAGATCTGCCCAGTGTCTTTTCATTACTATTTGCTGTCAGAGTTCATTCTGAATGCTTTAGGTGGGGGGTAGAAATCACCTTCATTCTCAGAGGTGGATTAATCGTCCCTGGACGGAGATATGTCACAAACCGTCTGGAGCAACAGCAGCATTTTTGGGGAGAATAGGACTGTTGTCCCTGAGGGTGATTACCTGGAAGAGACTAACGCTCCTGGTTTTCCAAATGCCGAATGGGAAAAAAAAATCACATCACCCTCTGGCTCCATCTGTGTGTAGCTGCTGAGTACATGTGCACTGGGCCAGTTTCTCAAGCTGTTTCTTTTTAGGTGTAGAAGGTACAAGATGTAGATCTGTGGCTTATCCTGACCTCTTAATCTGGCTGTCGATCCCTTATCTGCAATTGTGATAACAGAACAAGTCTGCCGCCTCTTATCTACAAATCCCCAAATCCAGAAGCTCTGAAAGTTTTCCTTAATTCATTTGGTGCCAAAACCTTACTTGAACTGATGTGAAGTACTTATGATCTTGATGATCTCTCTCAGTGTGAATACTCTGGCTTTGATGCTGGAAAAATCAGTGTATTTGATTATGGAGGGCACTCCCAGGGCCCCAGTGGGCATGTAGGGACACGCGGGTGTCAGCGGTCCCCAAGACCCCGCCAGGCTGACGAGTAGCTAGGAAGACTCATGGCCCTGATTTGTACAGCAGGATGAGCAGAGGGTAAAGGCACAGGGGGCGGAGTCTGGGGGAAGCAGGTACAGACTTCCAAGAGTCCTGTCCCATCAGAGTTACACAGGATGCACTCAGTTCCCCAGCAGCAAGTTCTGACAACGTGTGAAATGTTACCAGCCAGGGAGGCTTGATAGAGACCGGACGCCCAGGGTTTTTATCGGGGGCTGGTCACATAGGCAGACTCTGCCTGGCACAAACTTGCAGAAGGCAAGGGGCGGGGGGTTCCACGTAAACCATATCGTTTGTACTAAGAGTTGAGGCCTGGTGAGCCCCTCTTACCAGTCCTGAGAATGGTGGCAACCCTCCCCAGATCCAAGCTCCCAGATCCCAGCCAGGGGCCAAATTTGTAAAGCAGGCCTTTAAGCAAGATAAAGCACCAGGCTGGCTGTGTTAACTCTCTTCTGCTTAACGTCTCAATACCTTCCTAAAGTTCTAATTTGCGAAGCTCCTCTGGACCCCAGGGTCTCAGATAAGGGGCCTGCATGCTCTTAAAGGGGTTGTGGGACCCCAAGAGATGCTCAGGAATGAATCTGAAAGTTCCTAACAGCCCGTCACGGGGTAAAAGTGACGCAGTTGTCCTGAATGCACTGGGCCAGGTCTGCGGAGTCCCTGTGGAGGGGCTCAGCTGGAAAGCCCTGTGTTGAAGGCCTGTGTTCTCTTCTGTCCTTAGAATCTGGGCCCCTCCGTCCTGGCCGGAGTGGCTGTGATGATCTTCATGGTTCCCGTCAACGCCGTGATGGCCATGAAAACCAAGACCTACCAGGTAGGGTGTCTGCCTCCATAGGGCCCCACGCGGAGGCCCTTGCTGGACGCCTTTCCATTTGGATTTTAGCCGAGTTCTTTCTGCCCAGGCCCAGGGGTTCTCAGCCTCACATCCCTGCTGGGATCCCCCGAGGAGTTCTCGCAAATGCTGATGCCTGGGCTCTTTTTCCGGGATTCTGATTCACCTAATATGGATAAGGCCTGGGCATCACTTCTTGAAGCTTCCATAGTGATGACAACGGACAGCCAAGGTTGAGAACTCCCAAAGTAGTTAGGCCTCACAGGCCAGTGACAAAAATCACATCCGTGGGCCTCCGAGAATTCCTTATTTCCCACGGAATTTAGTCATTTATGTGTTTTATATGCATTTTCAAGAGTGGAATAAAAACTAACCTTGACTCCCCGCCGCCCATTACCTTATGCTAGCCCTTCCACTGTTTTCAGAAATGCTTCTTAACTTTTAAAACCTCCAAGTAACAACAGCGCATGCCTTTTCCTTATAAAAGATGTTCAGTGGATACACAGTGTGTAGATTAAAAGGGAATGCCCCCTTCCCTGCTCCCTCAGTCCCAGTGAACACACCAAAGCAAAGCCTTCTAGAACTTTACATGTATTTATAGAGAGATCTCATTATCTAGTTGGGTCTGGTGTGTTTTTTGTGTGTGTGTTTTGTGCTATTACCATCATATATGTTTATACACCGACCCATTTGGCCAGCACGGTTTTAGCATTTGTCACCGCGTCTCAGGGATCCTTCTGTGGCGTAGTGTGGAGCCTGACTTCATTCTCTTGATCTGGTGCGAGATGGTCCGAAACAGAGAGGGGTCGAGGTTTTTGTCTCTCATCCCCTATTGATGGCTATTTATGATGTGCCTGTGGGATTTCAGCTGAGAGCGCTTGGCCACATCAATGACGCAGTAGGAGAGACGCGTCCCAGGACCTGGGTCCTGTTGGAAAGAGGCCTCAGCAGGTGCGGGTGGGAATAGGGTAAACAGTGAAGGGGCTCTGTCCCTACGGCCCTCCCTTGAAACCACTTCGGTCACTGGCTTCTGCTTCACGTGACAAAAAAAAGAAGCATCCTCATCTGTGACCCAGGAGTGACCACGGCACTCGTGATAGGTTCTCGAGAGCCTTCAATGACTAGGTGCATGTCAGATGTATCTGGAAAATGCCAGATGGTATTAGCAGCATTTAACAGTGGTATGGCCCAGTAAAGAAGCTAAAAAAATGGAGGGGAAAATAAGTCCAGCATCATTATCTGTCTTGTGTTTGGATTAGCAGAGTAGGACCCCTGCCTTTCTTCTTTCCTGGACACCTGCTTCGCAAATCTAAATCTAATTGGTGTCTCTACGTCCAGCGGAAGGGATCCAAAGCAGTTTTTTCTCTGGTGTAAAAGAGAGTAGCATACATAAGGATTGCAGGGTCGATTCCCCACCCTTCTAGGACGGCCTGGGGCCAGGGCCAGAAGTGAGCCCCTTGCTGTGGTGTTGATTGCTCCTGTCTCCAAAGGTGGCCCACATGAAGAGCAAAGACAATCGGATTAAGCTGATGAATGAGATTCTCAACGGAATCAAAGTGCTAAAGCTGTACGCGTGGGAACTGGCCTTCAAAGACAAGGTGCTGGCCATCAGGCAGGAGGAGCTGAAGGTGCTGAAGAAATCGGCCTACCTGGCAGCCGTGGGGACCTTCACCTGGGTCTGCACACCTTTCCTGGTGAGTGAGGCCAACCTGATCCCGGCCCCCCTCGCTTTATGTTTTGTTGTGTTTGCAAACCTACATAGTTTTAAAAGGTCACGAGTTAGCAGGCCCCTCTCCTCCCACTCCCTTCACAAAGTGCTCCCTCCCCACAAATTTATGTTATTCAACAGCACTCAGTAGCTTCCAGCCCAGGGACACCCCAAAGTAGCCAGTTCAGGAACTGCTTGCTGGGCTCACGAGATAAGAAATTTGTGCCAGAATGTCAGTCAGGCTCCCTGCTTCCTTCCCTGAGAGCTTCTTCCTAAGAAAGCAGACCAGCTGAACCCAGTGGTGTTCTTGGTGCCACAGTTGGGCTACATTACAGTGTCAGCTTCTGATCTCTTGCCAGATGGTCACAAACCGTGGAGGTGGCAGAGCCAGACGCACTGCACAATGTCTTTGTTTACTGTCTGTCTCCACTAGAATGTCAGCTCCGGGAAGGCAGGGACTGTGTCTTCTCTGTTTATTGCTACACCCTCAGTGCATACAATTGTGCATAGAAGGTGCTCGACACATACTGGTCATTCACTGTAAAAACAACAACAGGTGAAACGATTCAGAAAGTCCGAAGATGAAAATATATTGTCTTCCCTTCCATCTGTCCCTTTCCTCCAAAGCAACAGTTTCATGTATCTTTTTAGAAAAGAAATATTTGTGGATGTAGTTGCTAAAAAAAAATATATTTTTAATATATTCAAATAGAGTCATACATACTTAGTGTTCTATACCTCTTTTGTACTTTGAGATATGACCATTTTGTGCGTTCACATCTGCTTCATCTGTTTATTTATTTTGGAAGAGAGAGCGCACATGAACAGGGGAGGGACAGAGTGGGAGGGAGAGAGGGGGTGGGAATCCCAAGCAGGCTCTACAACGTCAGCACAGAGCCCGATGCAGGGCTTAAACTGATGTACTGGGCGATCATGACCTGAGCTGAAATCGAGAGTCAGACGCGTAACCGACGGAGCCACCCAGGCGCCCTGCTTCGTCTGTTTTAATGAAGCGTGGATGTTCAGTGCATGAATGTGCCAGAGTGGACTTAAGCGATCTCTTATTGCTGACTTTTTAGGATAGTCCCTGTTCTTTGCTATTATGATCCGTGTTGCATTGAATGTTCCGATATGCAAGTCTTGAATCCTTTAATGGGTCTGTCCCTGGCTGGGCAACTTTGAAAGTTTAGAGACAAAGTTTCTACCCCTAGGCCACGAGACCATATAAAGATGGGCTGTGGAAACCCCTTAGGCACAGTGCACTGTTACGAATAGTTAAGAATAGGGGCGCCTGGGTGGCTCAGTCGGTTGAGCGTCTGACTTCGGCTCAGGTCATGATCTCACGGTTCATGAGTTCGAGTCCCACGTCGGGCTCTGTGCTGACAGCTCAGAGCCTGGAGCCTGTTTCCGATTCTGTGTCTCCCTCTCTCTCTGCCCCTCCCCCACTCACACTCTGTCTTTCTCTGTCAAAAATAAACACTAAAAACAAAAAAAAAAGAATGGGGCACCTGGGTGGCTTAGTGGGTTGAGTGTCTGACCTCAGCTCAGGTCATGATCTCCCCATTTCATGAGTTCGAGCCCCACATCCGGCTCTGTGCTGACAGTGCAGAGCCTGCTTGGGATTCTTTCTCCCTCTCTCTCTGCCTCTCCCCCACTCACACTGTCTCTGTCTCTCTCAAAATAAATAAACTTAAAAAATATATAGTTAAGAATCATGCCCCCGGGTTCATTTTTTTTGTGTCTTTATATTTTTAATTATATCATGATTATCTTAATGCTGTCCTAATAATGACTGTTATTTCTCAGCCCTGTTGGCGAATATATATTCTTACGGGAGGTTTCTGTGAACTGTAGTCACACGTTTTCATAAATGGGAAGCTTTTCTATTACAGTATTATCAGCTTCATTCGAGTCACAGGTGGAATGTTTAAGGAAAGTCTTGCATTTTCAGGGTGTGTCAAAGTGTGTTCCTTCTGACGCTGGGTTTTTCATCAGGCTCGACTTCATGTCTCCCAGAGTCTGAACTCGCCCAGGAGGCAGTGGGGTGGAAAGCAGTGAGGATCCAACTCGAGCCCACATCAGAATCACCTGGGAGGCTTGTTGAAACAAGATCCAGTAGGTCTGGGTGGGGCGTGAGTATTTGCATTGCTGACGGGTTCCCTGGCGTTACCGATTGCCCTTGGTTGGGGTCCACACTTTGAGGAGTGGAGTAGATGCCCACTGTTGACAGTGTGGTCGAGGCCCAGTAGCATCAGCATCGCCAAGTCGCTTATTAGACATGGAGACTCAGGCCCTACTGCAGACCGGCCTAAAATAGGATCTGAATTTACTGAACACCTCCGCCCCGCACCCAGGTGGTGGGTACGCACGTTGAAGTTTGAGAAACGCTGGCAAAAAGCAGAAGTGAGCAAACCTTTTCTGCAAAGGAGCAGTTCGTGAACGTTGTAGACATTCTGAGCCATCCAGCGTCTGCCCCAACTCTTGTCGTCTGCCAGCGTGGCCGTGCATAATACCTCCATAAACGGACGTGGCTGTGTTCCTGTAAAAATGTATTTATAGACCCTGAGATTTGAATTTCATGTCATCTTCCTGGGTCATAAAATACTATTATTTTGATATTTAAAAAAAAATGAATCGTGTAAAATGGTTTAAGCGCGTGGGCCAGACAAAAACAGGTGTGGAACCCTGGCTTGGAGTCTGGATGCCTGCTGAATTTTACTGCCAGCTCACGGTGTGCCCTGAGGCCGGTCAGTCTACCTCCCTGCCTCTGGGTTTTTGCAAAAGAAACACGAAGGGGTTAGGCCACAGGGCTTGTCACGTGTGGGCCCCCCGCTCCCATGCCCACCCTGGACATCCCCAGCCAGTCATGGGGTTCTCTCCCAGGCGGCCCGCCAGGTGATTGCTGTCAGCTGACTGACTACAGTTGGCACACGAAGTGACATCTTTTAGCTGTTCTGGGACTCCGAGTTCTGTTCGATCCTTTCTGGCTCACGTGCGCCAGCCTTCTGGGCTAGAAGGTTCTGCCAGCTCATTCTTTCAGAACACTCGGTCTCCCTAACTTTCTCCAGGTCTCTGACAGCTTTCTTTGGTTTTTAGAAGTAAAAAGTATTCGAAGACTGGATGGTGGTTATAGAGGGTGTGCTTTTGATTATTTTTCCTTTAAACTGTTAAATAGTTTCTGTGTGTTTGTAACTATTAAATATTCTCCTTTGCACAGGTGATACTCATTTTTTTTTTAATTTTGGTTTTGCCTATTTTGAGAGAGAGAGAGAAAGAATGCAAGCAGAGGAGGGGCAGAGAGGGAGGGAGACAGAATCCCAAGCAGGTTCTGCGCTGTCAGCTCGAACCACGACATCATGACTGAGCCAAAATCAAGAGTTGGACGTGGGACCCCTGGGTGGCTCAGTCAGTTAAGCGTCCAACTCTTGGGTTCAGCTCAGGCCATGATCTCACAGTTTGTGAGATAGCGTCAGGCTCTGTGCAATGTGACCATCACAGGTGTCTCCAGACTTTGTCAGGTGTCCCTCCAGTTGAGAACTGCTGGTCTGCAAGGAAAGGCACAGCCTTTTTCCTCTTCAGCCCTAGTCACTCAGCTTCTTTTTTTTTTTTTTTTTTTTTTTTTTGAGTGCACAGAAAGCCTGTGCATAAATCAGCATAGCAGTGACTATACATAATAAATGTAATTAAACCTATGCATCTCTTTTATTTACTTTACTTTCTTACAAGTGATGGCAAATCATAAAGAAATCCAAGGCGTTTTGAATTGTACTTTTTGTTTTTTTTCTAATAGGTAAAGATCTGCAGCCAGGGGGAGTAAGTGACAGGGTTTTTTTAATCTGTGGGTTTGGTTAGACTTCGGCTGGGGAAGCCTTTTCCCATGACCCTTGGTTCTGGTCCTCTGGTCCTCAGGTCCTCTGACCCAGTGTATTCTTTCTAGCTTGTCCCTGTATGTGCTGACTTTTCACTTCACGTCTCCTGCCCTAGCCTCCGCCAGAAAGCCATGGCCCAGGAGATGCTTAAGAGGGGGACTGGCTTTTCTGGACCGTGAATTTGCCACTCACTACGGGGGAGTGGGGATGGGGAAAGGCAGGGGCAGCGGGCTTCCAGAGGCGGAGTCCATTAAGCTGCTGGGCATGAAACCGATGAGCCTGGGTGTCACTTGGGGACCGTGGCCCCGGCTCAGACACCTAAGCCTCTGACTACATTAGGATGAAATATGTAGCGTTTGGTTCTCTTGGAAGGTGTTGGCCTATTCTTTCCACTGGCGAATTCCTGTGCTTCAAGAATGATGAGGTGTTTACCCCCCAGTAGGGTTGATGGAAGACAGAGGCCTAGGGAGGTCAGACAGGAGCAGGGCTGACATTGTGGCGGGATTAATGGGCCTGTTTTTCTGAAATGCAGAGCCTGGCATCTATCACGTACGCTTAATGCACTTTGCTAAAATAGTAGCCCCAGGCAGCCGTCAATATTTAGCATTTTCTGTCTTAGAAGATTTATGAGCTTTTCGCCTTCTACTTACCCTGTATCTCCCTTCGTTAGGACGATTATCATTCCATATGGCAATTATTCTCTGCTGATCAGATCATCCATGGACCTTATCTTTTTTTTGTTTCCTCCTGCTTGTATCTCTGGGCACGTGGTACACATTCATTAAATGTAATGTGGAGGAAAACCTGAATGAGTAAAAGATTTGAATAAGCCATGTTAGGAACTATTTTTCAATTGGCAGAAACCTAACTCCAACTGACTAAAGTTAAAAAAAAAAAAAAAGTGGGATTTTGAAGTCACAAAATTGAAAAGTATAGGAAAGTGCTGGTTTTGACCATGACTGGGGTTTCAGGAATGGCTGGATCTAGGTATTTCAAAGGGAATGACCCCCCTCTGTCTCTCAGCTCTGCATTCTCCATGGGGTTTTCTTTCGGGCAGTTCATTTATGGCCAAAGTCACGTCCTGATACTCGGAGAAATTTTGTTTCCCAAAAGAAAATTGCAGTATTGTAACCAGAAGCAGGAATGGATGCTGGGCAGACAAAAAGAACACAGGTCCACACACACAAGAGGAGTTGGGCTGGAGTAGATGGGCTCACCTGTGAGCTGCATTTCTCAATGTGGAGGCACTCTTAGCTCTTGGAGCGGCACCCTTGTTCTTCATTGCTTGCAGAAAACTCCTCACCTCCTTGACTTTCACCCATTACAAGGCTGTGGCACACTCCAGCCCCCAACTCGCCTACAGCCCCAGTCTTTGCGCTGACCTCACTTGCCTCCACACACGTCCAGATACCCCGCTGCTGGAGAGAACTCCGTTGACACCTGCTTCCCCCAGACTGTGAGTCTCAGGAACGCCCAGCCTGCCTCGCTCCTCGCCACACAGTGCCGGTACACAGCAGGTGCTCAATTAGTCGTTGAGGAAGAATGAACTCCACTTCCTGGAGAAGCCAGGGCTGTGGAACTGATGGGCCACGTGCGGTTGCTCCCTGTCTTCGTGCGGATAGTAAATACACCATATAGCACGCTAATCCGTGGGGCTACGGAAAAGAAAAAGATGCGAGACAGAGCAGTAGGGAGGGCTTGTGGTTTTAAAAAGGGTGGTTGAGCACCTCACTGAGGAGGTGACGCTTGAGTAAAGGCCCGGTGGAAGTGAGGGCCCCCACCAAGGAGAGGGAAAAGCACATGCAAAGGCCCTGTGGCAGGACTGTGCCCACCCCATAGAGGGAATAGTCATGGAGGCCACGGCAGATAGGAGAGGAGGTCAGGCAAGTTACAGGGAAAGGATTTTACAAACCAGACAAGCCCTGGGGCCTGAGTCAAGACTTGGCTTCTCCACTAAGTAAAGCAGACTGACTTTAGGAGGTGGTTTTTTTGTTCTTAGTTTTTTTTTGTTTGTTTGTTTGTTTTGCTGAAATATAATTCACTGTGTTAAAGCATACAACCCAGTGGTGTTTAATATGTTCACGAGGTTGTGCAACCATCAGCACTGTCTAGTTCCAGAACATTTCTAACAGCCCAGAAGGGAACCCTGTAGTCACTGACAGTCCCTCCCTACTCTTCCAGCTCTAGCTAGCACACGTTAACCTACTTTTTTTTTTTAATGTTTATTTATCTATTTTGAGAAAGAGAAAACAAGCAGAGAAGGGTCAGAGAGAGGGAGAGAAAGAATCCCAAGCAGGCTCCGTGCTGCCACTGTGGAGCTGAACATGGGGCTCGAACCCCCGAACCGTGGGATCATGACCTGAGCCAAAATCTAGAGTTGGACGCCTGACCCACTGAGCCACCCAGGCGCCCCACTCATCTCCTTTCTGTCTCTGTAGTTTGCCTCTTGTGGACGTTTCCTATCCCTGGAATTACATAAGACACGGTCTTTGATGCTCGTTCTGGCTTCTCTTTGATGTAGCATCGTGTCTTCACGGGTCATCCATATTGTAGCACGTGTCAGCACTTCATTCCTTTTTATGGCTGAATACTGTTCCTTTGTGTGGATCTATCGGGCATTTTGAGTGAGAGTGTCTTCAGCTGAGAGCCTAGTGCGTCATGTAGCTTGTTGATGTCTCAGAGCCAGAACAGCAACCAGCTCCAGCTCTCCTTTGCAGTGCCTTGCCCTTGGGGCCCGGTGAATAGATTCTTCGGAAGAGTGGACCAAGGAGTTTGGACTGGGTCCTGTAACCAGAAATAAAAACAGCTGCCATATATTGCGTTTTACCGTGTCCCGGGCAGTGTGCTAAGCACTTTGCTTAAATGCCTGCTTTGTCGCGGCCAGCAGCCCTGTGCACGTGGAGCCAGATTCCCTTATTTTGTAGATAGGAAAGCAGAGGCTTGCTTGGAATAGGGAGGTGACACAGGGTCACACAGCTGATTCCCGGCAAAGCTGTTGGTTTTCATTTTTAAGCTGTGTTACCCTCCAGTAGGTAGCAAAGAAATGGGGCAGCAGACACCCTGAAAGTGCCCTGGACCACTGCCGCACCAGGGACAGGGCTCAAACTCAGACATCCTGGCTCCCGGCAGCCTGCTCTGAGCTTAGGGAAGCAGAGGCCTGGGCAGTTTATTTCCCACAGGGAAAGCCTTTAATGGCTCTGTGATCCTGGGGCTGATGTGGGGGGCAGGGACTTGTGTCCGTCTGTCGGGGTCCAGGGTTGTCCAGATTGCTTCTGATAGCGTGTCCTGGGTGATCTCGTGGGACACCTCTTATTGGCCTCGCCCGGCAACACCTGGCAATTCTGTGTCGCCAGCAGTAAAGGGAGAGGCACAGAAATCCTCCTGGTGATCTCATGCCTCCCTCCCCAGCTGAGCAGCCCGGCCCTGGATTATTGAGGGCGTCCTCCCTTTCTCCTGGTCAGGGAGGTAATGTGCTGCTGTCTCAGACAAGTGAACCCCCATCCTGGTCGGCCTGCAGCCTGGGTAGTAAAATCCCAGGAGGCACCCCAGGGCTTAATGCAAGTCTGACTTCTGGGAAAAGTGGTACCTTTGGCCGTTATTTTTGTTTTCCCTTTTGTTTTTTAATTTTTTTTTTTTTATATTTATTTTTGAGAGAGAGAGAGGGAGAGAGACAAAGGGTGAGCAGGGGAGGGGCAGAGAGAGAGGGAGACACAGAATCCAAAGCAGGCTCCAGGCTCTGAGTCGTCAGCACAGAGGCCGACATGGGGCTCAAACCCATGAACCATGAGATCATGACCTGAGCCAAAGTTGGACTCTTAACTGACTGAGCCACCCAGGTGCCCCTCTTTTTTTTTTTTTTTTTTTTTAATGTTTTACTTAGTTTTGAGAGAGCACAGGCAGGGAACGGGCAGAGAGAGAGAGGAACAGAGGATCCAAAGTGGGCTCCACGCTGACAGCACAGAACCTGACGTGGGGCTCGAACCTCAAGATCATGACCTGAGCCGAAGTCGGATGCTCAGTCCACTGAGCCACCCAGGTGCCCTGATCCCTCCCCCCCCACCCCCTTTTTTTTTTAAATGTTCCTTTCCCGGGGATATAAAATCATAAATTCTGTGAGCTGGAAGGAACTTGAAATAGTGGCATTCCCTGTCGCCTCCACACCCATTTCACGGATCAGGCATGTGAGGCATGGCGAGAGGAGGTATCCTGCCTGGGGATTGTCCTAGGTACCGAGAATGCTGCCCTGTACAAAGCACACGCCTGACTTGGTGGAGCTTATGTTGTAGTGCAAGAGACCGACAACAAATACCTACAGTCCTGCAGTAAAAGGTAGCAGTAGGTGCTGTGATATGCGGGAGGTACAGTAGGTGCAGTCACAGGGTTGTTTCAGGCAGAGGGGGGTGGGGTGGCCTCTCCGAGGGTCAGCGGGAGGAGCCAGGCCACTGTCTGGATGGAAAGTCGTTTCCAGCAGAGAAGGTTGCAAGGGCAACGGCCCAGAGGTGGGATTCCACTACTGAGGAATTCTCTGAATATCTGTACGGTGTGCTTTGGAGAAGGTTGGTACAGAGGCCAGGACTTCCAGCTCCTGGTCACTCACTTATCTAGTTCTTTGAGTGTTTACTGAGTGCTTGCCGTGTTCTAGACACTGTCTTAGGCGTTTTCACCTGCGTCTGGCGGCCTGTCACGGGGCAGGTCTGACCACACTGCCCAGGGGACACAAGTCAGTAAAGGACGCTCTGTTTGCAGGTGGCCCTGTCTACATTTGCCGTGTACGTGACTGTCGACAAGAACAACATCCTGGATGCCCAGAAAGCTTTCGTGTCCTTGGCCTTGTTCAACATCCTCCGGTTTCCCCTGAATATTCTCCCCATGGTCATCAGCAGCATCGTGCAGGTACAGGCGAGGCTGGGGTGGGGGTGGGGGGTCAGGGAGGGATTCTCTGGGGACATGAAGCAGGAGGGGAAATGACGCAAATCCCCCTCTGTACCACTCCCTCTGTGTGACCCGTCCCACCGTGCCCGGTTGGCTTGATGAGGCCCCCACGGGGGGCTTTCGTGCTGTTTTGCTCATAGCCCAAAGAAAGGAATCCGTTTTACCTCTTGGCAAGGAACTCACATTTGAGCATAGAAAGCAAATATTGAATGCAGCCAGGTGCTCTGTAAGATTCTGAAATATTTTATCCTGTTCTGATCTGGTCTGTTCCACCCTGCCCTATCTTCACCTGCTTTTTCAAAGAATGCACCTCTCGACTTACTAAATTGATTTCACAACCCACTGATGGGCCTTGACCCACCATTGGAAAAACCCCAACCCAGACCCACCCAGAGTTAATAAGGTCCACACAGTGACCCTGTAAAGAGAGGAAACCGGCCACTTAGTCGCTCTGTGACGCTCCCACCACTTTCCTGCCAGTAGTATTTTTCGTGTTTTTCTCACCAGCATTGAACGCGTTCATGTTGAAAACCCCATTTTCAGCCACAGATCAGCCTTAAGATTGGGTTGTAGAGCTCTGTTGGTATGCTTTATTAAAAAAAGTAAAATAACGAAATGGGGGCTTCTGGGTGGCTCAGTCGGGTAAGCATCTGACTTCGACTCAGGTCATGATCTCATAGTTCGTGGGTTAAAGCCCTGTGTTGGGCTCCGTGCTGGCCATGTGGAGCCTCCTTGAGATTCTCTCCCTCCCTCTCTCTCTCTTTGCCCTTCCCCCACTTGTGCTTTCTCCCTCTCTTCCAATAAATAAATAAACTTAAAAAAAAAAATAAGCCAGCAAATAAAACCCCCTTTTATTATGAATAAATTCAGACGTACACACAGGTAGGGAGAGAACAGTATAATAATAATGAACTGTGTGTAGCACTCCCCCAGATTCAACATTTTGCCACACTTGGTTCGTCTAAATCTTCTTGTCTCCTCTCCTGCCCCACTTCCTTCCTTTCTTTCTCTGCTGAAGAAACTTATTTATGTATTTATGTATTTATGTATTTTTCTAAGATTTTATTTAAAAAAAATTTTTTTTTAACGTTTATTTTATTTTTGAGACAGAGCATGAACAGGGGAGGGGCAGAGAGAGAGGGAGACACAGAATCAGAAGCAGGCTCCAGGCTCTGAGCCATCAGCCCAGAGCCGATGCGGGGCTTGAACTCACGGACCGTGAGATCGTGACCTGAGCTGAAGTCGGACGGTTAACCGACGGAGCCACCCAGGCACCCCTAAGATTTTATTTTTAAGTAAGCTCTACACCCAACTCAGGGCTTGAACTCACAGCCCTGAGATCAAGAGTCGCATGCTTCACAGACTTAACCAGCCAGGTGCCCCTGAAGAATTTCAAAGCAAATCCCAGACCTCTTGACATTTCACCCATAAATGCTTCAGCATAAATTTCTTCTGCTTTTTTTTTTTTCTTTCAACTTATCTTTAGTGAGATAGAGTTGATAAGTACCGTTGCTTAAATTCAAGGTACACACAGCGTGTTGATTTCATATGCTGGCGTATTGCAATGGCATTACCTCTGGCATGTTACCTAACACCTCTGTCACATCACACAATTTTCGTTTCCTTTTTCTGGTGGCAACCAATAAGATGCCAACTTGAGGTTCATAAACAGTGTTGTTGACTGTGGTCACTCTGCATTGTATCTCAGGGACTTAGTTATCCACTGGTAGCAAGTTTTTTAAATTTTTTAATTATTATTTTTTTTAATCTTTATCTACTTTTGAGAGAGAGACAGAGTGCGAGTGGAGGAGGGACAGAGAGAGAGGGAGATGCAGAATCTGGAGCAGGCTGCAGGCCCTGAGCTGTCAGCATAGAGTCTTAGACGGGTCTCAAACCCACGGACTGTGAGATCATGACATGAGCTGAAGTCGGACGCTTAACCGCCTGAGCCACCCAGGTGCCCCCACTGGTAGCAAGTTTTTAACCCTTACACAGGACCACTGCCTTTGGTCATTGTTTCTACAAGTCCCTTGTCATCTGGGGCAGTCCCCCTACCCTCTTTTTTAATACGGGTCGTGGGCTTTTAAAGGAAAACAAACAAGAACCAAAACCTGTTCTGTTTTTTATTCTAAATCCTGCTCTTGTAGGAAACGCAGAGCCTCCAGAAATGAGGGAGGATGTGGGCCCCTCCACACCCAGAGGAAACCACTGAAAGTCGGCCTCGGTCTGTTTTCGCAAAAATGCTTTTAAAAATAACTGCACCCTGTAATTGCCTTCTCTGTAGGCGAGTGTCTCCCTCAAACGCCTCAGGATCTTTCTGTCTCACGAGGAGCTGGAGGCCGACAGCATCGAGCGGAAGCCTGGGAAAGACGGTGTGTGCATTTGGTTCCTCTGTACCTCGAAGGCTACCCTTGGCTTTGGCTGTGCCCAGAAGCCCGTCTGCGAGGCCCCAGGGAGCGGGGGCTCTGCAGAGTGGGGTGGCCTTATCTTGCACCGCCCAGGCGGCTGAACTTCAACTTGTTTCCTTGGTGTGTCCTCACCGAGAGGCAGCTGGAGGTGAGGCCTCCCGCCGAGGGACAGGATCCAGGGCTCAGATCTTGATTCTGTTCTGGGCAGATGGGCGGGCAAACCAAGGACAGATGTTGGGAGACCAGCTCCAACCTTCTAGCTCTTGTCCTTCGGCAGGTCACTTCACTGCTCTGAGTCTCAGTTTCCCCATATGGGTCATGAGGATGAAGGTGCCTTTCTCTAGCAGGGTGTTAACGTGGATTTTTATTGTTGATTGGGTTTTGTTGTTTTTTGGTTGTTTTTTTTGTTGTTTTTTTTTTTTTTTTTTTTTTGTAGCTTACTAATTTATCCTTTCCTCATCAATCCCTCTGAGTGGGGATCTTACTCATGGCTATATCTCTAAGCACTTAATAATAAATATTCATAGCATTACCAGCAGTGACTGTTTTCACTTAAGTGACACTCCTGTCATGCACTTTCTGCTCTAAGGACGTGCAGACACTACCCCACCCGCTGCTCACACATCACACAGAGGAGCTGTGGAAACCCCCATTTTACAGATGAGGAAACTGGCCTAAGTGACCTGCTCACACAGCTAGTTAAGAAGTAGAGTCAGAATTTGCACCCACAGCCGGCCAGTGGAGTCTGTGCTCCAGTCCACTGGACAGTGTCTCCCTCACTGAGCTTTATTGAGCACCTACTATGCACCAAGCAGCACAGCCCTATGTGGTCCATCTCATTATTATCGGTCCTAGTCGACAGATGAGGAAAATGAGGCACAGAGAAGTTAAGTAACTGGCTCAAGGCTCTCCAGCTAGGACATGGCCACGCAGGGATTGGACTCAAACAGTCAGGCTCGGGAGCCCAATAAATACTGTCCGAGGCATGAATGTGTGTAGACGTTGGTTGTAAGGTACAAGTAGTGCCTGGCACCAAGTAGGCATTCAGATGTCTTCGGTGGTGTGTGCAACGCTTAGCCCGGTGCCTGCTGACCCAGTGGTTGTGGTGGCCGTTACGTCCCTAGCGTAAGAGAGGAGCGATCTGGGACATTTCCAACTCAGCCGTCTACGGCCAGGTTCCCCACCCTCGGCACTGCTGCCACTCAAGGCCAGATGGTCCTTTGCTGTGGGGGGGGGGGGGTGTCCTCTGCTTTATAGGGTACTGAGGGGCATCCCGGGCCTCCACCCACTAGATGCCAGTAGCATCCACCCCAGTTTTGACAACCAAAATTGCCTCTAGGCATTATATCCCTTGGGGGGCAAAGTTGCCCTGGTTAAGAACCACTGCTCACCAGATGCTGGAATCTTCTTCTCAACATTCCTGGCCTGTGGTTACCAGTTTCTGCCATCCTGAGGACCTAGTCTCCCCCCTCCCCTCTTCCCATCCTGAGGACCTAGTCCCCCACCCCCAACCCCCCCCCCCCCCCCCCCGTAAATGGTACGGTGCCATCTACTCCTGGTCACATTTCTCTGCCTAACGCAGGCCTGAAATTTGGGACAGCCCATGGAGGTTTCAGAGTAGTAAAATTGCTCACAATTACCTGCAAGTGTCCTGTTGGAAAACCCCTAGGCCTCTGGAAAACCCCAGGCTTGCTCGTGTGGTCCGGGCCTCAGCACCCCCTTTCCACCCTAATGACAGTCTCCTAGGCTGCTTGACTTATTGAGATGTTTATCCACACTCTCTGGGTGCCAGATGGGGCCACTTTGGCCACTCCCGGCCGGGTCTGGTGGTTTTCTAGCTTGTCTGACTCAAGTGGCTTTTCTTTAAATTCCTTAAATAGCACCTTCCAGTTTCCTCCTTGGTCTGTGTTATATCTGGACGGGACGGGACAGGGAGGCCTGGGGACCGGGCTTGTTAGGTTAGGTTAACCAGTAACTTCCTCTTGCAATGGGCTTTTGTTTCTTCTCTGTGTGGGGGAATTTACTTCTTTATTTGACAGCTTGAAAACACGCCCATCTTATCTCTAGGTGGTTTTACGGAGGCTCATAATGAAGGGTCAAAAAAAAATTTTTTTTTTTTTTTAAGTAAGGAGGCATAAAGTATAAAAGGGAGAGAAGGGGAGAGAAAGTAAAGGAAGAGGTGCTGGGAGCTTAGAATCCCAAGGAGCCATTATCCACAGGATGCGGACTTTGTCTTACCGCTCTTCCCTCCCCTATCCACCCTGTGATACCCCACCTCCTGTTGCACAGCCTGCTTTTTCACAGTTCACGTGCCTGCTGTTTCAGGAAGTTGGACCTGCTGCGATGGGAGCAGGGGTGGCGGGAGAAGGGATCCAGGGAGGTGCATTAGGAGGCCACCCTGCAATCCAGTAGCTCTGGGCCAAGGACCCCACTTTGAACTGAAAGCAAGGGCCTAGGGGTGGTGAGGGCCAAGGGCCAGGCCCACCTGATGGAGAGCAGTGCTTGTTCCCTGTTGACCCTGGCTTCTGCTCAGCATCCCCAGCCAGAGCTGCCCGATCTTCCCAAGATGGGGGGACGGGGACCTCAGAGCTATGAGTAAACCCCCAGGGGCTCCCCCCACCCTGTGCGAGATGGGCATCTGGATGGTGTAACCTTCAAGGCAGAGCCCTGTTGTGGTTCCTTCTGCTTTGTGGGTCTGGTTGGGGTTCTTTAGAAACCAGAGCTAATGTAACCAGATAATGTCTAGTGCAAGTTTCTAGCACCTGCCATTGAACTTAAAAAAAGATAAGAGAAAAAAAAAAAAGAGAGAGAGCCTCCTGCTCGTGCTCAGTCCCCAGGCTTCATCTGTGCCTGACCTGTTGTGTCTGGTGCTTTTCAGGTGGGGGCACAAACAGCATCACTGTGAAGAATGCCACATTCACATGGGCCAGGAGTGACCCTCCAACGCTGAATGGGTAAGCCAGGATGTGCAGAGAGCCAGGAGGCTCTGGTCAAATGTGGATTCCAGCCACACTCTAGCTCTTTGACCCTGAATAAGCCACTGTGCCTTTCTGAGCCTCAATTTACCCGTCGGGGAAATAGGTCTAGTCCTACCTGTTAGGGCTGCAGGAAGGAGCAGATGAGAGTGTGCTGGCACAGAGGGTTCCCTTGGATTGTAAAAGACAGAAACCATGCACAGATGGGTTTAGGCAACAGTTTTTGGCCTGCATAACTCAGAGCCACTGTCAGGTACAGCATGATCCAGGGACTCTGTGCCATCAGGATTCTCTCCATCTTGTCTTTGTTCGGTTTCCCTGTGTGCTGCTTCCTTCTCAAGCTGCCTCCCCACTCATGATGGGAAATAGCCCCCGTCAGCTCCCAGTGTGCCTCTTACTTCGGTGGGAGACCCAGCTGGCTCTTATTGGTCCAGGTTGGGTCATGTGCCCCTCACTGAGCCAGGAGAGATAGAGCGTACTGATCGGCCAGGCTGGGTGTAAGGCTGTGATGTTACAGGTTGCAGGCAGGCTTGGGTCTGCTGAAAGGAATTTTTTTCAGAAGGGATTTGTCAGGATGGAATTGTTCTGTCGTCTCCCAGGCCTACAGCTGCCGAGTCACCCTTCCTTGCCACCTCCCCATCTGGTACCAAAGCACACAGTGTCCAGGAATTGACCTGGTTCCCCAAGCAACTTGTCAAGTGTCTCTTATTTGTTTCTGAGCTGGGGAGGCCTTTCTCACTGGCTCTGTCAGGCTTCCTCAAAGGAGTCCCCAAAATACAGGGCCAGAAGGAACCTTTTTAGGGGCCAAATTTATCCCCCATGCCTCTTAACAATTACCTCCTCACTGGGTAGCCGAATTATTGCTGTATATCGACTGAGGAAGCATGGGGGACAGACTCTCTAGAGCAAAGAATCTTGGTAAAATTCTTTCTACACCTGGAAAATTCATGGTGGGGCTGCATGCTTGGGAAGTTCTTCCTTATGTCTAACTTCACTCCTGCCTGCTTCAATTTTAGCTTTTCTCTCTTGTCTGTCTCTCTTGTCTTTTTGTTCCATGCACCTCACCCCCACTTCTGCTCTTGAACTCCCCAAACCTTTCCCCACCCACACCTTTTCTCTTCTCACCCTATAAAAATAACCCATTCTCACCTGGACAGTCACAGGAGCCTCCTCACTGGGCGTCCTCTTCTGTTGTGGCCCCCTCATCCATTCGCCCCTCAGCACAGGAACAAAAGCATAATCGGTTCATGAGCTTTAAACAGTCAGCGATAGCAGAATCTAACGCCTGCACTAATATGTTGAAATCGTAACGGCATCCATCGAAAAGCACAGCCAGGGTGAGTAAACCCAAAGAGGCCCTGACTGCAGCCAGCGACTGGCCCGTGTCATTGGACAGGCAGTCTTGCCAGTGGAGCCTGGAGCTTACTGTCGTACTTGGGGTACCATTGTTTGTGAAAAGATGGTTTCCGTAGAGATGTGTTTCTCAGACTCGGATTCCTCCATGGCAGGTCCCCCGCTTCAAACTCCGAGGCCCCCAGCACAGCGAGCTTTGAGGTTTTCGGGCGTGCCTGCTGCCCACCCACCTCTTCAGGGCTGGCCTTACTCCCCTCTGCCTCGTCCTGTGCCGTCGATTTGTCAAGCCCCGATCACACCTGTTCGTTCACACCCTTGGGCCTTCTCTTAAGCTCTTCCTGGGTTTCTGTGTCTGGTGCTGCTTACTCTTCCTTCACAGTTCACGTTGAGGCTCCTGTCTGTCCCTCAGGTCGCCTGCATGGTTAATCTGGCCCCCTGATCATGATCTGGCCGCCCAGGTGACTCCCGCTGCCTCTGCGTCTCTAAGACCCGTGCGCATCCCAGCGCCTGCCTGGAGCCTCATGTGCCCAGGCCCTCGCACGCTCCCTGAGCCAAGCTTAGCAGTAGGGGCAGCGGTGGTCATTTCCAGACTGGGAAGGCTCCTTCCAGCCCTGCCGTCCGCCTCTCTCCGCTCTGGGTACATCCAGCTCTGGTGGGTCACCACCTGTTTCAGGCAAGGGTGTGGCTGAGGCAGAGCACATTATGTCATTTCAGCATTACCTTCTCCGTTCCGGAAGGTTCCTTGGTGGCCGTGGTGGGCCAGGTGGGCTGTGGAAAGTCGTCTCTGCTCTCAGCACTCCTGGCCGAGATGGACAAGGTGGAGGGCCACGTGTCTGTCAAGGTAGGACAAGGACTGAGGGGGCTGGGGTGGGGGCGTGGCTGGCCTGAGAGGAGAGTCAAGTGCGATGCTGTGGTTTGTTTGATGGCGGCCCCTGTGCAGGAAGCGAGAGCAGCGAGGTCTGCCTCCTTCTCTCGCACTCGCCCTGCTCTTCTCTGTGCCCCCTCGAAGGCCAGAGTTGATGTCGCTTATTTCCCGCTGTGTCCTAACACAGAGAATAGTGCCCAGCAGGTAGTAGGCACTCGATAAATACTCTGTGAACACACGGATGCTCCCTGGTCCACTCACTGCCTCTAATCCTCTCCCCATCTCTGGCCCTCAGTGTGCATCTTGTGGTCTCTCTTGACACGTGAGTCCCTCTGGCTTGTTGTCTCTGTCCGTGGATCTGTGTCTGTATCTCTTTTTATAAATGTAACAAAATGTAACATTTTTGATCTGTGTCTTTGGGGTATTGTGTTGGAGAATTCTGGTTAAGAGAGCTGTTTAAATTCTGAGTGTTTCCTTGAATTCTTAATAGAAGAATGGAAGAAGAACTAGAGATTTATTGGTTTTTAAAATGCACAGGACTTGGAGCTAAGTTGGAATATTCCTCAAGAGAGAATTTAAGAGGCTGCTTCAGTGAACACATGAATCTCGCTGTAAGTCGAGAGCCTTGTTTTGCGTTTAGCTGATTCACCATGAAGGAGTTGCCCTGGAGTAGGAAGCGTCCCTCGAAGTTTCCTGGACGCCAGTCCTTCAGTGTGGTCTGCTAGACTCATCCTGCGGTTGTTTGAGGAGGAGAGTTCTGGGCTCAGACAGGCTCGGGAGAGAATGCACACGCAGCTCCCCTCCCTCTTGGAGACTTAAAATAAACGTGAATAAAGTAAAGGTTCTGAGAAGTCCCACAAGGAGAAGAAAACTGATTTAAGTTTGGTTAACCCAGTGTGTCCCGGGCATACTTGGCCCGTGCAAGTATTTGCATCCCCAGAACTATTGTCCCTTGGAATCTCCTCCTAGGAATGCTGGTTTATGCAGTTGTTTTTATTTCAGAGCAAAGTCCTTTTTTTGTTCTTCGGGTTTTTTGTTTTTGTTTTTTTGTTTGGTGTTTTTGTTTGTTTATATGAGGCCCTTTAGCCTGATATGCGTCGCTAGAAAAGTATACGTTACGTTAGTTGGGTCTACACTGAAGGCATTTAGCTGCGGTTTTCGGAAATATTCCGTCGCTGCTTTGAAAGTACACGTTGTAAAGTGAGCTTAATGGGCAGCGTGCCCTACGTTTCTGGAAGTACGCTCCAAACTGTCCACATTGTGTTCTGCGTCGTTAATGCGTTTCCACCACCGTAGCGCTCTTGGCGTGTCGGGCTGCATGGTTTTCTGCTGTGGTGGGCTTGTCCTATGCTGTGTCACATCCTTAGCAGCATTCCCGCCCTCTGTCCACTAGATGCTGATAGCCGACTCCGGTTGTGATAACCAGGAGGGTCTAGATGTTGTCACATGTCCCCCAGAGAGCAACATTTTTTAAAGTAAAAAAAAAAAAAAAAGGCTTTAAATGCAGAAATGATGCATCTCTTAGAAGCTGAGGGTGCACTGAGTATTTGGTTTGATGAACTGATTTCTCTGACTGGTTATTTTGCCCTGCAAAGGAGCATGCTAGAAATGTGTTTAAAATATTAATTTTCTCCAAATATTTTACTTGGGTATGCCATGTCTGAATTTTCTGTGGGTTCTGTGGTGAGACTGTGACATTTTGGCCTCCTGTCAGTTAGGGTATTAGTTTAGTTATTTATCTGAGAATGAAGATTGAGATTTGAAATACCTGGGTCCCTCTCCCAACCGTATCCCTCTAGAATTCCCTTATGAAAGAACCTTCACTCGTAGCAGCTCCTGGGTGGCTCAGTCGGGTACGTGTCCGACTCCTGGTGGGCTTAGGTCGTGATCTCACGGTTTGTGAGTTCAGGCCCCACATCGGGGTTTGCCCTGGCAGCACAGAGCCTGCTTGGGATTCGCTCTCCCCCCCTCTCTCTGCTGCTCGCACACATGCACGCTCTGTGCGCCTGCCTCTCTCTCTCTCTCTCTCTCCCTCTCTCTCTCAAAAATAGATAAACATTAAGAAAATAATAATAATAATCTTTGCTCCCCTTGCCCTTCCAGTAAAGCCCAGGCTTCTCACCTGGATCCCTGGCCTGGGGTGGGCCGGCCCTTGCTGCCCTCCAGCTCACTCCTACCTGTCTTCCCCTTCACACGATGTTCCAGTCATCCTGGCCTTCCTGTTCCTTGGATGTGCCAGGTTCTACTTGTCTCTGGACCTTTGCTCATGCTGTTCCCTCTGACTGGAATGCTTTTCCATTTCTCCTTTGTCACACCAACTAACCCTCACCTGTTGGTCCTTTGAAACAGATGATTTGACATAGAAGTAACCTTGATTAAATTTCATCAAGGATATTTCCCCAAGGAATCCTTCCCTGATGACCCAAGCTAGGTCTCTCTTTTCAAAGGACTTTTTTTTTTTTTTTTTAATTTATTTATTGAGAGAGAGACAGAGAGAGAGAGAATCCCAGGTAGGCTTCATGTTCAGCCCAGAGCCCAGTGCAGAGTTCAGTCTCACAACTGTGATATTATGACCTGAGCTGAAATCAAGAGTCAGATGCTGAACTGACTGAGTCATCCTGGCTCCCTTTTAAAGGACTTTTTATTGATGTATATATTTATTTTTATTTATTTATTCTAAAGTTTGTTTATTTGAGAGGGACAGATAGCATGAGCAGGGGAGGGGCAAAGACAGGGAGAGAGAGAGAATCCCAAGCAGGCTCTGTGCTGCCAGCACAGAGCCCAATGTGGGGCTTGAACCCACAAAGTCGTGAGATAATGACCTGAGCTGAAACCAAGAGTCAGTCACTTAACCAACTGAGCTACCCAGGTGCCCCTTAAAGGACTTTCTAAAGGACTCATTTTTTTCTCTCTTAGCATTTACCCCAAACTGTAATCAAAGAATTTTTTTTTTTTTTATCACATCAGGGACTTATCTTTTTTTTTAAGTTTTTTTATTTTTGGGAAACAGTGCAAGTGAGCAAGGGCAGACAGATTGGGAGAGAATCCGAGAATGCCACAGAAGGGCAGAGAGAGACAATCCCACACAGGCTCTCCAGTGTCATTGTAGAGCCCGAATCGGGGATACAGCTCACCCGATTTGGGGTTTGAACTCACAAACCGTGAGATCATGACCTGAGCCGAAGTCGGATGCTTAACTGACTGAGCCACCTAGGTGCCCCACTTCTTGAGAGGCAGGAGTTTTGTTCACTGCTAGAGGCATTTAGTGAATTCTTAACTAAATACAGACCTGTAATCTCACTAATGCGGATTTCCGCTCTTGAATTCCTGATATTAGAGTCTGCGATTGACCTAGTGTGGGGTCTGATCCCAGGTCTGGCATCTGAGTCTGTCGTGACTCAGTTTCCCCCTTGCTGAGCGTCTCGGGAAGTAGAATCCTCCTGGCGAGTGGATGGGCCAGCTGCCATCTTGTTAACCGAGTCTGTCTGTCTGTCTTGCTGCCTTCTGTATTTGCTGCCTAGGGCTCAGTGGCCTACGTCCCCCAGCAGGCCTGGATTCAGAATGATTCTCTCCGAGAAAATATCCTTTTCGGACGCCCGCTCCAGGAACGGTATTACAAGGCAGTGATCGAAGCCTGTGCCCTCCTCCCAGATCTGGAGATCCTGCCCAGCGGGGACCGGACGGAGATTGGTGAGAAGGTCAGTCGGTACAGCCTCAGCATGGCGCCTGTATCAGTCAGCCACAAAATCTTAGGGGCTTGTGTTAAACACTTCTTCTCCCTTTTGACTGTGGTTGGCTGACCCACACTGGGCTCAGTCAGGCAGCTCTGCTCCGTGTCACGGGCCAGCTGAGCTCGCCTGTAGGCCATGGGGTTGGCTGGGGTCCGCCCCGCATGGCTTTTTGCTGGGGCTTCGGCTGAAGGGGCGATAGCTCTACAGGGGGACACCCTTCTCGTGGTGACAGCAGAAGCCCAAGAGAGACAGAAAAACCACATGGTGTCCCTTAAGGCATATTGTCCTTTTCACCTGGTTGAACTGAAAGATGGGAGAGCAGGAAGTGCCCTTCGCCTTTGCAGTCATGTGACTGCGGAGTCACATGACAGGGCGCTCTACAGGGAGGAGGGGTGCCAGTGATTCAGATGTCCACAGTCCCTTTCAAAGCAGCGATAATAGTAAAAATAATATGGTCGCCAGCAGCTGTTGGGCATTTGCTCTGTGCCAGGTACCGTGATAGACATTTTTATGTATTTCATCCTCATGGCAAGCCCATGAGAGGGGATTGACTGTCATTTGCATTTCATGGTTGAAGAAAGAGAGGCATAGAGGGGGCTAAGTGACTTGTCCAAACACCTTCCCACTAATGTTTGCTTATTTTTGAGAGAGAGAGACAGAGCGTGAGCGGGGGAGGAGCAGAGAGAGAGAGGGTGACAGAATCCGAAGCAGGCTCCAGGCTCCGAGCTGTCAGCACAGAGCCTGATGCGAGGCTTGAACTCACTAACTGTGAGATAATGACTTGAGCCAAAGTTGGACGGTCAACCGACTTGAGCCACCCAGGTGGCCCTGAGTTAGTTGTTTTAATGCACGTGTCTGTTTCTGCCACATGGAGACTCCTCAGCCAGTCCCGGTCTGGCTGCCAATAAAAGTCTAGAGCGAGAGAGTATGACTGGGTCTGACGTCTGCCCCGGGCCAAAGAGCTGTGGCCGGAGGGGCCATCAAAAAGAACCTGGCTGCCTGAACCCCACCTGGGTGTGTAGGGAGGGCAGGCATCTCTCTCAGCAGAGACTGGGCCCCGTTAACCCGGCGGGGGTCCACTTGGACTTCCCAGCCATAGATGGAAATGACAGTCGGTAATCGATAATCTGTAGTCGGAGGGAGAGCTGTGACTGCTGCGGTGTGCTCCATGGAGCGCCCTGGTGTGAATTAGAAATCGGTGCCCTTCCTGCTGGTGAGTGGGTGGGGGGAATTTCGGCACCCCCAGAGTGCAGCCTGCCTTGGCTCTCTGTGGTTTCACCGTGAGTGAGAGATCAGAGCAAGCGCGCCAAAGTGGTAGCTATTAACCAAAGCAGTGGCAGCAGGCTCGTTACGGCATCTGCCGGTGCCTTCTGTCAGACTCCAAGATCCAGAGCCTTCCTGTTGCTTGGTGCCACGGTTGCCAAATGCCCACGCTGTGCCAGCTGTCTGCTCAGCAGCTCCCAGGGGCTCCAGTTTTCTCTTCTGCCTGTTTTAGGGTTGAGGCTGGATTCCGTGGTCGGCCTTGAGCACAGTCCGTGCAGATACAATCTCATGCCTCTGCTTCCTGCTCAGACGAGGGGAGGCGGTTCAGCCCTCCAGGGCCGCCAGCCGGGGTCTGCTGCCTCCTGAGCAGGGCTCCCTAGGAACCCCCCCCTTCTGCCGTGTCTCTCCCCAGGGCGTGAACCTCTCTGGGGGCCAGAAGCAGCGTGTGAGCCTGGCCCGGGCCGTGTACTGTGACTCTGACATCTACCTCTTCGATGACCCCCTGTCGGCGGTGGATGCCCATGTGGGAAAACACATATTTGAAAATGTGGTTGGCCCCAAGGGGATGCTGAAGAACAAGGTACCTGCCGAAGGGCCAGGGCTCGGCTCTGGCCGTCCTCGCGCATTTGTTCAGTCAAAATGTGCCCCCTTTGGGAATCCTTCACTTCCCACCTTTCAGGATTATTTTTTTATTATTATTATTATTATTAATGTTTATTTATTTTTGAGAGAGAAAGTGAGCATGAACGGGGGAGCGGCAGAGAGAGAGGGAGACACAGAATCCGAAGCAGGTTCCAGGCTACCAGCTGTCCACACAGAGTCTGACACGGGGCTCAAGCTCACAAACTGTGAGACCACGACCTGAGCCGAAGTCAAATCTTTAACCGACTGAGCCACCCAGATGCCCCCCACCCCATTTTTTTAACTGAGCCACCCAGGTGCCCCCCCCCCCCACCATTTTTTTAATTGGACTTCAGAACACGTTTCTAATGCTTCCCTTGCATGCCTTTCTGGGACATGCTTTCTTGCTCTTGTCCTTATAGGGGGACGTCCTTGACACTGACTTGAAGTCCTTGCCTTCACGTGGCCAAAGGAGGCTCCTCTTCCCGATTTAATAACGGGCGGCTTTGCAGAGGGAAATCCTATCCCTTCTGACTGATGGGGCAACTCTCCCTTCCCTGCTGACGTGGCTGTAGGCTGAGGGACGGAGGTTTGGAGCAGGAAAAGTGCCTATAGTGCCCGTACATGGCAGGAAATGTGTCCTCACGTGTTTATCATCATCATCATCATCATTTTTAGGGGAATTATAGGATGGTTGAGAAGGAGTACTGCTTTTCGGTTTTTTTCTTCTGGAGAAAGAAGTATTTTCCACATGTCCATGGGGAAAATAGAGAAGATTCAGAAAAACACAGCAGAGAAAAAAAAAAAAGCAATTTTGCACAACCCTACCTCATGCAGATTTTCTTATTTCAAGCCTTATAAATAGGTTATCATGTCATGTGTATACATAATGGACCTCAAGCCACTTAACCTGTTGTAAGCATCATCCTGTACACACCATAAAAATTCTGGATAAACATAATTTTCAATTTAAAAAACTTCATTATCAAAAATCTAAAAGAGTGTAAGAGTGTATACGTAAAGCAAAAAAAAAAAAAAAAAAAAAAAATGGCCCTCCTTTGTCCTGCGTCCTAGGCCCTGTCTCAGGAGACAGGTGTCACCAGGCCACTTGCTGTCTGTTTCTGTACCACCCTTGAGCTAAGACTGGCTAAGACTGGTCTTTACATTTCTGAAGCGGTTGGAAAAAATCTGGAGGGGAAAAAAAAAATGTGTGACATATGCAAATTGCATTGAGTTTAAATATATTTTTATATTTATATATAACACATATACATATTTAATTTATATAATATATATTTATTGGGTCACAGACCATCTTTTTCCATCGTATGTACGACCACCTTCAAGCTGTGGCAACTTCACCACCGGTTGCCATAGCAACCGGAGGATCCATAAAGCCAAAAGTATTTACCATTTGGCCCTTTAAGAATAAGTTTGCCGACTCGTGTAGTTTGATGAACGTCCTTCCAAACCTTGACTTAACTGGATAAAATATATACAGACGTACAAGTTTTGTAGTGTCTTTTGGGAGGTGGGGGATTACTTGAAAAGAAAATGACACCACGGCACACAGATTATTTTGTATCTGTGTCATTTTTCTGTTCTTGGACACATGCATGGTTCCCTCCCTGCCTCCCTCTCATCCTTCAGATTTCTGTTCACAGATAGGCTTCCCCATCACCCTTGTTAAAATTGCACCCTTCCACCCTCGGTCTCATACCCCCCCAGCACCCGCTGTGTTGTACTTGTATTGGTCCTTTCTCCCCCGACCCTGGAGTGTGGGGCTGGGATCTGTTTCCCTCCTTGCGGCCCCCCAGCTCCTGGCAGGTGAGTGTTGAAGGGAGGCACCCATAGATGGGGGCGTCCCCGGCGCTCAGACTCCAGCTTGGCCGCTGGGCGTAGGGGAATTGCGCTCATGCCCGGGCGCTGACTCGCGGGTCCCCGCTCTGCCCGCAGACACGGCTCCTGGTCACACACAGTATCAGCTACCTGCCCCAGGTGGATGTCATCATCGTCATGACTGGAGGCAAGATCTCCGAGATGGGCTCCTACCAGGAGCTGCTGGCCCGGGACGGGGCCTTTGCCGAGTTCCTGCGCACGTACGCCAGCACCGAGCAGGAGCAGTCCGAGCAGGATGACGGTAGGGCGCGCGGGGTGCCTCACTGGACCCCCGCTGCCTCCCGGAGGTTCCCCCACACCCCCTCCGCAGTGGCCTGTCCGCAGCGGGCCAGCCTCTACAGGGTCCCAACGCTTTGGGGCCGCATTGAGAGGGGGTCCCAGCGCTTTGCGGCGGGGGCAGCAGATCTGGGCCCAAGTCCTGCTACTTTCCTGCGATGTGGCTCTGGGCCGAGCTTCAGTGTTCTCTCGGCAGGCACAGGGACGGTGGTGAGGTTCTCAAGAGGCTGTGGGAAGCAGTGACTTTGTATGGCATAATCTAGAACAGATGTGAGGGTCGTGGGGGTTGTAGGCTGCTGGTTGGCAAGACCTCGGTTTGAGTCCCATTGCCCCTCTTTTTTTTTTTTTTTTTTTAATGTTTATTTTTGAAAGAGAGAGGGTGGGGGCAGAGAGAGAGGGAGACACAGAATCCGAAACAGGCTCCAGGCTCCGAGCTGTCAGCACAGAGCCCGACGTGGAGCTCGAACCCGTGAACCGTGAGATCATGACTCGAGCCAAAGTGGGATGCTTAACCGACTGAACCACCCAGGTGCCCCCCACTGCCCCTCTTACTAGGGTCCCCCAAACCCTTCTGAGCCTCAGTTTCCCCACTGATAATAACAGAACAGTCTTCTGGCACTCGGTGGAGATTTCATGTGCTGAATTCCATAGAGCCTTGGGCGTAGTGCCTGGCACACAGTGTTTGGGCCATGACAGCTGTTGTCATTACCCGCCCCGGGAAGAGTGCCCATCTCTTCATCCCATGCCCTTGGCACCTGCCAGGTCAGTGCAGACCTGCCCCCTTCCCACCTGCCGCACCCACTGTGTCCTCTCGGGCCAGGACTCCAAAAGCTGGAACCTCACCCTGTCCTTATTTGAAGGCTTCTGTGGTGAGACTTCTAAGAATCTGTCCTCTCTTCTCTGTTGGCTTAAATTTCAGGAGATTGGTTTGCCGCCTTCAGGCTGCCCTGTGTTTCATCACTCAGACTGGCATCTCAGAGGCTCCTCTCCTCCCCTCTCTGCTTAGAGCTCTGACCCCACAGAGAGGGAAGAGGTCATCTGACACCTTTGCTCCTTGGCTTGCGGCGATTGCTAAGAATGAAAACGAGAGATTGCTCTTCCGGCCCTGATCTCCCATCTCCAGGAGCAAATTACAGACTCCCCCAGCCTCCGGGGCACGTTCTTTATGTGCTTTGTCCCCAGGGAGGCCTCAGATAGACTGTCCACAGGGGCAGGGCCGCGGGACTGCCTTGTTGGGCAATTTGCACGGGTGCTTTTGTTCTCGGAACGTCTGTGATACGGATCTAAGACACAGCCGCTGCTTGCTGAGGGCTTCCCGGGGCCCCTGTTCTCTGCCGGAGTTCCCTTGTTGACTGCTTCCATCGACTCACGAGGGAGTAGAATTGTGATTCCCGGTTCACTGGTGAGGAAAGTGAGGTTTAGGGAAACTTGTCCCTTCTGTGTCAGGGACAGCTGGGTTCCTGTAGCTGTGAAATGGGGCCGGTCCCTAAGAAAGAGCTGTCTACTCTTCATCGAGGTAGTCAGATTTTTATTAAGCGTCTACTATGTGTTGAGTGCTTGTATTAAGTCCCTAGGGCTTCCTTGACAAAGTGCCACAGGCTGAGCGGCTTAAGCAACAGAAATTTAATCTCTCACAGTTTGGGAGAATGGAAGCCAAAGACCGAGGTGTTCACCGGACTGATTCTTTCTGAGGCTCTGAGGGAGGGCTGTTCCACCCCTCCCCTGGCTTCTGGAGAGCTGCTGGCGGCCATTGGCTTATAGATGCGTCACCCCCACATCTGCCTCCGTCTTTCACACAGAAACCTGGCGTGTTTCTGTCTCTCAATTTCCCCTTTTTATAATGACACCAGTTATATGGGGTTAGGGCCCGCCCTAATGACCTCACCTCAACTCATTACACCTGCAGATAACCTGTCTCCAAATACAGTCACTTTCGGAGCTACTGGGGGCTAGGAATTCAGGAATTCCTAGAACAACACTATTCTAGGTTTTGGGGAGACAGAAGTGAATGACATCTAGACAGATCCCTATCCTCATGAACCTTGGAATCTGTTGGGAGAAAAGGGCAAAACACAAATCAAGAAATAAATGGTTTCCTAGAGCTTTAAGTGCTATGAAGAAAAAAAAACCACACAGGATGATGAGCTGGGGAGTGATGTGGATGACACCTGGCCATGCAAGGGGGTCAGAGATGCCCTTTCTGAGGAGGTGACCTTGGCATGGAAGGTTGCCAGCAAGGAGAAAATCCAGGGAACAGTGTGCTGACGCAGGGAATGGAAAGGAGGCCAGGGTGGCCAGACCACGGTGGGTGAAGGGACAGTGGTGGGAGATGGCCTTTCAGGGTGAGGAGTTTGGGGTTTGGTCTCAATTCAGGGGGCATCCAGTGAATGTCAGAGAGGGGCAGCAACTTGGCCAAGGACACACAGCGGCTGCTGGCAGGGGTGGGACCTCAAGTCTGGCCTAAGTTTCAGTCACCTGCTCCTTCCCTTGGTGCTTTATGTGTCTGCCTGGGGTCAGGGCTCATCCATTGCCTCTGCATTAGTGTGCTTCAGGAGCCCCAGTGGTTTGTCACGTTTTATTGAGATACAGTTGGCATAGCATACGATCCTCCCATTTAAAGCATACAGTGTAGTGATGTTTAGCACGTTGAGAGTTGGGCAGCCATCACCAAAACCAACTTTAGAACATTCCGGTCACCCCTCCAGAAAACCTCGTAGCCGTTAGCAATCACTCCCCATTTTCTCCCAGCCCCCTAGGTCCCTGACACCTGCTCATCTTTCTGCCTCTAGATTTGTCTGTTCTGGGCATCTCATGTAAATGGAATTCTAGACCGTGTGGTCCTTAGTGAGCTGGTTTCTTTTGCTTCGTGTGATGTTTCTGTGGCTCACCTGTGTGATAGCACATGTCTATACTTGATAACCTTTCTGTGGCTGGGTAATACACCCCATTTTGTTTATTCAGTCATCCCTTGATGACAGGTCAAGTTGTTTCCATGTTTTGGCTGTTTTAAATTGTGCTGCTCTGAACCCTCTTGGTATTAAAAGTGTTTCCTTTTGCGAGCGTGAGGCAAGAAATGCCTCCAGTTTATCATTCCTGGTGGGAATGAGTTTCTACGTGTCTCTGCTCTTGGGGTCGGAAAGTTCTGTCTTAAGTCTAGCCTGCTTCCCTCCTGCTTCAGGGTTGCCTTCCTCTGAATGTCATGCCCCTGCCACGTGCTGGATGAGGCATCCCCACGGCCCCTGTACGTCACAGTCCAGCTTCCTTCAGGTGAAAACAACCCTGTATGCTCTCTCAGGTGACACGTGTGCCTTTTACTGAATCTTTTTCCCCCCGAACGAGGTCTCCCTCCTTTGTATCCAGGTGCACAGGGAGCATCCTTAAACTCTGCTGACCACAGATGGGTTTTTTCACTCCCCTTCCTCCACCACCACCACCAGATCCAAAGCATTTGGTGCAGAACACGGAATACTGCCAATTACCTTTTTTTTTTTTTTTCCTTTTTTCCTTTGGCCACGTCAGCACTTAATTTGGCAATGAAAATGCCACCCTTGCACCACTGCGGGGTCATTTTCCCAATTTAGCCGTACAGCCACCCCCAGAAGTCCTCAGCCCTGTGGGTCTGAACTCACGCTGGGTGGCGTCTTCACTTTCTCCCTCTCTCGGAGGGGCCCCCGGCACTGCAGCTTGGCATCGGGGTCCAATATTGCTCAGCTGTGGCAGGTTTCCAAGAGCCAATGATCCTGAATTTGTTTGAGCCACATTTTTGGCTTCCCCTAAAGGGAAACTTTTTTTTCCCTTGTTGGATTAATCAGATCTTTTTTAGAACACCCAGGCTGAAGGGGGAGAGTGGTTGGTTTGGGGGGATTCTTTCCCAGGGGGGTAGGGAATAGTAGAGGTAACAGGAAGTAGGCTTAGGAAGAGAAGATACTGACCAGTCCTGGCAGGGATTTATTACACTGATTTGTAGGAAACTTTTTTCTTCCTTTTTCTTTTCTTTTCTTTTCTTTTCTTTTCTTTTCTTTTCTTTTCTTTCCTTTCCTTTCCTTTCCTTTCCTTTTCTTTTCTTTTCTTTTCTTTTTCCTTTCCTTTCCTTTCCTTTCAGTGGCAAAGAGAGTTACAAACTGACTCATTAACCTTTGTATCCAGAAGGTAAAGAACCTTCCTATGTACTCTGGTGTCTTTATTAGGAAGACTGCTCTAAAATTTAGAGCAGTGGTTTTTAGCGGGGGAACATCTGTGCCTCCCAGGATACTTGGCAGTGTCTGGAGAGTTTTTTGGTTGTGACAACTGGGATGGAGGAGGGCGGTGCTAACACAGAGGGTGGAGACCAGAGACGCTGCTAAGCATCCTACAATGCGCAGCACTCCTCCCCCCCCCCCCCCCCGAAAATAGAGCATATGCTCTGACTCCATGCTCCCCAGGTTCTTTCCTGTCGTCTTGGGAGAAACACCTTTCTCCCACTTTTCAGAACCTTACTTAATTCATCTCTCAACCTCATGTCTAATTTTTTCTGTTTCTCAGATTTTTGCTGGCAGTTTTCTTTTTTTTTCTTTTTTTTTTTTCTTTTTTTTTTACTGATTAGGGAATCAATATGTGCTCATTTTAGACAGCTGGAAGCTGCAGAAAAACCCACAAAACCAGGAAAAAGAATGTCCATCCACTCACCCACCTGCCAGAGGGTTTGTCTGTGTCTGTCTTGCCTCAGCCTTACTCCCGAGCAGAGGAGTGCCCTCTGTGCATTCAGCCATCAGTTTTCCTTTCTTTCTTTCCTTAACAGTGGTAACAGTGGGTCATAAGCACCGCCCCATATTGCAAAAGTCTCTCATAAACACCGAACAGCTGCTGGAGAGTCCAGCGTCCAGATGGCACATACCTTTAGGCTGTTCTCAGTAGCCATATTTCTTCCTCCTGAGTACAAAGAACTTTCTGGGCCTAGGCTGGTGGATTGGGCCAGGCGATGCAGCCAGTCAATTCCGTTTTTGGTCAAAAACGAAGCGTTGACTGTAACGCAGCGACTTGGGATTCTTCCCTTGAGGGAGGTTTGCCTGCTGGCCCGTGCCCAAGCAGAGTTCCAGAACCTTCTTGAGAATAAACAACAGAGCTCCGAGGTGCTGGTTTTGAGGGCCGGTGGCTGGCTGGACACGGAGCCCAGGCAAGGGCACTTAGGAGGTCCAAGGGCAGGGACCCTTACACCCCAAGGGTAAGGGAGAGCCCCTTACCTGGTACCTGCAAGCACTGGAAGAACATGTATTGGAGTAGAAGTTTGGTGCCTTTGCTGAAAAAAAAAATCCTTACTATTTTATAGCACCCCCCACTCCCCCCTTTGATTTTCCACTTTCTCTGCTTTAGTTTTCTTTGTGGTACTAACCACTGCCTGACAGCCAAGTCTGGATCTGTTACTTCGTGTGTTATCTCTCTCTCTCTCTCTCTCCCTTTCCCTTTCCCCTTCCTTTTCCCTTTCCCTTTCCCTTGGAATTTAAGCTCCATGAGGGCTTTTTGGTCACTTGTATATCCCCAGGACTGGGAACAGTGCCTGGCACACAGTAGACGCTCAGTATAATGTGTTAAATAAGCAAATGGATGCATTATGCCTTGATTATTGAAGGCACATCCTACGTAAGCTTTGAACATTCCCACAGCTGTTTAAAGATCCCAGATTAGAAGAAAATATGCGTTGATTTTACCCATGTCTCCAGGGTTGGTTTAGAAATCAGCTTTATGGGGCGCCTGGGTGGCTTAGTCGGTTGAGCATCTGAATTTAGCTCACGTCATGATCTCGTGGTTCATGGGTTCGAGCCCCGCATCAGGCTCTGTGCTGACAGCTCAGAGCCTGGAGCCTGCTTCAGATTCTTTGTCTCCCCCTCTCTCTGCCCCTCCCCTGCTCATGCTCTGTCTCTCAAAAATAAACATTAAAAAAAAAATTAGAAGAAAGCAACCAGCTTTGTGGGTGTGGGATATGAGATGGCATCATGGTGGCCAATGGGGTGCCCATTCTGGCCCTGGAAGGTCATCTCTGCTTCACTTGGCCACTGATGTGTTAATCTGTCCATCTGCGTGTCAGGTGTATACAGAGCGCTTGGTGTGTGCCATGGGGACACCCAGTACTTGAGCCACTGTGTGGAATGGTGCCTCTTGGATTGTGCAGTGCACGGTCTGTTACACCCTACATGGCCATCCAATGTGCCTGATGATGGGAATAGAGTAGTGGAAAAGACCTCCTCTCTGTTTTCAAGAGCTCACAGTTGGATGGTAGAAACAAACACCAAATAATCAACGACGTGGTGGTGCTAACTGCAGTGATGGAGGTGAGCCTGGGGGGCTGGGGGGGGGGCAAGATGAAATCTGAGCCAAGTCACCTTCTCTTCCCCTTTTCTTGGCTCCATCTGTAGCTGGTTCAGAGTAAGGTTCCTTGTGGCCCAGACCCCTGTCATGAGCAGTGTCCAACCTCGAGGAACTGAGGGCTGTGGGCTAAGTAAGCAAGTAAGAAAATAATTTTTAATGGCCCCTTGGATTTTGAGGGCCTGCGCAGGAAGCCCAGGCCCTGGTGCCCGATTGCCCAGAGTCAAACGGCAGTCCTGCCACCTGTGTGAATTTGGGGGAAATGACTCCCTCTCCACAAGTCAGTTTTCTTACCTGAAACGTGTGATAGAGTGGAGGCCTGTGTGCGGTCCCCCAGCTGCCACACCCACCCCACCCAGCTGTTATACTGTGACCAGTGCAGACAGAGGGTTGGCTTGCATTTTTCTAGATCTTTTTATGTTTGACATGGTTATAACTTTTAGGGAAAGGGCTGGCCCCGTGCAGTGTGCTTGTCAGGGATCTACCCAGAACATGTGGGATGGGGCCACTGAGGCACAGGGGCAGCAGGCCCCTTGAATAGCTTTGCCCTTCCTCATCCTTAGGAGATAACATCCACCCATCCCCTCTGGACATTTATTTTTTTATTTTTATTTTTATTTTTTTTTAGAGTGTGAGATGGAAAGAGAGGCAAGTGGAGAGAGAGAATCTTAAGCAGGCCCCACGGTCAGTGCCGAGCCCAACGTGGGGCTCGATCCCCTGACCCTGGGATCATTACCTGAGCTAAAATCAGGAGTCAGGCTTTCAACTGACTGAGCCACCCAGGTTGCCCCCACTCCAGGCACTTAAATTGGATAGTTTAGGGAGGGAGTTTTGCTTTGGTCCTTAACACTTTTCTGGATCTTGTGATTTCTCAGGTGGCAAAGTGGTAGCTAAGGAGGAGAAGGGCCGGTGACACCTGGGTTAGATGTAGCCATACTTGCATGGAGAGACTGTAGGTGCACTGGTCCTGTAGCTGTGTGCTTGGAGAGAGGCCCTTGACGGTCTGCAGACCTTTATTGGACACCTACTATGTGCCAGGCTTTCTGGTGGACCCTTGCGGATGTAGTCTGAATCCCCAGATCTACTCATCAGCTTGGTGACCTTGGTTAAGCCTGACTGTCATGTAGGTCAGATGACCATGATATGAGCATGTCTTGAAGGAGATCTTGTCTACAAAATGCTTGGCACGTAGTGGGTGGACAGTGAATGGCCACAGTGTGGTTATTATGATCCCATCCTTACTTGCTGGGCATGGGCAGGACCTAGGCAACCCAAGGCAGAGCCAGGAGATGCCTGATGGAGTAACTGCAGGTGTCTGTGGGTGCCCAGAGGAGGGCTGTCTGTTAGCAGAATTACAGCAGGGAAGGCTGTGCTGGCTCCCTCTGGCGAGGTAAAGGCATCACCAGCCACTGGAGTGGACCCATCGCTCCTGCCTTCCTTAAACAGCAATATGTCTTAAGGGTCCAGACATAAGGGCTCTTCCGTAAGCCACAGAGGCCGACTCCGGCTGCTGAAACAAGGAAGAGAACCAGGTAGCTCAGAAATCAAAGGCCAAACCAAATGAGCAAGACTCAGGAAGTAGGAACTCCGGGAATCCTGTTCCTTTAGGACAGATCAGCCCGAGCTGTCTTTAGTCCTCGTTGGGTCACTGATAGTTCAAAGTCATGGGGAAGGGGTTCCTTGGACTACGCTGCTGACCTTGAGCAGAGCCCCCGTGGCCTGCCTGTAGGAAGAGACTGTAGGAAGAGGGAGGGGCTGACGCCTTGCAAAGAAGGCAGACGGAGTGGAGGATCGACCCATGTTCACGTTGCCCCCCTAGGACTCTCAGTCTGTCTCCTTTTGGCGGAGAGTTTTCCAGCTGCTGTATCAACCTATGGGCTAATTGGGTTGAGAAAGGGGGTCACAGGAGGCCACTGTGAGGTCTCCCATCCAGACCTTATGGCTCATACTGGGGTGAGGAGCAGAAGAGGAGGCTGAAGCTTGCACAGGGCAGCCTGTGCGGCCCTGAGAGTGGGGCTCTCTGAAGCCCTTGCCACAGCGCAGGTGTCTCTGGGCTTGTTTTCGGGCATCCCTGTCCCTGCACAGAGAAAGACGGTCAAGGCCAGGCCGGGGCCTCCAGTGCCGGGCGCATATGTGGCTGTCCTTGCCTGCACGGAAAATCCTTGTTATCATTCTTCTCTGTGATGTAGTTTCTTTTTTTAATTAAAAAAAAAAAAAAGATGCTGCATTAAAAAGAAACGTATAAAACAGTGATTGTCAATCTTGGCTGCACCCCGTAATTATCTACAGAACGTGTTTCTAGGCATGAGTGCTGCTAAGTACCACCGTGGTGTCTTTCCCTTACCAAGCCCCGTGCACGGCCTCATCCATCCTCCCACTTACGAAGGTAGCTGTCACTCCCGCTTTGCAGATGTGAAAGTTGAGGCTCAAGGAGGTTTATTGCTTCCCTAGCCCACACAGCTGGGAAGTAAGAGAACACTTCATTCCTGACTGTGCTCTCACTCAGGGTGGGCGCCTGGCCTCCCTGCATGCCGTCATTGCAGGGACCGAACCTGGGCGGGGGGCATCCCCGGGGGGGGGGGGGTGCGTCCTTCACAGCCAAGATGGAGAATCACCAGCTCAGAGCTCCCTGCCCCCAACGCAGGAATGGTTGCCTGCCCCGCTCTGCAGTGTCTCATCTGAAAGAGCCTGCCTTTTTGCATTCTGCGCCACTTAACGTTCCATCAGCATGTTCCCAGGGTCGCCCTGCCCTTGCTGGCTGCGTATTTGTCCCGTTAGTAACATCTCCCCCGCATGCCCTCCCCTCCTCTTCCGGGCCAGCCCTTCGGAGTCCTACACCGTGCGTCTCTCTTGTACGCTCTCTCTTTGTCCTGGGAGCGGCGTGCAGAGTTGAGTGCAGAGCGGGGGTGATAATAACATACGACCGAGGGGTCGGGAGAATGAAGGCAGATATTGTATGTCAGCACAGCGGCCACCACTTGTTTAATAAATGTGAGCCACTGCTGTCGAGGTTACAGTGATGAGTGTGGATGCTGAGGGTGTGACTCCTGGGATAGGGGCACATGCCTGGCTGGTATTTCTCACGGTGGCCCCACCAGTCGTCAGGGAAGTTCATCACCGTGGGGGAAAAGGCACTGCTCCAGGCACCCTCTACCCTAGACATCTGGACCTCCCCACGATCTGGCAACCGAAAACTGTCCCTGGGAGGTGCGGCTGGAGCGCCTTCCCGGACTCCTCCTGTTGGCTGATGCTCTTGTCAAAACTGGTTGTTATTTGAGTACGTGCCTTGCATGGGATGCTTAGGGACCCGTGAGCTGTGCCCCTTTCCCCACGAGGCTCCTTGCTTCCTGGCCCCTTGGACTGAGCTTCATGGAGCTGAGACGCTGTTAGCTGCACTGAACCACACCTGTTGCTGCCGGCACAGGGCACCCTCCCCTGCGGGGCCCTCTAGGTGGTCGCAGGCCATCACCTGTGGCCCAAGGGAGCCAGCCAGCAACACGTATCTCCCGCACCTGCGCCGGGAGACTGTCTGTGGCCTCAGCAAAGCAGCTCCTGCTTTCTGAGCTTCCTGGGGGTCAGGTTATCTGCGTTCAAGTGATGGGTTTTCCTCAATGTCCTGGGTCTTGGTGCCCAGCTCCTGACATCACAATTTCCCTCTCTCCTGTCTTCTGCCCGGGTTAACAGGCATCAGTAGTCCCGGGAAGGAGACGAAGCAGATGGAGAATGGCATGCTGGTGACGGACGTCGCGGGGAAGCAGCTGCAGAGGTAGGGGGTACGGGCGGACCCGTTCCTCCGGATTCTCCAGGCGCCCTGTCTCTGCCACCTGCCTGGGTCGGGAGCCAAGAGGGATGGGAGTGCCGGCAGCCTGTCTGACTTACCGAGACAGGCCTTCAGCTCCCCGAGGTCTTAGAAGATGTGGGCTTTCTGCCTCCTTTCCCAAATCATTAGGAGACCTCACCTGGCACTGTTCACCAGATGACGTCTGCACTTGGGACACTCACGTTCCCCACATGATATCGATCTTGGCTCAAGTCGTTCAGAGGGGCCTGGACCGGTCAGGCTGTAAGAGCCAGTATTTGAATCAAAATGGTCACACTGGTAGTGACCACAATGTTCAATCCACCATTGGGAGCCAGGCATGGCACCAGCCCTGTATGGTCTGTTGAAATCTTACCTTCCCATTTTATAGATGAGCAAACTGAGCACTCTCCCTAAGTCATGCAGCTGGAGAGAAACTGAGCTTTTTTTTTTTTTTTTAACATTTATTTATTTTTGAGAGACAGAGACAGAGCACAAGTGGGGGAGGGGCAGAGAGAGAGAGAGAGAGAGAGAGGGAGGGACACAGAATCCGAAGCAGGCTCCAGGCTCTGAGCTGCCAGCACAGAGCCCGACGTGGGGCTCAAACCCACGAACTGTGACATCATGACCTGAGCCAAAGTCAGATGCTTACCTGACTGAGCCACCCAGGTGCCCCGAAACTGAACTTGGATTCGAACCCAATCCTGGTCTCTGAGCCAGTGCTCCAAAGGTCTAGGCTTTGCTGCTTTAAAGGAGGTTGTTTTCAGCTAGATGGGTTTGGGATTTGGAGGAGCAGCATTCCGTGAGCCTGCTTGCTTAACCTCTCTGTGCCTCAGTTTCTTATGTGTCAGATAGGGTCTGTGGTGTACCTACTGCAGGGGGCTGGCTGTAGTGAGACGGACACTGTGTAGTGCCTGAGAAGTACTCAGCACAGCACCTTGCTTCATCAGCACCCAGTAAACAGCACTCACTTCTAACTGGGTGAGCAGTTATCTTGCTGTTACCCTGCAGTTATCTTGCTCCGGGTGGGGGTGGATTCCACAGACACGGGGCTGGGAAGGAAATTGGCGTGAGTAGCTCCTCCCATCAGAACACTGCACACAGCAGCCCCCTAGACTCCTGATTTTTGTTGTACGGAACAGGTGGAAATATTCCTGCTCTGTTGGTGCACCCGTCAAGGCAGTGAGCTAGCTACATGTGTGTAAGTCACGTAGAACGGAGCCTCACCCCGGGGCTGTGGGGGCACTGCCGGGATTCAGGCACGTGATCGGTCAGTCATGGTTGCTGTGATTGGAGAATCTGCTGAGAAAACCGACATAAGGCAGCACCTGGAGGTGGTCCTGGGACCTACGGGTGGTGACGGTGGGGGCCTTGCCAGGGAGAACCATGAGCGGACTGAGCAGAAGCGTCGGGGACACTGGGCACATCAGTTGCTGTGTAACAGATGACCTCAAACTTAGTGGCTTGTCATCTCCTAGTTTCTGTGGCTTTGGAAGATCTGGGCACGGCTGAGCCGCTTCGTCCATTCAGGGTCTCACACGAGCCACATCCGAGGTTCCTGGCAGGCTGGGGTCTCATCTGAAGGTTCGGCTGGGGAAGGATCCACTACGAAGCTCACATGAGTGTTGGCAGGAATCAGTTCCTCAGGGGCCGGATCACTGTCCTCAGTTTCTAACTGGAGCCCCTTCTGCTCCCAGCTGGCCTGAGGAGCTTGCAGGCTTCATGAATGCCTGCAAACCAAGAAGGCAGTGGGGAGAGTCCCCAACCAGGATGGAACTCACATCCCATCCCTTTGGCCGTGTGGGACTGAGCCATGGCTCAAGAGGGCATTCTTGTGCATATGCCCACGCACGCCTGCCTCATTCTCCAGGGTGACAAGTCCCCAGGGGGTGGGGCTACCTCGGGGAAGGCTCTAAAGACGGCTTTGGGCCACACGATCGGTGATAGTGTATCGTGGTGTTTAAAGCTGATGACGACCACCGGCAGGCCAGAGATGCTTCCTGAGCACTGCCTGCGTGAAGGAACATCTTCTCCGTGGGGTCCTGTGTCACGGGTCCCCTCCCTGGGTCACGGCTGTGAAATCAGAGGATTGAACTAGCTTGATGCTCTGCCGGGCTTGCCTCTGTCCCCGAGGCTCCCGTTTGGTTGACACCCGTGTGCCCTGCTTTCCCCAGACAGCTGAGCAACTCTTCCTCCTACAGCGGGGACATTAGCCGCCACCACACGAGCACCGCCGAGCCGCAGAAAGCTGGAGCCCAGGACGAGGACGCGTGGAAGCTGGTGGAGGCAGACAAGGCTCAAACGGGGCAGGTGAGGACCGTGGCAGGCGTCCCTGCGTGCGGGGCCCTGTGCAGAACGCCTTGTTTATGTTCGCTGGTGTCTTGCCCCTCAACAAGCCTATAAAAGTGCCATTTCCCAGTGCTGGAAACAGGGACCCGAGAGCCTAAATGACTTGCCCAAGGTCGCAGCCGGGGGACGGCAGAGCTAGGATTTGAACCCTGGCAGCCAGACTCCAGGGTTGACGTTTGTAGCCTCTGCTCTACTGACCACCACCTCCTTTGAGCAGCTGGGGGCTTTCTGTAGGTGACCCGGGTGCTCTAAATCCTGCCTTCCCACGTGTGGGAAGTTGTGTACAAGGTAAGGTTGCCTCTGAGATAACATCTCTGTCGCGTTGCGTAATGTGAGTCTTTGATTTCTGTTTTAACCCTGATGATTACCTAGAAAGTCTGACTTAGATGCTCGTTTATCTTTTATGCCTGTCTTAGTCTGGTGAGCTGCTGTCACAGAAAACCATAGGCTGGGGGCGCCTGGGTGGCTCAGTCGGTTAAGCCTCCGACTTCAGCTCAGGTCATGACCTCGCGGTCCGTGGGTTCGAGCCCCGCGTCGGGCTGTGTGCTGACAGCTCAGAGCCTGGAGCCTGTTTCGGAATCTGTGTTTCCCTCTCTCTCTGACCCTCCCCCGTTCATGCTCTGTCTCTCTCTGTCTCAAAAATAAAAATAAATGTTAAAAAAAAAAAAAAAAACATAGGCTGGGTGGCTTAGAAGCAACCTGCCTTTATTGCTAGCACTTTGGGAGGCTGGCGAGCCAAAGACCAAGGTACCAGCAGGCGTTTCTAGAGAGGGCTTGCTTCTTGGTTCGCAGACAGCCGTGTGCTCTGTGGAGCCAGTCCTCTAAAGGCACTAACCCCATCGTGAGGGTTCCGTCCTGAGGATCCGACCACTTCCCCAGAGCCCCACCTCTTAATACCATCTCCCTCGGGGTTAGGATCTCAACATCCAAATTTGGAGGGACACAGACATTCAAGTCTGTAGCACTGACAGGCGCTGACGTCTTGTTGTCCCAGGGAAAACTGGTTTCGGGCCCTTGTTTTCTTGTATGTGTTTTATGCTCCCCTGTTTTGGGCGTGTGTCAATAATCTTCCATTTATGGTAACGATCCAGAGTTTATTTTTAAAAATACATGTGGTATGTTTTTTTAAAAAAAAAAAGGGGAATGGAATTTTTAAAATCAGAAGTTCACACCCCATGTGGGGTGGTTCAGGAACAAGCGAGGTCAGCACACCGTTCTCTCAGATCTACCTGGATGCATCCAGAAGCTCCTGGAATCCTCCGTTTCAGGCTTCTTCTCTTCTCTTCTCATCGCAGCCTTGGTCAGGGGTGGCTGTAGTGTATCCTCCCTCCTGTTCTCGCTGGTCCTCTGGGGAGCCAGGGGAGTGACCCCAAATCAAAGACCGGAGAAGGAATGCCAGGCCCACTGAGTGCTTATTTAATCCCACACCGCCCGGTATCACCTGCCTTTTATACGCCAGGAAAACAGAGCAGGGGGCTTGTGACTTGCCAGAGCTCGACTGGGAGTGAAGCTGGGCTCAGCAAGCTCGCTCGGAATATTGGACTCCCACACACACCGTGCTCTGCTGCTGCTGGGGGGGTCCCCAAGTCCCGCAGTGTAATTCCGGGATCAGCAGCGGGCTGCTTGGCTGTGTGACAAAGCCAAACGGTGACAAAAACGTGGTAATTCTGGAACAGCCCCCCACCCCCCCCACCCCCCACCCCCCCACCCCCCATTTCAGTTGGAAAAACCAGACAAAATAAAAGTCAAAAAGAAGCGGTCAGTTACACGTGAGACCTCCGGGCTTTCACCTGTTAACCTTTCAGCCCGACTCTTATTCACATCAGTGGTTTTTATGACCCCAAATTCAGCACGTGAGAGCTTGAAGCGACCATGAGCACACCCACACAAGGACGGATACCTGGCGTTTGTGGAAACCGAGCCAGGCAGATTGGGCCTAGGGCTGGCCCAAAGCAGGCTGCCCCTGTCTCTGGTGTTCAGGCCCCCCTTTGAACAACTACACAGAATTATTTAGCCCTCCTCCTGGGCTCCACAAGGAAGGGAGGAGTGGGAGAAGTCCTCCTTGGTTGCCCTTTGGAGCTGAGGCACAGACTAAGCCAGCACCGACCATCCAGGAGCCAGTGGAACCAATGTGGAGTCGGTGTTCGCCGTTGAGAGGAAACGAGGGGGGAGGTAGCACTTGGTCTCAGTTGCTAGGCCACATGTCACACCTTCCTGATGGGCCTGGACTAAAGCTCCGAATGCTAAACAGGATCTTCCAGGCCCTGTGTGGTGTGACCGCCGCTCGTTCTATAGCTCGACCGTGTTCCAGCCACCCACGCCTCCCTTCGGTTCCCTAAACGTGTTGTGTTCCTTGCTATCTCAGGGCCTTTGCACATGCTGCTTCCTCTGCCCTACGTGCCTTTTTTCCGTTCTTGGTCATCATTTCCTCAGGGAAATTGTCAGATTACCTCCCCGTTCGCTCAGGTCGTGATGCCCAATTTTACGCTCTGAGGGAATCCTGCACTGCTCCAGCCCTTCTCTATAATTACATTCACCTGGACGCTGGATGTCTGTCTTGCCACTTGACCGGCAGCTCCATGAGGGCAGAGACCTTGACTTTCTCTCCTGCTGACTTTATCCATCAACTAAGGGGGACTGTGCTGTGGGCGTGAGCACCAGGGGTGGGGGGGACTGGATCACACAGGTGCTGTTGGGAGTGCCTGACCTTGGATGCGTGTGGTGGGAACACCCTCCGAATGCCTTCTGTCCCCGGGTCTGCAGGTCAAGCTGTCCGTGTACTGGGACTACATGAAGGCCATCGGACTGTTCATCGCCTTTCTGAGCATCTTCCTTTTCTTGTGCAACCACGTTGCTGCCCTGGCTTCTAACTATTGGCTCAGCCTCTGGACTGATGACCCCATCGTCAACGGGACCCAGGAGCACACCAAAGTCCGGCTGAGCGTCTACGGCGCCCTGGGCATTTCGCAAGGTGGGGGCCGTCTCCTTCCCATCCTCCTCTGCCCACCCAATTTTGGCCACTTGAAATGTCTCCATGTCTTATTATGCAGTTGGGTCCCCCATTTGTCAGGGTTTTGCAGACCCCCAAACTAAGCCAAACTCACATGAACAGTACCTATCACTTAGTAGACACTCAGATACCTTGTAGAGGGAATGTTTCTTGAATGCTCTGTTTCATGGGGCCCTAGGAGATGAAGAGCACTCCAATGTGTCCATTTTACAGATGAGGAAAGCTGAGGAACAGCAGCCCCCTCGAGCCTTGGCAAGCAAGGGCCCTTGCCCCTTGTTCCTGTGTCAGGGTGATGGGGCTTCTGTAAACTCTCACTTGTGGACTTTAACCTGCTCCCTGAGAGTGGGAACTCGGTTATGCTAGTGGTGCTCAATGTTGTCCCCTAGGGGGACATTTAGCAATGTCTGGAGGTACTTAGAGCTGTCACGGTGCGGGGGGCAACTGCCTTGTAGAGGTCAGGGGGGTCGCTAGATGTCCTGCAGTGCATAGCCCGGCCCCCACAACAGAGAATGACGTAGCCTCAAATGTCAGTAGTGACGAAATTGAGAAACCCTGTATACCCTTCTTGTGGTTCCACGAAGGTCCCCAAACACAACAACGTTAATAATAAGAGCTGTTGTTTACCGAGCACTTACTTGGTGCTGGTCATGTTCTAAACATTTTTAGGTGTTTTAACTTATGTTGCTTTTGCAGCAGGTGTCATGAGGTCACAGCTAGTATTTTCCGCATTTTAGAAATAGAGACTCTAGCAGCACTTGGGTGGCTCAGTCCCTTGCCCTTCTGACTCTTGATTTTCGCTCAGGTCATGATCCCGGGCTTGCGGGATCACACCCCACATTGAGCTCGGCACTGGGCATGGGGCCAGCTTGGGATTTTCTCTCTCTCCCTCTGCCCATGTTCCCTGCACACACTATGTCTCTCTAAAATAAAAATGAGTAGGGTGATGAGTAGGGTGGCTCTGTCAGTTAAGCATCATGGCTGAGGCTCAGGTCATGATCTTGTGATTTGAGTTCAAGCCCCACATCAGGTTCCATGCTGACAGCTCGGAGCCTGGAGTCTGCTTTAGATTCTGTTTCTCCCTCTCTCTCTGTCTGCCCCTCCCCCGCTTGCACTCTTTTTTTTTTTTTTTTTTTTCATTTTAAATTTGTTTTAATGTTTATTTATTTGTGAGACACACACACACACACACACACACACACACACACACAGTGCAAACAGGGGAGGGGCAGAGAGGGAATGACACACAGAATTGGAAGCAGGCTCTAGGCTCCCAGCTGTCAGCACGGGTCCTGACGCAGGGCTCGAACTCATGAACCACAAGATCGTGACCTGAACCGAAGCTGGATGCCTGACCAACTGATCCACCCAGGCACTCCATCTGTCTTTCTATTTCTCTCAAAAATAAACATTAAAAATTTTGTAAATAAAAATAAATTAATTTTAAAAAAAGAGAAAAGAAAAGAAATAGAGACTCTAAGCCCCAGTGAGGTTAAGTAAGTTGCCGGAAGTTGCACAGCAAGTACATGGGCAGGGCTGGCTTTGAGTGAGGTGGTCTGGCCCAGGAGCCCCTGCTCTTGATCACTGTGCTACACTATGTTAACGAGCCGTGTGTTTAGACTCCTAAAAGCAGTGTGCATCTGTCCCTACCTACGTGTGTTCAGTGTCTGTGATACATAAGTATAGGTTTGACACATTTGAGTACTTTCTGTACAGTGGCACACTGCCCTTCACATTCAGCAGTGCTACAAAGTTATGTATCATTGTTGCCATCTTATAGAGGAGGACCCCCGGTGCCTAGAGGTTAAGTGACTTGCAGGAAGGTCCCACAGCTGGTAGGTGGCAAAGACACAGTTGGGCAGCGCTGGGTGCAGCCAGTTGTTTCAGCCCCTGCTCCCGAGAGTAAGCCTCTCCATCCCTATGAAATCTCTTTGCAAAGAACGGCTGTCTCGCTGTGGCTTGTTCAGAGGAGCCACAGATGTCTCATGGTCTCCGGGAGATGGCTTTGAAAAAAAAAAAAAACCCAGAAGAGTAGACCTGGATTTCCCAGATTTCTTCATCCCTAACGCCTCGTCATTGGGCATGGGACTAGCCTCCAAACTGTCCTTGAGGGAAGGTGGGACACAGGGTGGGTGTGATGTTTTCCTGCCTCACACAGCAGCAGTGTCTGTTCCAGAGCTGAGCTGTCCACTCTGGTGGCCGCTGGCCACAGTGTGGCTCTTTGAATTGCAGTTCGTCAAACCTAAGTAACAGTATCAGCTGTCAGTGGCACTGGCCACATGTCAAGTGCTCAGTAGCCACATGTGCCTGGAGGCGACCACACTGGACTGCATAGGTCCAGAACATTTCCGTCATTCCAGAAAGTTCTGTTGCATGCCACTGGTCTAGAGGAATGTGGCATACAGATTAAGAGCATGACCCTGGAGCAAGCAGGCTGCCTGGATCAGAACCCCGACTCTGCTGCTGATTGGCTGACTGTATCGAGGGCAGAGGAGTTCACCTGTCTGACCTTGAGCTCCCTTCTCTGTAAAATGGGTGCTAATAGGATTTATACAGAGTCAGTCTTAAGAATTAGGTGCATGTGGGGGCGCCTGGGTGGCTTGGTCGGTTAGGCGTCCCACTTCGGCTCAGGTCATGATCTCACGGTCCGTGAGTTCAAGCCCCGCGTTGGGCTCTGTGCTGACAGCTCAGAGCCTGGAGCCTGTTTCAGATTCTGTGTCTCCCTCTCTCTCTGCTCCTTCCCTGTTCATGCTCTGTCTCTCTCTGTCTCAAAAATAAATAAACTTTAAAAAAAAATTTTTTTTAATAAAAGAAAAAAAAGAATTAGGTGCATGTGGGGCACCCGCGTGACTCCGTCGGTTGAACATCTGACTTCGGCTCGGGTCACGATCTCATGGTTCGCGTTTGAGACCCACGTCGGGTTCTGTGCTGACAGCTCAGAGCCTGGAGCCTGCCTCGGATTCTGTGTCTCTCTCTGTCTCTGCTCATGCTTGCTCTCCCTCTCTCTCTCTCTCTCTCTGTCTCTGAAAAACAAACATTTAAAATTTTTTTAAAAAATTAACGTGTAAAACTCTTGTACGGTGTTGAATAGACACTGAGTCCTCAGTAAATAGCAGCCACGACTCTCGTCATCACCGTTGCCCGTTATTCTTCGAGGCTGAGCGTGCAGGCCTGTTGCGTCTGCATGGCCTGTCCTCACCCCCACCCCGCGCCCGGGCCCCACTGTGGTGTTTACCGCCAGAACGTTGCAGGTATCTCCGTGTTCGGCTACTCCATGGCGCTGTCCATCGGGGGGATCTTTGCTTCCCGCCGCCTGCACCTGAACCTGCTGCAGAACGTGCTCCGGTCCCCCATGAGCTTCTTCGAGCGGACCCCCAGCGGGAACCTGGTGAACCGCTTCTCCAAGGAGCTGGACACGGTGGACTCGATGATCCCTCAGGTCATCAAGATGTTCATGGGCTCCCTGTTCAACGTCATCGGCGCCTGCGCCATCATCCTGCTGGCCACGCCCATCGCTGCCATCATCATCCCGCCGCTGGGCCTCATCTACTTCTTCGTGCAGGTGAGAGGCGGGGTCTCGGGGCTGCGGGAGGAGCCCTCCGGGGTTTCACGCTCCCGTGTGAGTCCGGGCCTCACGCCGTCTTCCCATTTCCGCGGCACGGCGCTGTGCGCGATTTGCGGGCAGAGGGCCCAACTGGTGTTTGTCACTTTTCAGTACCTCTCAAAGGGAGAAAAGCTATAGCAGTAAAGACACCTTGATTATTAAAATTGATTATTAACATTATGGGGGTACCCGGGTAGCTCATGGTTTTGGGAGATCGAGCTCCACATTGGGCTCTGTGCTCACAGCCCAGAGCCTGCTTGGGATTCTCTCTCTCCCTCTTTCTCTGCCCTCCCCCACCCACGTGCACACGCGTGCGTGCTCTCTCTCTCTCTCTCTGTCTCTCAAAATAAATAAACTTAGAAGAGTTTTATTAAATTCTTTAGGTCTTAGCCCCCCTGCAGAAAATAGAGATGTGAATAACAGCAGCTCAGACAAGATGTTTGTCTTTCTCTCTCCTAGTGGAAATGTATTTATTTACTTACTTATTTGTTGTTTCTATTTATTTTTTTCTCATAGTAGAAATTTAGAGGTGGGCCCTTCAGCTCTGGTGTGGCAGTTGCACACATTTGTTAATGTCCCAGACTTCGTCGCTGTTGTGGTTTTTTTTTTTTAAGTTTTCCCAGCTTTGCACAGGCCTTCCATTCTTAAGTTGACCTCATGGTCTAAGGTGGTTGCTGGAGCTCCAGCCATCAATGTGTATTTCAGAATACAAGACCGAGGAAGGGGAACAAACACAGCAAGGGAGTCAGTGTGGTTGTTTAGGTGATGGCCACGTAAACTGTGCTTGCAGCTGACGGAGGAGCGTGTCGAGGCCCTGGTGGTGCAGCTGGGAGTGTGAACTCATGTCTGTCTGATTTTAAAGCTTGTGTTGGTAACCACGGTGCTGCACTGCCCCTTTCTGCCCCGAAAAGGTTACCTGCAGCACAGTTGCTGGCGGGAGACAGTGGTTTAGATGGGAAATCACTACAGCACAAAACGAGAGGGAGAGCTGCCAAGACCTCCACGCGTCAGGCTGTGCTGTGGCCTGCTCACGCGGGGTCTGGAGCCCTTGGTCGTCAGCCGTCCCCCAGGCTCCACCACACTGTGGCCCCGTGGTTGGTGTGCATGAATGAAGGTGGAACCAGAGAGAGCAGGACCCACTGCGACACCCTCATTGTGTTCTCTTTAAGTTGGTGCCAGCTTTTTTTTTCACTCAGTGATGGGATCTCGTGTTCCTTAATGGACATAAATACCGAGATGTTGTTGCGATACCACCGATTTTATTTTTTATTTATTTATTTTTAATGTTTTAATGTTTATTTTTGAGAGAGAGAGAGACAGCATGAGTGGGGGAGGGGCAGAGAGAGGGGGAGATACAGAATTCCAAGCGGGATCCAGGCTCTGAGCTGTAGCACAGAGTCCAACGCGGGGCTCAGACCCACAAACCAGGGGTGCCTGGGTGGCTCAATCAGTTGAGCGCCCGACTTCGGCTCAGGTCATGATCTCACGGTCTTTGAGTTTGAGCCCCACGTCGGGCTCTGTGCTGACAGCTCAGAGCCTGGAGCCTGTTTCAGATTCTGTGTCTCCCTCTCTCTCTGCCCCATCCCCACTCATGCTCTGTCTCTCTCTGTCGCAAAAATAAATGAAAACATTGAAAGAAATTAAAAGAAAAAAACAACAACCCACAAACCATGAGATTATGACCTGAACCAAAGTCGGACACTTAACCGACTGAGCCACCAAGGTGCCCCTCTATGGATTTTATGTCTAAACAACAAAGACCGTTCAGCAAAGGATCATATTATATACACACTGTTACTATAACCAAGATGCAAGCATAATGTGCTTGTGCAGGGCCAGAAACGGAAGCAGTGAGAGGAAAAGGAAAACTTGGTGTCCCCAAGGGTTGGGATTATGGGAGAATTTGTTTGTTTGTTTGTTTAATGACTTTTAACTAAATACACACTTTACCACCCAGCAGTCCTTCCTCAGCATATATGCAATAGAGATGAGAGAATGCATCTACCAAAAAAAAAAAAAAAAAAGTGCTAGAACGTTCTTAGCATCATGGTTCATAATAGCCTCAAACTAGAAATAACTTGAGTTTTGACCCAGAGGACACAAGAATTTTATGGATGCTGGAGATGTTCTAGATTTTGGTCAGATAGTGGGGGTGCAGGTGTGAATGAATGTAAACTTCATCAAGCTGTAAAGATTTGGTGCATTTTTCAGCATAATGTGTGTTATATCTTGATTAAAAAGTGGTTTTTCGATATACGTAGGTTCTTTCTCTTTCCTCCGAAAAGATCTGGAAGGTTATACACTGAGATTTGAATAGTGCTTATCTGAGTGTGATGGCTGCAGTGTGATTTTTTTTTTTATAATATTCCCATCTGTATCATTCCCCCAACCCCCAGCGTTTTAAATGGCTACCCATTAATGTTTTAATTTAAAAGCAAGTCATTTTTATAAAAAGATGAAGAGATAAGCTGATGTGGACTTGTGTTGGGGCATCCTTGTTGCTTGGAAGAAGGCATTTCTGCTTTTATGGAATATTTTGGTGTCTGAAAAACTGCCCAGTCACAGCTCCAAGTACCTTAGCTTGTGGCCTGCTGCCTGGCTCAGGCATGTGCTTGTCGAGCGGTTATTACTTATTTATTTACTTATTTTATTTATTATTTTTTTAAATGTTTATTTTTGAGATAGAGACAGGGTGTGAGCAGGGGAGGGGCAGAGAGAGAGAGGGAAACACAGAATCTGAAGCAGGCTCCAGGCTCTGAGCTGTCAGCACAGAACCCGACCTGGGGCTTGAACTCAGGAACTGCGAGATCATGACCTGAGTCGAAGTCGGACGCTTAACTGACTGAGCCACCCAGGAGCCCCTTTATTTATTTACTTTAATGCTTATTTATTTATTTATTTATTTATTTATTTAACGTTTATTTATTTTTGAGACAGAGACAGAGCGTGAGCAGGGGAGGGGCAGAGAGAGAGGGAGACACAGAATCGAAGCAGGCTCCAGGCTCTGAGCTGTCAGCACAGAGCCCGACGCAGGGCTCGAACTCACGGACTGTGAGATCGTGACCTGAGCCGAAGTCGGACACTTAACCGACTGAGCCACCCAGGTGCCCCAATGCTTATTTTTTTTTGAGAGAGCGAGCTCGAACATGACTGGGGGAGGGGCAGGGAGAGAGGGTAAGACAGAATCCCAAGCAGTTCCGTGCTGCCAGCGTGGAGCCCAACACCGGGTTCAAACCCATGAACCCGTGAGATCGTGACCTGAGCCAAAATCAGCGGTTGGATGCATAACCAACCTAGACCCCCAGGTGCCCAGCAAGCAGTTATTTTTATTTACAAGCACCAGGCACTTGGTTTCTGAAAAAGTCAGTTGAGTCTGGCGGGGTGGATTATGTCTCCTGGAATAGAGTTTAAAAGGGAAGCTAGCGGGATGCCTGGGTGGCTCAGTCGGTTGAGCGTCCAACTTCGGCCCAGGTCATGATCTCGCGGTTTGTGAGTTACAGCCCCGCGTCGGGCTCTGTGCTGACAGCTCAGAGCCTGGAACCTGCTTCAGATTCTGTCTCCCTCTCTCTCTGCTCCTCCCCTGCTCACACGTTCTCTCTCAAAAATGAAGATTAAAAAAATTAAAAAATAATAATAAAAAATAAATAAAAGGGAAGCTAGCTGATCGTTCTTTTTTTAAAAGACTGAGTTTAGGGGCTCCTGGGTGGCTTCAGCTCGGGTCATCATCTTGCGGTTCATGAGTTCGAGCCCCGTGTTGGGCCCCCTGCTGTCCGCACAAAGCCTACTTCAGATCCTCTGTTCTTCTCTCACTGCCCCTCCCCCACTTGTCCTCTCTCAAAAATAAATAAAATATTTTTAAAAATTAAAAATAAGTAAGCAAACAACAATTTAAACACAAATACATCTCAGGGTAGCTTTCTACAGTAAATAAAGTGGAGTAGGTTGAGCAGGGAAAATACTTGAGAATGATTTCCATCCGGGATGTTTAGAAAGAAAGCCGGGGAGAGGAACCCTCCCAGGGCAGATGCCGCGGGGCCGAGGCATCAGGGTTTTGTTCACGGCCGAGAGCCTCGGGAGCAGAGCGGGCATCTGGCCTACCCTCGAGGACTGGCAGAGCAACCATCGTGGGCCTGCCCTGGCTGGCGTGGTGCTGGGTTAGCTTATAGGGTTTCCAGGACCCAGAAGGCTGCCCAGGTGTGGGTTCAGGTGACCGCACACGCTGCCGTCCAGGAAGCAGCTGCTAAACTCGGAGCCCCGTCCGACTCCTCCATTATGTTCACTGTTCTCTGTGGAAGGTCTCTGCTCCCACAAGGGCCCCAGGAGGCGGGGAGGCCGTGTCCCTAACCACCCTTTGTTCCCTGTCTCGTTCATTTGTCTGGCTGTGTCGCTTGTGAAACACCTGCCTTCGCATTACGTGCCACCTCCAGAATGGGGAACCTCCGTCTCCCCGGTCCTGTTTGTACAGACGAGGAAACTAAGGCCGAGAGAACTAAATGTTCTCACGTGACCAGTCTGTCATCTAAGGGCGGGTCCTCGAAGCTTCCAGGGCGCGATTTGCTTTGCTTTTGTTCCATCTGCCCTGGTTAGGGCAGGAGCAGAGCCGATGGGGTGACTGCCTGCGGGGACGGGTGGAGGCCAAAGGCACGCTGCTGGGTCCAGAAAACCCTAGAGGTCTGTGGCTTGAGAGAGGCAGGACAGTGCAGAGGTTCACCCTTGACAGCCGGCTTCTCCGAGTCCAGCCCCCCAGCCCGGCCACTTGTCGCCTGAGGGGGACCTGAGCGGGAAGAGGTCAGCGAGCTTCTTTGTGCCTGGGTTTACTGACGGTCCGTGCAAATGAGCACCGACTCCTAGCTGTCTGGTGACGACGAAATGAGCCGATTCTGTGGAAGGACTTCAAACTGTGCTAGGGTAGTCGGCTCCCCGTGGGCCTGAGCTGCTGGCATTATGTGGTCGCTGTCGTCATTCTGTTGTACTGGCATCGGGTGAGCAGAGACACCTGTTAAAAAGCAGCCCAGCTCCGCCGTCTTGCCTTCCGGAGGTGCCGTGTGTGTCCAGGCTTTGTCCAGCGCAGCCCTGGTGGGGGTGGGTGGCTGGCACGGGAGGGGCTTTGCCAGCTCCCTGGTCCGTTCTCTTCCCCTAGAGGTTCTACGTGGCCTCGTCCCGGCAGCTGAAACGCCTCGAATCTGTCAGCCGCTCCCCAGTGTATTCCCACTTCAATGAGACCCTGCTGGGGGTCAGCGTCATCCGCGCCTTCGAGGAACAGGAGCGCTTCATCCGCCAGAGCGACCTGAAGGTGGACGAGAACCAGAAGGCCTATTACCCCAGCATCGTGGCCAACAGGTGGGCACCCGAGGCCCGCGGGAGGAGGTGAAGGAAGCCTTAGTTCCTGGAGGAGGGCCTCACACACGGGATGGTTAGACTTGGTGGGGGCGGGAAGGGACAGAATAGCATTAAAAGCAGACAGGAGCACTGGCAGCTTGAAGCACAGGCACTCCGGTGGCACTGAGGGACAACAGGGAGCAAGTCAGAAAATACTGCAGGAACTATCCTTTCGCTGTGGTCCTGACGGTACAAGGTCATCGGTGACAGGCGGACTCAGCTGATATTTTTGTGGCCTGGTTCTCAGCTGACGGGGGTGATCACCCACCGCCCCTGTGTGATGAGCTTTGGAAGCTGTTCACCAACCTGAGGTTGGACCACGTGAAATGGCCATGATGAAAAAAGCATCCGTCCCAAAGAAGGGACAGGAGTTCGCTACTTGTCGACTAACTTCAGAAAAGTATCTGACTTATCTCTAAAAGAATATTCTCCTCACTCATGTCCTGATACGTTTTTTGAGATGTGGGATAGGAAATTCTGGAGAGGGGGTGACTCACCCTGGGAGCAACGTGTCGTAACCAACTGTTGCCCCATCGTACACAATATAATCCCATAAAGACCGTGAATCACTGGAGACCTGACCTTCCTCTGCAGAATCGTCAGGGAGTTTCTCAAATTTGGGTTTGTTTTTAGGATAAGCTCACACCCAGGAAGATCAGTCACGTGAATCTTTTTAAAATTTTTCTTTTTTGGGGCGCCCAGGTGGCTCACTTGGTTTTGCATCTGACTTCGGCTCAGGTCACAATCTCGTGGTTCATGGGTTTGAGCCTCGTTCAAACCCGCTTTGGGTTCTGTGTCCCCATTCTCTCACTGCCCCTTCCCTGCTAATACTCTCGCTCACTCTATCTCTCAAAAATAAATGTTAAAATTTTTTTTAATAAAAAAAGATAAATTTTTCTTTTTTTAATGTTATTTGTTTATTTATTTATTTGTTTATTTAGAGAGAGAGAGTGTGAGCAAGGGAGGGGCAGAGAGAGAGGGAGACACAGAATCTGAAGCAGACTCCAGGCTCTGAGTTGTCAGCACAGAGCCCAACGTGGGGCCTGAGCCCACAAACCGTGAGATCATGACCTGAGCCGAAGTTAGACGCTCAACTTACTAAGCCACCCAGGCACCCCCAGTCACACGAATCTTAAGGGCTGTAGTGGAAATAAGATCAACAACACCATTTCCCTAAAATGTTTTACACCTTAAATCACTAATATTCCTAACGCTTGGAGGTACGCTAGGGAAGTTCGCTTTAAACCAATAATGTTATCTGTTTATATTCCAAGAGGTAAAACAATGTATTTTAACATTTCTAAAAGGAGGGTGATCTAGGAACATTACAGCTACATTGAAAATAGTATTTCATTTCTCACTCTCCCTTCCCCCTTCTGCCAAGAAAAGGTTATTTTTATAACACTGCTGCCTCTTACAGTCGATGACTTCTTAGTATTTAGGAATTTTCCTGGACCTGTCTTTGCAGATGGGTGTACATGGGTATGTTATAAAGGTTTCCCTAAAAAAAAAAGTTGGTTCTTAAAAAGGCAAGCTTTGGTTTCCCGGGAAGGCTCCTTCTGGAGAACTCCGTTTCAGTCCCCCGGGGTTGCGAGATCAATGAGGAATTAGTGAGACCGTGTCCCTTTGGCTCTCCTTCCCCCGTGAGAGGACAGATTGAAGTCCTGTCTCGGGAGCTCTCGGGGAATTCTTTCCATTAGCAAAGTGCCTCCCTCCTTCCCCGGCTTGAGCCAGAAACCAGATCTCTGACGAGCCAACTCTGGTGTGTCTGTCCATCTGCCTGTGTGTCTGTGAGCAGGTGGCTGGCCGTGCGGCTGGAGTGCGTAGGCAACTGCATCGTCCTGTTTGCTGCCCTGTTCGCCGTGATCTCCAGGCACAGTCTCAGCGCCGGCTTAGTGGGCCTCTCGGTGTCCTACTCACTGCAGGTAAGACAGGTGCCCCCAGCTGCATTCTCTTACGGTCGTCAGGGTCTCGGGCCTTTGCTTTGAATCCCCGCAGGAGCTGGGGGAGAGGTGAGGGGCCAAGCGGCGTTTGAGAAGCCCGGTGACTGACCCGCTGGTGCTGGAGGGAGATGAGACACGGGGCCGGGATTCCCCCGTCAGTCAAGGAAAGCCCTTGATGAACCAAGAGGATGCCTCCAGCGACAGGAAAAATGCTTTTCACTCTATCACTTTATCTCTCATTCCGGCGTTAGCCACATTGCCCAAATTTTGATACATTGGATTTTCCCTTATTACCATCTCGTTGGAAATCTTTTCTGATGCTCTTTCTGATTGCTTGTGTGGCCCAGGGGTTATTTTGAAACGTGCTTGCCTAAGAGGTGCGGTCTGGCGACGGCGGTACGTGAGGCTGGTACCTTTCTTACCTCAAAAAATTGCGTAATTCGTAATCACTTGCTGAAGATAAAGCGGCCCCTGCTCACCCCAGAAGCTTCATGTGACTCTTCTGTGCACAGGTCACCACGTACTTGAACTGGCTGGTTCGCATGTCGTCCGAGTTGGAGACCAACATCGTGGCCGTGGAGAGACTGAAGGAGTATTCGGAAACGGAGAAGGAGGTAAAGCCGGCCCCTGGCCTGCCCTCGCCTGCCCTCACCTGACCTCATCAGCGCGACCTGGGTGCCTTCAACAGACAACCCCTATTCAGCGAAAATTGTCTTCCGTTCTTTGTTACATATCTGTATGAGGGACTTGTGCGGTGCAGAATGAGACTAGTTTCATCGTCACGTTTAAAAATTAAATACCAGTTGATTCAAAGCCCTGAAAGTCAACCGCAAGAGAGTCAGTACGTGGATGTTGTAAAAATCATGACTGAAGTTTGGGGAACCCGGCAGTTGTTTGACCCAAGTCCCCATTTTATAGATGGAGGAGAGGGTCGCCTGGGGAGGGACAGTGACTGATCCAAGGTCACACGTGGTCAGGGTAGGACCCAAGTGTCCAGACATCAGTGCCACATTGCCCCTAGAAAGTGCCGTTTTCTGCCTACACACTGTCACTGGTGGCATTGGCAGTGATCATGGTGACAATACCAGTGGATCCCCTCATCGCCCCCACCACCAGTAATATTAGGGACACATATTGGGCCCTCGGGAGCTGTCAGCCCTGTCCTACAGATTTTACATAGAGTAATTCATACAATTTACGTAGAGTAATTCGTGTAATCTTTATGTAGCCTTATAGCTCATGTTCTGTCATGATCCCCATTTTACGCATCAGGAAACTAAGACACAGGGTTAAGTTACTTTGCTCAAGGTTACGTGGCCATTGGCACACTGCCTCCCAAGAAAATGCCCCGTCCTTAAGACTCTGACACAGGTGAACCAGGTCCCGCTTCATGGGAGAGCATTATTCAGAATGATGTGAGCGCCCCCTGTGGAAATAAGAGTGTATTACACCAGGGGTTTTCGCGCTCAACATCGAATTTATTTTTTTAGTTTTTAAGATCTAATTCACATGCCCTGCCGTTCACCGTGCATGAAGTATGAAATTAAATTTATTTTTTTTTTAATTTCTGGATGTTTGTTTATTTGTTTTGAGAGAGAGAGAGAGAAACAGAGCCCAAGCAGGGGAAGGACAGAGAGAGAGAGAGAGAGAGAGAGAGAGAGAGACAGAGACAGACAGACAGAATCCTAAGCAGGCTCTGTGCTGTCAGCTCAGTCTCCCGAACCATGAGATGACCTGAGCTGAAACCAAGAGTCAGACCCTTAACCTACTGAGCCACCCAGGTGCCCCGAAATTAAATTTTTTAAAAAAATTTTTGTTTTTACTTCTTTTAATTACTTACTTTTTTAATTTCTCAAGTAAGAACATACTTGAAGAATACAAAAGAATGTAAAGATCCAGGGTCTTAGCTCTACTAAAAATATGTATTTATATAGAATATATTTTCACAGTTAGAAAGTTCCACCCACCTCTCTCTCCAGTGCCCTCCGTGTTCTTACAGCGTATCCCCTGCATTATACATAAATTTGTAAAAGGGGACTGTGCTTGTTGTAAATGAAAATTAATGTAACAAGCTTATGGGGGAGAAAGGATGAAAGTTCTCTCTTGCTGTCCCCTCCATTCCTCAGCTCTCCCAAAGGTAGCCTCCAGCCTGGCCCGGAGCACATCCAGTTCTAGAGCTCAGGAAATGCTGAACGGAACTTAAGAAGCTTTTCAGAAATAGGGGCTGTGTGACTCTGGGCAAGTTACTCACCCTCTCTGTGTTCCAGTTTCCTCATGTGTAAACTGGGGGTAATGAAAGGACCCCTCTCATGGGATTGTAGTGAGGATGAAGTGAGGTCACGTGACCGTGATCTTTCTCATTAGCCGTCGCTGCATAGTTGGTGTCCAGATGTAGAAGGCATTCAGACTGACACCTCTGCCCTTGTGTCTGACCAGAGAAGACCACTCACTTATTGGTACAGTCCACAAATATTCGTGGAGTCCCTACTGTGTGCCTGGAGTATGACAGCGAACAGGGAAAGAACCTGTCCTGACAGAGATGTTCCAGGGGGCGTGGGTGACAGAATAAGCGAATTAATGCACACCTGCGGTGCTCGGAGGTGCCCGGTGGTCTGGAGGAGAACGAAGCAGGGGAGGGGACGGAGGGCACAGAGGCAGGGGGTGGTCTGAATTGGCGGAAGATCTGCAGCATGCCAGGGAGCGCACGAGAGGGTAGTTTGGGAAAGAGCATTCCAGACAGGGGCACCCGCAGGTGCAAAGGCCCAGCAGCGAGGTACGCAGGTGTGTTTGAGAGGTAGTGCAGCCCCACGGGGAGCCGAGTGAGCAAGAGGGAGGGAGATGAGGTCAGAGGGGACCTGCAGGTCACCTACAGCCTTGGGTCACATGGGACTGAAGATCCCTTACCGCCACCCGCCACCCCCGATCACAGGCTCCCTGGCAAATCCCCGAGACGGCTCCGCCCAGCACCTGGCCTCAGGTTGGCCGAGTAGAATTCCGAGACTATGGCCTGCGTTACCGGGAAAACCTGGACTTGGTTCTCAAGCACATTAACGTCACCATCGATGGAGGGGAGAAGGTGGGTGTACCTTGTTTCCCCCATCCGTTCACAGCGGGGCAGGCGAAACCAGGTGCCTCATTCCCCCAGTTTATCACGGCCCTGGACCGTGGGGGTGGGGCTTGTGGAGGTAAAACCTGCTCAGAGTGTCCCAGGCGTGTTGCATACTGTTGACCGGCCACCAAATGAGGCCCACCTGTGTGTTTTCGGGGGGTGGGAGGAAGAAATCTGAGTATGTTAAAAATTATGAAAAATCTGGTGTGCCTTCTGTAAAGATCCACTTCCTGCTTTTCTTGAAAGATCAGAACATGAAAAAAAAAGGGGGGGGCACCTGGGTGGCTCAGTTGGCTAAGCGTCCAACTTCGGCTCAGGTCATGATCTCACGGTCCGTGAGTTCGAGCCCCGCGTCGGGCTCTGTGCTGACAGCTCAGAGCCTGGAGCCTGTTTCAGATTCTGTGTCTCCCTCTCGCTCTGTCCCTCCTCCGTTCATGCTCTGTCTCTCTCTGTCTCAAAAAAAAATAAACATTTAAAAAAAAAAAAAAAGAAAGAAAGATCAGAACATGTAGCAACACTGGGCTTACACTCCCTGCCTGGCTTTTTCTAGACCAGACAAGAGCGTCTCAGCTCACCCTGTCCCTCCCTGTCTGACTTGTGTGCCTAGCTGTCCCCTGCAGGCATTCAGGTTTGCCAGCTCTAGAACAGGAAGATGCTTTCATCACTAGTGGGGATGGCTCGATGAGCATGTGAGGGTGTCACAAGTTTGGAATGTGCCCCTGGTCCCAGGCTGCTCCTGTAAGACGTCCTTGCCCTGAGACCTTTAGACCCTCCTCAGGAACGAGACTTAAGGGTCTTCCTGGTCACCTGCCATGGGACAGTGTTTCCTTCATCTCTAAACATGTGTATTTGTTAAGCCGTTCCTGCTGCGAGGCTCAGAACGTTTTATTCCCGTGAGATAATTTCTCTAAGAACAAGGGGAAGAAGAGAGTGGGTGGTGTTCTCACTGAGGCTTTATGGTTTGTGTTGTATCATGAGACTCTCCTCTGTGACATTTTTGTTAGAGGTTGGAGGAAGCCTGCCTTTCAAGAGCCCAGATGAGAAGGCAAGAGTTGTAACTGGGTGTCAGGAATGTCCATCATTGGCCACTGAACAGGGAGACCGGTCCTATCCATAGCCTCTTTGTTGCTCATGCAGCTGGGGTGGAGGGGAGAAGGTGAGGCATGCAGGGGCATCTGCTTGAATCTTTGAGATATTTCAGCAGCTCGGGATGGGAAACTCACCATCAAAGGACTGAAAAACAGTAGGGGGAAAATACCTGATGACCAGTATTTTCGAGAGTTGAAAACAAATGGGGCTTTATGGAAAACCCCTTCTGCCTGAGCCCTCTTTGGAGATCTGTGCTCACTTATCAAAAGAAGTGATTATAATTTTAACTTATAAAAAGAGCTGACAAAGAGAAGGAAGTCCCCTTTTTTATTTATTTTGACAGAGCACGAGCTGGGGAGGGGCAGAGAGGTAGGGGGTCAGACATCCAAAGCAGGCAGTGCACTGACACACAGAGCTCGATGCAGGGCTCAGACTCCTGATCTGCAAGATCATAACCTGAGCCAAAGTCAGATGCTTAATCGACTGAGCCACCCAGGCGCCCCGAGACAGAAGTCCTTCTTCACCCTTGACCAAAACAGCCCCTGAAGGAATGTCCCTGGGAAGCTACTGATGGGGAGGGCTGTGGTAGACACTGGGTCGACCAGGTGACTGAACTGCTCTAGGGTGGATACCTGAAATGAGGGCCCCATGGGGGAGGGCAAGAGGTGACCCCCAGATACCAGCCTTCCCGCCTTACCCTGGGCCCTTCCCGCCCCACAGGTTGGCATCGTGGGGCGGACAGGAGCGGGGAAGTCGTCCCTGACCCTGGGCTTGTTTCGGATCAACGAGTCTGCTGAGGGAGAGATCATTATCGACGACATCAACATAGCCAAGATTGGCCTACATGATCTGCGCTTCAGGATCACCATTATCCCACAGGTGGGGTCTGGGGTGCCCAGGGCGTCAGTGGGGCACCCTGAAAGCTTACGTAGGTATATTTTCAGGACAAACGTAAATGGGTTCCTATTTTGTTATTTTCATCGAAACCATACTGTTTCTTTGCCACTGAATCTCCTCTTAGCATACAAATACCAGTGGGAATTAACTGGATATCATTTCTTCACTCCCGCTGGCTCCAGTCGGGACAAGAATAAGTCTCTCAAGAGCCAGGAGTGGAAAATGGATTTTCTAGATTGATTTCTGTAGGTGGTGATTCCCTAATGTGTTGACTTGTCATGTTGTTTTCTCTAAGATTTTTTCTAAGACTGTACTTTGTAGGCAGGGAACAGGGAGGAATCCATGGCACTTGATGATCAGGGATTACCCAGGCTGCTTCTCTCTTCTGGAAGGTTCCAGTACATTTGCATATTGAAGCCTCTGGAAAGTCTTACAACAAGAAATCTATTGTATTTCACTTAATCCAAGGTTTTCCAAACTGTTTTCCCCCCATTATTAACGTCTCCAGAAAGGGTGATTCCAAGGAGCCCTGGGACCCTATCAGAAGTTTTCACACCCCACCCTTCTGCCTCATCCCTACCCAACGTGACGTGAGCCTCACATGCCATCTGCCGTTTTCTCCCCGAACAGGACCCTGTTTTGTTTTCGGGTTCCCTGCGCATGAACCTGGACCCGTTCAGCCAGTACTCCGATGAAGAAGTCTGGACGTCCCTGGAGCTGGCTCACCTCAAGGACTTTGTGTCAGCCCTTCCCGATAAGCTGAACCACGAGTGTGCAGAAGGCGGGGAGAACCTGAGGTAGGCAGGCATGCGAGGCCCTGACCGGGTCTCCTCGGCTCTGCCTTGGTCCTTATGCATGTGTGTCTGACCTGGGTTTGAGTCCCGGCTCTGCCACAGACAAGCCAATTTCTCTTAACCTCTTGGAGCCGCAGTTTCAATATCTGTGAAATGGGTTTCAGTCCAGACTTACTTTTTACCATGAGCTATAACCGGGATGCTAATATGGTTCCTTCCTTCCACCAGATTTATTCAGCTGAGAGTGACTGTCGCTTGTTAAACTGTTGAAAAGCTTCTCTGTCAGTCGGTTCATAGCACTTTTCTGAGCCCTCTGAGTCACCACTCACTGCCCCAGCTGCGTTGGCCCTTGTCCCAGGATCCACCCATGACCCAGCAACCAAAGTATTCATGTCTGGCACAACAGCAAACCAGAGTCCTGCTCCAGTGTTATTAGTCAGTGGCTGGCTCAGTTGCCCATCTCTGTGACCACCAACCACCAAGCCTCAGATGTGTTGAGCAGTGGCAGTGACCGTTCAGACACCTGGGGTGATCGGCCAGGCGGCTCTGCTGTTCGTGGCTCACTCCTCTGGTTGGGGGTCCGCGGGGGCAATTAGGGTCTGCTCCACTTGTCCTTCCTCCTTCAGCAGACCAGCCCAAGCACGTTGTCGTGGTGACGGCAGAGGTGCAAGAGCGCGCAAACCCTGGTGTGCATTCCCAGTGCAAGCCTCTGCTGGCCTTATGTTTGCCAGCATGCCCTTGACCAAAGCAAGACACGCGGTTGAGTCCAGAGTCAACGGGGAGGGTCCTACAGAAGGCACGCATGTGGGGCCATCTTGTGATGTCACACCGCCCCTCTTGCCCTCGTCACATATTTTGGATATCCCCTCCGAGTCCTGTGTTGAAAATGATCCTGAGCCCGCTTCTAGGTCAACAGCAAGAATGTCCTGGCATCACTAACGTCTGCCGTGGGCGCAGGAGCGGGGACTGGCAGTGCTTTCCTGGTGTCTCTTCTCTCTTCTCCCAGCTCAGGCCTGGGCTCAGGGTCAGGGGTGGTTGTGACACTCTGTCTCCTGCTCTTTGTCTCCGCTCAAGCGTTGGGCAGCGTCAGCTGGTGTGCCTGGCCCGGGCTCTGCTGAGGAAGACAAAGATCCTGGTCTTGGATGAGGCCACCGCGGCCGTGGACCTCGAAACCGATGACCTCATTCAGTCTACCATCCGGACGCAGTTTGACGACTGCACTGTCCTGACCATTGCTCACCGGCTCAACACCATCATGGACTACACAAGGTGATGCTGCTGGCATAGAAGGCCTGTCAGCCTTGGGATTTACCCGTTTGTACAGCATCATCCCGTGTCGAGTCACAGCCCTCTCTTTACGCTGGGTGTTTCTGGCATCACTCCATTATTGATTCAATCAACATACGTGTGTGAAGTCCCTGCCACATTCTTGGTCCTGTTCTAGGCACTGGGGACTCAGCAAGGAGGTATCAGAGAAGGAGCCTGCCTGAGGGACCTGATACGTTAGTTGGGGGCTGTGTATGGATATAGACAGCAAACACAGCAACAAACAAAAGCTGATTGCTCCGGGAAGGAAATGTAAGAAGTGACAGCCGGTAATGAGCATAAGCATCACAGGACTTAGACAGTGACAAGAGGAGGGATTGAGGATGGGCAGCCAGTTGGAAGGCTACTGCACCAGTCCTAACACGAGGCATTAGGGCCCTGACCCAAAGCAGGGAGTTGATCATGTGGCTCTTGGGGGCCCAGGGTGCCAACTCTTTCCCTATCCCTCATGTCTGTGTCCCCTCCTCTTGCAGGGTAATCGTCCTAGACAAAGGAGAAATCCGGGAGTGTGGCCACCCCTTGGACCTCCTGCAGGAGAGAGGTCTTTTCTACAGCATGGCCAAAGATGCTGGCCTGGTGTGAGCCCCAGAGCTGGTGCATCTGGTCGGAATTACAGGGCTGACAGGGCAGCATCCAGGGATGAGGCGCTGTTCTGGGGAACCCAAGCCTCCTGTCTGCTGAAACCAAAAAAAAAAAAGAAAAAAAAAAAAAACAAAAAAATGAAAACACACACAAAGCAGCCACTGTCCGGCCCCCAACCTGGAACTGACCATGAAGAACCAGGAGAGACCCAGAGATGCAGCCACCCCCAAACACTCCCACCCTCACCTCCATTGCCCCTACAAGATGTACATATGTTCTCACGCCCCTGGGAGTGCACACTTGTGCTCTTGGTGCTTTGTTAGGAGGTTTGGTGGCCAGACAGCCAGAGAAATGGGTTTCGTAAAATATGCTAGTGACCAAATCCAGCCAACTGCCTCAGATCTCTCCAGCCAAAGTCTGTGGATTCCGTCTTTGAGAAGCTCGCCGGCCCCCGACAGCTGCCCATGGCGCCTCTGACGTCCTTCCTCGTCTGGCTCCTCCCAGAATGCTTTGTTTCCTCGGGGCTGCAGGTGGGAAGTGAGGGGCCTGGGAAGATCATTCTCACCCTCGGGCAGTACCTTGAGGGCCAAGGACTCTCCTGTCACCAACCGTCTGGTCTCCCAGGCGCTCAGACGCTAGGTACTGATGTCCCAGCCCCACTTCACTGGTACATGCGTCACACATGGGGCCAGCCTCCACGTCCATGAACTTCTCACTGACGGGACTCCGCAGGACTTCTGGGCTATCTGGCCCCGGAGATCATCTCAGTGCTGACTCCCCAGCCTGGCTGCTCAGCTCCTCGTCCGCTCCAGTCTTCTCCCTGCTCTCCTTCCTCCCTCTTCCTACCCATTGCTAGAATGGCTCTACTTCTGTAGTCCCTGAGAGAGAAGATCTGCCAATGGTTATGAAGCGGTCAAGGTCAAGGGAGCACCAGGTACCTCCTAAGTACAACGCGTTGGTACCTAAATGAGCCCTGTTGATCCCCCTCCGCGCCTCCGCGTATTTAGATTTCTTTTCTCGCCCTTGGCATCTGGTTAGCTTGAAGGTGGCAGTGTGGAGAACTCGACATTTCATTACTGAGTCTCTTCCAGGATGAGAAAAGGACCCATTCACGAATATCAGTGACTGCGGCTTTTTCTTTCTTCTTTTTTTTTTTTTTTCCTTCAAATGCTGCTCTAGGGAGAAAAACAGTCTCAAGACTTTAATTTCTTGGGAGGAAGGGTTAGCCAAGGAGCAGCATTCCCAGGGAATGGCCACGTCGGCTGGCTTCTGACAGCTGGTCCACGTGTTCCTGGAGGAGAACGGAGAAGCAGAGTCCTTCGAGGCCCGGCCTGTTTAGAGCTCTCAGGGAGCACAGTGAGACCCCAAAGCAGAGGAAGGTCACTGCTACTCCAAGATTCATACTTGCTATGAACTACGTTGCTGACTTCAAACCCAGAGAAGCATCTTTCTTTTAGGTGGAAATACATATTTATTTTTTTTGTAAGTTATACCATTCTTTCACACTAGATAAACCAAGTTTTTCTTGGGGATCTTTTTCTAATGACTTACACTGGAAACGTGAACATTTGCAAATAATTTGCAGTAAAAAAAAATATTTTGTTTCTTACTGAACAGTTGTCCTGTGTTCTTGGGGCTTTAGCAGAGGCTTCAGCCCTGTCCTTCAGGAGTCAGGACTGGGTACCTTCTCGTCTGCTTCTCTCCTTTCTCTTTGGCAAACCTGTCGTCTCCAGCGGGAGCTCTCGTCCGGAGATGGGACCTTAGAGGTTAAGCAGGTGCAGTTTAGCGGGGAGTCAGCGTGGCACAGTGGACAGAGGCTGGGTTTGAATCCCACCCTTGGGTTCACTGGCCGTGTGACCCTGTGTGAGCCACTTGGTCTCTGTGCCTCGGCAGCCTCATCTGTAAGATGGGGCTGATCATACCTGCCTCCTGGGATTGTGGAGACAAGCAGCGGTGTGTCTGATATGCACAACCCTGGTCAGGTTCTAAGACACAAGGAGGGTGAAAGTCCCCTGTGGCCAAAATGACCCTAGAAAATCCCTTTGCATCAGGACAGGACAGGCTGTCCTGCAGTTAGCAAATTAGCCCTAAACTCTTAGGAAATGAACAAAAGGGTTTGTTTCTCACTCCTGTATCTTGATGAGCGTCGGGTGCCTCTCTAGGGTGCCTGCCTTCCATGCAGCAGCTTAGCGATCCAGGCCCTTCTGGGCTTATGACATCACCTCCAGAGGGCTGGCTTCCAGAGACCATAGCAGGGGAGGGGAACGTGCGGGTGATGGACACCCATTTTTCAGTGTCCCAAACCAGAAGCCACACAAGTCAGCTCCACTCAGCCCATTGGCCGGAATCATACGGCCCCAACCACACCGCAAAAGAGGCTGGGAAGTGCAGGGGCGTGTAAGGGAGAGCAGTACCTCTCCCTGCAGTCATTCGCATGTTTTCTGGGGTTTGGATAGTGCGTGAGTGAGGCTGCATGTTCGGTTTCTGAGTTTGAACTGGGTGAGTCTCGATGGTGAAGAATTCCCTGTAGTTGGGGAGCAGGCCATTTCTGCTGCTCCCTAAAACCGCGCACCAAGTAAATGTGCAGAGGGAGTTTCCCGACCCTGCCGGTCTTCCCTCCGACATTGCTGTCCTTGGACTGACACATTTGCCTCGCACGTTGTTGCGTTTAGGGACTGAAGCCTGAGTGTTCAGTACAGGGCTCCCGTCAGGGTGTTACCATTGGAAGGAGGTATTTATGCGTGTCGAGTCGGGGCAGGGGTTGGGGGGTGGGGTGTCAGTCTGAGAAGGGAGGTGTGCTCCTGTCTCCTGTCTCTGTGGAGCCTGACCCTGAATCACTAAAACCCCAAGCCGGGTCTATTAAACAGGTATCTGAGCGTGTGCCTACGGGTGTGCATTGTGAGACAACTGGGACTCCAGAGGGTCCCAGGCCTGACTCAGAGCTCCTTCTGCTTTACGAAGAGAAGACCGCAAGCCGCATTAACCCTGAAGAAGGTGGAAGCCAGAAGCACCAGGGTTGGGGCAGGGGCGCCTGCTCGTCCAGGTATGGTCCGGGTGAGCGCTTTCCTAACGTGGAGGGAGACGGCACCTGCCGTGTGCCGGGCCCTGGGCTCAGTGCGTAGCGTTGCTCGCACGGGAAGGGACCCCTGGGCCAGAGGGGAGCGGGCAGTGGACATGGTGCCTCCCAGTGTTGAGCTCTTGTCCGCCGTTCATTCTCGCACCCCCGTGCGGGTCCTGCAGCTCATTTCAGAAAAACACTCCCAATCAGACCGCTTCTCTTCCCTCCCATTCCTGCCACGCTGGTCTCTCTCTCGTGTTCCTGTGACAGCCACCACCTCAGTGGTTTCCCTGCTTTTGCCCTGGCCGCCCCCTCCCTGCAGTAAGTCTGTAAAAAAATCACATCACAACCCTCCTGCGGTCCCCATCTCGGCACCCAGACACCCCACGTAATCTGGCTTCCCATGACCTCTGCCCGCAGCTCCCTTCTGGCCACCTCACCGGCCTCTCCAGCCACAAGTCACACTCTGCTGGTGTTCCAGGGTGCAGGATGCAGGCCCAAGGATGCAAGACCAAGAGGGTCTTGCCTCTTGCTGGTCCCTCCCCTGGTGGTGGTACAGTGGCTGCTCTGTGAGAGCAGGGGGTTGATCTGTTTATTCCCTGATGAATGGCCCACCACGGCCATGGAGCATGTATCCAAGTGACTGGGTTCTCTGATCCAGGACAAGCCCTCTGTGCCGGGCCGTGAGCCAAGTGCGAAGTCATCGGGGACTCGAGAACTTGCCTTTCGGCACCTGTGGTTTCTTCCTTGGTACAGCTGGGATCCTTATGTCCACCAGGCCAGGTGGGTGTGGGGATGGAAAAAGATCCAGGTAAAGCAGCCAGCACCACAGCCGGCCCTCAGGACACCGTCCTACATGATGATGTAGGATTCATTCCTTTGTCCATCCGTCCGTCCATCCAGTCATGCAGTTGTCATTTACTGAGCCCTCTTGTTTGCTACACACCATGCCAGGTGCTGGGAGACACAGTGAAGACACATGAACAAATCCCTTGCCTCGAGAAGGCAAGGGGGGCCCTGGGGCACCTGGGGGGGCTCAGGTGGTTCAGCATCTGACTCTTGATCTCAGCTCAGGTCATGATCTCACAGCTCATGAGTTCGAGCCCTGAGTTGGGCTCTGTGCTGACTGCGTGGAGTCTGCTTGGAGTTCTCTCTCCCTCTCTGCCCCTGCCCCTGCCCCACTTGTGCGCTCGCTCTCTCTCTTTCTCTCTCTCTCTAAATAAATAAGCCAAGAGAAAAAAAAAAAGGAAAGGAGCCCTTTCCTTCGCTTCTGGTGGGATACCAGAGTGGAATTCAACCAGCAGCGAGCTGGTGTTTTAGAGCTAACGAAGTGTGCGAGAGGCAGTGCGGTACAGTGGATAGGACATGAGCTCTGGAGCCCGGCCACCTGGGTTCGGATCCCTATGCTATCTCCATTTTCTCATCTGTGAAAGGGGCCTCCTCAAAGCATCCTAGTAAGGGGATAATGATGGGACTTTCCTCCTCCCGTTGTAAGGATTCCCTAGAAAGCTGTGGCAGGCATTGGGGCAGGGCTTGGTAAGCGTTTGCAGTGACGGGAGGGGACACAGGTGAAGGTAAGGGACCTACTGAGACCGGCACTGACCACAGAAGGTCTGTACATGGCTTTTCCTGCATCTGTATTCCTCCCCCCCCCCCAACCCCAGCCTGTGGCAGGGGGACAGATGGCCTGGGTGGCCCCTGCAGTCCGGTCTCCAGGAAGCCGTGGTGTGGGCCCAACAACAGCCTCATTAGCACTGGCTCCCTGGGGGCACGCTCCGCCTGCTGGACAACCACCTCTCTCCATGAAAGAAGCCTTCGAATGACCCCCAGAGAGTTTGCCAAACACACAGCGGCTGCCTCTTTGGCCTGCGGTCGCTCTGCCCGGACGTTAGGGGGCTCCGTTCCAAGTAGAGAAATGGAAAGTGCTGTGTCTGGTCCCTTCCTCTGCTTCAAAGTTGGGCAGACGCCCCCCACGCCACGTCCTGGGCTGTGGTGGTAAATAGACCCAGGAGCAGAGCCCCACTCGGCCACTTACAAGCTGGGCGACATTGGCAGGTCATGTGAACTCACTGAGCGTCAGTTTCCTCGTTTATAAAACAGAGCTGGGAGGTGCTAGTGATGGTGGGGCCGGCCCCTTGTAGGCATGACCAGGGGCAGGCGAGGGACGCAGATCTCCCACTCTGCTTGCAAGGCGACAGAATGAGCTTCTGGCCGCCCCTTGGCAAAGGGAGGTAGGCACTGCCATTAGATCTAGATTTGGTTTACTCTGGGCTGAAAACCCTATGTTGAATGGACCAGCTGAAAGTCCCCGTGACTGGGCTGGGACAGGGCGGGCTCCAGGTCCCAGGAAGCAGGTGGGTGTCCACAGGCCCCTCTTGATATACCAGCACAGCCATTGTCCACGTCTCAGCGGATTAACCACGGGTCGGGTAGGCCCAGTGCCTCTCACCAGCTGATTGATCCCCTGGGGGACAGTGGCAGCATCTAGAGACATTTTTGTCACAACTGGAGGTGACAGTGCTATTGGCCTCTAGTAAAGAGGCCAGGGCTGCTGCTGAACGTCCATCCCAACACAGAATTAGCAGCCCACCTGTCAACAGTGATGCAGTTAAAGGGCGCCTGGCACCTCTTAATTTCGGCTCAGGACATGATCTCAGGGTCATGGGATGGAGAGCCACATTGGACTCCACGCTGAGCCTGCACCCCGCTTAAGATGCTCTCTCCCCCTCTGCCCCTCCCCAGCACTCACTCTCTCTCTCTCTCTCAAAATAAATAAACATTTTTTAAAGAGTGATGTGGTTAAAAAGATCCTGGTGTGTAAAGCCTTTACCCCCTGGAGGACCCACGGAGGTCCTCAGAACAGGATTGATGACTATAGTGAACATTGATCAGGCGTGCATTTGGTGCCCAGCTCACCTCTGCAGCCATGCCGTGAGGTCACTAAAGAACCGTGGGGCTGGCCTCAAGTTCTGGTCCAGGGACTTGACTCCTTTCTCAGGCTGCCCTTCACAGCTATATGCCTGTGTGGCCTCAGGCTGGGCTATTTTAGACTCTTGTCCCCCTTGCCTGGTGCCCGAAGCCAGTTTTAGGAGCCCTGTATCCGATTTCCGAGTGCCATGGGAAACCGGCCCGAGCAGCATGGCGCGTGGTGACTCCCCCTCATGAAAGCGAGCCCTGAACCATCCCTATCCAGGCCTCTGGCTGCTCTGGACGTCCCAACCACCATTGGGACTCCCCTGGGGAGCTGGAATTTGGTCTTCAACAAACAGAGGAAGTGTGTGCGGTGAGGAGATTCTCTCAGTGGGAGTCTGGGGGGGCTGGCTCCGCGAACCCTATTTATGGAGTTGAAAGTGTGCACGTGCTCATTCCCGGGACGGTCTGCTCTTGGTGTGGGTTGTGTGGCTGGTGCGACAGTTCAGATAAGACGCTCCTAGGGGCTCATCTCCGAGGGTAGGGGGGCACCAAGAGGTGTGGAATACTCCGGAAGCTTTGAAAATACGTCCCAAGGGGCGCCTGAGTGGCTCAGTCGGTTAAGCGTCTGACTCTTGGTTTTGGCTCAGATCACGATCTTGTGGTTCATGAGTTTGAGCCCCGCGTCGGGCTCTGCGCTGGCAGCGTGGGGCCTGCTTGGGATTCTCTCTCTCTCCCTCTCCTGTCCCTCTCCTGCTCGTGCCCTCTCTCTCAAGATAAATAAAATAAAAACAGGTAGCAAAATGGAGAACGCGTCAGCAGTTGTGGGCGGAGGGAGGTGGGTATGGTTACGAAAGCAAGCAGAGGGGTTCCTGTGGTAATGGAAACGTTCAGCATCCCGTCTGGTGGGGGTAGCTGCAGGAGCCTCCGTAGAAATGCGCGTGCACACACACACATACACACACACATCCACGTAAAAGCGGGAAATCTGAACAAGATCGGCCGATTGTACCACTATCAACATCCTGGTTATGATACTATACTATCGTTTTTCAAGATGTTACTAGTGGGGGAAACAGAGTAAAGCTACGCAGGAACTTTCTGGATTCTTGTCGTTGCTTGTCACTCGACAACCATCTCAGAATTAAGAGGGTGGTTTGTAAAAGGCACACACACACCACGGTCCCGGCCCCCCAGCCCCAGAGATGCTGATTTCTTTGGTCTGCGGTGGAGCCCAGACATGTGCAGGTTTCTAAGGTCCTCAGGTGAGGCCAACGGGCGGCCAGCCAGCACAGGGAGCCCCTCCAGGGTGGATGCGGCGGGATGAGCCCTCATCAGGCCAACCTGGGTGTTGCTGTGTCCTCCTGGGTTTGTGATGATCGGCCATTTTCTCTGCCATTTTCCTCCCAGAGATCAGAGGGGTCTAGATCCAATACTGAGGTGCCACTGACGACCCCTGGGTCACCTGTACCTCCAAGGCACAGCAGTCTCTCCGGGTTGGCGAGGCGAGGGCAGAGGGCTCAGACGAGGCCTGACTCCTGTGCCAGCCTGTGAAACAGGCCCTTCTGGGCCAGCAGCTGGACCGGGCTGCCACTCTCTGCCACCTGCCCCTTGTCCATGACCAGCACCCTGCAGGAGAGAGGACAATGGGGAGCCCTTACCGGCCCAATCTGCCCGAGCGCTTGCACCAGTGAAAGCCCAGCATGTCTGCTCTGGCAAAGTCCGGCCTTCCCTGCGGTTTCCTGACCCTGACCGCTAGGTTGGAAGCATCTTCTGGGCACGTGTTCTTGGGCTCATCTCCTCCCTGCTGGGCATCAGTTTTGCCACCTGTACAGTGCGCACGTGATAACCCATTCCAGTGCCCGTGCGGCTCTAAACCCTGATGCCTTCCTCTACGCCCGTGGGGGCGGAGCAGGGAGAGGGCCTACTCGGGGAAGGGTGCTTACCTGGCACAGTCCATCACAGAGCGCAGGCGGTGGGCAATGACCAGCACTGTGCACTGGGCAAACGAGCTCCTGAGGGCAGCCTGCATCTGGAGCTCCGTCCCCGGGTCCACGGCGGCTGTGGCCTCGTCCAGGATGAGGATCTGGGTTTTCCGGAGAAGGGCACGTGCCAGACACAGGAGCTGCTTCTGGCCCACACTGGGAAGGAGTGGGACGGTCAGGCCCGACGTTTCTCTACCTGCATCTCAGGACTTGCAGGGCCTGCCCACAAACGGATCCCCGGACAGCTGCAGAAGTTAGTGGGGCAGGTACACACACTCCTTCACGAGGGTCCCCAGTCCACAGAGCTGGCAGGAATCTCCTTCCTGCCATTTTTTGAGCAGGGAGACTCCAGGCAAGACATTCAAACCCCCGTGCCTCAGGTCCTCTCCCCAGTGAAATGGCTATTTCCACTTCTACTCGGTGCTCTTTATCTTGTGCCAGACATAGCCTACGTGCCTGTGCATGTCTTGACTCACGTCTCACGGTGACCGCAAAGGTAGTTACTGTACCAATGAGTCTTGTGACTTATCAGGGTGCAGGGCCAAAGAAGCCCGATAAAAGTGCTTAGCAGTGTGCTTGTCACAGAGTAAGGCCCCAGCACACAGCACACAGTTGCAACTGAAGGTCGCACAGTCCGTGACACCCCTGACCCTGGAGGCCCAAGGCTGTCTGGGGCGGTCTTCCTTCTCACGGCGAAGCCTTCCAGCAGCGTCTCTGGGGAACCAGGACCCGCTATGGCCACGCCCCTGGCGAGCTGGGTGACCCCGGGGCAACTTTCAAGCCTCATAAGCCAATCCTGCAGAAGGGGATTCGTGAGGGGGCCTCTCTGAGGTTTACAGGGAAACATTATTTTTCCCTCCATCCAGGCACTGTGTCTGCAACTTAACACGTATAAGTCAATCCTCGAACAGGAAGGAGATACTCACTATAGTTCTCTTTTCACTCACTTCTCTCTTGGGCAGAGAAGATGAACTTGCCCAAGGTCCTAGAGCTGGTAACTGGGGGAGGCTAGATTTGACGCGTGTCTAAACTCTCAGCCACCAAACTACACTGCTTCTCTAGTGAGCAGAAGCTCTGATGAGGCTGTCACCCACAGCCTCTTACCCTCACACCTCTGGGGGAAGATGGGGTTTTAGGATGCAGAACGTCTTTGTTTTCAAAAAGGCACGCAGGCGTCCATCCGTGAAGGAATGGGCAAGAAAAATGTGGTCCGTCCCCACAATGGAATAGTATTCAGCCTTAAAAAGGAAGGGAATTCTGGCACATGCTGCAATACTGATGAGCCTTGAGGACATTATGCTGAGTGAAACGAGCCAGTCACAAAAGGCGAATACTGTAACACTCCCCTTAAATGAGGTACCCAGAGTAGTCAAAGTCACAGAAACAGGAAGCAGAATGGGGGGTGCTGGAGGCTGTGGGCAGGGGAAAATAGAATTTTTTTAAGGCTTATTTTCCTTTTGAGAGAGAGAGAGAGAGAGAGAGAGAGTGTGTGTGTGAGCAGGTAAAGGGCAGAGAGAGAAAGGGACAGAGAGATCCCAAGCAGGCTCTGAGCTGACAGCAGTGAGTCTGACATGGGGCTTGAACTCATGAACTGGGATATCATGACCTGAGCCGAAGTTGGACACTCGACCAACTGAGCCACCCAGTTGCTCCTAGAATTGTTTTTTCATGGGTACAGAGTTTCAGTTTTGCAAGATGGAAAAGTTCTGGAAATGGGTCACATAATTATGTGAATGTATTTAACACTATGAATTGTACATTAAAAAATGGTTGGCCATTTATAACTATGTCGATGGAACCAGAGGGTATTATGCTAAGTGAAATTAGTGAGAGAAAGACAAATATCATGTGACTTCATTCATATGAGGAATTTAAGATACAAAACAGATGAACATAAGGGAAGGGAAGCAAAAATAAGATAAAAACAGGGAAGGGGACAAAACATAAGAGACTCTTAAAAATAGAGAACAAACAGAGGGTTACTGGAGGGGTGGGGGGGGATGGGCTAAATGGGTAGGGAGCATTAAGGAATCTACTGAAATCATTGTTGCACTATATGCTAACTAACTTGGATGCAAAGTAAAAAAAATAAGTAGGCCCTATTTTCCAGTATTTATGAATAAAGATGAGTGTATTCTAGTAAAGAAAAAAAAAATGGTTGGGGCACCTGGGTGGCTCAGTTGGTTAAGCATCCGACTTTGGCTCAGGTCACTATCTCGCAGTTCATAAGTTCGAGCCCTGGGTCGGGCTCTGTACTGATAGCTCAGAGCCTGGAGCCTGCTTTGGAGTCTGTGTCTCCCTCTCTCTCTACCCCTCCCCCTCTCATACTCTGTCTCTCTCAAAAATAAATATTAAAAAATTTTTTTTGATGCTAAATTTTATGTTAGGTGTATTTTACCACAACTAAAATTTCTTTTTTTTTCTTTTTGAGAGAGAGCAAGAGCACGAGTCGGGGAGAGGGGCAGGGGGGTGGGGTGAAAGAGAGAATCTTAAGCAGGATCCACACTCAACACGGAGCGTGGTACAGGCCTCAATCCCATGACCCTGGGATCATGACTTGAGCTGAAACCAAGAGTCAGACGCTCAACCAACTGAGCCACCCAGGCGCCCCTAAAATTTCTTCAGAAAGAAACATATACCATATGTTACTTAGAACCCACAGTGAGAGTGGAATTCGTGCCCACATCAAACACGATACTTTCGTAGCAAAAGAAATGCTGAGAGGGATAAATAGACTATAAGTAGCCTTGTGTCAGTAAGGGTTGGGTTTTGTCACCCAAATAAATTGAGGAACTGAATTGAGGAACTGAACTGAGGAAAACAAAACTGGATATTCAGAGACTGTGTTGGAGTTCAGAATTGCTGATGAGGGACGGGATTCATCCTGTGAGTACTAACAGAATGAAGCTGGTAGTCCCGTGGGGGAGGCAGGTTTCCAGGGCATGTTACCCTGGGGACAGGGCAGTGCGGGCAGCCTCAGCCACACTCGCCTCTCCACGCAGCTCCTCCCAGGCCCTGGTCGTGGCGGGGCAAGCCTACCTCAGGTTGCAACCTTGGTCAGCACACTCATACTGCAGCTGGCCAGGCAGGCTGGCCACCAGGGCTCTGAGCTGCACCGTGTCCAAGGCCTCCCAGACGGCTTGGTCCGAGTGCTCCTGCAGCATGTCCAGATTCATCCGAAGCGAGCCAGGGAACAGGGTAGGGTCCTGGCCGGAAGGGGCAGTGGGTCAGAGCCGGGCCCAGCCACGCCTCCCACCTCTGCCCACCCTGTGCCCCGGGCCTCACCTGGGGGATGATGGTGATCCTGGACCGCAGCGTGTGCAGCCCTACGTGGGTGATGGGGACCCCGTCGATCCAAATCCCACCCTCGGCCGCCTCCAGGAGCCGCAGGAGGCCCCCGGCCAGGGAGGACTTCCCGGCCCCTGTCCTGCCAACGATGCCCACCTGCCAGGGGATGGGAGGGCAAGACTCGTTCCGACCACGTCTGCCCAGAAGCCCGGAGGGTCCCTGGGCATCTCTGCGAGGTGTTTCCCTTGCATCCAAGATACATCCGTCTATCCATTATCCTTTGAGCATTTGTCCATCTGTCCACCTTTCCATATGTCCACCCATCCATCCAGCCTTCTTTCTGTACATAGTTCTCTATCTGCTCCCCTTTGTGCCTCATCTCTCCCATCTTTCTGTCCACTCACCCACACTTCCTGCTATACCCCCACCCCCCCACCCCATTTTTCCATCCTTCCGTCCATCTGCCCATCATTGTTCCTGCCCCCATCCGTCCTCAGCATTTACTGCTGCGTTCTCAATGTCCAACACTCGCTGGAGGCTCAACACTATATGTTTAAGAAGTGAATGAAATATGGGCCATCTGGGTGGCTCAGTCGGTTAAGCGTCCAACTTTGGCTCAGGTCGTGATCTCACGGTACATGAGTTTGAGCCCCGCGTCAGGCTCTGTGCTGACAGCACAGAGCCTGCTTTAGACCCTGTAGCCCCCTCTCTCTCTGCCCTTCTTCCATGTTCAATCTCTCTCTCTCTCAAAAATAAACAAAAAAAAAAGTAAATGAATCGTGTTACCCACTGTATGACAGGCAACTCTTCTAGGCATGAGGAATAGAGAAATTAAGGAATCCTTGCTCCACAGGGCTCACTGTCTGGTCTTGGAAATAATGCAACTGAGCAAACTTAATTTGAATACACTGTGATGAAAAAGCCCCCTCTGTAATCAGACTCTGGACGTGAAGCCACCTGGGATAGAAGTCAACGGGGTAATCAGAGCAGGCTTCGTGGTGGAGGTGATACTTGAGTGGAACCTTGAAGGATAAGCAGGAGTTTGGGGAAGGGGAAGATGCCAGGTAAACCCCCTGAGGGCAGCACCAGGTGCCCACCTGGCCCCGTGAGGCAGTACTCCCCAAGTGTTGGCTGAGCCCTGGCAGGGCAATGAATGAAGAGCTGGGCAGAGCCTTGAATGCCAAGCTCAAGAGTTTGGGCTTTACTGTAAGGGAAGCTGGGAGCAGGTGGAAGGTCTCAAGCAGGGGAATGTCATGCCCAAATAAAGATCACGGAAAACAGACTGGAGGTGACTAAATGGGAGGCTGGGGGCTCAACTGGGGGCCTGGAGCAGTCTAGGAGGAGGCAGGAAGGAAATGCAAGTGGGAAATGTTTCCTAAGCATCTGTAAAATGGGACAATACTAGCACTTCTTCGTAGGGTCGTTGTCAGAGTAAAAGTGCACCTGATAATTGCTAAAACCCCGGGCAAACATTTCTGCAGCACTTGCTATGTGCCAGGCACCGTTCCAAGCAGTTTACATGTGTTAGGTCACCGAAACTTCACAAGAGCTCTGTGAGATTGACATTGTTATTTCCATTTTACAGATGGAAAAACAGGTCAAGACATGAAGTGACCTGCCCAGGGTCAGCCATGGCAAAGCCAGGAACTGAGCCCGTGCAGACTGGATCACGTATGCGGAACATCCAGCACTCTGCCACAGCACTCACATCGGAGGCAAAGAGAAAGAAGGCAGTCGGAGAGACGCCTCCTTACCCAGGACACCAAGGTGGGTGGGTGGTGGCATTCGCCAAGATGGCGGCAGGTCTGGGGGAGATGATCGTTTCAGTTAGGGCGTGGTGGGTCTTCAGAGTGGAGGGCCTGAAGTCGGGTGTGGAGGAAGCATTTGGTGCTCAGGGCCTAGATCCTGGGCACTGCCCACCCTGGGCCTGGCCTCCAGGAGGAGGAAGATGGGCCAGAGCCGCTCACCTTCTCTCCGGCTTGGATCTTGAAGGACACACCCCGAACGGCCAGGGGGAGCTCAGGTCTGTATCTCAGCCCAAAGTCCCGGAACTCGATCTGCCCCCCATGAGGCCAGGGGGACCGGTCTGCACAGGTGGGTAGCCTCCAGGGTGCCTGGGACGGGAGAGGGGCACAGGGTCAGAGGAGCCGCTCTCTCTTTGAACTTCAGTTTCCTCTTCTGTAAAATGGGCATATTTACTGCTATCTTACAGAGTCGTTGGGGGCATTGGAACATAGCAGAGCTATCAACAAGTGACCTCTGAGATTATAAAAATAATGATGGTATTGGCTACTCTATCTTTATTATTATTATTAGCCACTATTAATTGTCAAATAAGATTCTGTCTTCCTCTAGAAGGGGTAGAATAATACTCTCCCCTTTGTCTTTGTGAGGAGGGCAAGATTGCGCCCTAGGGGGTCGTTAGCTGCTGTGTGCTCTTCTTGTGACCTTGAAGAGGTCCTCGATCCCCTCGAGGTGAAAGGGGGCCCATCAGAGCCGTGGGCGTGTAGGGCCTGTCTACGGTGTGCCTGACACTAAGTGCTTTCTTGTGGGATCTCACCTGACCCCCCAGTACACCCGCACTGTTACCTTGCCATGTCACTCTTCCATTATTGTCATCTTGCTGTGATGTGCCTAGAACGTTGCTATGATGTGTCTGTGACGTGGCCGTCATGTTGCTGTTCTACTGCTACTGCACTGCTGTTACCTATGGTCCCCTGTCACTCAGAAGAATGACCTGCTTTGCCCAAGTGAGGAAGCAAAGGACCCAGGATTTCTCCTGGCTCCAGACCCCACGCTCTTAACCATTACTGTCGCCCTGGCTGCAACCCCAGCCCTCAGTGGCAGGGGCTCTAAAGCCCGTAGCAGTCATAGACCTGGGTCCACACCCCCGTCCCCGTCTTCCACCCGTCACCTCCTTGGGTGTCTGGACATAGTCCTTCATCCGCTCTACCGACACGATGCTGCTCTCCAGGTCTGTCCAGCTGCGAACAGCCCACTGCAGTGTCTGGGTCACCTGGGGGGGGGGAGGGGGGGGAGAAGACATCGCAGGCTTGCATCAGCCCCCCTGAGGCAGGGGCGGGAGGCAGAAGTGGGGACAGGTAAGGGGATGGGCTTTGACTGTTGTCACCAGGACCTTCCTTCAGTAGAACTGGAGTATGCAGAGTAGAAAGGAGCTTGTCCAACCCCTCTTGATACAGGTGGGAAGAGAGGACCAGAGAGGGTGTATGGCTCTCGCAAGGACACCCAGCAGGGCTCAGGCCCACTGACTTCCATTCTGAAAGTTTCTCTCCCCTGATTTCCCATCATTTTGCCTCAATGTAAAATGAGGATAATAACAGTATCCCCGATGGGGTTGTGGGCAGAATTAAATGGGTTAATATTTATAAAGCTGTCAGAACAATTCAGTAGAAGAATGCTACTTGCATATATATTTTTTCCTTCATAGATATCATGACCTGACATGACATATTATTATTAATAGTTAACAAAATTTAGCACTACCCTGGAAATGGACTCTATATACCTTATCTCAACTAGGCTCTACAATGTCTGAAGTGAAGAGATTACTGCCCCATTTTCCGGATGAGCACACTGAGGCTCTGCGAGGGAAGACTCTTGCCCAAGGTCCAGGAAGGTCACCCCAGCTAAGCCTCTATATTTTCCTCACTGGTTGGTGGTTTGGACTTGGGTCCTTGAAGGTCCGACTGGCAGGGGTCTGTCTTGGGAGGCAGGTGTACCTGGAGGGCAGCGGAAACAGAGAAGCCCACGAGGCCGGCGCTAAGGTGGGCCTTGCTCAGCACAGCACACACGGCGGCTGCCAACACCAGCACGTTCCCCAGGAGCTCCAGGTTGGTAGCCAGCCACCTGCAAGGAGAGGCAGGTAAGAGCAGGGCGGGGGGAGGGCCTTGTCTGCAGGACTTGTTTCTCTGGGCACAAGGACTGGTCATCGTACCAAGTTGAGTCCCACAGGGGTCCCAGCAATGGTCTCCTCCACACCCCAGGCCCCACCCACGCTCAGTGGGTGGGGGAAGTTGATGCTTTTGTCTTACCTGTGCCCAGCTCAGAGCCTGGCACACAGTAGGTGCTCAAGTAAAGTTTCGCCATGGTGCCGATTTTCCGTCCCTGGGCTATGCCCGGCTGTATCCCTTGGGGTCCCCCTGCCTGGACCTGACCTCCATCTTCATACGGCCAATATCATCTTCATGCACAGGTTGGGTTGAACCCAAAAGCCTTCCTGGCCTGTTCCTCCCTTTCTCTCTAACACATCGCTCATAACTTCCTTCATAACACTTACCACTCTTAATAATTAAACGATTTAGTCAGTCCTTGACCATCAGTCTCCATCAGTAGATTGTGAGCTCCGTGAGGGCAGCAGCTCTGTCTCGTTCATGACTGTCCCCAGTACTTAGCACAGGACCCAGCACGTAGTAGGTGCTCAATGAATAATAAACTGAGTGGATAAATAGGCACCTCCTTCTCTTGCATTCCTACTCCAACATTCATTCATTCATTCATTCATTCATTCAACAAACATATTGACCACCTACTGTGTGTCATGTCTGCTGCAGGTGCTGGGGACACAGTGATCCAATTTAAGAATCTGTCTTCAGGGATCTCTGGGCTTTACTACACGGAGAATCTAGTCCTTCTAACAACCCCACAAAGCGGGGTATTGTTGTCCCCATTTGACAGATGAGGACGCTGGGGCTCAGAAGAGTTAGGTACTTGCCAGAGTCCACACACATGAAAGTCTTAGAAGCCACATCACCCTGATGCATACCAGGAAGCATGAACCTTTTCCACTAGGTTATGGTGGTTTTCAACAAACCAACCAGCAAATGAATACATAAGTTGCTTCCTAGACAGCTGCTCTTGGGGGAGTCCCTTTGTTCTTGAAAGCCCAGTTTACCCGTCTGTGGAATGAAGTAAAATCTGGCTCCTTACAGATGAGAGGATTAAATGAGATCTGCCATACAGACCATGGAAATCACCGGGCCTTCACATCGCGGGTGCTTTCTAAATGTTCATAAGGTCTTTCCTCCTTGGGCTAGGACCCCAGGAAGAGGCAGGGCAGGTTGCCCAGAAGGCTTATGGGATTGAGATGCTGCCCACAGCCACATGGCCTGATAGCCTCAGCTGGCCAGGGACCTGGGGCATAAAGGAGAAAGGATTCACATTTATTGAGCACCTACTGTGTGCTTGGCCCTCTCCACACTGTGGCACCAGATTACCTGGATTCAGATCCTTACTCCACCACATTCACTGTGCGGCCCTGGGCAAGTTCCTAAATCTCTCTGTGCCTAAGATTCATCATCCATAAAACAGTCTCGGCCTCATGACTTGTTTTTAGGACTAAAAGAACAAATCTGTGTAGAGCGCTCAGTACCGTGCTGAGCATATAGTAAGCATGTTACAAGCATTAGCTCTGAGTGTATTTATTTAATCCTTATAGCCACCCCATAAGTGACATCCCCCTTGACAAACGAGGCTCAGAGAGGTATGAAACCTGCCCAAGGTCACCCAGCTGGTAAGTCGCAGAGCTGGGATTTGAGCCTGTGTCCGTCTGTGCTCAAAGCCTGAGTATTCTTACTTAGTAATGAAAAGAGGCTGAGGATGCTTACGTAGCTGCTCTATCACCAAGGCAACAGAGGCTGGTCCGGCGGCCTGGCAACAGAGGCTTCTTCCCTTCTGCTGACATCTGTACTTCCTGTCCACCTGCTGCTGAGGACTCCTCAGGCCAGACTCCATCTGCTCATGGTACGAGCCAAGTGCACCCACGGGGTATAGCTTCAGCTTTATCCCTGACTTGCTGTGTGACTTTGGGCAGGCCGCTTGATCTCTCTGGCCACATAGCGTGACCCTACGTCTCACTCTCTGGGAACACAGATGTCTTGCAGGGTCTTGCCTGCCCCCATGCTTTTCCTACCTGTCAGCCACCAGCCGCGGGAAACTGACTCTCTGGCTTTCATCCACGTGCATGTCATTCTGAGCCACAAAAGGGCACTGGGCCTGGAAGGCTCTGACCACTGTGATGCCCTGGAACGTGTCGGCCACGTGGGAACACACGAACGAGTGCCTGGCTGACTCGAGGCGTCTGAGCTGGCATAAGCTGGCCACGTACAGGCTCTGAAGTGGGACAGGTGGGGAGGGGAGAAGTCACAGACACAGAGAGGTAGTTTGAGATTCACAGGGAGCCTCAAGTACAGGGTTTCAGACCAGGTTCTGTTACCAGCTTGCTGTGGGACCTTGGGCTAGTTGATTCCCCTCTCTGGGCTCTATTTTCCCTGCGGAATCAGAGTTACATGGTTCTTTTTAAGAAGAACCCAGAGGGCTGCCTGGGTGGCTCCGTCAGTTAAGCATCCGGTTTCGGCTCAGGTCATGATCTAGTGGTTCACGAGTTCAAGCCCCGCGTCAGGCTCTGTGCTGACAGCTCAGAGCCTGGAGCCTGCTTCCGATTCTGTGTCTCCCTATCTCTCTCTCTCTGCCCCTCCCCTGTTCATACTGTCTCTCTCTCCTTCAAAAATAAAAAAACATGAAAAAAATTAAAAAAGAAGAACCCAGGAAGCTGCAAAACCCTCCAGTGCCCCATCCCAGAACTATTAAATCAGAATCTCTGGTGGTACCACCTTGGCCTTGGTAGTTTTCAAAACCCTTCTGGGCGATTCTAACGTACAGCCAGGACTGAGAAACCACTCATCTAGTGTGAATGTCTCATTCCCAGCCCTAAAGCCAACTGCTTCACTTAGGGCCAGTCATTGTGGGAACAAAACCATAAAGGACAAGGAAGGCAGTCGGCCAAGTGGAATCCGCTCACTTAACTGGAGGTTACCTGCCCGGTGCTGGGAACATAACAATGTCCAAATGATCCGTGGGGTTATTTGCTCTGACGCCACAAGCCGTGTGCCAGCCAGAAGGATATGCATCTGCTGAACAACCAGCCAGGCTGTGTGCCAGCCTCTTTACAAACAGTATTTATTAATGTGAGGTGGGCACTGGTGTCCTTCACAGTTTACAGGTGAGAAAACCTGAGGCCCAGAGGGATCAGGTCCAGGCCTCTCCAGCAAGCAAGTGGCAGGGCCCGGATTCAAATCCACCTCTGCCCGACCCTTAAGCTGACCGTCCCCAGGTCAAGAAGACATCGAGAAGACAGTGGTGGCTGTGGTTTTTGTCTGACTACCGTGTTTTTTTCTCTTCTATTTCTGATTACCTGGGGTGGAGGTGGAGGGTAGAGTTCAAACGTGGGACCCGATCACGGAGGACGTAGCCTCACGCAGCCTAGCCAGTCAGAGTGTGCTAACCCTCTGGTCACTGTGATTTGCTCAGGGATGAACACGAGCCCCCAAACAGGGCAGTCAAATCTTCCCTGGGACTGACCTATGAATGTGGAGCTGGAGTAAAAGTTACTTTGGGTTGGACTTGCTCAGGTGGGATGCTGTGAGTATAGGGTTGTCAGGGGCCATCAGACCCATCAGACCCTAGAAAGACACTGTGTCCAAAATCAGGCCACGCAGAGCTAAAGCCAGTGGTTTTTAAACATTAGTATGCATCAGAATTATCTGGAGGGTTTGCTGAAACACACATTTCTGGGCTCCATTTCTACCGTGACTTGAGAGTCAGTAGTTCTTGGGTGGGGCCTGAGAACGTGCACTTCTCACTAACTCCCAGGTGGTCCTGACGCTGCTGGTCTGAGATGGCACTTTGAGACCCCCTGAGCAAAGATATGGAAAGAGTGACCGCATCCTGGTGATAACCAGCTCATTGCGCTTTAGGGACGTAAGACGTTAATTTCTGTCGTTTTGTTTAAGCTAATTTCAGTTGGTCTCCAGCTCTGGCAACTGAAAGAGTCAAGCCTAATACAACACTTGGAGACCTTGCAATGCCTCCTTGGTTTCTAGATAATTGGAGAACGGGAAGCTGATTTCAGCAGCAGCAGGACAAAATGTAAGATATTAAGAACTTAGACACGGACATTCGGGAGACAGTGTTGAGTATAGATGTTAGAAGTAAACTGTGGTGTCTCTGCCTCTGGGAATTCTTCTAGGGGTTCTTCCACTGTGCAGAGCCTCTTATGCTGAATCCTGTCCAGAGACAAGAGACTGGCTGAGGTGACCCGAGCTGGCCCCAGGGACCTCCCCAATCTCTCCATACCTGAAACCCAGCATAGAGGACCAGCAACGGCAGGAAGGCGACAATAGCCAGAGGGGTGGCCACCGTCACCACCAGGCTGACCTCCAGCAGTCCAAAGGCATAAATCAGCAAGGACCGGAGTTTGTCTGGGATGTCCACATCTACTGTGTCTGTTTCCTTAGAGAAGCGATTCAGCAAGTTCCCGATGGGCGTCCGCTCAAAGAAGCCAATGGGACACTGTACCACATCCCACAGAAGCCTCTGGAAAAGCAGTCTGGATGCCCGGATTCCTGCCAGGAGCACCATGGCCATGGAGGCAAACAGCCCAATGGCTGGGGAGAGAGCAGGTGTCAGAGCGTGAGAGCCGAGACCCCCCTCCCCCAACTACCCCATGATGGCCATCTTATGCTTTGGCCATCCTGAGTATCCCCTGATGGAACCACCCCACAGTGGGTTGAACAGTGTGCCTCCCCACCCTGCAAACTCGTGTCCATCAGGAATCTCGGAATGTGACCTTATTTGGAAACACGGTCTTTGTGGCTGTTTTCAGTGAAAGATCTTAAGGTGGTAACACCCTGGATTTAGGATGCCTTCTAAATCCAATAGCTCCCGTCCTTACAAGAAGAGAAGACATCCAGAGACAGAGACGAAGGTGATATGAAGGCAGAGGCACAGAATGGGGGCATATGCAAGCCAAGGATTGGAGACCCCCAACAGAAGCTAGGAGACAGGCATGGGACTGTCGCTCCCTCAAAGCCTCCAGAAGGAACCACTCCTGCCGACAGCTTGTTTTTGGGCTGCTGGCTTCAGGACGCTGAGAGATGAAGTTTCTGTTGTTCTAAGCTACCAAGTTTGTGGTAATGTCTGTCAGCCCTAGGAAACTAATATACCCCCTTTCTCTCAATGCCCATCTATGTGCCTGGAATGGGGCTGACTTCACTCCGTTTCTGAGGTGGGGCAAACTGTCTCTGGCCCATCCAAACCACTGCAGTTGGTCTGTCCCCACCCAAGTCCTCAGCTACCCCAACATCTGGGGGCCAAGGTTCTGCACTTGCTGAGGAGTCTGGCACAGACTCTGAAGATCCCAGGAAAGGAGGGATGTGTCCTGCCCCCCACTCCTTCCAGCCTTATCTAAAGGATGCAGGTCTGCGCTTGGGCCCAGGATGTTTGCACAGATGTCCAGAAAGGACAGGGATGGGTGGGCCAGGGAGCCCTGAGCACCTCAGATGGGGCCGGGAGGGTGGAGGGTGAGGAAGGCGGGCGAGGGGTACCTTGGAGGCAGCCCAGGAGCCCGAAGATCCAGCCACGCAGAGCCGCCTGGGTCTGTCGCCCGTCCACAGTGGGGTCGTCGGCCCACAGGCTCAGCCAGTAGCCACGGCAGAAGGAGGCCACTTGCTGGCAGAGGAAGAGGAACAGTGCATAGAGGCACAGTGGGGCACCCACAGCCCGTAGGTAGGTCAGGTGCATGGTGGCCCTCACCTGTAGCACAGGTAGGGGGAATGGGGGGAGAGAGAGGCCCCGGAGGGAAAGGAAAGAAGAAAAGACCAGGTGAGGCTCTCAACAGGGCAGATGGAACCACGGTGCAGACCTTACCTGTGCTCTCTCGGTTCCTACCACCTGGAGCACCAGCTCTCCTACAGGCCCCACCTAGCCTCAAGACCCCCTTCCTCTGCAGAACCCTCCAAAGGCCAGTGGGAGCTTTAAAGCTGTGGCACTTTCTGGCTTTGGAGTGATTTATTGAACACATACTACAGGACAGGCGTGTGTGTCTACCCCCATCATAACTCCCACCTGACAGATAAGGAAAGAAAGGCACAAAGAGGTTAAGACACCTGCTAAGGTCCAGCTGCCACAAATCTGAAGTTCTTCACCTGGCTGCAGCCAGAGTGAACTTCTGGAAACATCATCCTGACCCTATCTTGCTACTGCTGGCCTGCTCATGGCTTTCTCTTGCTCTCAGAAGAAATTCTCACCTTCTAGTTTGTCTCTCTGACCTTACCTCCTACTCACTATCTGCTGGTCTCATGGGATTTCTTTCTTTTCTCTGGTGCCCCAAACTCCTTCCCACCTCAGAGCCTTTGCACCTGCTGTTCCCTCTGCCTGGAATGCTCTCCCTCCTCCTCTGTCAGCTGCTGGTTCCTTACTTTAGGGGTCAGCTCGAGCATCACCCATTAGGGCATCTTAATCCAAGCAGGCTCGTGACCCTCAGTTGGTTGGTCTCCATCTCATTTCCCTTCTTTATTTTTTTTATCATTATCTGATATTACCTTGCTCATTAGCCTAATTATTTGCTGACTGTCTCCCCCACTAGTGTGCAACATCCACCAAAGTAGAGACATTGCCTGCATGTAGTGGGGGTTCTGTAAATGTTTTTTGGGTGGATGAGTAGGTGGATGGTTGGGTGGGATGATGGGTAGTTGAGTGAATGAAAGGGTAGATGGGTGGATGGATAAATAAATGAGTGAGTCTATAGAAGAGCAGATGAATAGATGAGTGGATGGATGGATTCTGGATGGTTAAGTGGGTGGATGGATGGATAGATGGATAAGTGGGTGGATGAGTGGACAGATGGAAGGTGGGTAGATGGATGGGTGGGTGGATGGGTGGATAGATGGAAGGTGGGTAGATGGATGGGTGGAAAAGTGGGTGGGTGGATGCGTGGGTGGATGGATGGATGGATGGATGGAAGATGGGTAGATGGATGGATGGGTGGATAAGCAGGTGGATGGATGAATAGATGGAAGGTGGGTAGATGGATGGGTGGAAAAGTGGGTGGATGGATGGGTGGATGGAAGGTGGGTAGATGGATGGGTGGATAAGTGGGTGGATGGATGGATAGATGGATAAGGGAGTGGATGGATGGATAGATGGATAAGTGGGTGGATGAGTAGATAGATGGAAGGTGGGTAGATGGATGGGTGGGTGGATAAGTGGATGGATGAATGGATGGATGGAAGATGGGTAGATGGATGGGTGGGTGGATGGATGAATGGCTGGATGAGTGAATGGGTGAGAGGGTAGGTGAGATGGATAGATGAGTGAGTAGATGGGTAGGTGGCTGGATGGATGAGTAGGATGGATGGGGTGGGTGGTGAATAAATGGAAAAGTAGGCAGACAGAGGAATGAAAAAGTAGGTAGGTGAAAGGAGGGGTGGACAAAGCATCATAGAAGAAATGAAATAGTACAAACTTTAGATTCTGACTGACCTAGATTTAAGTCCCAGGTTGCTTGCTCTGAGCAACCTTGATTTAAGTCCCTTGCTAGCTCTGAGAACGCAGACAAACTCTTTAAGACCTCAGTTTCTTCATTTCTAAAATGGAGCTGTCACCATCTAATTTTGGGGTGGTTGTGAGCATTAAGAAACGTAAAGTGTCCAGAGTCCAACGTGGCACACAGTAGGTGTCCAGTAAAGTGAGTCTCCCCCCCGCCTCCCTGCCCAGCACTGTATCTGATGGGAGGTCTTGAGCCCCGCTAGCTGTAGCAGCGGACGTAGAGGAGAGGGAGCAGCTGGTGGTTACCCTGCCATACTGGATGCCATCCTCTCCTGTTGACCATCCTGCGCACTCTGGATCATCCAGGGGAGCCCCTGGCTGGGCCTCTGAAGCGACTCTGTCCTTCTCAGAGACCAACAACTTCATGGACCTGTCACTGAGAGGAAATGAAGACAAGTCAGCGTCTCTGTCCAGGGGGTGTGTGCGCACCCAACCCTCATGGCCACTGGGAGCCGGTGACCTCTGACATACACTCTTCACTCATTCATTCCTTCGCTCACTCATACAACCAGCGTATGGAGCACCACGGGGCATCGCGCTCCGTCCTCCCTCCACGGTGCCCAGCTAAATGCCATCTCCTTCCCCAGAGGCGAGCAAGCCTGTTCTCCCGATGCTGTTTCATTGAATGAACTTATTTACTCAACTTTGGGACCTGTTTTTCAGAGTTTTCCTTTTGGCCTAAGCATTGCTACGGTCATTTTGCCCCTGCTGTTAGACCCTCAGATCTGTTAGTCCACCTTGGAAGAGGGTCAGTTTTGTGCAATTCAAATGTTGAGGACTTCTTGTATCTTCCTTTCGTCTGCGGATGAGGGGGCTGCCTTAAACTTAAATGTGAATTGCCATCTGGTGACTGAAACCGTGGGCAGCTGACTTATCCTGTCTGTGCCTCAGTTTCCTCAGCTGTAAAATGGGGTTAGTCTATGTTGGTCTGTCTAGCTACCAATCAATCATCTACTCATCCATCATTCATCGATCTGTCATCTATCTATCTCTCTCTCTCTGCCTACCTGCCTACCTGCCTACCTGCCTATATCATCTATCTGATCTTGGGATTATTGTGCACAGTGAGGACAAGTGGGATTGCCCAGTGTAAGACCCAGGAGTGCTCGGGGTGGCTACCTGGCATGGAGAGGAGCTGTGCTCAGCCTCTACATTCCCCAGGGACCAAGGACCCTCACAGTACCCTAGGAGTCCCCCAACAATTGTCACCTAAGCTCGCCCTGTGTCCACTGCCCAGTGGTCTGCTGTTGACAAAGTCACTTTCCATAAAAAGGGCGAGTACCAGGTGGCAAGGTTCCAGGGCTGCAGACAGCCCCACAATGAGTCCAGCTATGGCCTGTCTAGAAGGGGCTGGGGACGAGGGGACAGCAGGCCTCGTGGTGAACGCCCACACGTGTGTTCTGGCCTATAACAAGTGATCCCACGCGTGTAGACTCAAGCCCTTTGTGTAGCAAGCCTGAAAAAGCATGATGAACGACAGGGCTGGGCACATCATTAACAACTATGGCGAGGATCTTTCTCTGGCACCAGCCCTGCCCCTCTCTGGCAATGAGACAACCTAACAAACTTTAGGGCATTCATCATATTTGAGGGCAACCTGGTCCTGCTATGAACTGGCCACATGAGGACTTAACCACTTTGGCCCATTGAAGATCAAACAGCTTTCGGCTGGTCTTGCCTCCAGAGCAGGCACTCAGCGGCTGTGAGGTCCAGAATGGTTCTGGCTGCCCTGACCTGCCCACGCTGCGGGTGCTGACCCAGCAATGCTCTTACAGCCTCAGCCTGCGCCCTCCCCACGCTCAGCACCACGGCGGACTCACCTCTCGGGTCCACCCTCGGGCCTCCCACTTCCGGCAGGGTCTCTGGGGTCCTTGGCATCAGTCCTGAGTTCTGTTTCTGCAAGGTCAAAGGAGTCTTGTCGTGTGATGGGGGGCCAGTAATCGGGGTCCAAACGTGGGCATTGACACCCACCGGCTGTATGGCCTTAACTTGTCTGAGCATCTGTTTCCCATGATCTGGCTCCTGCAACGTCTCTCAATCCTCCCTGGGTTCTTCTGGGACCATTACTCATTGAATCACTCATTCGTGTGCTCATTCACTTAGCAAATATAATTGCGCACCTGCTATGAACTTGGGGCTGGAAAACAGTAGCAAACACTGCACATGGCAAACCTCTCCGGTGTCCCCCGACAGCCTTGCATGAGCAGTTTCTTGTACCTGGAATGTTCTTTTCTAGACAACTCGCACCCAACCTCGGGGGTCACCTTCCTCAGGAAGGACCCTGCCTCTGACCATCCTCCAGGTTGGGCAGGCCCCATCTTCGAGCTCCAGGATGATGATACTGCGAGTTGACGCTTAGGACTTTTACCAGGGTGAGCCCCTGTTCTGTGCAACAGATGTTTTCAGAAAAGGCACAGCCTTTTCTGGGGGCACCTGGCTGTGGGTCCTCGCTTTTCCATGGTGGTGGGGTTGGGGGAGAGCCGGGGGCGGGGGAGCAGCCTACAGCCTACTGATGAAAAAGCACATGCTCTGGAGTCAAGTTGCTTGGGTTCAAATCCCAGCACTGCCACCTATAAGCCATGTAAACTTGGGCTAGTTCCTTCACTTCTGGGCCTCAGTTTTCTCACCTGTTAAATGGACATAATTACAGCACTGACCTCACAGAGGCACCGCGATGATTAAATGAGCTAATGTATGTGAGGTGCCATGGGGGTCCTTATCACCCACTATGGGTGAGTTTGGATCGGTGACGTCATTTCCAACGCGTTATCGTTTTTTCAGAAGGCACGGTATTTTCTGGTTATTAGAAGCCCTAGCTGGCGTGTCATGGGCCTTCTGGCCTCTAGCCACCAAATGACCATTTGCTCAGCCTCTGCAGCAGTTAGGACTTGAACACTCCAGATTTGAACACACCCAAGTTCTAATGTCGTGACCTCAGAAAAAGTACTTGCCTTTGCCCCAGTTTGTTCATTAGTAAAATGGCAACCAAAATGACACATGCCTCATAAGGCAGATCCAATGAAATAATGTAGGTGGAGGCACTTAGCACTCTCCTTGGCCCACAGAAGGTGTCGCTCGCTCTAACTGGGGGGTTGGATGGCCTCTCCAGAGAGCTGTCTGCTTCCAGGTCTGGGCTCCCAGGAAGGGTGTGGCCAGAGCCTTCCAGGCATGCCCGTGGGATCCTTGGAGCCTTCTCCTCAAGGGGGGGCAGGATCCCGGCAACAGAGAACCAGCAAAGCCCAGCCCGTACCTCCATCTCCTCTATCTCCTGGCCTTCTGGCTGCATCCAGAAGGCCCACCAGGGCCCCCTTCCTGCGTAGAAGCTCCTGGTAGGAACCCATCTCTGCAATGGCTCCGTCTTCCAGCACCACGATCCAATCAGCCTGGGGCAGGACGTGGAGTGCGTGGGTCACGAGAATCCGTGTCTGGGAAAAGAAGGGGTAGAGGTTACACTGGTGTGTTTGACCAGTCATCCAGAGCTGGGGGCTCAGGGGCAGGCAGCTTCCTGGGGCCGTGTGTGGGAGGAGCTCCCCTTCTTGCCCTCCCACCCTCTCTATGTTCCGGTGGAGAAATAGAGGGGCTCCTTCAACCTGTGTCTTGAAACAAGAAGACAGGGCTTCCCTGAACCTGGCCGGGGACCTGAGTATGGCTGGAGTAGTTTAACCGCGGACCCATGAGCAAGAAATAACTGCTGTCGCAAGCCACAGGGATCGGGGGGGGTGTTTGTTAGGCAGCATTGTCAGACAAAAGCTGACCACTATAAAGAGGAAAACTGGACTTGAGGAGAGGGTTGGGTTAGGACTTCCCCTGCCTTTGCCCTGTGAACTTTGACACGTTTTCCCAAACGTACTGTTCCCTGGAGCAGCCCGTCGGGCCCAATGACCTGGTTGAAGACCTGCTGGCCGACGTGGGCATCCAGGGCCGCCAAGGGGTCATCCAGTAGATACACAGCGGCCTTCCTGTATACAGCCCGGGCCAGGCTCAGTCGCTGCTTCTGGCCCCCGGAGAGATTCATGCCCTGTGGCCACAGGAGAGGAACAGGGGCCTGGGTGGACGTCATGCTCATCAGAGTGAGGGCCAGCTCCCAGGTTCGAACACTTGCTCTCGAACCAGCGTCCCCACCTGCCTCCACCCAGCCTCGCCTCTCCCCTTCCAGCCAAGCTGTCTGGGGGAAGCGACCTTCTCTCCTCCGGCTCACTTCTCCTTGAGTCTGGCTTCTCTTCTCGCTTCTCCCCCGCATGATACCGCCTTCCTCAGGACACCAGTCATTTCTCTGGTTGCCCAACCTTATTTTCTTTTTCTTCTTTCTTTCTTTCTTTCTTTCTTTCTTTCTTTCTTTCTTTCTTTCTTCTTTCTTTCTCTTTCTTTCTTTCTTTTTCTCTTTCTTTCTTTCTTTCCTTCCTTCCTCTCTCTCTCTCCTTTTCTTTTTCTCTTCCTTTCTTCCACTCCACTCCACTCATATGTTCTACATGGCTACACCCAGTGTCCTAGGCTCTGGGGATACCATAATGAACAAAACCCAGTCCCTACTCTCATGGATCTTGCATTCTAATGAGGGTAGGGTGGGAGACATGTAATTAATAAACAAACAAGTCAAATCTATCACCTGTCAGAAGATGTTATGTGCTATGAAGAATTAAGCAGAATTAGCGTATATGTTGTACCAGCATGAACAGGGTTGCTGTGCTGGGGGTGGCAGTCAGGTAAAGCCTCTCCACTAAGGGGACGTTTGGGTTGAGACCCGATGGGAGCGAGGGATGAACCACGTGGATCCCTGGCAGAGAGAAGAGCACCTCAGGGTGGGAGCATGCTTTGGGTGTGTAATGAACATACAGAGATCAATGTATGGCTGGAGTGAAACAGGAAAGGGGGAGCATGATAGGATGGGGCTGGAGAGATGAGTGGGGCCAAACCTTGAGAAGACTTGTTGCGGACTATCAGGACTTTGGCTTTGACTCTGAGAGAGATGGGAAGACCTTGGAAGATTCCCAAGCAGAGAAAGGATGAGGTCTGACTTAGGCATGAACAGAATCCCTTTGGCTGCCGCACTGGGCTTAAGCTATCAGGCGTGATGACAGAAGAAAGCAGGGCAGCCACGTAGGGGGGAATTGATGGTGGATGATGCCAGGACACTCTGGGTCCTCTTTGAAGGTGGACTCAACAGGATTTGCTGATGGATTAGATGTATGGGTGTATGAAAGAGAGGAGAACCAAGAATGCTACCAAGGTTTGGGATCCGAGCTCTAGAGGGATGCAGCTCCCATCACCGGGGATGGGGGTGGGCAAGTTTTGGGAGCGCACATGTCTGGTTAAGGATGTGACAGCTGGTCACAGAGGGAGGGCAGCAAGTACTCCTTCTTTCTGGAACACACCCTCCCTTGGCCTCCAGGACACCCATCCTCCTCCCTGGACACTCCTTGTCAGCCGCTCTTTACGGCTCAGGCCACACAGGGACTCCTCCAGACCCTGTCCTGGGCCCTCTCCTCTTCTCTCTGGAAACCCACTCATTTCCTTAATGGCAGCTCCTAGTTTTTCACTCTCAACTGCCTAATCTGGAGGCTAGCAAACTTTTTCTGTAAGGGGCCAGACAGTAACTATGTTAACCCTGGTCTCTGCTCCTGTCATGCAAAAGCAGCCATGGACCGCCATTAAATGAATGGGCGTCACTGTATTCCCCTAAGACCTCATTTACAAAAACACGTGATGGACTGGACTTGACCTGTGGGTCATCGTTTGCTGACCCCTGCCCAATCTGTAGCTCCAGATGCATATATCCTGTCTATTGGACATCTCTGCCCCAGACCCTTTGGTGAAGCCCAGAAAGGAAAAGCTATTTGACCAATGTCACCCAGAAAAGCAGGGCAGGGCAGGACAAGAGCCCAGGTCTCCTCACTCCTAGTCGCTGAGAGCCCTCGCCTCCAAACCCTGCCACAGGTCTCTGCCTTGGTCTCTATTTTCAATCATTCACTCGTTAACAACTATTTATTGAGCATTTATTACATGTTTGGCCCTGAACTAAACTTCCTTTGTCTGTCCCACTTTGCTGCTTCCTTGTGTCCTCTTTGTCCCTCCCACCACACGGCCCACATGCCAGGCAGACAAATAGCCCAGAGCTCCGATGCCTTCCTGCCACAAGAAGGCCCCGAGACCCTCACCTGCTCCCCAATTTTGGTGTGGACCCCTGCAGGGAAGCTGCACACGTCTGGCCACAGGGCACAGGCCTCCAGGACCCTCTCCAGCCACATCGGGTCCAGCTCCTGCCTGAAGCACACATTCTCGACCACGGATGTGTTCTGGACCCAGGCCTCCTGGGGCATGTAAGCCACGGAACCCTAAAATACAACTCACTTCGGCCATCAAAAGGCAGATAGGGATGGAGGTAGGAGCGATTTGGGGGAAGTAGGAGGAGCGGGGAGGAGCAGAGAGGAGTGAGCGGGAGAGGGGAGGAGGGGAAAGGAGTGGGGGGGACCGGGAGGGAGGTGGGGAGAGGGACATTGTGACAGGCAGGGGGCAGCCTCACCTTGATGGTCACCGATCCCTCCACCTTTGACAGCTCCCCAAGGAGGGCAGAGAGCAGAGAGGACTTCCCTGCTCCCACTGTACCAACAACCGCCAGCAGATGACCCTGGGGCACAGTGAGGTTTATCCTGGCAACACAGGAGGGGAGATATGTCCCTGGGCAGGGCCCAGCCTGAGTCCGCGTGGAATTGGTGAACCCCGGACAGAGCCAGCCTTTCCTGTTGGCGACTCATGCAGAGGTCACTGTGGGTAAGCGTGGAGCTGTCCTTCTCTCTCACAGTCCTTGTCCGGCTATTTAAGCGGCCACCTTGCCCCGCACACGTGCACATGCACACACACACGTGCCGTCACACAAGCACACACGTGCATTACACCGCACACTCATGCACACTCCTGCAGTCATACAAACGCACACCCTTAGGCATACCACACGTACCACACACATGTGCAGCCACAGACGTGTGCATGCACACTCACATGTATGCAAAAGTGCACACACATTCACGCACACGTTCTAGTGCACACACGCTCATGCCTGCATGTGCACACGTGCGTGCACACAGCTGCTTGCACATATGCACACACACACACACACACACACACTCAGTTTATTGTGGCAGGAGGGTCTAACCAGCCTTGCCTCTTGTCCAGGGTATTACAGTAGGCTCTTCACCACTCTCCCTGCTTCTGTCCTTGCCCTCCACCCCTGCTCATGTGCTGTAGCCCATCTTCCACCCCGTGGCCAGAAGGTTCCGTTAAAACCCGTTAAAAGTGGGATCATGGTGCGGTTCCCAATTCACTCAGGATAAAAGGTAAAGCATCCCGACAATTCACAAAGTACGTCCGACCTCCCACTGCTCTGTCCCTTAGCCACTCGGCCTCAGCCACGCTGACCTCCTGCTTCTTCTCAAAGACAGTAGGACAGTGGTTCTCAAGTAGGAGGGACTGTGCCCCTCCCCAAGTGTCATTTGTCACACCTGGTGGGTGGTTGCTGCTAGAAGCTAGTGGGCAGATACTGGGGGTCCTGCTAACCATCCTCCAATGCATAGCACAGCCCCTACGACAAAGAATTCTGCGGTCCTCAATGTCAATAGTGCTGACGTGGAGAAACCTTGGTCTAGGCACACTCCTGCCTCAGGACCTTTGTACTCGCTGTCCCTACCACTGGAAAGCTCTTCTTCCAGACACCCGCAGGGCTCATTCCTTCTCTTTATTATGACCTCACTACACATGCCCCTCCCTCGACATCACACCCTTACCCTTTCTCATTTGTGTGCCCCCATCACGTCGGCCCCAAGAAAGCAGGGCCCTTGCGCGTTTCCTTCACTCTGTCCCCAGAGCCTACAGCAGGGGCTGGCACATAGCAAGCGTTTAATAAATACTACGAGGGGAGTGAGTGGCAATCGACGTGAATACCGCCCAGGATATTTTCTTTCCCTTCTTATAGAGTTTTGGGGCTGGCTGGGGTTTTCTGCCACAAAGACCCCACCGAAAGTGGGGGCTGCAGGTGGCAATGACCTGGGAGCTAACAGAGGAGAGAGAGACGCAGATATGGCTGACGGGGTCTTGGGGAGCCTGTCCGCTAGGCCTCCCTTGGTGTCATCTTGGCCAGCGTGGGGAGCGGGGAGCAGGGAGATGTTCCCTCCCCGACCGGCAAGGCTGATTCACCGTTCTGCCACCCCCAGGAGTCTTGCTTCCCCCAAACTCTCTGCCAGGGCTGGTCCCAACCTCCCTGACAACAGCAGCGTGGGTGAGCCTGCCCTCCAGCCCCTCTCCCCCCACCCTGCCCCACAGGAAGCCTGCACCGTCTCTCACACAGGACACCGCGGCGGCTTTCACATCGTCCTCCCGACCCCGGGAAGGCAGTTTGCGGAGAAGCCATGCTGTACCTGCGCAGGCAGAGGGTGCCTTCTCGGGACCAGGCGAAGGTGCCGTTGTGCACGCTGATGCACGTGTCCCCAGCAGCTGGAGGGCAAACCCAGACAACCCGTGCTTGGAGAACCTCATCACACAAGGGTGCCCGTAATCTCTCCGACTTTATTTCCCAGCTCGACGAACACATCACTGTGTTTGTCTCCCCGGACTTCCCGCACGAGGGCGAGGACCTGGGCTGTTAGAGGGTTGGCTGCTGTAACCCAGACTGACGCACCATCAGTGGGCACGGGTAGCCACTGAATGACGGGCAGAAAGTGTCACCGTGCCCGTTTCCACGTTACACGGCTGGTGACCTCATCTGCGCGTGCCATCCTGTCACCAGCGGCCCCAGCTGGGACCCTGGCTTTTGGTCGATGGACTGCGGGAACCGCTCCTCTTATCCCTCCCATCCCCCTCCTGCTGAACTCCGCACTCACAGCGTCTGGAGGGACTTGAGTCCACAGCCCCAAGGTCAACTTCTTCCAGGCAGAGGAAGGCGGCCAGACGGTCCAAGGACACCCGGGCCTGGGGAAACCAAAGCCTCAGGTCACTGGTGCCCTAAGAGCAAAAAGCGAACTCGGGCTTCAGGTGCCTGGTGCCTCGGGATGTGGAAAACCTTCCGGTCTCCCAAGCCTGATGCATTTGCAAAGCTTTAGCGCAAGGCTTTCCAGGTCACGGGAAACTGTGCACACAGAGGTGGGGACGACGATGACGGTGGTGACCTCCCGTCTCCTCACCCCTAATTAGCATAGTAGGGACACTTGGGCTGCCATTCTGCAGATCAGACCCCAGAAGGAGATGGTGGCTTTTCCAAGGGGGTCATCAGACCATTATTGGAAATGGTTCCAGACTCTGTCCACCTAGGGGAACCCTCTCTGCTCTCAGCCCTAAAACCATCTCTGGGAACTAAGGAGGCGGCATTTGAATAGGGACACCTCAGGGCGCCTGGGTGGCTCAGTCAGTTAAGCGTTCAGCTTCAGCTCAGGTTGTGATCTGGTGGCTTGTGAGTTCAAGCCTCGCATCAGGCTCTCTGCGAACAGTGCAGAGCCTGCTTGGGATTCTCTGTCTTCCTTTCTCCCTCTGCCCGTCCCCAGTATGCACTTTTTCTCTGTCTCAAGAATAAGTTAAAACATCAAAAAAAAAAATTTAAATAGGGATGTCTCAGCGAGGCAACTTGCTCTCATTTCTACCACACCAAGGTGGCACAGTGTGAGCAGAGACAGGGAAGAGAATGGAAATAAAAACACTTTACATAATAAGAGAACAGTGATTGCTGCCCGTTCCTTGTATCCTCTGCCCCTCCCGGCATCTCCCTCCCTCCCCCGTCAGTCCTGTGGGCAGTGTGGGGATGCACAGAGGCAGGGCACTGCCTGCTACACCCCTGCGGGTCTCTGCCCAGATGGCCTCCCAGCCCCACCGCCTCACCCGGACCACGGAGTCGATGGAGAAGGGCAGGAAACCCTGAGCCTTGTTGAGGATATTGAGAACCACGAGAGTCACAAAAGCTTTCTCAGCATCCATGGCATTCTCCTCAGCCACCAGCGAATGAACAGCAAACACCGCCAGTGCGACCTGGGGACACACGGGCAGTGACAATGAGCTGAGGGCACAACCCGGGAACCTGAGCAGGCGTCGCCAGGGGCCTGTTTGGCCAAGCCTTGCCACGTTGGAATGTTCCCGCCCGTCTGGTTCTCACCCTAAATTCTGCTACCCGCCCCAGTTCTCACTCCTGGTTCACAAAGCTGTGTTTCTCTGAAAAAATACAACCGTATTAGTGAAAGGAGGTGTGTGTGCAATCCCTTTTCTAGGACCAGAAACTCTTGGTTCCAGGCATCTGGGGACACTGCAGCATTCGGTCTGGGTAGGGTTTGGGAGGGTTCTAGGCATGGGTGGGACTTGTGAGTCTAGAAATTCTTGGAGATGACCCTGAAGTTGCACGTATCAGCAGCGCTCGAGAACCTTGGGGGTTGGTGGCATTTGTGGCTCTAGATGTCACGAGGGGGTAGTTCACTTTCAGGTGCCACGTGGTGACGATATGATGGTCCCTTAGTGTGCTGACCCCTCTACATGATGCCCACTGTGATGGTCGCTCGGTGTGATGGTGACTCAGTGACCCTACCCGGGGAGCTCTCATGGCTGTAAGCAATGCTACTTGTGTTTCTCAGCGATGACAGTGTTGGTAACTCCAGATTGTCCCTGGTCGCGGGGGGGGGGGGGGAGGGGAGGGGGATCTAATCCTTCTGGAAATAAGTGATTAAGGCCCACCTGCCACCAGCCTTGAATATTTTATGAAGTTTGGATTATTTATTTATGCAGCAGTGAGCTACCATAGGTTTGTTTGCAACCCCGCATGGACTGAAGTCACGGCTGGCCGTGCTTTAGGAAGGCTAATCCTGCAGCAGTTTGTGAAATAAATTGGAGGACAGGACGGAGCCCAGTGTGTGTGGATGTGGGGAAGGGGGGCCCCTGCAGCCATCTGACAGCCGGCATCAGTGTGGACCGGGGGTGCTACCTGAGCAGAACCTGCCCCTGTTGCCCCCTCCCCATGCCAGAAGTAGCAACAGTTCAGATGCTGGAACCTTCTACAGGAGAATGACAGACCTTGTTAGCCACTACCAGCTTCAGAATCAGCTAACTCAGCACAAACCAAGGATCCCTGACTGGGAAGGATCCAGGAAAGGTATGTTTGAACGGACAGCGTGGTCTGCAAAGAAAGGCTCCAGGATCTGGGGGGGCGCGGAGGGGGGAGTTCTGCCTGCCTCATCCCCTCCCCAGGATTCCCTCCCTCCGTCCATGCTCTGCAGAGAGATCAGAGTGACCTCACCAGAAATGTGGACACTTGGAAGGACACCAGAGACACAGAGAAGAGGAGGCTGGAGGTCCTCAAGGCACCCAGCTCCTGGCCCCGGATGTGCAGGACTCTTTCTAGAAAGGCTCCCTCCCAGCCGTGGGACTTGACCATCTTCATGTTCCTGATGACGCAGCTGGTGAGCCGTGCCCGAGAATCTTTCTGCCTCATGTGCTCCTCCTGGTACCAGAGGGAAGAAGAGGGGAAGAGGTCAGGGAAACGTCTAGAATTCTCCTTCCCCCAAACCATCACACCCCACCTTCAGCAAATGCCCTTGATTCCACAGCAGGCCCCAGGCTGTCTGCCTCTCAGTATCGCTGTCCCCACAGTCCTGGCCCAAGTCACTGTCATCTTGTACCTGGACCCCCACAGGTGCCTTCTCCCTCATGTCCCCCAGCTTCTGCTCTCATTGTGGGCCAGAGATGATGGGAAGCTCCCACAGACCAGGGAGGAGGTGGGAGAGGCGGAGCCCTGAACCAGTCTGGGTGTGGTGCCACAGGGAAGACTTCCTGGAGGTGGGAGTGACCGGGAGCTACGATGAGCAGGTGTTGGGTGTGCAAATGGGCAGGTGAGGTTGACGAAGGAAGGCGGAGGGGACAGCACGACCCAGAAGCAGGCAGCATGGTCAGAGAGGATGGGGGGGGGGGTGCTACAGGAGGGAGGTGGGCTGCACCATGTTGGGACTTGGGGGTCAGGCAGAGAAGTCGGGGGCCCCTGTGTGTCCCACTAAGGAGGGGCACTGTCACAGGGGCAGGTGTGGACAGTGTCTTAGAGGAGGCCAAACAGGAGGCTAGAGAAACAGTCTATGTGAGACCTTTCTTCCTCCCTCCCTCCCTCCTCCTGAGTGCCAAGCACTGTTCTAGAAGCTGAGACTGCATCAGTGCATATTCCCTGCTGCCGGGAAGCTTTCAGTCCAAAGAGAGAGAGGAGCCAGGTGCATCTGGCAAACGGGCAGGCCAAGTTGCTGAACAGATGCATATGGAGGGGAGGGGCGTGTTGCTGCTGTAACCGGGGGTCTGTGAGGGGTTGGGGTGGGGGGGGGCAGGGATGTCTGGGGGTGAAGGTGTTCCAGGCAGAGAGCACCATAGGAGCAAAGGCCCTGAGTGGGGTTGAGGGTTGGGGAGGGCAGAGGGGGAGTGGGGTTGGAGCTTGAGGGTCAGGGGAGGGCAGAGGGGGAGTGGGGTTGGAGCTTGAGGGTCAGGGGAGGGCAGAGGGGGAGTGGGGTTGGAGCTTGAGGGTCAGGGGAGGGCAGAGGGGGAGTGGGGTTGGAGCTTGAGGGTCAGGGGAGGGCAGAGGGGGAGTGGGGTTGGAGCTTGAGGGTCAGGGGAGGGCAGAGGGGGAGTGGGGTTGGAGCTTGAGGGTCAGGGGAGGGCAGAGGGGGAGTGGGGTGAGCCAGGGCAGAGGGGCAGGAGGTGAGGCCAGATCACGGCTGCCCACCAAGGGTCTCGGCTCTGACTCTCGGGGACACGCGAGCCACTGTGGTTCTGAGCAGAGAGGGATGACGAGGGCAGGAGCACGAGCACCCAGTGAGGGTGAGACTGGGCCAACATTCCGGATGCATCTGCTGAGGGACGGTGTGTGAAAACAAGAGAGGCGTCCGAGTTGACCCATGGTTGGCTTGTGGCCCAGACGCTGGAGGCGTGTGACAGCCATCCACGGGGCTGGGGGCACTGGGAGGAAGGCAGGGCTCTGAGTGACCAGAAAGGCTCATGCCACCAGGCCCTCCGTCGCCTCCTCATCTCCCCGTACCTGCACCAGCGACAGTCCTGTGACCCGCTTGCCGCCCAGTGTGTCCCTTCTCCCAAATGTCAGACCTGATGCTGTTTCCTCTTCTTGGTGATGAAGAAATTCAGAGGGAGGAGGCTCAGGAAGACAGCGATGGCAGTGAGGGCAGAGGGTCCTAGAAGCTGGAGACAGAGAGGGTGGGAGGTCACAAGACGCCTCCAGGAGCCCGGCTGAAGACACCGAGGGATTTGGTCAGACCTGGGTCCTAAGGCAGGGCATCCCAGGGAAGCTGGCGAGGGCAGCCAGCTGACACTTGCTGAGGACACTCATGCAAACTACCTAACCTCCCTAAGCAGCAGTGTCCTCATCCGTGAAAGGGACATCCAGCATTGCCCGTCACTTAGAATAAGTGCCCGTGTCATACAGTCGTTATCCTAGGTCTTCATTTCACCCCTGACAAGGTTGCCAGATTTAGCCAAAAAACATACAGGATGCCTCGGCAAGTACGAATTTCAGATGAAACAGCAAATGGCTTTTTGGTATAAGTATGTCCCATGCTATATTTGGGATATACTTATCCTAAGAAATTATTCAGTTTCTCTAAAAGTCATATTTAACCGGACATCCTGTATTTTGTCTGACAGCCCTACCCCCACCAGCTTTGTGACTTTGGGACAGTTATGTTCCCTCTTGGCTTTGGTTCCCCCCCTCTATTTTTTTTTTTTTTTTTTTGCGGGGGGGGGGGGGGCGGAGAGTGCAAGCGGGGGAAAAGCAAAGGGAGACAGAGGATGCGAAGCGGGCTCTGTGCTGACAGGCTGACAGCAGAAAGCCCGATGTGGAGCTCGAACTCAAGAACTGCAAGATCATGACCTGAGCCGAAGGCAGAGGCTTAACCTACTGAGCCACAGAGGCGCCCCTGCTTTGGTGCAAATGTGGAGCTGGGGGTGGGGGAGATGATTTCTAAGTGGTTGTGACTGTTTGAGATTCCTCCCGCGTCATTTGGGCCCAGTCTTTAGACAAGCCCCACCCCTCTTCAGTCTGTGGCCCTCAGTTTCCCCTCTCAGCTTTTAAGAACACGATTTTGTAATCTCCTTGACCACAGAGCAAGCCTGTTTGTTTCATTTATGCAGCAATCGCGCCACCCAGTGGCCAAGTGGAGAAGTGCCCGGAAGGCAAACCAGCCCACTGCCAGGATTGGGAAAATACTCCAAGAAAGGTGAAAGGAAGCTTAAGCTTTCTCTGGCAAAAATAGTATCATTTGGAGAAAAATGCTACAGATGCTAACTGTGGCAACTTCAGTGTCTGCCCCCCCCCCCCCGCCGGGCCAGGATTTCAGGGTGACCTTCTGATGTTAGGGACCATCCGCCAAAAGACCAGGAGGGTGATGGGTGGGTCTTCTGCAGATTTGCTGGGGTCAGGGGTCTGCCCCTTTAATGGCTCTGCATTTTCCCAGGAGTCCTTCATCCCCCTCTCTCTACCTACGTGTGCCCAGTGCATGCTGGGCCCTGGCTACAAGGCGGCCAGTCAGAAAGGGTGCTGGCCCCGTGTCCCGTAGGGTAGGGGCAGTAGGTGTAGATCTACGGTCACCGTGACGACACCCACTGGATGGTACTTGGGACCACTCTATGCTCACTCACTGTCACTATGCCGCTGATACACCTGCCGGGGGCCTGTGAACTGTGGCGCACCTGCCAGAGGTAGACGAAGCAGATGATGATCCAGATAATCGGTAGCCACAGCCCGTTAAGGTAGACGACGCTCTCGGTCAGCCGCTGCACGTCCACGGACACCAGGTTGACCACGTCACCCACCGTGCTGGCTTTTCTGGAGGCGCTGGACAGGACCAGGACCTGGGCGGGGCGGGAGGATGGAGACCTGAGCCAGAGGGAAGGACGGGACGAGTGGGGTGGAGGAGGGCAGGGAGGCCCAAAGCATGGACAGAGCAAGAGCACAGCTGCCTGGCCCGTCTGGGGTCTAAGCTGGTCTGCCCTTGCTGGCAGAGGCAGGTCTCTTCACTATCTAGCCTCAGTTCCCTCGTCTGTAAAGTGGGCTCGTGAATCTCCTGAGCCAACCTCCCAGGGCCGTCGTGAGAATTTGGAGAGATGACCAAAGAAAAAAATCCTCTGACATCCCTAAAACACTGTTGTGGTAAGTTAGTAGCACAATATATAAAACCCTCGGGTTCATGATGACACTGGGGATCGTTTCCTGAATTCCAACCATGCCCCAGGCACTGTGCTAAATGAACAGGGTCACCGTTTTCTGTGATGGGGCCCAACCCACAACCAGATGGAGTAGGTGCTGCCATGTCTCATTCAGTCTACAATGCTATGGACGAAACGCTCTGTTTTTGTGTCACTAAGGGCAAAAAAAGTAAATGCGATTAAATTAAGATACATGATATACATCTTGATTTCAGAAGGGTTAAAAAAAAAAAAGTGAGACTGGGATCAATGAAGTGCAGAATTGCTAACCCCACTTTACAGCCAAGGAAACTGAGGCACAGAGAAGTTGACCAACTTACCCAAAGTTGAAGGGCCTTCTAAAAGGCTAGGCCAAGCTTGGAATCTAGGATGACCAAGGCGAGACAGGAGCTAGACAGGGTGTTAGATCAATTCCCTGAAGGCATCTACGTGGTGCCCCTCACACACCAGACCTGGTTCTCTGGCAGCCCCAGATGTGGGCCCTGGGGTCACAGTGGACCCCTTCCAGCCTGTTGAATGCTAAGCTCTATTTGCCATCGTCTCTGCTGAGTGTGTGAGGGAAGAAGTAAGGCGGTAAATGAGTGAGCCAGGAAGGAGTGAGTAGAAAATCTCCAGAAGAATCTTCCAGTCTTTATCGAGTACCGAGTCTGGGCCTCACAGTGAACTGAGTACCGAGAAGATAGAGGCAGGGGGCTTGCTCTCCCACAGCAGAGTTTGAACTGGGGAGGAAAATTAAATCACAACTTACATAGTTCCTTCTTTAATGGCAGTTATGAGGCGTGTTATGAAGCAATGTTTTAAGATAATATTATTCAGTAACATCAATAATAATAATTACTATTATTGCCTATTAGCAAGGTGGACTGTGGGCCAGGGCCTTAATTGTGGTGTTCACAGGGAGGAAGGGTCGGTGAGGGTAAGCAGGGTTGGCTAGCTTGAATAATTTTGGTGGGCTCTGGGGCACAGGAGCTGTCCCTCGTCCAGCACCTGGCCCTGGGGTGACTGGGGCAGGCGTGTGGGGGCCCAGAGTGTCGAGAGCCCCATCAGGGGGCGATCGGGAGTGTGGACTCTGGACCGGGTAGCTGGCATGAAAGGGATGCTCTTGGCGAGTCATTTCCTACGTCTAGAAATTGGCTAGCCCTGTCTATGTACCAGGTCCGGAGAATAAGCAGAGACGGTTAATGGGGAGGCAGAGCAGCGCGGGGAGCCGGGGGCTGACCTCTGAGGAGATGGGCAGGGCTCCCCTAAGGGTGGGCATGGGAGAGCAACGGCTTCAAGCCTCAGCTCGGCACGTGGATTCACAAGACCAGACGGGCCACACTGACCCGGAGCTTGCGTGGGGGGAGACACGGGTCTAAGACACAGCAGCCACGCGGTCAGGGGGGCCGTCCACACAGCCATCCAGGGGCTGTTCCCTTTGCCCCGGTTCTCCCCCAGGGGACAGCGCGGGCATCACAGGAGACTCGCGGGGACTGGGTGGCCCAGGCTCAGGGGCTCCAGACCCCACGGGAGCCAGAGAGTCCGAAAGTCTTACGGCAGTTAGTCTTGTGAGCTCCACTCCCAGGGCTCCCAAGGGGACAAGAGCCGTTGCAGGAAAAGAAGCTCCAAGCTATGGCTTCCCATCAGGTACTCATGCTCCACCGACAGAACTTTCAGCCCAGATGAATTTACCAATGGATCGTCATTTTTACCATAAGCAGCGTTGCCTGGGGATGTAGCTGATAGTCTGCCTCCATCTGGTTTCCACACAGCCCCAAGATTAGCCCTTTATCCTCATGGGGGATGAGTGGAAAGTACATGAAAAGAAATGGAAAGGGTGTCCAGGTAGTGGCAACAGCAAGCGCAAAGGTCCTGAGGTCGGAGGTTGCCTGGTATGTTTGTGGCTGGAGTGGGTTGAGCAAGAGAGCCGGTGTGTGTTGTTATAGAGTTGGAGAGGTGCCAGGGTCAGATCACTCAAGGTCTTATGGAAATAACCAAGAAGGTGAGAGCGTAGTAAAGTAATGAATGAGGGCATTTTCAGGCACAGATGATATGATATGATGTGACCCTTTTGGGCTAGAATGTTTCATATAAATTCGGAAGAGATGGGGAGACAGGAAAGACCCGTACCTCTCGCCCAGGGCTCACCTTCCTGTACACCAGGCCAGTAATGGCTGTTCGCAGCCTCATCTGCAGCACCTTGAGTCTGTACATGTACTGCTGCTCCCATACTGATTGCAGGAAGGCAGAGAGGAACATCAGCACCGCGAGGAGATACCCTTTCCAGGCCGGGGTCGTGGGATTACCAATAAACTCCAGAAAAAGGCTTTCGAGAGAGGGAGAGTACGAGCGGTAAGAGAAGGCATCCATGGTTGTTCCTTTTGCCTGAGCCTGGCAAGGTAGGATCAGACAGAATGGTAGATATTTTTGCAAAAATGCAAGTTATTTCTCCCACTGTCCACACTCATTTTCTTTTTAAGTTTATTTAATTTGAGAGAGAAAGAGAGAGTACGAGCACATGAGCAAGGAAGGGGCAGAGAGAGAGAGAGAGAATCCCAAGCAGGCTGCCCTCTTTCAGCACAGAGCTCGAGGCAGGGCTCGATCCCAGGAACTGTGACATCATGACCTGAGACAAGATCAGGAGTCAGAGGCTTGACTGACTGAGCTACCCAGGAGCCCTCCTGCGCACTCATTTTCTTTTTAAAAACAATTTTTTTTAATGTTTACTTATTTTTGAGAGAGAGACAGAGAGCAAGCAGGGGAGGGGCAGAGAAAGAGGGAGACACAGAATCCGAAGGAGGCTCCAGGCTCCGAGTGGTCAGCACAGAGCCCGACGCGGGGCTCGAACTCACAAACCGCAAGGTCATGACCTAAGCCGAAGTCAGACTTAGCTTAACTGACTAGCCACCCAGGCACCCCCTGCACATTCATTTTCATCTGTTGTCTCAGCCACCCAGCCTGTAATACCGTCATGGTAGCCACAGCACACAAATCCACTATCCCCTGAATCTGGGCTGGCCGTACAACCAGCTTTGGCCCAGAAAACAGTGCAGGTAAAACTGTGCCAGCCCCCAGCCCGAGGCCTCAAGAGAAAGTGGCCCTTTTGCTCTGGGTCTCTAAGCCCTGCCAAGTGGCCATGTGAACAAGCCGGAGCTAGCACTGTGGGCCATGAAAGATCGCACGGAGCAGAGACACACTGTCCCAGCTGAGACCGTCTCCGACCAGCCAGCCCCCGGCCAGCTTCACACACGGCTGAGCACAGACACACGGGGGAACCCAGCTGACGGAAGAAGAACTGCCCAGCCGAGCCCAGCCCCAACTGCTGACCCACATTATCACGCGCTAAGGAAGTGGTTGTAAGCCCCTCGCTTTTGGGTTGTTTTGTTATACGGCAAAAGCTAACTGATACAGTCAGGGTTGAGTTCATTCATCTTCTCTCCCTGAGGCTAGTCAATTTCTCCATACTTTTTCCCCTTCCTCAGTATCCTTTTCACCCACTCTCCAGTGCCCTGGGCACCGGAGGACTCGGCAGAGGACGAAAGAGAGCTGGTGCCCCCTGACTCTGGAAAGACACCATTAAGGAAAGGACCACCAGCCTTAGCAAGGCGCCCAAGGTCTGGACCCACCTGAGGAGCTTGGGGACAGCAAACCTGAAGACATCACAGATGACAAGGCTCAGGGTCCCCAGGAGGAAGGTGGAACGGAACATCTGCCAGATGGCCCTCAGCAGCGAGCCGCTCTGGCTCCCTTCTTGCTGCAGGAAGACCTCCGTCTCTGGGACCCCCATGCGACACCTTTTAGCTGCTCCTGCCTTGGTGTGCCTTACGGGAGAGGAGAAAATGGCTCTGGGTCATTGCAAGAGAATGAATTTTTGTTTCCGTCCTGCACCGAAACTCACATGTTGAAATCTAACCCCCAGGGTGATGGTATTTGGAGGTGGGGCTTTGGGGAGGTGATGAAGTCATGAGGGTAAAGCCCTCATGAATGGGAGCAGACAGCTCCTTCCTCCTTCCAGCATGTGAGAACAGCCTTAGACGCAGCCATCTACGAACCAGGAGGCAGGCCCCCACGACACCGCATCTGTGGGGTTTTGATCTCGGAGTGCCCAGCCTTGCCTCCAGCGCAGTGAGAAATGAATGTCTGTGGTTTAGAAGCCACTCAGCCTATGGTATTTTGTTACAGTGCCTGAATGGACTAAGATAGTCCTTTCACAGATTCTCAGAGGTGGCAGATGCATTTCCAGTAGGACCAGGCATTACAGGACCGTTTTCCCAACAAGGGGGATGACGGGGTAAGCATCCCGCCTTGCTCTCTCAACTGTTCTTCTGTGTCCCCCAGAGGACCCCTTTATGAGACAACGGGGCAGGAAGGGGCAGGGCAGGAGGGCTGCCCTAAGGCGTTACGGATGCTGATGGCACTGCACACGCATTGAGCACCTACTATGTGCCAGACACTCCTCAGTCCTCTGAAGAAGCTGGCCAGCTAGGTGTTAACCCCATTTCACAGATGGGGAAAAGAAGGTTTAGAATGACCTTGTCCAAGGGCACACAGCTGAGAAGTGTGTGGGATTTATCCCAGCTCTGTGCCTTCAGAGCCTAGGCATTCTGTGAGCCATTAATGCAACTCCTCCTCCTCCCTTGCATAACTGGCTAGCCCTTAGGGGGTTTAGAGCTGGTCTAGAACCAGTTTAGAATCACAGCTGATGTCCATGGGCCCAGCATTCCTGGTCTGGATGAAACCACAGATGGAAGCTGGGGGGAAGGTGGGGAGTGGAAGGGAGAGCCAGGCAGGCAGGTCCTCAGCTGCTGAGAGTCTGGGTGCTGTGTGGCCTTGGGCAGACAATGCCTTCTTTGTGCCTCTGTGTCCTCATGCTTGCAAGGAAGGGGCTGGTCCCACTCTTTGAGCTTCTTCCAGCTCCGACAACCTCTGGGGTTATCAGTAATTTCAGTGCCCATTTACAGAGCCGGGACCTGGGGCTGGGCTCTGGGATCAGCCCTGTACATGCACCAGCTTGTTGGTTTTTCTTGACTTCCCTGCCTGGTGGATTTCCCTACCATGGACTCCCCGTTTTCCCTAGGAGAAGACTGAGGCTCTGAAAGGTGGTGATAGCTGCTTGAGGTCACACAGTGAGGACAGAGCAGGGGTTTGAGACCGGGTTGCAATTCGTGATTCACATAGTTCCTCTTTGTGAGCCCCACTGACAAAAATCTTTAGAAAGAAGGGGGAAAAAAAAAACCCAACCTTGGCGAACACTGGTGGCCAGACCTTCGCTAACAAACCAAGGCCTTGCCCCCTTGCCCCTTGACCACAGTCCGGCTTATTTGATTTGGCATCTCTGGAGGGTCTGTCGCTCAGCTGGGCATGGCTTGCTGCTCACAAACATTTTGGTATTTGGGTCTCCAATGCCAAGAAGATGTCACCTTCTTGTCACCTGGCCACCCCTCCTCATCACAGCCCAGTGTTTAATTCGTTGCCCTCAAGGCCCTGCTCACTCTCTCCAATATTCACCTTTATGGACTTAGCTTGTATTCCACCCCCCCCCCATATTCAGCTCCTGAATGTAGTAGGCACTCGATAAATACTTGTCAAATGAATGGAAAAAATAACAGATGTGTGACGTGTATAAAGGGCCTAACAGGACTGTCAACCACTCAGTCGGTTGAGTGTCCGACTTTGGCTCAGGTCATGATCTCACGGTTTATGAGTTCGAGCCCCACATGGGGCTCTGTGCTGACAGCTCGGAGCCTGGAGCCTGCTTCGGATTCTGTGTCTCCTTCTCTCTCTGCCCATCCCCCGCTTGTGCTCTGTCTCTCTCTGTCTCTCAAAAATAAATAAATAAATGTGCATACAGTTGTAAAGATTTGTGGAAGGAAGGAAGGAAGGAAGGAAGGAAGGAAGGAAGGAAGGAAGGAAGGAAATCTGGTTTGATGGACAGAACCTGCCTTGGAGGCAGGAGCCTGAGATTCAAATGCCTGCTCTGTCCCCTTTTCCCTGAGCCTCAGTGTTTCCATCTGCAAAATGGGGTGGCCAGGAGATGATGATGAAGGCCTCTTTCCAGCTGGATGTTTTGCTCAGTCCCGTTCTGGTTGCTCACCCCAGAATTCGGAATCCCTGGGATCCACCTGAGGGCTCTGTAACCAGGTTCTTCCTTTCCAGTGGGTTTCACATTCCAGGTTTTAGGTCTCTGGACCGGAGGCCATTTAGTGCAGGGTGTACACGTGACCACAGGAAGAGGCAGGGGGTGACTGTCCAGGTCCAAGTTGGGAAAACAAAAGGGAGTGGAACAGACTGTGGCCAACCAATGCCCTCCCACTGGGGCCTGCCCAGATCCACTCCCCTGTTGCCATGCAGGGGACGTGACTCGGCACTGCCCATGTCCTTTAAAAGACACCAGAATTCCAGATTTTTATATGAAATCTCCAATGTTTTAAATACTGGCAACTTAAAAAAAAAAAAGAGAAAAAACCCCGAACAACACGTGGACCAAACATACCTTGGGAACCTGACCTGATCTGCGAGTGGCTGGTTCCTGACCTCTCAGGATGACGTCCTCTCCCTTCCCCCCAAAATTGCAAAATACTTCGGAAATAAAACCAAGGTTCTTTCTGTGTGTAATCAGCCAACTCAGAAAAAAACTCAGGGAGGCCTTTGTATGGCCATGTCTTCTGTCAATTGCTATGGATTCTTAATCTGTCCTGGAGAATATTTCTATCCTGGCTGCAATATTCTCATGCCCCTGAGAGGAGGTCACAGCTGGGAGAGAGTAGGCAAGACATCTAGGACTCTTTTTTTTTTTTTAATGTTTATATCTTTTTGAGAGAGACAGTGTGAGTGGGGGAGGGGCAGAGAGAGAGAGGGAGACACAGAATCCGAAGCAGACCCCAGGCTGTGAGCTGTCAGTGCAGAGTCCCATGTGGGGCTCGAACTCACAAATCGTGAGATGGGACGCTTAACCGACTGAGCCACTCAGACGCCCCCCTCTAAGGTCCTTTTGAATGAATTCGGCCACTTAGAAATCATGTAAGACTAGAGGGGCAATTCAACAAAATATTCCTGCAATGAGCTGCTATTTTGACTTGCTCATATCATTTACCCTTTTGGGAAAACACACCCCACTGTGGCTCTGAAGGGGCTACCGATCATGGGGCCTGCCCCCTGGCTATGGCATTGGTCCTGACTCGAGTCAGACAATGCCTTCCCTAGCATTTTCTATATAGACGCTAGGAGAGACACTCCTGCTGGGGTTGCTGCACTGGCAGGATATGAGGCGGGCCAATACATCAGCTGAGCCGAGAGATGGAGAGAAAGAATTTGGATATTATGCAAGCCCCTGGATCCAGCCACACCTGAGGCTAGACCTACCTTCTAAGCTATGTGAGCCAATAGACTGTCTCTCACTTCTCCTAATTTGGAGGATTCAACAACCCCCACAAAATCCTAAAGTACACAGGGGAACCCTGTAACTCTTCCCACAGGGCTAAGGCACTTTTGTCAGTCCCCTGAAACACGAAGTTCACATGATTTGGCCAAAGTCATCAACTACTTCATGGCAAGACTGCTTTAACCCACGTTTAATGAATCCTACGTTGACAGCTCTTTTCTGTAGACCAGAGGTTCCCAACTGGGTTCCTCAGAGTCAGAGGGGACCACAGAAGTTTCCAGAGATGCCACACAGGGCAAGGGTGAGGCAGAGCTGGCAGGACTAGAAAGGGCTGGAAATCTTCCAGATAATTGACACTATTGGAGCTTTTACCACTGTTGGGGTATTTGCTCAGTTCTTTTCTACAAATAATTTTTTTTCATCCCCCAGAAGCTGATGGCATCCTCGTTGAACAGATAAGGAAACTGAGGCCCAGGGAACGAATCCCTCGGGTTAGATAGTAAGTAGTTGCCTGCACGTTGTGGACCACCACAGAACCTTTCACTCCCCATCTGTTTCCTGTCTGCTGTCCCAACATCCAAGCTTCCCTCTGGAGGCACCCACTGTGTCCTCTTGGAAGCTGCGAAGCACTCTGGGAGGAAATGTCCCTTGGGCCTGGTCAGTTCATGCTTACTGGGATCAGCTGGCAGGCAGGGGACTAGGACAGTGGAGCCCAGAGTAGGGTCTGGGGTCGTACTCGGGGCCAAGTGATGAGCTTTGCTGGCCAAGCGTTGGGCCGGGCTCTTGTTTCTCACACACTCACCGCTGGGCTGCACTGCGGTTTCTCGTCCATGCCCTCTCGAGCTGGGAAACAATTTCTTTTGAGGAGTTTTCTCGCCCAAGTGACCAGAGGTCTTTTGGCCCAAGCGGCCTCCTGTAGCCTCTCCAGACCAGCCTGTAAAAAGAGAGTCACCAAGACAAGCTCCTCCCACCATGCTCTCCTCCCCTCCCCCACAGGGTCCTGCCCTGGGAGCTATGTGACCCTGAGTAAGTCACTTTTCCTCTGCTGGCCCCTCAGGAAAATGAAAGCATTTAGCCTGAGCACCCCCAACATTTGTGGGGCACTTCCCAGTTTACAAAGATCATCCCATTAAATCTTACACAAGAACACTCAGTGGTAACTATTGACCTATTTTACAGATGAGGAGAAGAAATCGAGGTTCAGAGACACTCAGTGACTTAATCAATGGACAGGCTGTGTGGCGAGGGAAATAAACCTCCCCAGAGTCAGAAGTCCAGACTTGGAAACCTGAGCTCCACCCTCAGCTTTAAGTGCCTTGTTCACCTCTGCAGCCATCTGGCCTCAGGACCTTTGCACATGTATATTGCTCTGCTTAGAACCCTTTTCCTGCCACTCTTCACCTGGCCGCTTCCTGGGCTTAGACATGATTTCTTTAGATACCCACTTGATGGCCCTTCAGTCCACGTAGATTTTCCCATTATAGACTTTTTTCCTGGGCTTTTCTTTACAATGCTTGTTGCCATTATGTCTTACTTTTTTGATATGGTTATATGTTGAGTGTCTTTCTCCTCCACTGGATGGTAAATCCCATGGGGGCAAAAAGTACTTGCCTTTATTCTCCTCCTCTATATCCTCACCTCCCGACACAGGACCAAAGATGTGTCAAATAAAACCAGTTTTCAGCTCTGTCACCTTGGGCACCTCCCTTCCCACCAGTGGATCTCAATTTTCTCACCTTAAAATGAGAGTTTACCAACACTTGGACTGGATTGTAGGTGGCACATTATTGGAGGTGGTCACGGAGAGGACGTGACCTCTGGGTGTCCCGCAAGCTGGACGTGGGCAATCAGAGGCTCCTCGCCCGTCCTCTGTCCTTGGAAAGTAGGATCTGCCCACTCTGCCTGCACTAAAAGTCGTTTCAAGGATGCAGCCTTGAGAAGGCAATGTGTTATTGAGGCTATCTGGATGGTACATGTGCCTGAACCCCGCTGAGGCCCCCGCATTAACTTGTAAGATTCTGGTGGGCGGGTGCGGAGATCTATTCACTTTGTGGCCACCCAGGACAAGCCTCCTAAGTTTCCTTGCTTATTAAAACCACCACCTGCCAATCGGAACGGTCTGCTCTGTCTTCAGTCTGTCCTTGCCAAGCTGGGGGCCAGCACACATACACAAGAGATTACTCTAGACTTTAAGGCGGGAGCATGGTTTATTACTTCTCAGGTGTCTGTAATTTTCCTGATCATACCAAGGAGATGGTCTTGTTTGCTGCTGGTCCTAAGCTCGCCTCGGAGATGTTCCAAGTTCCTTTTGTTTTTTTTTTGTTTTTTAATTTTTTTTTTTTTAACATTTATTTATTTTTGAGACAGAGAGAGACAGAGCATGAACGGGGGAGGGGCAGAGAGAGAGGGAGACACAGAATCGGAAGCAGGCTCCAGGCTCTGAGCCATCAGCCCAGAGCCCAACGTGGGGCTCGAACTCATGGACCGTGTGAGATCGTGACCTGAGCTGAAGTCGGATGCTCAACCGACTGAGCCACCCAGGCGCCCCTCCTTTTGTTTTTTTAATGCAGAGCAAATTCAGCCAATCTAGTTCTGACCTAGAAATTATTAACATGACCTGGTTTTCACTGAAATTTTGAGCGGAGAGATCTGTGTGGCAAGTGATTTAATAGGTTTTTTTTCCAACTTGGCAGTGATAGAAAGTTTCCTTTAAAAAAAGTTTATTAAAGTAGAAAAAGTGAGTTGATTTAAAGAAAAAAAAAAAAAAACCAAAAACCAGGCGCCTGGGTGGCTCTGTCGGTTGGGCATCCAACTTCGACTTGGGTCATGATCTCACGGGTTGTGGGTTCAAGCCCCAAATCGGGCTCTGCACTGTCGGCATAGAGCCCACTTCTGATCCTGTGTCGTCCTCTCTCTCAGTCCCTCCCTCGCTAATTCTCTCTCTCCCTCTCTTTCTCTGTCTTAAAACAAATAAACTTTTTAAAAAAAGAAAGAGAAATGAGTTTAAAAATAGAAAAAAAAAAAAGAAAAAAAACCACTAAGTAAAGGAAGGAAAATAAAATCCCAATATGGCAAAAAGCTTGAAGAATGATCCACAAATGCCTACATTTGGGAAACAGAGGGCTAGGTCCTCTCTAGAGCTGTTTGGCCAAACCATATGCACTTCCCACCAATTCCTCAACCCAAGGGCATTCTAGTCTTTATGTATTCACCAACCACTTTGTATAATACTCATTATGGGCCAGACCCTGTGCTCAGTGCTTTGAAGCCTTATTTCATTTAATTCCCACACCCCTATTAGGTAGATGCTCTTATTATCCTCATTTTTCAGGGGCAGGGACTGAGATGCAGAGAGGTTAAGCAGCTTGCCCAGGGTCACACAGCCAGGAAATGGTGAGGCCAGGATTCGAATCCAGGGGCTGCAGAGATCTGACTGCAATGTGGTCTGGAGGGGACAGGGCATCCTCACTGCCTGGTGTGCTGGCCCTGGAGAAACACATGTCTTCTCCACCTCCGGGAGCCTCTGGGGAGTAAAGATGTGGTCTCTTATGTCCTTACTCCCGGTGCTTAGCAAATAGCAGGTGCATATTAGATGCCGGTGGAACAAATGCATCCAAGGAATAGATTTGGTTTTGTTGAGCACCTACTGTGCATAAGCACTAAGCAATGTACATTTAATGAAGGTAGAGCTGTTCCCCTTTTACAGAGGGGAAAACTGAGGTCCTGAATGTTTGTGATATAGGCCAGCTAAGAGGGAAAGCCGGACTCAAACCCAGATCTCACTCCAGTGAGTGAATGGGAATGGGGTGTGGAGATTGGACACACTGACTTCGGACAGAGAAGCACTGAGGCTGGGAGGAAGAAAGCCTGGCTGACCTTGGTAGGCTTGACCGGAAACGTCTTGGGGGGAAGAGGTGTAGTAACGAATAAGAAAGCAAATGCACCTTGGCCCCTTCCCTGCTACTCTACTTACCCAGAAACCCACCAGAACATGGCCTTGGAGGGGAAGGAAGCTCCAGCCTCTGGGCATGGATTCTGTAAAGACAAGAGACGGTGTTGGTGAAGGATGCAAATCTCACATTCCATGGCCAGTATAAGCCAAGGGAACCAAGGTCAGGAAGACCGGATGAACGGACCGTGAGCTCGGTATTACTGGAAGTGCGCATTGAGATGCCCTGACTGCTTGTTACAGGTGAATACCCGTGGGCTAGGTGCTTCCTAGCAGGTAAGGCCCAAAGCGATTTGTGCCACAAATCTGACAGCAACCAATAGGTAAGAACTAACAGCTTCCCAGGGGAACAACTATTACTGAGACTAAGAAGCTCCTAGAAGCACAGAACATGTGTGACACAGACAATAACATCCTCGACAACATCCCTCAGGGATTACGGTGAGAAGTGCGGAGGGATCTGTCCTGAGACGTTGCCAGCTGCTCCAGAAAAACTGCACGCATCTTCACCTTTTACCACTAGAGCACGAGACTGCTTATTTCACCACATCTTTGCCATCACAGCTTATTATCAATTTTTAATGTTTTCTTTCATTCTCACAGAATAAAAAAGTTCTATAGTGTTCATTTGATTACTCATGTCACTGAGCATTTTTTTTCCCTTAGGTGACCTTAGCTCAACTGTCTCTTCCTCAGAGAATTCGTTCCTGATTTCACAGGCTAGTTCAGTGCTACCTGTTGTAAACTCTCACGGACCCCGAATTTCTCCTGCGGGGCACTTGCCCCAAATGTAACTTTCTACGTGCTTGTGCAATTATGTGATTAATGTCTGGTTGCTCTATTTGGCTGTTAGCTGCATGAGGACAGGGACTACGTCTGCTTGTTTGCCATAGATCCTCGGCACCTAGCTGGGGTACAGCGCAGGGACTGGACCACAGCTCCTGGGCCAGATCTGGCACAGTGCCTGTTTCTGCAAGTAAAATTTTACTGGAATACAGCCATGCTCCTTTGACATACTATCTGTGCAGCAGCAACAGAGTTGAATCGATGCCGCAGAGACCATATGGCCCACAAAGCCTAAAATACTTTCTATCTTGCTCTAATCAGAAAAAGTTGGCCAGCCTAGGGCACAGATATACAATACACATTTTGCTGAATGAAAGAATGGGTAAAAAATTATGAAAGGCTCGTGTCCTAGTTTAGCTCCCTTCTGTCCCACGGGGAAGCTGAGACCAGAAATGAAACAGGGACAAGGGAGGTGCTGGGTTGGAGACTCGGCAACTTACAGACTGTTGGGGGTCTTTAGGGAAGAAGGGGGGTTGATCGACGAGGCAGGACAGCACAAACTGTGCCAGCACCAGAGACAAGCACAGGTAGGTTGACAGGTGGTAGTAGGGGTCACTCTGGAAGCCCTGTGGGTGAGAAAACACAAGTCCCATCGAGTCTGGCATGGTGAAGTCTGCAGCCAGAGGCCTGTGGGCAGCAGAAGCTGGGCAGGGTGTCTCTAAGGGGAGGAATGGTCATGGCTGAGCAGGTTTCTGAAGCTATGAGCAGTGCCCAGGCAGGGAGCCAGAGCCATAGGGTTTGAAAGCTGGTGACCCCGGCATGCCTGGTGACGCGATTTAGGAACACCCGACCCCCATACTCTGCATGAAATGGGGGGGGGGGCATGTGTCTCCCCTTAGGCAGGTGACAGTTGACCACAGCCCCTGGAATGTGAGCAGGGGGGATACTTTTCCTTTCTCCTTGTGCCACGGAGGAAAGCCCTTCTCTACTCCAGCCCCCACCCCAATATCCCATTCTGCTTCCTCATGGCCAGTGTTTTCTGGTTTAAGAGGGAAACTGGTTTGGGGCACCTGGGTGGCTCAGTCGATTAAGCATTGGACTCTCAGTTTCAGCTCAGGTCATGATCTCACCGTTGTGAGATCCAGCCTCCCATGGGGCTTGCGTCGGGCTCAGGCTCACGGTGCAGAGCATGCTTGGGATTTTCTCTCTCTCCTCTCTCTGCCCCTCCCCCGGTTGCGTGCATGTGTGCACACGCTCTCTCTCTCTCTCTCTCTCTCAAAATAAATAAATAAACTTAAATAAAAAAGAAGGGAACTGGATTTAGTGAGCATTTACTCCACCCTGTGCCTATGCGGAAGTCTTTTTGGGCACTGTCTCATCAAGTCCCTCCCCACTCTGACCCCAGCTGGAGTTTAGCTGGTCTATTTTACTCATGCAGAAACCAAGTTCACAGAAGCAATAGCACCTTGCTCAAGGGCACCCAGATGATCCGATCCAAATCAAGAACTTTTGCTCCACACCATGATGGCTTTCGTATCTGCTGCCCCTCTGTCAGACTCCCTTAATTTCTTTTCCCATGCTCAGGTATGTGGTTTATGCAGAAGTGACTCCATTTCAGGCGGTGGGCAGGTGACTGAGGTCTGACCAGTGAGCACGTTCCAGTCCCCTGGCTACTGTGATTGGGTCAGGAATGGACATACGACCCACACTGGGCCAGTGAGAGCTGGAACCATCAGGAGATCTTTCACTGGGGTTGCTGCAGGGGTGGAGCCTAGGTCTAGCGCGATTGTTGGTTCTTCTTTGCCACCCCACTGTTGAACAAGTAACAGGCCAGAACCAAGAGACAGAAGGAGATGGAGATCTATCTGGTGGCATCATCTGAACACTTGGACCAACCGTGCCCAGGAGAGCCCCCATGTAGGAGCTAATGAATTCCTGCCTTTTTCCCCCCTTAAGCTAGTGTGAGTTGAGTCTTTGTGGCTTAAAACAAGAGCCCTCGTTTCAAATGGCAGTTCCTCTTCAGGATTTCTACACTCTTTTGCTCTTACTTTTGTTTTCTGAGGTATTAGACAATTTGATATCCCAGCTACATCGTGGCTCACCTTCTCTATATTGCCATTTTTACCACTGTTTCTATTGGGACATTTGTTCTGAATTAGGGGGAGATGGACTTGGGCTCTGCGCTCCTCGGCCATGTGACCTTGAGGAGGCCGCTCATTTCTCTTAGCCTTGGTTTCCCCATCTTTAAAATGGGACTGTGAGAATCTGCCATAGCACATTCTTGTAAGAATCCAATGAAGGCATGACATAAAGTGCCTTTTGCAGGGCCTGGCATGTGGCCGGGGTCACAATATTAATGCGTGGTCACAATATTATTATTTCTGTGCTGCATCTGGCCGCTGGGGGAACCTAGCTTTGCACACATCAGTGGATGGCCTGGGCAGTTTTCCCATTGGTTACAAAGATTACTTTGTGAAAATCTGTCCTTAAGGACAGAATGGTATGTCTCTGCCTTTTCCTTTTGGGAGCACGACTGGAGCAACCATTTGGCTGGAGAAATGATCTACAGCCCGTTGCAGGGGGTCTCCAGATCTGGGGTGAACATCCCAACTACGCAAGCACTTTTCAACTGGGGCAAATTTGTCCCCAAGGGACATGTGACAGTGTCTGCAGACACTCTTGGGTTTGACCATCAGGGGAAGGTGTGCACTTGGCATCTAGCGGGTGGAGGCCGGGGATGCTGTTTAACATCCAACAAGGCGAGAACGGCTCCCCCCGCCCCAAAGAGAATGATGTCAAGAGTGCTGAGGTTGAGGAACTGAGGTCTGGGCTATTTCTCTCTTTGCAGGTAAACAGATCCGATGTGTCCCTTAACACGGAACTGCTATTGGCCAGGATGGGAAACCGAAATATAGGGAGGGGGGTGGGGGGAAGGGAAGCCTGGGTAGCTCAGTGGGTTGAGCATCTGACTCTTGATTTTGGCTCAGGTCCCGATCTCATGGTCTTGAGAGTGAGCTGAAAGCACAGTGCTCACTCTCTCTACATAAAATGAAAAAGAAATATGGATGGATATGCAACAATGCGTATCATGTCCAGAGGGGAGCATGGGTGAGGGTAGGTGAGAATGAGGGGAGATGTGCACGCTCATACAGAAAGAGTGTGTTTTGGGAGGTCATTCCACTCACTCGTGTCTCGCACTAGGAGCCTTTTCAAGAACACAAACTTGAGAGAGTAACATGTTGCGGAGACTGTCTGGACATAAGCCTCTATATACTTCGAAGATTCTGGTGGCAGGTGCGGACATCTACTCGTCCTGTGGTGCCCGGGACAAGCCTTGTAAGTCCCCTTGCTTATTAACTCTGCCAGCTACCATCTGGAGTATGAGGTATTAGACCTAATACTAATTAGACCTAATTTTTTTAAAATTTTTATTATTTATTGAGAGAGATTGTTTATTATTTTTGAGAGACAGACAGACAGAGTATGAGTGAAGGAGGGGCAGAGAGAGAGACACAGAATCCAAAGCAGGCTCCTGGCTCCGAGCCGTCAGCACAGAGCCCGACGTGGGGCTCGAACCCACGAACTGCAAGATCACGACCTGACCTGAAGGCAGACACTTAACCGACCGAGCCACCCATGCGCCCCTATGGGGCCACTTTCAAATTTCATCGGGGAAGCTCCTGACGGTGTGAACCAACACTGCACCTGTGGCCAGTGGTGCAAGGGAGGACGTGTGCATGGGTGTGCAGTGTGGGAATGGGCGATGCATGTGCCTGAATCGTGTGGGAGCTTGAAGGCACAGACACACTGGGTGGCGGCAGGTGTGGGTGTGTTTCAGACGGTAGTTGTGTGATGCATGAAAGGTGGGGCACAAAGGGGTGCGTCTGCTGTGCAAGTGAAGTGTGTGAGCTAAGTGTGTAAGACCCTGGGAATGAGTGTCCATAAAAACATATGGGATGACGCATACACCTGTGTGAGTGAGTGTGCCTGTGTGTCACTGGAATTTAAGCAACCGTGGTGTGTGTCCCTGTGTAGAAAATAAGTCATGTGCGGAAAGGGGAGGAGGAAGGACGGAGGCAGGGCAACCCACGGCCTGAAACTGCCACATCGGTTCCCCAGGCTTCCACTTACCCCTTGCGAGGCCAGCTGGGCAGCACTGGTCGCTGGCAAGAGAAAGCAAAGCAGCCAGTATCCAAACAGCAGCCCCGATGCCCGGATCCCTTTCTTCCTCTCCGTGTGGACCAGGAACATGGCGAAGCTCTGGACAGGAGAGTCAGGACAGGCCCCTCAAGGTGGGCAGGGGCAGGGAGGGCGGAAGGGAGCTGTGCTCTGCCCCACACCCTCCACCAGGGCAAGAGAAGCCTCTCAGCCAGGAGCAAGCCCAGCAAGCCTGGGTTGTCCTTACCGTCGTGGTGAGCCACACAGTAGGATGAATGAGGAATTCTGGGGCCTGGGGTGTTCCCCGCTGGATTCTCCAGAGAGCCACAGACACGCTGGACGTGCACAGGATGATGAGGGCAAGCCCAAGCACCTGGGAAACAGGCTTGGCTAGATAAGGCCGGCGGGCAAAAAGAAGGGTGGGGGCAAACCAGACAGGGACCCCACGCCCACCGGGCAGTGGCTCTGGATGAGGCACGGCTAAGGTCCCAACATCATAATTTAACAGTTCCAGTGTGAGAGATGCCGAATAAGAAGCAGGAAGGGGAGCCTTACCTACAGATTCACCTTGACCTGGAAGTGTCCTATAAATAATATGCCCCAGGGACCCAGGCCAACCCAGTATTTTCCAGAATGCGAGGGTGGGGCAGGGTGCACCAAGAGTACGCAGGCGAGGTGCTTTAGGTATGAAGAAGCGCCATGGGGCGCCTGGGTGGCTCAGTCGGTTAAGTGTCCAACTTCAGCTCAGGTCATGTTCTCATGGTTCGTGAGTTCAAGCCCTGCGTCGGGCTCTGTGCTGACAGCACAGAGCCTGGAGCCTGCTTCAAATTCTGTGTCTTTCTCTCTCTCTGCCCCTCCCCCGCTCATGCTCTGTCTGTCTCTCTCTCTCTCTCAAATAAATAAACATCAAAAAAATTTTTTAAAAAAGGGGCTCCTGGGTGGCTCAGATGGTTAACTGTCCGACTTCGGCTCAGGTCACAATCTCATGGTTCATGAGTTCGAGCCCTACATCGGGCTCTGTGCTGACAGCTCGGAGCCTGGAGGCTGCTTTGGATTCTGTGTGTGTGTGTGTGTGTGTGTGTGTGTGTGTGTGTGTATCTCCCTCTCTCTGCCCCTCCCCCCACTCACACTCTGTGTCTCTCGAAAATAAATATTTATAAATCAATCAATCAATCAATAAATAAGAAGCGGCCTGAAACAACATTCACGCAGGGGATGAAAAAGTTACACTCTCTTCAAGTCCCTTTGACCTCTACTATTTTTAAAAAGTTTTTAATGTTTATTTATTTTTGACAGAGAGAGCATGAGTGAGTGATGGGCAAAGAGAGAGGGAGACACAGAGTCTGAACCAGGCTCCAGGCTCTGAGCTGTCAGCACACAGCCCGACGCAGGGCTTGAACTCACCAACAGCGAGATCATGACCTGAGCCGAAATTGGATGCTTAACCGACTGAGCCACCCAGACACCCGTGACCCCTGCTATAAAATCAAGGAGAAGCTCTGTCAGGACTGGTATGTCTCCAGACCTTTCTCTAAGATGCGGGGATCTCTCTTCTGAATGAGAGAAAGCAGGAAAGCAGAAGGTGGACACAGGTGGGAGAGAAGACGAGGCCTCTGGGCGCATAGCAGGAACTATTACAAGCACCCCACAGTCCAAAGCGGGGCTCCAAGTACTACTGGGGGCCTGGGTTTGACACGCTGCCTATTTGTGTATCCCCTGTGAGCTAAGGATGGTTTTTCAATCATTGAACAAAACTCAAAAAAGTATAATATGTCGTGATGTGTGAAAATTACATGAAGTTTAAATTTCAGTGACTTTCGAGAAAATGCTATCGAGACACAGTCATGCTTATTTATTTACTGTCGTTTGTGGCTGCTTTTCTGCTGCAATGGCGGAGTAGGTGACATGGAATCCACATGGACCTTCAAAGCCTCAAATATATACTGTCTGGCCCTTTAAGGAAGAGTTCGACAATAGGACAAAAATTAACGAGGTGGTATGGGAAGGACGTTCTTTTTTTTTTTTTTTTCTTTTTTAAATTTAATCCAAGTTAGTTAGTATATAGTACAACAATGATTTCAGGAGCAGATTCCTTAATGCCTGGGAACGACATTCTTGTAGAAGTTTGGAGAACGGGATGGATGAGCAGAAAGGCTCACACTTGGAATGCCTGTGTTTTTGTAACACACTAAAATAAATACAAAAAAATTTTAAGAACCGGTGTTTAGAACTGCCAGTGGGAAAACATAAAAATCAACGCGTACCTGTTCAAAAAATTTTTTAAAGTTCACCCAAGTGTGACCCTAAAATCACCTCGTGTACCCCAGGAGTATACCTCACACACTGTGGGTAATTCCAAGGTATGGTAGTCATAAACTGGCCAGGAACATCTGAACATCCAGATGTGTGTGTTTGCAGATGCGTGGATTTTCATTGTCACCATATCTGTTTGGGGGAATCTGGTTCCACAGAGTTTACCTCTGTAGCCTCTCTGGAGTATTGCTCTGTTTGACTAAGAGGTCCCCGTCTTGTCCCCACCCTGGGTGCTCCTTGAAAGGAGGAGTGTCCACTTTGGGGTCTCCGCCAAGGCTCCAGCCAGCTTCCCACACCTCCCAACCATTGTCTGGTTACAGCCTCCCAGAGGCAGCGGTTACCATTTTGGCCTTGAAGAGCGGGGACATCCGGAGGTAGTTGTTGCCGTGGCGATGGATGTAGAGGAGGTAGATGGGGCCAAGGACCCAGAGGTACATCGGGGGTACCCAGATCCCTGCCGTTTTCAGGAAGCACACGTTCAGTAGGTGGGCAGCAATGGGTTCAGGCTCTGTCCAGTTCCAGACCTGAGGGAACACCGGGGCGACCCTTGTGATCATACAATGCAGGAGTCCCAGATTCACCTGATTAGGGGGCAAGGCAACCATTTGGACTCCTCACATTGACATGAAAATGGGCCCAGCACTCTCTGGAGTACCTTATAAGTCTCAACTGCTTTAATGCTAATAATATCAACCCTAAGAAGTACAGGCAATTATGCTACCGATTTTGCATATGAGGAAGCTGAGGCCCAGAAAGGTTACATAACCTGGGTGATAGTCACCCAGGTGGAAAGTGGTGGTGCTGGGATTTGAACCAAGGTGGCTGGGTCCTGGAGTTGGGGATACCTGGGTTCCAGGATGAATACTGGGTGCAGACTGTCGTTTAAGCCTTATATTTTAAGAGGTAGGTGTTACTGGTCCCATTTCACAGACCAGGGAACTGAGGCACTGAGAGGGGAACAGCCTTCTTCAGGCCCACACATACAGAAAGTGGCAGAGCTAATTCCCATGAAGCCTGTTTGACCCCAAAGCTTGTTCTACAGAGGGTCTTGATCTGTGATTCTTTTTTTTTTTTTTTTTAAGTTTATTTATTGAGAGAGAGAGAGAGAGAGAGAGAGAGAGAGAACAAGCACAGGAGTAGGGGAGGGGCAGAGACAGCGGGAGAGATAGAGAATCCCAAGCAGGCTCCATGCTGTCAGCGCTGAGCCCCGGGGCTTGAACCCACGAACCATGAAATCATGACCTCATCCCAAATCAAGAGCCAGATGCTTAATGGACTGAGCCCCCCAGGTGCCCCTGGGTCTGTGATTCTTCTCTCAGCCTCTTGGCTAGCCTTATCAGAACGCTAAAAAAGTCTGAATGGGAAGTTCAGAGAACATGGCTCTTCAGTTCTCTTCCTACTATATTAACAGCCCTCCCTCTCCCACACTGGTTATCTTTCTTCACTGCTCCCCACTTTGCCAATGGCCACCTCTGTGAACTTCAACTTCCCTGTGCCTCAGTTTCCTTTGTTGCAAAGGAGAGGGGTGGTGTTCAGAGAATCTACCTCTAAGAATTGAATTAAATGGGTTGATAGCAATAAAGCACATAGGAGGATGTGGGGCACAAAGTAAGCCCTCAATTAATATCAGCTATTACTATTGCCTTACCGGCCCGGCCCCTGAAATCCTGGGAGTTTGCGACCCTTGCTCCCATCCCATGAGCCTCTTTCCCAGAGTCCTTCGCTAAGAGCCTGGATGAAAGAGGAAGCCAGAGAGGTGGGGGTCCTGAAGCTTTATGCAAATAGAGGTCCTGACGCTTTATGCAAATAGAAGTCAAAGCCTGCAGGCAGCTGGGAGGTTGGGAGGCCCCGTTAGTGGTGCTGGGGTCTCTAGGGGCAGGCTCGGTTAAAGGGCCCGCACTTGCCTGCTGTTTGCCTGGGACTTTGGTGGTCTCTCCCCTCCCCGGTATCACCCCCTGGAGAAAGCTGCCGGAGAGACCTACCAAGCCCGGAAAAGAAGAGTGGGGCAGGAGGCGGGGTGGGGGTGGGGGGACTTACCCCCTGCCCCACACAGGGTTCTGCAGCCGCGGCCATCGCGCGCCTCCCGTGCCTGTCCGTCTGTCCGCCCCGCGGTCTGTCCGTCTGTCCCGAGACAGCCTCCTTGCCGCGCTCCGGGTCCTGGAAGGGGCGGAGACTGACAGGCTAGGCTGGGATTCCAGCTCCGGGATCGCCAGGCCCGGGGCAAGGTCCCGCCGCGCGGCAAGGGTGGGGCGGGAAGGGGAGACGAGGCGATTGGAGGGGGCACTCTGGGTGGCCTGAGCCGGCATTGGGGGAGGGGATCTCGGAGCCCCGGAAAGTGCAGTGGCATCCCGATAAAACCCTCCAGTCCCGCAGCAGGTGGGATGGATACTGTCTGCCTGTAGGGTGGTGGGAAGATATTAAGATTACTAATAAAGAGTTTAGCACAGTGCCAAGAACACAGTAAATGCTCAATAAGTTAGCGATTATTAGTATTAGTAATGTTATGTTATCCATAGGTTACTAAGCAGTGGTTCACTGTGCCATTTCAGAAATATAATATGGAAAGATAGTTGCTAAATGCTAAATGAAAACAAGATTATAATACAAAATAGGCTATAATATTTATGCAAAAAAAAAAGTATATTCTTAGGTCGGGGAAAGGGGGAGAAGGAAGTCAAATCTTTGCCTTCCTCTCCTGGGTGTTAAAGCAAGGTGTGTTCCCAGACAGTAGCTCTTTTTGGGAAATCCTTTATGCAACATGTATGCATAGATTTTAAAAATGGATGTGCAGTCCAGCAGTGATCATGGAAATCCTCATTTTTCTTTTCTTTTCTTTTTCCTTTCCTTTTTCTGTTTTCTTTCTTTCTGCCACGAGCATGTATTCTTTTCAAGATAGAAATGAAAAGACAGCTTTTTCAGACAGGCAAACACAGGTACTCAGTTTGGAGGAAGGAGTCAGACTCTATGCATTCTCCATATCGCCTTGTCACTTCTCTGCAGCTCTTGAATGCCACTTCTTGCATGGCCTCCACTGTGTGGGCTCCCCTTTCTTTTGGGGTTTCCCAACCCTGGCCTGGGGCCCAAGTCAGTATGCCTTCAGCGGTCCTCTGGCCTGGGTCTTCTGGAAGAGCAGGGACACAGAGAACAAACTCAGTTTTGAAGCTGAGTGTGGCAGGTCTGCTGTTCACATTTATAAATTATGTCTGCTTATTTGAGGTGATCTTGGTGGAGGCTGATGGAAATTAGGGGGAGGCCTCTCTTACTGTGACCCCAAGTGACCCCACCTCTGATAGGCATTGCCACAGTCCTAGTGTTTATTTTATTGTATATGTGAAGATGAATTTGCGGGGAATGGTGGGAATTTTGGGGGAATGGTCAGAAAGTAAGGAAGAACACAGAGGAAATCATTTGGGTGTGCCAAGAACAGAATCCAGTCCCCTGAACAGTACAGGGCTGAATGCAGAGCCCTAAACTAGTCCCTTTCCCCCTCTCAGCCTCAGTTTCCCATTCTGTAAGGTGAGAAGGTTCCATGGGTCAGCATTTCCTAACTGGTGGCTTTCAGCCCCATGCGGATTTGCTAAGACAAACCAGGGACTCATGCTAGGGAGAGGAAAGGGCATCTGTTTCAGTTGTAGTTATAAATACCCAATAAATGAAATAAATATTAAGCTGGATTCTCTCTATAACCAAATAGTTGAGAATTCCACTGTATTTCCAGTGAGAGTGCAGAGTGAGAAACTGAAATCAGATGTGCTCATGACTGAGATCCTTGGGGGATGTATCATTCCATTATAGGACCCATGAAGGTTTTAACCATTGCATGGTCTAAACTCCCTATGATTCATAATTGTATATTGCTTAAGTCTTGGCCACAATGATAAATTCTAGTGGGAAATTTTCTCTTTTACCTGGTTGTTTAGAAATAAAATATAAAAACTATCAAAATAAAGGGCTTGATTCTCTTTTAGGGCAAAATGGAAGAATTCCAATATCAGGTCAGAAAAGCAATTTTTGTCTCTTTTGATGTGGTAACTTGCAGTTAAATTCAGTTTTTGTCATAGTATTTGTATAATCTTGGGGCAAAGCACAACGTGCTGAGATTTGAACTTGTTTTCTGACAAGCCATGCTTCAAATCACAGACAATTCAAAGTAAATTAACTGTTTGCATCTCTTGCTTATGGGAGAAAAACCCTCAAGTTTGTTTCTACACAAATGTTCTTAGAACTGGGATTAATTTCAAATACCCTTTTTTTTAAAACATAATGCTGACCTTAAATGGCCTATGTATTGCTTTTTTAAAAAAGTACTGATTATTTATAATGGAAAAATGCACTGACTCAAATTCCTAAACGGGTTTTTGAGATTATATATCACCTGTGAAATACATGTGCCAAAAACAATCGGGGGAGTAGTTGGATACTTAAATCAACAGTCTCTTGTCGTTTCCAGTTTCAGCGATATTGAATTCCAAAGCATAATTCAACTTTGGAGTTTGTGACTGTAATCAGGCACCTTGGCAACTGCACCTGACAGACGGTGCGCGGAGTCCTCCAGGCCACCGTAGGGCACTAATGGTCTGGTTTTGTTGCTGAGCATGCGCTGTAGTTAGCCTGTCTGGCGAGGGGGCGTGGCGCCGGAGCACGCACGCGCAGCAGCGCCGGGGCGGGGCCTGGGCTGTCAGCGGCGGGCAGAGGAGGAAGCAGCGGGCAGCGCGCGGAGCTAGGGGCGGGACCTGGAGGCCTGCGAAGGGTCGGGCGGCAGAGGCCCGGCCATGCGGGCGTGCAGGGGCTTGGGGCCGCCGGGGCCAGTGGTGGTGGTCGCCGCTGTGGTGCTGCTGCTGAGTGGCGTGGGTCCGGCACGCGCCTCCGAGGACATCGTGGTGGGCTGCGGGGGCTTCGTCAAGTCGGACGTGGAGATCAACTACTCGCTCATCGAGGTGAGCGCCCGCCCCGCGGCCGGGGCCGGAGCTCGCTGTGTGACCCTGAGCCAGTTACTCAACCTGTCTGGGCTGCGGTGGCCTCGCCTCAAACGCCAGGCGGTTGCCACCTGCCCCACGTTCTAGGAGTCCTTGCCTCCTTGAAGACTCCGCCCCCCCGCGGGCTCTCCACCATCCCATGCCCTCCCCGTAGCGCTGGGGTGGGGGTTCCTATCGTGGGGTCAGCTACGGAGTGGGGTTGGGGACCTAGAGGTATGTGCCCCACATCTCAGAGCCCCCAAAAGTTCTAATCCACTCCTCGAAACCCCCCAGGGATGCTTTTAGAGAGCACTGATTCCCATCCCAAAGATCCTGTCCGGGTAGATCTCTGTTGGCATCTCTGGGGCTGGGAATATGTGTTTTTAATCTTTCCCGATATCCCCCCACCCCGGGACTCCTTTTCCTTTAAAAATGGAGAGTTGGCAGCTGCCCTGAATGTCTTTCTGGGTAGTTAGTGAAATTAATGCTGGAGATTTGAGCTGAAGTCTTTTTTATTAAGTTGTAAAGCCCCAGGCAGTTACATGATTATCAATACAGTGGCATTATGGCCCAGAAAGCTTTTGTGAAAAGTAAGGTCACTTGTCAGGATAGATGGGAGGGGACCTGAGGGAGGGCTGGCCTCTGTCTTAGAAGGGTACTGTGATGGGGCAGAAGGGGATTGGAGAGAGAGAGAAAAAAGGAAGAGGCTATTAGCTGGCAAAGAGAAGGGACTTTGGGGGGATTAAGACCCCAAAGGCTGACTGAAAGCACATTTGAGCCAGTCCATTGCTGGCAGCTGAAGGGCTGTGGTGAAGGAATGAACCAGTATATTCTACAAATCTGGTTGCTGAGATGGGTTTGGGGAGGGGTAGAAAATAGATTCCACACTCCACTGGGTCGCCCTGGCCTTGTTCCAAATCCCAGCTTTTGTTCTTGTAGGAGGGTGTTGAGACAGAAGCAGAATCCAGCACCATGTATTAACTAAAGAAAATAATTATCACCTTCAAGACCCCTCTGTCTCTTGCTTCTCTGCCAGTTTTGATCCTAAGTCAGGTGTTTAATGAGTCAACCCACTGGCAATGGCAGGGTTCCTAGGGCTCTGCTGGGTGCCCGTGCCACCTCTTGGGTTGCCTACCAGTGTGTGGGCACAGACCAGAAGCTGCCTTGCAAGGCTTTGTGCTACTTAGTTTCCTGGGGCTCCAAGAGAAAAGTAAACGCAGAGAGAAGTTAGTACTACCACATAGTAATATAGTAAAATAATAAGAACACTATTTTTTTTTTTTTTTTTGAGCCATGCTGTCTGCCAGGTGCTTAATATGCATTGATGTGAGTCTGTATAATCACCACGAAGGGGAGTGGCTCTTTTCGTATTTATGAAGAAACTGGACCTCAGGAGGTTAAATGACTATCACACAGCATGTGGAAAACCCAGATGCTGCTTGAGTGTCTTAAAAGGTTAAGAGATTGTATTTGGAAATGCCCAGGATACAAGAACTTTAGAGATCCCTTGAAAAGACACACATTAAGTGCCTTTTGATTTATTTTTGCCTAAGAATGAAAATAAAAGAGGAAATTAAAAATTCCTAGATGAGTGTTAACTCGCAAATATTGGGAATCATTTGAGATGAATGTAGATCCCTGTCCCCCCACCCAAGACCTTCTAGTTTAGAAACAGAAGTGGGGCTTGGGGATTGCATTTTAATAAGCACCTTATTAATAGCACATTGGAAAATTTGTTTTACATCCATAGAGACAGCCGCTAAAAATACACTGAAAAATATTGAAAAATATGACTTTGCAGGGTAGTCTTTAGAGGGTTTCTAACCTAAAAAATATCTAATTACACTATTTCGTGGATACTTTGTCTTATTTGTCTCTGACCTTAGTTCCTGGTGTTCATCACAGCACATAGTAGGTCCTCAGCAAATGCATATTGGCCAAATGCATTGTGGTGTAATGTATGTAGCTAATTCTCAAAGGCGATATTATGACTTTTCTTCTTTCCTTGCCTTCTAGATAAAGTTGTATACCAAGCACGGGACTTTGAAATACCAGACAGACTGTGCCCCTAATAATGGTTACTTTATGATCCCCTTGTACGATAAGGTAAGAGAGACTACTGTAGTCGTTTATGATCGGAAGTGGTGTGGCCTACAGGACTGCCCTAACCAGAGCAGGCTTTATTTGGCACATGAGCAAATGCTTGTCTCTTTTGTAAATTATAAGTGCAATCTACAGTCCTGGCCAAATTTTGAGGGAGACAATTTATAAAGTGGGTTGATTGAGTACAAACTGAACAGTGGTTCTCAGTGTCTGCAGGGACATCTGCGGATGTCTAGAGACATTTTTGGTTGTGACACCTGTCTGGTGTTGGGGGAGGGCGTCTTTATCTAGTGAGCAGAGGCCAGAAATGAAGCTGAACCTGCTGCACAGGACAGATCAAACGTCAGCAGTGCCGACATCCAGAAACCCTGATTTAATAGAACTCTTTATTTGCAAGCAGCTTAAAATATTGTTTAAAAAAAACTGTGCAAGTGATACTCGAATTTGTGAGCTTTGTGGGAAACAACAAAATAAGGTCTTTAGAAGTATTTGAAGTAAATTTATCCATTTGCCCCCCAATTTCTCATCCCTCTGTAGTGATGACCACTGGTAAAAGTTTTGGTGTGTATCCCAAGAGACGGCTTTCTCTGTATTATAATCATAAAGGGGCGCCTGGGTGGCTCAGTCAGTTACGTGTCTGACTTCAGCTCAGGTCATGAGCCCTAGACTTAGACCTCGTGGGTTCGAGCCCCGCATCAGGCTCTGTGCTGACAGCTCAGAGCCTGGAGCCTGTTGGAGCCTGTTTCCAGTTCTGTGTCTCCCTCTCTCTCCGCCTCTCCCCACCGTGCTCTCTCTCTGTCTCTCTCTCTCTCTCTCTCTCAAAAGTAAATAAACATTAAGAAAAAAAATTTTTTATAATTCTAAAGATGCCCACATATGTGCGTGTGTGCATAGACGTGTATCCACACCTACTTACACCCCACCCTCGTTACCCTTCCCATTTCAACGTTTTATTTAGAAACGTAGATTCACAGGAAGTTGCAAAAAATAGTCAGTGTGTACACATAGCTTTGGCTTTGTTTTTTTATATCGGATGGAACTAAACAACACGAATTATTCTTCAGTTTTTGATTTTTTTCCCCTATGGTAACATCTTGGTACACTTTCAACATCAGCGTGTACAGGTCTACTGATTTATTTTTAATGGCCGCATAGCACATCAGAATCAAATCAAAACTGTAAATTTATGTAACCGTGTCTCTATTGATAGGCGTAGAGGCTTTTCCCAATTTAAAATATTATAACACAACACTATTCTTGAAATTACATCTTTCACCACAGTATGTAAGGCTGACTTCTATAGGTTGGTCTTAAAATCATTTTTTGTTTGTTTGTTTGTTTTGTTTTTAACTATTCGTATCATTCTCAAGAAAGCAAGGTGTGTGAGTAACATCTAGTTTTAAGAAATGACTTTTGTTCCTAAAGATACACAATGACCCTGGCAACCTTGGACGTAGGCGGGGTTAATAGGAGACTCCATTAGTCGCATGTTTGGCATCAGAAGACAGCGAGTGGCTGAACATAATGCCTTTAGAACTCTCCCATAGACGTTAACGTGGTGTCTCGTGATTGGTTGGATGGGGACTTCTGGGCAGCCAGCTTCAGCCCACCACATCCGAAGGGAACCAGACAGCCCACAGCGACTTAGAAGGACACAATATATATTTGGAATTTCTTTTTCTTTTTTTTTTTCAAGTTTATTTATTTATTTTGAGAGAGAGAGAGAGAGCACGAGTGGGGTAGGGGCAGAGGGAGGGAGAGAGAATTCCGAGCAGGCTCCATGCTGTAAGCACAGAGCCTGATGTGGGGCTCAAACCCATGGACCATGAGATCATGACCTGAGCTGAGATCAAGAGTTGGACGCTTAACCGCCTGAGCCACCCAGGCACCCCTATACTTGGAATTTCATTGCAGGTGTGAAAATGCTAGATTAAATGGTAGCCCTGAAGTAAATTAAACTAATTGAAAGGTCATTGGTTTTCATTTCTCTACCTTTTCTCCCCGCCCCCCCACCCCCGACCCTTTTAGGGAGATTTCATTCTGAAGATCGAGCCTCCCCTAGGGTGGAGTTTTGGTAAGTTAACTGAATAGCCAGACATACTCTGTAAAGGATTAGATTGTGTGCTGAATATTAATTTAAATTGTTGGAGTGCGTACACTGTTAAAATATTAAGGATACATTTCTAGTGTGGAACAGGGCTTTTTCGTGTTTGCTACTATATATATACACTTTTTTATATACTTTTGAGAGACAGAGTACAAGCAGGGGAGGGGCAGAGAAAGAGGGAGATGCAGAATCTGAAGCAGACTCCAGGCTACGAGCTGTCAGCACAGAGCCCGAAGCAAGGCTCGAACCCGTGAACCACGAGATCCTGACCTAAACCAAAGTCAGAAGTTTAACTGACTGAGCCATCCAGGCGCCCCCCACCTGCTTGTTACTTTAGAGTAAATTGGATTTATCTTGGACCTACCTTAAGGTTTTCTGTCATTTCTCTTAAAATAGGCGTCCTTTCTTAAATCTGCCTCGGGAAGCTCTGCTTTTGTAGTTTCATTCATTAAGTGGCAGCAGAATGACTTCTAGAGGTCAGGAGTGGGGACTTCTTTTCCTGTCCTAGGATGGCTTCTTTCTTAGCCCCCTGGGGCATTTTTAGTGACTTGATTGAAATATTCAACGTCGTGAGATTTCACGTGAAAATCCAGATCTACTTCTCTTAAGAGATCACAAGAGGGGCGCCTTGGTGGCTCAGTCGGTTGGACGTCTGACTTCATCTCAGGTCATGATCTCAGTTTGTGAGTTCAGGCCCCGTATCAGGCTCTCTGCTGTCAGGCTGTCAGCGCAGAGCCCGCTTCAGATCCTCTGTCCCTTTCTCTCTGCCCCTTCCCCGCTTGTGGTCTCTCAAAAATAAATAAAAACATAAAAAAAAAAAAAAAAAAAGATCACAAGATCTGGCATCCTTGGGCTTTACTGGCTCTGTGACAACCTTGGATAAGTTACTTCCCCCTGGGTTGGTGTCTTCTCGCTAGGGGGTCAGGAAAGGGCTCGCTAGGGGGTCAGGGGAGGGGTTGTAGCTGCCTCATGGCCTGTCTTGGAGATTTAATGGGCTAGTGTGTGTACGTGCTGAGAAAGGCTGGCACATAATTAGTAGGGAATAAATACTTAAAAGCATTCTGCACACATACAGACAAAAGCTCAAAACTTTCCTGATGTGTCTGCCTTGTATCAGAGCTGGAGATGTGGAATGGAATGGGGTTGAGATAAGAAGAGAGGGCTCTGCTTTGTCGTGGCTTCCAAGAGTGGATGTGTGTTTATCCCTGTTCTGTAGCTTGGGGAGGGGGGGTGCTGGGGTGCTGGTTGGTTCAGGCCATCTTGCTCCTGAGTTAGAGGAGGAAGAATTTAGTCCCTGCCATCAAAAAGGGTAAAGTGCAGCTCACATGGCCGAGAGCTAGTGTGGCTCTGTGAGGAAAGTTCTTTTCCAGTCCATAGCTGGGGGGGACCTGACCTGTGCCTTCCAGAAAGCCGGAGGTGGAGGAAACCCAGCATAGGACTAAAGCAGAGGTTACAGATTCAGCACGCTGTGGGAGTGTTTTGTTTGAGCCCCCTCCCCTCCTGCCCACTGGTTTCTTCCTCTTGACATTGGTAAAGACGTTCATCTGTATTACCTGTAGCTTTTGTTCGCTCATTTGATTTCTTTTGTGAGGTGTCTGTTTAAGTCTTTTGTGCATTTTTTACTGGCATCTTCTCTGTGTGTGTGTGTGTGTGTGTGTAATTCTTTACCCAAAATTCTCCTGATTTTCCCATTTTTTTCTCTACTTACCATTCTACATTCTTCCTAACCTTTTTTTTTTAAGTTTATTTATTTATTTTGAAAGAGAGAACATGTGTGCGGGGGAGGGGCAGAGAGAGAGGGAGACAGAATCCCAAGCAGGCCCCACGCCGTCAGCACAGAGCCTGACGCAGGGCTTGAACTCACAGACCGCAAGATCATGACCTGAGCTGAAGTTGGACACTTACCGACTGAGCCACCCGGGCGCCCCTCTTCCTAACCTTTTAAAAGCTTGAACCCTTGTTATGATGACCTCTTCAGTTTTTTTAGACAAAATCAATTCGTTGCTAATACTGGAAATTCTGGAGATAGCACATAAAAATCCAGGTTTCCGTTTTTTTGTGAGAAAGTTGGCATTTGGTGCAAAGTGAGTAGTGGCTTCCCCTTTTCCATTCACCATAGGCCCATGCGGCCTGTCTCCCTGCTTGGTTCCTGTGGGCATTGGAGCTTCCCGTCCCGTTTTGCCGTGGCTGCACTCACGCACTTGGTCAGGGGACAGTTTGGAGGCAGGCTTTTGCAGGTTGAATTGGGGCTCTGTCACTCACAAGCTCTGTGAGTTTGGGGAGGGGGGTCCTTTAACCTTTCCTCGTGTCAGTTTAATAATCAGTTGGAGGCGTTTTTACCCCCTGCTCACGTAGTTGTGAGGAACACATGCTCCGTGTCTGGTCCGTGGTAAGCATCCAGGAACTGAAACGATTTGGTGCGTCCTGAATTGTCACTGAGGCTCTGACATACGGCTCAGCCGAAAGACTGTCATCAAAGCATATCATCCTGCATACGCTGTTTCACCCTGGGGTGGGAACCTGGGTGTCCGGGGAAGAGGTCGGGGGGAGACCTTCCTGCATACCTCCTGGTACCTTTGGAGTTTTAACCCTGCGCGCGTGGTAAGTGCTCAAAAATAAATGAAAGTTAACTGGTAAGAGGTGTTTTGCCCGGGCACATTCACCTTACGTCAGCACTAAACTTGCTGTTGTGTCTCGTATCCTGTTTGTTCCCTCCCCTCCCACCTTCACTTCTCAGAGCCAACAAACGTGGAGCTCTACGTGGACGGCGTCAGCGACATCTGCACAAAGGGCGGGGACATCAACTTTGTGTTCACGGGGTTCTCTGTGAATGGAAAGGTTTGGCTCTGGAAGATTGTTCTTTTTAATGGTTGCTCTGTATTATATACTGCGTCCTCTCTTAACCTTCTTTAAATGGGGCGAGTAACCCACACGGGACCCGTAGGTAAGCTTCAGGAGGGTGGAATTTCATGTACAAGGTAGTGGGTGTTTTCAGGGTCAGATCTAGGTTCCCTATCATTCTTCCACAAGGTCGCTTGTGAGGGAATGCCAGGCCATTCCCCTGTAAAGGCTGCTGGCGAATAACTGCTAGGGCTGGCCTTTCGTAGGGATGAGGACAGGAAGAACGGAGGCCCCAGGCCGGGTGGCATCTTGTCCTCACTCAGGGAAACCCAAGCTGGCCTCTTCCAGACAGGATTTGCGTTTGCTTTGGCCCCTCCCCCAGGGGCTGTCTCAGTAAACTGGATTCTCTGAGAGTTTTCTGGGCCTCCCTGGTCGTGCGAATTTGGAGTGCTAACCTGTGCAAATGGCAGCTTCGAGCTCAGATTCTCAGGGGAGTTTTTTTTTCTCCCTCCATCCGGCACCAAGGTTGACACATGCAGATTTCTTTGCTGTCCTTTTCTTCCTGGCGGGTTCATTTCTCCTTTACCTTTACACCGAGAGTGAGGCGCTCACCCTTGGATGAGGCAAGGTGGTCCTGGTTTCATGTGTGAATTTCTTGCTAGGGAGGAGGATCATGGATATTGTTTTCTTTCTCTATAGAGACTGTAGAATAATGGTGTCTCTTTGGCTGATGGTGTCTTAGATACAGTGAAGCAAAGTATTATTTCCCTGTTACTACTCCCTCTCTCAGCCCCTCAGCTCTCCTTGGGAAGGGTCTCCGTGACTGTCTAATCTTTGTAAAGGAGTCTTGACCCCAGGAAGGATATAAGCTCCATGAGGGAGGGACACGAACGGGCCGGCAGTTCTGCTGAGTGGAGAGAGCTTTGCACCTGGCTTCAGTCCTGACCTCCTTCTCCTCACCAGGTTCTCAGCAAAGGGCAGCCCCTGGGCCCCGCAGGAGTTCAGGTGTCTCTGAGAAACACGGGGACCGAAGCGAAGATCCAGTCCACCGTGACCCAGCCTGGTGGAAAGTGAGTTGTGCCCGTGTCATCCTGCCTCACGGAGAGGGGGTGCTGTTACTGGGGCTGGAGGAGCTTCAGGTATAGGGGGTCCTGGGTTTAAATCCTGGTTTGGACTCTTCAGGCAAGTTCAAACCCTTTGTCTGTGAAAGAAGTCATCTGACTTCTCTCCTCCAGCACTGAGGAGATGAGTTAAGGTCTCTACAGTCCCTCCGGCAGTGCCTGGCACGTAGTAGGCCTTCTTTTAACAGCTGTGGCTGGCTCTGGAGCCTGAAAACCTGGGTTTGGGTCCTTGTTCTCCCACTTACTGGGTTTGGTCCCAGACAAGTTACTTAATACCTTTGGGCCTTAGTTTTCTCATTTATAAGTGATGGTGGTGGTGGAGCCCACCTCCCAAGGTTATTAGGAAGATTAAATTAATATTTTTATTTCAAACTGCCTGGTGTGGAATATATGCTTAATCGTGTTAGCTCCATATAGATTTGCTCTATTATGATTTTTAAAAAATCATTTCATCACTATTACATGAAAATTATTTTGTAGTTTGAAGCGACAACTATTTAAATTAACCTTGTTGAGTCAGATTTAAAGCCATTTATTTAATGGATCTATGTCGTCAAGTTGTAAGTGTTAACAGATGTGCCAAGATTAATTCAGAATAGTTCCAACTGATAATTTTGAAAGCATTCAAATCATTACTCCTTCAGTATACAAAACCAACTTAACTGCAAATTAGAAGTTGATAATGAATCTGTTGGTAAGCTATCCAGTTTCTAAGTGAGGGTCGTCGAAATTATTTTTCAGTCTGGGGATAACGTTTACTTCTACTTGATTGAAGCCTGCTGGGGGAGGCGAGGCTTCCATTTTCTCTAGACTAGTAGTAGTTTGCTTTTGACCTCGCTGGGAAAAGTGACCTGAACTTGTTGAATCTCATTCCTCTGCACTTACCTAAAACAGTGATCTTACCCTGCAGAAGTAGAGGTTAAATCTCACTAATTGCAAAATCCAGTAGTCATTTCCATTTTACTGTAGCAAAGTAGCAAAATACCACCACAGGAGAAGAAATTAGGTGGATTTTTGATCGTCCATTTCACTAGAGTTAGCCCTCTCGTCGTCTGGGTTTTGCGCTTTGAAAGGGTTAAATATATCAGAATCCTGCTGGTGGCCTTCCCAGCCTCATCTCCTGTCACTCTGGGGCTGGTTTGCCTACAGCTACCTAACTGGTCTTTGTCAGCACCTGATTTCATCACAGTAGTTTGTGCAAGAGCCCAGAACGCCTTTTTCTCTGTTTCTGCTAACACATCTAAACTCTCCGGCACAGGATTCAAAGCTTGCTGTCATTTGCCCTACCAGTGTCGTCAGCATCATCTTGTGTTAGCGATGGCCTCAGCCTGTCGGATCTGTTCTCTCTTCTTTACACAGGACTCCTCCCTTCCCACTTCTGTTCCTTTGGCACCCCTTCCCTTCTCTATGCCTATTCCTGCCTAACGCCTCTGTCAAAATGCACTTGCAAGTTCTGTGACTGATCCCTGGCTAAGCCACAGTGACTGGTTCTCAGATCAGAAATCCTTGGGGTTTAGGAGAAACCTAAAACCTCCTTCCTGTCAGCCCACAGAACACCTGTTCTTATATACACGAAGTACTCAATAAGTGCTCCCTGATGTGATTTGTACAGTGAAGGATTGAATTTTGTTTATGCTCATTTAACCAGCGAATGGCCAGTTTGTGATAATTCGAACATTATTTTCTAGTGCTTCCAATACTAGTCATAAATTAGTATACTTGGGTTGTTTTGAAAGAAAGTTTATTGGCTCTTTGTATGTCTTAGGTTTGCATTTTTTAAAGTTCTTCCTGGAGATTATGAAATTCTTGCAACTCATCCAACCTGGGCATTGAAGGAGGTGAGTATTTCATTTATGTTGATAGCTGTGCCAGCAGTGTTCTGGTTTGGGGACAAACGTATGGATTTCAGTTCAAGGTATGAAATGGGTTTATGGTTTTTCTGGAAGTAGATGAAAAATGACAGTGCTACTGATTGGTTTGGTGGTATTTATAAGATAAAACTCAGTGTAGCAGATGTTGCTTATGTTGCTTTTGGTTTTAGGTGACAATATTGCCTTCCTTCTGTGAAATAGGTCTGCTATTAACTGTAGCTATTTTAAGCTGAATCAACACCAGAAGGACCCGATTAGATTTATTTGTTGTTCTTTTTCCAGCCTGAAACAGCAATCTATAAATACACTTAACATTTTAGAAACCTGTTGTACGTGTGCCCAAGGAGAATATAAAAGAATGTTTATTGCAATTTTGCTTGTAATAGCAAAATATCGTAAGCAACCTTGATGTCCTTTAGGTGGAGAGTGGTTTCATCACACAGTAGAATTCTGTTGGACGGCAAAAATGAATGAACCAGAGCTACGTAGATCGATAGGAGTACATTTAGAAACATAAAGTTTGGGGCTCCTGGGTGGCTCAGTTTGTTAAGCATCCGACTTCGGCTCAGGTCATGATCTCGCGGTCTGTGAGTTCGAGCCCCGCGTTGGGCTCTGTGCTAACAGCTGAGAGCCTGGAGTCTGCTTTGGGTTCTGTGTCTCCCTCTCTCTCTGCCCCTCCCCTGCTCACTCTCTCTTTCTCTCTCTCTCAAAAATAAATGTTAAAAAAAAAACATAAAGTTGAGGGAAAACGGCAAGTAGCTGAAGGTAAGGAAACACAGTATTGTTTAGATAGTCGTGACAAACATTCAGGGTACTTCTCATGTAGACAAAGCCTGAAGCTGTGTTTGGGAATGGCAGACACCGAGTCCGTGGTGACATTGACATCCATAGAGGGAGGCAGGTGGGGGTTTGGAGGTACGCAAGGTCCTGAATTTTGTTTCTGCTTTTATTTCTTCAGCTGGTTAGAGTGTATATACAGGTGTTCTTTAGGGTAGTCTTCATATCTTTTTGTTTGATGGAAATTGTTCGTAGTAAAAGATCAAAAAAAGGAAGAAACAGACAAGGTGAGCCTTTGTAATCTGTGGAAAAACAAGTTGAAGAAGGATCTAAAGGACATTTCATCGTGTTAACTTTTATACTAGTTTTGAGACTGTGTCTCTTTTTTTTTTAATTCTTTTTTCTTTAACATTTATTTATTTTTGAGAGACAGACAGAGCCTGAGTCGGGGAGGGGCAGAGAGAGAGAGGGAGACACAGAATCTGAAGCAAGATCCAGGCTCTGAGCTGTCAGCCCAGAGCCTGATGCGGGGCTTGAATTCATGGACCGCGGCTCGAACCCATGAACCGTCAGATCATGACCTGAGCCGAAGTTGGACGCTTAGCCAACTGAGCCACCCATGTGCCCCGAGACTGTGTCTCATTCTTGCAAAAGAACCATCAGAATCATTATTTCTGTTTTTATTGAAAAGGTTTTATGCATGTATAACAGATAGTAGGGTTTCACACCTAGACTTCTCTGTATACTGTTCATGCCTGCCAGTTTTCAGGGTTTTAAAAAGGTTTTGTTTAAAACTCATGGCTTAAAAAAAAAAACCAAAAAAAAACAACTCATGGCTTATACATTCTGATTAGGATAAGTTTTAAGGCTTACATTGTTAATTGTATGCATAAAGGAATTTGAGTTTATTAATATAAAATTGTGTTTCGAAGTAGGGTATGCTGCTAAACATCAGGATAAGGAGTGCCCTTGGGGGGTAGTGCCTTGGAAATGAGCGTGAAGAGGCTTCTGGGTGCTGGTTCCATTCTGTTGGTGGGTGCTAGTCACAGGGTGTGTTCAGTTTGTGAAAAATCACTGTGCTGTACACCTCGAACGCGTGTGTTTTCTCCGTGTAAATTGTGCTTTGGCAGACAGCTTTAAAAATGCATGTATCTGCACCAATAAATACGGAAAAAAAAGTAAAGTGTGCTCATTTAAAAAAATTGGAGCAGATAGAACAGCATGGTAGCAGGAGTGATAACAGAGGTGGACAATTTGGAAGGTGGAAAAATGTGAAAAAGTAAAATGTTACCATGCCAAGGAAATCATTCTTTTGAGCGCAGTAGAGAGATAGAGAGCAAGTAGGGAAGGGGCGGAGAGAGAGGGAGACAGAGAATCCCAACCAGGCTCCGTGCTGTCAGCACAGAGCCTGATTCGGGGCTCAGACTCACGAACTGTGAGATCACAACCTGAGCCGAAACCGGAGTCCAGAGGCTTAACTGGCTGGGCCACCCAGGTGCCCCCTGTGACTGTTTTAGCTGAAGCACGTCTTCCTGTTGTTGAACATCCTGAGGGGTTGTTGCTTGGGAAGTTAAACTCCCCTCTTCCATAGGCGAGCACCACCGTGCGGGTGACCAATTCCAACGCCCACGCCGCCAGCCCCCTCATCGTAGCCGGCTACAATGTGTCTGGGTCAGTCCGCAGCGACGGGGAGCCCATGAAAGGGGTGAAGTTCCTTCTCTTCTCATCTGTAGTATCCAAAGAGGTAAGTAAAGAAAAGTGGACAACAGACAAACTTGTGGGCGGGGCTGCGGGCTTACAGACCAAGAACACACTGCTGAAAATGTAGCTCAAGGTGGATGTATTGTCTCAACGTTTAAGAACACTGTGTTTCTCGGTTGACTCCCGAGAAGCTGAGTGGCTTTGATAGGAGTGGACTATGTCAGAAAGTGCACAGGCCCTGAAATCAGTCCGACCCAGGTGCAGACCAGTCCCCACCCTGCGTCTTGCTGGCTGTGTGGGCCGGCCACTTCGACTCCCTGCGCTCCATTTTCTTGTTGAGAGTGGTGACCCGTCATTTATGAAGACACTCATGTCATTTTTTTCCAAGGAGACTGTGCCAATTTTTAACTTCTCACCTTGAGTGTAAAAAAGTCCGTGTTCCTTTTATCTCCAGTACTATGCCCTGGATTTCAGAAATACATATCTCGTGACATAAAACTTAGAAAAATTTTCCAATAGCATGGCCATTTGCTGATGACCAGAGCACATAAGTGGAAAAGGAAGTCATTTTCACCCTCCCTCCCCCCACCCTTGGCACAGGATGTCCTGGGCTGCAACATCTCACCAGTGCCCGGCTTCCAGCCCCAAGACGAGAGTCTGGTGTATTTGTGCTTTGTGGTCTCCAAAGAAGATGGCTCCTTCTCCTTCTATTCCTTGCCAAGTGGGGACTACACTGTGGTGAGTGGAGGAGATTTGCGTCTGGGAATCTATGGGACTCTTACAACGCAGCAAGAATCAATGCCATTTGGGTGTTAAAAGGAATAAATGATTGACCTGCAGTTTCATGACCATTTTATGTAGCGTAATTATTTAAGACGAGATTCTGACCCTTTGGTAATAAATAGCTGGAAAAAGTTTGGGCCTTCCTCTTTTAAGATCGGCAACAGGATTAATATTTTGTCTCTCAGCTCGCCTCAAACCCCTTGTCATTTGTGGCCTGTTGGGTCAGTTATTAATATTGATGGTTGAATCTTGTTGTTGGCCCTTGGTAATGAACAGACCATTCCTTCTAGATCCCCTTCTATAGAGGAGAGAGGATCACCTTTGATGTTGCTCCTTCTAGACGTGACTTTACAGTGGAACACGACAGCCTGAAAATTGAGGTAAGACCTGCCTGCCTTCTGGAGGGACAGGTGTCCAAGTTGCCCACCCTGGGCACAGGCGTTGCAAACGTGTTTAAGAATAAACAACCAGTATTGTATCTGTAAGGGCTAGGCTGCTGGGAAAAACAGAATCTGGTGCTCTGTTCCAGTTTAGCCTGGGATCCACTCTCAGTAATTTCCTCATCTGAGAAAATTGGAGCCTGAGTTATAGCTACTTTGTGCCATGAGACGTATTTAGTGTGTGCCAGTGCCAGACGATTCAGGTACTGTCACAGGGGTGGGGGTACAGTGGGGACCTAATGAGACACAAAATTCTGTTCTTTCAGACCTCAGTGGCTCTGATAGGTAAATTCACTAGTGTATCAGAAGGTGATAAGTGTTGTGTAGAAGAATGAAGCAAGAAGGAGGTGACACACTGAGACGGGTTGGGGTCTTCCAGGGTGCCCTTGGAAGTCCTCACCGTGAGGGTGGTGTTTGAGCAACAACCTGAGGGGAAAGAGGCAGGGTGGGAAGTGTTTGAGACGGGGGGAATGGCAGGTGCAAAGGTCCTGAGGCCGAAGTGTGCCTAGAGGGTTTGAGGAACTCCAAGGAGGCCGGGGTGTCTGGGATGGAGGGCGTGGGGAAGGGAGAGATGACAGGGCAGAGAGCACAGGACCTGGCGGGCCACTGAGGTTCTGAGCAGAGGGGAGGTGTGATTCCTCAGGCTGTCATGTTGAGGAGAGGTTGCAAGGGGCAAGGTGGAAGTGAGGGAGGGGTTAGTTAGGAGGCTGTGGCCATGAACCAGGTGGGAGCTGAGAGTTTGGACTGCAGGGAGGGGGTGAGTGAGAGGTGACAAACTCCCTAGATCCTAAAATAGGTGGTAAATGTGTTTTCCATCACATTTTATGTTTAATTACAGAAGTAGATAATGGTTACTGTAGAAAATTTGCTAGATAGAGCAGATCCCCAAAGAAAATAGTGGTCTCCAAAAACGGACCTCCCAGTGTTACAGTTATTGAAAAAATTAGATTTTAATCACTTTCTTTTAATGTTACATTTGAAAGTACTATGTTAAAGTAGCTTAAATTGGTAGGAGCTAGCTTTTAGGTCACATGCTCAGTGGGGTTCTGACTGCTTTTTAAGATTCCGTAAAGCACTTGATTGTTTTGTGCACGCCGGAGTAGGCAGGGGGTGAGGAGATGTCCTTGCTTTTGCTTCAGGGGGCTGGCAGAGAAGGATGGGGCAGGTGAGCGGGGAAGGACATTCCCAGATCTCAACCAAATGCAAGTTTTTGAACACATGAATAAAATTTCAGGGTGCGGCCTATGAGCTGCATGAGGTCAGGAGCCATCAGAGCGTTATTCTTTATTCCTACTGTGATTTAGTGCCTGGCACATAGTAGGTGTCTCGTACAAGTAGCTGTTGGGTGAATATAGGGATCAGTATGTGGATAAACCACATCTTGTTGGAAGGATCAAGAGGGGCTTCCTGAATTTTAAAAAAGCCATTTTATTTGAAATTCTCTCAAACGCTCTTGTATGTATGCATGCATGCGTGCCTTCATTCATTCAGGAGCGATTTATTGAGTGCCTACTGTATACCAGCTGACTAAGAAAAGGTCCCTATGTTCATGGAGCTTGCATTCAATAGGAGGTGGACAAACAATAAGAAATCAAACAAGGTCACTTCAGATAGTGGTAAAAATCTGACGAAGCTAATGAAACAGTTTAGCGTGATAGATGGTGACCGGCCCTGGCAGGAGGCAGGGCCCCTGAGATGGGATGGACAGACAGTCAGGGAAGGCCTCTCGGACAGAGGTGCTAACGGTTTGAGCCCAAACCTGAGTGGTGAGAAGGAGAGGCCTCCGCCCCGATCTCCACGTGTGGGAAAGAGTGATCCAGGCCGAGAGAGTAGCTGGTGTAACAGGCCCACGTGAGGCGTGCCTGCCGTGCCCAAATGTGGTCAGCTTGAGGCCCCAGAGATCCGGGGGGCTGGAACAGAGCGACTCCAGGGAGAGCAAAGCCATGGCACTCACAAGCGGGGGCACAGACACGTGTAAACCAAGCATGGGGTATGGCAAATGAGGAAGGTGGCCCAGGTGGAGGCAACAAGGCCATGAATCCGGGTTGTGGTGGGAAGAGACTGGCGGGGGTGGGATGCAGAGAACAGATAGGTGTCGGAGTGTGGGGAGGGGTCCCAGGTACGCTGGGGCTTGAGGTTGGGAGACTGGAGGGTGGTGCGGTTCAGCGGAACAGGGGGCATTTGGAGGGGAGGAGGCAGCTGGGAGCAAGGGTGGGGGGCTCTCTCTAGTTTGACTCCGTGAGCTTTAACTGAAGGAGTAAACTTCTAGATCTTTGTCGTTCAGTTATTTGACAGACATCAATGTGCTGGGAATGTAAGAAAGCAGGTGGACCCTGGGGAAAGCACAGCAGTGTGGGAGCAGCGTGAGTTGGGGGGCCGGGAGGGGCCTGGCTGGCACACAGGGCTCCCACATGGGCGGCTGGGCTGAGCGGTGGCATCGCTGACTGGTGGCGTGAGTGAACCAGGGAGGCTCTTGCGCTCAGGCACCTGCAGACCTTGTTCTTCATCTTCCAGCCCGTGTTCCACGTCATGGGATTCTCAGTCACCGGGAGGGTCTTGAATGGACCTGAAGGAGAAGGTGTTCCGGAGGCAGTGGTCACTCTGAATAACCAGATCAAAGGTCAGCAGATGCGTTGGCCCCCTGGACTGTTTGCCAGGGCTGGTTTTTGGTCACAGAGAGAAATGGAAAGGAAACCATCTTAAAGACTGTGAAAACATGCCAGCTTTTTGTCTCAAGCATTCTCGTGGAGACGGAGCGGATATACGGTTGTTTTTGGCTCATCTTCTTTTGCATGTTCTTGTTTTATAGTCAAAACAAAAGCCGATGGCTCATTCCGCCTGGAGAACATCACGACTGGGACATACACCATCCACGCTCAGAAAGAGCACCTCTACTTTGAAACTGTCACCATCAAAATTGCGCCTAACACACCTCAGCTGGCTGACATCATTGCAACAGGGTAAGGTCATTGTGTTTGTTTTTGGAAGTACCAGCATGGACGTTCGCAGCCACGGGAGAACAGAATTACCTTTAATCTGACTGTGTGTTTCTGCCAAGGATCCACATCGGGTTTTAGACACCTGCGAGAAATCCAGGCTGGCATTCTTAGATTAGTGCTGGGCCGCCTGGGGGGCTCAGCCAGTTGAGCGTCTGACTCTTGATGTTGGCTCAGGTCATGATCCTGGGGTCATGGGATCGAGCCCCGCATGGGGTTTCGTGCTGAGCCTGGAGCCTGCTTGGGATTCTCTGTCTCTGCCCCGCTCCCCCACTCTCTGCTGTCTCTAAAATAAAATGAAGAAAAAAAAAATCCAAAAAGGTTAGTGCTAAGTTTTATAAACTAAAGGTACTTCTATGTAGATACTTAAGGAAAATTGTTTTGCTTCGAAGTTAAAATGTGTCTAAGTTAGAAGATCTCTCATGTCTGACTCCACATCTCCAAGACCTTCCATGGCTTAACTCTTGAGGACTTTGGAAGATAGTACAGTTGCTTGGGAAAAGTTTGTCATAAGATGCTTCCGGTCACTGTCAGAGTTCTTCCTCCTTTGTTGTACCTACCTTGAGCACGTGAGGGGACATCCGGTGGTTGAATTTGTGCAGTTCTGTCCTGTAGTGATGCAACGTAGTACAGAGAACCCTGGAGTCAGACATCGGGTCCTTGTCTCCCCTGCGTGGAATGTCTAGCCTGGGCTGCCACCATCTGTGTCTGAGACAGCAGCAATGCTCACTGAACCGTGGCTTGAACGAAGCGGGGCAGGGTCTCCCAGGGGAGAGGCAACTTGAGCAAAGGCTTGGTGTGTCTGGGCAGGACGAGGAGAGTGACGAGGCCGGAGGGGCAGATCTCAGAGGACGTCTTCACACTCCCACTGGAAGAACGGGGTTTTCTCTACCAGGGGTCTGGCGGCCAGTGATCGATTTTGAGCATGGAGGGTGACACGGGTTAGGTTTTCATGTTCACTGAGGCACTCCGGCGGCCGTGTTGGAGGGTGGCTGTGAAGGGGACAAGACTGGGGCACAGGTGGCGTGAAAACAGACTTGCTGAAGGCTCACCTTACAGGGAAATCAGGGACAGGTTGGAAAAGTATTTAGGGGTTCACGGTTTGAGAAGCAGGATGGCTGTGGGCAGGGCAGAGGAACCCCTCAGGTGACAAGGGTTCAGTCGTGGCCTCTGGATCTGTAGTACCACTAGGTGGAGCTCTTCACTAGGTGCCCGGATAGATGGTAATTCGGGGAGACGGGGCCAGGCGGCCGCCAGGAACTTAGATGTGTAAGAGCAGGTAACAGTAGACCAAAAATGGAATGCTGGTGTTTGAGGGGAGGCCTCGGGAAGATCCAGGCAACGGGGTTTAAGTATGCGGTGGTACCTGATGGTCAGGGAGGCCCCAGAGCTGAGCCCTGAAAGCACAGTGCATTGGCTTGGTCACTGAGGAGGCCGCGGTGACGTTTTCTATAGACAGGTGGGGGTCAAAGTCAGAGGTTCTGTGGCATCTGGGAGACAAGGAAGTACATCGCCAGTGGAACCCGGTACTTCTGTCCCTATTGCACTAGAGCTCAGAAAATCATTTTGGATTCACGCCCTTCCTCCTTTTCTTTCATAAACATTTTTGGGCAACTACTCGGGGTGAGACCCTGTGATAAAGACTGGGTGTGTAACAGTGAACCAAACTAGCAAGACGGAGATGGGGCTTCGTCTTCCTGGGGAGACAGGCTCGAGCCTGAGTAACTTGTGGTAGTAAGTTCCAGTAGGTGTGCAGGGAAGGGGGCCGGGGCCCAGAGAGGACCCTCACTGGGTCACTGAGACCCGGGGGGACTAACAGCTAAGTGAGGCTTCCCAGACAGCAGGAACGGTGTGTTCCAAGGCCCAGAGGGGTGGGAGAGGAGCCTTCTGGAAGGTGGCCAGCGTGGCTGGAGGCAGCTGGTGAGGTTAGAGAGCCTGAAGTAGGCTGTGGAGGTGGGCTCTTCTCCCCGCCCGTGATGGGAAGCTGTTGAAGCGTTTTCGGCAAGGAAGCAGTATGGATCAGGGCATTTAGAGTAGATGTTTTTTCTCCTGCTCTGGCCGCTCTGTGGAAGAGGGATGGCAGGGAACCCAGAGTATCCGTGGAGGGACTCGACAGGAAACGGTGACAGTTGTCTGGAGGGGATAGGGTGGTGGCAGGTCCAGGGTACCGGCAGGGGAGGACAGGAAGTAGATGCCTTTGACAGATAATGTGGGGAGGGGGTCGGCAGACTGGTGCTGTCGGGGTCCCAGATTTCTTTTTTGAGCAACTGTGTAGATGGAGGAGGTGCTGTTCATGGAGATGGGGGATGATATTCGTATTTATTTTTTTCTTTAAAGTGGAGTATTTGGGTCGAAAGAGAGAAAAATGACATTTGTCAAGCATCTTTCGAAAAACTCATTTTCCTTTTGGGCCAAAATAACACATTTGCCCTTTAATTCATTCATGTATCTTATTTAAAAAACAATTCCCAATTTATTTGAGAAGGAAATGCCTTGGCTTCTGTCCAAGTGACTATGAGAATATAATTATCTTGTAATGCATCAAAATCATCAGTTTCTGAATAAACGTATTCACCTCTGATGAATTTGTTGACACAAATCAATTTTTGAGGGCTTCAGTGTAACACAACACTGTCCTATTTAGTTTTTTTTTTTTTTTTTTTAGTTTATTTTTTTTAAACTAAAGCCAATGTGCATTTGAGGTTTGGGGTAACTGGATAGTTATCTTTGAGACTACGAGCTAAAACAGGTGGGATGGGTAAAATATTTAAAACTTTGAGAGACAAAGAGGTTCAATTTAGAACAAAAAAGTGACGTTACCCATGACACGTATATAAATTAAGACATCGTGAAAGGTCCTTAAGAACAACTCACCAATTCGGGCGCCTGGGTGGCCCAGTAGGTAGGCGTCCACCTCTTTGGTTTCAGCTCGGGTCACGATCTCACAGTTCATGGGATCGAGCCCCCTTGTTGGGCTCCTTGCTGGCAGTGTGGAGCCTGCTTGGGATTCTGTCTGTCCTCTCTCTGCCCCTCCCCCTGCTCGTGCTCTTGCTTGCATGCACGCTCTCTCTGTCATAATAAATAAACACTAAAAAAAGGAAGAAAATAGCTCACCCATATCCCCTTCCTGTCCTTTTACTCTCAAAGTGCCCAGTTGGGGAGAGTGAGAACCAAAATGTGTGCCTTTAACTCTAGATCAGAGGCCTGCACACTTCCAGTGTAAAGGGCCAGAGAATGAGTATGGTGGGCTTCACGGGCCATACGGCCTCTATGACGAAACCCACCATGGCCAATTCATGAATGACTGGCGTGGCTGTGTTCCAGTTAATCTTTATTTAGCACGCTGAAATTGGAGGTTCGTATGATTTTTGTGGGTCAAACTATTCTTTTGATTTTTCCGCCTCTCTTTTAACCCTTCAGAAGTATGGAAGTAAAAGTGTGAACACCCTTCTTAGCCCACCGTCCATCCAGAAACAGGCAGCTGACTGGATTTGGCACGTGGGCCCCTGCTCTAGATTGTGAGCTCATGTGGCAGGCTGGTCACTTCACTCTGCAGGCACGACTGGCTTGTCACCGTTCTTAGACCGCACACACAGCTTCCCACTGTGCTGTTTTCTGCCATTTTTTATTTGCAGCGGGTGGGCATTCCGACGTCGTGTGTACTCCCTAATTACCCAGCATCGAATCCAACTTACTCTCTTTCTGTCAAAAGTAGCAACTGACTTTTACTTAAAGTGATCCATTAGGATTAGAAAATACAACCTTTAGTCAGCCGAAGATCCAACTGGAGCCTCCAGCCCTGTGCATTATTACACTTCAACACATCAACTGACTGAGAAACGAAGACCGTCACTGTGCAGGATGATGGTCTTGGTTGGTCTTCAGCAGCGAAGGGCCGCGCCTTTCACGCGCTTCTCCGGGGACACTTCGCAGCACTTAACACGCTGCTCACTTAGAGCCTCCAGTGTGAGTCGTTACCTGAATAGGGCCTTTCAGTTAGAAGTCACTTTGGTGGCTCCTGGAGTTCTATTTTGGCTTTGTAATTTTTTTTAATTTAATTACCTTTTCTGTTCACATCTCCCCAGTTGCTTTTATCCACGAACTGTATGGAATGACAGGCGAGGAAGGCGTCTTTGATGACGCCGCCCCGTTTCGTGGCCCGGGCAATGCCACAGCGTCAGGCTCCTCACAGCTCTTGCGTGTAAGCCCAGCCCACGTCCTCAGTCCGAGGCTGTTCCGCCATCGATGATCCGCTTTACCCGAAACATTTTTATCATCCGCAGATTTTCTGAAAATGGCTTCCTCGGTGGGGGATTGCCCCATCCTGGGCTCCCACTGTGCCTTTTCCCGTACACAGAAAGGGGTTCAGTCTTCCCGCCAAAGGTTGTTTTTTGAGACCGCAGTCATTTAGGCTGCTTTTCTGTCTCTTTCTTAAGGTTAAACTAGTCCTGGGGACCGGGGCAGGAAGAGGGATGCGCAGCTGGGGTTGGTAAGTGCCTCTCCTGTCACAACTGAATTCTCATGCCGGAATGGGTGGTCCCCTTGTTACAGGTTCAGTGTCTGTGGCCAGATATCAATCACTCGCCTCCCTGACACTGTCAAGCAGATGAGCAAATACAAAGCTGTCCTGTCGTCTCAAGACAAGGACAAGTCTTTGGTCACCGTGGAGACGGATGCTCGTGGATCATTTTGTTTTAAAGCAAAGCCAGGGACCTACAAAGTCCAGGTATGATGAGTTTTGTTTTGTTTGAGATAGTCGATATTTTACTTAAGGTATTTAAGGTATTCAGTGATTTTTAGAAGGATTATCATTAGCCGGAATGGAGTTACAGAAGGAGCGTTTCTGTCCCCAGTTTCTTATTTGAAGTCTTTACGTTCCCGCATGTCACAGTAGAGCCCGATGGGCACCCAGTATGAAAATGATACTCAGGCGTCTCTTTTTTCCAGTCCCGATGTTTGTCAGGAGTTACTTTCAGGCTGCCGATCACACCTGCACCTTCCTAGGCTTCTGGCTGCTATAGACTAGCCGTAAGTCCCAAAGGAGATCAACATTAACCCTTTACTGATGGCAGGTCCACAGTGCATGGCTTCTGGCCCCCGAGGCCAACATGGAGCTTGTGTTTTTCCACCTCACCCTGAATACCATCTGATTCTCCATCGAGGCAGGCACAGAAGCTGGGGACACCCTGGCCTGTGGCCTCACCGAGGGGGGTGAAGGCCTCAGCACAGGACAGTAGACAAGAGGTGGACAGAGCCACAGGTCAGCACACCGTGCCTTTCAGTGCCACGGCCCTGCTCATGGGGAAGGCTGAGTCCCCGGGCAGCTCGGGCTCTTGTCTGTCCAGTCAGCTGCTGCTCTTCTGCCCTGAAGAAGGGCAGGTGAGGTGAGGGAGAGGGCTGGGAAGGGTCCCTCTGAGACTGTGCTCTCCCCCAGAGCAGGCAGACTCCCCTCCCTGAGGAGATGGGGTGGGAGAGTGGTTTCCCTGCTTCCGCTGAACAGTGTGGTGTGAGTACTTAGCCCCTTTGCCAGTCAGCCAGCTCTTGTGAAGTTGGCCACATTGACAGGCCTTTGGAAGCCCTTTCGAAGCATAAGGGACTTGCCAAGGAAGGGCAACTTGGGGAGGTAGACTTCACTAGGGATGAAATAGCTGCCCACTGGACTCTTCCCCAGTCCTTCTTCTTAGCTCAGGCGTCCAGAAGAAAAGGCCTCACTCTGCCAGGAGCTCATCCACATAGCGTTGACAAGTTCATAGCTTATGTCATGAGTGACCTCAAGCCAGAAGGTTCTGGGCTTTAGTGCAGCTCCTCCCACCCCCCCCCCCCCCACCCCCCCGGGTACTGGTGACAGCTGTGCGCCTCTTTGGAGTCCCGCCAGATACACCTTTGTGCTTACCATGGCACGGCTGAAGGCTAGTTCTTTTGTATCTGATTAGAAATGTGTGTTCTTGGGGCGCCTGGGTGGCTCAGTCAGTTAAGCATCCGACTTCAGCTCAGGTCATCATCTTACAGTTTGTGAGTTCGAGCCCCGTGTCGGGCTCTGTGCTGACAGCTCGTAGCCTGGAGCCTGCTTCAGATTCTGTGTCTCCTTCTCTCTCTGCCCCTCCCCAACTTGTGCTCTGTCTCTCTATGTCTCTCAGAAAATAAATAAATGTAAAAAAAACAAACATTAAAAAAAAAAAAGAAATGTGTGTTCTTTCTGTGGCCTGTTTGAGGATTTGTTGTGATTATAAAACTCAGCCTAGAAGTGGACCTTTGTCCTTCAAAGTACTTAGCCTTGGGCCCAGGTGAATGTTCTGGTGCCCTGCAGGCCGGGGGAGCCGCAGCCTTGATGCAGACACTGACGTTGTCCTGTGTGTTCCCACAGGTGATGGTCCCTGAGGTGGAGACCAGAGCGGGGCTGACCTTGAAACCCCAGACGTTTCCTCTTACTGTGACCAATAGGCCCGTGATGGACGTGGCCTTTGTACAGTTCTTGGCATCGGTTTCTGGGAAAGTCTCTTGTTTGGGTAAGATGTCATTTGAAAGCAAGAACAGAGAGCTTCAAAGGAGTAGGCAGTTAGAAGTGGGATTTTGGTGAACTGTTCCTTGTTGGATAGTGTAAAAGGTGGATCCATATTGTGTTCGATTCTTTCTAAGTGCCACACGGCGTCACCAGAAACATTTCTCTTGGAGCATTTCTGCTTTGGCTCCTAAAAGAACACGGGGTTTCTTGCCCAGCTCTTTCACTTACCAGCTGTGAGACAGTAAGCACTTACTCGACCAGCCTGTTTTTCTTCTGTAGCATGGAAACATTAACGGCTCTCAGAGGGTTTTAAATATGGTCGTGTCAGGCTGTGTGGCACAGATGTTAAGAACGTGGACTCTGAAACCAGGCTTGTGGGCTTGAACCCTCACTGTGTGACCTGCAGCAAGTTACTTAACCTCTCTGTGCTTTGAGTCTCTCCTCCGTTATATGGAGATAATAACAGTACCTGCCTCGGAGGGTTGTCGTGAGGCTCAAATGAGCTAGCGCATGGAGAGCCTGTGCGAGTTTCTGGAACACAGTAAGAGTCATGCCAATCTTTGCTGTCACAGGTGATGTTATGATGATAAAGGGCCCAGTTCTGTGCCATTCAGTAAAGTCCCTTGATCTTTGTTCCTTTTGAGAGAGGAAGACAGAGAGAGAGAGAGAGAGAGAGACAGAATGTGAGCAGGGGAGGGGCAGAGAGAGAGACACACACACACACAGAATCTGAAGCAGGCTCCAGGCTCTGAGCTGTCAGTACAGAGCCCGACGTGGGGCTCGAACCCACGAACCACGAGATCACGACCTGAGCCGAAGTTGGACGCTTAACCGCCTGAGCCACCCAGGCACCCCAGATCTTTCTTGCTGGTTTTCTGTCTTCTTCTGGTGCTCCATAAATATCACTTCCCCTCTTTCACCTCGCGTCTGCTTTAGTAGGTGCCCTGTGACACTCTTCCCTCTCCTGGTCTTCTGTGCCTTGCATGGGGGTACTCAGCAAGTGATGGGTCGCTTTCAACCTCGGTGGCTTCTTTATGTGGTACTAATGACCTGCAAGGGGGAGGGGGAGATGTCCTGGAATCAAGGAGACCCGTCCTGGCTTTGAAGGAGCCCTGCTGGCCTTGCCCTTCAGGAGGTAAATGGTGGCCAGCGGCACACAGAGGTGGAGGGTTCAAGCCTGTGCTGGCGTTGGTGAGGGCAGCCAAGTGAAGCCTTCCTATCTTTTCTCTGCAGACACCTGTGGTGACCTGCTAGTGACACTGCAGTCCCTGAGCCGCCAGGGCGAGAAGCGGAGCCTCCAGCTGTCCGGCAAGGTCAACTCAATGACTTTTACCTTTGACAACGTGCTTCCGGGAAAATACAAAAGTGAGAACCATAGGCACCAGCTTGTGGCCTTCACGTACTTCCTGTCTTTCTAAAATTTCTAAAACCCAGCTCTCAAATTGCATCCCAGCTATATACCTTTACTTGTTTAACTTTTCTTTGCCCCTTGACCTTGCACGTGCGTTGTTTAGCAATGGATGATTGTGTAAGAATTGATGTTCCTTCCATGCATAACTACCACCTTGTCAGGACAACCCACACACTTCTTCCGTTTTGGAAGGGGGCCCTCATTTATGCCGTTTTCACTCTAAATGCCAGAACAGAGCGCATGAAATATTTCCAGTGATGTATTCTACTACTCAGCAGCTGTGTGACCATGGCAGGTTACTTGATCTCCCTGAGACTCTGTTTCCTCTGCTAAAATAGGAGTAATACAGCCTTTCTGTAGAGTGCAAAACAAAATGAAATATAGTTTGTTCGGTGCCTGGCCAACATTGGTTCCCTTTTCCCTGCAGTTTGAAAACTCCATTGCCTATATTTCTGCTTCTTCAAAGCTCAACTTGGAGCTGGTGGCAATGAATAACTTATAAAGTAATCTTTTTTTCTGGGAAATTGTTTTCTATTATATCAAGTTTTGGCAGACTATGGCAATGGGGGCCACTTGCCTATTTTTATAAAGTTTTATTCAAACACAGCCGCACCCATTTGCTTACGTATCATCTATAGCTGCTCATATGCTATGAAGGCAGAGTTGAATATTTGACTGCCTGACCTGCAAAGTGGAAAATACTTTCTGGCCCTTTATAGAAAAAGTTTGTTGATCCTAAATATTTTTACTTGTAAGTGTGATCTTGAATTATTGTCAGTTTCTTTCTTGTTGACGTTAATGACCGTTGGTTTCATTTTCTCTTTAGTACTCAGTTGTTCTGAGCACGACTAGCTGTGTGTGTGTGTGTGTCTGCACGTACACATTTAAAAAAATTAAGTCATTACAGTTTTTGCTGAGGGAGGTGATATGCTCTATGCCCACGTGTGTCTGTGTTGTGGCTTTTCCAGTGAGCATCATGCATGAAGATTGGTGCTGGAAGAACAAGAGTCTGGAGGTGGAGGTTCTGGAAGACGATGTGTCCACGATTGAGTTTAGGCAGACAGGCTATATGCTGAGATGTTCCCTTTCTCACGCAATCACTCTGGTATGAATGGCTTGTGGGGATTCTCTTCTTTGGAGGGTCCTTTGGAAAGCAGGAAGGACCAGCATGCCAAGAATATTATAACCATAGTTAAGTCAGATTTACTTTTTTGCCCCTTGATTCTCCCCCTTATTTGGGAAAGCCTAGTCAGGAAGCTTTGTTTAAAGTCCCTTAGCAGAAGGATGCCTTGATTTGGGAGATTTTCTTGTCCTAGACCCACATTAAATTCTAACTTTGATTAGTGATTTGGGAAAGCCATTGATGTCGTGTAAAGTGTATTGATTTTGTAGCCCTCGGATCATAATGTCCACTTCTCAGTGTTGTAATGAAGTTTAAGTAAACCTCTTATGTATTTGGTTTCCTTGGTGAACACTACTATTGTTATTATGATTATTTTAATATTTATTTTTGAGAGAGAGAGAAAGGCAGAGCGTGAGCGGGGGAGGGATAGAGAGAGAGGGAAACCCAGAATCCAAAGCAGGCTCCAGGCTCTGAGCTGTCAGCACAGACCCCGAGGTGGGCCTCGAACTCACGGACCGCGAGGTCATGACCTGAGCCGAAGTCGGACGCTTAACCGACTGAGCCACCCAGGCGCCCCAGTACTGCCAGTGTTAATAATAAGTACAGCTGAGTTAGTTTCTCTAGTATGTTCCAGTGCAAAGGACAGAGCTGCTAACATCTTACTGTCTTGTTGAGGTAGCTCCCTGATAGGCAGTGTACCACCTGGGTTTCAGGAAGGAGAACGTGTATAGGACTGTCTAGGTCCATTCATGAATTTTATAGACCTTTCTGGCTTCAGACAGTGGCAGATGTCATTGTCAGGTTCCAGTGGAGAAACTGAGGCAAACGACAGTGAAGCGATTGCTTACTTTAGACACGTGGAGGGATTGCCGCTGGTGTCTCCAGATCCTGTGGACGATTCTAACTGCTACAAATGCTCAAGAAGCAGTGCTGTCCAGGAGATGGGTCAGCTGATACCCAGTTGAGAGCAGGTGGTACACATTTAGGAAATTGTTCCTTCCCTTAAACTCTCCAGCAGGTTTCCCTTTCCCTTAGGATGAGATCCACATTCCTTAACGATGGCCCTTCCCTAGCCCAGACCTCCTCGTTATCTCTCCACCTTGCTCCCTGGGCATTGGCATACCAGCCTTCGCCGCTTCTGCACCAGGCTGGTTTCCTCCTCTGGGTCTTTGCACACATGTTTTCCTCCGCCTGCAACTGCGTCTTCCCTGGAAATGCACGTGGTTGGTTTCCTCTCATCATTCAGGCTGTAGCCATAATGTTACCTGCTGAGGAGAGGGCCTGCCCTGAGCCCAGCAAGCTGAAAAGCTCCTGCTGTGATCATGCTTTAGACTGCTTTCCTGGTCATTTTCCCCACCTCTCCATTACTATTAGCCGCAATCTAATTTCTTTATTGACCACAATGGATTTTCTGTCTTCCCGTATTAGAACGTAAGCCCCCTGAGAGCAGGAGCCGTGTCCGCCACCAGGACCCGGCCCTGGGTCTGTCACATAGCAGGTGCTCAATAAATATTAGTTGATTGAGTGAAAAAGAGCATGTTTTTGTGGGAAGTTTTTGAAGGTTTTTAATTTTCCTGTAGTGCCCAACTGCTCAAATGATTAATGGGTAAAACAGATGACTGGTTCAGAAACAGAAATATTATTAATCATCTTGGTGTCTCCGTCTCCCCTAGTAAGTCATTGTATTGGCTTTGGTCCCTTAGGAATTTTATCAGGATGGAAATGGACCTGAGAACGTGGGGATTTATAACCTCTCCAAAGGAGTCAACCGATTCTGCCTGTCCAAGCCTGGTGAGTCTGGAAGGATTGATGGGCTCTGAGTCAGAGAAATGGAAAGGCACCTGAGGATCATTGTGAAGGGCTTTTTTTTCCTACCGTGGTTCTTTGTGTATCAGGCTATTGATTTCGGTTGTGGTTAGTGTACCCCTGTGTTTCCGTCTCTTTCCTCTGGAGGGAGTGCTGTTTTTACAGAGAGAATTAGAGCTGGGAGCTAGAGAGTGTTCCTTGTCTCCTTGGGTTTGAGTTAGGTAGAGACCACTAGGTCATTGCCCCTTGAAAAATACTACACCATTGGGCAGTGATCTCTCCTTAAAAGTGATCTTTTTAAGATAGAATTTGGACCATCTCACACCTTGCTTAAAATCCTTCGGTGGCTTCTCTCCGTTTTTACCAACTGTACTGAGATACAATTTGCAGACCATAAACCTCACCCGTTTACAACGTACGAGGATTTTTAGTAAACGTACTGAATTATGCGACCATACACATAATCTAGCGTAGAACATTTTCATCTTGGAAGAAGCATCCTTCATGCATGTTTACAGTTAATCTCTGCCCCCAGCAACAGGCAGCCACTCCTCTGTGTTGTCTCTGTGGATTGGCCTTTTTTTGGACATTACTTACAAGCGAGGTCGTGCCATACCGGTATTTGTGCTGGCTCCTTTCACTTAGCCTGGTTTCGAGTCCTCGTGTCTTGAAGTTCATGTCGGAGCAGGTGTTAGTGGATTGTAGCTTTCCCTTACTGGATCCCATTGTGTGGATAGTTCACACTTTGTGTGTGCGTTCACCAGTGTGTGGCTGTCATGAACCATGTTGCTGTGAACATTTGTGTGCAAGTCTTTATGTGCACATCTGTTTTCCTCTCTTCTGGGTTAGAGGCCCAGGGGTGGAACTGCTGGACTATATGGTCAGTTGATGTTTCCTTGTCTAAGAAGCTGCCGGACTGTTTCCTGAAGGGGCCCTATGTGCCAGTTGGTACTCTAGCCAGCAGTGCACGGCGGTTCCTGTTTGCCCACATGTTCACACCATTCGTTACTTTCCTCTTTGATTTTAGCCATCCTGGTGGGTATAAAGTGGCATTTCATTGTGGCTTTACTTTGCCTCTTCCTAGTGGGTAATTCAGTGACTTCTCTCAGTTCCCAAGGTGAAATACAAAGTCTTCTCCGCTGTCTACTCGTACTTAGCACAACACCTGGCTTATAGTAGGTGCTGGTGCTCTGTCAATATTTGTAGGATGAAAGAATAAAGCGAATGGAGAAACCTAAGCATTTTTTCCTGCTGGTTATTGCGCAGGGGGTTCCTCAGTGTGATGAAAACAGCAGAGGCAGTTTGAACTAATTTCAGGTTTTTGTAGGAAGAATGTCCAAAAGGTTGGTTAATGATCATTTGGGGAAATAAATTGTTAGACTTTGCTCCTTCCTGAAACTGACAGTATTCCTCTGGCAAACTACTTACACCCCTAACCTGAGTGTTTCCCTATACAGGCTCGTGGCATTAAAGTGTTCTCTGCAATTGTTTCATAAATTTTTGGGCTTTGCTCTGTGCCCTGTTTTAGGAATATTTCTAGGAGGGCGGTCAGGCTGTGGTTATCTTTGGATCTTTAATAGAATCTGTTAAGTGGAAAATTCTCGTTCTCATCTGCAGTGGAAATGTACTTCCTGTTCCTTCTGCACGGCCCTGTTGGCTCGGTTTGTGCAGATTAAACTACTGTGAGTTGTTCAATTATGGAAAATGAAATCCTGAGCTTGTGAGGGGCCATTAAATGGACCGGGTCGTTGGAAAGAAGCTGTCACAGGCAGCAGAAAAGGCCTTTCTGATCCCATCATTGCCCATCTGCTGTGTGCTGTGTATTCAAGTGAGAGGCACTGCCTTTGGATTTCAGATGTTGGAAGCGCTCAGTGTCACAGATACTCTCCTCTGAAAATGACTTTTGCTTTCCCGGCTGCAGGTGTATACAAGGTGACCCCCCGCTCCTGCCACCGGTTTGAGCAAGCGTTCTACACCTATGACACGTAAGCTGGGTCTTCCCTGCCCCATGGTGTTTGTGAGCCTTCTCTGGGGTCAAGTGAGTGTGTGTCTTTTCTTGAGTTCTTTCTGGAAGACAAAAGGATTTTTTTTTTTTTTTTTTTGGTATTTTTAATGGAAGAGGTGAAGTTAGGTATTAAAAAGAATTTCTACGTAAGGATTTCAAGACATTTGGATGAATTATTGAGGAGATGGAGATGAGCTGTCTTTCCCAAGAATTCTGTAAGCCCAGGATGGAAGGATATGGTTTTCAAGTGCCTTAATTATCATCTTGGTTCAGTCTTCCAGCTCTCACCGATGGGAGTTGCTTGGACTCCAGTCTACCATTTTTCCCTTTGCACAAATGCTTGAGAGTTTCACCAAGAATCGGAAGCGTAAAGTTTTGGATTGGAAAATTAGTTTATTCTTTAAACACTGATAGGTAGTTCGGGAGGTCCCTCATCCCAAACTAGGAGCAATTTCGGTAGTATATTTCAGGGTCAGAACGGTTGTGCCCCTGGAGGGCGTTGCTTGTGACCCTTTGAGAAGAACTAGGTGATGTTGCTAGTGTTTTCTTTCCACTTTGGTTTATAGGTCTTCACCCAGTATCTTGACGTTGACAGCCATCCGCCACCATGTCCTTGGAACTATCACCACTGACAAAATGATGGATGTCACCGTGACAATCAAGTAAGACTTGTGCTCTGCGGTGGTCTGAGCGCAGGAGGGGGTGGATGAGGGCTGGGGACTTCTCTAACAGACACTCTGAAAATTATTTTTGATTTCTTATCTCTAGGTATGTATACGAATGGCCTTTCTGCTCACACGACATACCCCATAAATTCATGGCAGCCTTCATCCTTTCCTTTTATGACTCAAGAATTAACTGTGGATGAGGGAGAGTCTTCTGACAGCTCGTTTCAGTGCCTTAAATTTCTGTGTGACCTCTCTACACTTCCTGTCTTTGCTAAAGGAAAAAAAAAATCTCTGGCTTGTTCATCGTATTTTATGTGTTTTAGCAAATTTGGAAAAATTGCCTATTTTCCTAGAGACCTTTCCTTGAAGGCTTGGAAAGTAGAGAGCACCTGATAAGTGAAGGGTCATGAGGGAGAAAGTACGTGGAAGGCAGACCCTCCCTGAGAGTCAGATTCATGCGAATGTCCTCTTTGAGAGGAATTTTTGCTGTGTGGTGAGGTGTTAGATGCCCGACACTGTAATTTCCTTGAGAAATGAAAGAGTTTTTGGCAACATGATCATCATTGTGCCAGAAAGTGGAAATCTGAGTAATTTTCCCCCTCCTTACCTTAAGCGACCTCAACTGTTTGTCCGTCTTTCTGTCTGCCGCCTTTTCAGCTCATCCACCCCTGCACAAATGTTGAGAGTTCTTCAGTGCTCAGGCACAGCCACGGTCTCACGGGGGACACAGACAGTAGTCCAGGCATCACGCGCAGGACTGTGAGGTTGCACCTATGATGAGGGCTTTGAATTGGACCCCGTGGATGCTTGGGGTGTGTGTGGGGGGGAGGTAGGCCCTGTAGGGCCAGCCCGAGTTAAGGGTCTCAGCATTGTCGCACAGACATTGTGATGTGTTTAAGCAGAGGGATGGTGTTTGTGCTTCACAAAGATCCCCCTGGCTGCTGAGTGGACACACAGAAGAAGCCGCATGAGGCAGGGGGCGGAGGCCCTCGCAGGGGTGTAGGTGGGAGTCAGTGGAGGTTCGGCCAGATGCACGGTAGTGGGGCTGGAGAGCAGTGGACGCCTGGGGGGGCTGTCGAGGAGATGGAGTTGACAGCATGTGGCATCGCCGACCAGTGGGGTCAGGCGGGACGAGTGTCGGGGACGGCCCTCGGCCCCTGGCTGAGGGGAGTGGATTGAAGGGGTGCCCCGTTCCCCAGGGCGGCCAGGGGTCTAGGCAAAGGACTTGGGCATGTTCCTGGTGGGCCCAGGGCGCTGCCTGGTGCTGGAAGAGTGCCTTTTACCCTCCTCCTGCTTGGAAAGTAGCAATTATTGGTTGGACCAGTAGCGACCGTGTATTACCTTATTTTCAGCCTTTGTTGAATATATCTTTGAAACCTCGGAGGGGGGTTTTGTTTTGGTTGCTTGTGCTGGGGATTGTAGAAGATGCGTGTTTCAGCTGGACAGGACCACCTGGATCCCTCATGGGGATCTTGTGCTCCCCGGCTCCCAAACCGGACTCCTGGTTGTCGCCCTCCACAGACCTACCCTTTGTCCTCTTTCTCGATGGTTCTCGACTCTTCTTTCCCCTGCGTCCGTACCCAGCCAGTCCACATGCAGATCCTTGGCTTTGCAGTTGAAATATGCCCATCATCTTGTCCCTTCTCAGCACGCTGCCTCGGTACTCTGGTCCCATCCACTGTCTCTTGCCTGGATCCTTGGCACGGCCGTCCTGCCTGGCTTTCCTGTATGGGCTCTTGCTTCCTGCCTGTGTTCTCTGTGCAGAAGCCAGAGGCCTTTTAAAGTAGGGACGTTGTCTCCTCCGCTTACAACTCCAGTGGCTCTCCATCCCACCCAGAATGAAATCCTGGGTCTGACACCTGCTCCCCCTGGACCCTCTGACGCATCTGACTCTTCCCTGGGTCCGCTGCCCAGGCCACCTCAGTCTCCTTGCTGTCCCCTGGGCATGGCAGGGGAGCTGCCCCCGAGGCTCCAAGGGCTTTTTACTCGCTGTTTCCTTGCCCAACACACTCCCCACCCTGGGAGCCTGGTAAAGAACAGCGCCCCCACGCTGCCAGCACGGTCTCCTTCCACGGTGCTTTATTTTACTCCCTTGTATTCAGTCTGACATCATTTTCTGTTTATTGTCTGTCTCTCCCCCCTGGAATGTGGATTCCACATGGTTAGGGAATGTCATTTGTCCTGGTTACTGGTTCCCTGGACCTACTAGATACTGCTACTGTCACAAAGAAGTTCAGTTTTTATTTTTTGGAAAGCGATTCGTTGATGCAGAACAGGAGCAGAGTGTGCCGCTGGGGTGGCATCAGAAGGCGGTCAGGCTTTTACTGACGGGTGACTCCTTCTAGAAATGTCCGGTTCCCACCGACCGCGGGGGGTAAGTGACCACGTGCTCTAGGCTGCGCCTTCCTTTCTTCCAGATCTTCCATAGACAGTGAACCCGCCTTGGTCCTGGGCCCCCTGAAGTCCGTGCAGGAGCTGCGGAGGGAGCAGCAGCTGGCCGAGATCGAGAGCCGCCGGCAGGAGAGGGAGAAGAACGGCAAGGACGACGCTGGGGAAGGAAGGACCAAACCCCCTGCGCAGGAGATGGTCGACGAGTTGCAAGGCCCCTTCTCCTATGACTTCTCTTACTGGGCACGGTGAGCTCTCTCTCTACGGCGTCCTCTCTTCTCGTACCCTTCCTAACCGAGGGCAAAACCAACCAAATGGAAGTATTTTCATTGTTTTAGGTCTGGAGAGAAAATCACTGTCACACCCTCCTCTAAAGAGCTACTCTTCTATCCCCCGTCCATGGAAGCCACTGTCAGCGGAGGTAAGTGTCAACTCGGTGAGCCAGTGACACATCTTTGCAGTTCACCGTTCCTTTTACCTGCATTTAAAAATTTATTTTGTGTGGATGTTACAGTGAAACCATCTTTGTAGGGCTCCTTATAATCCCCTTTGGCACTGGCACATAGCTGTTACCGTTTGGTGAGTGGCTGAGTGAATGGATCGTCTCAGTCCGTGAAAGTAACTGGTTATTTATTTATTTATTTATTTAGCGTTTATTTTTGATAGAGAGAGAGAGACAGAGTGCAAACAGGGGAGGGGCAGAGAGAGAGGGAGACACAGAATCTGAAGCCGAATCCAGGCTCTGTGCTGACAGCACAGAGCCCGATGCGGGGCTCGAACTAACGAACCGTGAGATCATGACCTGAGCCAAAGTCGGACACTCAACCGACTGAGCACCCAGGTGTCCCGAAAGTTACTGTGGTTATTAGAAGTTGGGTGATCTTTCTGAGGAAGGATTACTTTTTTCCCTGATGTTTTTAGTTTGTTACTGAAAGGTAGGTGAAAAGCAAAACCATCCGGTGCTGAAATGAGAGCTTTAGGCATCATATGTGTGAACTGTTGATGGTGTGTGTATCTGTTGGTAGGAGCGAGAGAGGGTCTTTTTGGGACTGGACAATTTAAAGTGACTGCTGGTGGGGTATTTGTCTTTTGGCTTCCAACAGTTTTCTCTAGCGTCATGGGTTCAGTGGATCCTGGGCATTTATGCAGTTTGTGCTTGGCAGGAGAGTGTATTGAATAGTGTGGCTTCCCAGTGGGCATCTTGTTTGGGGTCGTCTTCCCCGCCGGGTCCAGCTGCACGGCCTCTCCTCCACCAGAAAGGCCTTGTGACAGTGGAGAGAGGGGTAGTGAGAACCCAGCCTTGTTAGATTTGTGTGCTCACGTTCCTGACCATTGAGCAAACTCTTTCAGGAATGGAGGGAGGTGTGGGCCACCCAATTACTGAGGTTTCTGATATATATAGTGAACAGCCTCCTTTGGAACTAGGTTCATATACCTCAGTTTCAAGCCCTTCTTTAACGGGAAACCCCCTTCCAAAATGCCCCCATCCCACTGCAGCTAAGTCCCGTTCTTCTATTTGTTCCGTCTTTAGAAAGTTGCCCAGGGAAGCTGATTGAGATCCATGGGAAAGCAGGCTTATTTCTGGAAGGCCAGATCCACCCGGAGTTGGAGGGAGTCGAGATCGTCATCAGTGAAAAGGGGGCGAGCTCACCCCTGATCACAGTCTTCACTGATGACAAAGGTGCCTATAGGTAAGCCCGTGACAAAGCACATGTTTGGGAGCAGGTGTCCGTGGGGCCGGCGAGGCCTCCTGCAGGCGTGAAGCGCAGCCATCTCCAACGTGCTCTTGCTTTCTTTTGTTTAGCGTCGGGCCCCTGCACAGTGACCTGGAGTACACGGTGTCCTCGCAGAAGGAAGGCTACGTTTTGACCGCGGTCGAGGGAACCATAGGAGACTTTAAGGCTTATGCTTTGGCCGGCGTAAGCTTTGAGGTAACCCTTACGTTTTCGAAAAGTGGTTTTATTGAGTTACAATTGGCGTATGATAAACTGCACTTAAAGCATATAATTTGCTAGTTTCAACATACACGGGTGCACCCGGGAGTATAGTGACAGTCAGGCATCCTGCTCAGTGTGCTTGTACCCCTTGATACCCCCTCCCTCCCGATCTCCCTGCTCATCTGGTCTGCTTTCTGTCACTGCGGATTAGTTTGCATTTTCTAGCGTTTGACACAAATGGAACCATATAGGATGTACTCCTTTGGGGAGGCCTTCTTTCACTCAGCATAATTTGGAGACCTGTTGACTTTAGCTTGTTTGCCTACCTTTTGGGAAGTGCTTTAAACTCTCATCCTTAACTGTGTTCTGTGGAAAAGGACAGAATGTTCCTGTAGCCTCTCTCTTCTTCCTGATGTCTCTCTCTTCTTAACCATCCTTCCTGGGAAGAAGTGTGTGGTGCCCGGAGTGAGTCTGGAGGTCCTTGAGTGTGAATATTTTCAACATAGAGGGAGGCTCAAGGAAAAGAAGGACAGATTACATCACATACAGATTTCAAATTCTGTAGCACAGGATGCATTTTTTTTGATAATTTTTTTTAATGTTTGTTTATTTTTGAGAGAGAGACAGAGCGTTAGTGGAGGAGGGGAGGAAAGAGAGGGAGACACAGAATCTGAAGCAGGCTCCAGGCTCTGAGCCTAAGGCGGGGCTCGAACTCAGGAATGGTGAGATCATGACCAGAGTTGAAGTCAGACGTTTAACCAACTGAGCCACCCAGGCGCCCCGACGCAGCATTCATTTTTAAAGCAAATTAAAAGACATTCAAACCAGGAAGAAATCTTTATATCATGAGAAATACCCAAGATGATAAGGAACGCCTAAAATTGATAAGAAAAAGACAATTTGATAGAAATAAGAACCACAAAGTATATGAAAAGGCAGTTTACAGAAGCAATACCAGTGGCTGATAAACTAGAAGAAATGCCCAACTTCAGAAGTGACTGAAGGAAGTTATCATCGAAACACTGGGATGTAGCTTAGATTTGCAGTGATTCAGACAGTATCCATTTTTTTGTGTGTATTTTCCCACGCATAGATAATTCATGGAACTGTAACTGGTTATGGCCGCTTTGGTGTGCAATGTGGGGGTGTCTTTCTGAATTCAAAGTGCACAACATCCAACAGTTCTACTCCCAGGAACAGAGGCAAACAAGTGCACAAGGAACACATGTTCCAGGAAGTTTCGATCGTCTCCTTTCCTATCACAGAAGTAGGTGGCTGGTCTTCATGCAGAGCTCGGCCGCCCCCTGCTTTAGGATGATGTGCATTAAGACACAGTGCGGTAGATATGTGGCCCGGCAGGGGAGGGAGGCCGGGATCCGTACTTGAGAGAAGCAGCAGGTGCAGAGCTTGGGCCACCTGCCCACCCTCCCTGCTGTAAACTTGCCAGTCGGTCAGCGCTAGCTGTAATGTTTGCACGTTTATGTGGGCGTAGAAGCCGTTCTGGAAAGCGACGTACCAAACTATTAACATTAGTTACCCCTGGGGACGAAGAGTAGACCTTCTGTCTACCGATGGATAACAATAAGAGAAAAACAACTCAGAAGAATTGCCTCTTGGCTTTTGAAATGTTACCTCCAGTGGCTAACGGAGTTGCCCTTGCTCTGCTGTTCTTTCTTGCCCCCAGATAAAGGCGGAAGATGACCAGCCCCTCCCCGGGGTCCTCTTGTCCCTCAGTGGTGGTGTTTTTCGATCCAACCTCTTGACTCAGGACAATGGCATTCTGACGTTCTCAAACCTGGTAAAGTGTCCCGTAATGTGCCACCTGCCCGTGTTCCCACAAGGGAGCAGGGACATGGCTTGCGTGACTTAGGTATCGCTTGACAACCTGAGAACAGAAGAGTAGTGTTGAGTGCTGCACGTTTCTTAGGGGACCAAATATAATTAGGGTATTGCTCTTACTAGAACTTAATGCTGCCGATTCTTGTTCCCTTCCGCACACACTTGTTTTCTGGCCACCGGCTTGTCACTAAGACAGCGTAATTAATTACCGTGGCCTCAGCGGCTCCTCTCCTAGGCATCCCTTTGTTTGACCACAACATCGCGTTGTTTACAATGCCGAGTCTTATTTGGTGGCTCGCTTGTGTTTGTTCTGCAAACCGTGTTCCCCATGATGGGAGGATGGCAGCGTTTCATTCCGGATGTAACCTGAGGCCCTGAGTGGTGGGGACTCAGCAAGTACACGTTAGCTGGCCATTCTGTGAGGCCTGGGTGTAAAGGGACTGCTCCAGGGACGTCACATGCAGGCAGCGAGGCGTATCTGAAAGGTCATGTGCTGCGCACTGATGCACACCCAGCCACGAATCTTCCCTCCGCTGCTTATGTACTGTGTCATCTCAGGGGAGTTACTTGACCTCTCTGAGCCTCAGTTTCTTCATTCATAAAATTCAAATTGATTTCTGCCTCGCTGAATTAAAGGCATGTGATGCCGGCTGCTATTAGAGTTGTAATTGCTTCATGTAACCATTTCCTCGAGAGGCAGAGTCACCATTTTTGTCTGCATAGGAAGCCCTGGGGCTCTGGTGGCCGAATTCCGGTCCCTGCTGGCTTTAGTTGCCCCGTGTGAAGCCATATGTAGATGGGGCAGCCTAGGTTCAGTCCGTGGGTGTCTCTCCACAGAGCCCTGGCCAGTATTACTTCAAACCCATGATGAAGGAGTTCCGGTTTGAGCCGTCCTCACAAATGATCGAGGTGCAGGAGGGGCAGAACTTAAAGATCTCCGTCACCGGGTACCGAACGGCCTACAGGTACGCAGCCTGCCTGTCCCTGTCCCCCAGGCCCAGGTTCTGGAGCCCCACTCAGACCTCCGTGACCCGGAGCCTTCACCCAGCCTGCATTCGGGTTTCACGTGGGAGGCAGAGGCGATAAGAGACCAGGCCCAGAGAGTTTTGACGGCTGCCTGTTTTCTTCAGATCCCTCCAAATCAGCGATTCTGTCACGAAGTTCCTATTCTGAAATTGGCCTGAGAGTACCCATTTAGTTGCTTAAAAATTTTATTTGTACAAGAGCTTGAAATTCAAATTAAATTTTTAAAACAAGGAAATGAACTCACTGGAGTAAGGCTGCAGAATGTTGGCGAGAGTGTAAAACGTTCGGTTCCCCTTCCTTGTTTCAGCTCATCAGGTTTTGCGGTGTGTCAGAGCACTTCCAGAGATGGTTTACACAGATACTCGTACACGCGTACGACATGCCATACGTTAGCTCTGTTAGCTCTACGTAGCCGGAAAGGCATTCATACACACACTGTACGTATTTGCAAACAGTCGCAAGAGCGCTTGAGATGAAGATTGGCTGGTCAGAAGTTTAGGAAAATGGGCCATTTTCAAACGAGTGTAGAGAATGAGAAACTGTTTTCATTGCATTTCATGGAATGCTTCATTATTTGAAACAAAGCTTAATGAAAGCAAGGTAAAGTGGAATAAAATAAGGCTTGGCCTCCATTAATTGTAATTTCCTGGAGCGTCCGTTAAAACGTACGAGGAGAGAAACTGATGGCAGCGTTCAGGCAGGCTCGGGCCTTCAGCCAGGAAGGCCGGATTGGAAGGGACAAGGCCAGAACCAAATCCCCTTGGCTCATCGAGGTACACTTCCCCACCGGACTGCTTTGCACTATGAATTGTCAGTAAAGGCAGGACGCTTTACCTTAAATCCTTTGTGTGCTTCAGAAAACCCCGGGCATATCATGCTCTGTCTCGCCATTCTAGTTGCTATGGTACAGTTTCTTCTTTAAACGGAGAACCAGAACAGGGTGTGGCCGTGGAAGCCGTGGGACAGAACGACTGCAGTATTTACGGAGAAGACACCGTGACGGATGAGGAGGGCAAGTTCAGACTTCGTGGATTGCTGGTGAGACTGGACATCTTTTATTAGTGGGTGTCTGCACACTGTGTTGTTGACAGCTGCCTTGTGGTTCCTGCCCCCAGGACGGCTAGGAACAGGCTGGGCATTTGCTCATTGCTAGGAACAGGCTGGGCAGGGGGGTTGGGGCTGCGGGGTTAGGGCTCTGGAAGCGTCTTTCCGTATCTTAACTGGCACAGCTTACCTTTCACGGAGCTGACACATTGGGTTGGGGTTTTGTGGCAAATTAAAGTTGGGAAACGGTGGGTTGGTGCAGCTTTTGCCTGCATCGGGTGGTCACGGCTTAAGCAGGGGCTCTTACGCCAAATGCCTGTGGGACCGGAAGAGACCTGTGAATTGCTGAAGGGTGCTGGGTGCACACGCGGGGCTGGTGAACTCGAGAGGGGGCAGCTGCCACTGAACCCCATCTCCCTGTAGCCATGTGGGAAGACAGACTCGGGGCTGCCAGATCCTTTGCATTGTTAAAAGGGAAGTCACAAGTTTAGATTTCCGTGTGAAAGCTCCTGATTTCTAGGTGTTAACAACTAATTAAAAAAAAACCAAAAAACACAAACCCCGAACTTCTTTGTGTGTCCATACAACTCATTTGTCCTTCTCACTCCTCAATTGCAGCATTCAGTTTAGGGTTTATGGTGCTTTGTCCTCAGTTTTTATGTGTGCATTCATTCATTTGCTCATTTGGCAGACCTTACCTGTGTGCCGTGTGGTCACTGGCAGGGTTGGACAGCACCTGCCGGACTGGGCCACTTGGATCCGGGGTGGGGCCCCTGGGCCCTCAGATGCACGGACTGGGTATTCATAGTTCACGTAGAGACAGGCACACATAGCTCCACAGACGGGTAATGTTTGTCCAAATCACATGAGCTCGCATGTAAAGCAGCTTGCCAGTTGATTTAGAGACGTTGGGGCAGGACACCTAGGTGGCTCAGTCGGTTAAGCGTCTGACTTCGGCTCAGGTCGTGATCTCCCGGTTCGTGAGTTTGAGCCCCACGTCGAGCTCTGTGCTGATGGCTCAGAGCCTAGAGCCTGCTTCGGATTCTATGTCTCCCTCTCTCTCTCCTCCCCCACTCATGCTCTGTCTCAAAAATAAATGTTGAAAATAAATCATTTGATATGTTGGGGCAAAGCTATTCTTTCCCCAAAACAAAAATACTCCCGTCCATTGTCCAGGACTCCCCAGTGTCAGATGTTGGGGTACCTGGGAGGCAGGTTGCAAGGTTTCCTGGTGAGCTGGAGGTATTCAAGCCGAAGGAGGAGGACGGACTCGGGGGTGTCTTCCCTGGTTGTGCTGAGGACTGGAATACGTATGTTCTGATGGTCCAGCTGGATGCACACTGACTGGGGGGGCTCCCCACGCCCACTCTGCCCACTGCTCCTTCTCTCCCGCATGTTCTCACCAGCAGCATCAAGGTGACAGTTACCTTGCCATCCTTAGGGTCCACACAGGCCTTTCTGAGATGCTCCTTCCTAGCTGTCCTCCGCTATGTGGGAAGGAGGCCCTGCCCCCGAGGAACATGCTGCCATGGGGACCTGCTCTCTGCTGTCCTCCAGGCCTGCTTCCCACAGAGAATACACAGGCCAGCAGGGGTGTTCCATAGCTTCATGCTGCCGCAGCCAGAGCCCAGGGAGAGGGGACATGTCGTGGGAGCCAGGTCCTTGGTCTCATGCGTTCAGTGCAAGCCCAGCCTTTGTAGTTTTGTCCTTTTTTAAAGGCTGTGCAGACGCCCTTCTGCTCCCATCTGCCTGGGTTTGAGGCCTGCCTCTGTCATTTCTTAGCTGTTTACGTTCAGGCAAGGTTTTTTCCTTTCTGTATCTGTTTTGTCATCTTTGTGAGGATGAGTGTGACATAGAACAGGTGTAAGTATAAGTAAGTTGATACGTGTAGCACATGCAGTGGTCCTGGCACGGAGACTCAGCAAGTAGTTAATAAGCAACAACAAACAAGACTTTCCTCGAGGCGGTCCTCACCGTCACTGCCAGCTGGGGTTTCGGTGTGCAGCTTTGTGAGGCAGCAGTGTGAGACGGGGTCTGCGTGGGGGCCTGTGCAGGTTGGGCCTAGGGGAGCCTCCCTTCCCCTGGGTGGACTCTGTGTTCTCGGCTTACCTCCCTCTCACGGTTGCAGGAACACAAATTCTCCCCCCACTTCTGGGTTCCCCCAGTGTCCTGCTGGCCCAGACGTGCTCTCAACTCGCCATCTTCACGCGTTTTATTTAATTAAATCGAATATAGTTTCTTTCTCCAGCACAATAGATTTCTGTTGTAATTGATGCTCTGAGACACCCTCCCCCTCCTAATAGGTGTGAATTTATTAGCGCTCTCAGCGGGTTTTAGAGTCGCCCTGGTGGCAGCCCTCGCCTTCCACCTGCCAGGCCACAGGTGCTGGAGGGACAGCCTTAGACGTTGCTCAGCTAGGGTTTGGGATTGAGTGTGCCGTCTCCCAGAGGACACCGGGCTGGAGAGCCCTTGCTGAAGATTTTCTAGGGATTTTGACCCTAGTCAGGGTCCGGTCTTTCATTTCACCTTTCCCGGCACGTTGTCAGGACATCTGGGGCGAGACACCCCTGCCAGAGGCTGAAGGTGAATCCCCGAGTTGGTCGGCCCGGGTCCTGAGGGAGGAGGGAGCCGGGTGGGACGGAGCCGCTGCCCCGATGAGCTCCCGGTGGCCCAGGTGTGTGAGCAAGTGGGCAGGACTGTGCCTTTGTCTTCCCAAGTGATTACTTGCGTCCCTTGCCCTCTGGGGCACACGTGGCCATTTGGAACTGAACCCCGTGCTGCCAGTCCTCACCGAGCTGTAAAGTCAGTGAATGTGTCAGCGATTATGGCCATCACAGAGGTGTTCTCACTTTTTAAAAAACAATAGCTTTTCGTCTTTGTAAAGGTGCCATGTGGTCATTATAAAGTAGTTCAGGCAGCATATCCAAACAGGCAATCTTGAAAGGGCAAAAAAACACACCCTACAGCTATCAAAGCACACATTATTTTAGGAGACCAGAACCATATTATCCACGCTGGTTTAAAATAAACAGTTGTATCTTAGGGTTGTCCCCCATTAGCTGCACATAGACAGCTCTGACCTCGGCCTGATGCTTTAGATCCTGGCATGTCATTAGGTCACTTGTGCTATTGATCAGAAATCGGTTGCTGTAAAGGTTTTCTTAGAGTAATGATTTATTTGGTAAATATGTACACCTATAAATTTGAGCATTAGGATAAAAAGTTTTAGGAAGACCAAATTTTTTTTTAATTTATTACTTATTTTGAGAGAGAGAGAGAGAGCGAGCTCATGTGAGCAGGGGAGGGGCACAGAGAGAGGGAGAGAGAATCCCAAGCAGGCTCTGCATATCAGCACAGAGCCTGTCACGGGCTCAAAGCCACGAATCATGAGATCACGACCTCAGCTGAAATCAAGAGTCAGATGCTTAACTGACTGAGGCACTCAGGTGCCCCAGAACAAGTTTTTTTTTTAAAGAAAAATTTCAAATCTCACTTCCCAGAAATCGTGTGCATTGTAAGCATTTGGGAGTTGTCATTGCAGATACCACACCCTGCGTGTATGTGGGGGGTGGACAGCCCTATAAGCACAGTTTTGTCAAAATAAGCATATTTTGCTTACGATTTTGGAATAGGAAGCCAAATCTAATTTTCCTTGGGGACTGAAGGAATTGCAGACCTTGAGATAAATGTTCCTTCATCAGGGTGCTTTTAAAAGGGACTCTTAAGCAGGTTAACAGGCCGCAGACTGGGACCGGCGACGGGTAGAAATGGCGTCGCGGTCGCGTTGAGGGCCTGTGGTCAGAGCAGGCGCAGGTCAGGTTCCAGGCGACCAGCGCCTTTCGAGAGGCGTGACCCCTGCGTTTGCTTGCAGCCGGGATGTGTGTACCACGTGCAGCTCAAGGCAGAAGGCAACGAGCACATCGAGCGGGCCCTCCCCCACCACCGGGAGATCGCGGTAAGGCACCACGCTCCGCGGCAGAAACCCTGCAGTGCTTCTCTGGCTGCCTGCCTTTCATCTCTTGCCGGGGGGAGCTCTGGGCCCTAATTAAGGGTCCTCTTTGAATAGTGTCATCTTCACAAGCAGCATCTCCTGCGGGCTTTTAATGAGCAGCATGGCTGTCGTGAATCCAGAGAAATTTGAGCTGTTGTCTCTTCAGTCTCCCTGCAAGCTCTGATCATTATCCTCCAAGTTGAGGAGCTCAGTGTCTAAGTGGCATTTCAGATCAAGGGAGGATAATAAAGACAACATGGGCTTAATTGGTGGTGGGGCCGTCGGACCTCCTTATATCCAGATGACCTTGCTTTTTCCATTTGGTGGGTGGAGTCTCTTGATATTCCTGATCACGACTTCGCTAATTGATCCCTAAAGAGGCAGCCCTCCCCGCAGCTCGTGGGAAGCAGCCTGAGAATCATTTGAAGTGAAGCTTTTTCCCCGTGGAATAACTCTCGCTTGCTAGACTGGAGGGCTTGGGTGTGATGGGGGGCTGCCTCTTGGTGGCTTGATCAGGGGGCGTTAGGCACGAAGATTATGAGGGGTCAGGAGAGTGGTGGGCCATGTAGGACCATTTGGCTGGGAAGTGGATTTTCTTTATGGATGTCTTTATGGCGTCAGGCTGTGATGGCTGCATCTTTAAATTGCGTGTTTCTCTGCCATGGTGGCTAACTAAGGCCAGGATCACGGGTGGTCATGGGGACCATGGCCCGGCAGATACGAAAAAGTCACAAACAGGAGGGCACCCACCCACCCACGGGACAGCCGTTGCTCAGCCCCTGATGATTGCTGCCAGGCAAGAACATCTTTCTCTATTTCCAAGAGAGGCCAGAAAACCTGGCTCTTTTTGTGTATGAAATTTCTCTCTTAAAACGTTGGAGAAGATAATTGAAACTTAGGGGGAAAAAATGCTGTGCTCATCAAACAAGTTGTGTCTGTGGGCCAGCCGTAGCCTACCTCCTCACTGTCAGTTTGTGCCCTTGGACTTGGTGAACTTGGCCCCCTTACTGAAGAAGTGAAATTTGCTCTGAAATAGCTCCTGGGACGTCACCCAGCAAGTTCGCCTCCCAGCTTCCTCACTGCCAACGCTCCCGGTCTCTTTCCAGGTCGGCAATAACGACATCGATGATGTAAACATCATAGTTTTCCGGCAGATTAATCAATTCGACCTAAGTGGAAACGTGATCACTTCCTCCGAGTATCTCCCTACATTATGGGTAAGGCCAGCTTCTTACTGTTATGGCCTTTTTGGCTCTGAGAAGCGTAGGAGGGGTCGTACTCTCAGATAACTTTGTTTAGCTGTTCATAGAAATATAGCTTTGGAAGCTTTGTGGTACACACCTAATGAATGCTTAGTACGACCTAGAGTTGAAAGCAGAGACATGATTTTAGGGCACAGTGCCTTGTAACTTGTAGAATTCTGTCCAGCGTGAAGGTGTGGGTAGGGGACTAGGAGTCGGACAGTCTGAGCTGTGTCCTGCTTGCCCTGCCGCCACGGGCAGTCACTTCATGCCCCTGGACCACTGGTTTCTCCTCTGTGCAACCCTCTTAAGGTGTCTTCAGGTTCTAACAAAATCTCCATGTCTACAGTTAATGAAATGTTTATATAAGGCCCTACGATCCCTTGAAAAATGTCAGTGAATTGCCACAAGGGTGTATTTTTCAGAGGCGCTTGTAATTTTATGTACAGTGATGTGTTTGACTTGGGAGAGAATGTACGCTTAGGTTTAACTCCCCTCTCAACTCACCCTTCCTTCCAGGGTGGCAAGCATGTTGCTCGTGGGGGCCAGGCAGGGCAACACCAGGGTGAAGAGGGCTGGGCAGGGTGCACCCACCGCTCCTCGGCTCTGTGGGATGGTTGTCGTGTCGGAGCTCTGGCCCAGGGTTGGCATCACTTCCCAGTGTTCCAGAGAAGATGGAACTTAGAGTTATTTGAAATCACTTGGTTTGTAAAAACAGGCAATGAATTGAGTTTTGCTTAGAACACTGTGTAGGGCAAAAGGACACATGTGTGGTCTTGGAAGTGACCCGTAGGCCTCCAGTCTGTGGCTTACTTTAGGAAAACTCCTCGTGACTTGTGTGTTCTATAGAAAAGTGTCGCCGTGGGCCCTGGAGAGGGGCGGCCATGGCGTTCTTCTGTGGTGGGTGCAGGCTCGAGCCCCACAGCCTTCTGCATCAGGCGGGACCGTACCTCCTCACGTCCCGTTGCTTGTGGTAGAGAGAATGAGAACAGGCCAGAGAGAAAGGAAGGCTAGAAACAAATGACTGAACTGCTTCTGGAAGCAGCCCGGAAAACCAAATGCAAAATGGGAATGTGTCGTGCACTTAAGGAATACTTGTGGGGTTGAGGGTATAGCCGATGGAGAGGCAGTGCCACATGGGCCAGACCCTCAGTGACATGGGCTGAATCCCAGGCACCACTATGAATAAGTTGTGCGCCTTTAGGTGATGCAGGCTCTGGGCCTCCCTAGAGGTAATAATGATGCCTGTTCAGAGCCAGGATTGGTGACAATGTGTGTAAAGTGCCTGTCACTTGCCCAGCATATTATAGCTATATCAGAGGCTATTCCTTTTAACATGGCCCTCATACTAACTGTTACCATTTTGTACATTAACGTAAAGTCACTGGAATCAATTTTAAAATCTTCCATTTCTATGCAGGTCAGGGAACTGGAGGCTCAGGTGATTGCGGAACACATTATGTATTCCTGATGGGGGTGTCTGGTTTCTCTTTCAAATATCTGTGTTTCCAAAGATCCTTTTCCCCTGCAACAGATGAGCTATCCTGAGGATGAAACGCAGTGTTGGAAATGAAATGTTGATTATGTTTTAATTTCGAAAGTACATCCTGCTTTGTTTCTCCTCTCCAGGTAAAGCTTTACAAAAGTGAAAATCTCGACAGCCCAATGCACACGGTCTCCCTGGGCCAGTCTCTCTTCTTCCACTTCCCTCCCCTGCTCCGGGACGGCCAGGTAACTGATGCCCATGGCTCCCAAACAGTCCTTGCGTCTCCCTCCAAATCTCCCTTCGCGGAGACAGTGGATGTGCTCTCTGAATCAGAGGGGGGTGGGCTCTGTAGCATTTACTTCTGCTTAATTTGCTCTTTTCCTGTTTACAAAAATAATACACATTCACGGCAGGAGTTGTTTTGGGGGGAAAACAAAATCAGATACAGTCCCATCATCTAGAAATAATCCTGGTCAGTGTGCTGACAGGTGTCCTTTGGTCTTTTTTCAGTGTGTGTGTGTGTGTGTGTGTGTGTGTGTGTAAATACACACACGTGTATTTAGTTTAATACATACACACGTGTATTTAGTTTAATAAGGCTAGGACTGTTTGGTACATTGTTTTATAATCCGTGCTTTTCAGTGAGGAATACATCAGAAATCTTTTCCCCATCATTACATTTTTTATAACATGGTTTCTCATGGTTGCATAGCCGTCCATAATGTGGGAAATAATGATAGTTTATTTAACTCAGGCCTTAACGGTGGACGTTGTTTACTGATTCTAGACTGTTTATTATCAGTTGTGTTCAGACAGAGCAGGCTGTTGTAGTTGAGGTGCTGGGAGCAAACTTGGCACAGAATTCGGTTCTTTTCTGGTGGGCTCGGCGTGCACCTGTCAGTAGTGAGCCTATATACGACGTTTCCTCTCCTGGCTTCTTACCACCTGCCGCGGGGATGATAAACTGTGGCCTTTTTTGTCATGAAACAGCTGTAAGATAATGAAATAAGTTGCGATGGAAGCTTGGAGTTGCTCCCCGTTTCTTGAGATGCCCTTTGAAATAGCCACTGTATGCTGTTTTTTTATTTGTTTTTAAAGATTGAGCTTTTTTTACAGTTTCATTCATTTATTTTGAGAGACAGAGTGGGGGAGGGGCAGAGAGGGAGGGAGAGAGACAATCCCAATCAGGCTCCGCACTGTCAGCGCAGAGCCGACACAGGGCTTGAATTCACAAACCGTGAGGTCATGACCTGAGCGGAAGCCAAGAGTCGGACACTCAGCCGGCTGAGCCACCAGGCTCCCCAGCAGTCACTGTAAGCATCACGTCAGTGTGGAAGCGTAATGGGCTTTGGGGTCCGATTCCCCCTGGGCTCACGGCCTGCTATGAGATGGGAGCAGTAAACCTGACCTTGTCCGTGGTTGAGAGCACAGCCCGTATTTGCCCAAGGCAGTACTCATGGTGCCTAGCACGTTGGGCTCTGCACCCAACGGTGGAGTGGGCTCTGACCGTCGCCCGTACCGTTCCCGAGATGCTGTGTTCTTAGAACTTGCCAGCCGGTGAGCCGCTTAATTATCATGCCTTAAAAGTCTACCTCACTTTGGATTGAAAGCAGTCTTTCCCAGTTCGATCATGTCTGTCCCTCATCCAGATTGGCTCGTAATAACTTTCTGTGTTTCATAAAGTCAGATTCTCAAAGGAGCACAATTATGTCGTGGTTGAATATGCTTATAAAATATTGCCGCCGGCTCTGAAAGCTTTATCAGAAGACACAGTCTCCGAGATGCCGGGACACACGGCTGTCAACGAGGGAAGAGCCCACTGAGGTTCCTCCTCTGAAGTTAGCAACCTTGTTTTGGATGTGTAAACTTGGGGATTTCTTTCAAAACATAAAGTCCTTTGTAAAAAGTAACTTCTTACTTGTGCACAGAATTACGTTGTGCTGCTGGACTCCACGCTCCCCAGATCCCAGTATGACTACGTCTTGCCTCAGGTGTCTTTCACTGCAGTGGGCTACCATAAGCACATCACCTTGGTCTTCAATCCCACGGTAAGGAAAGGGCGGTGGGTGGTTGAAAACAACCTCTAGGGGTGGTGAGGGAGGACGGCCGCTTGAGGGACCCTCACCTTGATGCCCGATTGCATTCTGGATTTCGCACTCCGAATTTCCCTAGATGCTTTTCTGCTTTTTCGAGTGCTGATGCCTTCGGTTCCCTTTGAGGAGGAAGTTGTCAATGAGGGCAAGGGATTTGTTTAGGTCAGTGGCTCATGTGTGATTTTTAGGAACAAGGCTCTTCACTGTGTCGCGATTGGGGGTGTTGTGGTCCTCCAGCCGGAGCCACGTGACACCTGCCCTACCCAAACTTCTAGAACCGGCTGCCAGTTTACAGGAAGTTGAGAGGACACAGGAACATGTAAAGGATGCTGCAAGGATGTAGTCAACAAAATGTAGGTTATGGGAAAGTGCAGGACAATAAGCTGGAAACTGATTGATTTGACAGATTGCAAGTGAGGAAGAAAAAAAACCCACAGGTGGGTGGGATACTTGTAGGTTAAAAGCAACTTGCTCATTTTGTGAGCCATTTGCAATGTGTAGAGCCCAATGGGTCCTGTGTTGAACAGACTGAAAAACAAAACAGAACAACACACACATGTATTTTTAACATTTGTGAGATAATTCTTTAGACCAGTGCTTCCCAAAGCTGGCATGCAGTAGAATCACCTGGGGATGAAATGCCCACAGCAGCAACAAAAATGGGCTCCAGGGCCCAGCCTCAGACCTACTGAGTGTGAACTTGGTTTAGGTAGTAAGAGTGGAGCCCAGGGATCTACAGTAAAACTAAAATCTGGCTCCGTAGCTACTGCGTTGACCGTTGTCGTAGGCCTCATCAGCGTGAAGAGTTTTTCTTTCTAAAGATAACTGTGTGCACAGCAGTGGATTTAGTGACTTCTTGTTCCTTTTTAATGGCTATGTAATACTCCTCTGTGTGGCTCTACTGTGGTGTGTTGTTAGCCCCTGCTTGATGAATGTTTGAGTTATTCCTAGTTTTCTGCCATTACAAATGACCCTTTAGTGATTGGCCTTGTGCATGCATGTTTTTGGATGTTTGTCAGTCTGTCTTTGAAATAGACTTCAAGAAGGAGAGTTGCTGGATCACAGGGTCGATGCTCCTGGAATTTTGCTGGATGGTGCCACTTCCTGTCCGTAGGGCTGTACTATTTGCATTCCCACCAGCTACGTATGCGAGCACCCCTGTTCCCCCGCAGAGTATGTTGTCAAATTAAAGGTTTTTTGCAGTATAATGGATGAGAAGTGGTATCTCCATGTCTCTGTCCTCTGCATTTCTCATCCTTCCACGTGGTTTAGAACCCAGGTATGTCCCTTTCTGGGAACTGTTGACTTCTGGACCTGTCTGGATTGTTGGTGTTTTTTATGTTTCAGAAGCCCTTTGTGTAAGAGGGATGTTAAACCTTCGTAATATACGTTGTCCATATTTTTTCCTAATTTATCATCTCTTTTTTCATTTTGATTATGCAAACATTTATTTTATATGTTAAAATGTTCCATTCTTTTTCTCCTTGCTTCTGAATTTGAGTCCTAGTCTGGAAAAGCTCCCCCACTCCCAGTTTTAAAGGAATTTATTTTTCCTTCAGTACCTGTATGGTTACATTTTATACATTGCCATCTCTAGCCATTTAGGGTTTTTCCTGGTGTAGGATAGAAAGAATAGTTCCACATTTATCTTTCCTACATGCAAGCAAGTGACCATTTTGTGCTTTTCAAACAGCATCCTAGAGGCGAGGTAGGTAGGGATTCTTTTCCGTCATCTAGAGATGAGACCCAAGAGGATTCTGAGTGGTCTAAGTCCCCAGCTTGTGCGCAGCAGACGTGGCACTTGAACACAGCTCTTCTGCTGGTTTCTGAGCATCTCTGATGAGGGGCTCGTGCTCAGTGACTTGGCAAATACAAATTTTATGTGAAGTGGAGAGTTTTTCTGATGACTCCAGGAGGAAGCACTTACCTCATTCCCCACGTTTGGGACCAATTGGAAGGGCCACTGACATGAGCACGTAGGGAACCTTCTGTCTCTGTAGAGGCACGTTGCCACCCCAGTGAGAGGCAGAGGGCCTCTGTGAAGGGTACTGATGGCAGCCATCTGGGGCATCCCCCCCCGCCCCAGAGACTCATCTGGATCCAGGGAGACGCTTTGGCAGCTGGTGGCAGGAACATGATGCTGGGTGGCAGCCGGGCAGCCACCGCGCCTCACGGCTGTGGCCAAGAATGTGCCTGTCACCTCTGAGAACACACCCCTCCCAGAGGTTACCTGGGAGACCAGGGCCCCAGTGACCAGGGAAGGGAGTGCCTGCTCCTGAAGGGTACTCACTGCTAGTCCTCACATCACACCTTTCCGGGAAGGTGCCATCCCTCGCATTTGACAGACACTCAGAGAGAGTAAGTAACTTACCTGCAGTTGATCAGCAGAGCCGGGACTCAGAGGAGGTGGTAGGTCTCACATCTCGTGGCTTCTAGTGCATTACAGCCTTCTGGACGGGCGGCTCAATGTTGTACATTCGCGAGGGCCTTGGTATGTGCTCCGCTCCATTCTTTTGTTCAACATGCAAACCGAGAGCCACATCATTGATTTTTTTACTCAGTGTTTCGTGCACTGCTGGCACTTGAGGTAGCTGATTTCGCTGAATTTCACATTCCCCTGCAGCAGGTGCTTTTGGTAGCAGTACCACTTAATAGCGAATGGCCCGAGGCTTCACGTGATTGCCCAAGGTCATGTGGCCAGACCTGAGCCTTGAGCTCAAAGCTCATTGCCTTCATCACTCTGCAGTTTCACCATTAAATATTTACTTCCACGGAGAGCAAATTGGGGTCTAAGACATATCGGATAATCCAGGAGTGGGCCGTTGGAGGTAGAAATGTGTTCCTGCCCTGATTCTTTCATTTTTTTTTTATATGAAATTTATTGTCAAGTTGGTTTCCATAGAACACCCAGTGCTCATCCCAATGATTCTTTCATTTTTGAACGACCGTCCCATTCTGCCTCAACCATCTTGGGGCAAAATGACCCCACAGTCGTTCTCCAGCCTGGATGCTCCTCAGATGTTTCGGTCTCAGGACCCTATTACCCTGTTAAAAGTTGTTGAGAATCCAAAAGAGACTTAGTTTACATGGGTGTAATGTATTTTTATTTATCATATTCTGTTATCTCTCAGAGTGATGACATCATCACATGTAACTTCCAGAACAGTCCACTGTTCACTTGTGAAATAATGAAGGCAAAAAAGGCATATAATATCTTAGTGTTGTTATGAAAATAGTTTTGACCTTGGAAATCTGAAAGGAAGTTCCCTAGACATTACTTTGAGAACCAGTGCTCTGGCTCCTTAACTTGTTCTGTCATTATCTGAAAGTTTCCATTATTTGTTTCTTTTGCACGGATAGAGTGAGCTAAGGTACAGGTTCATTGGCTAGTATAGAGACCCAAAATTTCAGGGGCTTTTAGTCAGATGGAAGTTTCGGTCTTATGTCAGCATCCAGGATGGAGCAGTACAGGAATGGTACGGCAGCCCCAAGGTATCGGGGGCCCAGCCTCCCCTCTCTTGGGGCCCTGCCGTCCCCTAGCACATCACCTTTTTGACGGATGGCACTCCTGGCCGGCAGGAGGGGAGGGCACAGCACCGCTTTTTTAGCGAACAGCCTGGATGTGTTACCAAACACTTCTATCCATGTGGTCTTGGCCAGAATTTAATTCCATGGCTATCTTAGCTGCAGGGGAGGCCGGGAAGTGTGTATACTCTGATCGGCCCGGATGAAAGTTGGAAGAAAGGGCAAATGGCCGCTAGGAGACAAGTGGCAGCCTGCCTCCTCCCATCACTAGAGATACTCTCTGCGACCAGTGCATCTGTCACTGTGCGCCTGAGCCTAGCACGGCGGGTTCTCCGTACCCCCTTGTAGGGAAGAGCCCCTGTGTGTAGCCGGGACTCAGTGCCAAGGGGGCCCTTTACTTCTCAGCCACGGGGATGGCCTGCTCCCCACAGCTCGGTTTCCTCAGTCTCTTGGAGGCTCAGAGGGTGAGACCTACCTTGTGATTGGCGTCTGTCTGGCCCAGAGTGTCAAAGAGCAAGCAGGGGAGTTTGGGGAGCAGGGGATTCACCTGAAAGTATACCCAAGTCGCTGCACTTCCTGGCCGTGGAGAGCAAGAGTTGGGTCACGTGGATGCCCGGGGTCCCGGCTGGGCGGGCCAAGGCTGTGGGATGGTGGGCGGCCGGGAAGCGGAGAGCCTGTAAAGCAGTAATGGTGGTCTTGGTGTCCACAGAGGAAACTGCCTGAGCAAGACATCGCACAGGGGTCCTACATCGCCCTGCCTCTGACCCTGCTTGTCCTGTTGGCCGGCTACAACCACGATAAGGTAGGAAATGCAGAGGCCCTGCAAGAAAGTGCAGGGTTCCATCCAGTGTTACACACCTTCCCGCACACGGCGGGGTGTCCAGTGTTCCAGAAGATACGACACTGCAAGGTTGGAAGCAAGTGCGAAGGCCTCAAATCCAGTCCCCAGTCCTCTTTTCTTTCCTTTGCTTTTTTTTTTTAACTTTTTAATTTATTATTATTTTTTAATGTTTATGTTTTTACTTAAACTCTAGTTAGTTTACATGTAGTGTAATATTAGTTTCAGGTGTGGAATTTAACGATTCATCACTTACATACAACACCCAGTGCTCATCACAAGTGCCCTCCTTAATTCCCGTCATCCATTTAACCCATTACCCCATCACCTCTAACAGTCTCTTATGGTTTTTCCTCCCTCTCTCTCTTTTTTCTTTCCCATATGTTCATATGTTTTGTTTCTTAAGTTCCACATATGTGTGAAATCATACGATACTTGTCTTTGTCTGACTGACTTCTATCGCTTAGCACAATATACTCTAGTTCCATCCATGTTGTTGCAAATGACAAGATCACATTCTTCGTGATGGCCAGGTAATACTCCACAGTGTGTGTGTGTGTGTGTGTGTGTGTGTGTGTGTGTGTGTGTGTAGCACATTTCCTTTATCCATGCATCAGTTGATGGACATTTGGGCTCTTTCCATAATTTGGCTATTGTTGATAGTGCTGCTATAAATATTGGGGTACATGTTTGAATCAGTATTGAATCAATATTTTTGTGTCCTTTGGATAAATACCTAGTAGTGCAGTTGATGGGTCGTACAGTAGTTCTATTTTTAATGTTTTGAGGAACCTCCATACTGTTTTCCAGAGTGGCTGCACCCGCTTGTGTTCCCACCAACAATGCAAAAGGATTCCTCTTTCTCCGCATCCTTGCCAACATCTATTGTTTCCTCAGTTGTTAACGTTAGCCATTCTGACAGGTGTGAGGTGGTATCTCAACATGGTTTTGATTTGTATTTTCCTGATGATGAGGGATGTTGAGCATCTTTTCGTGTGTCTGTAGCCATCTGGATGTCTTCCTTGTGAAAAAATGTCTATTCGTGTCTTCTGTCCATTTCTTAACTGGATCATTTATTTTTTGGGTATTGAGTTTGATAAGTTCTTTCTAGATTTTGGACATTAACCGTTTATCAGATAATGTCATTTGCAAATATATTTTCCATTCCAAAGGTTGCTCTTTAGTTTTATTGTTTCCTTTACTGTTCAGAAGATTTTTATCTTGATGAAACCCTAGTAGTTCATTTTTGCTTTTTGTTTCCCTTGACTCAGGAGATAGGTCTAGTTCGTACAGCTGATGTCAAAGAGGTTACTTCTGTGTTCATCTCTAGGATTTTGATGATTTCCTGTCTCATATTTACATCTTTCATCCATTTTGAACTTATTTTTGTATATGGTGTAAGAAAGTGGTCCAGGTTCAGGTGCCTGGGCGGCTCAGTCGGTTGAGCATCTGGCTTCGGCTCAGGTCACGATCTCACAGTTCGTGAGTTCAGGCCTTGCATTCAAGTCTGTGCTGACAGCTCAGAGCCTGGAGCCTGCTTCGGATTCTGTGTCTCCCTCTCTCTGCCTCTCCGTACTTGCACTCTGTCTCGCTCTCTCTCTCAAAAATAAACAAACATTAAAAAAAAAAACTTTAGAAAATGGTCCAGTTTCATTCTTTTGCCTGTTGCTGTCCAGTTTTCCCAATACCACTTGCTGAAGAGACTGTCTTTTTCCCATTGGATATTCTTTCCTGCTTCGTCGGAGATTAGTTGGCCACACGGTTGTAGGTCCGTGTCTGGGTTTTCTATTCTATTCCATCGATCTCTGTGGCTGTGTTTGTGCCAGTGCCATACTGTCATGATCACTACAGCTTTATAATAATAACTTGAAGTCTGGGATTGTGATGCCTCCAGCTTTGCTTTTCTTTTTCAAGATTGCTTTGGCTAATCAGGGTCTCTTGTGGTCCCATACAAATTTTAGGATTGTTTCTTCTAGCTCTGTGAAAAATCCTGGTGGTATTTTGATAAGGATTGCATTAAATGTGTAGATTGCTTTGGGTAGTATGGACATTTTAACAATGTTTGTTCTTCCAGTCCAGGAGCATGGAGTGTTTTCCCATTTCTTTGTGTCTTCTTCAATTTCTTTCATAAGCTTTCTATAGTGTTCAGCGTACAGATCTTTTACCTCTTTGATTAGGTTTATTCCTAGGTATCTTACGGTTTTGGGTGCAATTTCAAATGGGATCAATTCCTTGATTTCTCTTTCTGCCACTTCATTATTGGTGTAGAGAGACGTGACAGATTTCTCTATGTTGATTTTGTGTCCTGCGACTTTGCTGAATTCGTGTTATCAGTGCTAGCAGTTTTTTGGTGGCATCTTTTGGGCTTTCCACGTAAAGGATTGTGTAGTCTGCAAATAGTGAAAGTTTGACTTCTTGCCGATTTGGATGCCTTTTATTTCTTTTTTTGTCTGATGGCTGAAGCTAGGACTTCCAGTACTGTGTGAAATAGCAATGGTGAGAGCGAACATCGCTGTCGTGTTTCTGGCCTTGAGGGAAAAGCTCTCAGGTTTTCCCCATTGAAGAGGATATTAGTTGTGGGTCGTTCATATCTGGCCTTGATGATATAGGGGTATGTTCCCTGTGTTCCTACTTTGTTGAGGGCTTTTATCAAGAATAGATACTGTACTTTGTCAAATCTCAGGCCCCCTTTGAAGGCCATAAACCTCTTGTAACATCTCCCCTAATCCTTTGTCCCCGTGTGTCTGCCACCCCTCTCCAGTGCCAAAGCCTCTCTCTACCTCGTCTTGAACCAAGAGTCACCTGTTAGCCCACAGTGGGTGGTGAGCTGCCCGAAGAAGGAGGTGTGTTGACACGTGAGGCTCCCTTGTCCCTCTGGGCAAGAGTATTCTCCTGGCATCCCTCTCTCTCACTCTCTCTCTCTCTCGTTCTAGCTCATTCCCTTGCTGTTGCAGTTGACAAGTCGACTACAGGGTGTGCGAGCTCTTGGCCAGACAGCCTCTGACAATAGCGGCCCAGAAGATGCAAAGAGACAAGCCAAGAAACAGAAGACAAGGCGGACGTGAGGAGGAGGAGGGGCAGGTGAATCCCACGCGGGACAGGCCGCAGCCTAGGGGCTGCCACCACCCGCCGTTGGCATCAAGCATGCATTTGACCAAGTTCAGCACGTGCTGTCGGCCCCATGCTCCCGCCGGTACAGCTGCCCAGGCCTGCCCTCCCTCGCCCAGCCCTTGGTGCAATGCAATGAATGGACCCTCCTGTCACTCTGCTGAGCACACTTTATTTTCTGAGTTGAAGATAATTTATTATTAGTGTTTTTATCGAAGAAGTATTTAAGCTGTGCTGGTGGTGTGAGAATGTGATTCTTCATCTTCAGCGCTCGTTTGTGAGAATTGCAGTAAACGTGGATTTTTGGTCCGCCAGCGAGGAACCTGCCAGAATTCACCTTGTCCCTTGACTTCCCCTGCACCTGAGATCCCTGCTGGAAACCGCACAGCCTGTATCTACTACTAGGAGGTTGGGTAGGAGGTAAAGATCAATAAAATTGCCCATTCGTTCGTGTTGTAGCTCATCTCAGATGTGTCTCTTCGGTGACTTGGGCATAAAGCTGGGGTCATAAACCGAGATGCCTCGAGGGGCACGTCGGCCCTGAGTGAGGAGCCGGGGCAAGAGAGTCCTCAGCCAGGGTGAGGTTTGGCCTCAGCGCTAGGACAACAGGGGACGGAGGAGGGGCGGCAAGATCAAGAGTGCCCACCCCCTCTGAAGGAGCCAGAGTTTCTCGGCTCCTGTTCTCCTGTGCTCTGCAGGAGTGCACCTTCATGGATGTAGAGAAGCCAGATGGACAAGTTACGGGTGAAACCGAAGTTTTAAAAGTGAGTGACAGATCCCATTTATTAAGAAACCACACGGGGGCGCCTGGGCGGCTCAGTCGGTCGAGGGTCCCACTGTTAGTTTCTGCTCAGGTCACGATCTCATGGTTCTCGGATTGAGCCCCACGTCGGGCTCTGCGCTGACAGCGTGGAGCCTGCTTGGGATTCCCTCTCTCTGTCTCTGTCTCTGTCTCTGTCTCTGCCCTGCCCTTGCTCATGCAGGCGCTGGCTCGCTCTCAAATAAATAAAACTTAAAAAAAAAAAATTAGTGTTTAAAGAAAATAAAGAAGCCACACCAACCAATCAGAATGCCTATGTGGGATGGGTGAGGCTTGAAGCTGCTCTTTTGCGTCCGGGGTCTGCAGCAATCCCCAGCATTTTACAGCATTCGTCCAATTCTTCTCGGAAGTGGTCGATGTGATGAAGTTCCACTGAGGGAGGGACACATCCATCCGGCCAGCATTTACTGAGAACCGCACTTGACAGGCACTGGGGACATGAAGATGGGCGGTGGGGGGCAACACTGAGGACGGGCCACATCTGCTTCGTTCCTCGCATCCCCAGTGCCTGCCATGTTGCGAGTATTCTGTGAGGAGTGAGCCAGTGCGCGTGCGCACGCGTGGATAGGTGAGTGCCCGGTGCCTGCCTTCACGGAATGCTCCTGTTGCTGAGTGCAAGACCAGCTGGTGAGTGGTCAAGGGCAGTGTGGCGAGCCCAGGGCCTCCCAGTTTAGGAAGCGCAAGTGGCCGTGGGGGCACAGATCCCCCCCCTGAAGGTTTGAGGGGGGCTTCCCGGAGGTGATAAGTGTGCTTGAAGATCTAGAATGGAGAGAGGAGAAAGAGGGCAGAAGGTCTTGTTGGGTGTGATTTGCCGATGCAGGAGGTCAGCCCGAGGGTCCCCCCCTGGTCCTGGTGGCCCCCCCAAGAGTCGCTGTGTTGCTAGCAGGCGGCTCTTCGAGGTCAGCCCAAGGGTCCCCCCCTGGTCCTCGTGGCCCCCCCAAGAGTCGCTGTGTTGCTAGCAGGCGGCTCTTCGCTGTTTGCCGTTTCATGGGCTGGCTTTTTTTTTTTTTTTTTTTTTTTTTTTTAAAACCATGAAAGGAAGTAAACTCTTGGAGATCTGGGACAGATGAGATACATAACCCAACTCTTGGAGTGTATGCTAACTCTTATTCCAAGTGGACACCCAGAAACATCCCTTTTAAATGTTAATGGGGCTTTTTATTGACATGGTGTAAAGGTTAAGAGCTTGTGAAAGATCCTCCTAGATGTCAATACATTCCTTCCAGTTCTAGCCGCTGCCATTAAGTGGCAGTCTTCCCCTGCCTCTGGCCACGGGTCACCTGGGGTGCCCAGGGCACTTCTGAAGGGCTCTGCCCCTGTGGGCCGGTGGGGGGGCGAGGCGGGGGGAGAAGCGCGTGCATTTCTCAGTCCATTTGAAAGTTGGGCTTATTCCGTTGTCTCTAATTTTCTCATTTTCTGGCAATCTCAGGACAGAATGCCTCTGATTCCCCCTGGGAGGTGGATGGGTTAATGATGTTTGAGGATTTTGAATGGGGCCAAAGTTACATGAGAAGTTTTCTTTTTTTTTTTCCTTAATGCTGAGAAAAATTTTAAATGTCTAAAATAGTGGGCTCATACCTCCATTGTTTGCACATTTTTGCTTATTTAAGTGGCCATGAAATTTTCACTGAGGATACCCCAAAGACCTGTGATTCTAAGGTACTGGCTTCACTTTTCACTTGAGTCTTCTGGCTTGTCTTGTTTTGAATTTTATCAACCGACCAGCAAGGATTGGTGGACGAGGGGGGATGGGAAGGGCTGCAGGTGCACCCAGAGAAGGAGGGACTGGTGGCCACAAGAGAAGGGCAGAGGGAAGAGACAGCCTGGAGCTTAACTCGTCACGGTCTCCCCGGAGGAGAATGATTGCCGTCCTGCAGTGAGAGCACCATCAGGAAAGACCAGCCCTCCTTTGGTGGTCACCGTGTGCCAGGCACCGTGCTGTGCCCTTGCGTTCACGATGCCCTGGATCCGTATGGCCTTGTGAAACACACGTTTCAGTCCCATTTGACAGAGGATGACACCGAGACTTAAGGATCTCACAGCTGCTAACAGGCAGAGCTGGGAATTGAACCCAAGTCCAAGAGTTCTTGCCCCCACTACATAAAAGGAGACCGTGTAGTTATATGCCAGGTTGACCAGGGGGCTAGTTCAGGGGATTAGAGAATGAATGCTGCGGGCAGGACATGCAGATGTAGCTGTGATAAAGTTAGTAAAGGTCCAGCCACATGCAATACTGTGCAATGGAGGGTTGGGTCATGAAGGGACGTGGAGGACAGAGAACATTTTCATTGTTTCCTGAGTGTTGTTTCTGGGACCAGAGAACTCTGTGCCTAGACACTTAAATCCAATTCCTTTTTTTTTTAATTAAACAAACTTTTTAAATGTTTATTTTGAGAGAAGGAGAGAGAATGAACGGAGGGGGAGCAGAGAGAGAGAGGGAGAGAGAGGGTCCCAAGCAGGCTCCACGCTGTCCATGAACAGCCCAATGCGGGGCTTGAACTCACAAACTGAGATCGTGACCTGAGCTGAAATCAAGAGTTAGATGCTTAACCAACTGAACTACCCAGGCACCCAACTCCCAATTCCTTAATAGGCAGGATTTCCTTTTCCTTAAAATTTGGAACATCCTGAAGGGGAGAGTTGGTCAGGATTAGGGGGGACAAAGTGGTTACATTCTTTTCAGCCTGAGTGTTCATTAGGAGTTAAGAACATCTTAATCACCTGCATTTCCAGCCTCTGGCCTGTGGTTGGCGCTTGGGATAGGTACCAGCCTCAAGAGGGGCCCTAGTGATCCACGTTGTCCTATGTGGTCCCGTCACCCTGAATTGGGGCTGGCGTGGCGTGGCCAATGGAGTAGGGGAGGAGTGAGGGGTGATGTGTGACTTCTCAGGCTAGGCCAGGAAAGGTATTGTGCCTCCTTCTTTGGCTCAGGGTGCAGCTAGCTTGCCTGCCCTGCTTGAGGGTGCTCCCACAGCCCTGTGGCGAGGAGCTGAGCTTTGTGGCCAGTAGCCCATCCAGTCTCACAGTCACGTGCGTGAGGCACCTTGGACGTGACCCTCCAGCCCTAGATAAGCCTTTGGATGATGCAGCCCCAGCCGACATCTGACTGCTGCCCCTTCAGAGGCCCCAGATTGAATACTGCCCAGCCGAGCTCTTCCCAAATCCTGCCCCACAGAGTCTGTGAAGACCATACATAATCATGTATTTGGCCTCTAAGTTTTGGGGTAATGTGTTGTGCAGTGCGTGTGTACTGGTCCACGCTTTTTTGGTGTCATGTAATAGAAACCCAGCTCCAACTAGCTTAAGCAAAATGGTCCATTTCACTCATCATGTAATTTAGAGATCCAGGCTTTATGTACAGCTGGATCCAGGGTCTGTCTTAGTCTCCTGACTCTGCTTCCTGTTACGTGTTGACCTTGTTGTTTCCTCCACCAAGGCGCTATGGGCAGCTCTCCATGATTGGCTCTGAGAGACCACTTTATACAAATCAACAGACGTTTAAAGCAGGCCCAGGTGTGCTTGCTCAGTCACTGCTCTCCCGGAGTGGAGTGTGGGAAACCAGTCTTTGACTTCTGTCAGTCTGTTGTGCTCCTATGGAAGACAGTCACCTGGCAGTGTTAGGCCTTAACATCCCGATTTGTAGGCCTGATGGAAAGAGAACTTCATCTTGAGGCAACACGTGTCAGTCCTGGGAAAGGGGCAAAGTGCAGAATGGCTGGGGCCCGACCAGACCTGCGCCACACCTACATCACGCCATTGGTAGCTGCCATGATGAGGGATTCTCCGTTTCCTAAAGAAGCAGGTGGTGGCGAGCTGTCAGTTCCGCTTTCTTTAAAACTTGATGACAAGGCCTGGTTGAAGTCACCTGCCATTTTGGGCTTTATCTTTTCATTAGCAATGTGACCAAGACCTTATGGACCTTATGACATGTCTAGAGAAGGAAGAAACTAATCCGTCTGTGAGCCTACTATTTGCTAGGGCCAGGAGTCACCTTTCCAGCCCTGGAACTTGGTGGAACAGGGAAAGGTAGGATGTGCCCTTTCCTCCCCACCCTTCTCAGTGGGAGAAGGTGTTTATGCTTCGTGATACAATGGTGGGATCATGGTTGTATCATGAATATATGTTTTTAATGTTTATTTTTCAGAGAGAGAGACAACACGAGCTGGGGAGGGGCAGAGAGAGAGGGAGACACAGAATCCGAAGAGGCTCCAGGCTCTGAACTGTCAGCACAGAGCCCGATGCAGGGCTCGAACTCATGAACTGTGAGGTCATGACCTGAGCTGAAGTCAGATGCTCAACCGACTGAGCCACCCAGGTGCCCCTAAAAATGCTTCTTTGTACACCTGCAAGAATGCCTTACCTCAGTGATGACTGATACTCAGTTACAGCAGCAAAGAACTGTTCACATAAGAAGATGAGGTCTAAGATTTGTATTGGTTGAGGGACAGGGGTCAGCAAACCATGGCCCTTGGGCCAAATCTGGTCTGTCATCTGTGTTTGGAAATAAAGTGTAATGGGAACACAGCCATCCCTGTTCATTTACAGATTACCCATGGCTTTTTTTTGTTTTTTTTGCCCCACAGTGGCAGAGGTAAGTAGCTGTGGCAAAGACTTTATGGCCTACAAAGCCTACAAACTTTATATATGGCTCTTTCTAGGAAAGGTTTGCTGACCTCTAGTCTAGTGGGTGCTTTGTAAAGTCTGATCTTCAGGGGGAGTCATTAATTTGTTCAGCATGTAAGAACTGAGCATCTAGCCTGTGCCTGGCACCACTCTGTGTCCGGGGGATATAGTGGTGAGAAAGAGCAACCAGGCCTCAACTCTCCTGGCGGGTAGTGCTGACAGAGGGGAGGGACAACGTACAAGTAAATGAGAATTTCTTGGATAACGGTAAGTGTTATTAAAAAGAGTAGAATAGGGGCGCCTGGGTGGCGCAGTCGGTTAAGCGTCCGACTTCAGCCAGGTCACGATCTCGCGGTCTGTGAGTTCGAGCCCCACGTCAGGCTCTGGGCTGATGGCTTGGAGCCTGGAGCCTGTTTCCAATTCTGTGTCTCCCTCTCTCTCTGCCCCTCCCCCGTTCATGCTCTGTCTCTCTCTGTCCCAAAAATAAATTAAAAAAAAAAAAAAAAAGTTGAAAAAAAAAAAAAGAGTAGAATAGGTGGTATGGTGTAAGGTGACTGTCAGGGAGGGCCACTCTGTTGAGGTGACATTTAAGCTGAGTCCTGAAGAAGAGAAGGGGCCAGTTATGCCAAGATCTGCACGAAGAGCTGCCCAGGTGGAAGGGTCAGAAACTGCCAAGGCTCTGAGGAGGAAATGAGCTTCATGAGTTCGAGGAACAGCAACGAGGCCATGCTCTGGGAGAGTTTAACCTTCAGAGACTGGCAGGAGGAAGGACCTGACCAAGAAACCAAGAGGCGTGGCCAGTGAGGTGGGAGAAATCCACCCACTCACTGATGAATTAATGAATGCTCATTAGTAATAATATTGGTCATGACCAATGCAAATGACTCATGTAGAGACCGTGTCACCAATTCATACTTGTCTTCTGCTTAGGATGAACCATATGAGACTACCATTTTCCTGGGCCAGAATGGTTGAAGAGCCAACCCACCATACACGTATACTGAAGTTAAACAAGTAGATGGATGGTACATGGTGGGAGCTAGGTTTCTCACTGTTGGACTAGAAGGTGACTGATCCACTACAAAGAGAGAGCTAGAATGATCCATGTGGGAGTGCCTCAAAGTTGGAGACACAGTGTGAACTCACATTTACCTTAATATATATAGGTGGTCACATATAGAAATAATTATACACGTGTGCATATACACAGGTTAGCTGCTTGCCTTTTCAGCTGAGGGGGGCTAGAAGGAACAACACCCCAGTAGTAACCAACACCTAGTGCCTGGATCTTCATTCTCTAAGAAATACCACTTTCTGATAAAAGGAATGGGGACTCCTTGGGAAATGTCTAATTTCTAATTCTAGGACAGGGTAGGAAATAAATAGGATGAACCAGGAGCCTCTTGTAGGGTCAGAAAGTAAGTGCTTTCTGACTTTTCGTGCTTTCCTTTAGCACAAAAGGAAGTGCTAAGCAAATTGATGGGGGTATCTCCCAGGGACACAACAGGCAACTGAAAGAGCTACCAGGGGTCAAAGCTGCATGGGATTATAATCCAAAGTGTAAAATAAGTACCCATGATTCCATATATATAAATAAATGATTGAATAAGTCAACAAATGGTGGGGAAGAGACAAATCTCCCATATAGCAGAATTCCAACCCCCGCCCTCCAGGAAATGGAGTATAATCCCCACTCTTCAAGTGTTGACTTCTTGTAATGACTTCCTTCCAAAGAAAACTGAAGAAGGGGGAATGCTTTTCTTTGTGGTGAAGAAACCTGACACAACCTCAGCCCAAGTGATCACGGTCGGCATCAACAGCAACAAATCATCTTGAGAGTGCATACCCTTGATGTGAAGTGATGGCAGTGACATTTTCACCTCTGTGGCCTTTCTCCTCAAAACACAAAAGTCCTATCTAATGAGAAAAATGTCAGACAAATCCCAGCCGAGGGACATTCTCACAAAACACGTGACTGGTATTCCCCCAAAGTGTTAAGGTCATCAGTGTGGTAGCCTGGCGTAGAAAAAAAGGACATTAAGTACAAACTAAGGAAGTCTGAATAAATCTGAATTTTAGTTAATAATAGTATTGCATCGGGGCGCCTGGGTGGCTCAGTCGGTTAAGCGTCCGACTTCAGCTCAGGTCACGATCTCGCAATCTCGCGGCCCGTGAGTTCGAGCCCCGCGTCGGGCTCTGGGCTGATGGCTCAGAGCCTGGAGCCTGCTTCCGATTCTGTGTCTCCCTCTCTCTCTGCTCCTCCCCTGCTCATGCTCTCTCTCTGTCTCAAAAATAAATAAAAACATTAAAAAAAAAATAGTATTGCACCAATATGTGGGACGCATGGGGGCTTTCTGTATTATCCTTGCCATTTTCCTGGAACTATGGTAAAATGGAAAGTTTGAACATTTATTTAAAAGAAGAAAAGTGGAACTTTCAGCCATCTTCTCGGAGGCCTCAGCGCCATCAGAGCCAAGTGGAAGAAGAAGCCAATGTACAGGCTGAAACGAAGAAGAAGAAAGAGGAGGCAGAGGTCCAAGTAAACCGCCAGCTTGTGCACATGTGGAAGCCACAGGAATAGAAATAAGGAAAGCAAGAGGCCAGGAACGCTGGTACACATTGTCGGACTGCATGTTTACTTTCTAGAACTTGATTCAGTGGATCAAGAACAGCCATCGCCATCTGTTCGCAACGACCACCTTGGAGAGACCCACCTTGCTCCTACCAGAACAGTCCTTTTTGGTCCTTTGCCCTGGACCTGTGACTTTTGGGACTAGTTCTGTTTTCATTTTGTGGCTGAAGGTGACACGTGTACAATAAATCATCATTTTTGCTGTCTTGGATGAGGGGAAAAAAATGTTGAATACTCGCAATGTCATATGCTCAACCTAGTACATGTCTTACCTTGGTTAGCTTGTGAGCATGAGTGTGTATTGTGCCATCTAATCTCTGTTGCCTCTCACACAGCCAATGGCCCCAAGAGACCAAAAAAACACAAAAAACAAACCCAAGTTAGGGATATATCCGTGGCTAGGAAATGGTCTAGCATCCACCTGAAAAAGCCAAGAAGATAGGCAGGGGTCAGCAAACTATAGTGTGAGGGCCAAATCGATCTGACTGCCTGTTTTTGTCAATAAAGTTTTATTAGAACACAGCCATACCCATTTATTTATGTATTGCCTATGGCTACTTTTTTTTTTTTTTTTAAGTAGGCTCCATGCCCGGCATGGAGCCAACACAGGGCTTGAACTCAAGACCCTAAGATCAAGACCTGAGCTGAGATCAAGAGTAGGATGCTTAACCAACTGAGCCACCCAGCTGCCCCATCTATGGCTACTTTTGAGTGACAGCTGTAGAATTGAGTAGCTACAACAGAGATCGGATGGCCCACAAAAGATTTACTATCTATCTGGTCCTGCATAGGGCACACAGATTCGGCCATCATCCCTAGCAGGAAAGGCAAGGAATCCCCATCTCAGGACAATTCAGTCTTTTTACAACAGAGCACACAGCTGGGAAAAGCCTGAGGTTCTTTGGGACTGAAATGGATCATTAATATTGAATGTTTACAACCTACTTGCTCCAGATGATTCAATTTAATTTCTACTGTCTATCGTAACAGAGTTCCCACGTGCATGGGTCGGGGCTGTATGTCTTCGTTGGCTTTCTGAGGCTTCGGAGCATATTGATTCTGCGAAATGTACATTTCTCTGAAAAGAACGTCTCCTGACATGACAGGAGATCACACATTGCTTGTTTCCTGTCCCTTTCATTCCGCTCTGAACAAAATAAAATCATGATCCCAATGTGACTGAGGGACCCTCATGTCTCTTGGAGGCTGGGCTCCCTTTGCCTGCTTTCTTTTTTAATCTCTTTCAAGCCAGTGAGGCACGGTAGAGCAGTTCACTGGCTTTGGAGCCAGAGAGATGTGAGTGCGAGTTCTGCTTCTGTTATTTCCTGGGCCGTTTGCCTTCGGGTGAGCTGCCTCATGTTCCTGAGTCTTAGGCTGTTACATAGTAAAATGGGGATAGTGGCTGCAACAGGGCACTTCTGAGGATTCAGTGACACTCACAGAGCTGCTGCTACAGGGCTTGCTGTCTGGTATCATCCCTTCGCACAGGCAGGGTTGACATTTAGCTGGTATCCCCTGGTGTAGCTGTGCCGTATTTTACAGCCAGCCATTGGGGTGGATTGGTCAGTGCCAATGCCCTGACAGATGTTTGTTATTTGAGAAATCATCCCTCTTCTTTTCAGGACTTCAGACAATTTCATGGGTCTGCCCTGGTACAGACACCAGTTGGAGCTCTACCCAGCTCCCCTTTACCTGGCCACCTTCCCCTAGCTGCTGAGAGTTCCAGCTGCTAAGAACTCACAGCTCCCTGACAGATGTTTGTTATTTGAGAAATCATCCCTCTTCTTTTCAGGACTTCAGACAATTTCATGGGTCTGCCCTGGTACAGACACCAGTTGGAGCTCTACCCAGCTCCCCTTTACCTGGCCACCTTCCCCTAGCTGCTGAGAGTTCCAGCTGCTAAGAACTCACAGCTCTCTCCTTCTCCAGAGAATTGCCCGCTCCAGATGGGAGCCACCTCACCCTGGAGGGGATGCCATGCCTCAGTGACTAAACTGATATAGGAATAGGGATTGCTGACCCCTGCCTCACAGTGGCCCAGTCCCTGCTCCAGAGCTCCCCGTGGGATCATACCAAGCTTAGCCTGTAGAGAGCATACTCTCTCTTGACTCTTTCCCCTTCTGTTTCCTGTGGCTTTCACTTCCCTTGTCTTGAAAGCCCTTCCTTAAAAACCCACATCTGCCAAAATGTGTTTTGCTGCTCTGCTTCTAGGAAATCTGGCCCAAAGCCATCAGTGTCTTGTTGTTACAGACCTAGATCTTTCTGCCAGAACAGTGGTCCATCCTTGGGGTCCTAGTGAGATCATCTGCATGGAGCTGGTTTGGTGGGGTTTGCAGGCAGGCAGGGACCCTGTTGGGGAGGTGACTCAAGGGTTTTGTCAAATATCTTTGTCCCCTGACACGTGCAAAAAAATCTAGGATCAGACTGCAGGGTTTCCTCCACACCTCACCGTGGCTCTATTGTCTGTCGTGCTATTGGAAGGCACCGAGTTTGGAAGGAATGTATCTGTGAGTGTGATGTGTGAATGCAGCGAGTTGTATGTGCACACATTTATGTGTGGGGTCCTGTGCGTGTGTGTATGTGTGCACGTAAGTGTGTGCATGCATGTGCCTATGCACGAGCTGAGCCCGTGAGCCCCACTTCTGGCCCAGTGCAACTGCCTGGGCTGGCCCTGCCTGTCTGCTGCTCTGGGACCCTCAGGTGGTAGCCAGGTGGCAAACAAGGAGAGCGCTGGGATGTCTTGTTCATCAGGACTCTTGACCATCCCCACCATATTGGGCCTCTTGGCCTCTTGGGCATGACTTGGCCTCTGCTGGCTTTGAGGGCCTGCCAGAGATACCATCTGGTCTGGAAAATGTTTTTGGCCCAGGCATAGCCCACTGACCACTGCCTGCTGGTCTATCACTTCTCCATCCAGGAAAACAGCACAGCCTGACCTGAGTGAGCACTGGCATGGGGCCACGTCTTAGGACAGGATGCTTTGGGGTCAACCTGGATTCTGGACCTGGTGCTGCCACTAAGGTGCAGAGCATATTGGGTCAGCCACTGCCCTCTGGCTCCATCCTAAGTCTGATTAGAGGAGAGCTAGCCTCTCTTTGGGTTTACCCAGTCTGGACCACCTCCACCTGGGAGATGGGCTGGGGGAAAGACATTAATGTTTGGAGCAGTGTGTATTAGTCAGCACTCATGTTTGCAAGGGTTAGAAATCCAGCTCCACCTACCTTAGGCAAATGTCTCCAGAACCCAAGGACAAGCAAGATGCAGCTGTGCTTCTGGATGGAACACTTGGAACCAACAGCTTGAGCTCCTTCTTAGGCACAGAACTAAGGAATTTATAGTCTTTTTCTCATTTGATTCTCACACTGGTGAGGGAAGTGAGGCTCAGAGCAGTTAGGTGACCTCCCAAGGTCACACAGATAAGTGGTGCTGCGGACCCCAAAGCCTGAGCTCTTAGTCACCAGGCACTGTTTCAGGGTATTTGTTAGCGTTGGCTAAACCGCTGTAACAAAGAGGCCCAAACAGAATGGTGCGCACACAAGTTTATTTCTGACTCCTGTTAAATAGTTTGGGATGGTCCCAGGTGAACAGGGGGGGCTTGGTCTGTGTTATGCACAGTTGTTTGGGGCACAGAGTCTGTGACACCTCCAACATGCGGCTTCTCAGGTCACTTTGGAGACACAGCGTGGTGGAGTACACACGGTGGAATTTTATGGAAGCGGCCCATTGCTTCCAACTTGAGCTCAGTTGGGTGGCTGGCTCCACGTAGGTGTGGGGGCTGCTGGGAAATCTGACTAGCTGTGTGCCAGGGGTAAAGGGAAGGACCAAAGGTGATGGGCAGCCTGAAGTGTCTGCCACACATGATAAGTATTCCCATCATTTCTTGCTCTTTTAGTCCTTGTTCATAAGTAGTTTTTCTACTCAGAGCCATAACATATATTCTAGTTTTATTTCTTTCATTTATCATAATCCTTTTTCTGTGTGGCTCCACTGAGTTTCCTAATGATCATGGTTATGGGCTGTGTACACGAATTGTTGGTCAGTTAACTTGTTCCAGTGTTTTTCAGATAATAAAACAGTAAACAGCTTTATGCAAAAAAAAAAAAAACCCTTCAGTACCATTGAATTATTTCCTTAAATTTGCAGGAGTAGGGATACCAAGTTGAATGAGTGAGCATTTTTATGGCTTTGGACACTGATGACCTTATTGCTTTCCTAAGGGCTGGCCGCCATCTACAGTGATGCTCACAGTGTTGCCAGCACTGGGTGCAATAGTTTTTTTGCTCATTTAGTTGTTGTGGAATGGTTCCTTAGTTTATTATGATAGCCTTTTCCAGGTCTTAACCCTTGAGTAGGAAGTTAGTGTGTGTGTGTGTGTGTATCGGGCTTAAGTCATACCTGCTGGAAATGTAGCTTTTTCTTTTGTCTTTGGGAGTGACAAGACGATTTATCCACTTAACAAAAACTTAGGGAGTACCTGTTACATGTCAGGCAGTGGTCCAGGCCCTGGGCGTATGATGAATCAAGAAGAGACAAAGACCCTGCCCTCACAGAACTTTATATTTTATGGGAAGACAGACACTGGTCAAGTAACACATGGATGGATGAGACTATTTTAGTTAGTGAGAAGTGCCAAGAGGAAAACAGGACTGAGTGATGGGGTGGTGGGCGGGGGCTATTCTAGTTTGCAGGTGATATTCAGAGAAAACCTGAGTCTTTTGTGTTAAGAAGGAGCCAGCCATATCGAAAGCAGAGGGAAGAACATTCCAGACTGAGGGGGGCAGCTCATGCAGAGGCCCCAGGGTAGGAATAAGAAGGGAGGGGTCAAGAAATAGCAGTCAGGACAGTCTGGTGGGAATGGGCAAAGAGAGACTGGTAAGTGACAAGACCAGCGACATCCACAGAGATCACATATGACTTTGCAGATGGGATAGAGAATTGAGATGTTTTCCAATGGCCACCAAAGGGCTCTAAGCAGGGGGAGGAAAATGATCTGGTTGCCATTTTGGAAGGATGACTAGGGAGAAAGAACTGCAGGGCAGAGACTGGAAAACTTTTCCCGCAAAAGACCAGATCACAAATACTTTAGGCCTCATGCCCCACATAGGGTCTCTATGGCAACTACTCAGCTCTGCCATTGTGGTGGGAAAACAGCCCTATAGATGGGACATACATGAACAGATGTGGTTTTGTTCCAAAATAAACATTTATTTACAAAAGCAGGTGGCCGGCAAGATTTGACTCAAGCGCCATCATTTGCTGATCTCCGCTGGAGGGGATTAAGAGCCCAGGCAGGGAGACCACCCAGAGGTCACTGGATTAAACCAGAGGAGACATGATGGTGGCTTGGGCCAGAGTAGTGGAGGCCGAAATTCGGAGAAGCAGATGGATGTGGGATGTGCTGTGGAGGTCGAGTGGACTTCAACTGGTCTGCCTGGGGAGCCCTCCAGTCTTTCACAGATGCCTCTGGGGAAGAGTCAGGAAAGTATGGAAAGTTCTAGGACTGTCGTCTTGGATGGGGGCAGGGATAACCAGGTGCTTGAAATGTGGTCTGGAGACCAAGTAACTTGTCTGAGTCATGCAGTTAAGGGGGGGTCCATGGCCAGGATTTGACTTCAGTCACAGCCATGAGGCTACACCTCCCAGCTCAGGCGAGGATTCTGTATCACCCTGTCCAATCTGCAGCTGACGCTTGGGGTTCTGTCCAGGCCGTTGGCTGGCAGGTGTACAGTCCCCACAGGACTTGGGGACCATACAGCCCCAAGCCGCACCACTTCCTGGCGGAATAACCTTGGGCGGGTCACCCTTACCTCAGAGCCTCAATTTTCCCAACTGTCAGCCAGGGTCAGCAGAGTCCCACCTCTGGCAGTGTTGGGAGGAGGGGAGCATCCAGTCCTAGGACTCGCTCACAAGATGGCAGACGGCTCTTGGTACCAAAAATTCTTCAAAGATGTCCCTCCTTCAGAGCCCCAGCTCCATCTTGCTGTCTTATATTTTTAAAGGGTCTTTCTGTGACTTTTGAATATCTCTGTTCTGGCTGATCCATTAGGTGTCAGTTTTTACTGTTAACTCAGTTCAGCTTTCTTCCCCAGTGTTGGGTGGGGGCGGAGGGGTCCTCCTTCATGAGGGTTCCAGCCGTCCCAGAGTCGAGCCTGGTCTTCTGTTCAACACCGCGTGCCAGGCCCCCAGCACGCTGCCAGGCACACAGGGGCTGAATGTAAGATCCTCCATTTGCTGTGACCCCCCCTCCCCCCGCCAAGGGAAGCCCTCATCAGCTCAGTGACTACTGTATCTTGTCCCTCCCCAGGACCTAGTCCAGTGCCTGGCACGCAGTAGGGGCTCAGTAAATGTAAGCAGGACTGTTGGAACTATATGTACAGTAACACTTAGGAGAAGCTTACCTGCTTGGGATCTTTCCTTTCTCTTTTCTGTGCCCCAAGGCATTCGGGGCTCACAGAGGTGGCCCGCCAGCTGTGGCTCCGGGACCCTGCTCTAGCCTCTGCCATCAAGGTGCAGGGGAATGCATCAGCACCATCTGGGAGCTTGACTGAAATGCAGACTCCCAGGCCCTGCCCCAGACCTACTGGGTGGGAGTCTCTGAGGGAGGAGGGGGCCCAGGAAGCTTCCTGGTGATTCTCATGCCCAGGAATGTTTGAACATGGCCCTCATTTCTCAGCCTGGGGGAAGTCATGGAGCCCTGTCAGAGATAGAACTGTGCACGTGATGCTTCATTGGTCTGACCCAGGCCAGCATTTATCATGCAATAGTCTCCCTTTTGGTGAGTGGCTTTGACAAAAGGAGCCATTGCTTAAGTTGGTCGGGGACCAGGCACTTCATCTGCTGTATGTGTCCGACCCAGCGGCTGGCTCATTCCTCAAGTGCCTTCCTCCAGCGCTGAGTCCATCCATTGCCTTGGACACAGTGAAATGACTTCTCCTTAACAGGCAGTCGGCTGCTTGAATCCCATCTGGGGCTGGTGATGTGGGACTCCTGAAAGGCTGATCCTTGGCCGGAGGAGTAGTGAGCTCCCCATCACAGGAGTCGTGCATGTAGAGGCTGGAAGATCAATGAGCAGGGATGCTCCAGGAAGAGCCCACCATTCAATGTGGGGTCAGACTGGGTGATTTTGAGGGTCCCTCTCAGTATTGCTATATAGCCCCGCCCCTCTCTTTTTAGCGCCCCCTTCTCCTTTCTCTTCCCCAGTGCCTCCTTATCACCACAATTTATGCCCAGCCTCAGGCTGAGAAGGAACAGGGATGAACAATAGCCATCATGGTAAAATGTAAAGACCAGGGACCTGGGGTCATACCCTACGGTGCTGAACTACTGAGGGTGACTTCTCAATAGTTGTGTGACTCGGGCATGCGTAGTGAACACTACCCTGTTGCCCTACCCACGTCCCTCTGGCTTAGCCATACGCTGGAGTCGGCTAGGACTAGCTCCCAAGAGTCAACTGGTAAATTTTCAGGAATTTTGTGAACATTTTCAGGAACATTGCAGGCCAATTGACATTACGTTGGTAGCTTGAAATTGGCCTTCATGGGAGTATTTATACCATAGGAATCAGCAAACATCACAAATCTAGACTCCTCCTCCTCCTCCCCAATCTGGAGAACCAGTTGAACATTGACCTCCATGCCACTGCTCTAGCTTGCTACATCAGTGAGAGGTGGTCAACTTCCAACTGCTGGTATATCTGCCTCTCCTTATGTGAGGGCTTTCTCCAAAACTTTAGAGCACTACTGTGTCCTTACAGAAGACAGGCTGGCAGTTATGTTTCGGGAATTAATGTTCCTGAGAGCATCCCTCAACCAATGACTGACAGGTGTGTAAATCCCTGGCTCCCTTTCCTCTTGGCTCAGAGGGCTCGGAGACGCGTTTCTCACTGACAAACAGTGTTTCCTGACGGGATTAAGCTGCAGGGCCCACACTGGAAGTGTCTTGAGAACAGGGTGCCTCTCTTCCCTAGGTCATGTCCCCACTTCTCTGCCGGTATTTCTCTCACCTCCCAAATCAACTACTTGTACTTGAATCCTTGCCTCATGTCTGCTTCTGGGGGAGCCCAAACTACCACTGCATATGACTTAACCTCTCTGGACTTCAGTTTCCTAATTTAGAAGTGGGGTGTTAACAATGGACTCAGGGAAGGGAAGGAAAAATAAGATAGAAACAGAGAGGCAAACCATAAGAGACTCTTAAATACAGAGGACAAACTGAGGGTTGCTGGAGGGAAGGTGAATGGAGGGATGGGGTAAATGGGTGATGGGCACTGAGGAGGGCACTTGTTGGGATGAGCGCTGGGTGTTATATGTAAGAGATGAATCACTGGGTTCTACTCCTGAAGCCAAGACTACACTGTATGTTAACTTGAATTTAAATTAAAAGGAAGGAAAGAAAAAAAAACCTGACTCACAGGCAGGTGTGAAGGTTACCTCAGCACAGGGGAAGGGTGAAGCTGACCCTGGGCAGAAACTGGTCTCCTTTGAAGTGCCTAGAACAGTGCCTGGAATATGCACAGGAAACAGGATTGACAATGCCTGCTACCTAGTAAGCATTCAGCAAGGGGTCCATCAGTGTCCCCTATCTGATTTGATTTTGGTTGCATCTCCTTAAGTCACAAGTGACCAACCCTACCAAAAACACGCTGAGGGATGCCTGGGTGGCTCAGTTGGTTAAGCCTCTGACTTCGGCTCAGCCCATGATCTCGCGGTTCGTGAGTTGGAGCCCCGTGTCAGGCATTGTGCTGACAGCTCAGAGCCTGGTGCCTGCTTCAGATTCTGTGTCTCCCCCGCTCTCTCTGCCCCTCCCCTGCTTGTGGTCTTTCCCTCTCTCAAAAACAAATAAGCATTAAAAAAAAAAAAAAAGCACATCGAAACATAGCTAGATGTAAGTAGCTTATGGACTGGAAGGAGTTGCTGCATGGACTAGAGACTAGGGACCCAGCAACACCAAGATGCTTTATATGTCTGCACATCTGTCACCTCTGTTGGTGTTTTTTTTTTTTTAAGTTTATTTATTTATTTTGAGCAAGAGAGTGGGGAGGGGCAGAGAGAGAAGGAGAGAGAGAATCCCAAGCAGGCTCCAAGCTGTCAGTGCAGAGTCTGACATGGGGTTCAATTCCATTAACTGTGAGATCATGATCTGAGCCGCAATCAAGAGTAGGACACTTAACTGACAGAGCCACCCAGGTGCCCACCTCTGTTGGTGTTAACATCTCTTGATAACTGGGCCTTATCTTATCCTACCACAGAAGAGCTCCTCTCATGAATGGGAATGAATGATAAAATAAAAAAACTTTGTGGCACTAAGCTGCTGATATTTGGGAATTTGTTGAACAACATAGCACAGTCATTAGTCTAACTAATCTAGAACCTTCCCTACACTATCTATAATTCTCTTAACTGCCTTACAAGGTAGGCGTTTGTATCCCCACTTAGAACATGGGAAAATAAAGTTTCAGAGAGGTTGAAGAGCTTTCCCAAGATCACCCATGCTGATAAGAGCCTGTTTCCTTGCCCCACAGTCCCGGGGGCTTAAGATGTAAATCAAGGCGCACCTGGGTGACTCAGTCGGTTAATCCTCCGACTTTGGCTCAGGTCATGATCTCACAGCTTGTGGGTTTGAGCCCTGTGTCGGGTTCTGTGCTGACAGCTCAGAGCCTGGAGCCTGCTTCGGATTCTGTATCTCCCTCTCCCTGCTGCTCCCCTTCTCCTTGCAAAAATAAATAGACATTAAAAAATTTATTTTAAAAATGTGTATCAGGATTGAGGGGGTGGTGCTTGAAGAAGGCAGCGTAACTGACAATTAGGATGATGTGGAAGTGAACGTGAATTTAGCCCCACCTCCTGCCAAAACTGCGTAATGTAACAGATCACACAATGAGTCCCGCGTCTGTTCAGGGTTTTCAAATGAGCTGTTCTGGAGCATTTGCTAAACACTCCGGATGTGTCTTCAAAGACCCCCTTCATATTTCATGCAGGCAGACAGAGCAGGATGATCATGCATGCTAATGCCTCTTCCTGGGAGTCGGGAGGACTTTTTAGTTCCTCATTAAAGCTGCGTGTGTATGTCTGAAGGAATGACGGCCAGCATCTGGACCAGATGTCAGGAGGGTCACAGCTGGGAGGGCCTCAGTTCTTGGCCAACTGGTTTCTTCCCAGTGAGGCTTCCTTGCAAGCTTCCCTTGCTCTCAGGATGAAATAAATGCTGGGTGTCTCCAGCACACCTCCTTTCTCATGAAAACGGCTTTTACCCCCCTTCTCATCCCTGCCATTTGGACCCCCTAGTGGGTTCCGGCCTCCATCTGCCATTGACTGATCTGACACCAAAGCCCTGAAACTATAGTACTCCAGCTCCCTGGCCACAGGTGATTGGCCCAGAGGCTGGCACATGATCCAAGCTGTGCCAATCAGAGCCCGTCATGGGATTTTGTACTTGGAAATGGCGAGAGTGTCAGTCCTTCCTTCTCTGTGGTGGAGAGACACTGTGAGTCACGAGGCTGGGGCTTGTAGGGAGCTGCATCTCCTGCCAACAGGAGAGAAGCTCATCCTCTGTGAGAAGGAAAAAATTGACAGAAGCAGAGCTGAAGAGTACCTAATGTGGAAATTCAAGTGCTCGGTTTCAGAAACTCATATAGACCCCTGCTGTCCTGGTTACTTTCCCTTGGATTATAGGCTAATGGTGCAGGGTGCTGCTTCTGGAGCCAGACCTTCCAGGTGCAAATCCTGGCTCGCCAACTAGGTGTGTGGCAGTGGTGTTCGTCATCCGTAAAATAGGATAAAAGGACAATAGCAACCTCATAGGGTGGTTATGAGAAAGCAAGGAGATTCAAGCAAAGTGCTTGGAATGGCACCTGGGAGGTATTAAATGCTTCCTAAATCTCTTCCCCTTCTCTCTCCCCTTCCTCCTAATAATTATGGTAACAATAACAATAAGGGTATTGTATCTTCTGCTACTACTAATTAGATACACTGTTATTTCCCCCCAGCTTTATCAAGATATAATTGACATATAACATTATATAAGTTTAACATATACAATGTGTAGATCTGATACACATATATTGCAGAAAGTGATTATATCATCAGCTAACACCTCCGTCATGTCACATAATTACCAGTTCTTTTTTGTGGTGAGAACACGTAAGATCTACTCTCTTAGCAACTTTAAAGTGTAGAATACAGTATTACTAACTATAAGCCCCATGGTCTATATTAGATCCCGAGAACATTTTGTCTTAAACCTGGAAGTTTGTACCTTGTTCCTAGTAGCTCCCCATTCCCCCCAGCCCCACAGCACCTGGTAACCAGGATAATATTATTATACATACCTAATAGTATGTTATTGTATCTAATAATAATTATAATCTAATAATATATTAATAAATGCTATTATTATATCTAATAATAACTGTTTATATCTAATAGTAATAACTAGACTAGTAATAGTAATAATTAAAGATTCTTCAGTATTCTACCAATAAATTGGGCTTCTATCACTTGCAACAAAAAGCACTTAGAGTCTCTTCAAAGGGCCCTTCAAAAGAAGTTGGTGGGGCTGATACTGGAGCCGATATGATATTATTACCTCTAATAATAGAAATGAGAATAGTATTTTATTTTATCTAATAATCTACCACTAATAATACTATTATATCAATTAATAACAATGTTATATCTAATAATAACAGTAACCATTAAAGTAGTAATAATAACAATTAAAGATTCTTCAGTAGCCTACCAATGAGTCACACTTCTAGCGCTTGCAACCAAAAAAACGCGGAGGGACTCTGGCGAGGTGACAGAATCCTTCAGAAGTTGGCGGGATGAGAATGGAACCAACTTGATCATTCATTGGCTGCAGGGTCTGACAGTCAAATGCGCTCCACCAATGACCGGAGGACTGACTGCTCCCTTTTGGACAGGAAATGAGCCCGGGGCCGTAGGTGGCCTCGGAAACAGGAAGAGGCGGGGCTTCTGCGTCAGCTGTGGGCGGGAGATAAGGTGGCTTTCCGGGGGGGGGCGGGCTAGAGAAGGTGGACCTGAAGCTCAGGCTTAAGCTCTGTGGGCCCAGGGAAATTCGAAACTGGCCCTTGAGGGCAAGGAGAGGCCGAAGGAAGAGGGATAGGGGGCAGTTTTAAAAAGCACGGGAATTTAGGACGCTTGGCCTGGGTGGCCACCAGACGACTACACCTGGCCCCTGCCCGCCGGAATCTTCGGCCTCAAGGGGGTCGAGTCACGCCTGCGCTCCACGTGGTGTCAGCAACATTACGGTGTCTAGGCTGCATCCTCGAAAGGGCCCGTAGTGCAGGTAGAGTGGGCCGAGGGCACACCCAGGACAGGGATGGGGGGTGGGGGGTGAGCCGCCTGCCCTTGCCCGGCCAGCTGTCGTCCGCCGGCTGCCTTCGCCCTCTGCAGGGCTGAGAAGAGGTGGGTGGCGGACCCTGAAGATTGCACTCCGTATCCCTCTATTCCCGTTTGCTTTTTTACTCTGGCTGGAGGCATCTACCCAGTGTTTAACGCCTGGGGTCACCGGAAGCCGCCGCGTAGCATCTCCCGGGAGGAGAACTGAAGAAAAAGATGAGAAGCTGATCCCACAGTATTGTTTGAGCTCTTGAATCCTGCTGTACCTGAACCCGAGCTCTACCCCCGGACTCTTAAAAGATAAGTGAAACAACGAATTCACTGTTCGCTGATTCCCGTTGCGGTGGAAAGAGACGTGGCGAATACCACCTCCAAAATGAGCAGTCAAGAGCCAGATGCCAGCTATATTTAAACATTTGAGATAGTCAGTTCGAAGCTTAAAAGGAAAAGAAAATCCCAGGACTGAACACTCTGAGCACACCTCGTGGACAATCACTCTGAACCAAGGGAGAGTGTGGACTGCCACGCGGCAGTCGGCAACATGAATCCGGAGGCAGCCCTGGGCCAGGTGGGGAAGGAGGGGCATGCACTTGACTGACAGCCAGGAATGGCAGCGGCGTAAATCAAGGCCCCAGGACTGGTACCAGTGTTTTTCCTTGGAGGGGGAAGTGCAGCGCCTGATTGATGAGAAGGGCTCAGCTTCAGTCCGAGGGACCCTGATTGTTCAGCAGTGTTTCGATTTATGCGGTGAGGTTCTTGTTGAAAACATGCTGGAAAAGACAAGTTAGGAAAACTAGGTTCTATTTTCCATTTGATTTCTGTACTAGCAACAGTTTCATTTGTTGAGGCCCTACAATGTGCTGGACACTGCTTGTTTGTTTCCTATGAGGCATTTACACCTTCCAACCAGGGCTGTCCTATACAGCTGTCCGTGTTGGGTACTGCACAACTCCAGGGGAAACTATTTGCAGCATAGTCTGTGACTAGCACATCTTGGAATTGTGCGGTGCAGCACCTTTGCTGCAGTGTGGGCTAGTTCTGTTTCCAACAAACTGTAAGTGAGGTGGTGTTATATTCCTTACATTTTTTTAAAATCAATCTTTCTTTCTTTCTTTCTTTCTTTCTTTCTTTCTTTCTCTTTCTTTCTTTTTATTTTAACTTGCTTTATTTTTTATTTTTTAAAAATTTACATCCAAATTAGTTAGCATGTAGTGCAACAATGATTTCAGGAGTAGATTCCTTAGTGCCCCTTACCCATTTAGCCCATCCCCCCCACAACCCCTCCAGTAACCCTCTGTTTGTTCTCCATACTTAAGAGGCTCTTATGTTTTTGTCCTCCTGTTTTTATATTATTTTTGCTTCCCTTCCCTTATGTTCATCTGTTTTGTATCTTAAAGTCCTCAGATGAGTTAGTCATATGATATTTGTCTTTTGCTAATTTTGCTTAGCATAATACCCTCCGGTTCCATCCACGTAGTGCACACGGAAAGATTTCATTCCTTTTGATTGCCGAGTAATACTCCATTGTAGATCTGTACCACATCTTCTCTATCCATTCATCCATCGATGGACATTTGGGCTCTTTCCATACTTAGTCTATGGTTGGTAGTGTTGCTATAAACATGGGGGTGCATGTGTCCCTTCAAAACAGCACACCTGTATACCTTGGATAAATGCCTAGTAGTGCAATTGCTGGGTCGTAGGGTAGTTGTTTTTAGTTTTTTGAGGAACCTCCATACTGTTTTCCAGAGTGGCTGCACCAGCTTGCATTCCCATAATCTTTATTTTTGAGAGACCTACAGAACCTGAGCAGGGGATGAGTAGAGAGAGAGAGGCAGACACAGTATCAGAAACAGGCTCCAGGCTCTGAGCTGTCAGCACAGAGCCCGACGCGGGGCTCAAACCCACAAGCTATGAGATCATGACCTGAGCCGAAGTTGGACGCCCAACCGACTGAGCCACCCGGGCGCCCCTCCCTTACATTTTTAAATAGATGAGGTAATAGAGTAGGCGACTTGCCCAACATAACCTAGGTAGTGGGTGGAAGAATTCTAACTCAAACCCAGGTCAAGTTAAGTGACTTTCCATTTTATCATTTAGCTCTGTCAGTTAAAATACCCACCAGGGTAAGTTCAGTTGCATCTATATTTTGGCCTTGGACTGTGGACCAGTGGTCTCATATTATTTGTCTTGACTCCTCAACTCTTAGCCCAGTACCCATATCCAGTGGGCATTTAGCACGTACTTGTTGAACTGGCAATAAATGGAGTGACAGGGCTCCATGAAGAAAAACCTTATCCAGGAGGCTGGACAGACGGAAAAAGATTTGGAGAGGAATGGGTGTTTTCTGGTTCCTGGTAGAGATAAATCCAGCAATATGTTTTGAAGCTGTTGATGAAAGGGCTGATTTCTGCAGACATCGCCAAACCTTGAGAACTTCCTGGGAGCCAGCCAGTGTCTTGATGGAACACACAGCTGGGCCTGTCTGGAGACTTGGTGGAGACTTGTTTATCACACTGGTGTATCCTTCGGTGCCCCAAAACACAATAGGAAACCAACAATGTGTGTGGAATAGGATTCAGAAAGAATCGTATCTTTGTTGCAAAATGCTTCCTTGAGAGGCTTAGCTGCTGGAAGATAGGGTGGGGATTGCAATTTAACTTGAAGATAGAAGAATCCATTTGTAAGGTACTGGAGGGATTTGCTATTTCTTTCTGGAATTGGCCTTCAGGTGGAGCCATGTTTGACCTATACACTATTTTAAGGAAATTTGAATTAAAAGCAAACATTTACATGGTAGAAGGGTTTACGTTAAAATCCTGATTTTGAGCTCTTCTTAAAAATCAGACCATGGGCACTAATCAGCTGGAGACAGAAGCAGCTGTCCCCTTTAGACAGAGCATGGGTTCCTCCGTTCCCCGCTACTTATTGTGTTATTATTATTATTGTGTTAGGCCCAGATGTCTTCCCTCATTTCTGCTAGTGACTAGTCCTTACAGACATTTAGTTTGGGAATCTTAATTTAGAGCCGAGGCTGGAAGTTCAGCCATTCTTGGTTGTTACTATAGCTTGGTTTTTTATAACCTAAAGAGGGAGTCACAAAGATTGAATAGTTTCTCTTTCCTTTTTGAAGACGAGGAAAGTACAAGTAGAGATTAAATCACTTATGTGGGGTCACAGGGCAGGACAGTGCTGGTCCTAGGGAGTCAAAGGCCTTTTTCCTTGTAGACCATGAGAACAGCTTCTACTCCCCTTTTTGACTTGGCCACAAGGGAACTCAGAGCCACATTTTCAGATCTAGTAACTGACCTTCTGATCTGTATATCTTTTCTACTTTCCATCCTGTTCTATTCCTGTCCTTACCTCTTATTCTCAATTATTTTCCTCCAAGTTCTGATTTTAAATTTATATTTAATAATTTTGTGATACATATTCAAGAGTAGACTCTTAGGGCAGTCTACTGTGAGTTCTGTGTGGGTAGTGAATGAATAAATAAACTGTAATGAATTTTAAAATTCCAAGAAGGGTCTGAGTCACAGCAGACTTCATGCTGGATGAATGTCCTAGACTCAGACTGTGGCTCCCTTGTAACCAATTGAAAGTTTTTTCTTTCTTTCTTTGCTTTTTCTTTGCTAGCTTTTTACCGGCAACACATTTTGCTTTCCTGGCATTGAAGTGGCCCAGGCTGATAGCTTTGGCCTTGAGTGGCTCTGAGGGTTTGGTCTGGTGTCAGGATGTCAGGAGGGGTCTGGCAGACCCCATCCTCAGGCTGTGAGGGTGGAGGTAGAGTGGGGGGCAGCTTTACTACCTGCCTGGTCTGGGTCTTGGTTGGAGAAAGGTTTCTAAGCTCTTCTGACTTCACCTCTGTCTCCTGCAGTTCAAGCGATGCGGCCATCCCTGCAGAGATCTGGAGAGAAAATTCCCAGCCAGGAGTTTCTGGCTTGTTTGATTTTGAGCTTGTTCCCTCACATCCCCTTCTCCATCTCATCCCCCCTGGTCCTTGGACATTTTTTTAAAGAAACAGTTGCAAGGCGAAGTCAAATCCAAAAATTCAGAGCAGACAGGCCACTTTAATTTATTTTGGGCATTTCAAGGTAGGGAAGCGAGCTCATGTTTTTTGAGCTCTTCTTCTGCACCAGCCATCGTATTGCATTCTTAGCGTGGGTGCCTGGTTCTCTTTGACTTCAGAATAAGTTAGAAATGGATTAGCAGACCCTGCATGCTGTGATCCTGGCCGACTTCTGTAACCGCATCTCCCTTCTTTGCTTCCTCCAGCCTAGCTGGCCTCACCTCACCCCCTCAGTACCTGTCCAGTGCTTCCCAGCCTTTCTGTGTTTGCACGTGCTGCTGCTGTCTGTACTGGGAAACCTTATCCCTCCCGGTCTTTGCTTGGCTGCCTCTTTCACACCCCAGATCTCGGCTGAAGTATCCTTTGAGACTTTCTCTGATGCTCACGTAGATGATTATCTCACAGAAGCCTCCTTCTTCCTTCACAGCACTCTTCAACACTTTAAGACTGTTTGTCTGTGATTTTTTACCAATATGGTCCTTTTATTATACCATAAGTCTGTTTCTTGCATCATATTGTAAGTTTCGTGAAGGTGGAATCATGTGTGGAGTCATGTCCTGCTCTATGCCCATGTGCCTAACACATAGCAGGTGTTCATTAAAAAATGTGCTGAATGAAGGGACCGTTTGGGTGTCATCATTGTTGTAATTATTATTAACAGCTACTACTTATCGGGCACTGACTGTGCCAGGCCCTGTGCTGATGTTTTATACTTAGCATCTCATTTAATTCCCACAGTGATCCCCGGGGAGGGGGTGTGTGGATCACGTTATCCCCATTCTTCAGGAGAGGAAACTGAGGTTCAGGTCCTTTTCTCAAGGCCACCCAGCTAGTTAGTATAGAGCTGGGATTTGAACTCAGGTTTTCCAGTGCCAAAGCTGTGATGCCTTCACTCTGCTGCTGTGTTCCTTTCCAGAGGAGGAGTCCGCCACTGTGCGGACTTATGTGTAAAATTCTCTGAGACATATGAGTGCTGTGGGGATGAAGGGGGTGGGCTAGCCGGGGCGGGGGGAAGACCCTTTAGGCATCAGGTAGGCAGAAAGGCCGAGGGGGAGATGGGAGAAGGGATTTTGTACATGTAGCAGCTGTGCTCGCAAGACAAGCAGCTGAGGGCTGGGCTGCGGTTGGCTTCACATCAGCTCTCTTAGCTCAGGCTACTGTGACAAAATACCATAGACTAGGGGCTTAAATAGGAGGCATTTATTGCTTATAGCTCTGGAGCCTGGAAGTCCAAGATCAGGGCAGCAGTGTGGTCAGGTGCTAGTGAAAGTTCTTGTCCTGGCTTGCAAATGGCAGCCTTCTTCCTGTGGAGAGACCAAGAGAAAGGGAGAGAGATGTCTTCCTCTTATAAGGACACGGTCCTTTATTTTTTATTTATTTTTATTTTTTAAATGTTTATTTTTGAGAGACAGAGACAGAGTGTGAGCAGGAGAGGGGAGAGCGAGGGAGATACAGAACCTGAAGCAGGATCCAGGCCCTGACCTGTCAGCACAGAGCCCGACGCAGGGCTGCAACTCGCGAATTGCGAGATCGTGACCTGAGCCGGAGTCGGACCGTAACTGACTGAGCCACTCAGGCGCCCCAGGACATGGTCCTTTTTGATTAGGGCCCACCTTTGTGACTTCATTAACCTTAATTACTTCCTAAATTATCTTTCCAGATACAGTCACATTGGAGATTAGGGCTTCAGAATATGAATTTTGTGAGAACATAATTCAGTCCATAGCAAGACCATAGAGGGCTTTTGGGAGCCCAGGCTTTGGGAGCAAACATAGCTTCAAACCCTGCCTGGACATTTCCTAGCTGTTGGATTCTATTTTTCCGAATCTCTGTTTCCCTCACTATGATTCAGGGATATCACAATCTGCCCTGCCTGCTTTATAGAACACTAAGGAGCCAATGATATAACATATGTGAAAATGCTGTTCTTTTTATCTGCATTCCTTATTGTCATTATCACTGTTCTTGAGCAGGCAAACTGTGATTTCTCTCTCTCTCTTTTCTTCCCACCCTTGAGTTGTTTGAAAGTTATTTTTAAAAGTCTTTGAAATGTCCTTTTCTGTATTTGCCAAAAGCAGAATGGAAATTGATAGCATTGTCACTGCCGGAGTCCCCCTCCCTCCGGCTGCCCGGCTGGGGGAACAACTCTGGGAAGAGGTGGAGGTTTCTGTTGAGGCAGCTGGTTTGTTACTGTGCAAGTGTTTTCTGTGAGTGCCGATCAGCTCTCTTATGCAATTTCTCCTTTTCTTGTTCCTCCTCTTTTCCTGCCAGTGTTGGGGCCTCTGTGTGGCCTCTGGATTCAGAAATCCAGGCAGCAGGAGTTTGGACCCCCATTGGGCCATGTCCACCTGAAAAACCCTCCAAAAGCTTCCTTTCAACTTAAAATAACATCCACATTCTTTAGGGGGACCATGGGCCCTGTCACTTTCCCCTCCTTTATTCATCCCTACTCACGTGGCCTTTCTCAACTCGTATGTCCACATTCTTTCCACCCCAGGGCCTTTGCACGGGCTTTCCTCTCTGTCCGGAACTCACTCACCTTTTGTCATGGTTGTCTCCTTCACTGACATGTCTGTCTAAGTGTGATCTTCCTAGAGGTCCCTTCCCTGACCCCCAGTTGAAGATAAATCCCCTTTGCTATTGTGTCATGCACATAAGCTCAGTTAGGGTTGCTGGAGAAAAATAGGGTGCCCAGGCAAGTTTAAATTTTGGATTAACATGAAAAATTTTCTGGAATTGCATGGGATTTTTATTGATTGAAAATTAGAATTTCTTTTTTTTTTTTTTAATTTTTTTTTAACGTTTATTTATTTTTGAGACAGAGAGAGACAGAGCATGAACAGGGGAGGGGCAGAGAGAGAGGGAGACACAGAATCTGAAACAGGCTCCAGGCTCTGAGCTGTCAGCACAGAGCCTGACGCGGGGCTTGAACTCATGGACCGTGAGATCATGACCTGAGCCGAAGCCGGATGCCTAAGCGACTGAGCCACCCAGGCGCCCTGAAAATTTGAATTTCAAATTTAACTGGATCACCTGTATTTTCTTTGCCCAGTCTGGCAGCCCTGCCCTCAAAGACACATGTTGAATGAATGAATGTGAAGCTCTTAGCACAGAGCCTGGCACCCAGTAGGCTCGGAGTACAGAAGTACACGTTCGCGGTCACCTTCCTCCTCCTCATCTAATTGCCTCTCGGAACTCCAGTCTCCTGCTCCCTTTGGCTCTTTGGAGACAGGCAAGAAAATGTTTCCTACCAGAGGGCCATCACCTGGCTCCTTAGAAGAGCATAAAATATTCTCTGCCGCAGTTTTGGAATCCGATTGCGGTGCTGTTTGGCAGGGAAACGCAGTGAGTTATCACAGAGCGTTCCCTCCAGCGCTGGGTCATGCAAATATTTATTGCGAGCGTTAAATAATAAATGGAACAGCCTGCCCAATGGTAAATCTGTCATGTTTGGTTTCAGCCAGAAGTTGTGACGGCTCTGGAATTGCTGCCCGTTCCACTGCCTCCGCCTGCCCTCCACAGGCGCAAGGCAAACATGCGAGCTCTCCGATTAGACAGCTGGATGCCAGAGGGGGCAGCGGAAGATTCTCAGCCAGGTGTGCAAGCTGGCAGGTAAGGCTGGGCTGCGGCCCAGGAACCAGAGCTGACGAGACGCTGGGCAGGCCCGGGCCCTTGCGGACACGCTGCTGCCACCGTCCCCGCGGGGCACCGTCTCGTGGTCCCCATCTTGAGTGATCTTGCAATATCCCCCCTGATGCTCGTGTCAGCTCCACTCCGGCTGACCGGCCAGAGCTGGCCAGTTTTTGAAAGGACTTGTCTTTCCACCCTCTTTTCTAGTCCGAGCGGTGGGTGAGGAGAGGAGTGAGACCTTGTGTCAGATGATCAGATGCAGGAGTGTGTCCTGAGCCCCCGTATGCACTGTGGGACCCTGTACATATCCTGCCCTTTAAACCTGGTGTCACAGCGTCGACATCAAACATGTGGGTTCTTGAGCCAGAAACATCTGAGTTGGAATCCTCCCTCTGCACTTAGACATTGTACAGCCTCGGGCGAGCCGTGTGACGTTCTGGAGCCTCTGTTTCTTGAGCTGTAAGGTGGGGAAAGGATGGTGCTTACCACCTGGGGTTGTTTTGAGCCTTCAGTAAGATCACGCACGTGAAAGGCTTAGTCCTGTGCCTGGGACCTCGCGAGTTGTTGCCGATGCTGGCTCTGGTGGTGAATGAGGATCCGGAGAGAAAGGGACCCTGCCCAGATTCACAGACAGGGCTGCCTTGGTCATGCGGCATGCATAAGTCCCATCTTGGGAGTATGAGGTGAATGGTCACTGAGTGGTGGAATTTGGGCTCCAACCTGGCATTTTATGGCTCCAAAAATAATGCTCTTTTTCCTACCCCAGATCTGCCCTCTTGTGGGATGGTGGGTACTGTGGCCCATGCGCTGACCCCAGCCCTCATGGCTTGAGATTGGTGGTGTCCTTGCAGTGGTCGGGGGTGTATTTGGAACCCTGGGTGGGGCTGCACAGAAGAGGGATACCGCTTAGGACATGTGTGGCTTGCAGCTCCTAAGAACCCAATTTGAAGAGGCTTAGACAATAATGGAATTACTGTGTCACAGACGGAGACGCTATGGCTGGTGCACTTGTGGCCTAGCTGTGTACTGGTGGATCCAGCCTCTTTCCCCCTTTCTGCTCCTTCTGCTACTTGCGGCAGGTGGCTCTTGTCCTCCTGGTCTCGAGATGATGCCGAAAGAGAAGCGGGCCCAGCTCTTCCACTTGGGACCCGCTTCTGGGGTCACTGTCCCAGAAGCTCTCAGCTCACTTCTCCGTGAGTCTCATTGGTCAGAACTGCGATGCCCTTTTTCTAGGCAGTCACTGGCACGGAAGATGGAATTTACCACGATTGACTTAGACCAGCAGTTTTCGAAGTGTGAAAGTGTGGTCCCCAGGCCAACATCATCAGCCTCACCTGGGAGCTTGTTAGGAATTCAAATTCTTTGGCCTCAGCCCAGCAACTCTGACATGAGGCCCACAATCTGTGCTTGAATAAACCCCTCAGATGATTCTGATGGACACTAAGTTTGAAAACCTCTGGCTTGAGCCAGGGATCTTTTCCTGTGGAGAGCTGGCTAGTACCTATTTTAGCCTAGTAACCACCCAGTCACTGGAGTAGCTGCTCACCCCTGCTGTCGTTATGTGAAAGCAACCGTGTATGATACCTGCCTGAACAAGCCTACTTATGGACACTGGGATTTGAATTTCATGTAAGTCTTACATTGTAGGAAATATCGTTAGGGTTTTAATCTTTTCTAGCCACTCAAACATGTAAAAGTCATTTTCAGCTGCCGGGCCACACAGAAGCAGATGGCCGTCCAGGTTTAGCCCACAGGCCGTGGTTTACCAACCCTGGTGAAGACTGATGGAGATCCGTCTTCTGAAAGTGGCGAGGGCCCTGCTTCTCGTGAAATGCAGAGAGCCCCAGCTCCTGAAGGGGGCTGGAATTTGGGGCACATCGCTCTTGTATGTTCACCGGCACTGTTTGCCGGAGGAGCTCCCCAATGTGTCTTGCTTTTAAAGTCTTGACTTCGTTCTATTTCTTAGGCAGAGTCTTCGTCTGTTTGCTGAAGGCAGTCTTCACTGCCCTGAAAAGCCTGGATGTAATTCATTCTTGTACCTCAAACTCCATCTCCTGGTCCCTGGTGGCATCAGAGCCTGGGAATGTAACAGTACATGCGTCCAGGACGCTGTTTCACGCTTCTTACACATTCTTCGTGGTCCTGTAAGATGGAAGTCTTACCGCCCTGTTGTAGGTGGGGAAATGGAGCAACCAGCTGTGCAGGAGTCCGAGGCCCAGCATCTAGAGCCACATTGCACTTCCCCACGTCTTCTACTTCACACCGGTTCTTGGGGCTACTCCCTGGAAGGTTCCACAGTCCCCCCGTCTGGCCGCCCGCCTCCCTCTTTCCTTAGGAGAAGACAGTAATCCTGATAATGGCATCAATGATGACAAATAGCCAACGTGGGATTAAGAGCTTACTGCCTTCCAGATGCCATCCTAAGCACTTCATGTACATTACTTCTTTGAACATATGGCCCCCTTGTAGGTGAAGAAACTGAGGCACGGAGAGGTGAAGGAAGCCATGGTCACCACTAGGAAGTGGTTGCCTGACCCTGGGCCCCAGAGCCCAAGACTGGTTAATTACTAGAAGGAGGCCCATCATTAAAACAGAATCGAAATGATTATACAGAACACCTTAACTCTGCCATTCCTCATTCACCCCCTGCTTCAAGTCTTTTGAACTTGAACATAACGGTTTAGTTTTGCTTTTGTTGCCTTCTGATTGGCTAGTTGAAATATAATACCTTTTGTTGAAGACACATACCTTTAAGTTTTAGAACCAGCTACCTATAGCCCTCTATAAATACGATGACGAGCAGGAAAAGCAGACACTTGGTTGTTTTCCTCTCCGGTATCGAGAATAGAGAATTTAAGCTTCTACGATTTGGCGTGTGCTGTGGACTGAATTCATATGTTGGAGCATTAACCCCCAGTATGAGGGTATTTGGAGGTGGGCCTTTGGAAAGTAATGAGGTTTAGGTAAGGTCTTGATGCTAGGGCCCTCCTAAGGGGATTAGTGCTCTGATAATAGGATGGGAGACCAGAACCCGCTCTTTCTCTGCCACATGAGGACATAGTGATGAGGTGGCTGTCTGCAAGCCGGGATGAGAGCTCACCCCAGAACCTGGCCGTGCAGGCGCCTCCAGACTCTGGCCTCCAGAACTGTGGGAAGATCAAGCTCTGGTGTTGACACCAGTCTGTGCTATTTTATTACAGCAGAGCCCAAGATGAGTAAGATCACGGGAGTCTGGTCCTGGCCTGCTGGGAGTACGCAACCTCTCAGAATAAAGGGTGAAAGGCGACAGCCTCGAAGCTGCTCAGTTCTGTGCCTTCCGCCCCTCGTCATCGCCAGCCTCTCCAGGATGTGGGCGCACCTGGTGCAGAGCTGAGAAGGGTTGGGATCCGTGAGAGGAGCCTTGGGAAGTCAGAGCAAACGGGGATAGTAGCTGTCTCTCTAGCGGTTACTGCACTTGAGGGGTGACGCTACAGGGACCAGGAGACTCGGGTCCGAGCACATGAGTGTTTTCTCCTTTAACAAGATGTCTGCAAGTGGGGGCTTCGGGATTGTTCCTGTGGCTCTGGTTCGCATCCCTGAGAGTCTCCTGGCCTCCCTCTCCAGGCCCCGGGATGGCTCTCACTTCGTGTCCTCATCTGATGAGGTCAACAGGCAGGCCTGGGAGGGGGTGGGGTGTGTGGAGGTTCAGATTGCCTCTCCTCGTATGAGTTATTTGCTGCATTAACGAATTACTCCAAAATTCAGCGTCTTTAAAGGACATTCATTATCTGTGGCCAGAAGTCAGAAGCATTTCAGCCGGGTGGTTCTTGTTCAGGGTTTCTTGAGAGGTTTCAGTCAAAACGTTGGCCGGAGCTGTGATCTTCTGGAGGCTTGACCGGGGCAAGAGGATCTGCTCCAAGATGCCTCACACAGATGGCTGGCACGTTGGTGCTGGCTGTCGGCTGTGGGCCTCTCCACAGGGCTGCCTGGGGGTCCTCGCAATGTGGCAGCCACGTCCCCAGGGTGAGTGATTGGGAAAGCACACGGGGGAAGCCGCAGGGCCTTTCATGTTCTAATCTTGGAAGCCATATGTTGTCACTTCTGTGTCCTATTCGTTACAAATGAGTCACTAAATTGAGCTCACACTCAAGAGAAGGGTTCCATCTTTTGAAGGGAGGAGTATTGAGGAAATTGTGTACATATATTAAAACCGTTGCACTCCTTATCAACCTGTTATCAGAGAGGAAGATCTTTCCCAGGGGGCCCCTCCCTCTGATGCCCCCTACATCTCAGTGGCTCGTTCTGGGTTCCATGTGCCCCTCCCACCTTCCCCCCCAAGGGACTGATCCATCTTTCCTGAGAGAAGGATCTCTGAACGGAACTGTTAATTAGAAGAATTGGGGTGGGGAAGATGGCTTTGGGTGCCTGTTGACAGCGTGTGCTGCAGTATTTTATACACTTCATCTCTAACAACCTTGCAGAACTATGATTAATGCCCATAATTTGCAAATAAAGAAACTGTGGTTCAGAGAAGTAATCCCCCTAAGGTCACACAGCACGTAAGATGGGAGAACTCCAGTCCATCTAGCTCCAAAGCTTACATTCTTCTTTCTGTAGCCTTCCCGTCAAAACAGTATTTCTTAGCTGCAGGGAGGCAACGGGGATTATGGCCCACAGACAGCATTTGGTGATGTTTAGAGGCATTTCTCGTTGTCACAACTGGAAGTGCTATTGGGTAGAAGGCAGGGATGCTCCTCACCATCCTGTTGACCTCAGTGTGAGTAGTGCCAAGTATGAGAACCCCTGTATTAGGACCAGTTCTTTGAGGACAAGGACCATGCTTTCTTTGTCCCTTCTGAGTCCTCTCTGCTCAGCCTGATCCTGGCACGTTGTAAGTGTTCAGTAAATACTGAGTAGATGAACAAATGTGCCGTCCCGAATCCCAGATTCAAAGAGTCACAGACTTGGAAAACTGGGGGGTTTTGGGGTGTGGAGAGGATCACTGCTGCTCCCAGTGGACTCACCCAAGCCCCCAGCTTCCACTCGTTGTAAGAGGCCTAGCAGAGGCATGGTCCTCCTGCATTTGAACTTGGTCTGACATATTCCCCCATATGTGAAGGGGGCTAACTGTTGGATGGTGGTCAAGGTTGGTCACCAGTTCATCTCTGAAATCATGGAAGTAGAGGGCACAAACACAGACACACTTCTCTGAATCTACCCGTTTCTAAATGGACTAGCCCCTGGGGAGGAAACACAGTAATTTCTTTCTCACTGCCCTTCATTCCAAGCTCTGCTCTTTGTAGGCAGTTGCTGGTGCTTCAGGGCAAAGATAATGAAAGTTCTTTCATGTATCAGACTCCTTTCCCCAGGAGACAGAGCCCCGGCATCAGCCAGAGCAGAAGGCCTGGGCTCTGGGAGCCTGGTTTGGAGGCCAGGAGGTCCGTGCACGTGCTTTCTTGGGAACGGGCTGGGGACTTGCAGTGATCACTAATTATCTCACAATTGACATTTCAGTGCCCGCCGGCTTCTTCTTCGGATGTTTCTGTATCATGTCAGGTTATGAGAAAAAGCAGTAGTCTGTAATGGCTAGGCAAGCCCATTTTCTTTTTTTCTAAAGGTCAGTTTTTACAGCAAGGAAAGAGCCTTGAATTTACTCTAAGTGTATACCATTAGGCAGAAAATTCATAGTATCTTCACACTTAGGAGTTACTATCTCCATTTTGCAGTTGAGAAAACCAAGGCTCAGAGAGGTTAAGTGGCTTGCCAGAGATTTCCTGGACTTTAAGTGGTAGAGTGGGCGTTCGGAGCCAGGACTGTCTGTCCACCCCTCCCCACACCCTTGCAATCTCCAAGTCCACAGTTTATTCCCTCTGCCATGCCCTTGTGGCGACCTGGACCCCGTCTTCAAAGCCTTGGAAGTGCTGTCGATGGAACGTTTGTGTCCCTCCCCAAAAGGCGTTTGTTTTGATGGTTTTAGGAGGTGAGGTCTTTGGGAGGAGAGTGGGTCACGAGGGTGCAGTCCTCATGGGTGGGGTTAGTGCCCTTCTAAAAGAGGCCTTGGGGAACTCCCTCAGCACTTCTTGCCATTGAGGTTCTGTTTTACAGATAAGGAAGCTTAGATCCGGGAGGTTAGCTTGGAAGAAGTCACAGAGAGTGACCAAGTTGGGGTTTAGCCCCAGACATCTGCCTCCAAAGCCCACGTTCTCAGCCGCACTCCAGACACACTGTGACAGGCTGCCTCTCTCCTTCCACCGTCAGTGGGGATGGCAGGCAAGGGGCTGCAGGCAGGGCGGGGCAAGTCTGATAAACAGGATCAGACTTACTAACTGGGTGCTTCTCAGATGAGTGTCGTGCTGTGCGGGCATGGACAGAATGCAGCTGGGGGGAGCAGCACCTTTACTCTGGGGGTACCTGCCCTCAGGGTCACTGCCGTGGGCCTTCCAGACTGAGTGCTCACTTAGTCACGCACCTGCTTAACTCTGAACACCGGCACTAATGGTGTGTGGTCGTCTAAACCTTGATTTGTAGGGGTGCCTGGGTGGCTCAGTCGGTTAAGCTTCCCACTTCAGCTCAGGTCACAATCTCATGGCTCTTGAGTTCGAGCCCCGCATCTGGCTCTGTGCTGACAGCTCAGAGCCTGGACCCTGCTTCAGATTCTGTGTCGCTGTCTGTCTCTACCCCTCCCCTGCTTGTGCTCTGTGGCTCTCTCTCTCTCCCCGTCTCTCTCAAAAATAAATTAACATTAAAAATTTTTTTAAAACCTTAATTTATAACTGCTTAGCAACTGTCCAGGTTTACAGATCTGGTCATCATGAGCTGTAGCCAGAAAGGCTTCCTTGACCGTACATCAGTTTTCAAACCCTAAATGTCAACTGATGTTGGAAAAAGGAAGACTAAACAGTGAAGGCATCAGGAGAGATCCTCAAGTGGAATTATGTGTCTGTCGCAGACAACCCACATGTCTTGGGGGCCTTTTACTGCCGTATTCCCCCGTAGCATTGGGGAAAGCCTTTTGTACCAGCCCGTGAAAATCCGCATTTCTTTACCCTTCTCACTCACATTCGACAAGGTTTACCTGAGTAGCTCTGCCTCTTCAAGAATCACTTCCTCGTGCTTTGGCTTCTTTTTGTCCTGCACAGGCACAAGATCTTCAAGGATGGGTTGGTGTTTTTCTCCTTTCTGCAGCCCGCACTCGCCGCTCACTTGCTGTTGGTTGGCTGGCCAAGGGCCAGGATTGTTGTTGTAGAGGGTTGTTGTTGTTGCAGTTGCTTTGTTGAATAACTAGGTATCACCAGCACTCAAGACAATTGGTTTAAACACCCAGGTCAAAGCCAAGAGTTCTGAACATGACGCATTCTGTCTGAAGATCGGCAACAAGTTCTGCTTGAGAGGATATTGGACGCCACCATCTCCTGAGTTGTCTTTGTCTTTCAGCCATTGACCTTACCATCTTCATATGAACTTTGGCCTGGCAGAGTGCTGGCATGGTATTGGGTGGGGGGGAAGGTGGGGGCTGGTGGTGGAATTTAAGAGTGAAGGCCAGTCTGTAAGCTATAGCCTCTCTCCAGCACCTACCCTGAGAAGTATCAGGCAGATTGCAAGGAGTTAAGTCATGTGGTGTCAACTCTTGCTAAGGTATTAGTCATGTTACAACACACATATGTCGCAGATCGACATATTGTATACCTTAAATTCATACAATGTTATATGTCAGGTGTATGTCAGTACAGTAATTACATATGACCGGAATAGAAAGAGTTCAGTAAGATGGCAATTGTGAAGGCAAATTTGGGGTTCCACTACCAAACTGCCCTTTCTCCCAGAAACATCATCTCCCTTGTCATGCAAATCTCCATCAACTAATGAAAATGGCCACAGCTCCATGGCTGCAAATCTGACTTTTCTGTCCAGGTGAACTACTCTTTTTTTTTTTTTTTTTAATGTTTTTAATGTTTATTTATTTGAAAAAGAGAGAGAGAGAGAGTACAAGTGAGCACAGGCAGGATTGGGGGAGGGGCAGAGAGAGAGGGAGACACAGAACATGAAGCAGGCTTCAGGTTCTGAGCTCTCAGCACAGAGCCAGATGCGGGGCTCAAACTCATGCACTGCGAGATCATGACCTGAGCTGAAGTCAGACGCTTAACCAACTGAGCTACCCAGGTGCCCTTTAGGTGAACTATTCTTAAAAAGACCCCACGCAAATCTAGAAAGATTAGGAATAGGTCAAATAATTTATTTTCTTGAAACAAGGTTACTGAAGCATAAGACACATGAGTGATAATAAACGTGTATTTTTCACATTGGTCGCCTCGCCCCTGCTTTCTCATTAATGCTTTTCCTCAGCCTCTTCCCTCAGACTCTGCAAGAGTCCTTCTCTGGGTTGTTAATGGGAGACGTGGATGGAAGAGAGAGCTGGCTTTTGTCTCCTCAAGACCTGATCACACCTCTTTCCTCTGTTGTGGAATATCTGAACATCCAGTGACTACCACATGGCCAGCTGGCAGGGAAGCTCAGTTTTCCTCTGGCTCTCCTGGGACTCTGATTTGTAGACTGGGCTGAGATCAGATAGCCCTTGGGATCCAGGTGGGCAGGGCCTGGCTCCCTGGGCTGCTGGCAGGTGCCATCTGGCTGTCCTGGGGTTGCCTAGGGAAGTGGTTCCCACCTTGATAGTGTCTGAGGGAAGAGAAGGCGGAGGGCTAGGCAGTTGTCAGGCTGGGAGTTGGTGGGGATGGGAGCAGGAGCAGAGTGTGCCAGGGAGGGCGTGGCCAGCTGCTCTCAGGGCTCCCGGCGCCTCTGCCGAGAGGCTGTGTCCAGACAGCCTCTGTCTGTCCCTTCCTCCTCTTCCGCCATAATCCCCATTGTGCATCTCCCTGGCCTGAGACTCCCACAGGTGATTCAGGGATGTGGTGTTGATCCGAGTCTAGATTGGTTGTGTGCATGGTAATGGGTGTCATTCAAGGATGAAAAGCAGCTCGTCTTAGTCTGAGTGAGCCACCGTAACAGAATACTGTAGACTGGGCACCTTCAACAGACGTTGATTTCTTACAGTTCTGTGGTCTGGAAGTCTAAGATTCAGGTGTCGGCCAATTTGATTCTTGGTGAGGACTCTTCTTGGCTTGTGGATGGCCACCTTCTCCTTGTGTGTTCACATGACTAAGAGAGAGAGCTCTCTTCTTCTTACAAGGTTATTAATCCCATCATGGGGCCCTCCTTCATGACCTCATCTAATCCTGATCTCCAGCAGCCTCCGCTCCTAATATTATAACATTGGGAGTTAGGGCTTTAACATACGAATTTTATGGAGGGGGCACATTTAGTCCCTAACCCAGATCCTTAACTCAGCCCTGCCTCATGTGCAAGGAGCTGTCAGTCTTGCTGGGAGCTTTTATGTCTTAATGCGTATGAGGGAAGCTTCCTAAAATAGGCACCCAGGAGTTGTGGGCCCTGCAGAGAACATTTGATCCAAGCCTGAGACCTCAGGCTGTCAGAAACCAGAGGCCAAGGTCCGGGAGGGAGGCAGGAATCCAGGGGGAGCCACCAGGGAGGCTGGCCTCCAATGGAGCCTGGAGGAATGATAGGGCTTGGGTGTATGAAGACGTTGGATGTATGTATGTGGGCTGGAAGGGCCCAGGTAAGGCCTGGGGTGGGGGTGGGGGTGGAGATGTAGAAGTTGGTTTGGGTGAAGGCACAGTGAGTGAAGTAGGGACCCACTGGGTGGGGATGGGAACTTGAATGCTTTCCTGTACCTGGCTTATCTCCCAGACACATGTTCTCCATCCACGTGGGCTTTGGATGTGTTCAAGAGCAGAGGAATTAAAGCCAGGGGCTGGGGCTGGCATCCTGCTTGTCTTTTTCAGCTATGTCACCTGGGGCGAGCCACCAGGTTATCAGAGCCTTTAGCTTTTCATTAGGCAAATGGAGGAAACGGCCTGTATGCCCCACATGGCTCCTGTGAAGGTCTGGGGTGATGAGAGATGAGAAGGTGCCTTGTAACCAGTGAAGACATTCAGCTGCACCTTCTGAGCATCAGAACCAATTGTTGGGGGTCCACAGAAGAGTTGGGGGTCGTGGACAGACTGGGCTTACAGGTTCGTGGCTGGAGCCCCCAGGCCTCTTCTGCCCTTTGCCTCCTCTGAGCAGGAGTGAGTAATGCTCACTTCACCCCAGGATTGGTCAAGTCATTCGCTGGTCCTTTTGCCTCTCTGGGACATCTGCTGATCCTGGCATACGTGGAGCTATTTTGTGGGTGCTGTATTCTCTCTTTAGGGGCCCATGGGAGGCACCGATGGGTCCTTGCCCTCCCTCTGGCAGTCCTCCTGACATGGGACAGTGAGGAGTATACTGTTTGTCCATCAAGTCTTGTCTGTCCATCCCATCTATCTGTTCATCTACCTACCATCTTCAGACATAGGGTATTTTAGGAAGGGACTCCCTTTTTTTAAATGTTAATTTATTATTTATTTATTTATTTAGAGAGAGAGTGCACATGAGTGGAGGAGGGGCACAGAGCGAGGGAGAGAGAGAATCCAATGCAGGGCTTGATCTCATAAATTGTGAGATCGTGACCTGAGCTGAAATCAAGAGACGCTTAACCGACTGGCCACCCAGGCGCCCCGGCTAAGTGTCAAGGGACTCCCTTTTTGCATGCAAGGAGACTGAACCTGAAAGGGGAACTATTTCTCAGCATAAATGACTGAGCCCCATTCTCTGGGAAGGTCTGTGTTGTGCTAGGGATTTGGAGTCGAATCTGTTTTCTCTCTGTCTCCACGTATATGAGTCCTGGATCTGTTAGGACTTCTCCCGAACCTCTCAAACTCCTGAGCTGTCACATCCCCCCTTCCACCAGTACCCTACCCCTGATCGCCTCTTGTGGTAAGGCTAACGATTGTGCTACCACAGCATTCCAAAAGGGATGACAGTTCCACCTTCCGTCAGCCCTGGGCTCTCCCTGCCCGTCAGCAGTGGGTGAGCCCGCGCCACAGTACATTTTAGAATCTGAGTCCCGGGTTCCTTCTTGATATCAGGTCTCCTAGGTTGTCTTCTTCAGAAATAGACTCTGAGATGGAGATTTGCCTGCAGGAAGTTGGCAGGGGAGGCAGTCCTACGAAGCAGTGAGGGAAGCAGGATTAAGCAAAGGGGGAGACTAGCTTGTGATGAGGTAGCTGTGGAAGCCTCAGCTAATCCCACTTGGAGCTCTGAAGCTGGGAAAGGCCTTCAGCCTTGTGCCCAGCTTGAGATGGGGACTGCCCCCTGGGGTGAGGCAGCTCTCTCTGGCCAAGGGGGATTTCTGAGGCAGACTCAGTGGTGATCTGTCAGGAGCCAACTTCCTGGCAGCTGGGCAATGAGCTGTGCAGCCCTGTGGGGTGACCACCATAGTCACTCTCCTTCCAAGTCACTGTCTGTGATGTAGAACGAACAGACAGTGGTGGGTCTCTGGACCCATCTATGCCCAGGAACCCACTTTTCTCCGGCAACAGCTGCACCCTCTGCAGGACCGTGGCGGGGGCTGTAAAACTCTTCCATGTTGACCCCCTGGCCAAGGTTGCCTTGCTCAGGGGGAGGGCATCTCAGTGAAGCTGGCCCACAGGTGGATTGCCCACCTAGGAGCACCTGCACTAAGCTGGTGCAATCAGAAGTCTTCCCTTGTTTGGTGTTGTGGCGGCCAGGGAGTTGTGTGTGGAACGTAATATTAATCAGCACTTCCTTGAGCACGGGAGGCCCATGATGCAAATCTTGGGAACTTCGGTGGTTGGGGAGGAGGCCAGTTTGCAGTGGGAGATATGAATCTGATGTGCAGAGGGAGACAGAGGTGAAAGACAGGGTCCTATGAGACCTGGTGAGCTCTGGGGCCCTGGTTCCAGATCTTTCTGAAGCGTACTCTCTTATCTACCATCCCCTTGTTTTGTTTAACCTTTCTTTTAACTATCACTTTATTTTTATTTATTTATTTCATTTTATTATTTTTTACTTAAATTCAAGTTAGTTAACATACAGCATAGTCTTGCCTTCAGGAGTAGAGTAGTATTTTTTTCAAGAAATTTTTTTTAATGTTTATTTTTGAGAGAGAGAAAGCATGAGCTGGGGAGGGACCCAGAGGGGGACAGAGGATCAAAAGCAGGCTCCAGGTTCTGAGCTGACAGCAGAGAGCCAATGTGGGGCTCGAACTCACGAACTGGGAGATCATGACCTGAGCCGAAGTTGAACGCTTAACTGACTGAGCCACCCAGGCACCCCAACTGTCATTTTATTAAATCCCCGTTTTTGCTTAAGCCACTTTGAGTTGGATTCCTGTTAATGGCAACCCGGTGAATGCTAGTACGTGTAAAACTGTGAAGAGTTGTTCTTTTAAATGTGGCTCGGTCTGACGTGGTGAACCCTTTTATCAAATTGATAAAGTTCCAACTTAACAGCCCCCTACAGGTATGGCTCTGGAGGTCACAGGCTGGGGTCCCAAGGACTATTTCCATCACGCAAATGTATTTTGCTTGATTGGTATGATGTTTAAAAAGATCCAGTTGTAATCATGTACTAATTGAGAGGTTTGTATAGCATCTGGCCTTTTAGTTCCTCTTAGTATATTGGAAGATCTGGCAGCATTGGGCCTGTGTTTCCACATGGAAACAGATGGCAGGTACGAGATGAGAAGCAGCTGACCCACCTTTGAACGGGGCATGCTCTCTGGTTTGCCACAGACCCCCACCCTTCCCTATTGCTTTTATCCCTCCTTCTTTCTTAATGTACCTTCTTGTATTCTGCAGCCATTTTAGTTTGTGGTTCCTTTTTCATGGATGCTGCTGAGTTGTATGGCTTCGTCTGACCTTGTCAAAGGTTCCAGAGAGGGCCAGAACAGATCGTGCACACTGTGGAGGGAGCGAACGCAGTAGGGTGGGTGGGGGCTCTCAGATAGCCTGAAGCTTTCTGAGATCACAAAGCTACACAAATGTGAATTACCGTCATCATTATTAATAACAACTGAAAGGACAGGAGGCAAGGAAGCCAGCCCCCACTGCACCACCTCCCCAAGCCCAGAAGGGTATTTGCGCCATCACGGTGGCATTTATCATTGGCATTGACAGTTATTATTAAACTATGTCAACTTGCAAATGCAAAATGTTTACCAAACGAACTAACATGAGCTGGCAGAAATAATATCTAGGCACTGTCTACCTTTAACTGTTCTTTCTATAAATTGCTGTGGCATTTCTCCAGGGCTCAGAGTCAACGGAGAAGAAAAGAAATGACTCTTCTGGCTTGTTGAAGGTGTTACTTGTTATCCTGGCTCATATCCTTTTTGTCCCACTGTCTCCCTGGCCTCTGCTCATGTGGAGTCTTAGACTTGGGAGACGGGACATTGCTCGCCAACTCTCTCCCCTGGTCGCGTTTATTAAAAAGTGGGCAAAGTGTCTCTCCCTTTGCATCTGTCTCCTTCCCAAGCCGAAGCCTGTTGACTACGGTGCATCATTTTCAAGCTGAGTGCAGGCAGCGGTTTGATAAAGCATCTTGCCGTGATGCCAGTGGGCCACACCTCGAAAACGTGGTTTTATATAACCGTGTGTGTCTGTGGCTGCCTTACTTCTCCTAACTCCATGTCAGTGTGGCTTTAATTAATGCACATCCAGGACCCGCTGTAGTCAGGCGCACCTCTGGGTCTCGGCCTGCTCTGTCTGACCTCCCTCCCTCCCGTATTTATGGGTGTGCCGCGGAGGTTCCCTCTTCTGTGTTGTTCCTCTAAAATGTCATTTCCTGCTGTAACTTGCTGCAAACATCTCCTCTTACCAGACTTCCTTTGATGTTTAAGGAGCCTGCAGGACCTGAGTTTTTGTTTTGAATGGTTTTTTTTAATTGAAGTATAGTCGATACACAGTGTTACTAGTTTCAGGCGTAGTGATCTGAGCTCTCTATGTTCTGCTGGGCTCGCCACAAGGGTAGCTGCCATCTGTCACTAAACCACAGTGTACCATGGACTATATTCCCTCTGCTGCACCTTTTATCCCTGTGACTTATTCACCCCATTACTGGAAGCCTGGCTCTCCCACTCCCCTTCACCCGTTTTGCCTGTCCCAGGACCCAAGTATTATAAGTCTGAAACTTTTAGTTCCTGAGACCCCAGATGGGACAATATGGCTTTGACACTATGGGTAGGAGAATGGCTTTGGAGAGTCATGTGGGTTTGAGTCCTGGCTCTGCTCCTTAGTAGCTATGTCATGTGGGACAAGTTACTGACCTGTGACCCTCAGTTTCCTCATCTGTAAAATGGGGATAGTGATAGGTCCTGAATCTTACTGTGAGGATGAAATGTGATGCTGTGTATAAAGTATACATCGTCACAGTGCCTGGCACACCATGAATGGTCAATAGGAACAGTTAACATAGTGTATGAGACGAAACACACATGGACCAACCTGAGGTAGATCCTGGAAATCCTTTAATTTATTAATTTATTTGTTTAAACTTTATTTATTTTTAAGTGAGAGAGAGAGAGAGAGACAGAGACAGAATAACCCATGAGCTGGGGAGGGGCAGAGAGAAAGGGAGACAGAGGGTCTGAAGCACTGACAACACAGAGCTGGATGCAGGGCTCGAACTCATGAAACGGAAAATCATGACCTGAGCTGAGATCAAGAGTCAGACACTTAATCGACTGAGCCACCCAGGTGCCCCCAGTCCTGGAATTCCTTTAAACTGAAGTCATATCACCTCATGTTTTGACTTCTTAGCTCCTTTCTCCTAAAATGCAAGGGCAGAGAAGGATATAGTTAATTGAAGATTTTGGCTAATCAGGGTTTGCTACCTTCTGATGGCTTTGTGTTGATTTTGGGTTGAAGATCAAAATCCACAATGTGGTTTACAAGGTCATGCATGGTCAGGACCTTGCTCATCTCTTTACCCTCATCTCCTACTTCTCACTCCTTGGGTTTGGCACCCTGCCACAGGACTCTTGCACATGCTGCTGCTTCTGTGGAACCACCTTAATCCACATTAGCTGCCCATTTAGTTCCTATTCATTCTTCAGAACCCAGACACTATCTCTGGAAGCCTTCCACAACTCCCTGCTGTGAAACCGTCTCCCTTCCCTACAGAGCAATTAGGTTTCTGATTATATATCCCTTACTGTGTTTGTTTGACTGTCTGATTCCTCAACTGGACTGTGAGCTCCATGAGGACAGGGACCACATCTGTGTGTTACTCACTGCAGTATCACCAGCACCTGACCAAATTGTCAACAGTTTACCAAATTGTTCAATGCAGGGGTGAACAAGTGACTTACTGTTTTAAGAATGTGTGCAGTCAAGATACTTGCTTGGAATCACAAGGTCCTACTCTTGGAGAAAGAAGGACCTAGAGACAAATCACTGGAAGACAGAAAATAGCATGGTAGGCTCCTGGGAAGTGGATGTTAGGATTTGGGAAGGAACTGAGCATGCTGAGTCTCCCCTGATGGACGTCCTTCTCTCCACAGTTCCACTGGCTTCTAAGCTAAGTTTTGTTTGAGAATAGGGCTATTGCTGGTGAGCTGGTTTTTTACGCCTTGCCCTCTTTCTTCTTGTGAATGGAGTGTTGATAAATGGGTGGTTTCACTCACCTTAGGGTCTTATATGGTCAAAGAGAATCTTTCATTTATTCACCCAAATACTTCTTTTTTTAAATTTATTTTTTATTTTTTTTATTTTAGAGAGAGAGAGCCTGGGAGAGGGACAGAGGGGGAGGAAGAGATTTTTTTCCTTTTATTTTTTATTTTTTTCTTTCATTACCTAATATTTTATTTTATTTTTGAAAATGATTTATTTATTTTTTAATTTACATCCAAGTTATGGGGCACCTGGGTGGCTCAGTTAGTTAAGTGTCTGACTTCAGCTCAGGTCATGACCTCACAGTTCGTGAGTTCGAGCCCCTCATCAGGCTCTGTGCTGACAGCTCACAGCCTGGAGCCTGCTTCAGATTCTGTGTTTCCCTCTCTCTCTGCCCCTCCCCTGCTTGTGCTCTGTGTCTCTCTCTTTCAAAAATAAACACTTAAAAAAAATTTACATGCAAGTTAGTTAGCATATAGTGCAACAATGATTTCAGGAGTAGATTCCTTAATGCCCCTTACCCATTTAGCCCAGCCCCCTTCCTACAACCCCTCCAGTAACCCTCTGTTTATCCTCCATATTTAAGAGTCTCTTATGTTTTGTCCCCCTCCCTGTCTTTATATTATTTTTGCTTCCCTTCCCTTATATTCATCTGTTCTGTATCTTAAAGTCCTCATATTAGTGAAGTCATATGATATTTGTCTTTCTCTGACTAATTTCGCTTAGCATAATACCCTCCAGTTCCATCCATGTAGTTGCAAATGGCAAGACTTCATTCTTTTTGATTGCCAAGTAATACTCCATTGTATATATATATATATATATATACCACATCTTCTTTATCCATTCATCCATCGGTGGACATTTGGGCTCTTCCCATACTTTGGCTATTGTTGATAGTGCTGCTATAAACATTGGGTGCATGTGCCCCTTTGAAACAGCATCCTTGTATCCCTTGGATGAATATTTAGTAGTGCCATTACTGGGTCGTAGGGTAGTTCTATTTTTAGTTTTTTGAGGAACCTCCATACTGTTTTCCAGAGTGGCTGCACCAGCTTGTGTTCCCACCAACAGTGCAAAAGAGATCGTCTTTCTCTGCATCCTCACCAACATCTGTTGTTGCCTGAGTTGTTAATGTTAGCCATTCTGCCAGGTGTGAGGTGGTATCTCATTGTGGTTTTGATTTGCATTTCTTGGATGATGAGTGAAGTTGAGCATTTTTTCATGTGTTGGTTGGCCATCTGGATGTCTTCTTTGGAGAAGTGTCTATTCATGTCTTTTGCCCATTTCTTCACTGGATTTGTTTTTTGGGTGTTGAGTTTGATAAATTCTTTACAGATTTTGGATACTAATTCTTTATCTGATATGTCATTTGCAAATACCTTCTCCCATTCTGTCAGTTGCCTTTTAGTTTTGCTGATTGTTTCCTTTGCTGTGCAGAAGGTTTTGATTTTGATGAGGTCCCAGTAGTTCATTTCTGCTTTTGTTTCCCTTGCCTCGGGAGACATGTTGAGTAAGAAGTTGCTGAGGCCAAGGTCAGACAAGTTTTTGCCTGGTTTCTCCTCGAGGAGTTTGATGGCTTCCTGTCTTACATTGAGGTCTTTCCTCCATTTTGAGTTTATTTTTGTGTCTGGTGTAAGAAAGTGGTCCAGGTTCATTTATATGCATGTCACTGTCCAGTTTTACCAGCTCCATTTGCTGAAGAGACTGTCTTTATTCCATTGAATAAATTCCATTTCTTCTTTTGTCAAAGATTAGTTGGCCATACGTTTGTGGGTCCATTTCTGGGTTCTCTATTCTGTTCCATTGATTTGAATGTCTGTTCTTGTGCCAGTACCATACTGTCTTGACGATTACAGCTTTGTAGTATAGCTTGAAGTCCAGGATTGTGATGCCTCCTGCTTTGGTTTTCTGTTTCAAGATTGCTTTGACTTTTCGGGGTCTTTTCTGGTTCCATACAAATTTTAGGATTGTTTGTTCTAGCTCTGTGAAGAATGATGGTGTTCTTTTGGTAGGGATTGCATTGAATGTTTAGATTGCTTTGGGTAGTATCGACATTTTAACAATATTTGTTCTTCCTACCCAGGAACATGGAATATTATTTCATTTTCTTTTTGTGTCCTCTTCAATTTCTTTCATAAGCTTTCTACAGTTTTCAGTGTATAGATTTTTCACCTCTTTGGTTAGATTCATTCCTAGGTATTTTATGGTTTTTGGTGGGAGAGAGAGAGAATCTTAAGCAGGCTGTGCCTGCTTGGAGCCCAGCATGGGGCTGGATCCCATGACCCTAAGGATCATGATCTGAGCTGAAATCAAGAGTCTGACACTCACCTGACTGAGCCAGCCGGGCGCCCCCACCCAAGTACTTCTTGAGTGGCTAACATGTTCCATGTGCCGAACTAGGTGATGGGGACGCTAAGGAGCATAAATGTGACTTCATTCAGTACTTAAACTGTCCCATTTACACATGTAAAGTGCTTGGCACAGAGCAGGAGCTCGATGCAGGACAACCACAGAGATTAGTGTTCATTACTTTTCCGGAATTTCCTCTATGGTTGGTGATCATTACAATGTTGCCAAATTGCCAGAAGAGGCAGAGAGCTAAATTTTTGTGACAACTCATGTCCATACAAATGTTTGCTGCAAATGTATGTTGCCTCCCTTTAATGTGTGTATAACTAATTGAAAGCGAGCAATTTGTCGTGTTCAGTGAAACTAACTCTGCCACCATTAACTCGAGCTGTGGTACATTATTGAGCAGACTTTCCTCGGGGCATTGGGGTAAATTATTGCTCCTTCAATCACATCATGGTCCTTGGAGGACCAGCTGGTGGGCCAGCTTTTATTACCTGTTGTTTTTTTAATCACAACACGGAAATGATAGGAAGACATTGGGAAGGGAGACTTTTCATATAAGATGAAATGAGCCAAGATTGGAAGATGACATTTTTATTTGCCTTACAAATGGAGTGGATACAGTGTGAATGGCATTGTGCATGTGATTAAGGGCTCTGAGATCAGCTAAGCTGAACCATTCACCCTTTTGCACAGGCAGCGAGGCTTCTAGATGTGTTGGGTTCTGTTGTAGTTAGAGGTTCTAATTTTTCTGTGGCGAGGAGTTTGTCGTCAGGGGGTATGCATTTCATGGCCAATCCAAGTTAGCCTTGATTTAATCCCATTAGGGTCAGGGCCCTTCTGGGATCTATGAGTTTTTTAAGGGTCTACCAAAATGTTTGTGGCTGAAAAAAAAAAAAAAAAAAAAAAAAAAAAAAAAAGGAAAAGAAAAATATTGACTCCAAAATGCAGAAAGAAAACAGCAAAGTTGAAGTTAATGAATATTTTAAAAAATTTCCTACAAACTGTGCTACTTTGTCAATATTGCTAATTGTTAAATTTAGTGTTCATAGAGACTTCATTACATCTGAAAACGCTGGGAAATTATCATTTCCCACTTTCAAGAGCTTCTCAATATGGAGATTGCCAAGAAATCATATCCAATCAAAAAATAAATAAGTCACTTATTGCCAAATAATTTCAGAAGCAAAATTTAGAAAATTTCTCAAAAATATTTGATAGCAAAAAATCCATGTAATGTAGGATGTAGGTAAATTTGTAATATGTTTGAAATACCATCTGGTGAGCCCCTCCCCCCCGCCCCCCCCAGCATATCGAGGGCATACAAAATTCTTAAAAAGCTTTGTCATTCACCATATTCCCTCCTTATCTAGTAGTTAAGTAGATTAGATGGAAGCTATTTCTAACTGAGGCTCTTTTGCGAAGTGTTTGAGCTTTATGGTAGATTGGAATATTGTTGAATAAATATTCATTCTATGCCTCTTGACCTCACTGGGTAAGGCCATGTAACTTTGCCCTGATGGTGAGTGTAGGTTACTTCTCCACCCTTTGACTGTTGGATTGGTCATGTGACTTTCTCTGGCCAATGGGGTGCGAGCAAATGTAACTCAATTAAATGCCTGAAATGTGCTTATGTGATGAGGCTTGCCCTCTGGTGTTTCTGCCTTCTCCATGAGAACAGCATGCCTTTGTTAGTTACGAGCCTTGGAAAAATGACAGACTCATGGAGTACAGTCACCCCAGCATAACTGCAGACCTGCAGCCTCAAGCAGAGTTGTTGTAGCTAACCCACAAAAGCTTGAATGAGAAATAAATGCTTGCTGAGAATTTGTGGTTGTTTGTTCTATAGCATTATTATGGCCATAGCTGACTGATATATGTGTCTGCTTACAGTGGGGCTTACTTACGTTTCTGAAGCAATCACAGTATGTTTTCAACCATGTTGCTATTTATTTGTTATTTTCAACCACAATGTGGGGGTTATAACTCTGAAGCAAGTGCAGCTACTTTGCACATGCTGTTTCCTCTGCCTGAAAGTTTGTCTCCTTGCTCTTCATATAGATGGCTCTCTTGTTATCTTTGGCTCTGGCTTTAAGTATTATTTCCTTGGAATAACCTCCTCAGATGCATTATTTAAGTACCATCTGTGGGGGAGCCTGCTATCTGCATAGCCAAACATCCATATTCCCTTTTTCCTTCCTTCTCTGAAATAAAGTCCTAATTCTAACCACCCCGCCTTGTCCCTTTTTGGGAAAATATCTCAAACGGGGAGAAAACTTACAGCTACAGTACAAATAATTCACCACCCCCCATCGTTTGTGAATAAGTGTCTGATGTGATGCCCATCATTTTCTAATACTTTGTATTTCTTAATAAAGGGCCTTATCCTACATAATTATAATAAAACCATCACAACCAGGAAATTCAAATTGATACATTGCTACCATCTAATCTGCAGACCCCATTCACGTTCTGACTATTCCAGTAATGTCTTTTATAAGGTTCCAGTCCACAGTCCTACATAGCATTTAGTTACTACGTCACATTTGGAAAGAGTTCTTTAGTCCCCTTGTTACTTTCTTGACCTTGGTACTTTTAAAGTAAAGGTCATTTATTTTGTACAAGATCTCTCATTTGGGGGTTATCTGGTGTTTTCTCGTGATTAGATTCAGGTTACATACCCATCTTCAGCTTCAACACCCTCACACCCAAGGCTTCTGTCCCTTGTCATGGATGCTTCCCTTGTTTGATTCCATTTAATGACTTTAAGACTGAATTAAAAAAAAAAAATTTTTTTTAACAGCTTATTTTTGAGAGATAGAGGACAGACAGAGCACAAGCAGGGGAGGGGCAGAGAGAGAGACACACACACACAGAATCCAAAGCAGGCTCCAGGCTCTGAGCTGTCAGCACAGAGCCTGACGCGGGTCTCAGACTCATGGACCGTGAGATCATAACCTGAGCCGAAGTCGGATGCTCAACCAACTGAGCCACCCAGGTACCCCAAGACTGAATTTTTGAGGAAGAAAAGAACCTTAACCCTCAATTTTAATTAGGATGACATGGATTTGGCTAAAAACAAAACAAAATAAAACAAACAAACAACTCCTGCAGTTTGCAGTTTGTCATGAAACTTGCTGTGGTCCTATGATTTAGTTGTGGCCAGTGAAATGCAAAGAGAAGTTAAGTATAGACATTTCCTCAGAGGAAGGGTCATACCTTTCTTTCTTTCTTTTTTTTTAAATCCATTCCTCCTATTGCTGGCCTGGGATTCGGATGCAATGGCTGGATCTCCAGATGCAATATTTGACCAGGAAGACAAGTCCACATGAGAAAAGAGGGATCCCAAATTAAGCCCTTGGTTTAGGAAGGAAAGAGAACATGGCTGTTGGTTGAATGTGGAGTACAAAGGAGAAGGACTGAAAGATCATGTGGTGATCTTTGGCTTGGGTAACTGGGTGAATGGAAATGATATCCACTGAGAAAGGTGGTCCAGAAGTAGGAGTAAAATTATTTGGGAGGTAGGAAAAAATTCATTTTTGGACAAGTTGAGGTTGAGGTACCCAACACATATCTGATGGATTTCTCTAGGGTTGCAGGCTCTGGAAACAGATTTCAGTATCAGTGCAGTCGGCAGAGAGGTCAAATCATGATTCTGCTCATTGGTAAGAAGGGAAGCTGAAGGGGAGACCTTGAGAATCCTGTTCCTCTCACTGCCAGCCATCCTTTACTTTTACTGAGCACTGACCATGTGTTACCTACCATGGAGACTGAGCTCTAGGGGTGACCGTGGCTGGAAGTCACTAGTGCAAATTATTGGAGTCTTTATTCTAGAAGGGAGTGTGGGAGCAAACCCCTTCTCTGGATCTTTAGCTTGTCTATCCTTCCTGGGAGGTGTAGTACAGATTTTGTTTTTTCAATGAATCCCAACCCTGCTCTTTGTTTCTGGTGAACATCCCTCACCGTATCCTACCCACAGATCAGTTCTGTGGGGAAGGTACTATTATTGTAACCGTTGGACAAGTGGGGAAACTGAGGCTTAGAGAAATTAAGTTGCCTGAAGTTATTTGAACCCAAGTAGCCTGACTTAAGAGCTTCATCTCTTTAAAAAACAAAATTTGTTTTTTAAGTTTATTTATTTTTGACAGAGACAGTGTGAGCATGAGCGGGGGAGGGGCAGAGAGAGAGGGAGACACAGAATCCGAAGCAGGCTCCAGGCTCCAAGCGGTCAGCACAGAGCCCGACGCGGGGCTCGAACTCACGAACTGCAAGATCATGACCTGGGCCGAAGTCGGATGCCTAACCGACTGAGCCACCCAGGCGCCCCAAGTGCTTCATCTCTTAACCACCATGCTGTACTGACTCCTGGGAGCTCATGCCCAGTGAATTTTTATTGCTGGTGGTGTTTCCAAGTTTACGGAGAACTTTGACACGTCAACCTCATATGGTTCTTACGGCAGCGCAGTGGGATAAGTAGGGCAGACACTGCTAGACCTAGTTGTAGGTGAGGGTATGGATAGGATTATAGGACATGCCTGAATGACCCAGCCCATGAATGGCAGAGTTGTGAGTGAGAATTACGATCTTCTGATGCCTTCCAGAGCGCTGTCCCCCAGCACCACCTTACCTGTGCTTATTAGCATCCTCGGAAGAGATATGCCCTTTATTTAGGCACTTTTGGTTGCTCAGAAGCAAATAATACCATCAGCTGGCATTGTGATACTCATTTGTTTTTAAAAACGTACCTGAGATCTTGGTTTTATTTAGGTTTGGTGAGGCCAACAGTTCAGAAGACAGTTGCCACTGAGAAGGTGGTTTGTTACCTCCAGTTCCCATTAGAAGGGGCACGCCCTGCTGGAGAGAGCTGTGTAGAGAAGCACCAGGGCCTGTCTGGAGGCAGGAGGAGCAAAGGGAAAGTGTGGGTCCAAGCATTTACTGTGGTTTTCATGGACAAGGCAAGGTCGGTACATGCAGCAAACATAGGATTGGCTGTTTTGAATAACCTTAGAAGGATGTGGGCTACAGGGATGGCCCCTAGTTGTCTGGTATCTGGCCTTGGTATGATGTAGGGCAGAGACATAGTGACCCAGACTGCAGGAACATGATAAAAGAAGGCAGATAGGGTGATGTGGATTGGTGATTAATTGGTTCACATTTCAGAGATGCTCAAAGGAAAATTGTTTTCTGTTTGTGGGAATTAGTGAACTCTGGGAGGGACAGTCCCCACCTGAGTCCAGAAGGCCCCCAAATGCCAAAGCATCATAAAACATGGAGTATAAAATCCATGATTAATCCGGTTTCATAGATAGAAAGTGGAGGTTCAGTGGATAAGGGAATCAGTCTTGGTGATCCAGTGCGTCTGCCCTCCCTGTGGCACTGGTGTTGCTGAACCCCAAGTTAGTTGTGGCAGAGACTGTGTGTACCGTGACCCACTTCACGGCTGGCTGGTGGGAGGTGAGGGGGTCCCATAGTCAAATTACCCCCAGCAGAGAACAGTGTAAACCCAGACTTTTTCCCAAACTGGAAATTGTCACAAGGAAAGTGGAAAAAAAAAAAAAAAAAAAAAAAAGGAATTATAAATGCATTCCAGCATGGTTCTTAGGACACATCAAGCCAGTCTTTATAACTTCAAATTCACAAAGACATGGCAAAGAATTTCCAGTGGTGTTAATTAGAGTTGGCCGGCCCTTTATACCTGGGTCCCTCTGACATCAAGAAAGCTGTTACCTGTCTTCTGCGGATTGGGCAAGAATTCAGGGTCATAACAGGCAACCTCAGCCAAGCCTTTGAAGACCAGAAAAACTTCAAAAAATTGATTTTTGTTAATTGGAGTTGCAGGTCTGATGAAAACATGCTTGAGATTGCTTTATCACCTGGTCGGTCACTTGTGTTGACCCTCTTTGCTTTGCAAGTTGTTCTAGGAATAGAGTGCAACCAAGCACCTGAGCAAGCCTGCTGTTTCAAGATCTCTGGTGCCAAAAAGGATTTCTGGGGAGAAGGTGCATCACTTGGCATAGAGAATTTCCTAGTAGGAAGTGGGTCAGAGAGGCTATTGAGCATAGTCCTTAAAAGCTTGGGCTGTCTTGTCAGACTGCTTATCTTCAAATCATGCTTCTGTTACTTATTTGCATATGATCTTGGGCTACTGTTTTAATCTTCCTGTGTCTCAATGTTCTCATCTGTCAAATGGGATGATATAGTGATGAGTAACAGAATTTATATTTATGTAAATATGTATTTATGTTCCTCAGCATAGGGCCAGGCATGGAGTAAAAGAAAGCTTAATACAAAATAAAGTCACGAAAATCAAGTGTTACTCATTCCTGTCCCAGCCCTATCTTTATGAAGTTTAGAGATTTGGATACACGGGAATATTCCCAACTAATGCCTGCTAGCGGAGAAAGAAAGCAGAACTCCAGAAGCGAAAGTACCCCAGAGGAGAGGGACTGTCCCAGCTGTTGACTCCCTTTACACTAGACTAGGAATAGACTGAGATGGCCCCAAGTCAGGTCTGTAAGACAGGATCCTGAAGGCCCGGGGAGCATATGCTGCAGGGCTTGAGTGTTTGCATACAAGTTCAAAGAGGTGGCTTCTGGGAGCTCAAGCGTGGAGGGGGACCACTGTGTCCTTTGTAGGGACTGGACCGTGTAGGCATCGGCAGACACGTAGGCAGACAGCCCAGCCTGACGGTACCGAACTGGCCATCGGCAGCGACACCCTGTGGCAGCCTTGGGGATGAGGGGATGAAAACAAGGTGGCCATTCAGTGGATGAGACGCCCTGGATTTGGAGTTTGCAAGTAACCTTTTGATTAACTAAAGCTTCAGGATTTTTGGACCATGGGAAGGGAAATCTAGAGGGAGATACTAGATTTCTTGCTCCAGTAAGCGTAGTAGGAAGGCATGAAATTAATTGGTGAAACTAGAGATGTGACTGTTTCCCGGGCTAATAAAATGGGTCTTGCCTGGTGGACACGTGGGAGCTCATTTCACCCTCATAACAAATCTTCAAGGGTGTGTTCTCCCAGGCCCTCATGAAGCTGCACAGGCACCCTGTGCACCGACTCCTGTAGCTCTGGTCTCGTCCCCTGTTAGCTTTGACCTACTCGCTCTCACCCAGCCCCACTGATCTCCATTCTCATGTGTGGGCAAGCCGAGTGCTTTCCCACCGTGAGGCTTTTGTATCTGCAGTTAGTTCCCTGTGCCTGGAGTGCTCTTTCCCAGACCTTCTTCACAGGACACACTCACATGTGTACCCTAAATGGTACCCTTTCAGGAAGTTTTCCTGTTCACGTTCCTTCCTCCAAGTTAATCTCGGTCCCGTCACCCTCTCTGACCCTGAAGTGGTCTTTATTCCTCTGTGGTTTGCCTGGCTAGAGGCTGTTTCCTCCACTGGACTGTAAGCTCCATCACAGTGACTTTGTGAGTGTTACTCAAGGTCATATTCCCAGGGGCCTCAACAGTGCCTGGCGCATAGTAAGCACTCTATAAACATTTGTGCAGAGAGTGAATGAGTCCTCGTTTTACAGACGGAGCGCTGAGGGCAGAGACATGAAGTGGATCTTCCACAGTTACACAAGGTAGCAGGTGCTCTCAGTGTTTCCCATGTAGCCTAACCCTTACCTCTGAGTGTCTGCTCATCCACACAAGTGCCTGTGATGACTTTGCTCAGCACATGACACATGGAGGTCTGGGCGAAGTCACACCTCCGCCGGGGAGCGTCCCTCTCTTGGGGACTGACGTTTGTTGGTAGATAGCTCGTGCTCACAACAGTGTGTGAGGGCTGGTCGTGCACATCTTCCCCCAACTCCTTGTTCAAGGTCATCACGTTGGTAGTTTGAAGTCAGCTAGGGTGGGGGTGTTTACACCATGGAAATGAGCAAACAGTACATATCAGGGTCTCTTTCTCTTTCTTTCTTTCGTTTTCTTCCTTTCCTTTCCTTTCCTTTCCTTTCCTTTCCTTTCCTTTCCTTTCCTTTCCTTTCTTTCCTTTCCCCTTCCTTCCTTCCTTTTTTCTTTCCTTCCTTCCTTATTTCCTTATTTCTTTTCTTTTTTTTGGAGAGTCATTCCTTGAACGTAAACCAGCCCATGACTAGATGTGTTTCACCCTTTGCCTCTCTGTCTCCCAGGGTTTCCCTGCAGGATTCAGCTCGCTAGCTGATTCGCTTTCCACTGTCTGCCTCCCCTCCCTTGTCTCGCTTCTGTACCCTGTCTCATTTTCTTCCTCAGTAAACCACTTGCACTTGCATGCTTGTCTTAAGGGAGATCCCAACTAAGGTGCACAATAAATAAGTGATGGGGCCATATTCAAGACTAGACCCATGAGACTCCAAACCCAGTCATGTCTCACTGACATCCCCTGACTCTCCGGTCTTCCTCGCTCCTTGCTCCTCAGGGTGGCAGACATTCTCTGGATGTGGTGGCGGGGGGCTCTCAAGGAGTGAGACAAATGCGTTATATTGTTGGGATTACCTGGCGATTAAGAAGTTACCCTTCTTATGTTAAGGGCTGCCTTAATTAGGACATGAGAAAGTCTAATTTAGTTAGTGGATGAGGTATACACACACACACATACGTATACACACACACACACACACATATATACACACACACACACATATATACACACACACAATGTATACATATGATTTTAAGACACAGTCATGGTTTCTATAGAACTTTTAGGCATCAAGACAGATTTTATTGCTCTCTTGTGGAATGAGCCACACCATGCTTCCATTTCATGCTTGTTATAATTTACTGTGTATAGCTTCCAACTCTGTCTAAAGACTGCTCTGAATATTCAGGGGCCTCACTAGGTGATTTAACAGATTTGACACACTGATGATGGTATTAGGTGCAAACTGACAGACCCTCAGCTAAAAAGATGCTGAAAGGCAGACTAGAAAGAGCTTAGGCTTTGGAGCTTTGAATTGATCAGGACACATTTGATCACAATGGAGAGAGACTCAGCCTGAACCGGCCCGAATGCCTCAGGAAATTGGCAAAGAAGAAGAACGTGTCAGGAAATCGGCAAGTTCATGGATGTAGCATTAGCTTTAGGTATGGCTGGATCAGAGGTTGCTTGCTTAATAAAGTGTCTTTCCCTCACTAGATTGTAAGTGCCATAAGGACAGCAGCCTTCTCTCTTCTATTCATTGCCGTATTCTCCATTATATAGGACGATGCCTGGCATATGGTAATAATAATAACAAATATTTACATTGTGCTTTGTAAGGAGGTAACAGTGTTGCAAGCGCCCAGCACATATTAGCTCATTTAATCCTCTCAACCCAGTAAAGTAGATAAGTATTATGTTCCTTATTTTTGTAGATGGGGAGACTGAGGCTCTGAGAAGTCATACAGCTAATTAGCAGGGGAGCTGGGATTCGGACAGAAGTCCTCTTGCTCCAGAGCTGTGCTTGTAACTCCAGTGCTGTATCCATTCAGTACACAGTTGTTGATTGAATGAATACATGTATAATGCTACAACTTGCCAGATGCAGAATATTCAGTAGCTACTGGTGATGGTACTTGTGTGGGCAGCCTTTGTCTTCTGGGTCCCATTAGCTCTGGGTCCTGGCGTCTACCGCCTTCCGGATTCAGCATGGTTTGTCCTGACCAGGGGACGTTAGAGAGTCAGAATAGGTCATGCCCAAGGAAATGAGGCTGGAGATATTTGTAGAATCCTTTTTCTTCTGAATGAGGAATTTGGGGGTTATGGATAGATAAATCTCAGCCTGGGTTTTGAGAGGTCTTGACAGAATTATCTGCTGTAACAACAGAGTCTGACAAATGGGAAACACTTGGAAGGAAAACATCCCCAAACCAGACTTTTTAATACGTCTTTCTGGACAACTGTAGGTAATTATACATCTCCCCTCCCCACCTTTGTGTTGGAGGCCAGATGCAAGACACCTGGTGCTATCTGGACGGGAGTAAAACATGGTGAGGTCGTGTCAGCCCCAGGGTAGTCTCGCTGCTGCTCACCAAGTATTCCCGGGCCTCTGTCTTTTGGGCAGACGGAGGACCCTCCATCCCCCAGCAGTGTGGGACATGACCGTGTGACTGGCTTTGGCCGTTGACCGAGGCACGGGAGTGACAGTTGTCGTTTTCAGGTGGAAGCTCTAAGAGCCAGTATGGGAGGCACCGACTCTCTTTTCTCTGCCACACATACTGGCCGCATTCCAGATAGTGGCTGCTGTGTGTGCTTGGGTCTGGGAGGGAGGTCAGCACCGAGCAGAGCCCCCGCCTGACCTGGGAAGAAAGTGCAGTAGTGAGAAATAAAATTTTGTTGTTTTAAGTTATTACCCCTCAGGGGTTGTCTATTACTGAAGCATAGCCTTGCTCATCTTGGTAATAAGCTGTTAGGCATGCAGGAAGTGGTCATTGAATTCAAAGAGGGAAGGGTAGAGGAATGATCACAGACTTTCAAATCAGAGGGATCAAGTTCAACTTTCTAGTCACTAGCTGTGCGACCTTGGATAGACTCGACCCTCTCTCAGCCTTGCTCTACCTTCTCGTCACTGAAATTGGAGTCATAAGAATGCTTCATGGGGGCGCCTGGGTGGCTCAGTTGGCTGAGTGTCCAATTCTTGATTTTGGCTCAGGTCGTGATCTCGGGGTTGTGGGATCAAGCCCCACGTTGGGCTCCGTTGAGTGTGGAGCCTGCCTTAAGATTCTCTCTCTCTGTCTCTACTTCCTCTGCCCCTCTCCCCCACTTGTACTGTCTCTCAAAAACAAACAAACAAAGAAACAAAATGCTTCATGGGATTATTTTGAGTATTAAAATAGGAAACCTGTAACAGAGTAGATGATGATGAACGTTAGCTGTTATTTTTGCTATTATATAGCAAAGAGTAGATAACTTTGACTGTTTTTTAAAAAACCCATCAGTGAAGGATAGAGTGGCTTAGTTAAGTAAACTCTGTAAGAAAACAGTGATGGTTTTAATTCTCCTCTATTTTCCATTTATGGCCAGGATTTGATGGTCACATGAAGGCTGAAGGCTTGAGGACCGAGACACCTGGATATAGACTCACCTCCCGTTCTTCCCATCAGTGTAATTAATTGTTTTAAGACATCCTTGCTACCGCATTCTGCCCAAATTCATCCAGCCTTGGAGCGTTTATGGCCCTGGTCATGACTTAGCTTCCCCTAAGGGTCTTTAAAGTTACATAATGGGATATACAAAGTCAAAGCTGTCTTGGTATCAGAAAATCAGAGGTGTTCGGAAATAACTAGAATGTCTCTGTAGATGTCATGCAGAACATACTACTTTGGCAGAAGTGGATCCAGGTTTTGTGGGGCCTGAAGCTGACACAATTTGGGGACCTCTCTTTAGAAAAAATAAACAGACTTATGAGTGTAAAATTAGACACAAAAGAGAATACTTGTTTGGAATGAGGAAATACAGCAAATCCCTGGAGCCTTTGGTATTTACATTTCCACTCTTCCGAGATCTCTGTAGGTAATTAATCAGAAATGTGAATCTGGAGGTGCTTTCTTCTTGCAGCCCGGCTTTCCCTTCCCACGGGCACAGCATGAGGGGGACCCCTGCCAGAGAATGGTCCAGAAGCCTAAGCTTCATTAGCGTCATGGCAAATTCACCTCTGATCTCCAGAGAAGTAGGCAACCGAGTTCTCCTCTGAATATTGCGAAGAAGGATGCATATGTGTCCATGTTTGTGAGACCTGAATGTATGCGGAAACCTGGCCTAATTTTCTTTTGGGGTGAGCATGAAGCTTTGGGTTGCTCCCTCTCAGCATAAAAGCATTTCCCCAAGTCATAAAATATTCTGTCCTTTCCTTTCCTTCCATCACCTTGCCTGACATCAGGGTTTGTCATCTTGTGCTTCACACACACACAGACACGTGTGTGCACACACACACACACACGCACATACACACACACACCCGCATTCCTGCCATCAGAGAGTGGCGGGTCCCAACGGCCCACCCTTGGTAAATCCTTGACCGGTATTTTAGTGCAGCTCTCTTCCTTACCTGACACCTTTCCATGTCTGGGCTGGTTTCCTTTTTTTTTTTTTTTTTTTTTTTTGCTTTGCCAACACTCTAGTTAAAATATGATTTAGAACTTCTTTCCATATCAAAATACAGGTAGGGTTCTGGGTGACAAACACCTCATCTATATTTGATTTGGAAGCTTCTCCTACAGTCACCTGTAGATTGTTAAAGTGACAGGGTGTTCATGCAACAAGTTTCCCCAGTGGGCATGGAGGACCTGGTGGTACCGAAACCAAAAACAAACCAGGGTCCCCGGGTGAACGTCGGTTATTCGTGCCCTGCTATCAGCATGGAAGCAGCATCCAGTGACTCTGTGTTCTAAAAGTCTTTGTGTGTGCGTGTGTGTGTACCTACTGTGTGCCGGGAGCTGAGAGAAGTGCTGATGGGTTACCACATACCGGGGCTGCGGGGACGAATACCAAACACAGGCTGGGCAGCTTAAACAACAGAAATTTATTTTCTCTGGAGGCTGGCTGTCTGAGATCAAGGGGTTGGCAGATTTTGTTCTTTCTGAGGCCTCGCTCCTTAGCTTGTAGGTGACTGCCTTCTAGCTGTGTCTTCACATGGCCTTTCCTTTGTGCGTGCGAGCCCCTGGTGTCTCTCTGTGTCCTAACCTTGTCTACTTACGAAGACAGCCAGTCCGCTTGGACTAGAGTCCCACCCAAAGAGCCTCATGTTAACTTAATCACCTCTTTCAATGCTGTGTCTCCAAATTTGGTCACATTCTGAGGTTAGGGCTTCAGTATGAATTTTGGGGTGGCCACAATTCAGTCCATAGCCACCACCCTGCCTCTGCCCATGTGAGAGCTGGCTGGATTTGAACAGGCCCACTCCTCCCCACACTTTTTGTCTTATGGAGGGTGACCTAATTAGTGCTCATCTGAACTTCTCTTCCTTTATTCCCCATCTCTGTCTTCCCTAGCACTACGAGAAGAGGTCATATGTCTGTGTCATAACAGTGGGGAAGACTGTGGGCCCTTATTAGCTCAGTGACCCTGGGCATGTCATTTCACTTCACTAAGGTCAGTTTCCCTTTTTGTAAATTGGGGGTTGATATAAGTACCTCCCACACTGTAGATGGGATTAGGTGGACTAATGGGCATAGCACATTAAATGCTCACTGAATTCTAGCTACTATTCATAGGATTATTTTGGTTGCAAAGGGCAGAAACTCATTAGAAGTAATTTAGACAATAGGAGGGGACTTTACGGACTCCAATAGCCAAATCTGGGAGGGGTAGGGGTGGAGTTAGAGGGACAACCAGAAGTGTGTAATAAACCATCCCCCTGTGCCTCCCATACCTGTTTTCATCGTGGTGGCTTTGTTTCTTCAGATTGCTTTTCTATACTTAACTAGAACCATGGCTCCAGTAACCTTCCCTGTTGCAGAATGGAAGAGACTTCACATGGCTACAATGTGAAAAGTGCCAGGGAGTGTCGCCTGGGTGGCTCAGTCGGTTAAGCGTCCGACTTCGGCTCAGGTCATGATCTCGCGGTTCGTGAGTTCAAGCCCTGCGTCGGGCTCTGTACTGACAGCTCAGAGCCTGGAGCCTGTTTTCAGATTCTGTGTCTCCCTCTCTCTCTCTGACCCTCCCCGTTCATGCTCTGTCTCTTTCTGTCTCAAAAAATAAATAAACGTTAAAATTTTTTTTTAAAAAATGAAAAGTGGCAGGGAAAAACTCTCATTGGCTAGGCTTAGTTCACGTGGTCACCTGTGTGGCCAGATCAGAGGCCAACGTGCAGGTCCCAGGAAAGCTTCTTAGAGCAGGGGCTGCTTGGTAGGTAGTAATAACGGATGCCTCCCATCTCATCAGAATGTTCTCCGCATTGTGGCTGGCACTGGGTAGAAAGTAAACAAGTTCCCCCCTTTTCCCTTTTATTCTCCTTCACGCCCACTTTCTATTACACAGAAGAGTAATCCAGAAAAGAGAGTCAGCTCAACTGAGGGACTTGAGTAGTGAGGCAAGCAGCCTCTTAAAGAGCAGTAAGGAAGATTGGGGGCTGACGCCAGTGTGGGCTACAGAGGAGAGGCCATCTGAACTCAAATCAGGCACATGTATCTCTTCCTGAAGACAAGACACATTTTAGGCCACGATTCACATTTAAGTTTGGAAAGCTAATTGGAAATCGGCATGAAGGGTTTTAGCAATTGCTCATACCCTTTGACCTCTTATGTTTACTTCTGGAGTGTCAAGAACTATGAAGGTCTGAGTTACTACCCTGCACACAAGTGAGCCAATTATCCTACCACCGTTTTCATGGATGCAGGCAGAAGGCATGAGACTCCAGGGTCACAAAGGACTTTATTATTCCTGGCAGAGGGAGAAGCATGTGCCAGTTCCCTGGGCTCCTAAGGTCCTCGGAGGTGACATGGAGGTAGATTCAGGTGGACAGCATACACACAGTAGGTTGGCGTCCTAGCCGAGGAATCCCAGTCTTTTCATAAAGATGCTGCCCGATCTCTGCCTTGGGAGGAGGCATGTCCTTTATCATCCTGGTCAGCAAATCTGCTTTCAGCTGTATTACGTCTGTCTTCCTATGCTGTTAGCTGTACAAACATCCCTGTAAAGATAGTCGGGAGCAAAAACTGTTGCAAGATGTGCAGAAACATGAGAGACACATAGACAGTTGTCTTCTAATAAGGAGACTCTTTCCTAAGGAAAGTATATCTGAAACATGAGCAAAAATTTATTCGTAAATAACCAAAAAGTCCCACATTAACTGGGTGGTTAAGCAGGCTGTTGTTCGAAATATTCTGCTATTTCTAAAAATGTTCTGAAGGCCTTGGAATGGCAAGTGGAAATGTTCACCTTAAAACATAAAGTGTTAAGTAAGTTCAGCCTACAAAATTGAATATATGTTTTTGTTAACTATGTAGGACAATCTATTGTAGACAATAATTTGAAGGAAATTTGCTGAAATCTTGATAGTCTTTTTCTGGGCAGTGAGTCCAGGGGAAGTTGTGTTTTTTTTCCCCCTTTTGGGTTAAAAAAGTTTTCAGTTTTTTTTTTTATAATGAACATGTATTACTTTTATAATAGGAAAAAAAAAAAACCCCAAGACAATATGACTTTTTTTCCCAAATAAAATGATTTTGAAAGCAGTGCCTAGCATTCACAATTTGGCAAAAACAGGGGAGGAAAGCATGAAATAAGTAGGGAAAAAGGTTTCAGTTAAATTAGATGTCCAATTAAGCAATTTGCTTGGCTGCAAAGTATCTTTTTGACAGACAATTAGTTCTGGGCAAGTCAAATGTTTCAACAGTGTGTTCTTATGGGGCAATTAAAGTAATTCATATTTGATGTGCAGAAGTGTTGTGGTAATTGGGAAACTTTCCTGAATGGCAGTTGAAGGCAGGCTTGTGGTGTTTTATTTTTCTTCCTTGAAGTTGTCCTGATTGAAGAAGATGTTAAGTCATTTCCTTGACAAGCTATGTAGCTGGAGCTGCTAAGGGGACTGGTGGATAGTAGAGTAGAATTTCCTATTGGCTAGAGGAAGTTGTGTTTGTGGAAGAATACAAGGTTCGACAGTGACAACGTTAGCAACATTCGTTATGGTATCATCAGCATTTATACAGTATCCACAAATAGTTATCAACAACAGTCATTCAATGGAGATTTTGAGTGTTTATCCTGTGCCAGAACTAAGTGAACTAAGCACTTTCTATGTCTGTTGTTTTCTACAACCATGCCATGCAGTAGATTTGATTGGGGTCTCCCTATTACAGACGAGGAAACTGGGCCAGAGAGGTTAGGTGACTTGTCCAAGGGCGCACAGCACATCAGTGATGTTGCTGAAATCTGAGTCCATCAGTCTGACTCTGAAGCCCTTGTTCATACATTCTTGGACTTATGTACTGGGATTTCTTGGAAAATAATAATGCTTTATACCTTTCTCTACTTTCCTGGATAAAGTAATCTGACTTTCACCCCAGGGCAAGGAAGGTATACTGTACATGCTTCATTTGAGAGAGAAAAAAGCTGACACACAGAATGGATTAGGAAGTTCTGTAAGCCATGCAGTTAAAGAGCAGAAAAATTCTATTTTGAAGTAGCAGGGCCTTGACATCAATGCTGCTGGTAAATTTTAATTGATAATGTCTTTTGTAGTCCATGAAATTGGATGAGAGGTGAGGTGCTGTATTAGCCAAACTTTTACACTTACCTCTTGCTCCCATTGCAAGCAACTCCCACGTCCACAAATATTACTGGACTTCAGATATGGCTGGGTCCAGGTGCTTAGCTGATGTACTCTGGAATCTCTCCGATCTGTGGCTGTCAGCTTTCAGCTCTGTTTTCATTCATGTCGACTCCATTATCAGGTTCTTTCCGGTGTCATCAGTAGCTCCCAATTTATCTTAGTGAAGCTTAATACAAAACTTAGAAAAAGAACTTATATTACCAAGAGTCTTGACAGAAGCTTTGGGGCTGACCTCATTGAACATTGAGGCTCATGTGCCCATCTCCGAACCAGTTATTGTGGCCACGGAAGTAGAAGATGGTGATAGGTCAGTCCTGGTCATGTGCTTACACTTTGTGCCAGGGGATGGTGTTAATTCTACCCAAACTACATGGATGAAAAATGAAAGAAATATTTTTTTGCCCCAAAGAAAGCAGAGATGCTGTTACCAGTGAAGGAGAGGGTGCTAATTGGGTAAAGTAACGGTTATATTTGTAGCCAGCCTGGAATATTAGAAAGAAGCTTACGTAGGGAGTCAGAAGATCTGGTTGTCTATTCCTAGCTCTGGTGGAAACTGGCTGTGTGACTGTCATCAGTCACTTGCCCTCTCTGGGCCCCAGTTTCTCTAGCTGTATGGTAAAAAAGGGTGGCCTGGCGGGGGGTCTGATGTTCAGTCTTATTTCAGGGGTTTCTGAGCGTCTGGTCTTTTGATTTGCGAGTAGCAAGCACTCAACAGACAGGATAATCTTCTTACTGACTTAGAGCTTTCTTTTTGAATGTCAGCTTTTGTTGTACGTCAGTGATGCTTATTCTCAGGGTGGGAAAAGTCATTTTATTAAAACAGGTGTGTACCCTGGTAGTTGAAATCAGATGCTTGCAAGGTTTTGTCAGCTTCTTGCCTTGGGGTTTGAGATTGGGGCATGCCTACCTTGATTGGTATTTCTGGTCACGATGTCTCAGCTGCTCCTGGGAAGCAAGAGCAGAATCTACAATAGCAGACTTAATCAGCAGATGTCATTTGGCAGTTGGTTGATTGTGTTGGAATTTTTGCTGCTGATCTCATTCTATCTTTTTTGTTTGTTTGTTTGTTTGTTTATTTATTTGGAGAGAGACAGAGACAGCACAAGTAGGGGAGGGGCAGAGAGAGAGGGAGAGAAAGAGAGAGAGAGAGAGAGAGAGAGAGAGAGAGAGACTCTCAAGCAGGCTCTGTGCTGTCATCGCAGAGCCCAACATGGGACTCACTCTCATGAACTGTGAGATCACTACCTGAGCCGAAACCCAGAGTCTGACACTTAACCAACTGAGTCACTCAGGCACCCAACTGCTGATCTCATTCTAGAGAGTAGTTTGTTTAGTTGTGACTTGTTTTAGTCTTAGAGAGAAAGGAAAGAAGGCACAAGGTTTGGGGGGACAGACTGCTAGCATTAAGGGAGTCCCTTAGTCCCTTAACAGCTGATACAATTTTACATCACCATCACCTCCTGGGAGGCCCATAATGGTGTCTTCGTATGAGAGATGAGGAAACTGAGTTTAGACATATTGGGCTGTTAGCATATCAGAGTCATGTCTTTTCTTGATGTTAATTCAACAAATATCTGCTAAGCTTCCACTATGTGCTAGGTACTATTCTAAGTGCTGACAATGCAGGAATAACAAGACAGACCCATTCCCTTTACTCACGGAGCTCATAAAAGAGTCGGGGAGGCCAACAATAAATAAGCAAATATGTAAAGATTTCCAAGACTAGCAAGTACTGTGAATAAACCAACACTGGCAACACTGATGGAGACTGTTTGAGGTGAGGAGTCAGAGTGCCCATAAATGGGGTGGATAGATCAGGGAAGGCATCTACGAGAATGTGAGCTGACACTTAAATGATGAGATTCAAACAGCTGGGAAAGATGTCTGAGCAGAGAGTAGGACAAGTGCAAAGGCCCTGAGGCAGGAACAAGCTTGGGACAGAAAGAAGGGCACTGTGCTGGTGGAGGGTGAGAAAGGATAGTAAGCCCCAGTGATATTAGGGGACTTAGGTGGTGGCCAAATCACACAGCTCTGGGAAGCCATCGTGAGGAGTGGTTAAGAGAAGGTTGGCAGTATTTTTATGATTTGTTTTTTAATAGCTTTTTTGAGGTGTAATGTACCTACTGTAATTTTTATCTACTGTAACTGTGCAGTTAAATGATTTTCAGTTGTTCATATGTAGATTTTCCAGTTTGGGAACATTTCTATCATACAAAAGGTCCCCCATGTCCATTTTTCTTCCTTCAGTTGTGCTTATATGTAGGCTTCAAGTCTTATAGCTATTAAAATAAATTCTATTTTTTCAAACTTTATTGAGATATAATTGAAATGTAACATTGTATAAGTTTAAGGTATACAACAGGATGATTTGAAACACTTACATATTCAGCCATGTTGCTGACATCACTCCAAGAATAAGTTCTTTTGAAGTGCGGAACAAATCATTTGGTTGAGGAAGGGGTCAATCTGAGCACTTCAACTGTGAAGTATTTTTACTGAGTGCAGTTTGAATCTCACAGTCACTAGGCTCTGTTTTATAGATATGTGATGGTTGCACAGAGCTGCTATAGAACCTGCTTGAGATCACACAGCCAATGACTGAGAATCCAGGACTTAAACCTAGTTTAGGCCTTCTGACTTCAAGGTCAGTGCTTTTGTCTTCCACATCCTACTTCTATGTTGCTGATTTCTGGTCCACGTGTACTAACCAATTGATTCCTGACACAGTTGCCTTTTGTATCCTTTCTCTGCCTCCTGGGGCACAGCCAGATACTACCAAGGCTGGAGATGAAAGGTTCAGCTGCAGAGTTTCCGTAAGTTTGTCCAAAAATCTGTTCCCCACAGTGTTTGCATAAGAAGTAGGTAGGATGCTGGAGATGAGGGGATTTGGAAACTGAACAGAAGCAGGCTATCATGAAGGCTCTCTTGTTCCCCAGGAGTGCTGGTGGGAAAGTTCAGGTCATGTCTTTGTTGAAGAAGTTCTTATGTGCAGGACTAGAGTTGTTCCAGGGTTGTGTGCGTGACTTTGCCTCAGTCGACAAAGGGGCCAAAGTCATCACCCTGCATGGAGCCCTCTGGAACGTGAGTGAACAGTCAGTGTGGGAATCCTGTAGTGGCGGGGGGTGGGGAAGTGGGAGTGGGAGTGGGGGTGGGGGTGGTGTTCGTGGTGGTCAGGACCCAGCGGTGGGAGCTGGGATGGAATTAGACCCAAGCAGCCAGAGTTTGGAATATAAGCGAGTGTGAACTGAGAGCCAAAAGCAGAATTTATGAGATGTGTTAGTCTGCTTCCTCTGAGGAACAAACTCCACGGTGGGATTAGACCTGCGTGATTTTCATTAAGAAAAATACCTGTGACAGGGGTGCCTGGGTGGCTCAGTTAGTTTAGCATCCAGCTTCTGATTTCTGCTCAGGTCATGATCTCGCCATTCATGGGTTCAGGCCCCACTTCAGACTCTGCGTTGGTACTGTGGAGCCTGCTTGGGATTCTTTCTCTCCTCTCTTTCTGCTCCTCCCCTGCTTGCTCCCTCTGTCTCTCTCTCAAAATAAATAAATAAACTTTAAAAAAAAAATTAAAAATAAGAGAAACACCTGTGACAGAGAATGCAGAGGGAGCTGGAGGCTGGAAGAGCCCTCCCACGGCACTGCAAGTGTGACACCTGGTGAAGGAGAGGGAAGGTAGTTAGGGCACAGTCACCATAGGGGGAGTCCTCAAGCCAGCTCTGGGGACAGGAACCTTGGAGCTCTCAGGAGGAAGTATGCCCGCCGTGCTCAGTCATCACTGGGAACAGGCAGCCTATGGTAACAGATACATTTCAGAACGCAGAGCCCAGCAGCTGGGGCTTCTGGTCAACCACACCCCCTGTAGTGGGGAGTCCGTCACTCATTGTCAGGGCCACTGCTGACCCATGAAATGTAGGGCGGCCAGAAGAATTGATTTGGCTCACACAGTGTTTACATTGATCAAAATAGTTGCCAGCATTCAACAGTCTGTATATTTTATATCAAAAACCCCTGAATATTTTGCTTCTCTTTAAAAAAAAAAAGAGCGGCAGTATGGCAGTATTCCATTTCTGTTTCCCCCGGTTGCCCAGAATTGAGTCCTTGCTGTCTCCTTTCTCCATAGATGACACATGTGCTCTGCACTTTGCCACAGTCCCCACCAGGCCCTGTTGTCCTGTCTTCTTCATTTGTTTGTATTACATATGTGCCCTCTGTGGGCATTTAAATTTGCTACTCTGGCCTTAAAGCCGTCTGAGAAATGAAGCTATGAGAGTCAGATTTAGCTGTGGAGTCAAATGGATAAGAACAAAGCTGGAGATTGGAAGACAAGGCGAGAGATTGACCACAAAAGAACAAAGCAGGACACCAGAGCCACAGAGCTCATGTGCTTGCTGGAGAAGTCACCGAGAGCTCAGGAGGAGAGCAAAGGAACTGATTCTCATGGAGAAATCTCACTTGGGGTGGATGTGCGATCAGATGCATACCCTGCTTGTGTCACGTCAGTCCAGGAGTCACCCTCTCTATGTGACACTTGTTGAGAGCTGTGACTCACCCCATCCCTCCGGCCCAGCAGCGAGGACCAAAGTAGGTCTAGGTTTCTATTTGCCTAGTGCCCTTTTGTTCAGGTAGCACTCCTCCCTTCCTTGCGGTTCTCCACGGCTGCCAGCTGTCAGTCCTACACACCTCTCCTCCTGTGAAAGCCTGGGTGTCTTAGGCAGGGTTCCCCAGAAGCAGGCCCTGTGCTAAGGATTTGCATGAAAATAGTTACATGTGAGGTGACTCTAGGAAGCACCTGTGTGAGCATGAATGTGTGTTAAGGTTCTCCAGAGCAACAGAACCAATAAGATATATGTGAACATATACGTATTTGCTTATACTAGTATGTAATGTAGCATATACACATATTTATAATATAAAATATATAATACAATATGTACTTAACATAAGGAGTTGGCGTACAGAGTTGGCTCACACAATTATGGAGGCTGACTAGTGCTGAGATCTATAGGATGAGTTAGCAAGCTGGAGACCCAGGAGAGCCGTTAGCATACTTTCAGTCTGAAGGCTAGCAGGCTCAGGACCTGGGAAGAGCTTATGTCTCAGTTGGAATCTAAAGGCAGGGAAAGCCTGATATTTCAGCTCAAAGGCAGTCAGGCAGGAAGAGTCCTCTCTTACTTGGAGGTGGGTTGATCTTTTTGTCCTAGTCAGTCCTTCAACTGATTGGGTGTGACCCACCACCTTAGGGAGTGCAATCTGCTTTACTCCGTCTACTAATTCAGATGTTACTCTCATCCAGAAACAGTGTCACAGACACACTTAGAATAATATTTCACCAAATATCTGGGAACGCTGTGTCCCAGTCAAGTCCTAGATACATAAAAACCTTTATAGAGAGAAATGAGATAAGGGAATTTAAGCCGATATAGAGTGCAGTAATGAGCAAGCTACTTTAATGGGCACCTGGGGCTCAGTTCTTTTGGTGATGGTTGGTTGATGGTGTGGAACATACCTCAGAGTATCCCAAGTGGTAGGAAAACTGAGATGTTCCTCTTCCGTTGCCCGTCTGACATTGCCTGAGGAGTGCTGCTAGGGACTTTTACTTCCTATAACTTGCCTTGGACAAGAACAAGTCCTCAGGTGGAGAGGCTCAGGTGCTTGCACTGGGATGCCTTTGGCTTGTATGAGAGTGATGAGGGTCCAGGGGACACAGATGGGCGTTGCCAGCATCTGCTATGATGGGCAAATGGCACATGCCTAGTTCATCCGTCTGTTGGACCATGGGATAGCACACAGCATAAGTAGTGTCCATCAGGATCTCCCTCGGGGATTAATTTAATTTATTATGGTCCTAAAGAGGAGGATGTGAATATGGGACTGTCAGCATCTATTTTTCCTCCCACAGAGAGCGATGGAGAATAAGGCTGAGCAAAGACAAAGAAGGACAAAGGAGAGAAAGTCTGTGTCTTGGTGGCTGTGAGTCTTGTTTCTAGTCCCTGGAGCTCTGGCTCTTGTCCCTCCCTTATCTTATGTAAACTACCACCCCAGCTGGATAACCCAGTGTGTTCCTTCCTTGGTTAATTTAGCTAGAGTTGGATTTCTGGGCGTGCAATCAAGAGCTCTTACAAACAGTAATGGCAGGGTGGAAGGTGGGGGCAGTGAGAGGGAGATTAGATTGAGAGAGAGATTGCCCTGGGCCTAAGAGCTTTCTCTACTTATTAGCTCCCAGGGCCTGAGATTTAAGGCACTGGAAGGAAGATGAGTTTATGGTGGAAATTTGTAACCGACCATTAACTAGAATGGCACATCTAAGTCCCTGTGCCTGACCAATTGTTAGGTCTTAACGAAACAGCGATAAAAAAAGAAATTTTAGTTTCAGCGCTTAATTAGCCATTCTTTTCCTTCCTGACTTTTAGTTTTATGACTTTAGCTTCTGGGATAGGGTTTTATTGCACTCAAGTACGAATTAAGCCCAAACAAGGACTCTCCCTGTTTCTGCTTCTTCAATTTAAATTTAGTCTTTGTAGGATGACACAAAGCGCTACATTAAATGTCACATGTAAGGACTGTAAATTTTTTGAAAGAGAGAGAGATGTAAGCACTCATCATTGTGATCTCTCTTCTAAACACTACAGGAACTCATATTAATTTAAAGCAAAATCAAGTTAATACTGTTGTTTGTTGCCTTGAAAAAAAAGGTTTTGTCTGAAGTACTCTGACAATAGGCACCAAAATGTGCATTGATGAAAAATAATAGTAGCCGTCATTTGTTGGAAATCTGTTAGTACCCTGCTAGGTCCTTGATACTCAGTATCTCCAGTCATCCTGAGAAGCTTTGAGGATGGCTGATCTCCAGTTTCCATTGAGGAAATGGCAGCTCAGAAAACACTTAACCCAAGCCACAAAGATAGAAAAGATAGGTCTGGGAGCCAGTGTGCAATAAGACCCTTGGGATTCCAAAAATCTACATGCTTCCCTCTTGCAAAGGGTGTGTTTTGTGCATATGACGGTGTAGGTGGTGGTGTATGTGATGTGCGTTTCACTGCTGGACATCGTGTCAGGTACTGCACACAGTAGGCACTCAGCAGTGCTTGTGTTCAGTGAATTGGGAAAGTGTGGGTAACAAGCCTCCTGAGACTGAGGAGGACTTGATCTTTCCGTTATGTCTGAGCAAGGGTTTGTTCAGTAAAGTGATTATATGTGTGTCCTCATGGAAATTATATTTATGCCCCTAAAGAAAACAAGGATTCTTTCTTTCTTTCTTGAAATTCAAGGTAAAATAAAGAGCCGCACTGACATCTACCCCAAGTCCTCTTTTTTAATGAGGCAGTGTGTAAATATAGTACAAGAAGAGGGACTAATGGCATCTTGCCCTTGCATGGCACTTTATAGTTTAGAGAGCACTTTCTCACCATGTCCCTTTCGATCGGTCCAGCAGGCCTGGGAGGTGGAAACGAAGGTGTGGAGAGATTGGGGCACTTGCCCCCAGATGACACAACAGTTAGGAGCCCAAACTAGGACTTGAGTGGGGTTTGTCTGACTCACAGTTCACACTTCCCGAACAAGGTTTTGGAGTGGTATAAAGCTCTCTTGAGAAAAACAACTGTTTTTCAGGCATTTATAGCCACTTTAGCAGCACTCAACTGCGTGCCTCTGATCTATATGCTAATTTTGGATACGTCTTATCTCTTAAATAATCCGAGGGTGTGCATGTGGATGCTTCTTGATTTGAAATCCTCATGTACTTGTAACTAATGGGGTTGTAAAACGTGCCCCAGAATTTACACTTCCTTCCTTCAGCCTGATTTTGCCCAGCCTTCCACCGTAGCAGGGCCAACCCACCCCCAGCCCTGCTTCTGCTCCTCATTGTCTAGAGGGAAGGCACAAAGCGAGGCACTTAGGTTTTTTCTCCAGAATGTCGGAGCCCAGGGTAGGCATATGGGAGAGAGTGGAAGAATTTGAACTGGAAGAAGCATTTCTCTGTTTTCTTTCTTTTTTTTAAATGTTTATTTATTTTTGAGAGAGAGAGAGAGAGAGAGAGAGACAGAGTGCAAGTGGGGGGAGGGCCAGAGAGAGAGAGAGTGAGACACAGAATCCGAAGCAGAGCTCTGGGCTGACAGCACAGAGCCCGATGGAGGGGCTCAAACCTCTGAACTGCAAGATCATGACCTGAGCTGAAGTCGGAACGCTTCACTGACTGAGCCACCCAGGCGTCCTTGGAGGAAACATTTCTAATTTTCTCTTCTCTTGAGCATAGGAAGTTATATGCTGTCTGGAGGGTGTGTATTGGCTTTGCTTTTTTTTTTTTTTTTAATAAAATAAGGCAAAGGCAAAACAACAAAAAATGAGAGAGTCTGTCTTTAATTGGAATAATCAGCCATGTTCTAAAGGTGGAGCACCTAAGCCCGAAATCAGTGGCCAGTGGCTGACATTCAGGACTAGCAGGCAGAGAGCTAATGCCCACTTTCTGTGGGATTATAAAAGTTGTACTTGTTCACTGTGAAGAATTTGGATTCTAGGGAAATTGTTAAGAAAACAAATGTAAAGTTTTATCAGTCTCTTATCAGCCATTGGGCTGGTTGGTCAGAAGTCATTATTGGTATAGACATTAATTGCTTACTGAGAATTAACTTCTCAAAAGCCCTTTCCGTGGTGATGATGGCTAACATTTATTGAATGGTTGCTCTTTGCCAAGTACCGGCTATGAGCTAGACATAATACGATCTCACGCATACTTTTATTTTCATTATCTTTCAGGTGAATAAACATGCTCAGAGAGGGTAAAAACCTGTCCACGGTCACATAGGAACTGAGTTGGGGAGGCTAGGGTTTGGGTTCAGATGGTCAGGCGTTGAACCAGGTCTGCCTTACTTTATCGTCCCTGTACTGTTCAATGGGTAGTTCAGCTTGGGTTTGAAGGGGAGAGCATGGGAGAGAAGTCAAAGGACCAAATGGAGAAACAGACAGCAAGGACACCAGTTCCATTTGCTGATGGTGAGCTGGGTTCAAAAGTAACAAAGCAAAGCTGATGGCTTCACTTGAGTATTGCCACCCCCTGGTAGCCACTGTTAGAGTCTGTGCCTTATTCTGACCCCGCCCCTAAAGCTAAGAACACAGGCAACCTTTTTTACCTGGACTCTTTAGAATTAATAGCATGTTGGCCCTCTGAGGGCGAAGTGGGTTTTTAAAAAACGGTTGGAAGTTATTTGTGGCCAACTCAAATAACTTGTATTTGTAACTTCTGTTGAAATGAAATTTACCTCATAGTATTGAGATCAATTTTCTTGTGTGATTCTGGAGAGCAATTAGCCCAAAGCAGTGGTTTTAGAACTTTTGACAAACTACTCCTAAGAAGAAGGGCAAATGCATTCCAGCTCAACCGAGTATAGCCTCAGTCTCACCAAGGGTGAAAATTCCTTTGAAGTCTCATGTTTTATCTTAGATATTTGTGAAGTCTGCATTCTCCTTTGTGCCCTGCTTTGAACTACTTATGGAGTAGAGTCTATTGATGCTCTAGGAAGATGGTCATGTTTGTGCTTTATAGCTTTGCATGTGCCAGAGATACAATAGGGTTTCCCTGGGGTACCTGTGCCTCAGTTTGAGAAGCATGGCTCTTTTAGAGGGAGTCTCCAACTAGGATCTAGGCTGCTGGTTGTCCCTGAGGACATTCTCCCCCCTGCCCCCAACTTTTAAATTCCAATGTTTTGAGTGTAGGAAATATAAAGTTAGAAAATGAAATATAAGAGGCATAGTGAAAAGTCTCTCTCCTATCCCTGTCCCTCATCTTTTCAGTGCTCCCCTGAGTTAGCCAGCTTCCAGGATGGCCTCATCGATCCCTGACTGCTGGCATTCACACGCTGTGTCGTCCTCGCTCACGTTGTAACAGGGTTAGTGTTTGGGACCAGTGCTGCAGAAGTGATGGCATGTCATTTTCAAGATTAGGCTATAAAAAACTGCACCTTCTGTCTTGAGGGATTCTTCTCCCTCTCCCTCTCCCTCTCCCTCTCCCTCTCCCTCTCCCTCTCCCTCTCCCTCTCCTCTCCCTTCCCTCTCCCTCTCCCTCTCCCTCTCCCTCTCCTCTCCCCCCCTCCCTCTCCCTCCCCTCTCCCTCTCCCTCCCCTCTCCCCCTCCCTCCCTCTCCCCCTCCCTCCCCTCTCCCTCCCCTCTCCCCCTCCCTCCCCTCTCCCCCTCCCTCCCCTCTCCCCCTCCCTCCCCTCTCCCTCTCCCTCCCCTCTCCCTCTCCCTCCCCTCTCCCTCTCCCTCCCCTCTCCCTCTCCCTCCCCTCTCCCTCTCCCTCCCCTCTCCCTCTCCCTCTCCCTCCCCTCTCCCCCTCCCTCCCCTCTCCCCCTCCCTCCCCTCTCCCCCTCCCTCTCCCTCCCCTCTCCCTCCCCTCTCCCTCCCCTCTCCCTCCTTCCTTCTTCCTCCTTCCTCCCCCCTCATCTCTCTCTCTCTCTCTCTCTTTCTCTCTCTCTCTCTCTCGCTCTCGCTTTCGCTCTCGCTCTCTCTCTCGGGATCTCTTCCTTTGGAGGAGGCCAGCTGCCATATTGTGACAGCACTCAGGCACCCTAGGGAGAGACCCATGTGGTGAGGAATTGGGGTCTCCAGCTAATAGCCAGGGAAGAAATGTGGCCTGCCAACAACCACGAGTGAGCTCAGAAGCTTATCTTTCAGCCCCAGACAACCTTCTGACGACTGCGGTCCTGGCTGACATCTTACCTGCAGCCTCCAGAGAGACCCTGAGCCGGAACCACCCAGCTAAGCTGCTTGTGGGCTCTGATCCACGGCCCCTATGAGATAATAAATGTTTGTTGTTTTAAGATGCGGTGTTTTAGGTAATTTGTTGGACAGCAATAGATACCTAATGCATTCCCCTCTCAAGAGTTCCTCAGGTTCTTTCTAGAATTTAGATCTGTGCATGCTAGCAAATATAAATACAAACTCTTCCCCCCTTTACTCAAAACAGTGTGCTGCACTTACTGTTCCATAGCTTGCTTTTCTCAGTATGATATTTTGGGGAGATACTAACTACATAGAAATAGTGTGTAGAGAATTCTTCTGCTTTTTTGCTTTTTTTTTTTAAACAGCTGAATAGTATTCCATCAGACTGCTATGCTATAATTTGTGTAGCCAGTTCCTTACTGATGGCATTTCCACTGTTTTGATATTACAGTGTTTTTGTGAGTAATCTTGTACACATGTGTGCAAGAGCATGTGTAACGTCTGTTTGCCCAGGGTGAAATTTCTCAGTCAAAAGGGTATGAACATTTGTGATTTTGATACTGTTAACTTCCCTTCCACGGAGATTGTACCAAGTCATGTGTTTTCTGCCCATCTCCTCAGCAGCATATGTGAATTGTTGGCTGCTGGTTGGACTTGAACTGATTCAAAAATGAAATTCTTCAGTTCCAATGAGCTGTTGAAGTACACATCCAAAGAATGTTTTGCTTAGGACTAAGGCAACCTTCCACATGTAAGTGGTTTTGAAATCTGGTATTCATAAGTGAGACTAGCATGTGCTCGAGCTTGCTGAGATTACAGAATTCAAATTTTCTTTTAAGACTGGCTGCCACACACTATTTATCAACAATTGCACATGCACCAAGTGGCAACAAGGAGGCATATGGTCATCGGAGTCTCTTTCCCTGCAAAAATGAGCTGTGCGCACGTGAACATGTAAGAAATACAGTTTTCAGGGATTCCAGAAATAATTTTCAACGGTGGCAGCAGCATCATCGGAATAAGTAGGTACCTTCCCAAGGTGACGGTGCTTTACCATTTGTTTACAAGTACCCGTGATTGTAAGATCACTGATTTGAGAACAGCTCTTTGGGGGAAAGGAAACACTACATTAAATGCTCACATTGATTGTAAGATGACTGTTTTAGAAATGATGAAATGTGAACAAGCATGTAGCTTAGATTCATGGAAACGGAGTCACTTAATTCAACTCTGTTCAGTTTGACCCAGTTGAGTGCAAGCCTATACTCCCTTTCCTCTTCATTTCTTAAGAATCTCGTACAGGAAACGAGTAACTGAGTCAGTCTGTTCTGAGGATAACTGACCTAATGGGGCAGAGAGAGCTTGCACAGGAACCAGACAATCCTGGGTTCGAATGCTAGCTTTCACCATTTAGTACCTGGGAGATCCTGGGCAGATTACTTCTTTCACTGTTTTTGGGACTTGGTGTTCTCATCTGCAAAGTAGGGGTGTTGACACCCGTCTCAGAAGGCTTGTATTATTTGGAATGTTTGTGGTTCCAAGTGCCAGAAACCCATCTCAAAGTATCTTAAGTGCAAAGGAGGAATTTATTGAGGGGATACTAGATAGTTCACAAGAACAAGAGGCCATAGAAAGACAGGATGGCCACCGGGCCTTGGAAAACTGGTTTTAGGATTGATGCATCTCCAGGGTTGTTTTGTATCTCTTGTGTAGAGCAGCATTCTCTCTGAAACACATTTTAAGTTTTATAATTCATTGATTCAATGGTAGGAATGAGATGAATCCCATTCTCTTGGTCCCAAGGTCCAAAATCCCAAAGTACTCTTTTGCCCAGCATGGGTGATGTGTCTATCCCTGGGTCAAGTAACTGTCGGGGGGTGGGGATGTGGGAAGCCCTTAGAAAAGAGGTGATGGGGCAGAAAATACCACAGATATTGAAACAGAGTTGCCATTGAAGATCCAGTGTCCATAATATGCCTAGCCCATAGTAAATACTCAAGAAATGGCCAGTACTAATAAGAATGATAATAATAAATACTGATGGCTGGCATTTACTGAATGTTTTTTCCATGGCAGGCACTGTCTAATGCACTTTATGTGTGTATCTCATCAATTTAAAAACATTTGCATTTTTACTTCTTATCATTGGTAAATCTCTCTCCCCTCTTGGAACCTTAAAAATAGACAAGCCATAAATGACTTCGTGAGGGCTAGTGGACACAAAATGAGAAGAAGGAACGCTTGAGTCCACGTTTCCTGTCCAGAGTTAGTGAGTTTTTGTTTTCTGTGCACGAAGGAGAGACTGATATTGGATGGCACTAAACTCTTTAAAGTAATTCCTATTCCCCCAGTTGGAAGCGAAGGGGCCACAGTGAATGATAAATGTGTTTGCTGCTCTTCTGGTGAAGGGAAGAGAGCCTGTACATCTGTGGGGGCAGTTTACCCATTTCGTCTGCCTGGGGTCCGGATTTCTGGCACTCATAGAACTTCTTGGTTCTCTTGAGCCCCGAATCTACTTCAAAGTCAGAAAGCCCCACCCAAGACTTCTAAGCTGTGTGATTCCTGTGGGCTTCGGAGAATAGTTTCCCTTATGAGCAAAATAATGGTGGAAACTTGCACAGATGAAGGAGGCACACCAGAGTTTGGGGTAAGCCTGCTGCTGGTTGATGATGCTTGTGGCTGGGGTGGGATTAACTTTCCAGAGAGTTTTGGCTCCTCTGGGACTGGGAGTTCTGGGTGAAGGAGATCTTCTGCCTGTCCTTTCTCTGGATAGTATCTGAGCTGGATAGTTTGAATTTCCTCCTCCTGACGGATTCCATGACCTCGCTCCTGCTGTACCCCCAGGATGCTGCCCGTTGTGGACTGCTTTACCTGGACTTCCTCACTCTCTTGTGGCTGGTTGCACTTGACCAACAGAGGACCCTCATAGGACAGTACAGGGTGGGGGGACAGAGAGGTTGGGGTGTTTATTCCTCTGGTTCTTCCCAGTTGAGTTCCCACGGGTTGGCTGCGTCTCTCTCCTGAAGACCACAGCTCCTGCCAGGCAGCTGGCTCTGACTTGGGTTCCACGTGTGTTTCTTCTCCTTTGCCCTCCAGGACTAGGGGTGGAAACGGCTTCTCACAGTTGCTACTTCTGGGATAGTACAACATTCTGGTTCAGTTACATCATCAAAGACCTGGACTCTTGCCATCTTTCTGCTCTGGCTTGTAGAACATGGCCTTTGTCCCAGTCTTTTCCCTCTGTGTTCGCAAGATGGCTGCTATAGTGCCAAACACCACTGTGTCGCACAACAGTTCCAAAGACAAGAGAAAACTTGTCTCTGTTGTATCCCTTTTTAACCACAAGAAGAATTTTTCCCAAAGCTCCCAGCGCACTTCCATCAGCTGTCAGAGGTCAGAGGTGGTCACATGCCTGTTCCTACGTCACTAGAAAGGGAGGGCCAGTTTTACCATGACTGCTTTAGATCAGTAAAGATTTACTCCTTGGGGCCCAAAGGGGCCTGAATTCTGAATCATGTGACTGTTCAGTACCTAAAAATTGGGGTTCCTTTAACAAAGAAGAAGGGGCTCTTTCTTTGATATGCAATAGCAGCATCTGACAAATGAAGGAAAAGCTCGTGGGGTATGGTGAGTGGTGGGGCTGGAGACTGAGAAGGTTCCAGAACATGGCATCGTAAAGAAGTCAGGCAACCCAGGAATCTCAGAAGTGACTATCCCAATGTCATAGATTCACTTTGTGCTGGAGGAATTGAGTGTCCTCAGTGGAGTAATTTTTCTCCACAAATCCTTTCTGCTGAGACCAGCAGCCTTTAGCTGTAGACACACCTTCACGGAGTCAGTGACAACCGAGGCCTCCTAAATCAGTGACAGGGACTAGAATCCGTGAGGCACTTAGCAATCTACACATGGATTTCCACATCTGCAGTCTCATTTCCTCCACTTTGTCATGGGGAAACTGAGGCTCAGAAAGGCGAAGGTTCTTTTATTCAAGGTCCTACAGCTGGAAAGTGGGAGTGTCTGGGCTTGAGCCCAGATCCTTTAACTGAAGGTCTGAAGGCAGTCCTGCTTTCCTGACTTCCAGGTAACTTTGTACGCTCTTCAGGGGAGATCCTTAGTCATGATGTATGGATAAATGCAAGAAAACACAAAAAGTAAAAAAAAAAAAAAAAAGTTGCGCAGAGATAAAAACCCAGTTGTGACTCTCCTTGTGGGGCCATGAATAAAGTGAAGTTATCGAATAGAGACGTACATGCTGCCCGGAAGAACTCCCCGGGTTTTCAAGGCTACGTCAGGCACCTGTGACAGCACCGCGTATTTACCTTGCAGATGAATGGCTGCATTTCTTGTCCCAGATGCATCACTGGTGAAGCCTATTTATGCAGATGGAAAGCCGCTCCCCCTTACTTTATTTTGTCCTGGGATGCTTGTACCCATTTGATTTTCTACCTTTCGACTTGACACTGTTCTTCAGGGGACCGTGTTATGGGATGCATTTCGATAAACAATGCTGAAGTGACAGATTTTGGCTTTAAATGAAATTGTGTTCCATAAAGTGGGAGACAAAGGCTTATAACTCACCGTCGGCTGCAGACATTTCAGCGAAAATTATCTTTCATGCTTTGATCTCCACTGTATCATTTTACTGAGTGGCCTCGTGCGCTCTATCAATCAAACCCACTGAAGATGCAGGGGAAATCACATTTAAAATCAAATGCAAGTCATAGATTCATCTGCCCAGGAGGAAGAGAAATGTGTCATGAATCCTCGTTTCAATCTTTTGTGATTACAACTGAATTAGTTTTTGAAAACTCCAGAGGATGAAGTTTTCCACTTTTCAACTTTCATATTATTATTATTTTTTTTTTTTTTGAAGGGGGGCGATGTTAGATCTGTATAGAGGCAAATTGAAATGATTTAGCTGGGAGATCACAGTCTCGCCTTCCATCTAACTGTAGGTGAGGGCCTTTTAATATTCCTCTGACGGGGATTTTTCATGTAGGAAGGGATGTTAAGAAGAAAAATGTTTCCTAACAAGAAAACATTTAGACAAGGAGGATATGACCTCGCTCACTCATTCTTGCCTGCTTTCTCGGCGTATGTGGGAAGCAGGAGCTGGAAAGGAGTTGCCGTTTGCAGATCTCCTTTCTCTCCAGGCGTTTGCATAGGATGTCTCATTGGATAGCCACATATCCACGTGAGGGGGGTAATCCACAACCCTCTTTTTATAGATGTGGAAAATGAGGTCAGGAGACACGCTCAAGTTCAGCAGAGCCAAGGTGGGACCCCAAGTCTACCTGATTCAGAATAGCATCCTTTTAAAATTTTTGAGAAGGAATATTTCTTGTTGACTGCCTTCTGTCTCTATAATTTTAGTGCCTGGCGCATTGTAGGTACTTGCAAGCACTTACTTGCTCAGCATATGAACCAGGTGTCAGCAGACTTTTACAATAAAGACCCAGACAGAGTTTCTCCAGCTTTTCGGGCCACAAGGTCTCTGTGGCAGCTCTCCAGTTCTGCTTTTGTAGCATGAAAGGCACAGACAACATGTAAACAAATGAATGTGACTGTTTTTCAGTAAAACTTTATTTATAACTCCAGAATTTGAATTTCATACAATTTTTGCATAACGAACTGTTGTTATTCTTTTGATTTTTTTCAACCATTTAAAACGTAAAAACGATCCTTAGCTTGAAGGCCATAGAAAAGCAAGTAGCATGGACTTGAACTACAGATTGTAGCTTGCCGGCCCCTGGTCTAAATAATACAGGATTTTAACTATCCCGCAAGTAAGTGAACAAGAGCTGTTGTATCCCAAAGGTCTGGCTTGGTGCCTGGCACAAACGTTGTTTCTCTCCGGGGGAAAGATTAGTTTTGGGTGGGTTCATAGCTTTCCTTGCCTTTTAAAGAGAGCCCAGCTCTTGCCCTGGCTGGTGCCTGGGATTTTTATGATATAAAATCTGAGGGAGGAAAAGAGTAAGGACAGCTGAAAAGTAGAGACAGGGTTAAATTAGTCCACCTGACAAGCGTTGAGAGGTGTTGGGGAAAGGACAAAATAATACCAGCTTGTCTGAGGGTTAGAGAGCTCTTTTGGGGTTTGTTATAGGGAAACTGAGAAATGCAGGAAAACCAGGGAGGCAGGAAAGGGACTTTAGGAGTATCACTGAGGGTTAGTTTTTCTTAAAAAAGAAAACTTTAGTTTAAAAAAAATTCTGTGGTTTTGGTTGGCCTAATCATGGGAGGTAGAGGGAGGTAGTTTTGTTGGATGTCCTGCCAAAAGTAAACAAACAAAAACACCAAAAACAAATTCTACTTGATATTTGAATGGTCTACCAGGCATTCATTTGGTTTAGAAACCTATTTATGATTTTCTGAATCTAGAACCTTCTCTTTTGCATATGAACACCGAATGAACACTGAAGTTTCCAGGAATGTAGCTACAGTGTATATCCAGAGAAGACTGCATTTTGTTTCCTTATGGAGCGTTAAAATGAAGGAATCGCCATTTTGGGAAACCATGACACTTGTAGTAACACCACATTAACACATGTCTGCTCATTCTGGATTTGTGACTGGCCCATCCAGTTACTCCACACATAGGTGTTGACATCTGGCTCCCTCATTCCATCTTCGTAACAGAAACCCATGTTATTTCACTATAAAGTATTTCATTATTTCATATCTCCTTTTATTTCATTTCTCCTTTTTATTATAATCAGGGCACAATAACAGTTGATTTGTTAAAGTCGATTTATATTATCAGTGAACTTCTTTTTAGGATGGATGATAAAGAAGGATTTTCTAAATATCCTCTAAAACATGGACATTGGGCCTGATGGAGCCGAGAGCCCTGCCTTGTCAGGCTCTTTGGGTTGATACACAGGGAACTGCTTTTAAGTTACTTTCAGATTGGTGGAATATGTTTTTTTGAGTGCAGAGACAGGGTTTCTGATTTTATTTGCGACCCCGAAGCATCAACCGTAGGCGCTTGGCAGAGTAAAATAGACAACTCCTTGCTCACCTCGCGTTCTCTGTTCGTTTGCTCGGTAAGGCCAGACTCCTTGACCTTGTGCATCAGTGGTGCTTGCTCTGGGCAGAATTTTTTAAGTGCTTCAAAATCTCCTTTAGTTCATTTTGAAGACAGCCTACCCTTCCTGATCTCATTACAGCTGGAGCTGATGGGCAGCTTAGGCCACGCCCAGCTCATTCTCTGAAGGGTTGAGGATTTTCTCCCTGGAAAGTGTTGTCAGTTTTCTCCTTTAGGCAGCCAGAACCATCCACCCTTTTACCCCTTGGGACCTTGATAAAACTGGCTTCTCTAGCCCTTCCTTCTTTACGTTGGTTTTTCTTCTCCAAAGGGCCCTGAGGTATTGTAAATGAAAGGTTGGCTGGGGCTGAGCTGGCATTTTAGTCTCTTGAAAAATCCCCCTGGGGTTATTACAGTAGAACATGGGATCTCAAATCAGATTACCTGGGACTGAATCTTATCTCCGTCACTTACTGGAAGCTTTGTGACTTTGGAGGAGTGTCTGAACCTCTCGGAGAGGCACTTGGCTCATTTGCAAAAGCGTAATGATAGTATTTTGAGGATTAAATGATATAATGCACAAAATGTGCTTAGCATTCAGTGTTTGGCATAAATGACTCACTCAATAAACATCAGCTTTATAATGGCAGCTGTTATCTATCAGTATACAAAATCAAGCTATGAGCTCCCATACTCATGTTCTCTAAATTATTCAAGCAAAGAACTCCTCTAGCTCTCTCTCTCTCTCTCTCTCTCTCTCTCTCTCTCTCGTGTGTGTGTGTGTGTGTGTGTGTGTGTGCGTGTGTGCACAATATCCCTTAGTAAGTTTTCCCAAGCTATTGGATGTTCTCAGGGATGTAATTCCTTTGACTTCCCCCATCTTTGCAATACCAGTAGTGGGTGCATTCAGCACAAGAGTGCCCATGTCTGTGAGGTGTGCTTTCTTTCACTTTCCTGATTGCTTTTCTCAAGGTGGGCATTGCAAAGGAGAAACATTGGAGGAAGGACCAACCATCTATCGCCATCTTAGTCAGTGTGGGCTGCTATAGTGAAATATCCTAGACTGGCTTAAACAACAGACGTGTATTTCTCACAGTTGTAAAATCTGGGAAATCTAAGATCAAGATGCTGGCAGGTTGGGTGTCTGGTGAGGATGATCTTCCTGGCTCACAGATTGCCTTCTCCTTGTTATGTCATCACATGGCAGAAAAAGCGAGGACTCTGGTCTCTTCCTCCTCTTATAAGAATGCTAACTCCATCACGGAGGCCCCATCCTCCTGACCTCGTCTACGCTTAATCACCTCCCAAAGGTCCCACCTTCAGATACCAACAATGGAGATTAGGGCTTCAACATATGAATCTGAGGGGACACAAACAAGCAGTCCATAGCACTTTCTTTTCTGAACATCTCCCTTAAACGCTCTCTGTCATCCTTGGTATCCTCTTTTGACAAATGAGGAAATAAGACTCTAAGACATGAGTTGAGTTGCCTTGAGTTGTCCATGGCTGCACAAGTTGTAAGCGTCAGCTCCCTGAATAATTGCATTCAAACATGGCAGCAAGATTAACCACTGCATCCATCATATCCATCCAGGGAGCATAATCCCTTATAAGTAATAACAGTGAAGAGACCCAACTTGACCTTAGGATGTGTGTGTGGCTGGGGTTTAGGTTTATTTGATTCTCAGATCTGCCACTCAGCTGTTCAGCAGGGGGTTACAGCACCTCTGGTGCTCAGTTTCTACACCTATAAAATGGGAATAATAGTGCCTTTTTATTGTGGAGAGACTGTTATGACATAGTGCAGGTGAAATGATTATTAGGAGCCTGATAGAGTCAATGTTGAATGCATGTTGGTCATTATTAGCTGAGATGTATAATTAGCAGAGATTTGGCTTTTATTAGTGGACAGTGTTCCTCTTGTCATGTAGGGAGACCAGAGTACCAAGGAGGTGGAGACACAAGTCAAAGGAGTTCTAGGTTGGCCAACCTTTCCGTCTAATGTCTAAAAAGCGGATAAACCCAGGGATTCCCTGAGACCCCTGTCTTAAAGCAAAAGATGGACATGAAGAAGGAAGATAAGATGCTGTGGGAAGTGGTCAGGCGGAGGGAAAGGAAAAACCATTTCCAGAGGCTAAGCATTTCCATTGTTATGCCACTTAATTGCAAAGCCACGCTGCAAAGTAGGTGATACTCCCCTTTTCCATATGAGGTAAAAGAGGCCAAGTTAATGACTGGTTCAAAGTATTACAGTTGAAGAGGGGTGGAGCCAAAATTAGAACGCTCTGTTGTCCAGATGCCAAAGCCCATGTCCATATATTGATGTACACTTCCCCTCCAGCTAGCCCGATCAGGTAAACTGAGGCATGCTGTGACAAGGAGGACATAAGGAGAAGATGTTACGGCTTCTCCTTAAACATCCTTCCTTTCCCGTTGCCAGTTACCACCTATAAACTCTTTCAAAATGTGATAACGGTTTTGAATTTTCCTGTCATATCAATTTGATATGAGAAATTTGGGATCTCCAAATTGACAGAGAAACCCGGTTCTAAAGATGCTGGAAGGCAAACATCTGTGAGAAATCAAAGGAACAATGTCAACATCTGTCCTGGTGAAAGGAAATTGCTGAGGTTCTCAATTTACAGCCAGTCAATCTTGGGAGGCCAGGATGCTTGCAAATTTAAATGCATGTTGGAGCTATAGGAATGGCTAATTAATTTAGTTTGCATGCCTAGAAGATTTTTCATTGTTCCCAGCTTTAAAAAAAAAATCCTTTTTTGAATAGAGAATGTGGGCATATGGCAAAAAAAGTTTAAAGGGCATAAAAGAGGTGTACAGTGAAAACTTCCCAAAGATACTCTCTTTGTGTAGAAGTACATATGTATATAGACGTAGTCCCCTCCCACCTTCATACGCTGTACACATTATTCTGAATCTTCACTGTTTTCAAATACAATAGGTATTTGTTGCCTATCAGTATATATGGAGGTGCCTCATTCCTTTTAACTACTGTGTAATATTCCAGCATAGGATGTGCATAAATTAACCAGTTCCCTTGTGGTGAACATTCAGGATGTTTGCTGTCGCTTTCTACCACGACTTCTGCTTGTCTGTATACCTCGTGCACGTATGTGTGTTCATCCGTAGGGTGAATGTTGGGAAGCGGAGCTGCTGAGCCAAGAGAATGTGCATTTAAAATACCGTGTCTTCCAGTTCAAAAGGAGAAGTTTCTTATTTACCTTGGAGGGAGCATCACCTTGTTCAAGGAGATCAGGTTGGTGGAGCTCATTGACCATTCACACATGTTGTGACCGTCTTGCTCCATCCCTGCTTCTTCGTCAGACCCGAGAGATAGAACGAAGTCTGTGTGTTACATCTCGGGGGCTTTGCCCTGCGTCGTTGAGATCGTGTGCTCAGAGAAAAATACACTCCCGTGTATTTACTGTTACCCCACTCCACGAGATCTGATGCGTTTCTTCCTTTATCTTAAACCTCTTCATCCTGCAGTTGCCTTCTTGATCCTGGTCCTGCACAAGCCCCCTTTCACTGCGGTAATCTTACACCCAGTCTTGCCAAGTCAAGGTAAACCCAGGTCCTTTTGGTTTAAAACCTAGTCTTCTTGGATAAAAAGTTAGTTCAAGATTCTCAAGGCAACCAGGCTTTTAAAGCTTAATCAGTTCATCAGTTCAAGGTTTCTCATGTACTTTTCTCTTCCCTCTCTGGTCTTGGGCTTTGTGCTGGGTGCTGCGCCACCCAGCCCCTGCTGGACCACAGAGCCCCAGCTGCTGGAGAGCTGGCCACTGACATCTCACTGCTAAGTTGTGCCTTTGCTGAAGGAAGCTGTGTAGTTTTCGGGAGTCTTTTCTGCTCCCAAAGGCACCCCGTGTCCAGTGACTGGTCTCTGAGGCTTACAAAGGTCGTACCCTTTGCCTTGATTGGGATGCCTCTGAAGGGATACCCCAGTTTCAAGGCTCCCCGTGGCTCCCAGCTGTTTCAGGCATCTCTATTACTTGTTCTCCAGTTTCACTCCTCCCTCTGCCTGGTGCTGCTTTGCTCCTTCCTTACAGATACTGCTCCCCAGTAAACCTCCTGCACACAGATTTCCATCTCGGCATTTGTCTCCCTGAACCTGACCTCCCACAGGCTTATCATAGTAGGGTGTGGGTTTGGGGCAGGAGGGCTACTCCTCTGGCCTGTGAGAGACACTCGCCCCCAAGTGCCCCGGGGAGGGGTAATGTTCCTGACACCCATGAGGTAGGTCCTTTATAGGGCTCAGGTGGATAGAGGTGGCCCCTGATTCTACCTGAATGTGTCTTCTTTCAGTCTGGTTCCATTTTTTCTGCTCCCCAGAAGCTGAAGAGTGTAGCATCTTCCTCACTTGTGTACTGAAGGGTTGACTCAGCAGGTCTGGAGTGTTCAAATCCTGCACATTCCAGAGACAGGTTTTGCCCCTGACAGGCTGCTGGGAGATGACTTCGCAGGCCTTGGAATGTTCTATGCCTGATAGGAGTGTCTTGCAAATGGAAAGAGTTCATTCATTTTTTATGGCTGAATATGCGTGTGTGTGCACGTGTGTGTGTGTGTGTGTGTGTGTGTGTGTGTGTATCTATATCTGTCTGTCTATCACATCTTTATCCATTCATCTGCAGATAGACACTAAAGTTGTCTCTCTATCTTGGCTATTGTAAATAATACTGCAATGTTTCTTCAGGTCCTCTGCCCATTTTAAAATCAGATTCTTATTTTTATTTTTTTTGCTACAGAGTTGTATTAGTTCCTTATATGTTTTGGGTGTTGACCCCTTATCAGAAATATGGTTTGCAGATGTGTTCTTCCATTCTGTAGGTTGCCTTTTCATTTTGTTGATTGTTTCTCTTTCTGTGTGAAGCTTTTTAGTTTGACGTCGTCTCAGTTGTTGATTTTTGCTTTTGTTGGTTGTACTTTTGGTGTCAAAGAAAAGCGTCTGTGGACGCTTGCATGCACCACCATGGGGGGTGTCCACAGGGTCCAGTTGTGGGGTCGGGGTGTGTAGGTGAGGTACATGGAGCATTGGGGGTTCCCAAGGTCCAGCTGGGGGGATCTGCAGGTAAGACCCGCCCGGCAGCTCATGGACAGGCTTCCTGCTGGAGTCCACAAGGTGGTTGGTAGGATCTGTGTCCCTTTGGTGCCCTCTGAGAGCCCTGTCTGCTGTTCTTATAGCCCCTGAGTCGCCCAGCACTCCTCCATATTCTGGATGGGACAAGAAAGAAGTGGTCTCTTTGTCAGCTTCCTGCACAGCTTAGGAAGCTGGGGGCTCATATGCTCTCACTTCCCCTGTGGGAGAAATCACGGGCCAAGAAGATTTCTCTTGGCATGGAGCTGTGCCGCCTTGTGGGAGGGGCGATGTGGATTAAATGAAATCATTCCTTTTATCTTCTTCAATGTGTCCAATCTCAGACTTTTTTTTCCCCTCCAATGTTATGCTAGAACTTCTCCCCTGGAAAGCTGGACTTCCACAAAGACTGTCTCACTCATGGGCGATTGTCTAAATTGGTGTTCTTTGGAGGGAACATGGTAGAAAACTGTTATTTTGCCGTGTTGATCTGCCCTATTCACTCTTTCCTTTGCTGTTTTCATGTGTATCTCTTCACCTATACTTCATCTGTACTTAAGTCATAACCATAAATATAATGGCTTTTCATGAGTTCTGTGAGTCCTTCTAGCAAATTTTTGAGTCTGTATGTGGTCTTGGGGACCATGATAACAGTCGCTGTGGTGGAGACCATCTTTGGTTTAGCTTCCCAATGAGGGACAGGTCTTGGGTGATGAGTGTGGCAGTGAACAGGAGAACATTCCAGAGTCCTAGGTATTGTTCTAGGTATTAGTCATAGAGCTGTGAACCAAAGGTCTTTGGCTTCATGGAATTTATGTTCTAGTGGGGAAGATGGACAAAAAACCCCAAACACACAAAACCAAAAACTCGACAGATACATATTAGCATCTTGTCAATTATTAGTGACAGGATTTCTGTGAACTTATAAAATACTTACCTGAGTCTCCCCAGTCCTGTGAGCTAGCTCCTGCTTTCCTCTCCAGCTAATCTCTTACCACATTTTCCCCATCACTTTCAACCCCTAATTTCCTCTAACACAGCACCCCTTCTCACCTCAGGGTCTTTGCATGTATTATTATCTCTAAATGAACACTTTCTTTCACCTTTTACTTGGATAATTCCTTGGTGTCCTTCTACTCTTAGCTTAAAAGTCACCACCTCAGGAAAACCCACCTGGGTCCTCCCTCCCTTCCCAACCGTTTGGAGTCACGATTATACACTCATGGCATCCGGTACTCTTTCTTTGTCACTTTTTCCCAGTGATAATGAATGTTCTCTTTATTTTTGATTTCAGTCATTATTCTGAGTGATTGGATATTTGGATGTGTTGATAATCAAGATGAATCATTTAGGCAACGTGTTATGATCCCTGTAAAAATTCAGAATCTGACACTAGATCTGGTCTCTCATTTTTTCCAGTCACATTGTCCCCCTTGGGTATCTGGGTTTCCACTCTTGACCTGCTAGCAGGAAGCGTTCCAGTGAGCCGCTGGCTCTGTTATCTCCAGGGTCCTTCTCAGCTGCTTCCCTCTTTGCCTCTGCTCACTTGCCCCCTCTTACTGCCTGCTGCCCTCCCTCCAGGCCTGCTGACAAGAGAGCTGGTGAGAACTTGAAATGTTCCCACAGAAGCTGGAGAGGGGGCATCTCAGCCGGCAGTGAGCTCTGTGCCCATATTGGCAGTTTGGCTTCTAATTTTACGGCCAGGGAGGAAGCTGATTTCTGTGATGAGGGCGGCCTTGTGCTTTCTCAAGGGCCAAATTTAGCAAATACCTAAAATGTACATGAGATTGCTATAAATTTGGGTTTTCCAGGCATTTATGCTGGGGAGGGTGTGGTTCCTTGTGAGAGAGTGCTGTGTGGCTGCATGGCAGTGTTAATCACGAGTGGCATGGTAATTCTCTAAAATGACCACCATAAGGGATCAGGGCAATTAGGGCTCATGTTACGGGGCTGGTCCTTTCTTTCTTGCTCAAGTTAGGTAACATGAGGCTGGTGTGTCCTTCTTTGAGGCATCAACACATATGAAGGTTTGCGTTGGGAAGAATGCCCAGGCCCTCATCGCCCTTCGCGTCCCCAGGATCTTCTCTTTGCTGATGTGGCCTTGGGTTCTCTACTTCCTGTTGGGGTGACAGGAACATGCGAGGGGTCCCTGATGGATATACCAACCACCCTCCCTACATGTTCCTGCTTCCTTCTAGGGGTGAACTCCAGCCCCATCCCCTAAGGATGAATTTTTTTTGTTATTAACCTGACATTTTTACAGAAATTACCTTCCTCCTTCCCCCCTATAGTGTGTGGGAAAAGTCAGCTCCACCATTTACTAGGTTTGTGAAATTGAGGAAACCCCTTCATCTTTCTGAACTTTATTTTTGTATTGGATGCTGTTTGTGATTTGTCTGACTTGTTCTACCACTTTTTTTCCAGGCAGGCTTTCTCCTTCCTCTGATTCTCCCCGCTCTCCTTTTACCCTGTGGTTCCATGGGGGAACTTACATGTGTATTCATGAATTCATCCATCGTATATTCACTGAACATGTTCCATGTGAAAGATCCAGTGCCAGAGGCTGGGGAAATGATGAACAAGGCAGGGCCAGCTCTAGGAACTCATAGATGTGTAAACCAAAACTTGAGGGAATGTGTGGAAGGTGGTGTTCTAGGGGTAGCAGTAAGGCCCAGAAATGGTCCCAGTGAGGCAACGAACCACTTGGGGCAGAGTGAGGTAGACAAGTAAAACTTTACAGAGGATAAGATTCTCTGGCTGGGTCTTGAAGGGTGAGTGGAAGTTTGCCCCTGCAAAAAGGGCACACCAAGCAGCTCAGGAGAGGAAGTCTTTACTTTTTACTTGTTCCACATTCATCTGTTGCTCTCCCGGTAAGAGTAATTTACTTTGGACAGTCCCTGCTCCCCAGGGTTGATGCTTAGGCAGCACACACAGCCTCATTGGTTATTTATGGCTGGTGTCCACTCTGATGAGTGGGGCCCTCTGACATGCGATTTTTTAAAATGTTTGTTTATTTTTGAGAGAGAGAGAGAGAGAGAGAGAGAGAGAGAGAGAGAGAGAATATGAGTGGGGGAGGAGAATAGAGAGAGGGAGATGCAGAATCTGAAGCAGGCTCCAGACTCGGACCTGTCAGTACAGAGCCTGACATGGGGCTCAAACTCATGAACTACAAGATCTTGACCAGAGCCAAAGTTGGGCACTTAACCGACTGAGCCACCCACACACGCCTAGTTTACGATTTTGAATGTCACCCTTCTCTTTCCCTTATTTCTGGGCTGTGTGGTTTATTTGGGACCTTTTCTCACCCACGTTTTTAGGGGTGGGCATGTGATCCAGTGCTAGACCATCACCTTACCTAGCATCCTAACCACAGTGATTGATTCAGGGATAGATCAGTTGGTGTGACCCAAGCCAAAGGGTCTGTCTGCTGGAGGTGCTAAATTGGTTGAATAAAAGCTGAAAGTTGTTAAGGAGGGTTGGTGTATGGGAGGAGCTGTCTGAGAATAAACCCATCACAAAGGGAAGAAGAGCTCAGAGGTGAAGTACAGATTTGTGTTTGCATCATCGCCACTCCTGGATCTAGCCATGCCTGAATCTACCTCTAGGTATAAATGAATAAGCTATATATACACACATGTACACACACACACACACACACACACACACACACACACACACACATTTCTTTGTTTTGTTTTTTGTTTAGACAAGTTTGATTTGAGTTTCATTTGCAGCAGAAAAAATCCTGATTGTTGCAAATCATTATGCAGCCAACTGCATTTATTCTTACATCTGAGATGTTCACAGTGAAAATTACATCAAACTATTCCTGAGACATCTGCTGGAAGCATCTGCCATTTTCCTGCTGTCTCCTCTAACTGGTCCTGTCCAAGAGGCAGCTTGGTCTGGTGTAGAAACACAAGGGATTTGGAGTCAGATAGATAGATCATTTACCAGTTGAGTAATCTTAGGCATAATACTCAAACTTTCTGTTCCTCTGTGTTCTCATCATTAAAATGGGGATAACACAAAGTTGGTGTGAGGGCTGATTAGGTTAGTGTCACCAGAGTAACATCAGCACATAGTTAAATATCTAATTCTGTCTGCCGCACATGGAGAGGAGTGGAGAGTGTGTGGGCAGTTACTTCTCTTGTCCTCTCCCTCTCAGCCTTGACACAGGAAGTCTTTGACCAGTTGTGTTTTGGGTGACCCATCCCACCTGCCGGGGAGATGATGGAATGAATTCAGGGCAAGCTGAGGGAAAGTGCTTTGTTGAGTTGCTTGCCACCTCTAGCATTCCCTGAGCCTTCACCCCAGCTCTTCCTGTGGCTTTTGGCTCCTGATAATCACTGTTTATGAAATGCTGGGCTGGGCTCACTTCTGGTGGCGGGGGGGGGGGGACAATGCAGGAGCCCAGAGGGCCACGGGGGCTTCATCCATCATGCAGACAGTTCATTGCCAGCCCTTTTCAGGATGAATCTTACCATGCTTTCCATTCCTTCACTGTCTATGGACTGAATGTTTGTGTCCCCCTCCAATTCAAAGCTTGAGGCTCAAGCCGCAGTGTGACAGTATTGGGAGCTGAGGCCTTTGGGAGGTGGTTAGTTCTGAGGGTAGAGCCTTTGTGAATGGGGTTTGTGCCCTTAGAAGAAAAGGCGTGAAAGATATGCTCTCTGTCTCCACTGTGTGAGGACACAGTGAGAAGACACCTGTCCTCAAGCCAGGAGAGAACTCTTACTAGAACCCGCCCATACCACCACCTTGGTCTTGGACTTCCCAGCCTTTCTAACTGTGAGAAATAAATGCCTGTCGTTTAAGCCCCCAAGTCTGTGCTGTATTGTTATAGCAGCCCAGGCGTCCTAAGATAGTGTCCCTGATGCTGCACTTCAGAAATGGAGAGACTGGACTCCCACACTAGAACTTTTGTCCAGGGAGATGGGGAACATGGAAGGGGACAGTAATATGTGGATGTAAACCATATTCCCCAAGATGTGGAATATAGCATTGAAGCAAGTGTCATGAAACGGCATTTTTCTGATTCCATTTTGCCTTTTCTCTGAGAATTCAGCTGCTTTCAGATCCTTTTCACATGGTCCTGAGAGTCCAAGGAGAGTTTTCTTTCTCTTCTAGAACATAGCAGCCTCTTGCACACTCTACCAAGAATACCATTTCATCCACCAACTGTGTTCTCAGCCGAGAATTCTTTTCCACCCCCTTCCTCCTTCTTTAGAAACTTGTCCTTCCCAGAGCACCGGAAAATTCAGAACTCTGTGTCTTTGATTCTTTTGGCTCTGGGCGTGGCCGATTGTACCAAGGGAGAAAGATGGTATCAAAGCCAGACCATGTGGACCCTCTCCCAAGAATTAGGAATTTCCAGTCTCTGAGCTGATCCCTGGTGGGTGCTTGAACGTAGAGGGGATGTAAGGCTGATGACAGCACAAGCCTGTCTGGCCCATGGGTATCTGTAACGATGGAAATGGGTAAGGGAGGGGTAGGGGGAGACACTCATAAACAGAGACACAGGAAGGACAGGTGGGCAATCCTAGAAAGACAGAGGCGGGCTGTGTTGGCCTCTGCTAGTTTCTACCATGAAGCCTTGCTGTACTTCTTTGGATTTTGTGGGATACCCTGTGTGATGGGTTGAATTGTGTCCCACCCACCCCCCCAAAGGCATGTTGAGGCCCTAGTGCCCAGTACTCAGAATGTGACTTTATTTGGAAATGGAGTTCTTTGTAGATGTAATAAGTGCAGATGATGTCTTACTGGAGTAGGGTGGATCCTTAATCCAACATGACTTGTGTCCTTAGGAGGAGAGGGGAGTTTGGACACAGGCAGGGACACAGGGAAGACTGGCATGTGAGGACAAGGCAGGGACGGGAGCGATGTGGCCACAAGCCAAGGAGTGCAGGGACTGCCAGAAGCTGGGAGACAAGGAAGGGTCCTCCCCTGGAGGCTTCTGAGAGATCCCGACCCACCAATACCTGTTTTTCACACCTCTGCCCTCAAAACTGTGAGAGAATGAACTTCTTCTGTTGATTTTAGCCACCAAGTCAGTTTGTGGTACTTTGTTATGTCACCCCTGGGAAATGGATACCAGCTGCATCTTTCTTGAGTGAGCTCTGTACCTCATGATGAGATTATCTCCATCTGAGAATCTAGATCCTGATGCCAGCTTGCACTGACACCACAGGACAGAGGAATGTATTGAACTCTGCCGCAAGTGACTGATCAGCAAAAGCCAGACTGGGTAACTACAAGCGAGATGCCCTGGGCTTCGCATGGATCAATTGCTAGGTGAAGGAAGGGGTAGAAGGGAAACCTACAGATTAAAAGAAACTCGAAAAGATGCCTCCTGAAGAGGAAGGCGTCTCTCCCCCAAAACACACAACTCCAGTCTAATCGTGAGAAGCCGAAATTGAGGGACATTCTGTAGTATCCTGACCAGTTCTACTGGACACTTCCAAGGTCATGAAAAATAGGACAGACTGAGAAACCGTCAGAGACCAGAAGAGCCTAAAGAGATGTGATGACTGCGTGTGATGGGGTTTTGTTGCCTGTGCGTTTTGAGTCATATCCAAAAAAGAGTTTGCCATTCTGGTCACTGTCAATTCACAATAGCTAAGGCATGGAAATAACCCAAGTGTCCACTGATGGATGAGTGGATAAATAAAATGTCACACTCACCCATCCTGAGAAATAGCATTCAGTCATAAAAAAGGATATGTTGCTGTTTCCAACAACATGGACGAAACTGGAAGACAGTATGCTCAGTGAGACGAGCCAGAGACAGAAAGGCAAATCCACATGGAGAGATCGTGGATGATCCCTGAGCCGCAGCCTCTGTGTCTCTGAGGAGCTGCCTTCTTCAGAGAGAAAGAGGTGGGTGGGGGGAGATGTTAATTGGTTTAGTTTTTGAATTTTACCAAACAAAGTAGACTCTAAGAAGAAAAAACTTACTTGTATACCTCACTTGTATGTGGAATCTAAAAGAGTCAAACTCATAGATACGGAAAGTGAAACAGTGATTTCCAGTGGGAGGGGGAAACGGGGAGATGTTGGTCCAGAGGGCACAAACTTCCAGTTATGAGGGAGTGGTGGGGATGTGATGTGCAGCATGGTGACTGGGGGTAGTCATACCGTACCGTGTACTTGAAATTTGCTAAGAGAGTAGACCTCAAGTGTTGTCATCACACTCACACAGATGGTAACCATGAGGGGTGTTGAGTGTGTTGACTTAATCGTGGTAGTCATTTCACAGCATCTACATATATTAAATTACCATGGTGGACATCCTTAATATGTACAGTTTGATTTGTCACCTGTACCTCAACACAGCCGGAAAGGTAAAAGAAATAATGGAATGCGGTGTCCTGAATGGGATCCTGGGGCAAAAACACGAATGAATGAAAACACTGGTGACATACAAATGCAGTCTAGGGTTTGGTCACTAGTAACGTTTGGCTTCTTCGTTTTGACATATGTGCCACAGTAGTGCAAGATGGTCACATCAGGGGAGATGACACCAGGTGAGGGAGAACATGAGCGGTCTCTGTCTTATCTCTGCAGATCTTCTGTGAATCCAGAGTTATTCCAAAATCGAGTTTACTCACAAAAGAAAAAGACACAACAGGTTAAAAAATTGGGCCAGACTCTGTGATGGTGTCTCCGGATACACACCTGGATGATAAAACTCTAAAGAAATGAGAGGAAGGGAAGCCTGTGGGAGTTGGGACCGCATTACCGGGCTGGGGCTGTGGTCAGGATGAAGCGCAAGAGGGGGCTTCTGGTGGGGGCGGGGCTTGAAAACTTGCAATTCTTGACTCATGAGAGGTGGTTGCAAAGATCTTGCCTTAAAATCTGGTAAGCTACACATTGTGTTTTGTGTGTCTTTCAGTATTTTGTTTTTCAGCGAACAGGTCTGGACAGTGGATTTCCATGACAGTTGCTGGGTTGCCTGCTACTGTATCCCTGCTCAACTTTGCTAAAACTATTGGGTTAGCCCCCTAGCTGGTCTCCAGGTCACCCTTGTCCTGTTCATTCTGGTCTTCTCCCTGCAGCCAGAGAGATGTTTTAAAATCTCGAAGCTGGTCATCTGTTGGATGTCAAGGTGACCCATTAACTGGACTAGTCCAGAAGCCACTACACCCTGGTCCTTGCTCACACAGCCCTGCGTTTGTTCAGGTATTAGATGACCGTGTACCTGGAGGAGTAGAGGGGCTTGTCCTCAGCCCTCAGAGTGACTTGTGAAGGCCGTTCTCCTGGGCTGGTGGTTGGTGTGGGCTGGACATGTGATCCTTTCCTGGCCGACGAACGAGGGGGAGCTTTCTGACTGCTTTAAAGGGCCCCCTGAGAAAAAGAGGTTTGCACAAGGAGAACAAGTCCCAGCCCTTCCTTCCTGCCTTAGAGGAGTGGTGGCAGATGTGGCATTCATGGCGCAGCCACCATCTGGTGACAGTGAGAGGAGACCTCATCACACATGGCACATCATGGCAGAGCAGGCTGGGAGGCTTCTGGGTTCTTGATGACACTGTGAAGCACCTGGGTGAGTTCTGGAGCTAAATAAATGAGAGTGTAAACTCCAAGCAATTTCACGCAAACACTGGGGTGGGCTTTGGGTGGTGCCAGAATGCCTGATGGGCTTCGACCCTCTCTTCTTTGGCCACAGGGGAGGCTTCAGTTGATGTGTAAGTTGGGTTTGCTCATGTATTTATTCCTCTTTCCCCCTACCCTTGATTGTGAGACTTTGGGCCTAGGGAGAGTGTCTGATTCTCCTGAATTTCCTTAGCCCCTGCTCAGTGCCTAGGACACAGCTGGTACTCCATAAATGGATTATACCATTCACTCAGAGAAGGGTCACATGGATTATACCATTTTCTCAGAGTAGGATTTGAGTGAGGAGAGAGAGACCCAGAGTCTGAAGCCCAAGTAGGAAGGTTGGTCTGGGGAGGTAGAGCATAGCCATTTTATGATGATGATGGTGATGGTGATGGTGATAATAATAGTTCTATGAGTTTGGTGCTCTGTACCCAATTTCATAGATGACAAAACTTAGTCTGAGAGCAGTTCAGTGATTTGTTCAGTGAACACTAGGCAGGGCTGAGACCAAAACATTAAGCATCTCTAACGATCCTGATGTAGAGGACTTTTTCCACTTTTCTGTGTTGAGAGTGTGTGGTGGCAGTGTGGAGCGAGGTGGCCTCGGACTCTGTCACCTGCGTTGTCGCTGAAGCTTTCTCATCTATCTCCGAGTCTTGGTTTTCTCATCTGAAAAATGCTGTGTAAAAGTTAACACAAACTTAGCAACTTAAGGTAGCACCCCCTCCCCATAACTATTGTCTCGGTTTGGGTGGATCAGGCGTCTGGGCACAGATTAGCAGTGCCCTCTGCTCAGGCTCTACTCAGGCTTTAGTCCAAGTGTTAGCTGGGGTAGTGGTGTCATCAGGGGATAGATTGGGGAAAGATCTGATTCCAAGATCGCTTAGGCTATTAGCAGAGTTCATTTTCTTGTGGTGGCAGGACTGAGTTCTTGTTTCCTCAAAGATTTTGAGCTAGGGCCTCTGTCATTCCTCAGGGCTGCTTGCCACATGGTCCTCTCACAACATGGTGGCTTACTTCTTCACAGCCTGCAAGGGAATCTCTGTCCGTAGTGTGTCTGCTAAGATGGAGTCATACATAATGAAACGTACCTGGGGACATCCGGCACCTTTGCCATATCCTCTTGGCTTCGAGCAAGTCACAGGTTCGCCCACACTCAGGAGAGGAGATTGTCCACCATAAACAGGTGTCACTAGCATGAAGTAAGCAGCTTAGGGACCATGCCTGGCACATACAGAACTCACCATGATTATGCTTATTAATATGAAGAGGGAGTTGACAGACATCAAAGATGAATTTTGCTCAGGGGTTTGTCAAGGACTAGTCCTACCCATGCCTGCCCCTTTGGGTAAACTTTTGATTTGGGTCTCACCTTAGCTATGAGAACCATTTTTGGAACTTGCCAGCAAAAATTATAGCCCCGAGAATTCTGGGCAACTGCTTCTCAGGCTTCAGGTAAATGATTTTGGCCTGTCCTGAAACCAGAATCATTTCAAGGGGGTGGTTTCCTTGCCCTGGATCTACCAGCAGCTGATGCTCCAGTGGAGGACATGTGTCCACTCTGAGCAAGGTAGAGAGAATCAAATTAATTTCTTTTATGACCCGAGGCAAGTTTGAAATTGGCTTTTCTGAGATGAAAAGGGAAAGGCAGGAGCAGCTTGCAAGGCTCCCCACTCCCCTGCTCCTCTGCCTCCTTCCCATCAGGACTCATGCAGTTTAATTGCGGGTGGGATTCCTTCTGCCCGTCCAGGCGGTCTGCCCCTCTCAGTGCAGAACAGGCCATGCCAGCAAGAAGTGTTTTGAAGCTGCGTCTGTGGGCAGGTGTTCGGGCAACCCCACTAGGCTGGTGTGTGCACCCTGGTGCTCTTTGGTGACCTCGTAGAAGTAGATGTCAGGGACTGCCAGCAGCAACAGGACTGGGAGAGGGCAGAAGGGGTAAAGTATGCCTTGCATGGGAGGTGCGCCTCTGTGGTCCCGTAACTGCAAACGCACAGGTGCAATGCGGCCCCTGAGTCTCAGCCTCCAGTGCTGATGCTTTCACCTGTGATTTGATGGTGTGTTGGGGGCAGGGTGATCATATGTCCTGGTTTGCTGGGACAGTCCCTGATATGCATGCTTTCTTGCTTTTGTCCATTTCAAAGGCACTCTGGTTTGGACAGCAAACTAGATGATCACCCTCCTGTGGGGTTTCTCTATTGCACTTTTGAGCAGTGTTTTGGGTTAGATGATTCTTTGTCGGAGGGGCCGTCCTTTGCCTTGTAGGGTGTTCAGCAGCATCCTTAGCCTCTACCCTCTTAGATGCTGCTAGCATGCCTTCCCCAGGTCATTGCCAGGCGTCCCCTGGGCTCATCCCTGGGAGTCCTCTCCCCACTCCCCCCATGTTGACCCTAGCTAGAGAGCATGGTTGAATCCTTCTTGCTCATATCACCTGGGGGTAAGTAGAGTGCTTTATTTTCTGGGGGAAAAAGCCTCTGCATAGTGATTCTCCGTTGATTTTGCCTGTTCATTCTCATGCTCCTTTTTCGTAGACCAGCATCCCACTTAGCTGTTGGGGAACATCCCCTTCTTCATTCTCAGTCTGTGTGGGTGACTCAAAGGAAAGGGGTGTCGCCCTCCCAGGATGGGCAGGTCAGAGAATGCCATTCTCCGAGCTCTAGTGACTGGTTCAAAAAGAGGCATTTAAGTTGGGCCATTGCGTGTGAGTTGAGGGACTTTTGTGAGGTCACCTGGGAAGTCGTGCTGTCTTTGTGCGGGGTTTGTGAAGCGGGTGCAGTGGAAACTGGGAGCTGCTGGCAGGCTTCAAACCCTGGAGGAGAGAGGCTGCCCGAGGATGCGGCCACAGGAAAGCATTGCTTCAGGAGGGGAAACCAAGCTGATCGCACCGTTTAAGAGCAGGTACACTAGTGCACCCGAAGACAGATTTCACCCAGAGTTAATGAATTGAGTCAGTTTGAGGTGAGGTTTTGTCAATTTGAAACTCACATAGGCCATGTGTTTCCATGGGATATCTCCCCCATTTCCTTTCCCACTCAGTGCAGTCTGTCACTTTAATTCTGCTAATGATCAGTTTTGTGGCCACCCCAATGGGGTCATCCCAGAACCTTCTGGTCTTGCTCCCTCAGCCCTCCCACTGCTGTCTTTTGCCTCATCAGTCTTAGTCTCTCCCCAGAATGTGTGGGAACAATGTCTGCCTCTGCTCCTCATTCCTCTTTACCTCCCTTCTCTCTCTCTGCCACATGACACCCCTCTCTTAACTGTTACATTTACAAAAGGGATCCCGTCACCCACGGCACACCTGGGCAGAAGCATCTTGCCTTCTGCAGTCTCCCACACCGGATTCCCCCAGTCTCTGTGATTATAAAGGTGATGGCTGACGAAGATCTAGAAAAATAGACAAAACCACAAGAGGTTGCATCCCAAGACCCAGAGCAGGCAACCTTGTGATAACTCCCTTCCTTTCATCTTTCACACATTTCCTTCATTGAGTTCATAGTCTGCATGGACTTTTACATGTGTGTTTTCAAAAGCATAACATCATAACTTTGGTTTGCCCATTAAAAGTTGTGAACATTATTTTTAATAATATTAGGAGGTTCCATTGTATGAACATAGCATAATTTAGGGGCGCCTGAGTGCCTCAGTTGGTTAAGCATCCGACTCTTGGTTTTGGTCAGGTCATGATCTCGCAGTTTGGTGAGTTCAAGCCCTGCATCAGGCTCCGCACTGGCAGCGTGGAGCCTGCTTGGGATTCTGTATCTCCCTTTCTCTCTGCTCTTCCCCTACTTGTGCTGTCTCTGTTTCTGTCTCTCTTGCAAAATAAAGAAACTTAAAAATTAAAAAAATGTTTTTCCTCTTGGTGGACACTTTATTTTTCACTCTTTGCAGTAATGTGGTAGCATCCTTGGGCATGATCTTTGTCCCCATACTGGATTGTTTTCCTAGAGGAAGTTCCTAGTAGCAGACTTTCTGGGTCACCATGAGTATTTGTCAGGTTCCTGATATATATTGCCAGAGGGCTTTCTAGAAAAATTGTAGCCTGTTTACATTTCAATGAGAAGCATGGGAGGGTCACATGTTAGAGTCATGATTGCAGGATTTTTTTGTTTGTTTGTTGTTTTTTTAATAGGGAGAGGGGCAGAGGGAGAGAGAGAGAATCTTCAGCAGGCTCTGTGCTCAGCGTGGAGCCTGACGTGGGGCTCGATCCCATGAACCTGGGATCATGACCTGAGCCGAAATCAAGAGTCAGACGCTCAACCGACCGAGCCATCCAGGTGCCCCATGTTGCACTTAACTGATAGAGATCCAGCCAGTTCAGGTATTGACCACAGTATTTTAACATGGCCAGCACTTCCACCATCAGTAATGGTTAAACAGGCTTATTGGGAGCTTATGATATGCCAGCTGTTTTACCCAGAATTTTACAAATTATCTCGTGGAGTCCTTTCACTGGCCTATAGGTTAGAAATCATAATAATTCCTCCATTTACAGATGAGGATAGGAGACCCAGCGAGGTTCAGCAACTTGCCTAATTACCATAGCCAGTGAATGGTGGGTCCCAGACTCGAACCTGGGCAGTCTGCCTTCTACAGGTGGTGTTCTTTACCTTTTTAGCAAGACAGACAGGACTAGTTGAGTGTAACTCTACCCAGTGATTAGCTGCGCTGTGACAGTTTGCTCAAGGTCTAATTTGAGCAGAAGCATTGCTGCACATTGCAAATAAAAGTCAGGGCTCTAGTGTGAACATCTTCCCAGTCTCCTTCTAAGGAAGTTGTCACCCTCCCAGCTCGGGGTGTGGCTGAGGGAAATGTCTCTCTTGATTCTGTGAATTCCAAACAAGTCCCATTAACTACATTTCTAAACAGGTCTACTTCCCGTCATATGCTCTCTCTGAACAGTGCCAGCTGCATGTGTCTCCTGGAAAATGCATCTCTCTAACCTGAGGTGAATGATTTCTCATTGTGAAAATGAGGACCTGCCTAATAACTGACATTGCTTTTTAGGAGGGCATTAGTGCTTCTTGAAAAGTCACTGACTTGATTTTTAGTCTATTTCCCGGCCTGCAGGGCTAATGCCTGGCTTCCAGATTGTGTGACTGGACTTAGCAGCGTCAGCATCACCTGGAAGGTTGTTAGAAATACAGGTTTCCTGGCATTGTCCTAGACTCACTGAGTCAGGAACTCATGTTCCTCCTTTATAAAATAGTAGTCGTGATAATAGTAATGTCTACTTTATGGGTTATAAGGAGGGTGAGTTTATTTGAGCCCTTGGCACAGTCCCTGTCATATAGTAAGCACTTAAAAAGTGGAAGTGGGCATTACCACCTCTGAAGTTGTCCACACTGCTGTGCTGGACCTGTGGAGTCTTTATCTGCCCTGTGTCCTCTCCTTTAAGGGGTAGCCCGTCTGCCTGCCTGCGGGTCTTTTGAGGCCAAGCGTCCTTTCTTGCACGTCCAGCCTCTGTCATAGTGTGACCAACGCACGGCCAATCAGATGCTTGTCTTGTGGGGATCTTGCTCTTTAAAAAAAATTTTTTTTTATTATTTACTTATTTTTGAGAGAGAGAGAGAGAGAATGAGTCCAGAGTGTGAGAGGGGGAGGGGCAGAGAGCGAGGGAGACACAGAACTAGAAGCAGGCTCCAGGCTCTGAGCTGTCAGCACAGAGGCTGATGTGAGGCTCGAGCCCACAGATCATGAGATCATGACCTGAGCTGAAATAAGATGCTCAACCGACTGAGCCACCCAGGCGCCCTGTAGGGATTTTGCTCTTAAGGAGAGCCTCTCAGGGATGTACAATGGTTAGGTCCTCGTCATTGTGTGACATTCCAGCCACAGACTTCTCAACCTTTATTCTGCTTCACACTTTCCTGAGGATCCTGTGACAATACGGGTTCTGCTTCAGAAGGTCCAGTGGTTCTGAGACGTATAATGCGCTTCTAACAAGCTCCCTGGTGGTGTTGACACTGGTACTGCTGGTTTGTGGCCCACACTTGGAGTGGCATCCCTAGAAGGGTGGTCCTCATTTTTAGCCTCACGTTAGAATCGCTGGGGCATCTTTGAGGTGAGATGGGAAGTCTCACCCACCCTAATTAAGTCCCACCTTCTGAAGGGGAGGTCCCAGGATCAGTGGTTTCTAAAAGACTCTTCAGTTGATTCTTACCTGCGCCTAGGGTTGGGAGCCACCTCTGTAGAAAGATGGTTCAGGTGTTTCTGGCAGGGATCCTGGAACCTCCTTAGGTCTGGGTACACTATTGATTCTTTGATGTTGTGAGTTCCCTCTTAGATTTTTGTTTGATTTTATTTCCGTTGCTTGCAACCAAAGCACCTTAACTGATACAGCCTCAGAAATAAGCAGAATAAAGGCTGGTGTTATTTCTCTGGCCTTTCATTCTACAGATCCTTCTGCAACACTCCAGGCTTCTCTGGGAGGGGGTTTTGATTCGTCTGGGATGACACCATGGGGATGTGGAGTGTCCCCTCTTCTCTTTGCCCCCTTCAAGATCCACCCAGGGAGACATCTCTCAAGGACTGCTTTGCTTTTTTTCTCAGTCCCGGTTCTGGATTTGCCAGTGTTTGACAAGGCATGTCAGTGGACAAAACTGAACCAGCCTGCTCACCTGTAGGGTGATGATAATGAAAACTGATGGTCTGTACCAGACAGGGCAGCCAGCAGCCAGGGTAGGGCCTGCTTCCTGTCTAGGGCATAACTTAGACACCTATGCCCCCTGCATTTCTCCAAGATAAGACTGTTCCTTGAAGCTGACTATGTCTACCGTGTGGAGCCAGTATTCTCCCACTCCAAGTTGGCTTGCATTGACCTGGACCAGCAGAATATGATCTCTTGGAGACATGTTGCCAGGGAGACCCAGATGCATTGCACGTGTCCAGGACGCCTTGGCTGTAGCCCTGCCCAGAGGTCCAGGTGTCTGGCTTGTGTTATCCCAGTCTCTCTCCTTGGAAGATGTCCTCACCTCTGAAGTTGGTGAGCTCCCCCACAGGCAGACCTGATGCTCACTGACGCTCACCGGTGTCCAAAACTCTGTATGGTCAATAGCTGCTGCTTCTGCCCGCCACGGCTCCTGCCTTCCCGTGACCCAGCGCCTACAGAGTTAATGCCTGGCCCAGCAGAGGGGTCTCCAGGGTCTGCCCCCTCTTCCTACTCGGCTCCTCAGTGCCCTTGCCATAGAATTATTACTCTTGGGTACCACCCTGCCTTGAGAAGCTGATCCTTAAGGCCAGAAGGACTGGAGCAGATGGAGTGAGTGTGCAGACACAGCCCTGAAAGATCAGAAGCTACAAAGGGCTGTAAGAGCTCACCTTTGGGGACAGGGGCTGGGCTAGGAGGAGAGCTAGAGCAAGAGAGCTTTGCTTTTTATTTCAAGTCTTGTTTCTCATGTGGTTGTATTGCTTTGATAAAAGGAAATGTAAAAATACTCGAAAAAATCAGAAGTGAAAGTAATTCCTCCATGGCCATTAGCAATAATTAATGGTATATCCTAATTTATTTCCATGTACTTGGTTCTCTACATGTCACCTCATTCACTTCCGATTAGTATTACAAGCTAGGGTAACCTGTGAGTCCTGGCTGGCCCAGGACTTTCTCAGTTTTAGCCCAGAAAGCGCTGTGTCCCTGGACCCTCCTCGGTCCCAGGCACACAGGATGGGACGGCCCATCACCCCACTGCAGCTGTTGTAACCAAATGTGTTTTACAAGGAAGGAAGCTGAAGCTCCAAGAGCTTCTGTAACCTACATCATGGTAACACAACTAGTTAGTGGTAGACACAGTTAAGGGTCACATAACTCGTTAGTGGTAGGCACAGCTAATTAAGAGTCACACTACTAGTTAGAGGTAGACACAGTTGTCCCACTGCTAGTTAGTGGTTGACACCATTAAGGGTCACATGCTAGTTTAGTGGTAGGCACAGTTAGTGAAGGGTCACCAGCTAGCGTAGTGGTAGAACTTAGATTTGAATCAGACCCCGCCTGATTCCGAATCCTGTGCCCTTTTTGTTCCGCTGCGTCACATGGAGCCATAGAACTGAGAAACCTTTAGGATCATGTGTCCAACTCCTTGTATGTAGACAAGGAAACTTGGTCCCAGAGTGGCAAAATGACCTACCCAAGGTCACATGGAGAGTCCTTTTCCTGCTTGCAAGGGACCACTGGGCTGGAGGCTGGGGGAGGTTTATGCCACGGCAGGGACCCACCAGGAAGCCTGCCAGTTGGCTTGGACAAGAGCAGAAGGAGGCTTGGCACCGGCAGGCGGGTGTCTGGGGCCAGGGGCCTGCGTCCAGGCCTGGGGGGGCGGTGAGGGCGGGTGGGTGCTGGGGCGGAAGACAGGCTGTTTCTCCCTATAATTTACATAGACAGCAGCAGCGGCCTGGGGGAAAACAACCCAAACAAACTCTCAGAGGATGTTTTGGACTTAATCCCGGTGTGGAAGCAGCTCGGTAAGTTAAATAAGATAAAGTTGGTGTGCCTCTAAGGTTGAACGATCATATCACTATTGCATTTGAAATATTCATGAAGGCGAAGGGAGGTATGAGAAGCAGCTCCAGAAACATATTCTGCTTTGAAAAGGCAGAATTCAAAGGCATGAAAAATGAATCAGGGGAAATTAATGTTGGGGTGGAGGGGGAGATGGTGGGCTGGTAGGGGGACAATTACTGCCCAGAAGGAGTAAGGAAAGAGATGTGGGGATGTTTCAGGCTGGTCTGTGATCAGAATTCTCTATCCTGCCTGGAATATTTGAAATGTCGATTGTCTCATATATCATTTGAAGTCAACACTTGGTCGCAAAATGGATGGTTCCAGCAAGAATTTGAAAACAGGGTGGGGTGGGGGATATGAGATGGGGAGGGTGGTACCAGGCGGGAGAGATGGAAGAAAATCTGTAAAGTGAACCAACTCCCGTAAATCATGGATGGATTTCTGATCTCTCGAAGAGGGCTTTGTAAAGGAACAAGATGCCAAGAGACTGGAATTTCCAAACCTGGCTCTGCCTAAAATCTCTGCCAGTTCTTGCATGTCTCTGAGCCTCAGTTTCTCCCTTTGCAAAGCCAGGAGATCGGGCTGGATTCTTCTCCGGCATTTAGGGGGCTCTGATTTTGTGACATACGTAGCGACCAAGGTTAGCTTAAGGCAGAATGGTCAAGTGTATTCCCTGATGGTGGGGCATAGTGGTTTGGGTTAATGGCAACTGTTGGCAGAGCCCCTGAAGTCTACACCATGTCAGTGAGTCCAGTGGGGTTGGGACCCTTTTAAAGGCGAGTCCTTGGAGAGTGGACAGACAGGTGCAGCCATTCTGGAGAGAGCTCTGGCACTAAAGTAGACGAAATCCTCTGTGGAATGCTGCTGTGCAGGAAGACTAGATCTGATGTATGCGCTGCAACACGGATAGATCTCTTAAAAACAAAGCGCCGAGGGGGAAATCGTCAGGAACAGAGTCCGTTCTACCACACGACACAGCGTCTGTTGGTTAAAAATGCATTACATATAAATCATGACAATATGTTCAAAGATCCATGAGGGCAGGTCCTTTTTTTTTTCCTCACTACTGTATACCTGGTACACAGGAAGCATTCAATATTTGATGAACAAATGCACTTTACAGGGATATATATGCATCCGAGAGAGAAGGAACATATCCAATGAGAGGGGATTTTGCTCTCCGTGATGGGGCTGTGCCAGCAACCAAGGAGTAATCCATGCAACTTTTTGCACGTGGTGTAAAATTGAAGTCCAGGCTCATGTGAGAGGGACGCTGGCCAGGCCGGGTTCCATTTGCAGCTTGTCCCCCACAGCGGTCGCTTGTCTGTACAGCCTCTGGCCCACCCATGGTCCTGCTTGCTCCTCTCTTGGCTTGCCATCTTCTCACTGTATTGCCAAGGCTGCAGTTTATTTGTGTAGAAATAGACTCTCTGATGCACGCATCGCCTTGTTTATTCTCACAACACTCCCTAGACCAGTTGTGAAGCAGGGACAGTCTTGCCCCCCTAGGAGACATTGGGTAATATCTGCACACATTTTTGGTGGTCACATCCTGGGGGCGGTGGTGGCAGTGTTCTATGGGCGTCAAGTGAGTAGAGGTCAAGGATGCTGCTAAATAGAGCACACTGCTCAGGACAGCCCCCACGGCAAACAGTGATCGGGTCCAAAATGTCAATAGTCAAGAGCCCTCTTAGCTCCCCTTATACAGATGAGAAACAGGCATGGGGAGGTTGGGGTCATCCTTCCCAAGGTCCCATAGCGGGTGAGCATCGGAGGCAGGGTGTAAACCGAGTGAGGCTGGCTCTAGTCCCTTGCTCCTAACCAGTCCATGGGATTGCTTCTTGGAAGTGGAAAACCTGAACAGAGGAGACATAGCTTTTCCCTCCTTCATGTAGTCATGCTACCAGCAGGGTTACCAGCTGTCCTGTCTTGCCCAGCTCTGAGTGGTGTTCTAGAATGTGGGACTTTCATTGCTCAAACAGAAATGGCCACCCTAGTGCTGCCATACTCTGTGAGCATCTGAGCTTGTGACCTGATCATACTGTTCAACCAATGAGGTCATACTGTGTGCTAATTGCTATTGATATAGGAACAAAACTCCAGATTCATCCTTAGAGGATTTTTGAGGTTCATTTGAGAAATTGATCAGTTGGGAATAGTGTGGTGAAGGAAGAAAATCCCATGGTTCATTGGTAAGGTCAGAGACCTCTCTGGGCCTCTGTGTGCTCATTTACAAAATGGGTCACTAATGGGGTGCCTGGGTGGCTCAGTCGGTTAAGTGACCGCCCTGAGCTCAGGTCATGATCTCACGGTTCGTGGGTTCGAGCCCTATGTCGGCCTCTGTGCTGACAGCTCGGAGCCCAGAGCCTGCTTTGGATTCTGTGTCTCCCTCTGTCTCTGTTCCTCCCCTGCTCTCACTCTGTCTCTCTCTCACTCTCTCAAAAATAAATAAAGATTAAAAAAAAAAATGGGTCACTAATAAGAGCCCTGACTCTGAGTAGTTACCTTGTACCAGGTACTATGCTAAACATTTTGCTTGTGAGGTGTTTTACATGTAAGGTGTTAAAGGTGATCTCATTTAATCCTTACACAACAGGAGTGGGTAGTTCCTTAGGTTAAGCGGCTGGCCCAGGGAGGCAGCTGGTGAGCAATAGAGTCGGGATGCAAACCCAGATTGTCCTACTCCAAAGACCGTACTTTTACTGTTATGAGATGCCGTCTCCTGTGCTGTTTCTGAGGAGATGGGAAAACATGCCAATTAGGGCTGAAAAACAGGAGGTGGCCTCAAGGGCTGCACAGTAAGTGTGTTTGCAAAGGCTGGTGTATTACTCCACCGCCTAAGATCCCTGAAGCATCACTTGTTCCGCAACACCTGCATGGAGGGGCCCCATCAGCTGACCTTGCCCTCCAGCTTCTGAACACCTCACCCGCTCCCTCCTGCCAGCAGCCCGTGTTTGATGTGATCAGTGGATTTAAAGCATGGCTCAGGCCCCAGGAACCTCCTTCTTTCATGGACAAGTGGAGCTCCAGCCTCCCAACAGCAGCTGGCCTGTCTCTTCCCAGCCCAACCATAGGAGTCTGGCTCTATTTGCAGGATTTGTGCATCAGCTTCAAAAGCGCCTGAGGTGGTGCCCACCCAGTGAGGGTCCTTGATCTGTTGCTGTGGTTTGCTGAGGCTTTCAAGGACAGGGTTGTGCTGGGGAGTAGAGAGGCTGATTTTCCTTTTGTCTGCAACTGAGTTCCTCATTCTTGCATGCTAATCACTCTGAGAATAAGTGGCTACCATTTGTCGTGTGGTCATTATGTGCCAGACCCTGTGCAGAACGCTTCACCTGGAATGCCTCCCTCGTCTTCCCTGGCTACTGGTTGTCCTTACCCTGCTTCACCTTTTCCTTGTTCTATATAGCTAGTAACTGTATTCTAAAAATCTAGGGGCACCTGGGTGGCTCAGTCGGTTGAGCCTCTGACTCCTGCTCAGGTCATGACCTCATGTTTTGGGAGTTTGAGCCCTGCATACAGCTTGTTGCTGTTGGTGCTAAGCCCTTCGGATCCTCTGTCTCCCACTCTCTCTTCCCTCCCCTACTCGTTCTCTGTCTCTCTCCCTCACTGTCTCTCTCTCTCTCAAAAATAAATAAAACATTTAAAAAATTCAAGTAAATAAATAAATACCTAGAAAAAGTGCCCGGCAAATGTAGTTACTCCGTCAATATCAGTTGAATGAATAAATGAGTAAGTATGTGTTAGGGTCTGTGCTAAGCTCATTATGTGTACTTTTATTTCGCTGAGATCTCACAGTAACCCTATGAGATAGACACAATTTTAATCCCTATGTTACAGAAGGGAAAATGTACTCAGAGAGGTCAAGTAACCACCCCAAAGCACGCAGCCAATAAATGTCAGAGGAAGAATGCAAACTTAATTCTTCCTCCGGATCCTACACTATTGTCCTGTACTGTCTTCTGTATATAAAGATGTGTGTTCAGTATTTACACACAGATCTCTCCATGTCACACAGCCATCAGATATGTATCCTGTATAATATATACATGTGTAAATCTATCAGTCACCTATTGGTGTGTAATAAACAGCCACAACAAACACAGTGAGTTATAAAAACAAGCATTTATTTCTTACACGTAGGTCTGTGGTTTGGCTGGGGAGACTCTGCTTCACACTGTAGGTTGCATGCAGGTCTGATCCCTCTGTTTGCTTCTGAGGCTGAGACTGGAGAAGCAGGGTTTTCCTGGCAAAAGCTGGCTGCTTCCAAGGGGTGAGCAGATATAATTGATGCTTTGTAAGGCCTGAGTTGGAAACTGTCAGTACACGGTCGGTTCTGCCCGTGTTCCCTTGGCCAAAGCAAGCCCAACATTAATGGGGCAGGGACTTAGGTTCCTCCCATGGTGGAAGGAGTGGGAAGGTGTAAATATTTGCTCACCAGTAATGTATACCAATTTATCGTATTTGGGATGCCTCTGTATTTTTTGCTCCCGTGAACCTAGCTTCCGCGAAGAGCTCTGTTCTCCTTACTTCTTCCGGGCATTAGTTTCCTTGTTTAAAAAAATGAAGTGCACATTACTAGCTGCTGTTCAGAGTTAAGTTTTGCTATTTCTTTGAGTGAGGCTGACACACACTTGAGCTACCACGTGTAAGAAAGTGACATCGACAAGGTCTTGCACCCTGCAGCCAGATTTCCTGGGTCTCCGTGATTCCCTCGGTAACCTTGGAGAAACCTCAGTTTTGAGGAAAGCGGGGAGGGAACAAGCAGCTACCGTATTGGGCACTGAGGATTAAGGGAGGAGGCGCGTGTACAGGATTAGCCCAGCCCTGGTTCCAGATTGCACCCGGCCCGTGTTAGCTGTCCTTAGTAGTAGTAGTTAGTGCTCCTTTTCGACAAAACCAGACAGCCCAAGCTGTGCTGATGCCGCTCAAGGCCACTCTTGCAGCCTGTCACCCCCGGCTCCCAGCCTGCGTTCCCAGCTCAATCCCTCTCCCAGTTACAAGCCCAACCTTTCCTTCTGGACTTGGCCTTGGGGTTGGGGCCTCCTGCTTTGGCTTGATTCACTTCTACAGAAATGTTTGGTGCCACCTTGGTGATTTGCGCCTCTTCGGCTTCCCTGCCTGGGCAGACCCTTGGAGCACAGGCCTGGCCCCAGTCTGGCCGTCCCAGTTTGTGGAGGCATCAGAGACTGGTTGTGCAGTTTCGGTGAGAGAACGGGTGACGGCAGAACCTTCAGATGGCCACAGACAGCAGCCCGGATGCGTGGGAGTCAAGGGTGGTGTTCTTTGCACCTGAAACCTCCCCCACCCTGCCCCCCGGGAGCTGTCAAGCCTAGAATCTTTGTAATTTAGGCAGTCTGTTTGTAATGGTCTCAAGAAAATCCATTCTGCCTACAAATGTGGTGACCTTTAATTTTTTTTTTTTCGGAATTTTCCAAGATGCACATTGACTCTTGCTGTCAACGTGGAAGGCTCTAATGCCGCCTGGGGCATTTAGATTGCATTTGCCAATCGCTGACTGCTGTAGCCAATTTGTTCCTGATCTCAAGGTCGATTTTGAATAATTTTAGCTAGGCTAAGTCTCTTGCATTGAATAACTTAGAGATAAACTATTAAGGGAGAGACAGGAGAGGCTATGGGGCTGTTTTCTCTTTTGCAAACATTCTTTGATTTGGGTGAAAAAGAAGGGTCCTAGCTTTGCCATTCATGCCTAGGTGGCCTCAAAGGAGAAGGGAGTGGAGGAGTACCAAGTACCCAGTAGGAGCAGACACCATGCTAGCCACTTTGCCCTTGGCAGCCGTTTAAGCTACCTTGTTTGGTGAACCTTGGGATCTCTACGATACCGATGAGGAAACTGAGGTTAAAGAACATTCAGGGCTGGGCCAAGATCTGATTCCATAGCTCAGGTTCTGCCCCTGTGAGTGTTCTTCAGCAACACCCGAATCAGAATACAGCAGACTGCACTGAAATTTGCTGTGTCCCCTCTTCTGTTGCCTTTTCCTTTGGATTAGCCCCTCCAAGTCTGAGACGGTGTCTGGTTCACCTTCGTTTCCCTGGTAGGGGGGCTCCATTCCTGGCATGGCATTGGCATCTTTGATCCCATAGTGTCAACCTAGAGGTGAGCACAGTGCAGCGTGGTGTGTAACTCATAGCTTTTGAAATGCATGTGTGAGTTAAGGCTCCTTCCACGTCTGAAACAGGGATTTGGGTGGGTGTGGCTTCCTGAGGGAGAGAGAGAGGGTGGGGAAGGAGCATGAGCCCAGGGCCCTGGTCTGAATGTCTGTTGTCGAATTCCTGTGTTGACTCTTACCCACCCAAACTGGTATTAGGAGGTGGGGCCTTTGGGAGGTGATTAGGTCAGGAGGTGGGGCCCTTATGCATGGGATTAGTGCCTTTATAAAAGGGACCCCAGACAGTTCTCTCCTCCTTTCTGCTCTGTGAGGTTAGAGCTGGAAGGTGTTAAGTCTGAACCGGGAAGCAGGTTCTTACCAGACACTGAGGCTTGGACTTGCAGGCTTCGGAACTGTGAGCAGTAATTTTCAGTGTTTTATAAGCCACCTGGTCTGTGGTCTTCTGTTACAGCAACCCAAGCAGACTAGGACACTCAGTGCAGAGACTGAGACACAGTTGAGGTAAAGTACTTTTTTTTTTTTTTTTTTTTTTTTTAATTTTTTTTATTTAATTTTTTTTTTTTTCCAACGTTTATTTTATTTTTTGGGACAGAGAGAGACAGAGCATGAACGGGGGAGGGACAGAGAGAGAGGGAGACACAGAATCGGAAACAGGCTCCAGGCTCTGAGCCATCAGCCCAGAGCCTGACGCGGGGCTCGAACTCACGGACCGTGAGATCGTGACCTGGCTGAAGTCGGACGCTTAACCGACTGCGCCACCCAGGCGCCCCGAGGTAAAGTACTTTGACCCAGGTCACATAGCTTCTAAGGGGCAGGGCTGGGATTCTAGTTCAGGCAGTTTGGCCGTTGAGCCTCCAGATGAAAGGGGTCCTTTGGGACCGTTTTGATGATGGGACATCTTTTTTTTTTTTTTTTCCATTCTTAGTTCCTTGCATTAGCCATCTTCTCTATTGTCTCTGAGCCTTTGCATATTGTATTTTCTGTGCTGGAAATACTTTTTCCCTCTTTAGCCAAATCTGCTCTGGTTCATCCTTTGAGTTTGAGCTTAGATTTGGCCTCTTCCAGGAAGCTCTCCAGGTTATCTCCTCCCACTTGTACTTTCCCCAGTCAAAGCATCTGTTAGGATCTAATGCAATTGTCTGGTTGCTTTACTGCCTCCCCTACTAATCTGTGGCTCCAGGGTGATGGAGATTTTACTTGTCTCATCTATCATTTTAACCCCAGCCCCCAGCATTTTGTCTAGCAGATAGTAGGTACGTGATAAATATTTATTCAATGACTGAAGGAGCATTTCAGATTCAAAACTGAATACGTTGGAGCCTTACAAAAGGTATTATTCAGTTGAATTAAAAATACATGGACTAAATTCTTTCTGGGAAGATTTTATAACCAAGTGCACAGACCCGGCTGGCTAGAGTCTACCAGAGCCTGTGAACAGAGCTGCCTTCCTCCATCACGCTACCTGGGAGGGCCCAGGAATTAAACCCGGTTCGGTTATAGTGGCCAAGAGTTCTTCAGAGACTCTTCTGACATTTTTATTTAATCGCTGCTCAGTTCATTTATTTAAAGTAATGAATTTATTTCTTTTCATTATGAAAGTAAGAGAATCCCATTGCTGAAAATTTGGGAAACACAGAAGAGAAACCCACCCTCTGTCATTTGGTGAGGTACATCTCTTTATGTCTTCCCCTCCCCTATATATATGTTTTCTTTCTGTCCTTATTAAACGTATTTCCAACCATACCATGAATATAGTTAATAGAGTTTTGTATCCACTACCCTTTTTATTTTTCAGTTAGCAAAATGAGATTTTCTTCAGGTTTAATTACATAGCTTTAAAAATAACCATCCCTACTTTTTCTCATTTTCTCCCCCTTTAAATTTTTTATCAAAGTAATATGTACACATAGTAAAAAGTACAAGAACAGAAGGGCTCCTAATGAAAGCAGCAGTTCCTGGCCCCTTCTCTGCTCTTTCCCCTCCCCAAGTACTGTCTCCCAGAGCATTTGCTGGAAATGTTTCCATTTTTAGGACTTCTGGTACTTATCTCTGTAACTCCAAATAAGATGCTTATGCAGCTGTTTCTTGATTTATCAATTTAAGACATTTTCTATTGACTCTCTGCCACAGAAGGTGAGGATTCAGCGTATTGACGTTGTTTTTGTCTCCTCCTCCTCCTTTTCCTCCACGTTTTTTATTTGAAAAAAAGTAATAACATGCATGTGGAAAATCAGGCCAACAGAATGATGGGATCCCTCCTACCTTGATGCTTCAGTCTTCATTCCACCCCTACCCCCAGTTTCCTGTGTGTGCCTGTGTGCGTGTGTGCGTGTGTGTGTGTGTGCGTGTGCGTGCACGCCTCCATGTGTGTGTCTGGGGACTGCAGGTGGCTGCAAAGTCTTTGACACTTCACCATTAAGAAGTGGAATCTGTCTGCCCTCCTCTTGAGCCTGGGCTGGCCTATGACTGCTTTAACTAGCAATGCCAGAGAAGCGATACCACACTGGCTCTGCTCTTAGCCTGTAAGTGGGCTTCCAGCTTCTTGGGACTCTCCGTCTTCAAGTCCTGAGCCACCGTGTAAGAAGTCCAAGGATCCTGCTGGAGAGAGACATGTGCAGAGACCCCGAGATGACACGAGCGGGAGGATGGTTCTGTGGAACCCAGCTTCTAAGTATACCCACCAAGGCCCCTAGCATGTCACCAGAGCTGTTTGGCCTCTTCACAGCGGCCTGGAAGTCAGCTAAATACCAATAATGACACCACTGGACAGCATGTAGGCCGGAGGACTTGCCCAGCTGGGTCCTGTTTGTGATCCTGACTCTCACAGTCCTGATGTAATAACCATGGTTGTTGTTTTAAGCCAGTAAGTTTGGGGGTTAACCAGAACATATCTTTCCAAAGATCCTCCATATGTCACAGATTTGGGGAGGAGTCGTCTCTGCCTGGCAATAGAGCGTGTTGGGGCTGTGTCATCCCAAGGGTGGAAGAGTGATGGCTTGAGGAAAGTGGGGCAGAGAAGGAGAGGAAGCCAGTGCAAGGTGGTGCCTGTGGCTGAATGGGCCACAGCCTGGTGGAAACGCAGCTTGCCCCATGGGACACCGCTAGGGAGACTCTTTGGAGTTTCTGTATCTCAGCACTGTCCCTCGTGAGGGGGACAGCTCCCTCCTGCCAGCTCCCTCCTGCCTCTTGTGTTTTATAGGTCAAAGCATGCCCCCTCCCTGTACTTTGGCGTTTGGTCATCCAGCCCCTCCTGGCAGCTCTGAGGTATGATGGAGGCCAGCCCTTGCCCCCACCCATGATAGACCGAGTAATTTTTGATTGGATGCCAGACACTGAATTTTACCCTGTTGGCTGCTGGATGTTTTTGTGCCTGGAAGTGTCCTATATGCTGACGATACAGCATTGAACAAAACTAGCAGCCTCACCTTTGCTGAACTTTCATGCTGGTGTGGGAAGACAGTGAACAAACAACGAGCACAATTCACATTTGCTATTATTATCCTGTTACATACGTATCTTTGTGAATAATACCAACCCTAGCAGCCATCATTTTTAGTGGTTGCATAATATTTGAATGAATGGTTGTATCACTGTTTAATGGTGCATTTCCTTGTTGATGGTTTATCAAATTAGTCCAGTTGGAACCATCAAAAAGCTTAGAAGCTTAGGATTCTAAGTCTGCCATACAGAGGTTAAGAGATTGTTCTGAGGTCTGTTGCGGGAGCAGCCACTCCTACACCTGGGACCAAAGATTTTTCTTTCTTGACTAGATGGCTAGAATTGACTGCCTTGAACTATCCTACCGGATATGCCCCTAGGCAGCAAGAGAGATGTGGAGGATTTTAGGATGGAGTGAAGAACCTAGATGCTCCCTTTTAGAAAGTCTTCAGCTCCTTGACTGAAACCTGTGCTCCAGTCTAATTAGTCATCCAGGCCTCGAGTCAAGGTCTTTGATATCTCCGCAATTCATAGTTTCCACTTTGATCCCATGGCCTCCGGATTCATTTGGGCTCCATTTTGCATGTTGACTTTCAGTGGAGCCTTTTTGTCCCCTGTTCATCGATCTCCAGTCTCGGATGATAATTATGTTGTAGGAATCGGAGGATGTGGTAGGCACTGCTGGTGCCTGGCGCCCATGTTCTTGGTATTCACTCTTCGTTCCCCAGGCACCTGCAGCGGGGCCTGGGGCTTTCTCCAGCGAGGCCTTTGTGGGACAGGCTGGAAGTGCAGAGAAATACACGTGCAAGAGAGTATCCCCCAACCAGAGGGGGTAGTTGTCTTCCTCACCTCTAAGATGAGGTCTGCTCTGTGCTGGCTCCCAGAAGCCCCCAGGGGGACCGAGCTCCGCTTGTCCATATTAATCCAACACATCCTGGATTGGCTTCTTTCCCTTCCCTGTCTCACTTCTCCACTGTCATGCCTGTGTTTCTTGGGATTACTTCCTAGGTAAACCCCTTGCTTTCAAATCCTTCTCTTAGGATCTGCTTCTGGTGAAACCTACCTAAAACAATGAAGAATATGAGGAACGATGAAGGTATATGTAACACAGGGGATCCAACCTAATGTTGTCAAATGGTGAAGCTTGACCTCCCTGAGCCAGTGACTTTTGTAAGGTGAGATTTGAAGGATGAGTAGGAATTAGCTAAGCAAAACAGGCGTGGGAGAATAACATAGGGAAAATGTTCCAGGCCTAGGGAACGGCATGTGTGAAGGTCCTGGGGCAGGCATGGCCAGAATGCATACAGTGAGGCTGAGTGTGGCAGCCATGTTGGGAAATCGTATGGTTTGAAGGTAAATTTGGGTCCCTGCTTTTACATGTCCTTTCTCCTTCATTTTGGTTCTCTGTCTATACACTTTTTTGAACCCTACTATGGTCTGGCTTCATTTAAATGCATCTGAAATGAAATCTCTAATGTTAACAGTGTTGTCAGATGCAAAGCCCTCATTTCTCTTTGGTTCTTTTTCACAGAATGCTATCTATGAATTTCTGGGGAGGATATGAGGATTGTGATTGTTTTGATGGTTTTTTTTTTTTTTGTATGACCACATTATGTTAATTTCCTCATTGTCTTAGGGTATGAGAACATAAAAGCAATAACTCATTTATATGAAGACTGAATGTGCTGAGAGGTTGTCATGGAAACCAGGGGGAAATATTCACATTGGCTTGAGTAAATTGAATAACCCCTGTTAAAAGATTGAACACAGAACTTATTTACCCAGTTGTGTGGTGTATGGAAAAGATGAGAAAACCAACAAGATAAATGAGATTTTTTTTTTTTTTGGTGGGAGGAGGTGTGAGGATGAAGAGGGCGGGTGAATGCTAGGGATGTGTTATTTTTATTGAGAGAGTCATTCCCCTTCTGAAGACTGTGTTTTTGTTGCTAAATGGGAGCGGGGTCACTGGGTGGTTAGGGAAGGGCAGGTGGAAGGGAAGTGGTGTGATGAAATTGCTTCCAGGCAAGATGAGCTGAGGGTGCTGCAGTGTCCTGAGGCCAGATCCCAGCGTGTTTTTGCCCCTTGGAGCATCCCCTGGAGAGTCCTGGTCAGAGCAGTTGAACAGACACAAACATTTTCAGCATTTTTTCCTTTGCTTTTGGCATAGTTGTTTACTGTGTTTCAAGCTGGTTTTCCAAAAACGCCAGTTCTGTTGCTTTTTATTTTTTAAAGCAAAATGCTTCAGCTCTTCCTAAATAACTGCTAAAGGAAAGGATGTGAAGAACACGTGAGGAAGCAGTCATGGACGATGCCATCGTCACTGGTGATGAAGCGGTAGGCAGGGCGCAGGGAGCTCCCTGAGCCTGGGGTGCAGCCTCCTGCACATGGTTATGTCCTCAGGTGGGCGGGGGGCGTGTGACAGCTGCGGCTTTGAGGGTTGTCTGGGGCCAGCTTAGGGATCAGGTCCTGGGCTCCAGAAGGCCCTGATGGGAGTTCTTGAGGGCCACCTTGGTGTCGCATCTGTATCTCACCATGTGAGATGCTTGTGAAGGGCAGGTTTCTCAGCAGAAGCTTCCACACCTGAGCACCACGGTCCTGCCTCCTGACTACATCTCTCCCTTCTCGGGTCGGCTTCCTGACCGTTTCTGGGAGTAGGTAATGCATGAGCCCCACTGAGGTAGGTTGATTGCAAAGTATGTCCCATTGATTTTCCTGCTTGGATTCACACTGTCTCCGTCTGTTTGGGCTGCTTTCCTACATTGCCACAGACCAGGTGGCTTGTAAACAACAGAAACTCACATCTTGTTGTGTCCTCATGTGGTGGGAAGGGCGAGAGGGCTGTCTGGAGTCCCTTTTTTCAGTTATTTATATATGTGTATTTTTAATAAGAATTGTATATGTTTAAGGTGTACAACATGATTTGATACCCATGTACATAGTGGAATGATGATTACAGTCAAGCTTATTAACATTTAGTCTCCTCACATAGTGACTTGTGTGTGTGTGTGTGTGTGTGTGTGTGTGTGTATGTGGTGAGTGTACCTGAAATCCGTTCTGTTACCAGGTTTCCAGTGTTGAGTGCATTATTATTCACGGTAGTCATCATGCTGTACATGAGGTCTCCAGAACTACAGAACTACAGCTTTGTACTCTTTGACCACCATCTCCCCATTTCCCCTACCCTCCCTGCACATGGTAACCAAAGTCTTTTGAAAATGATGACGTGAATTTGATATTCACAAAGGATCCTCCTCTCGTAGTATCTCCGTCTGATGTGTGTGTGTGTGTGGGGGGGGGGGGCGATGGTAGAGAGACAGAAGCCCACAGAAACAAAGTGCTTTGCTCAGGGTTGTGCAGCTCAGATATGGCAGAATCAGAACCACAACCCCTGGTTCTTACCAAGACTCCACATGGCATTTACTGCAGCAACATTTAATTAGGAAAAAATTGGAAAGACCTTGAATGTCCAACCAAAGAGGAATAGCTAACACCAAAGGGGAATTAGCTAATAGCTAATACAGATCTTTATGATTCTTCTATGCAAGGGACTGTTATGGATTATAAATAATATACATGAAGCATAACCACATAAGACAGCACTCATCTTGTAATATACAATGGGGAAAGAAAGAGAAACGACAACCATGTAAATTAAATGCATGAAATAAAAAAAGAAGAAAATGCACACAAAATAAGAGTTGTCTCTAGATAGTGTGTCACTTCAGGTCCTCTGAGAAGAAGGCACCGCAGGAATTAACCGTGCAAGAAATATACTGGAAAAGTACCTAGGGAGGACAGTGGAGAGGGAGCGGGGGTAGGGCAAGGAGAGTCTTCAGGCTGTGATGCAGGTCTGATACTTTGAAAGGAGAGGGGGAAGGAAGGGGGGCGGGTTCAGCATCGTTCTGAGAAAGTTTCAGCCAGTCCAGTAGGCATTTCCTGAGACAAAGTTACCTGTTGGACAAATCAGAATAGAATAGCCTGTTTCTAGCCCTCCTGCTGTGCTCACTCACTGGCTGGGAAAAGCCCTGGAAAGTGTGGCCCTGCACGAACACTATGGTGGGTCCAGAGGTGCAGCAGCTGGAGACTGTTGGTTAGCTTTGCTTCCAAGAGTCGGTTCCCCTGAAAAGAAGGTCTGAGCAGGGAAACTGCGGCTGCCGGCTGCTGGTGCATTATTACAGCAGAAAAAAGCATTTGGTGAAGGCACATCACAGTGGTCTTGAGAAGCTGGTCTTTGGGCTGCCTGTGTCCGCAAATACAGGCTGGCTTCATTAGCACCCATAGCTTCCTGTTCTTGTGCCCCACGGTGTGCTCAGTCATTTGGACAGAAGGGGCCTGCCCATCCATCTCCCACAACAGGAAATTGCAACAGCTGCCACAAAATTAAGGGAAGGACTTTGCCAGGTTAATCTTCTCTAATTTACTGCTTGCACCATATCCATTTTGGAGGAGACACTCAGTAGTATTGAATGGTCTAATGTTTTTAGAAAATGATTTTTGGTGAGCACGGCAGTAGAGGAAGGTAATTAAGGTCAGGAATGGGGCCTTGAGCCCCCTCCCTGTGGTTTTGAGGTCTCCCTAAATACTCTATGGTTGAAAGCTCCATGAAGGAAGGAACTTGCTGACTGCTGAATATCCTTCACCTCAACCAATGCCTGGCTGTCAGTAAGTACTCAGTACATGGTTTCTTAAATTAACAGAAGGGTTAAAAGGAAAGCAAACGAATGATATGCAGAGTCTGTGTACCTCTTAATCAGTAAACATCGAGACTCTGTTGAGCTTGATCCCGCTAGACACTGTCCCTGCCCACCTCCACCCCCAGCAAGGCTTGTGACAGTTAGGGCCACGGGGTGCCCAGATTAAATGTTCTTTTAGTGTGTCTCTCAGGGTGTTTCCAGATGGGATTAGCATTGGAATCAATGGGCTCAGTAAAGTAATCGCCCTCCCCAGTGGGGGCGGGCCTGAATACCACAAAAGGTGGAGGAAAGGAATTGCCCCCTTTTTCCTGCTTCACTGCTTGAGCTGGGACATCATATTCTGTCCTTGGACTGGGGTTAACACTGTCAGCTTCCCTGGTCCTCAGGCCTTCGGACTCAGACTCACTGACACCACTGGACTTCCTGGGTCTCCATCTTGCAGACAGTGGACTGTGGGACTTCTTAGCCTCCATAATCGTGTGATCCAGTTCTTCATAATCAATCTCTCTGTTGCTCCCTTGGGGGATTTTGATGAGGAATTGCATAATTATAATCTATGTATAATATTGGTACCCAAGAAAAGTGTTTCTTCACAGTCATCCTCTTGTACCCCATCACCTTGTCATTTCTTTGGGATCTAATATCAATAGTTCTTGATCTCCAGCCCGACTTCTTGGCCATACCTGCTAGAGTTTGGTAGTTTTTAATTTATTCCACATTCCTTGGGCATCAAGACCTCCAGGCATAGCTCTAGGTATGGAGGAACTATGAATAAGATAGTGATCAGATCATCTGTTGCTGCATAAAAAAACCCAACCTGCTCACATAATAGCTGGAGACAAATATTTGGCATTATTACTCGTGACTCTGTTGACTGAAAAGTCGGTGGTTCTCTGGGGTGGAGACATCTGAGGTCTTGACTGGGCTGGCCATTCAGGATGGCTCAAACACATGGCTGGCAGTTGATATTGGCTGTTGGCTGGGAGTTCAGATGGTACTGTTGCCTGGGGCACTTTCATGTGGCCTCATCATGCCCTTTGGATTTCTCATAGCATAGTGGCTGGGTTCCAAGAGTGAGTGTACCTAGGGATAGGAAGTAGCAGCTGACCGTCTTTTAAAACCTGGATTAGAAACTAGAACAGTGTGATTTTCACTCGATTCTATCGGTCAAAGCAATCACAAGGTTCATGAGTCAAGGGAAAGGATGTAGATCCCTCTTTTAATAGGAGGAGTGTCAAAATATGTGGCTATCTGAAAATGGCTACAGATGGCCTCAGCTGTTGAGGAGTGCATAAAGTTAATACAGAGATAGTGATGGTAATATAGAGATAGTGGTAATAGTGATAGAATTATTTAGAGATAGCAGGCTGAACAGTAGCCACCCAGAGATATCAGGTTATAATCCCTGGAACCTGTAAATATCACCATATGAGGAAAAAGAGTCCATAGGTGTGATGAAGTTAAGGATATTGAATCGGGAGATTATTCCAGATTATCTGAGTGGGGCATTAATCTGTTTATAGTTGTCCTCATGAGAGAAAGGCAGAGGGAGATTGCACACACAGAAGTGGACAAGGCAATATGAAGACAGATTGGCATGATACAGCCACAAGCAAAGGAATGCCACACCCACCAGAAGCTGGAAGAGGCAAGAACGAGTTCCTCCTGGAGCTTCTAGGGGCATAGCCCCACTGCCACTTTGATGTCAGCTCACTGAAACCGCTTTCAGTCTTCTGGCCTTTGGAATTGGGAGAGAACACATTTCTGTTGTTTTAAACCACTGAGTTTGCCATGGTTTCGTAACAGCAGCCCCAAGAAACGAATACAAAACCAGACAATGATGAGGGAGTGTGAAGAGTGTTAAGAAAGTGAGAAATGCATAGGTGTGACCTGAGACCCAGTCCAGTGGGGAGAGAAGATGGCAGGAAATGCTTCTTCAAGACACGATTCCTCTTCGTCCTTAGGAAGTATGGCATGGGGCTGGGGTGGCTGAGTTCTGGGGCCATACTCTTCTGTTTGCATCTCAACTATGCCATTCACTAGGTGTGTTTTTAGGTTGTTGTGAAGCTTCAGTGAGCAGATTGAAACTTGTAAATGCTTGGCATATAGCAAGCACTTTTAAAAAGCTGTCTGTTATTATCATGATTTACTCTGGGATTTGGTGAACGATATAGTTCTTCTGATTCCTCTTTTAGCCACGATCTCTGTCTCTTTCTGGCTACTTTTTGTGGTGGGCAAGGCTGATTATTTCACTTCCTGTGTGTCTTATACTTCCCAGTTAACCGTCAAGGTGCTCTTCCCTGTCTAAGAGAGCCCAGCGACGATAGCCCGAGGGGTCAAGACTTAGGACATCCTCCTTGTCTATTTTCCTCGTATTGGAGGCTTTATCTCTGCACTGAGTTAAATCCTCAGGACACTAGGTACCAGATCTTCGGGAAATCCTTCACTGAACACACCTTAACCATATTCCTTGACTTTTTATCATGTGTAATGAAGTAGGACACATGTATAGTGAAGTGAACAAACCCTAAGTGTTGAGCTTGATAAATGTTTGCATAGATGTGGGCCTGTAACTGCCATGTCGATCTAGAACACTTTAAGTGAGCCCAGGAAGCTCACTTGAGCCCCTTTCCAATCAATATCTCTCAGAGATAACTACTATTCTGATTTCTTTCACTTAGTGGATTTGTCTGTTCTTGAAGTGCATATAAATGGAGTCATACTCTGCATTTTCGTGTGTGCCTCTGGCTTCCTTTGTTCAACATATTTCTGAGGTAAGTTCATTCATTTCTTGCCCATAGCCCTACTTTGTTTTTTCACAGTGTATCGTTCCACTGTGTAAACAAACCACAGGTAATGGACATTGGGCTGTTTTCAGTCTGTGGCAATTACCAATAAAGCCACTATAAACATTCTTGTATTAAGCCTTCTGGTAGATATATGCACTAATTTCTGTTACGTATGTACTCAGATGTGAAAGTGATGGGCTACAGGGTGTACATATATGCAGCTTTGGGTAGGTATAGCCCAACAGTTTTCCACAGTGGTTATACCAATCTATAGTTCTGCCACAGACGTATGCGAGTTCCGGTTGCCCTGCTTCGTTGTCAGCATTTGATACTGATATCCACTTGACCCAGCAACACCTACTGAAAAGACCATCTTTACTCTCTGAATCACAGTGATGTCTTTGTCACACATTTTCTGGACTTCCTCTTCTGTTACACTGTCTACCCTTGTGCCATTTTACTGTAAGTTTATTAAAGCTTTACACTGAATGTTGATACTTGGCAGCATAAGTCTTTAGCTTTGTTTTCCTACAAGATGGCCTTGCCTATTTTTGGTTCTTAGCCTTTTCATATTAATTTGAGACTCATTTCGTCAATTTCTCCAAAAAGCGGCTGGTATTTTGAGTGGGATGGCATTGATTCTATAGATAACTGGGGAGAATGTCCATCTTAACAATATTGAGTTTTCTAGTTAATGAACTCTCTGTTCCTTGTAGCCATTTATTTCAGTCTTTAATCTCTTTCAGAAGTATTTTGTACTTTGTAGTACCTGACCTATTACCTGGTTTTTTTTCTTTTTTGTTTTTTTTTTTTCTTTGATCAAGTGGTAAGATTAATGGGTGAACATGAACTTTATGAACTGTGAAATGCGGTACCCATTATCAACCAGGGGAGAACATGTTTGTGTTTGATTTTAATAAAGTCACCTTCACATCCCCATTTAGTTTGCACTGATGGCTCAGAGTTACATAATCGAGCTATCTAGAGCCTCTAAGATCTTTCCTGAATATCCAAGTCAGTCTGGGCTTGTTCTTCACTGCTCTTACGCCCAGGGTGACCTTTTCTACTTTACCTTTCTTTTGGAAAGTTGCTATCCGTTGTTCACATCCACTGACCTATACATTTGTGTATTGAAACAGCATTTACTGAACATCTGCTGTTGAGTGCATGCTGGTTGTCTACCCTCAACAGTCTTTTCTCATTCTTCTTTGTTGACAGTTCCCTCATTTTGTTCGTGTGCCAGTTGTTTGCATGCTCCGAGAAGGTGGGCTCCTTCCTTCCCCGTGCTCCAGGGCTTGGGCCTCAAGTGGCCTCATCCAGGCATGCTTTTCCTGTTTGTTTTTGGCATTGACATGTTCTCTGTTCTTGGCAACAAGCTGTAAGGATCATAACCCCAATGCCCTGACATTACTGACTTAACTTACCTGGACCACCTGAGCTTTTGTGGAAGGTATAACAAAACTGTGTCATGTAAATCACTTTAAATTTTTTTTTAATGTTTATTTTTGAGAGGAAGGGAGGGGCAGAGAGAAAGGGAGACATAATCCAAAGCAGGCCCCACACTCCAAGCTGATGTCAGCACAGAGCCTGATTCGGGCTCAAACCCATGAATCATGAGATCATGACCTGAACTGAAGTCGGACGCTTAACTTACTGAGCCACCCAGGTGCCCCTAAATCACTTTTAATTCACCAGTCTGTTACTTGCAGCCAAAAGTACCTTAAGCAACTGCCTCAGTTGAAAGCAGACTGTGAGGCAAGGATTCGAGTAGAAATAATCTGTGAAGCTACGGACGATGGGGTGAGAGGACAGGCTGGGAGGGAAGGGAACTGAAAACTAGTATATTAACAAGGTTCTTACCACTGTGGGCATCAAAGAGTTTAATCTCTCTGGTTAACTCTGGAAAATGGCATAGAACAGGGGTTTACAAACCATAGCCCATGGCAAATCTGGCTTGCCATCTGTTTTTGTAAACCTTCTTTGGATGCATTGACTCCAGTTCATGTCTGTATTGTTTATGGCTGCTTTTGCACTACAGCAGCAGAGTTGAGTAGTTCTGAGCGACCAGAAAGCCTAAAATATTTACTCTCTGGCCTAGTGCACAAAACATTTGCTGACTCCAGTATAGAACATGCATTCCAGAGGTATCTCACCTGAGGAGCAAAGGAACTGAGGTATTTATACACCCCTCCAGGCACTGGGTGAACCCCTCCCCCAGGGGTGTATCAGTTCCCCAGTGCTTCTAAGGTGCCATATGCACAGGCGTAATGGGCCCTGGCCACCATCAGTGGGTTCTGCTTCAAGCAAAGAGATGCAGATATGAGCTGTTGACACCTGGGCAAGCGTGGACACTAATGGTAAGGTCCAGGATGGGCTGTGCACTGATAGGGCCGCCATGCCAATGCACAGGACCCAGAGATGGCTGAGAAATGTTCCTGACCTCCGGCGCCACATGTTTCCAGTGCAAGGTTGGAAACCGCCGAACATTTTATAACAAAGGAGAGTCCTCCGGATGTCAGTCGCGATTTGTTTGATCCTCAAAAACTTAGGTGAAGTTTACTTTCACTAATTCCTGCTAATTCAGGGAGGAGGCTCTTCTGAGGGCCCCACTTGCTTCTTACTCTGGTCCTCCCCATGTGGTAGGGTCCTCTCCCTAAAGAGAAAAAACAAAAAAAACCCCTCAAGGTAACCTGGCTATACACATATGTGACGACATCCCTCGTGACCTTGTAATATGAGACCACTTAATCAGACTGCATGTTTGTGTGTATTACCATATATGGGAGACAAAGAAGTAGAAAATATATAAAAAAACTATGCCACGTGGTGTTCAGGGCTCAGTTCTGTGGGTACGAACCCAACTGAGCTGTGCTGGCAGGAATAAAGTTGCTTGCTAGAATAAAAAGCCTCGGTGTTGCGATTCTCTGCGTGAGAATGCTGCTACACCCATGTTGTCTGTCTCATGTCTCACATGAGCCCCAGTGCCTACAGGAAACCTGCTCACAGGGTGTGTGCGTTCATGGGACTCCATCGAAGACTGGCACATGTAGGCTTCTAGATCCTTCTTTTCTCTCCCCAGCTCTACCCCTCCCTCCTTTTCTTTGGGCACCCCAGAACCTTTCCTCTCTTATTACACAGGGCGTCTCTCTCCAGTTTCTACTTCTAAATTTCCTTTCCTTTTTTTTTTTTTTAATGTTTATTTATTTTTTGAGAGAGAGAGAGAGAGAGAGCACAAGCAGGGGAGGGGCAAGAGAGAGAGGGAGACACAGAATCTGAAGCAGGCTCCAGGCTCTGAGCTGTCAGCACAGAGCCTGATGTGGGGCTCGAACCCACAAACCGTGAGATCATGACCTGAGCCGAAGTCTGGCGCTTAACCGACTGACCCACCCAGGCACCCCTAAATTTCCTTTTCTAAACACACCCAGAGTCTGAGCAGAGCAGAGGATTCACTTTTGATCAAGTGGCGGGGGGGTGGGGGTGGGGTGGGAGAAGGATGCCAAGAAACAAACAAAGCTATTTTTAATGTTTTTCCCATAGACAAAAGCACGCATCTTATTTGCAGTATTGGGCAAGGCCCCCTTTGGAAACATTTTTGTATATTCTGTGATTCTGTCATATCCTCCAAGTTTTATCTTTTCCTTTGCCACATGGGTTTCGGGACTCAGTCAAGTGATTGGAATACATCTTTGGCATGCTGTCCTTCAGTTTTTCTTTCTGAAGTAGAGACTGTACGTCTCACCCAGAGTAATGTTAGACCAGTGGAGCTGGATATTATTACATTGGGTCAGCTCCTTGGAAGTGCTGTCTTGTCTTCATGATGGCTGACTAAATGTGGCATCTAAATGCAGTCTAGAGAGTTCCTGTCATATAAAAGGTCTTTGCTCTAAATGTTTTGGTGGGCAGGTGGGGAGGTAGTTGGAGTGAAGTGAAAAGTGATTAATACTAAACTGGAATCAGGTTCAGCAAATCCTGCAGGTGTGAATTGTGCTTGGAAATTCTCACCAGCAGAGGACTCAGTCTGGGGACCCAGTTGTTCCCTGTCCACAAGGAAAATGCTTGGTCAGTTTTATCCCCTATATGCAAGTAGAAAGTTCAGGAATCTCATTTTGGTTTTATAAAAATTGTTCTTTTTCATTCCTCTCAAATGATCTGATTTTTTTTTCTTAGCTCATTTAGAAGTAAAAACAGAAAAGGTTAGAAAATTTAAATATTTATTTATTTTTAAAGTTTATTCCTTTATTTTGAAAGAGAGAGAGAGAGCAGGGAAGGGAGGGTAGAGGGCAGGGGAGAGAAAGTGAGAGAGAGAGAGAGAGAGAGAGAGTGAGAGATTGAGAGAGAGAAAGAGGAAGGGAGGGAATCCCAAGCAGGCTCTACACTCAGCACAGAGCCTGAACGGGGCTCGATCCCATGACCCTGGGTTCATGACCTGAGCCGAAATCAGGAGTCAGTGCCCAACTGACTGAGCCACCCAGGTGTCCCCAAATTTAAATATTTTAAATATTCTTGTATTCATTTCCATGAAGTCCCTTAACCCTCCCAGTCTGGTGTCAGAGTTTTGTCTTCTGACCCATCCTGTGTGTCTGCTATACTTATTCTGCGTTTAAAATGACAGATTACTTTTACTTGGAATTCTTAGGTTTTAGAAAGAAATTTCTCTGTCACTTTAAGTCAGACAAAGAGGTTTCTCTTGTAGGATTTTATATCAGGTGGAACTATTATAAACAGTGGGATCCAGGAACCTGAGTTTATTTTATTTTTTATTATCCCCAGCATTATCGAGATATAATTGACAAATAACATCATGTAAGTTTAAGGTGTACAATGTGATGATTTTGTATACTTATATCTTTAGAAATGATTATCACAATTAGGTTAGTTAGCACATCTAACATCTTACACAGTTACCTGTGTGTGTGTGTGTGTGTGTGTGCGTGTGTGTGTATGTGTGTATGTGAACATTTAAGAGCTACTCTCATAGCAGCTTGCAAATATACACTATAGTATCATTAACTAAATCATCATGCTGTGCATTAGATCCCCATAACTTACTCATAACTGGAAGTTTGTGCCCTTTGACCAACATCTCCCCATTTCCACCATCTCCCAGCCCCTGGTTGCCACTTTGTTTCTGTGAGTTCAGCTTTTTTAGCTCCCACATGTAAATGAGATCAGACATTATTTGCCTTTCTCTGACTTATTTCATTTAGCATAATGCCCTTAATTTTATCCATGTTGTTGCAAAAGGCAGGATTCCTCCTTTTTTTGTTGGCTGAATAATATTTGTGTGTGTGTGTGTGTGTGTGTGTGTGTGTGTGTGTATGTGTATGTGTATCACATTTTTTTATCCATTCATCTGTCATTAGACACTTAGATGGTGTCCGTATCTTGGTTCGTGTAAATAATGCCACAGTAAACCTGGGGGTGCAGATATTTCTTTGAGATAATAGCTCCATTCGGGATCCTGAGCTTAAAACACACCTCAGACAGGACTGGCTACACACTCTGACCAGGGCAAAATGACAATGTGGGGCTCCTTGTTAAAAAAATGAATAGGAATTTCAAGACACCAGCAGCAGAGTGGGGCCTTCTCAGCATGGGGCTGTGTGCAGCTATGGAGGCAGGCAGCTGGACCTCACCTCAGGAAACTGCTTTGTGACCCATGTTTTAAAAGATTCTGCCTCAGGTTCTCTGGCTGTGACCTGGACGTGAATGAAGGGTTTATGACTGGCATGAGGTGTGGAATTTGATTTTCTTGTTGATGTGAATACACTGTGGAAGGTTTTTTTGAATGCACTTATCCACCTCTTGTGATATATTTGCACATTGCTGTATACACAAGTGGTTTTGTTCCCCAGGGAACATTTGGAAATATCTGGAGCATTTTTGGTTGACATAACTGGGGGTGGGGAGGTGGCTGCTGCTGGCATCTCGTGGGTAGAGCCCAAGGATACGACTAAACCTCGTACAACACGCAGGACGGCCCCCCAACAAACAGAATTATCTGGCCCCAAATGCCATTAGTGTCAATGTTGATAAAATGTGCTGTACATTACCCCCTGGGCTTGTACCCATTCTCTGGATGTGAAAACAGAGGCATGGGGGAGGGGGCTAAGTACTTTTATTTATTATTTCTTTGTAGTAAAAAAATAAAAAATGAAAAAAAATCTGGTTCCAGGAAGGAACAGTCAGATAATTTCTACAGACACATACAGTATAAGATAAAAATAACAAGGAAATCAGTAGAGATGTGTTTTCAAGGACACTCTATAGACTGAGGACAAATATTCAGGCTTACGTTTGTCCGGTGAGGTTAGCACTTGTGTGCCAGGCCAAGTCGACATCCTTTTAGTGGTGTCTTGTCTCCTTCCTAATTTAGAAAAGGCAAACCCACCTGCTGTCATGAAAAATACCTTCTAGAAGCTACTGGGTAATTGGGTGATATTTCTGGATTTGTCTCCCTGTCTAATGTACATCAGTTAAACTTTTGACTCTTCAGTGCTTTCTGGAGCAAGTAATAATCAGAAACTAAATCGACTTGGTTTTTTTCTCCCCCTTTGCCCCGTATTTGTAAAGATTAATCTTCAGTATCTATGAGTGCTGGGTGATTTGCAGAAACTGCAGCTGCTTTATCAATATCAACCTGGCCTCCATTGATCAAACCCTCATCTAGGCGTCTGCTGCTGTCTGCTGGAGACAGCCCAGGGACACGGAGGGAAGGGGGACGGCCGCTTCAGGAGGCCAACGCGCCTTGGAGCTTCTGCTCTTGTCTAAGACGATCTTGAGCTTCACAGGTGCCGTCAGTTAGAGAGGGGCCTTGAGGTTGGTGCTGCGGGTGAGTCGCTGTGTGGAAATAAATCCCGACTGTGGCAAACGCTAGTAAAGTGGTGGTTGAGCCGTCCTGGCTGGATGGTTTCTCTTCATCTCCCCGTCCTCTGTTCCCTCTGCCTGTGTCTGTGATCTCCGGTGGGCTTGCAAATAAGGGGATGCATCTCCATTTGGTTGGAGAGTTCTTTGTGTTTATCCAGAGGTAAAACAATACTCACATATAAATGAGGTCATACTGTATTTGTCCTTCTGTGTCTGGCTTATCTCACATAGCATAATGCCCTCCAGGTTCATCCACAGGATTTCCTTCTTTTAAAGGCTGAATAATATTCCATTGTATGTATGTACCACATTGTCTTTAACCATGCACCCGTCAGTGGGTCCTGAGGTTGTTGACTGTTGCGAATAGTGCTGCAGGAAACATGGGATTGCAGGTTTTTCTTCAAGATCCTGATTTCAATTCCTTTGGATAAATACCCAGAAGTAGATATTATGGTAGCACTTCTTTTAGTTTTTTGAGGAACCTTTGTACTGTTCCTCATATTAGAAGTACCATTTTACATTCCCACCAGCAGTGTACAAGAGTTTTTCTACATCCTCATCAACATTTACCTTTTTTTCCCCTTCAGTAATAGCCATTGTAACAGGCATGAAGTGGTATCTCACTGTAGCTTTGATTTACATTTCCCTGATGATTAAAAATGTTGAGTACCTTCTCATATACTTTTTGGCCATTTGTACGTCTTCTTTGGAAAAATGTCTGTTCAAGTCCTTTGCCCATTTAAAAAATTAGTTAATTGGTATTTTTGTTGTTGAGTTGTATGAGTTCCTTATAGATTTTGGGTATTAACCCCTTATTAGGTGGATGGCTTGCAAATAATTTTTCGCATTCTTCAGGTTATCTTTTCATTTTGTTGACTGTTTGATTTGTTCTGCAGAATGGGAGGTGATGGTCAAAGGGCATGAAGTTTCAGAGGTCGACTATGCAGTGTAGTGTCTATATCTAAGTGTCTATATATCTAAGTGTGTATATATCTATATGCACTTAGAAGTTATTAAGAGTATAGATCTTATGTTAAGTGTTCTTACTATATACAAAAATAGTATCAATAATTATAACAAAGGGGATGAGAGGAAACTTTGGGAGGTGATGGGTATGTTTATGACCTTAGTGGTGGTAATAGTGTCACAGGTGTGTATTTATCCCCAAATTCATCGAGTTGTGCAAATTAAATATGTAGAGCTTTTTAGATATCAGTTATACCTCAATTAAATGGTTTAACAGAAAGTGATACCATGCTTATCCTTTTTTTTTTTAATATATGAAATTTATTGTCAAATTGGTTTCCATACAACACCGAGTGCTTATCCTTTTTTTTAATGTTTATTTTTATTTGAGAGAGAGAGAGAGAGAGAGAGGGAGACAGATGGAGTATAAGCGGGACAGGGGTAGACAGAGGGTGACAGAATCTGAAGCATGCTCCAGGCTCTGAGCTGTCAGCACAGAGCCCGATAAGGGGCTTGAACCCATAAGCTGTGAGATCATGACCTGAGCCGAAATTGGATGCTCAACCAGTTGAGCCACCTAGGCGCCCCCAGTGCTTATCCTTTTTTGAGCAGGCACTATATGTTGCTCACTTTACATAAACTAACTCTTAATTTTTTCATAGCAATTTATGGTGGCTCTATACTGCTTCTCTAATTCGATTTATAAGCCCCCGATAGATGAGATCTCTGTTCACTTTTGTAGTCTCATCATTCACTACCTTCTTTTTATCTATTCTATCCCAGCCACACTGAACTTTCTGTTGTTTGAATTGCCTTTGCTCACTTGCACCTTTGGGCCTTTGCATATGCTATCCTCTGGGCTTAGAATATTTCACTTTGATTCCCTCAACTCACCAATATCTTGTATGGGGCTTGCCTATGGCTGCAAATGTTGGAAGACGCTACTATAACCACATGGTTGGGCAGGGTTTCATTTGGCATGAACAATAATAAGCTCAGCAGTAGACAGGCCGTGGCTGGCAGAGTGAATCAGTGACGCCATCCGGGACCCCAGCTTTCTCATCTTCCTGCTTTGTCATGCAGCTTCTATCTTTATGGTTGCAAAATGGTTGCTTTACCTTCAGGGATCACGTCAGCAGGCATGGAAGCTGAGGGAGGACAAAGTGTGCAGGTATAATCTGCCTTCCTTTCACGAGTCAGAACCATGTCAGGGGTACTTTTATTCTAGTGGAGGAAGGCAGATGAGAAACAGCAAACAAAATAAATAAGCTGTATAGTACTGTAGAAAGTGGCAATTGCCATGGAAAATGCAGAACTAGTAAAGGGGTTGGGGCATGCCGTTGGGGTGGTGGTGGCCAGGCTTGGTCTCACTGAGTTGGTGATTTTAGTATGAAGACTTGAAGATGAGGTAGCCAGCCAGTGTATCTGACAGAAAAGGATCTCCAGGCAGAGGGAAAGGCCAGTGCAAATGTTCTGAGGCAGGAACCTTCTATGTTTACATAAGAACAAGGCGGGGTGGGCTGTGTGGCTAGAAGAGAGTGGGAAGGAGTTGAAGGTGATTAAGTCATCATGGGAGGAGCAGGTTTTGGGGGTCAGGAGCTTGGTTTTGACAATGTTATGCCTGAGTCACTCAGGAGTAGAGCTGGCATCTGGACCCCCGGCCTCCTAGCCCTTCCCATTTAGCCATTACCGCTGGTCAGGCAACAAGAAGGCCTGGGGCACAAACCTGCAGGGGTGTAGGAGAAGCTTTAGCTTTTCATGGGCAGACTCTTGGGCAACCACTTAGGCTGAGAGCAGAAGTACTTTGGATTGAGTGATTTCATATGTGATCATTGTCTTTGTCACAAGCAGTAGCGGAGGCCTGCACATTACATCATCCTTATGAGGAACAAGGGCATGCTTTGGAGTCAGGTAGAGAGCTCAATTCAAATCCTGGCTCTGCTGCTTATTAGTTCAGTCACTTTGGGTGAGTGATTTAACATCTCTGAGCTTCAGTTTCTTAATCTGTAAAATGGAGGTAATAATGGTATCCCTCCTTAAGGGTGGTGGAGAATGAAATGAACTAATGAATGCACATGGCTTACATGGTATGGGTCCATAGGGACAGTCATAGCAGTGGAGTGGGAGACCCCAAAGGAGGCCACAGAAAAGGTGGGGCTACTAAAGGGAAGCGAATATCCTCCCCCATCATGAGGTGATGAATGCATGAAGAACAGATGTCTTGCTTATCCCAGAAGGTCCACACTTCCCTAGAGAGGCCTCATACCCACAGAAACTGAGGAGTGAGTCTTCACCAGCCACACCGACTTCCCAGCCTCATAGGACCTGACATTTTCCAGCTGCCAACCTTTGCGCGTCATGCCCCTCATTGGAAGTGTCCTTCCTGTTCTTTGATGCCTGGATGTCTTTTCTTTTAGGACCCAGCTCAGATTTCTTCCCTTTAACATGCCTTTTGTAATTATTCCAGTCTGTAGGATGCTGTTTTGTCCAGATCCCTTCTGTGCTGCCTGCTGGGACCGATAGACACACCAAGAGCAAAACTTGGAGGCAAGGGCTGGGGAGGGACTGTGGACCGCTCATGGGATGATGGCAGGGATCACCACAAGATGGCGCATTTGAGCCATTACTGTTGGGCACCCTCCAGCCAACATGGTTGTTCTGTTTTCATTCTCTTTCTCTTTCTTTTTTCTTTTTTTCTTAATATTTTATTTTATTTTTTGGTTTTCTTTTTTTTATATCAAATATAATTTATTGTCAGATTGGTTTCCATACAACACCCAGTGTTCATCCCAAAAGGTGCCGTCCTCAATGCCCATCACACACTTTCCCCTCCCTCCCACCCCCCATCAACCCTCAGTTTATTCTCAGTTTTTAAAAAGAGTCTCTTACGGTTTGCCTCCTTCCCTGTCTGTAACTTTTTTTCCCCCTTCCACTCCCCCATGGTCTTCTGTAAAGTTTCTCAGGATCCACATATGAGTGAAAACATATGGTATCTGTCTTTCTCTGCCTGACTTGTTCCACTTAGCATAATACCCTCCAGTTCCATCCATGTTGCTACAAATGGCCAGATTTCATTCTTTGTCATTGGCAAGTAGTATTCCATTGTATATATAAACCACGTCTTCTTTATCCATTTGTCAGTTGATGGACATTTAGGTTCTTTCCGTAATTTGGCTGTTGTTGAAAGTGCTGCTATAAACATTGGGGTACAAGTGCCCCTATGCATCAGCACTCCTGTATCCCCTGGGTAAATTCCTAGAGGTGCTATTGCTGGGTTGTACGGTAGATCTATTTTTAACTTTTTGAGGAACCTCCATACTGCTTTCCAGAGCAGCTGCACCGGTTTGCATTCCCACCAACAGTGCAAGAGGGTTTCCGTTTCTCCACATCCTCCCCAGCATCTATAGTCCCCTGATTTGTTCATTTTAGCCACTCTGCCTGGCGTGAGGTGGTATCTCAGTGTGGTTTTGATTTGTATTTCCCTGATAAGGAGCGACGTTGAGCATCATTTCATGTCGCTGTTGGCCATCTGGATGTCTTCTTTAGAAAAGTGTCTATTCATATCTTCTGCCCATTTCTTCACTGGATTATTTGCTTTTCAGGTATGGAGTTTGGTGAGTTCTTTATAGATTTTGGATACTAGCCCTTTATCTGATATGTCATTTGCAAATATCTTTTCCCATTCCGTTGGTTGCCTTTTAGTTTTGTTGATTGTTTCCTTTGCAGTGCAGAAGCTTTTTATCTTGATGAGGTCCCTATAGTTCATTTTTGCTTTTAATTCCCTTGCCTTTGGAGACGTGTTGAATAAGAACTTGTTGCGGCTGCAGTCAGTCCCAGGGCCCATAGTGGAGGTGGGTCCAGACTACACCAAACCACGCCCCTTTGCTCCGAGGAACTGTGTGTCTACCGGAGCTGGACAGACCCTTCGTTCTCTTTATTGATGAGAAATTTGTGACTTCCAAACTGTCTCAGAAGAAATGCACTGTCTGGTGTCCCACAGTGAACACAGGTGTTTTCACATACCTCTGACAGTCCAGTCACATCAACCACGGTTAAAAATTCCACCCCCACATCCAGGGGAATTAGAAGGAACATGTCACATACTCGTCACCATCCTCCCTCCTTGCAAGTAATTTGGTACTTGTTGACACTTAACATCCAAATACTGCCTCCCCCTTTTTGGATTGCATTCATATCTTGGATTAGAGTGTAAAGCTCTTGAGGGCAGTACATGGGGTCCATGGTAACTCAGTAGAAGCTCTGTAAAGTTTTGTTGAATGTTGTCAACCTCTCTATATATAAAATCCAAGCAGCCCCTTAGAAAGTTAAAAAATAAACCTCAGGCTTTGAAACAACTCTGCTCCATTTCCATACGGATGGAAAGGAAAGCAATAGATCATTTACTGCCAAGAGTCACGTCTTTTCATTTCCTCCTAGAAATGCTATTGATGGTGGCTGGGGAGGTTGTTTGCCTCACCGTCTGTCCCTTGTCAGGGTCCAGTTACTCATAACTCTTCCTTGTGCTCCTCCAGTGAGGGAGGGGACAGTATTCAGAGGCCCAGCATACGGGTGGGGGTTAATGCACAAGAGGAAAATTACATGTACAGTAAAGAAGTCATGTGGTGACATGTATCAAGCCTTAGCCCTCTTATCCCTCACTTTACCTGTGGAGCAGTCCTTGAATAGATTTGTGTGGGCAAAGACGCTCTTGCAGAAGACCACATTATTGACATATTTGACTTAAAATAACCAAATTTCGTAATTGATTATGTGCCAAGTTGGATACCACATTGTGTTGGATTCTTTTTTTTTTTTTTTTTTTTTGTTAACATTTATTATTGAAAGATAGAGAGAGTCAGAGCATAAGCAGAGGGAGAGGGAGACACAGAATCTGAAGCAGCTTCCAGGCTCTGAGCTGTCAGCACAGAGCCCGATGCAGGGCTTGAACCCACAAACTGTGAGATCACGACCTGAGCCGAAATCGGTCGCTTAACCGACTGAGCCACCCAGGTGCCTCATGTTGGATTCTTACACAGACAAGTAGAAGTTGGGGCCAAGAGTGGAAGAAAAATCAATGGGAGAGAAATGTAAATTTAACAGTTAAAACTTATTTATTTAAAAATTTTTCTGTTTTTAGGATTCATTCATTCTTCCAGCCACTCATTCATGCACGTATCTACTTAACATAGTGTTTTAAAATTATTTTTATACTGTTATTTATTATAATGTAGGTATTACACAGCTCAGAATTTGAAAGATACAAAAGATTTTATAGTAAAAGGTAGTTTCCACTCCCACTTTGTGCTAGCTACTCTCTTCCCTCCTGGGAATGATAACCATTGTTGATAGTTTCCTAGGATCCTTTTTAAAATTAGAGAAAACTCGGGGTGCCTGGGTGGCTCAGTTGGTTGAGCGTCTGACTTCGGCCCGGGTCATGATCTCACAGTCCGTGAGTTCCAGCCCCACATCGGGCTCTGTGCTGACAGCTCAGAGCCTGGAGCCTGCTTTGGATTCCGTGTCTCCCTCTCTCTGGTCACGCTCTGTCTCTCTCTCTCAAAAATAAATTGATTTCAACTTAGGTCATAATCTCATGATCATGGGATCGAGCCCCAGGTCAGGCTCCTCTCTGAGCATGGAGCCTGCTTAAGATTCTCTCTTCCTCTCCCTCTGCCCCTCTCCCCTGCACGTGCAGTCTCTTTTTCTCTCACGATAAAAAAAAACCAAACATTAAAAAAATAAAAGTAGAGAATATGTGTATAAACATATCCACTATCTGTTTGACTGCCCATGTATCCATCCACCCGTTCATCCCCGCACTCACCCACCACTCCATCCATCCATCCATCTCCTATCCATCCATCCATCCATCCATCCATTTTTTTTTTTTCACAAATGAGGAAAAGGCAAGCATTACTTGATGGCAGACTAACCTTGTTCCCCTGATCCCTTGGAAAAGATTTGGAACCACTGTCCTTGCTGTTCAGCCAGGCTCTCCAAAACTGAAGTGTTGGAATGTCAGAGATCTGTTGGAAGGACTGGATATTGAAAAAACAGCTAGATGTAGCTATTCAGACTTTATTTTGGTCTAGCCATATGGTCTTGTATGTGATTCCAAGGGACAGAGGAACATTCAATAAAGGAGCTAAGGGAAGACAAAAGTGAGACAGTGAGGAATGTGTGATTGGAGTCATTCTTGTTCCAGTCCTGTTCCTGCCCTCATTTAGGGCTGTACGGTCATGTTATTTAACTTCTTAGAGCCTCATTTTTCCTATCTGTGAAATGGGAATAACTATATCTGTCTCTGCAGGTTAAAGGCTAGCATAATACCTAGATATAGTCAGTGCCCATATAATACTGCTAGTAACTTTATTAAGCCCTTGTGATTACCTTGGTTTTTGCAATAAACAGATCTTAGGTTGATGATTTAAGATGTGGTGTAACACAGCATCAGACAGTTGGCAGCAAAAGTGGGTGGTACAGGGCAGGGACTTGCGATGTGGAATGGAGGGTGACAGAGGATATTTTCCAGCTTGAGTAGGGATGGTGTTGAGCTACAAAGCTCCTAGAGAAGCAGTAACCTCACTTCTTATTGGGGCAAGGTCCCTTGTTCCTGGTGGCATCCCTACATCCCTTGTTGAGAACTTTCTACTGTTGTCTCTGGGTAGGGTATTTGTGTTTCTTGCCTGGGTTGTGGCCTCACTCCTTGTGGTCTTGCCTTCCATCTGTCCTCCCTGTTCCATGTGTTGGATCTTTCTGGAATGCTGATGTTGTCTTTCACTGGCTTGGTTAGAACGCACCATCCCCTTCAGGATAAATTCAAATTCGTTAGCTCACAAAACCTTTGCTATGGACTGAATGTTTGTGTTCCCCTAAAACCCTAAAATTGTTTTGTTTAGAAGCCTAATTGCCTGTGCGATGGTTAGGCAGTGGTGCCTTTGGGACATGATTTGATCACGAGGGTGGAACTCCTCATGAATGGGATTAGCGCCCTTATGAAAGAGGTGGTCCCAGGGCTAGTGCCTGGCTCCTTCTACCATGTGAGGTCATAGTGAGAAGACAGCTGTCTGTGAAGCCAGGAAGGGGGATTCTCAGTAGACAGCGCATCTGACAGCATCTTGATCGTGGACTTGCATCTTCCACAACTGTGAGAAATAAGTGTGTGTTGTGGAAGCCACTCAACCCGTGGCGTTTTGTTAGAGCAGCCCAAGCTGACTTAGAGACCATTATGAGAGAACCCTTTCTTACTCCTTCCACCTCCATTTCGTCTACTTCTCTGAATTCACCTAAGTCTTGAGGTTTGGTGCCTTGGCATGCACAGTCCTCTCTCTGAATCCTCTGCCCTTTCTTTAGCCAACTCCCTCTGTTCTTCCTTCAAGACTCAGCTCAGGCACTCCTCCATCAAGGTTGCCATGACTTCTTAAGACCAACGCATGGTCTCAGTTGACCTGGTGGGGTGCAAATGGGCACCTCCATGTATCTCTTTCCATGAAGTAGCTCAAAGGGGACAGTAGGGATCAGAGGGTGAGGGTTGGGGCTACGTGTCTTATAAACCCATGAGAGTGGGAGCTGAGCCATTTGCTTTTGTGGCTCTTCTTGGGATATAGTAATCCCTCAGGGTGGCAGGCCCACTGGCAGTGGTAAGCAAACACTGAGAACCCCAGATCCTTCGTCTGGGTGTTTCCCTTCTCACTGGATAGAGGGTGAACATCCATGGTATCCTAATTTAATTTTAGTTTCCCTTTTTGTTGTTTCTTTTTGTTTTGTTGGGATTTTAAAAGATATATATTTGGTAATAGATATAGATATATAAATAAAGATAAATAAAAGGAGTTGCAAGACTGGCACTGCCCTCCTCTCTGGATTTGGTGTTTTGTTTTTGTCTTGTTTTCAAACCACTATGTAAGTGTACTGTAGCCTAAACTTAGACTTATTTTTATCAAACTATACATAATACACAGTGGAGTTTTTCATGGTATATACAATTAAAAAATTTATTTCTAATTTTGGAGTAATTTTAGATTTATAGAGAAGTTGCTGTGATAGTACAGAGAGTTCCTGGTTTTAGTTCCTTGAATACTATCCTCTTATGTTGATGGGGTATGTCTGTCACAACTAAAACACCAACACTGGAACCTGTTAGCTAAATGCCAGATTTTATTCGTTCACCAAATTTTCTACTAATGTAGCCTTTTCTGTCCAGAATCTTAGCCAGAGTCCCCTGTGGCCTTTAGCCTTGTCTTTCCTTTGTCTCCTGTGGTCTAACTCCTCTGACAGTTTTTCAGTCTTTGCTTGCTTTTTTTTAAAATTTCTAATTTTTAATGTTTATTTTTAATTTTAATTTTTTAAAAATAATTTGCATCCAAATTAGTTGGCATATAGTGCAACAATGACTTCAGGAGTAGATTCCTTAGTGCCCCTTGTCCATTTAGCCCATTGCCCTCCCACAATGCCTCCATTACCCCTCAGTTTGTTCTCCATATTTATGAGTCTCTTCGGTTTTGTCCCCTTCCTGTTTTTATATTATTTTTGTTTCCCTTCACTTATGTTCATCTGTTTTGTCCCTTAAAGTCCTCATAGGAGTGAAGTCATATGATATTTGTCTTTCTCTGACTAATTTCACTTCATATAATACCCTCCAATTCCATCCACGTAGTTGCAAATGGCAAGATACCATTCTTTTTGATTGCCAAGTAATACTCGATTGTATGCATATACCACATCTTCTTTATCCATCTTCAGCCATCGATGGACGTTTGGGCTCTTTGCATACTTTGGCTATTGTTGATAGTACTGCTATAAACATTGGTGTGCACATCCCCCTGCAAAACAGCACACCTGTATCCCTTGGATAAATGCCTAGTAGTGCAATTGCTGGGTCATAGGGTAGTTCTATTTTTAGTTTTTTGAGGAACCTCCATACTGTTTTCCAGAGCGGCTGCACCAGTTTGCATTCCCACCAGCAATGCAAAAGAGATTCTCTTTCTCTGCATCCTCGCCAATATCTGTTGTTGCCTGAGTTGTTAATGTTAGCCATTCTGACAGGTGTAAGGTGGTATCTCATTGTGGTTTTGATTTGTATTTTCCTGATGCCGAGTGACATTGAGCATCTTTTCATGTGTCGGTTGGCCGTCTGGTTGTCTTCTTTGGAGAAGTGTCTATTCATATTTTTGCCCATTTCTTCACTGGATTATTTGTTTTGGGGGTGTTGAGTTTGATACGTTCTTTATAGATTTTGGATACTAACCCTTTATCTGATATGTCGTTTGCAAATATCTTCTCCCATTCTGTCAGTTGCCTTTTAGTTTTGCTGATGTTTCCTTCACTGTCCAGAAGGTTTTTATTTTGATGAGGTCCCAATACTTCATTTCTGCTTTTGTTTCCCTTGCCTCTGGAGACGTGTTGAGTAAGAAGTTGCTGCAGGCAAGATCAAAGAGGTTTTTGCCTGCATTCTCCTCAAGGAGTTTGATGGCTTCCTGTCTTACATTGAGGTCTTTCACCCACTTTATTTTTGTGTATGGTGTAAGAAAGTGGTCCAGGTTCATTCTTCTGCATGTTGCCATCCAGTTTTCCCAGCACTACTTGCTGAAGAGACTGTCTTTATTCCATTGAATATTCTTTCTTCTTTTGTCAAAGATTAGTTGGCCATACATTTGTGGGTCCATTTCTGGGTTCTCTATTCTCTTCCATTGATTTGAGTGTCTGTTCTTGTGCCAATACCATACTGTCTTGATCGTTACATCTTTGGAGTATAGCTTGAAGTCCAGGATTGTGATGCCTCCTGCTTTGGTTTTCTTTTTCAAGATTTCTTTGGCTATTCGGAGTCTTTTCTGGTTCCATACAATTTTTAGGATTATTTGTTCTAGCTCTGTGAAGAATGCTGGTGTTATTTTGATAGGAATTGCCTTGAATATGTAGATTGCCTTGGGTAATTCTTCCTATCCAGGAGCATGGAATCTTTTTCCATTTTTTTGTGTCTTCTTCAGTTTCTTTCATAAGCTTTCTGTAGTTTTCAGTGTATAGATTTTTCACCTCTTTGGTTAGATTTATTCCTAGGTATTTTATGTTTTTTGTTTTTGTTTTCATGATCTCAGTAGTTTTGAGGAGTACCGTATCGAGGAGTTTTATAGAATTGGATTTGGAGATTTTAACCAAGGTCTGGCCACCTACCTGCCACATCAGTGAAAACCTCTCTTGAAATTTACCAACAGCATCAAAGTTCCAGGTGAGTCCACCATCTTTGGTGCCTCTTGGAAACCGAGATCTCACAAATCAGGTGCTTTCTCTGAAGGTGTTTTTTGCCTATAGGTTCATCACAGAGTTGGATGAAATTTTGGCCAAGGCCAGTGCAGCAGGATCTGTGCTAAAAAATTCCAGATCTACTTGCTTGCCATGGGATGCAGAGTTCCAAATCCTAGCCTGTGTACAGCCTGCTTCACCGAATAATGAGGCACTGGGTACTTTTTAAGGCAGCTGACCTTTGGAGCAAATTATCCAAGGAAATCTGATTAGCTAGTTCACTGGGTTCCTGCAAAACGGATCTTGGTGTATTTCTGCAGCAGAAATGTCAGCATAATTGGAGTTCCTGGAGCTCAAAGAGCTCCTTTCTCATTGTTTCCATCCTTTGGAGAAAAAAAAAAAAAAACACACCACACCAAACAAACAAAACCCAAACCCCTAAAGAATTATTCTTTGACTTATAGTCTTTGCTTTTGCACAGTTCAGAAGCTGCTGCTGGCTGTGTTTATGACTTTATTAATCAGGGGAACAGCCTGAACATCATTTAAACAAACAAGCCAAAAAAAAAAAATCCATCCCCATGTAGATGATGTGAGCTTAATAGAGATGGCCCAGCCAAAGACCTAAAATAAATAAACTGACTTTAATTTGAGGGAAAGAGCGTGGGGTGGTAATTACTTGAGGCTGTGTGCCATGCAATGTAACCAAATTCGAAACTCACTAATTTCATTATTTTAATGGAAGTCTGCATCCCATTCATTAGGCTGACATATGAGTAGCCATTAGTAACAGTTCATTTCCAACGCTATGGTGGATAAAGGGTGATTGGAAATGAGTGAGGGCCAGGCCTGGTGGAAGTTGACAGTGCTGGGAAGGTAACTTGTGGATGGCATTTGTGGAAGGGGCAGCAACAAGGAGATCGATTGGTTTGATTGGCAGCAGCAAACCACGGGGTCAAAACACAGGCCTGGCATCCAGGGAGACCTGGGTTCACATTCTAACTTTACCACATACTAGCTGTGTTTTTAGGGCTTGTAGTAAGCATTTAATTAATGGTAACAATGTTGGAAAGCATGATGCTCTTATTAGGTAATAGTATTTCAGGGTTTGGAGGTTTTGCTGAGATGAAGGAACTAAGGCTGATGGAGATAAAGTAAGCTGTACAAGTTTTCCCTATTGTTTGGATTCCTGATTCCCAATATGATGCTTTTAAACCATTTTTAAAAATTCTTTCTTCTTTTTGAATAGGCAGTTGATTCACATGATTCAAATGTTTAAAAATAAGAGTATGCCAAGGTATACAGTGAAGAATGTCCCTCCCACTTCTGACACCCCCTCTTCACAGGCAGCCATTGTAAGTAGTTTATCTTTGTAGAATTTCAGGCATATAGAAGCAAATACAAATGTGTATACATTCTTATTTTATGACACAGTTCAGTATCCTGCCTTTTTTACTTATAATACATCTTGCTTATCTTTCCGTATCGGAATAGAAAGAGTTCTTTCTTCTTATTTATAATGACATATTTTTCTGTTGTGTAGATATATCATGATTTAGTTAATTTTTCCCCTTTCTATGGACGTTTTAGGTTAGTTCCAGTCTTTTTCTGTTACAGACCATGTTGCAATGAGTAACATGCACGTATGTCATTTTGCATGGGTACATGAGCACCCGTAGGATAAATTTTTCAAAGTAGAATTGCTGAATTGAAGGGTGAGTGCATTTGTGATTCTGACAGTGCCCAAAGGTCCGGTCCGGAGATGCTGGGGGTGCTGATTTAGCAATGAGCATGAGCTGTCAGATAGTTTGCCTCTCCCCCCGCCCTGCCGCTTCATATGTTGAAACCTAACCTCCGGTGTGATGGTATTCGTAAGTGGGGCCTTTGGGAGGTGATTAGGTCATGAGGGTGGAGCTCTTGTGAATGGGGTTAGTGCCCTTATAGAAGCCACCCAGAGAACCCCTTCCCCCTTTCTACCACGTGAAGACTCCGTGAGAAGATGACTGTGAACTAGGAGGTGGGCTCTCACAAGACACCAAATCTGCCAGCACCTGATCTTAGACTTCTTAGCCTCCAGAACTATGAGAAATAATTGTTTATTAGCCACCCAGCCTCTGGTGTTTTGTTATAGCAGCCTGAATGGACTAAGACACCTAGTTGCCAGTTAAAAAAAAAAATGTCTGAATGGTAGGTTGTTTAAAGAACATGGTAAGATGAAAGCTTGGGATAATTGCATCACTGGAAAGACAAAAGATGGGGAAGCTGGGCTGTGTTGGGAAGACGGCATGGAATTTCAAGTGAGATGGGCCTGGGTTTGGATCTTGACTATGCTACTCATCGCTGTGTGGCCTTAGGTGAGTTGCTTCACCTGAGCTCGCTATCCTCACCTGTACAATGGGGATGATAGTATTTCCATCATAGGCTGCCGGGAGGATTAATGGAGAACATATAGACAGCAGTTAGCATGGTGTCTGACACATAGTGGGTGCTCAGCATGTAACTAGGGATTCTGGGTGAGTGACTAAGACCATAATGATGCATAACTAACCAGCATTGTATCATATCATATTATATTACTGATGCTATCCTATTTTCTCCTATATTAGTGGGGAGTAACTAACATTTGTTGAGCAGTACAGGCACTGTACTTCTGCTTTCCATGAAACTTTCCTCTCACCTCTCATGACAAGTCTGTGGAGTACTTTTGGTATCCTCGCTTTATGGATGAGGAAATTGAGGCCGGGGAGTTGAGCGTGTTGTTCAGGAGAACACAGCTGGTAAGTGGCAGGGCTTTTATTCAGACTGTGGAAGCCTGTCTTGGAAGGCTCCTGTACTCCCACTTCTTGTTCCCTTGACGTGCGCGTTACGAGTCAGGATCCGGCTGTCCCACAAGATGGAAGACATGGTGGGTGGGACATTTATTCCCCAGAACAGGCAGCTCCCTTCTCATGACAGTGTGACCACGTTCAGCTTCTTCATCTCTTAGGTAGAACGATTCTGGTCTGAAAGCTTCAAGGTTCACTTCCTGGTCAGCTTCTCCTAAAACGGCTCAAGATCAATGCTGTGTGATGAGTACAAAATGAAATGACTTTCATCCTTACGTGGAGAATACACACACTGCCAAAACAACTTCACTCTTTTCTGTTTTTTATTTTTTTTTAATTTGCATCCTGGTTGACGTATAGTATGATAATGATTTCAGGAATAGAAATTAGTGGTTCATCACTTACATGCAACACCCAGTGCTTATCCCAACAAGTGCCCTTCTCAATGCCCCTTGCCCATTTAGCCCATCCCCCCACCCAACACCTTTCTAGCAACCTTCTCTGTTTTAGGAGTCTCTTATTGTTTGTCTCCCTCTCTATTTTTATATTATTTTTGCTTCCCTTCCCTTAAGTTCATCTGTTTTGCATCTTAAATTCCACATATGAGTGAAGTTATATTTGCCTTTCACTGAGTGACTTATTTCACTTACACTCTAGTGTATATATCACTAGAGTGATACACTCTAGTTCCATCCATATTGTTGCAAATAGCAAGATGTCATGCTTTTTGATCGCCAGGTAATATTCCAGTGTGTGTGTGTGTGTGTGTGTGTGTGTGTGTGTGTGTGTGTGTGGTGTGTGTGTGTGTGTGTGTGTGCGTGTGTGAATGCACACACACCACATCTTCTTTATTCGTTCATCCATCGATGGACATTTGAGGTTTTTCCATACTTCGGCTGTTGTTGATAGTGCTGCTATAAACAGTGGGGTGCATGAGCCCCTTAGAAGCAGCACTCCTGTATCCCTTGGATAAATACCTAGTGGAGCCATTGCTGGGTTGTAGGATAGTTCTATTTTTAATTTTTTAGGGAACATCCATACTATTTTCCAGAGTGACTGCACCAGTTTGCATTCCCACCAGCAGTGCAAAAGGATTTCTCTTTCTCCGTATCCTCGCCAACATCTGTTGTTGCTTGAGTTGTTAATGTTAGCCGTTCTGACAGGTGTGAGGTGGTATCTCATTGTGTTTTTGATTTGTATTTCCCTGATGATGAGTGATGTTGAGCATTTTTTTCATGTGTCTGTTGGCCATCCGGATGTCTTCTTTGGAAAAGTGTCTGTTCATGTCTTTTGCCCATTTCTTCACTGGATTATTTGTTTTTTGGGTGTTGAGTTTGATAAATTCTTTATAGATTTTAGATACTAACCTTTTATCTGATATTTCACTTGCAAATATCTTCTCCCATTCTGTCGGTTGCCTTTTAGTTTTGCTGATTGTTTCCTTTGCTCCTTTGCTATGCAGAAGCTTTTTTTTTTAAAGATATTTTAAAAAATTTCTTTGTTTTTATTTATTTTTGAGAGAGAGAGAGACAGAGAGAGAACGCAAGCAAGCACAGGTGGGGAGGGGCCGAGAGAGAGGGAGAGACAGAGTCCGAAGCAGGCTCCAGGCTCTGAGCTGGAGCTGACCCCTTAGAGCCTGACAAGGGGCTCGAACCCACAAACTGCGAGATCATGACCTGAGCTGAAGTGGGATGCTTAACCGATTGAGCCACCCAGGCGCCCCTGCAGAAGTTTTTTATCTTGATGAGGTCCCAATAAAGCTCATTTTTGCTTTCCAAACATCTGAACTCTTGATTAAAGATACCCAGGATCCTTCCTCTGAAGGTTGGGATCTTAGGGAAATTTAAATAAGAATACACTAAAAAGTAAGCTCTGTGAGGGCAGGGATTTTTGTTTTGTTCTCTATTGTAACATCAGTGATTAGAAAAGTGCCTGGCACCCTAGGAGACACTCATTTTAAAGGGAGACATGGATAAATGCATGCATTCAGGAAAAAGCGACTTTTGCCACAGAATCCTAAGAGGTTTTATAGGCCTGTTGTCATAGAAACCAGGCAACACCCCTGCCCCGCACAACATATGACCACCCACATGCACGTAATGGTAGGAGAGAAAGGGGCTACTTCTCTGGTGGGACATTTTGATTAGAGGCGGCTCTGCTTCAGGGGGTGAGACAGCCTTTATGAACTATGGCATCTGATGATGCTTGGCAGTTACTTGTAACTGTGGGAGAATTTGAGATTTACTTACACATCTTGACATGCAATGCCAAATCTCTAAATTCCTAAATTTATTTACCAGCTAGGGGAAGCCTATTCCCAACTATAATTTTATTTACAAAGGGCTCTAATCTGGTGTGAAGTCTGAAGGCATGTTTGTTTAACAAGTTACTCAATTAGCCAGCCAGGAAAGAACAAAGGAAAGTCATTATGCAGATGTATGCCCATTCAAAGCCATTGTGCCTTTAGATGATTTCTTTTCAGAGAAGGAGGAGAGATTCCAAGTCTGAAAGTTTTCTGTCCCTGCTGTGTTTACTGCTAATTCTCTTCTAATATTAGGCCACTAATAATTAATAATATTGCATTTCAACACTCTTAGATTTGTCAATTTTTGCAATAGAAAAGCATATAATTATAGATTACTTTAAAATTTGGGAAAAGAAATCACCCATAAACCACACTTTAATTCATCCACAACCACTTTGATAAATTTCCCTGTGTATTTTTCTATCCATAATTTTACATATTTGTAATCGTAGTGCATACACAGTTGCGAGTATTGCATTTTTCACTTATGCAATATTACACCTATTTTGATTTCTCTTATGAAACTCACACTGAAAAGGAGATAGAATAGTATAATAAACACCATAAATTCATCATTTGGAATTAACACTAATACATGTTTTATTTCTTTTGTCTGTGCTTTTTGACTCCTGAAGTGTTTTAAAATAAGTTACACACATCATATTTAACCCTAAAACAGTGGTACTCAACTGAGGATGATTTTGACCCACTCAGATGATATTTGGCAATGGCTGGAGACATTTTTGGTCATGGCGAGGGGAGTACTCATCTAGCGGGTAGAGCCCAGGGATGCCACTAAAGATCGTATAATACACAGGACAGTCTCCCCACAATAGAGAATTTTTGGTCCCAAATGTTGGTAGTGCTGATGTTGAAAAACTTTACCCAACCTTATTAAGAATGCCTTTCTTTCTTTCTTTCTTTCTTTCTTTCTTTCTTTCTTTCTTTCTTTCTTTCTTTCTTTCTTTCTTCCTTCCTTCCTTCCTTCCTTCCTTCCTTTCTTTCTTTCTCTCTCTCTCTCTCTCTCTCTCTCTCTCTCTCTTTTTCTTTTTTCTTTTAGAGAGAGCGAGCGAGCAAGTGCATGTGCATGAGTGAATGGGGTAGGGGCAGAGGGAGAGAGAGACTCTCAAGCAGGCTCTACCCTTAGTGCAGAGCCTGGCATGGGGCTTAACCGCATGACTCTGGGATCAAGACTTGAGCTGAAATCAAGAGTCTGATGTTCAATGGACTAAGCCACCCATGTGTCCCCAAAATGCCTTTTTAAAAATTTTATAACCTCGTTTCACCATCACTTCTAACAAAATTAAACAATTCCTTACAGTCATCTAATAATGAGTCCATATTTCCATACATCTTTTACAGCTGGTTGTAACAAACATTTTCTCCTCTTATGAACAGTCTTTATAGAATTTTATTCTCAATTACTAGAAGATAGTCTATTAAATGAATTCACCAAATTTTATTCAAAGGATACATTATTTTTTGGACATTGGTTCTACTTCAGGGGTTTAAAGAAATCTTTGTGTAATTAACAACAGTTTACTTCTTTTCAAACTTCATGCCTTTTGTTTCTTTTACTTGCTTTTGTCCTGGCTAGGAGCTTCAGTAAATATTTAACACAGATGATGAGAGTGGTCATCCTTTCTTGTTTCTGGTTTCAGGAGAAAAAGGTTTAATGTTTTACCATTAATTATGATATTAGCTGTAGGTTTTTCATATATGTACTTTATCAAATTGAAGATGTTCCCATCTATTCCTAGTTCATTGAATATTTTTATCTTAAAAAACTGATGATTTTTGTCAGATGCTTTTTCTGCACATTTTGAGGTGATCAGATTATTTCTCTTTTACTCTTAATGTAATACTGATTTTCATGTTAAACTAACCTTGCTTTCTTGGAATAAATGCTCCTTGGTCATGATGTATTATCCTTTTTATATATATTGCTGGATTCCATTTGTTAATGTTTTCTTTAGACTTTTTGTGTCTATCTTCATGAGATTTATTGGCATGTTATTTTCAATTCTTGTAATTTCTTTGTCAGACTTTGGTATCAGGTTTATGCTGGTCTTAACTGTTTCTGAATTTGAAGTTTTCTTCGTGGGAAGGTTTTTATTACAAATGAAACATTTTTAAACCGATACAGGGTTATTTATTTTCTTTACTTTCAGAGTTGGTAATTTGTGGTTTCATTAGCTAACTTAAGGTATTGAGTGATTGCCATAATGTTCTTTTAATATTTCTTTATCTTTTAAAAATATCTGTACGATCTGTAGTGGTGTTTTATTTTCATTCTTGATGTTGATAATTTGTGTTTGCTTTCTCTTTGTGTCTTTTGTTTGTCTGTTTTTTTATTATTGTTAAGAGTTTGTATTTACACTTTAGTATTTTTTCCTTCTACTTACTTTACCTACAATGGAAGAGTAGATTATTATTTCTCTACATTTCTTCTCTAATATACGTATTTCAAGCCATAAATTTTTCTTTAAGTACTGCTTTAGTTTTATCCCACAGATTTTGATTTGTTGTGTTTTCATTATTATTCACTTTAAAATATTTTCTGATTTCTTTTGTGATTCCTTCTTTAATCTATGGATTATTTAGGAAAGTTTATTTGTTTATTTCCCAATGCTTGTGAGAATTTCTAGAAATTCCATTTTTAATGATTTCTGATTTCATACTACAGTGTTCCTCTGTATGATTTCATTCCTTGATAATAATTAAAATTTGTTATGTGGCTCCAAATGTGAGCTATTTTTCTAAATGCTCCACATTCACTTTAAAAGAATGTGTTTTCTGCAGGAGTTTGGTCTGATATCCTATAATGTTATTGGTTGCTAAAGTGTTGTTCAAATTTTCTTTATCTTCACTGAATGCTTTGTGTACTTATTCTGTCAATGACTGGGAGAGGGTATACATTCTCCAGCTATGACTGTGGATTTCTTTCTTTTTTTACTTCTTCATGAGATTTAGAACTATTTTGTCAGGTAGGTATGCATTTGTTATTGTTTGTCTTCTTTATAAATTGGTCCTTTTATCATTTTGAAATGTCCCTCTTAATTTGCAGTAATACTCTTTGTCTTAAAGGCTACTTTGATGTTAACAAAGTCATATCATATTTCTTAATTTTCATGCTTTCATGGTATATTTTTTTCTGTCCTTTTATTTTTTACCTGTCTGTATCTGTATAATGAATTTATCTTTCTTGAAAACAGCATATAATTGGGTCTTGCTCTTTATTTATTTATTTAATTTTTAAAAATGTTTACTTATTTTTGAGAGAGAGAGAGAGAGCATGTGAGAGAGCCTATGCACAAGTTGGTGGTGGTGGGGGGGGCAGAGAGGGAGACAGAGGATCTGAAGTGGGCTCTGTGCTGACAGCAGAGAACCTGATACAGGACTTAAACTCATGAACCATGAGATCATGACCTGAGCTGAAGTTGGATGCTTAATCCTTTGAGCCACCCTGGCTCCCCCGGGTCTTCCTTTTTATATCGAATTTTAGAATCTCTGCCTTTTGATTATAGTGTTTAGTTCATTTACATTTAATGTAATTAGTGATACGGTTAGACTTATGTCTCCCATATTGGTGTTAGTTTTATATTTATTTTATTTGTTGTTTGCTTCTTTTTTACTCTTGTCTTCTTTTGGGAAGACAAGAAGAAAATGGTATATTTTTAAATATTATATTTTATCTCCTGTGTGGATAGGTAGATTATACCTCTTGTGACTTTTTAAATCGTTGTGAAGATTAGAATTTACTTCTTCACTGCATACTGTCAAGTAATATTCAATCACTTCACAAGCAGTGTAAAAACTATACTATGATATAGTTACACTATGTCCAATTCTTTTGTTTTATTTTGTTTTATGCTGAGATAGCTGTAAGTCCCATAATACGGTGTTATTCTTTCTTTCTTTATTTTTTGCTTTGTTTTTATTTCAGAGAGAGAGAGAGAGGAAAAAAAGAGAACATGAGCAGAGGAGAGGGGCAGAGGGACAGAGAGAGAATCTTTTTTTTTCTTTTTTTTTTCAATATATGAAATTTATTGTCAATTTGGTTTCCATACAACACCCAGTGCTCATCCCAAAAGATGCCCTCCTCAATACCCATCACCCACCCTCCCCTCCCTCCCACCCCTCATCAACCCTCAGTTTGTTCTCAGTTTTTAAGAGTCTCTTATGCTTTGGCTCTCTCCCACACTAACCTCTTTTTTTTTTTTTTCCTTCCCCTCCCCCATGGGTTTCTGTTAAGTTTCTCAGGATCCACATAAGAGTGAAAACATATGGCATCTGTCTTTCTCTGTATGGCTTATTTCACTTAGCATCACACTCTCCAGTTCCATCCATGTTGCTACAAAGGGCCATATTTCGTTCTTTCTCATTGCCAGGTAGTACTCCATTGTGTATATAAACCACAATTTCTTTATCCATTCATCAGTTGATGGACATTGAGGCTCTTTCCATAATTTAGCTATTGTTGAGAGTGCTGCTATAAACGTTGGGGTACAAGTGCCCCTATGCATCAGTACTCCTGTATCCCTTGGGTAAATTCCTAGCAGTGCTATTGCTGGGTCATAGGGTAGGTCTGTTTTTAATTTTCTGAGGAACCTCCACACTGTTTTCCAGAGTGGCTGCACCAATTTGCATTCCCACCAACAGTGCAAGAGGGTTCCCATTTCTCCACATCCTCTCCAGCATCTATGGTCTCCTGATTTGTTCATTTTGGCCACTCTGACTGGTGTGAGGTGATATATGAGTGTGGTTTTGATTTGTATTTCCCTGATGAGGAGCGACGTTGAGCATCTTTTCATGTGCCTGTTGGCCATCCGGATGTCTTCTTTAGAGAAGTGTCTATTCATGTTTTCTGCCCATTTCTTCACTGGGTTATTTGTTTTTCGGGTGTGGAGTTTGGTGAGCTCTTTATAGATTTTGGATACTAGCCCTTTGTCCGCTATGTCATTTGCAAATATTTTTTCCCATTCTGTTGGTTGCCTTTTAGTTTTGTTGGTTGTTTCCTTTGCTGTGCAGAAGCTTTTTATCTTCATAAGGTCCCAGTAATTCATTTTTGCTTTTAATTCCCTTGCCTTTGGGGATGTGTCGAGTAAGAGATTGCTATGGCTGGGGTCAGAGAGGTCTTTTCCTGCTTTCTCCTCTAGGGTTTGGATGGTTTCCTGTCTCACATTCAGGTCCTTTATCCATTTTGAGTTTATTTTTGTGAATGGTGTGAGAAAGTGGTCTAGTTTCAACCTTCTGCATGTTGATGTCCAGTTCTCCCAGCACCATTTGTTAAAGAGACTGTCTTTTTTCCATTGGATGTTCTTTCCTGCTTTGTCAAAGATTAGTTGGCCATACGTTTGTGGGTCTAGTTCTGGAGTTTCTATTCTATTCCATTGGTCTATGTGTCTGTTTTTGTGCCAATACCATGCTGTCTTGATGATGACAGCTTTGTAGTAGAGGCTAAAGTCTGGGATTGTGATGTCTCCTGCTTTGGTCTTCTTCTTCAAAATTACTTTGGCTATTCAGGGCCTTTTGTGGTTCCATATGAATTTTAGGATGGCTTGTTCTAGTTTCAAGAAGAATGCTGGTGCAATTTTGATTGGGATTGCATTGAATGTGTAGATAGCTTTGGGTAGTATTGACATTTTGACAATATTTATTCTTCCAATCCATGAGCAGGGAATGTCTTTCCATTTCTTTATATCTTCTTCAGTTACCTTCATAAGCTTTCTGTAGTTTTCAGCATACAGATCTATTACATCTTTGGTTAGATTTATTCCTAGGTATTTTATGCTTCTTGGTGTAATTGTGAATGGGATCAGTTTCTTTATTTGTCTTTCTGTTGCTTCATTGTTAGTGTATAAGAATGCAACTGATTTCTGTACATTGATTTTGTATCCTGCAACTTTGCTGAATTCATGTATCAGTTCTAGCAGACTTTTGGTGGAGTCTGTCAGATTTTCCATGTATAGTATCATGTCATCTGCAAAAAGTGAAAGCTTGACTTCATCTTTGCCAATTTGGATGCCTTTGATTTCCTTTTGTTGTCTGATTGCTGATGCTAGAACTTCCAACACTATGTTAAACAACAGCGGTGAGAGTGGGCATCCCTGTCGTGTTCCTGATCTCAGGGAAAAAGCTCTCAGTTTTTCCCCATTGAGGATGATGTTATTAGCTGTGGGCTTTTCATAAATGGCTTTTATGATGTTTAAGTATGTTCCTTCTATCCCGACTTTCTCAAGGGTTTTTATTAAGAAAAGGTGCTGGATTTTGTCAAATGCCTTTTCTGCATCGATTGACAGGATCATATGGTTCTTATCTTTTCTTGTATTAATGTGATGTATCACGTTGATTGATTTGCGAATGTCGAACCAGCCCTGCATCCCAGGAATGAATCCCACTTGATCATGGTGAATAATTCTTTTTATATGCTGTTGAATTCGATTTGCTAGTATCTTACTGAGAATTTTTGGATCCATATTCATCAGGGATATTGGCCTGTAGTTCTCTTTTTTTACTGGGTCTCTGTCTGGTTTAGGAATCAAAGTAATACTGGCTTCATAGAATGAGTCTGGAAGTCTTCCTTCCCTTTCTATTTCTTGGAATAGCTTGAGAAGGATAGGTATTGTCTCTGCTTTAAACGTCTGGTTGAACCCCCCTGGGAAGCCATCTGGTCCTGGACTCTTATTTGTTGGGAGATTTTTGATAACTGATTCAATTTCTTCGCTGGTTATGGGTCTGTTCAAGCTTTCTATTTCCTCCTGATTGAGTTTTGGAAGCGTGTGGGTGTTTAGGAATTTGTCCATTTCTTCCAGGTTGTCCAATTTGTTGGCATATAATTTTTCATAGTATTCCCTGATAATTGTTTGTATCTCTGAGGGATTGGTTGTAATAATTCCATTTTCATTCATGATTTTATCTATTTGGGTCATCTCCCTTTTCTTTTTGAGAAGCTTGGCTAGAGGTTTGTCAATTTTGTTTATTTTTTCAAAAAACCAACTCGTGGTTTCGTTGATCTGCTCTGTCGTTTTTTTAGATTCTATATTGTTTATTTCTGCTCTGATCTTTATTATTTCTCTTCTTCTGCTGGGTTTAGGCTGCCTTTGCTGTTCTGCTTCTATTTCCTTTAGGTGTGCTGTTAGATTTTGTATTTGAGATTTTTCTTGTTTCTTGAGATAGGCCTGGATTGCAATGTATTTTCCTCTCAGGACTGCCTTCGCTGCATCCCAAAGCGTTTGGATTGTTGTATTTTCATTTTCGTTTGTTTCCATATATTTTTTAATTTCTTCTCTAATTGCCTGGTTGACCCACTCATTCTTTAGTAGGGTGTTCTTTAACCTCCATGCTTTTGGAGGTTTTCCAGACTTTTTCCTGTGGTTGATTTCAAGCTTCATGGCATTGTGGTCTGAAAGTATACATGGTATAATTTCAATTCTTGTATACTTATGAAGGGCTGTTTTGTGACCCAGTATATGATCTATCTTGGAGAATGTTCCATGTGCACTCGAGAAGAAAGTATATTCTGTTGCTTTGGGATGCAGAGTTCTAAATATATCTGTCAAGTCCATCTGATCCAATGTATCATTCAGGGCCCTTGTTTCTTTATTGACTGTGTGTCTAGATGATCTATCCATTTCTGTAAGTGGAATGTTAAAGTCCCCTGCAATGACCACATTCTTATCAATAAGGTTGCTTATGTTTATGAGTAATTGTTTTATATATTTGGGGGCTCCCGTATTCGGCGCATAGACATTTATAATTGTTAGCTCTTCCTGATGGATAGACCCTGTAATTATTATATAATGCCCTTCTTCATCTCTTGTTACAGCCTTTAATTTAAAGTCTAGTTTGTCTGATATAAGTACGGCTACTCCAGCTTTCTTTTGGCTTCCAGTAGCATGATAAATAGTTCTCCATCCCCTCACTCTCGATCTGAAGGTGTCCTCAGCTCTAAAATGAGTCTCTTGTAGACAGCAAATAGATGGGTCTTGTTTTTTTATCCATTTTGATACCCTGTGTCTTTTGGTTCACGCATTTAGTCCATTTACATTCAGTGTTATTATAGAAAGATACGGGTTTAGAGTCACTGTGATGTCTGTATGTTTTATGCTTGTAGCGATGTCTCTGGTACTTTGTCTCACAGGATCCCCCTTAGGATCTCTTGTAGGGCTGGTTTAGTGGTGACAATTCCTTCAGTTTTTGTTTGTTTGGGAAGACCTTTATCTCTCCTTCTATTCTAAATGATAGACTTGCTGGATAAAGGATTCTTGGCTGCATATTTTTTCTGTTCATCACATTGAAGATCTCCTGCCAATCCTTTCTGGCCTGCCAAGTTTCAGAAGAGAGATCGGTCACGAGTCTTATAGGTCTCCCTTTATATGTTAGGGCACGTTTATCCCTTGCTGCTTTCCGAATTTTCTCTTTATCCTTGTATTTTGCCAGTTTCACTATGATATGTCGAGCAGAAGATCGATTCAAGTTACGTCTGAAGGGAGTTCTCTGTGCCTCTTGGATTTCAATGCCTTTTTCCTTCCCCAGTTCAGGGAAGTTCTCAGCTATTATTTCTTCAAGTACACCTTCAGCACCTTTCCCTCTCTCTTCCTCCTCTGGGATACCAATTATGCATATGCTATTTCTTTTTAGTGCATCACTTAGTTCTCTAATTTTCCCCTCATACTCTTGGATTTTTTTTATCTCTATTTTTCTCAGCTTCCTCTTTTTCCATAATTTTATCTTCTAGTTAACCTATTCTCTCCTCTGCCTCTTCAATCCGAGCCGTGGTCATTTCCATTTTATTTTGCATCTCGTTTATAGCGTTTTTCAGCTCCTCCTGACTATTCTTTAGTGTCTTGATCTCTCTAGCAATAGATTCTCTGCTGTCCTCTGTACTGTTTTCAAGCCAAGCGATTAATTTTATGACTATTATTCTAAATTCACTTTCTGCTATATTATTTAAATCCTTTTTGATCAGTTCATCAGCTGTTGTTATTTCCTGGAGATTCTTTTGAGGGGAATTCTTCCGTTTGGTCATTTTGGATAGTCCCTGGAGTAGTGCAGACCTGCAGGGCACTTTCCCTGTGCTGTGTTATATAACTGGAGTTGGTGGGCGGGGCCACAGTCAGACCTGATGTCTGCCCCCAGCCCACCGTTGGGGCCACAGTCAGACTGGTGTGTGCCTTCTCTTCCCCTCTCCTAGGGGCAGGATTCACTGTGGGGTGGCGTGGCCCGTCTGGGCTACTTGCACACTGCCAGGCTTGTGGTGCTGGGGATCTCGTGTATTAGCTAGGGTGGATTGGCAAGGTGCACAGGGGCAGGAGGGGGAGGCTCAGCTCGCTTTTCCTTCAGAGATCTGCTTCGGGAGGGGCCCTGTGGCACCCAGAGGGAGTCAGACACACCCGAGGGATGGATCCGCAGAAGCACAGCGTTGGGTGTTTGCGCGGTGCAAGCAAGTTCCCTGGCAGGAACTGGTTCCCTTTGGGATTTTGGCTGGGGGATGGGCGAGGGAGATGGCGCTGGTGAGCGCCTTTGTTCCCCGCCAAACTGAGCTCTGTAGTCCCGGGGCTCAGCAACTCTCCCTCCCGTTGTCCTCCAGCCTTCCTGCTTTCCGAGCAGAGCTGTTAACTTATGACTTCTCAGATGTCAAGTCCCACTTGCTGTCGGAACACACTCCGTCCAGCCCCTCCACTTTTGCAAGCCAGACTCGGGGTCTCTGCTTGGACGGCGGGCCGTCCCTCCACCCCAGCTCCCTCCCGCCAGTCAGTGGAGCACGCACCGCCTCTCCGCCCTTCCTACCCTCTTCCGTGGGCCTCTAGTCTGCGCTTGGCTCCGGAGACTCCATTCTGCTAGTCTTCTGGCGGTTTTCTGGGTTATTCAGGCAGGTGTAGGTGGAATCTGAGTGATCAGCAGGACGCGCGGTGAGCCCAGCATCCTCCTACGCCGCCATCTTCCCTAGAATCCCCGAGAGAGAGAATCTTAAGCAGGCTCCACTCTCAGTGCAGAGCTTGATGTGATGCTTGATCCCACAACCCTGGGATCATGACCTCAGCTGAAATCAAGAGTTGAAAGCTCAACCTACTGAACCAACCAAGTGCCCCAGTATTATTATTTCTGATCCACACAGTAAATATTTATGAAAAACAGTTTGAGAAAATATAGACGTAAAATTGAAGGTCCACAAAAGGTTTTTCCATTTATGCAAATATCTACCCTTTCTGATGCTCTTTATTCTTTCTTACAGATCTGGGGTTCCATCTGGTATAATTTCCCTTCAATCTCAGGAACTTCTTTCAGCAAATCTCAGCTTTTGATATTGTTATGTCATCTGTTTTGAGGGATATTTTTGCTAGATACAATATCTCTGCTTCCATTTTTTTTCTTTTAGTACTTTAAAGATACCATTTATTTTAAATCTGTCATTACCACAGTTTTCTGGCTTCTGTGTTCTAGCTTGTGATAATGAGTCAGACGTCCTGTATTTTCCTTTCCTTTATATAATGTATCATTTTGCTCTTTTTGCTTTTTAGGTTTTCTCTTTATTGTTAGTGTTCCTGATTTTGACTGTGATTGAGTTTAGGTTTACTTTTCTTTATATTTATCTTATGTGGAATTTCACTGAGCCTTTTAGATTTATAGATTTATGCATTTCATCCATTTTGAATTGCTTTAAGCTGTTTATTATCATGTCAGATATATCATCTGTCCCCTTCTCTGGGACATTTTCACACCACTTGATACCAAGTTAGACCCATTAATATTGTTCCACGGATTTTGAATATTCTCGTCTGATTTTTTCATTAGCTTTTCTCTTTGTGATTTAGTTTGGATACTGTTGATATTCCCTTTAGTTAACTGATATTTTCCTCTGTTTTATCCCCCACTTTGTTCATTTAACAAATTAATTCATTTCTTATACTGGATTTTTCATTTCTAATTATTCCATTGTCTATTGTTTGCATTAAAGTTTAAAAAGCATTTTTATCATAGTGATTGTAAACTCCCTGTCTAATAATTTCAACATCTGGATCATTGCTGAGTCTGTTTCTATTGATTATTTGCTCTCGTAAACTGGGCCACATTCTTTCTTTTCAAAAGTTATTAATATCCTTTTTTATTTGATTATATGTTAGACATTTTGTGTAAAAGATCAGTAGAGACTAAAGTAAAAAATACTTAACTTCCAAAAAAGACCATGCCTTTTCTTATGTCAGGCCATTAGAGTGGGAGCTAAGTCCATCTGGCCTGTGGTCGAGATCAGCTTGGACTTTGTTGCAGCTTAAGTGTTTTTCAGTTTACCACTGGTTTAAAATGTTTTGATGGTGGAATCAGAACTTCTTCTCTAATGGGTCCTGGGATCTGAACACTGGTTAATTCCAGAAAACTGCCTGAAATTCAAAGCTGAGCCATTAGCTTTTGGAACTCTAAGGAACTTCTTGTGCTTTTAAGTTTAGATGCTTGCCTTTGGGATCATTGGAATGCTCTCCTTGTTCTCCACGGTCACTCCCCCTGCTTTCTGAACCTTGTAGGATCTGTTTTAGCCCTGGTGCTCTGCCTGGTTGAGTGACCGACTTCAGGGGTAGTCTGAAGGGGACGTTGCTACCCCTTGTGGAGTCCAGAATGCCTTGAAGAGGTGTTCTTTTAGTTCTCCTCCCCTATCCCCAGACTTTGCTAGATGCAAGCCTGGAGTGCTTCAGAGCATCTCTGTAGCACTGCCTGTCCAGAATGCTTCTGGTGGATCTGTCTCAGCTCCTTTGCCTTGCCTAACTCTTTCCCTTCATTTCAGAAAAAAACAGCTGCTTTTCCCTTGTGGAAGCTTTACATGTTTCAGGAGGAACTGTCTCACTGCTTTCACCCCTATTTCAGTGTACTGTACCCATGTGTTAGTGAAGACCTGTGAGAAAGTGTTCAAAGATGGGTAAGACCTGCTCTGTGACCAGAGTTCCTTGGGATTCTAATCTTTCATGCCAGCCTACACAGGGCCATTACTAGTTTGCTGGACGTTCAGTTGTTTTCTCCTTATCCCATCTATCATTGTTCTTCATCCTGTAGCTCTGCCTGGGATAAGATCACTGGTGAATTTCTTATCTCCTCCCAAATGATACTTGCTTTCTGGAATTTAGTTCATTTGGGTTTATCTGTGTCTTTAGCTCGCTGAAAGGTTTAAAAAAACTGATTTTGTAGCTTATCTGGCTTTTTTTTTTTTTGTTATTTAGGTGAAAATGACTTTCTGTGGTGACTTTGCATTTCTGCATTGGAAGTAGAAGACCAATCAATTATATTTCATTAGATCTTCAAAGATCTTCATTAGATTTCAAAGATCTGCATTCATAAAGTCTTTAAAAATATCTGTGATAATTTTCTTAGCATAGATTTTAGAATGTGAATAAAGGGTTAAAATATCTACAGATTTTCACCGTTCTTCATGAAATATGGTCTTATTACTTTCAAAATAATGAAAGAGAAAGGAAGCAACTAGTTTTCAATGAACAAGAATAATCATTTGGATTCATAAACTTTGAGTATTAGAATTTATTTTGCAAATTTATTGGAAAAAATATTACATAAATTCCATATCTTTAATTTCAAATATTATAAAGGATCAAAATCTTAAGTTCATTTTTTTTAAAGCAGGACTGACTTTACATGGAGATTAAGTGAACCCATCAAGCATCAGAATTGTTTGAGTAAATAATAATGGCTACTCTTTATTGAATGATTATGGGCAAAGGTGACAATTCAGTCCTCATACTTACCTGTGAGGAAGGTATCATTTGATTGCCTCTTATGAAGGATTTACTCCTTATAGAGGAGGAAACAAAAGCCCAGAGGTGGTGGGACAGGATGAAATCCAGACTGGCCTGACTCCAAAGCCTCAGTCAGCCACATAACTTGATGTGATCTTTTATCATATCTGAACCAAGCCAGTATTGATAACTGTATCAGTCAGTTGTTGCTACAGTAATGCTATGTAACAAACAGCCCCTAAACTCAGACTTAAAACAGAAGTCATTTATTCCCATTGATCTGGAGATCAGCTGCTGCAGTTCTGCCTCAGATTTCCTCAGTATTGCCCTTTAATCATTTATTGAAGAAAAATGTATTGAATACCTCATATTTCCTAGGGACTCTTGTGGGATTTGGGGAAGCAGAAGTGCCTAAAAAAGAAAACATTCTACCCTCATGGAGCTTATATTCTAAGGGAGGAGACAGACAGTAAACAAATGAGTGTACTGGATGTAAGGTAGTGATAATTTCTTTCTTTTTTTTAAATATTTTTTTAATCTTTATTTATTTATTTACTTATTTATTTATTTTTTAATGTTTATTTTTGAGACAGAGAGAGACAGAGCATGAACAGGGGAGGGTCAGAGAGAGGGAGACACAGAATCTGAAACAGGCTTCAGGCTCTGAGCTGTCAGCACAGAGCCCGACGCGGGGCTCGAACCCACAGAGTGCGAGATCATGACCTGAGCCTAAGTTCGCCGCTCAACAGACTGAGCGACCCAGGCGCCCCAGGTAGTGATCATTTCTAATGAGGGAAATACAGCAGCGGAAGAAGACACGGTGGGCTGTCAGGTAGAGATGGGAGTTGCCGCTGCAGTGTGCTTTTACCCATCACCCCATTTCTCAGCATGCTGTGAAACCCCAGCCTTTCTGTTCACATTTATAATGCAGAGCTGTTTAGCTACCTCTTTCTTTCACGGTCTTCTTCTAAACTGTGCCCTGGGGGGACCCTCACTTTTCATAACCAAAGCTGCCTATCAAAAAATTTTGCTAAAGAAAATATATTTAGTCTGGAGAGAAATAATGTCTCTCCCTTAGGGGCAGAAGCAGCTGCAGTCAGTAGTAGTTTTAAAATAGCATTTTTTCTCTGTCACTCATGATTGCGCTTGCTTCTTTATTTAACATTGGGGATCAGAGGTGAAGATGTGTTAGGGAACTTACTAAGGAAAGGCAGCTGATATTTTAGGGACACCTACGAGGTGCTGGACCAAGCAGAGGTCTTCCTAATAATCCTTGAATTACACATTATTATTCCCATTTTCCTAATAAGAAAACTGAGTCTTGCAGAGGCAAAGTAGTTCACCCCCTGCAAGCTGCAGGTGCAGTATGTGATTCCTATAAGTGTCCCCTCTCTGCTTCCCCCATCACCTTGGACTGCCTGTGAGAGATGTTTATTCTCTAACTATCATGGCTGGTCCTGGGATGCTAGCTTTGCGGTCCTGTGTCTCTCTCCCACCTTGTTGTTAGTGGTACTGACCCATTACTACAGTAATAAGAGGAGGCCGTCAGGGCTGGGGGAAATGAAAGAGTTCCCAGGGCGCCAGCCAAATGAATGAATTCCACTGATCTTGTTTGGTTCCTTATGGGATCATCCATCATGATTTAACAACCTGAAGTCCAGGGAAGCTTCCTGCCCAAAGCCACAGAGACCGTGTAATTGGTGGCTGAGAAACTGATTTATTCTTCTGTTAATGTTACCAGTATCATGCCTATTATACTATATTATATACTTTATTATCATGTAATTTATATTCCCTTCTACTTTTTTTTCTCATCCTTTTGTAATTGACTAAGGAGAACAAATTCTGTGGAAGTAATGTAAACAGATGTTTGTTGAGGGCCCACTGTGTGCACAACAGATGGGAGATTCAGAAAAACTTTGCTTTTGTTCTTGTCCTCAGGAAAACTGTCCTCTTATTGCTTCATCATTTAATCTGTTGTAAGGTATTTTAAGGCAATATTTGAAACACACAAAGAATATATATAAGGTATGTCAATTATAAAGCATGTTAATAAAATGCAGACCCATGAGGGCCTGGGTGGCTCAGTCGGTCGAGTGTCTGACTTTGGCTCAGGTCATGATCTTTCAGTTGGAGGGTTCGAGCCCCATATTGGGCTCTGTTGCTGACAGCTCAGAGCCTGGAGCCTGCTTTGGATTCTGTGTCTCCCTCTCTCTCTGCCCGTCCCCTGCTCACTCTCTGTCTCTCTCTCTCAAAAATAAATAAACATTAAAAAAAAACTAAAATAAAATGAGGACTCATGAAATGACTGCCTATCTTATTAGTCACGGAAGTTATCAATACTGCTGGATCTGCTTGGATATTGCTCACTGTACGATCCCCACCCCATTCTTACAAAGAAATCCACTGTCCTTTTTTGGGTTTATTGTTCTTTTTTTGCTCTGTTAACTTTATCGCAAATGTGTAACTCACTATATATCTTTATTTTTGCTTGCTTTTGAACTTTGTAAAAATGGTATCGTATTATAAATAGTTCTCCTTCCAAATAACAGAAGGGCTTCACAATATTTTAATGCCAGTGTCTTCCTCTTAACTTAAATGTCAGTGTTATTGTTGTTTCAATTTTGTCTATTTTTTAAATCTCACAAATTGTAATCTTATCATTAATATTTAATACAGATAATGTTTCATATTTACCTACTGGCTTAAGAGTTTATTTGCTAACTCTTCATTTCTTCTTGCACCTAAGATTTTCTTTTGGCACTATTTTTCATTTTCTATTTCTTTTAGAATTCCTTTAGTGAAAAGCACTTGGTCATTAAATCTCTCAGTTTTTGTTTCTATGGAAATGTCATGATCTTACAGTCATTCTTTTTTTTTTTTTTTAGAAAATTTTTAAGTTTATTTATTCTGAGAGAAACAGAGGAAGTAGAGGACGGGCAGAGAGAGAGGGAGAGAGAAATCCCAAGCAGGCTCCACACTGTGAGCACAGAGCCCGTTGCGGGGCTTGATCTAGTGAACCACGAGATCATGACCTGAGCCAAAATCAAGAGCCAAACTTAACCAACTAATTCACCCAGGTGCCCCGATCTCACACTCGTTCTTAAAAGATGGGTTTGCTTGGCACACAGTCCTAGAATGATAGTTGTTTTCTTCTGAAACTTTGGAGATCTTATTCTGGAGTCTTCTGGCTTTCATTGCTGTGGCTAAAAAAACTCGATGGCTCACACTTGTTCTTAAAAGATGGGTTTGCCTGACACATGGTCCTAGGATGATAGTTGTTTTATTTTGAAACTTTGGAGATTTATTCGAGAGTCTTCTGGCTTTCATTGCTGTGGCTAAAAAACTCACTTGATGACCTAACCATTGCTCTTTAGAAGGTAATCTTTTTCCTTTTTTTTTTTTTTTTAATCTTTTTTTCTGAGAGCTTTTAGGTCTTCTCTCTTTGATATTTTATGGTTTCATTGCAGTCTCCATATCTGCAATCCTGTGTATGGATTTCTCTTTATTATTCTTGCTTATATAGTGTCATGCTTGTTGTATCTGAAGATTTGTATGTTTTGCCGTTTCTCAAAAATACCCATCTGTTATCACTTTATTTTTTTTATATTTATTTTTGAGAGAGAGAGAGAGAGTGGGAGAGGTGCAGAGAGAGAGGGGAGGAGGATCTAAAATGAGCTCTGCATTGACAGCAGAGAGCCCAATGTGGGGCTTGAACTCACGAACCACAAGATCTGAAATTGGATGCTCAATTGGACGCTCAGAGCCAAAATTGGACGTTCAAACAACTGAGCCACCCAGGTGCCCCCATTTTCACTTTAAATACTGTATCTTCTCTATCCTCTCCACTGTTTCCTCCTGGGACTCCCATTAGATGTATATTAATTAGTGTGTCTCACTCTATCCTCTTTTTAGGAACTTGTGTAGAGATTAAGCCTCTTTTTAATAGAGGCCGGCTTCTCTAGTAATGCTTAATAGATTTCATCTCCTTGTCTGTTTGTGCTGCATGCTAGATAACTTCTTCAGGTATATCTTCAAGTTTCAATTCCCATTTTTGCTATTTTTAAAAATCTCAATTGAGTTTTTTTTATTAAAAAATTTTAATTAATTTTTTTAAGCTTATTTGAGAGAGAGTGTGTGTGTTCATGCATGAGCAGGGGAGGGGCAGAGAGAGGGAGAGAGAGAATCTTCAGTGTGGAGCCTAATGTGCGGTTTGAAACCACGAACTGTGAGATCATGACACAGCCAAAATCAAGAATAGGACACTTAACTGAGCCCCCCAGGAGCCCCATGAATTGAGGTTTTAAGTTCAACATAGTCTATCATTGTATATTTTTACACTTTTTGTTTGGCTCTTTTTCATCTACGTCTGGTCATTTTTGATCAACTTTGATTACTTTGTCATTTTTGTATTCCGTATTTCATCTCTTTAAAGTGTATGTTAAACACAATTATGCATTTGTTGTTTCTGTGTTCCCAGTATCTGAAGTCAGTGGAAGTAAAAGTATGTTGTGTATTATTTCTGCTAATTCTCACTCATGGTTGCTCATTTCCTAGTGAGTTTGGTGGCCTTTGATTGTGAGCTCATGGAGGTTTGATTTTAATCTATGGAAATCCTGAAGGCTTCAGTAGCAGATTCTTTCCAGCACAGATGATTTGCATCTGTGGGAGCCTGGGGAGTACTTTGTCTCCATTTACAAGAACTGGCCTAATGTGGAAGTCTCAGATTCTAGCTCAGCTTTGTTAGAGTCAATAATTGGTTGTTTTTAAAATAATATTCACTTATTATTATTTTTTTTATGGCATACTCTGTTTTGGGTGTTTGACCAACATTATTTCTGACCCTCCTCATGGCCTTGTAGCCCACTTCACTGATGTAAAGTCTCATTGGGATGGGAATGCTCCCATTGTCCTACACTTGCACACAGTCCCTCCTCGTCAGAATCCCTCCTTTCCTTTAAAATGTGGCTCAGATGCTGAGTCTTCAGTAACACCATACTTCAACAACAGGGCTGAGCTTAGGTTCTTGCTCTCCTGTGTTCTTGTAACACTTAATTTGGAGCAGCTCTTAGACTGCTCGTCCCATTTCATGCATGAAACATTTGAGGTCATTTATAGACATTGGTGGAGAACAGGCCACAAGCTTATGTGAATTTCAGGGAATTGCTATTGTAATTATGTGCCCCAAAGACCCATTGAAAGTCCCTTAGTCCTTGGGCTTGCCCTGGTCCTCCAGTTACCTCAAGTGAACAATCTTTAAAGTAGGGTCAAAAAATTGTTTTTGAGTTTATTTATTTATTTATTTCAAGAGAGAGAGAGAGAGAGAGAGAGAGCATAAGCAGGGGAGGGGCAGAGAGAAGGAGAGACAGAATCCCAAGCAGGCTCTGCACCACCAGCACAGAGCCCGACGTGGGGCTTGAACTCACGAACCGTGAGATCATGACCTGAGTTGAGATCCAGAGTCAGACGCTTAACCACCTGAGCCACCCAGGCGCCCCTAAGTAGGATTTTGATCACAGATTGCACATGGAATGTTTTTAGTGGGTCATCTTGGTGCTTCATGAGGTTGTTTTTTTTTTTTTTTTTTTTTGACACTTTTATCAGCCAGATCTTTGGTATTTTATTGACTTGAAGTGTTTCTGCAAATTGTTTAAAGAGATCTTCAGAGAATGTTTATTTTCACCTCTTTTATTTGTTGACAGAAATGAACACATCACAGACACCTTAGGAACAAGTACTGTCACATTTTTTCCCCAAATTAAATCAAAATTGCTTGAATTTCCACCTTCTGGGTTGGCCAGAAGTCCTATCTTACCTTATTGAGTCTGGCCTCTACCATGGATCCTCCAGGAATCCCAGGGTTCTATGACAAGCCCCAGCTAACATACTCAGTGATGAAAAATGGAAAGTTTTCCCTGTAAGACCAGGGTTCTTACATTGTTAAGAAAAGAAGTCCTCGGGTAGGGAAACCCTTCTGGGATTCGTTAGCCTGTTATTGCTCCTCCTTGCCACAGATGGCGCTGCTGAACGCAGCTCTGTCACTGTGAGACTGCCCTGCAGTGTAGCCTCCTCCCTCTTCATCCTCAGGACTGCCTTGGACTCACCCGCTCCCCCAGCTACAGCCCTTTGTGCCACTTTCTTTCATGTGTAGAGCTTTCTGTTCCAAAGACTCTCCCCTTAAGGGGTCTTGTTCCAGGTCAGGTTTGTGTATCCAGCTACCACTCCAGTGCCTCTTCCAGGGACAGGGGATTAGGAAGATCATCACATGGCCAGGCCATTTTTATTTAAGTCTCTGAAAAAAAAAAAAAGAAATTGGGGCGCCTGGGTGGCGCAGTCGGTTAAGCGTCCGACTTCAGCCAGGTCACGATCTCGCGGTCCGTGAGTTCGAGCCCCGCGTCAGGCTCTGGGGCTGATGGCTCGGAGCCTGGAGCCTGTTTCCGATTCTGTGTCTCCCTCTCTCTCTGCCCCTCCCCCGTTCATGCTCTGTCTCTCTCTGTCCCAAAAATAAATAAATAAAAAAAAAAAAAAAAGAAGAAATTAATTTGGTTCCTTTTTGTGGACAATAGGCATTTATTGCCTTAATTTTTTTTTTTTTTTTTTTTTTAAAGCAATATGCAGTGGAAAAGGAAGGGCTAGACTTTAGGTCAACAAAAAGAGCAGTCATCCTTTGTGGTAGAGAGTGCTAATTATACCCTGACACTTACTTTCTGTTTTTCCTGTTCATAACAGAACCTCACGAGCTCTACCTGAGTGCATGACCGTCCAGCTAGAGACTATGTTTCCCGACTTTGCTTGCAACTATGTGGACATGTAGCTAAGTAATGGCCAACGGGATGTAAGCAGAAGTGATGTGTGCAGCTTTAGGTCACATCTTTGAAAGGAAAATGGTTGCATTCCCGCCTCTCTAGCATCTTCCTACAGGTGGGAGTTCACTGGGGTTCTGGTAAGCCTGCTTCATTCAACCGTGTGGATGAGGACAGTAACCTGGAAGAAAGAAGAACAAGAAGATAGAAGGCGCCTGGGCCCATGGCTGATTGCCAAGGGCAGAAGAACCACGGCAGTCCCAGAGTATTTACCTCTGGACCAATATGTAAAGGAGAAAATGGTCTCTACCCTGTTTGAGCCATTTAGTCTTAGGGTCACTTGTTCCAGCCACTCAGCCAAGTGTCCCAACTTACATCCTCCCTGGTGGGATTGGGAGAGTGTAAAAATTTCTATTTCCTCAAAGAGCCAACCTCTGTGGGGAAAACGAGGAATTTAATGCATCTCTCTTGACAAAGCAGCAACAAGCACAACACAAGTTAGGTGGGCTCTTCGACTGCATGTCATTTTTGGGTTGTGCGGTCTGTCTGTCATGTGGAAGGACGAAGAGGGAGATAGAGTGATGTGGCATCCCAGTCGCAAATGTGTAGAAGGCAGAAGCCTTTGGATATCAGAAGGGCATAGGCTTTGGAGTCAGATCAGCAGTCAGTCAGACAGGGCTAAGTCCTGTCTCTCCCACTTAGTCTTGTAAGTCACCGCTTCCTCATCCTGAAGACGGGAATGGCAAAGCACATTTTATGGACATGTAGAATTAAACAAGATGATATATCTAAAGGTTCTGGCACAGGGTCTGTTAAAAATCGTGCTCAGTGGAATTAAGTTCCCTTCCGATGTCTGTCACTCATTGCACCAGGCTACCTGTGTAAGGTATGTAAGACTCTGCATGATCTGACCCACTTCTTCCTCTTCAGCTTCATCTGGACCATGTGTCCCTTTCCCACAACTCCGTGTGACCACCTCAAGCCCACAGCTAGCTTCCCATTCACACTACTTAGCACTTGGTTCTTTCCTGCCACTGGATCTCTGCACTTCCTTTTCCTTCTACTTGCAACCTTTTCTCATTGTTACATCTCAGAGAAGCCCTCTTAAGGCCCATCGTATACAAAATAGCCAGCCCCCGGTGGAGCTCCTGGGTGGTTCAGTCAGTTAAGCATCTGACTTCGACTCCGATCATAATCTCAGTTTCACAGTTTGTGATTTTGAGCCCCATGTTGGACTCTGTGCTGACAGCTCATAACCTGGAACCTGCTTCAGATTCTGTGTCTTCCTCTCTCTTTCTGCCCCTCCCCCACTTTTGCTCTCTCTCTCTCTCTCCCTCTTTCTCTCTCTCTCAAAACTAAATAAACATTAGAGAAATTTAAAATAGCCCCCTACCTATCATGGCAGGCAGGATAACCCCCCTTTGCTGGATGTCCACATTTGAACCCCTAGAACCTATGAATATGTTAGGTTACATGGCCAAGGGAAATCAGGATTGCAGATAGAATCAAGGTTACTCATCTCTCTACACCAGAGATACTGTCCTGGGATATCTGCAAGGGGTGAATAGAATCATAAGAGTACTTAAAAGTGGAAGAAGAAGGCAGAAGAGGAGAGATAGAGACAGAAATGTGACAAGGGAAACAGGGTGGCCTTTGCAGGCGGAGGAAGGGGCCATGAGCCAAGGAATGCAGGTGGCCTTTGAAAGCTGGGAAAGGCAGGGGAATGCAGCCTCTCGTAGTGCCTCCAGCAGGAACCCAGCTGTGCCAACACCCTCATTTTAACCTGTGTCAGAATTCTGAACCACAGAGCTGTAAGATCATAAATCTGTGTTGTTCTAAGGCACTGAGTTGGTGACCATTTGTTACAGCAGCCAGAGGGCAGTAGTGCTGCCATGAACCATCCTGGTGCCCGGCACTCTCTAACGCATCACCCACTTTATTTCTGTCCGGGCGCTCACCATAGTCTATAACCGTCTGGTTTATTTGTCCATTTGAAGACACCAGTCAAATGTGTGTTTTATGGAGACACAAATGTAGCCGACCTCATTCACCAGCTCACCTAATGGATTCAATATTTATTGAATGAGTGCATGGGTGAAGGCATGAAGGGGATCCCCTCCAACTCATTTTTCTGTCTGTTGGGCCTCCTGCTTCAGCACGGACAGTTAGCATTCTTAAGGGCCACAGGGTGATTTAAAGGTCTTGTGGCTGGGGACCGCCCGGTAGGAAAAGCAGACCAGGAATTCCCACTGCTGGCCAAACCGACTTCTAAAATTCAAGCTCTGGTGGGGAGTGAGGCAGGAGGGAGAGGATTAAAACCCAGCCTATCTTTTAAAAGCGGTTTTGTTTTTTTTCCAGCCTGCTTTTAATTGGCCATAAATCTTTATAGATTTATTGGGGGGGGGGGTACTGGAATGTCCTGCCTGCTGTCTCTTCTCAGGAAAACTCTTCATGCTGGGACACGCCAAGTTTTAACTGTCCGCAGCAGTTCTGCTCATTCACAGTGAGACCCAGCCCTCTGCCGTGGAGGAGTGTGTGTTTGTTTAATTAGGGCGCCGAGTACAGCCTCATCCGGTGGCAGATGTTGCCATGTGTAATATAATAAATAAAAGTCTTTATAGGACCCAGCAGGCAGTGGAGCCTTCAGTTAGCAGATGGCGAAATATTAAACTGGCAGAGCAATAACTTCACCTCCAGAATCAGCTGGTCCCTGCCCAGATTTGCTCCGACATGAATCAACTTCATATAGGATGTGTCACTCAGCTGTAGATTCATACCCTCACCTGCCCTCCCTCCCTCTCCCTGCAAGCGCCGTTCTTTCCTTGGCATCCCGTTATTAAAGTCAGCTTCCTGGGGAGTGGAATCTTGTAACCCCATTAGCTGGTCGATGAGAGGAGCGGGCTGGGCAGAACCGTGGGGTTCCTTTATGGGGGAAGGAAGTGCAGTAAGCCTGGTGGATGTCCTCCAGTGCCAGTTGCTGCTTGGCTCCCAATTAGCAGACGTTAGATACCTGGCCCTGGGGCCCTTGTGGTGCGGGAGGACCATCCCGCTTGGCTCCGGGAGTCTTCCCGTGGAGGACAGGCTTGGGGGAAGGGGAGAATGGTTTAAGAAGCTCAGGGGGACCCCAGTGAATTGGAGAGAACAGGCCTTCTTGGTTTCAGAGGGATTGACTAATATCCGTACAGTTGCTCAAGGGATGGGGAAAGGGGCGTTGAATTTATCAAACACTGGATTATACTACTCATATTTATGGAGGGCTTGCCATGTGCCTGCCAGGACTATGGATGTGGGCTTTGCCGACATAAGCCCATTCAACCTTCATGGTGACCCCTTGAGACAGCAATTACAAACCCTTCTAGCACTTCCTATGTACCACACACTGTTCTAAGAGCTTTCTGTACATTATCCCCGGAACCCTCCCAGCATCAAACCTTAAGCCCCTTTTCACATGGGAAAACCGAGGCTCAGAGAGGTGAAATGATTTGCTTGAGCTCACACAAGTAGGAGATGTCAGACCTGGGGTGCAAGCCAACTCTGACTAATTTGGAGGTGATATTTTCAGCAACTGCATCATCCTTGACTCCAGGAGACTTAAAGGTAAACTTTGGCAGAACATAGTGACTGTATAGGCAAAATGCTACCCAGAAAATGGGGTGGAGATCTGACACTAGGAGGAAGGACATGGGACCTGACATTTGTTGACATTTACTGAAATGAATTTGACTACTTTTTGGCAGATCTTTGAAATACAGTCTCTCCTTTAATCCTTATAGCAGCCCTTTGAGGCAGCTATTGTAATATGATTTTACCCATGAGAAAATTGGGATCAGAAGAATGATTTGACTTGCCCAAGGTGACACAACCAGTAAGGAGCAGGACCTGGAATGAGACAGAATTTGTCTGAACAAAGCTCTTGTTTATTCACATAGTGGTTTTTCAAAAGGCTTCTTGGAAGGGGGTTTTGGAGATGTGAAGAATTTAAATAGGTAGAAATGAGGGAAAGACATTCCAGGCAGAAGGAACAGCATGAGCAAAGTCCTGGCGGGTGCATACAGTTGGGTGTGTATGTGTGTTCGTATGTGCACAGGTGGAAATGGGAGAAATGAGACCAGTTGCTGGAGACAGGGAACCGTAACTCCACAACCCAAAGACAACCATCATCATCATTGGATATATTTCCTTACATTCATTCATACAGACATGCACAAAACACATACATACCTGTCTCTCTGAAATGTTATGAAATTGAAATCATTTTGAATATGTAATTTTGTTTTCTAGTTTTCCACCCTCACAAAACCAGTAGCAATTTCTGACATCATTAAACCTTTTTGTGAAAATCTATTGATTTGGGAAAACACCTCAAAATAATATTAAGAGGGGAAAAAGCAGCATCCAAATTCATAAATTATATACACTTTTATTTGTGTTAGATAACTACACATGTGTGCCTGATGCCCACACACTCAAAAAATACCACACGGAATGGAAGGGCATCCTCCGAAGTGTTAATAGAGGCTATCTCTTGGAGGAGAGGGGGTGGTGAGTTTTATTTTCATCTTGCATCTTTCTGTATTTTCCACATTCAGTAACTTATAGTAGGTCCATATCTTGGAATATGATGTAGCTATGTAAAATTTTCTATTTTAATTGTAAATATATTTATATTTCTATAATATAGAAATTGGGTAATTTCTATGATTTTATAATTATAAATAATGTTGCATTAAATACTCATTTGTTTGTTCATTAAGTATCCAATGCCCATAAAGCATCATATTATTGTGGTGCATATATCTGCTTATGTTTTCAACTCCTGTCATGTCGCATATGAGCAAACTGAAGATCAAAGAAATCACTGAACTAGTTGGGGGCAGAGATGGGTCTGTGCCTTCAGGTCTTCAGTTCTAAGGCCTTATCTTTGCTGGACTGGCTCCCCCAAATCTCCAGTCCCCCTTTTGCAGAATCATGGCAAATCAGGAGGATCACTTTGGGTGTCCTGAATCACAGATCTCCTCCCCCACCCAGCTTTATTGAGATACATAATCGACATATAACATTGTGTAAGTGTAAGGCATACAGCATGATGGTTGGATTTGATATACATATATAGTTAAATGATTACCACAGTAAGCAAGGATGGTCAGCACCTCCATAATCTCACATAGTTACCATTTGTGTGTGTGCGTGTGTGTGTGTGTGTGTTTGTGTGTGTGTGTGTGTGTGTGTGTGTGTGTGTGTGTGTTGGTGGGTGTATATTGAGAATTTTTCACATCTACTCTCTTAGTAACTTTCAAATATATAATACAGTACTGTTGACTGTAGTCACCATGCTGTGCATTGGATCCCCAGAATTTATTTATCTCATAACTGGAGGTTTGTTCTTTTTGACCAACATTTCCCTGCCCCTGGCAACCATCATGCTACTTTGTTTCTATGAGTTTGGCTTTTTTCCGTTCTACTGATAAGTGAGATCATACGGTGTTTGTCTTTCTGGATCTGGCTTATTCGCTGAGCATGAGGTCCCCCAGGTTCATCAATGTTGTCACAGGTGGAAGGATTTCCTTCTTTTTATGGCTGTGTAATATTCCTCTGTGTGTGTGTGGGGGGGGGCATTTCCTTTATCCATTCATCCGTTGTGGAACACTGATATTGTTTCCATGTCTTGGCTATTGTGAATAACACCGCCATGAACATGCGGGTGCAGATAGCTCTTTGAGATCCTGTTTTCATGTTCCTTGGATAAATACCCAGGAGTCGAATTGCTGGATCATAGGGTAGTTCTCTTTTTTAATTTTTGAGGAAACTCCATACTGTTTTCCATAGTGGCTGCACCAATTTATGTCCTCACCAACAGTGCACAAGTGTTCCCCTTTCTCTCCATCCTCATCAGCATTTGTTATCTCTTGTGCTGTTGATCATAGCAGTTCTAACAGGTGTGAAGGAATACCAGACCTCTTTGAATAGCATGCAGAATAGTACCTACCTCCTTCCCACCTGATGCCTGGTGGCCTCTTTCTACTGTCTGTGTCAGCCCAAGCACATTGGAGCCTGTACTCTTAAACCACCAACACATGTCTTCATGGGAACCTGTTCTCCCTCTGCTCGACTAATGTACCTTCCGGTGTGTTTATCATAGATGTGGCTTTGTGACACCCAGTCTATCTGACTGAGATGTTCCTTGCTTTGCAGCACGGTGCCATTTTGAGATGACTCATTTGAGGCCCAGCTCAAATGTTACCTCTGCACTGAAGTTTTCTAGACACCTTCAAAGTTCCCAGCTCTCTTTTTGTTTCCTTAGTGCTTTGTTTATGGGCCCATTTTTAATCACATCCTTCTGTGGGATAGTTTGGATTATTGCCCAGCAGATGTTTATTCCCTTCCCCTTCCAGGTGTGGCTAGAGTTTACTTCCTTACCCCATGATTTTGGGCTTGGCTCTGACTTACTTTGGCCAATAGGATATTAGTGGGCCTGACATGAGCAGAGGTTTGAAATGTGGCCGAGTTGTTGGGCTTGCATGATTCCCTTTAACCGTGGCCTCGAGAGTAACGTGACTTGAGTAACCTGCTGGTCACAGAAGAGACACATGGAATGTACCTGATCTGAACCAATGGCTGGGATTCAAGCCCTGCCTTGCTCGGCCAAACCCAAGCCAAACCATGGATCCGTGAGCAAGATCTAAATGCCCATGATGGTAAGCCACTGGTTGGGTGCTACACAGCACTGTAGTGGCATGGTTGATGAGTACATGCTATTCTCCTTTCTTCCCAGTCATTGCTTTTGACGTTCTGTATTTTCTTCTCGAGGCACTTTTTCTATGAGGAAAGAGACCATGTCCATTTTGTTCACTCTGTGACCCCAGCCAGCACTTAGCATAAGTAGGTGCCAGATGAAGATTTCTTGAAGGACTGACCACCCTCAGAACAGTTAGCACAATACCTTTACCCAATCAGTGTTTGCTGAATAGAATTGTCCAACCGTCCAAATCCGTTTGTTTTGTTTCCCGACAAATACATCTTTAAACTCAAGTTGGCACATGGGCCAAAAATGGTTAGCGGTGACACATCTCTCCTCTTTCCCGCTCTCCTGCCACACAAAGGATCCTCCTTGTGAGGTTACACACACTGAAAACAGATGATGTGTCAACTCAGTAATTTAAACCATGAATCTGTACTTGCTTAAAGATGAACTTGTTTGGAAGAAAAATGAGGAAAAGTGCTTGTGACCGTCCAACAGAGTCCCCGGATAAGTGCATCAATTTTGGTTCTTGGCAGGTCTGGCACACATAATAAAAGAAAACTGCTGAGGTCAGCAGCAGAGAGAAGCCACACTTCTTATTTTCACAAACACAGTTTTGGGGATGGTAATCATATCTATTCGCAAGGGTGACACCACCGTGGGCCTGGCAGAAAAATGAGCTCTCCCACATTGCAAAATGAGCAAAGTGGAGATCGATAAATCATAAAATTAGTTGAGACATCATCTATCTTTCGTGGCTTTCCCTTTATTCCCGCCATGGTCCCTTAGGACATTAATTCATCTGTTGCGTTCTATCATTGGGAAAACACATCAAGGTTTAGAGGCTGCTTTCAAGTTAGGGGAACGGGGGCAATAATATGTGTCATTAATTAGGCAAGATTGGGAGTTTCAATCCAAACCGTGGTCTCCGCTGACTTCCATAAACTGAGTTTTAGGAAAGCTTCTGTGTCTTGTATTAGCTCATCAAAAAGGAGTGTTATTGAAATATGCCCTGAGAGGGGAGAGAGAGAGGGGCGTGTCCTCTGCTCACTGTGGAGAACCCATAAATTTAGGAACAAACCAGGTGATAAGCCAGATACAACCTGAGTTATTTGAAGATTCTGTTATCTGCATGTAATTGAAGTAAATGTGGGAATCTAGAGGCTACAGAACTTGGAGTGTATATATGTGTCATCCAGTGGCCATATTCTTGATTCTAAGACATACACTGAGTGGAGTTTTAAGGTTTCTGAAATCAGGATGTATTTTTCCTTTGCAACGTGCGTTTAATGTAGGCTCATTCCTACATCAAGGCGACTGGAATCAAGGAGACTCGGTAGTTATTAGATTGAGTGTGTCAGTTATCGATTGCTGCATATAAACCAACCAACCCCAAACTTAGAGGGTTGAGACTAATTTATTACTGCTATGACTCTGGAGGCTGGCTAGGCTCAGCTGGCAAATGTTCTGCTCCGTGTGGCATTAGCTAGAGCTGCAGTCGTGTGGGAGCACCACTCGGCTGGAGCATCTGACATGGCTTGCTCACATGGCTGCAGATTGGTGCTGGCTGTTGACTAGGAGCTTAGCTGGACTGCCTCAGTTCTCCTCCATGGGTCTTCTCTATGTGGCTTGGGCTTTTCCCAGCACGGCAGCTAGTTTTGTTTTGTTTTTGTTTTTAATGTTTATTTATTTTTGAGAGAGAGAGAGTGAGTGGGGGATGGGCAGAGAGAGAGAGAGAGAGAGAGAGAGAGAGAGAGAGAGAGAGAGAGACAGGATCCGAAGCATGCTCTGCCCTGACAGCTGAGAGCCCAATACAGGGCTCGAACTAACAAACCATGTGTTATTTATGTCTGGTTTGATGTCTCTTTCCTTTCCATTTTTAAAGTTTGTTTTAGTTTTGCACACATAAAATATTTATCTCTTTCCAAACTAAGAATGGTATTTTAAAGGTGTCCTTAGAGCTTGGGCAGGAGTGCGGGATGAGTGGTGGCCTGGGCAGGAGCAGAGCGTTGGGTCAGGGATACTGTTTGTTGTTGCCAGTGCATAGTGGTCATAGAAAGCAGACAACCTGGAGTTGCTTTCTCCCCTCTCATTTCCTAATGCTTATTCATCCACACACCATTCAGCATGTCTCATGTCTCATCTTTATTCTGGAATAATTTTAGATTTGTACCAAAGCCATAAAGATGGCACAGAGAATTCCCATATTTACCCTCCGTTCACTTTCCCATCTGATGAGCATCTTCCACAACCAGATACATTTGTCAAAGCCAAGGAAGTAACCGATAGAATACTGTCGAATACCACTGCGCTGTTGAGACTTTATTCACATTTTACCAGTTTTTCCACTTGTCCTTTTTTTTTTTTTTTTTTTTGACCCAGCATCTAATTTAGGACACCACATTGCATTTAGTACTTAGTTTTATTATTGTATTTAAAATTCCCTACACATAGTGCACCTTTTGCTTCTGGCAGGGTGCACCTCCTTTCTTGGTACTCCCCTATTCTTTGCCCTCCAAGAATGCCATTCCATTCCTATTACTCTCCCCCACCCCTGCCCCCTGCCAGGGGAACCATTCCCTGCTGGTTTATCCTTCTGTTGTTTCATCTTGCTAATATGAATGACTGTACCTTCTCATCTCCCCCCTGTGTAAAATCATATATTCGTTTCTTGCTCATTTCGTTTAAATGTAATGTAAATTGGAGACTATTCCATATTGGGGGCATTGAGATCTTCTGAATTCTTAAAAAATTTTTTTTAATGTTTTGTTTATTTTTAAGAGAGAGAGAGAGAATATATGAATGGGGAAGGGGTAGAGAGAGAGGGAGACACAGAATCTGAAGCAGGCTCCAGGCTCTGAGCTGTCAGCACAGAGCCCAACGAGGGGTTGAATTCATGAACCGTGAGATCATGACCTGAGCTGAAGTCAGACACTCAACCGAGCTATCCAGGCACCCCCCCGGATTCTTTTTTTTTTATATGAATTTTTTTTTAATGTTTACTTATTTTTGAGAGAGGGAGATAGAGTCTGAGCAGTGGAGGGGCAGAGAGAGAGAGAGAGAGGGAGACACAGATCTGAAACAGGCTCCAGGCTCTGAGCTGCCAGCACAGAGCCGGATGTGGGGCTTGAGCCCACGAATCATGAGGTCATGACGTGAGCTGAAGTCAGACGCTTAACCGACTGAGCCACTCAGGCTGTCCCCAAATTCTTTTATAATGATTTTATAGCATTCTGTGGGGTGGACATGTCATGGTTTATTCAGCCATTTCCCTGTTGGTGGTCCTGTGGGTTGTTTCTCTTTATTCTTTGTTGCCATACTGCAAATAATCAGCTGTGGGGATAAAGATTAGGCTGGGAGGGAGAAAAATGATACTCATTTGAAATCCCACGGAGAATGGAACTGAAGCGCCTTTTCTGTGGAAGCCCAAGACCCCCTAAAACAAGTCTTTTCTCTTTCCACGGTAGTGTCCCTTTGTGATGGCCTTGACTGGGAGGCAGGCTTTGAAGATGTATCCTTGGCGGTTTGCAAGGGATTCTAAAGATGAAGCATCAAGATTTGCACTTGCCCTTGCTTTGCAACAGTTGCTGGGGAAAAAAATATGCGAGCTTGGGAAATGGACTCCAGTCAATAAGGCCTTCAGTGCAAATATTCTCTTGTAATAATTTATTAACTCCCTGCAGACCTTGTGGTCAGGCACAATTAGAATCTTCTCCCACAGAGGCCGCGTGCCATTTAATAGGCAGGGGCTATGGCCTAAAACAGGAATTGAGGAGGCCCCGGGGACATCTGGGAAGTGAGGCGGGGGCAAATGGAGTGGAGGAAACAGCACGCTGTTGGGGGGTAGAGTCGGGGCCTTGTAGATGGACAGACCTAAGTTCGAATCTTCACTCTGCTGAATTTTCAGCTGGAGTCCTCTGAGCCTCAGTTTTCTCATCTGTTAGATTGTGGGGGGTAAGGATTGTTGTGAGGTTTAAGTGAGCTAAAATATATAAGGCATCTAGTATACTCTATATGATGAGAGGTAATTTGGCAAGAAGTTTCAACTCTACAGGGTACACGCACATGATAGTTTTGGGGGTTTTTTGTTTTTTTGATCCTAGTATTAACTGTGTGCTAAATCTCTCTACCCCACTGGGTGGCGTATCCCTTATCTTTCGGATTCCTTTCTGCTATTAAACATCTCAGTCGGGGCCACTTTCAATCTCCAATTTCAGATCCAGTGAAAAGTTCTCTCCCTTCCCAGTGGCAGGGACCCGAATACGGAGGCAGGGGGTGTGGGTGTTTAGCTCCTCACACATCCACCTGTCTCCTTGGTGTGTTGAGGGGGAGGAGGGAGAAGGAAACTGATGGGCATATCCCTTCCTTAATGTGGCAAGGCTGTTGCTGGGAGTTGGCATTTCTGATCTCACTCTCACTGACACCAGGTCTGTCTGTGGCTCAAGACTTATAAATGCAGTGTCTCTGTCATTGGTGGTAGGTTTGGTTCCAGCGTTACCTGTGCCCTGTCACTGAGACCCCGAAGAGAGGGCCAGCTGTGCCTCTCTTCGGCTTTTTTTTTTTTTTAGTTGAAGTATAATTGACATACAGTGTTATATCAGGGAAATGCAAATTATAAAACCACAGTAAGATATCACCTCACACCTATCAAAATGGCTAAAATAAAAAACACAAGAAACAACAGTGCTGGTGAGGATGTGGAGAAAAAGCAATCCTCATACGCTGTTGACAGAAATGCACATTGATACAACCACAGTGGAAAACGGTATGGAGGCCCTCAAAAAGTTAAAAGTAAAATTGCCTTTGGCTATTTCCATCTCCCATGGCTCCAAGCTCCCAAACTCCATGGTTCCCTGGATACCTCCTAGTTTTGTCTGGCTTTCTCCTATACCATAGAGTCACAGGCATCCCTGAAGAGCTCTGAGGGCACAGGGTTTAGGGGAGCAATGCTCCCTTCATCCTTTTCTTGCATGCTTTGTTTACAGTACTCTTTCCCAAGAATCTTCACTTGGCTTTACTCTGATGACAGCGCTGGAAGGGCCTTGTGGTTCTGCACCCCAGGGATGGGGATGCTAGCCCCCATCTTCTTGTAGTCACCCCCATGCCCAACTCCAGAGTAGTTGACCATATAATTTATTGTCCAAACTTGGACACTTGCAAGTGTGAAAGGGAGCTGAGAGTTATTAATGGTTGTCCTAAGACAACAGGTATAAATTGGGACCATCCCAGGCAGGCACGGGATGTGTGATCATCCTTTCTAGAAGCAGTTTTTCTCGGAGATCTCCTGCCCTGAGCTGGGAGCCAAGTGCTTGCCACAGTCATCAATGCCAGAACAACAGGGAAATTCCCACTTGATTTTTTGGTACAGCAGCAATGATAACCAGGCAGGGTGTGGTGGTGAGGATTAAGTGGGACAGCATATTTAAAGTGCTTAGCTCCCCTGTTAGCACACAGTAGGTGTTCACAGTAGGTCCTCCTGCCTCGCTCCCTGTTCCACCCACAGAAAGTCTATCTGACTAGTCTTCTGTGACTTCACAGCCAAATGATAATAGCATAAGTTCACTAAAAACCGACTATATGCCAGGGGCTCTGCTAAGTACTTTATAGGCCTTACCGTTTTTAATGCTATCACGTCTAAGGTGGATAAATATTATTATGTCCATTGTATGGTTAAGACAACTGAGGCTCAGGTTAAGTGCCTCCCTACGGTCATAAAGCACATAAGTGGCAGAGCTGTGGTAGAAACGCAGGACTGCCTGACTGCCCAGTTCATGCCTTTAACAGTTGTGGTGCGTGAGGAATTGAGAGAATATAAGTGTCGATGGGGCTGAGCCTTTTAATTTCTGAGCAGGCAAGCCAGAGATCCCAGGCCTGTCACCTAATGGAGGGAAGTACAGAAATAGTCTCTCTGAGTTGGAAGTGGAGCCATGTGCAAGAGGGAGAGATCAAGAGAGTTCTTGGATCTCTTCCTGAGGGGTGTGAGGTGGTTGGAAAGGACCCAGCCATATGCAGGATGTCACATGGGAACTAAGACTGGGAATCCTGCTGCCGCATCATCTGTTTTGGGTCCCCTGGCGGATCTGATGTGACGCAGGGCGTTTAGAACATCTGGATCTCTAGACTGACTCAATCGATTGTCCCATTTTGCCCGCATTTTCACTTTGGTTCCTGGCAGCTTTTGGCTAGAATGCCTCTGGTTGGTCGTGTTCCCAGTCAAATGCTGATGGACGCATTTGCCTCGGGCATCTTTAAGTGCCAGCTCTGCGGGGGTCCCTTGGGGGAAACGTGGCCTGTCATGAAGGAGTTCCTCCCCATTCAGAGACTCAGCGCGGAGCAGTTTGCTCCATCTGAGCACTGCAAAAGTGGCTCACGTTGATTTACGTGTGGTTGCCAAGCACTGGTGTTCCCCTTCACCTTTGCGCCAGGGAGATGTTTGAGTTAGCTGTTGCCAGAGTAATGCCACATAACAGACCTTCCCGTAGTCTGGCATGTGGTGGTGAGCGTGGATGTAGCTCATGCTCTGGGGAGATGGCTGGGGAGGCCTGCGAAACTCAGCTGGGTTTGCTCGTGCAGCTGGAGGGCCTCGGGGGATTGGCTGGGCTACGATGGGCGAGCTGGGTCGTTCTGCTGGAGTTGCAGGGCTGTGGGTTAACTTGGGCCAGCCCAGCGCCACGTGTCTCTCGTCCTCTTCGGATAGGGGCTAGCCAGGCAAGGTCCCCTCGTGGTGATGGCAGTGATGCCAAAAACAGCTGCAGAAACCCTTCTCAGTCTCCTGCTAGCATCACATCTGTCTTCATCCATTCTCAAGGGGTGGGAAGAAACTACCTGGTACCTGGCAGAGAGGATGAGGTCAGGGAGGCGAGAAGAACCCAGGGGGAGTTATGGGAAATAGTCACCAAAGTCTCCTGGTGTCTGGTTGCCGTTGAGACGGTTGCCTACTTCACTCCCAGTGCAGTCATGTGTCAGCACCTGAGAAAGCTGTGCTTCTCTTGAGCGACTGAGGTATTTGTGTTGGATGGATCCGTGAATCTCATGTTTCCCTTATTGCTGTGTCCCACAGGAACCTGTCAAGTTTCCACCCATCTTGACCTTATGGTTACAATCACTATAATCACCATTTCTGATGCTTACCTGACCTCAGACCACCTGTGGCTTCATCTCCGCTTCTCCGACTAAGATTCTCTCGCTTACTTTACCCTTTTGTATTGCATAGGTTTTTGTTAGCAGCTACAATTCTTTTCTTGAATAAGGTAGAGTATAAATGAACACACCTAAGTGCTGGGTGAGGGGAACGGATAATCCATTACACTAATATTTACTGCACCTCTATTGTGTTCTAGGCTCTCTGCCTGATAGTGAGGATACATGGTTGAGTCTTACACATTCTCTGCCATTGAGGAACTCACATGACTACTGTGGGTTTCTCACTGTCAGCACTACTGACGTGTGTGTGTGTGTGTGAGTGTGAGTGTGGTTGTCCTGTGTACTGTCGGATGTTAGTAGCATCCCTGGACTCTACCCATTAGGTGACAGTAGTACCTCCCTACCCCTAGTTGTAACAATGAAAATTATCTCCATATTTGCCAGGTGTCCCCTGGGGAGCCCAGTTGCTCCTGGTTGAGAAGTACATTTGTAGGAGGTTAGGAGCCCCGGGAAGCTTTGCCAGAGGAGGTGATCCTCCAGGTGGAGGCCTGGAGGCCAGTTTTAGGAGCCAAGTGAAGGGAAAAGGAGAGGTCGTTTCTGTTACGTGGGAGCAGTAGGTGCTGGTGGAGCTGCACGAGGCTGCGCAGGAACGGTGACAGATGATGTCAGAGACGCAGGTGCAGCCGGGTCCTAAAGGTATAGTCTTGTTGGCTGTGACATAAACCTGGGATTCATTCGATTCTGCAGGTCAGTGCTTGTCAACTTGAAAAATGTCTGAAAAGGGACCCTGGTTAAATGTGCAGATTGTTGGGCCCCACGCAAGGGATTTTAATCCAGAATGATTGGATATTTTGAATAATGCTGTAATGAACGTTTGTGTGTACGTTTTTACATGGATATCTGTTTTTAATTCTCCTGGATATAGATAAAAGGGTGGAGTTGCTGGATCTTACGGTTAACTCATAAGCTTCACCTTTTGAGGAACTTCCAGCTTTTGCTTTCCAAAGCGACTGCACCGTTTGAGATTCTCACCAGTAGTACGTGACAATTCAAGTTTCTGCCTGTCTTCACAGCCCACATCGTTGTCCATATTTTTTTACTATGTCCATTCTAGCGGGCGTTGTGTGTTGGCTTGGATTTGCATTTCTTGGATGGCTAATGATGTCAAGCATCTTTTCATGTGCTTATTGGCAAACTGTGTTGTAAAGCTTCCCCAGGTTATTTTAGTATGTAGGCAGAATTGGTAGCTGCCTGTCTGTGTTTAGGGAAAGCAGAGATGCTTGAGGGGTAGGGTAGTTGGGAAAAGCTTGTTGGAGGAAAGTGAGCAGACTAGAGAGGTTAGACTCACAGTAGGACCTGCTGATGGCATGCGATCCCCGGGGGAGTTCTGCCAGGAGAGATTGGAGGGAGAAGAGCAGAACAGAGAGCCCAGGTACAAGGCTCCTGCACAGGTGGAGTGGAGGAATCTCCCTAGGGGAGAAATGTGAAGGTCTGGGTGGGACAGGCATGGAGAATTGGAATAGACTGGACTTCAGGCCGACCAAGTACTGGAGACAAGGGAGGAGGTGAGAGTTGGGAAGGAAGAGTCAGGTTGTGAATTTGTTCTGTTTCAGCAGCAGAAATGGGGAATCCATTTTTGGGGAAGAAAGTGAGGATGGGTCACATCTGGAATAGCAGAGGAGAGGTGGGGACACAGCGTAAATTCAGGGTGTGTCCCCTTAGTTTCTCTGAGCCTCCCCTGGCTCAGAATTTGGGGTGACATTCGTTTGTTGCTGGGTGCATATGGAAATTAAGTGAAGTAATTGACACAGTCTAGAAAGCTATTTGATATGTGCTTTGTTCATACATCTAATTTATTAACTTGTGTTTTTATTTACATTTGGCTGTCTCACTACAAGACTGTCTTGTCTGTATAACTGTCTTATGTGTTCATATAACCTCAGTGCATGTAACTGATCGGGGCCTGATTTACAGTTTCCTTCCCTTCCTGTTAGTAGTTGAGCATTCACTATGTGCCCGGAGTTGGGTATCTTGGTTATGTTCCCTCTGTTTCCAACAGCCCTGGCTGTCCCTCATCCTTGGTTTTACAGATCAGCAAAACAAGCCCTCTGGAGTTACTTGGCTGTGGGCTGAGTAAATTTATAGGGCAGTGGGGGAAGGGAATGAAGATTTACTGGTCCTGTGTTACATGCCAGATTATGTAGTTTTTCCTACTTAATCCTCCAGTCCTCCAGTAAAATGGGTGTGATTATCCCCATTTTGCCAATAAGGAAACCACTTGCCCAAGACCCCACAGTTAGTGGCAGGGTCTGGCCTCAAAGCCCAAGGCTCCCCACCGTAGCACATCGCTTCTACTGATACCTTCAGGCAATGGGAGAAGCGATGGTGGAGGGGAAGGGTCTGCAATAACCGGCAGGTGAAACTCAAGGATTGGTACCTGCAGTACCACCCTCTGCACCTAGATGGCGCCCAATGCTCGGCTTCCAGGACACACCTGGGACTCCAGCCCACCTCAGATGGGTAAACTGGCTACAGGTTTTATGCAACAATTTATTGTAAGGAAAGGAAGAGACTAAAAAAAAAAAAAAAAAAAAAAAAAAAATCCTCTGTTTTGTTTTTGTTTCTGCCTGTTAAAGGAATCTACTGCCTCTAAGTCTGCAGTTCATCTTTGTAACTACGTCAGCACGGTAGTGCTGGGAAAACCCTGGGGGTGGGGTTGATGAGGGCACTGGCAGGGTGAAACATTTCAAGCAAAAAATAAGGTGAAATGGCCCCATCGTAGAAAGCCCCCTGCTTGGCCCCTTCATCAAAGTTGCCGTGGTTTACAGATGTCTGCAAATTCCCCCACCCTGGAAAGCAGGGCCTCTGCCAGTCAGAAGAAGGAATATTGTCAGAGGTGGAAAGAGTTTCTCTTTTGGAGTCTGACCCCTCATTTTGTGGATCTAGAAGATGGATGGTAAGTCTCATGCCTGAACTCTGGTCTTTCAGTGTAATTTTGCTCACCCCGTTTGACTTTTTCCGGTGTGTATGTGGAAGAGGATTAGAAAAGAGAGGTCAGAAACACACCTGGTTAGCCAGGTAGCTGGACAGAATTGCTGAGTACCCTGGAGGACTAAGCAGAAGACCTCGGGAAGTCTTGGAGGGCTTCCTGGGAGGGTCTTGGCCGCTTGGGTTTTTGTCGGATTTCCGCTGAGGAAAGGGAGGGCGAGGGCGAGGGGCAGCCTGAGTGGAGTGGACGTTGTGGGGGGCAGTAACGTGGGGCACAGTGCATCAGGTCGGCTCAGAGAGGTCTTGCCTGGCTGGTTGGGGAGGAGGATCGGCCCCTGGGGCCCATGTTCAGAGGAGAGACAAACCGTTCTGAGAAATCGAGGTTTGCGTCGTCTTCCTATTTTCTCTTCATGATTGTTCTGAAAGCCTAACTGTGGGAATTCTCTTCATGAACATAGTGGCTCTGGATACTAACTCCTCCCAATTTTTTTTTTAGCTTTGGCTGCCAGGGAGTTTGGGGTCCAGTTGGTGTTGAAATATATAAAAATTGTGCATAACCCAGATGCATTTCCTTTTGGTCTTCATTTCCTGTCCCATATATAGATTTCCCCTGGCTTTGTCTTTTAATTACATTTTCCAATTTTACTGTGTTGTGTACCTTCTCAGAAGCTGCCTCAGGTCCTTTGTGGAATGAATAAAAATGCTTGTGTAGTGGGGCCTTTTGGCTGACTGAGCTGAGGGTCTAGATGCTTTTACTGTGAGCCTTACTTCCTTCTCCTTTGTCCCTTCCCAGGCTCTGGAGCTTTTGTTATGTGGGGGAGGAAGACAGAGGGGACAGACGGGCATCTGTTTTCTGTCTAGCCCTCTGTGCTGGGTCTAATGTCCTCTGATTGGAGGGACGGAAACTGACAGCTGTTTTTCACGGGAGGCTTGGGATATCCCAGGCAAGGTGTGGTGGCCAGAAGTTGTCAGAACTGTCAGAAGAACTTTATATGGCTCTGGAGACCAGCAAAGCAGCTTCAGGGCCTGGGTAACAATTGATGACACACGACTGGTGAGAGTACCATTCTCCCAGGCTCTGCAGGGAATCTTGCTATTTGCTATTCTCAGCCCAACAGATTGGATGCTTTGGCGGCATCTGGAATAATCTGTTGGCTCAAAGAAGCAGCGAAGCTTCCCTCAGCCTCTTTGTGGGAAAATGTGTGCCAGAGCAGACATGAAAGAGCTTGGTGGACTTTAATTGTTAAATGCAGATGGACTTATCATGGACACTCTTCAGATTGACCAGAGACCCCTTTGAGAGGGGTTAATTTCTGCAAACCATCCATGTAAATGGGGCACATATGGTGTCATTCACGTATAAAAGAAAGTATGACTAGTTTCTCGGGATCTGTCAACATCAGAAACACACGTCTCCATTAATCGAGCAGTTCCACTTCTTGGAATCTATCCTACAGAAATGTTTAGGGGTGTGTGGAGTAATGTATGTTCAAGATGTTCATTACAGCGTTGCTTGTGGAGCAATCTGCATATCCATCAATAAGGGAGAAGCTGAATTACAGTTGAGTGCCTTGTGGCTGATAAAAAGATGAGATAAATTTATATGTGGTAACATGGAAATATCTCTGAAACATACCGAGTTTATTAAACTATTGCTCTATATATATGTGTAAGATTATATATAATATATAACTATACATGTAGCTATAACTAGACATATGTGCATTTGTATATAGGTATATGCGTGCACATACATATGTGTGTGTGACTTTATATACAATAATTATGCCCCCCACAGGAAGGCCTCTGGGTTTGTAGACTGGCTGTTGGTAAGTAACTGATTATAAAAAAACCACTGTCTGTGGTCAGCATGATAATCACAGTATTTGACCACCCATAGGGCATGGGCATGACTTATCAGAATGGATGTTGGGGCACACCCTGGAGCACCGACGCTTACTGTGTCAGGTACTTAGCCCTTTGCTTCTTACATCCGGGTAGAGTGGGGGTCTGGGAAGTCCTACGAGTAGCTGTTGATTATCAAGTATGGAAGGATTTCAATATTTTAACCACTGATGTGGCCATGCTGATGCTGCTGCCTTGCCATTGGGAATCTTATTTTAAAATTCTGTTCAAAATAGGGCGGGTTTCCTATACCCTTATTTGTGAGTGTCAGACTGTAAAGTGCGCTCCACAGAACAGAAGTGTCGGCAAGTTCCCTGGTCTTGAGCTGTGGATTCGTTGCTCTGGGAACCAGATAGATCCCTGCCCTGAATCTGACATTGCCTGTGAGTCCTGCTGTATCACACCCTTTAAGACAACTAACCCAATCCTGCAGAAAACTTGGTATAATTAGTTGTTAATAACCAGAGCCCAGGTTCCCCACGGTGCAAATTGTTTCTGTATTGATCTCCACCTGCATTGTCAGCACTCTGGAAAGATTGAACTCTAAGTGCTTAATTCAGCCCCATTCAACCGATAATTTTGGTTTTGTCCTCCAAACAAAAGCACTGTTGTTTGTTCTTCTTTTTTCCTCCCACAAATAATAAAATCAATCAATTTCTTCCCCTTCCCCTGCCCAAACCTAGTCTGCTCCTGTAATCAATACGTTTTGAAATGTCAATGTATTCCTCTCTGAGAAGCGGAGGAGGGGCTGAAGCAGGATGGGGAGGGAACCAGAGCTGATGGGAAGACAGCTTCAGCATCTCCAGACAAACAGATTGTTGTTTAAATCTGATCATGGCAAATCCCCACCTATGTCGGATCTCTGGGCTTCCACACCTAGGTCTCTGGCATTGGAAACAGCTTTTCGGAGTAGTTGACCAAAATACACATCCAACTCTTATGCATTTGTTTCACAACCTCAGAATCAAACTGGTAAGCATTAGGCTTTTTGTATTTTTCAAGAGAACGGTGTTAGGCTTACTCTAACCCCATCCTGGATTGTTCACCCTGAGTCCCACCTTATCCATGAAGTTCATGTAGGTAGGAGGCTATGGAGGAAATAGGGGGGCAAGGATGGGAGACACTCAGAGCTGGTCCATTGGATGAGCCAGAGCTAAACCAGCCAACCAGAGGTCCTTTTCTCCAATTTAAGAATTTAATGATGTTCCTGAACAGAGTTTGGACACGTTGTCAGAGGACATTGTTTGAGGAAACAGGCATTCACATGAAGTATCTACTGTGTTCCAGTAATTTTATAAACAGTATTTTTAATTATCACAATAAATCTTTCCACATCCCAGAGATGAAGAAACAAATGTAGACTATGCGAATTGCCTCGAGGTCACCTAGAAGGTAGATGACAGAACCACATTAGGGACTATGACTTCCTGACTCTAAAACCCTGTGTGTGTGTGTGTGTGTGTGTGTGTGTGTGCGCGCGCGCGCATTCACATGCATGTACAATCTCTCTGTGCCTCATTGGCCTCATCTAAAAAAAGAACAAAAATAGGACCTCCTCATGGAACAGTTACAAGGATTAAATGAGCTATGCCTATAAAGTGTTTAGTCATATCAAGCACTTAAAAATAGTTCATGTTGTTATTATCATTATTATTAAACCCCCCCCATATGCATAAAACATTTGCTTTCAGAAATTTCTGGTTTGCTCAGTTGCAATAACTTAAAAAATTTTTTTTATCCTTACAACATGAGTGACAATGGAAATAGGAAAGACAGAATCTCTGTCCTAAAGAGATGACTGGCTGGTTGTGAAGGGATAAAGATGGAAGAAGAAAGAGAAAATTATAAATACTGGGTCATACTTACCACAGAAGAAACATGTTGGAAGGAACACAGAGGAAGGTGGCCTTACATAGCCTGGGGAGTGGGAATCAGCAAAGACCTACGTGTGGTGGGGGTAAGGGGGGCGGATTTGAACTCCTGAACGATGATGATTAGGTGTTAGCTGAGCAGCCAAGGAGTGGGAGGGAATTGTGAGCACAAAGAATTGCGTATTCAAAGGCATGGAGGTAGGATAAGACATGGGGGGGCTTATAGGTAGGCAGTAGCATCTCATGTGATGGGGTTTGCTAAGTAATGGCCACAGATAGGGCTGGGTACATAGGTAGGGCTGGATCATGGTAGGCCCTCCTGGCTAAGGAGCAGAGACTTTATTTTGGAGGTTCCATGTATCCTTGAAGGTTTTAATATAGGAAATTGGCAGATTCAGAATCAAGTTTCAGAGGATGCCTCTGTGCTATGTGTGGGGCTATGCTGGGCAAGACCGGAAGTGTGAGGCCACATGGAGGCTTCTGTAGTATTCTAGGGAAGATGCTCTGAGCCCCAAGTATGAGTCAGAATCAGCTGGGAATGGAGAAAAATGGTCTGGGAGAGCCATCCAGACCTGGAGTATGTGAGAATTGGGGATCAGTTGGATGTGAGAGTGAGGGGAGGGAAAGGAAGTCTGGAATGATTCCAGTTTGGGTGGTTGGTGGAGCCACTGGCCCAGAAAGGAGGCAGGGAGAGAAGCCATGTTTTAAGATAAATATAGAAAGTCATGTTTTGGACACTTTGAGTTTTGGGCAGCTGGGGCATCCAGGTGGAGAGGAGCAAGATATACGGTGCCTTTGCTTCATATGCAGAGTTCAGTAATTGGTGGCAAATAGATAATATATATTTGAGGGAATGAGTAGGTTGGCTAAAACCATAATAACATGGATGAGATTGTCCAGGAGGAACATGAGTCAAGCAGGGTGCAGAGGGAAGAGTCCTGGGGAACTTTATCCCGTAGACCCCCAAACAGTAAATTAGAGAGGCTTCACATTCAGAAATGATAAGCATATCGATCAAGAAAAGAAGATTCAGGGTATGGCAAAGAGTCATTTTCACTGCGGCTGTTGGCCTATAAAATTTATAGCCTAGCTAACCTTTTTCTTTCTTGGAAGTAATAGCCAACATTTATTGAGTACTTTCTGTGTGCTGGGCCCTGTGTCAAGAGCTTTCCTGTATTTCTTCACTTAGCACTCATGACCTGATGACAGGGAGATGCTAAGTTTATTCCTCTTCTAGGGATAAAGAAACTGAGGCTTGGAGACATTAAGTAGTTGCTCACGTCCCACAGCTGGTTTGCAGTGGACTCGGGAGTCAGACCCCGTGGTCTGGCTGACTCTCTGCCAAGGCTCTTCATCACTCTTGTCTTCTGTATTTCCAGCCACTTAAAAGTCAAGGCTGAGGAAAAGGTGCTTTGCTTCTTAAGACAGTCATGTTGAGAGAATGCTCCTGTTTTGGAGGAGCCTGGGAAATACAAGTTGCTTTGCCGTCCCTGTGTCTTTTGGGTTTTTCCGGGTACTCTTTCCTCCAACTGTCTCGTCTCATCTCTTATATTAAGTTGGTGGCTCTTTAAAAGCTGCCAGCTTTGCGGGAGAGGTGCTCAGTTTGCCAGACATGGCTGGGAGGACTTCTCCCTAACTGGATGATCTGATAAGAGCATGGAGATCAAGGGTGAGCTAGTTCCAAGGTCAAGTGGATGAACACATCCTTTCCTTTGTTGGCTTGTGGAAGCGAATTAGAAATTGTGGATGTTTGATGGGGGGTGGGAGGGAGGGGAGGGTGGGGGATGGGTATTGAGGAGGGCACCTTTTGGGATGAGCACTGGGTGTTGTATGGAAACCAATTTGACAATAAATTTCATATATTGAAAAAAAAAGAAATTATGGATGAGTGGATTCAATCAAATGCCTTCAATGAGCTGAGTCAACCAGGGGCAGTGATCAATTTCTAAATGAAGTGAGGGACCTACCTGGACTGAACATACCCCCTTGCTCTGGCTGTGGTGGCTTCAGAACAGCTCCTTCAGGGATCACGCAGGAGAAGTTCTACCAGTTCTCCCATGTATTTATTCTTTGAGAAGTTGGTCTTCCCCAGATCCCATCCTTTGTAGTAGAAAAAGTGCAGACATAGCTTTGACTTCTAGCCCTGCTTCTGGCTACATGCACCCACTTGTGCAATGATCTTAACCTCTCTCAACCTTCATTTTTTAAATCTGAAAAATGGGGCCAGTGGAACTTACCTTGCTGTGCCCTCACAATGGACGTGAAGTGGGATAGCACTTTTTTTTTTTAAGTGCCCATCATGGGTACTAATACTGTCAAAGTGCCCAGTGCTTGTGAGCCCTTTTCCCTGGAGGGAATGGAAGGTGTATCTCCCAGGTAATTTGTAGCCGGATACTTACTCTATTACCTCTGGAAATTTTGATATTTTCATCAAAATAAAATCTGATGTTAAAATGGCCCCCATGTTTTGTCACCATGTTGCAAAAGGAGTCAGAAATTGTCCGAGGAATTTAGATGTTATAACTGCTTGCAAACCATTGCTTCTCACCAAGTGCAAGGGCTCTTGATAGAGCTCAGTATGTGTACTTCTGTATTACTTACGCAGCGTCACACAAGCTGTATTCCAGCTTAAATGAAGAACCCACCTTCCCCCTGAGAAAACACAGAGGCGGTGAAAGATGTATAAAGCCAGGCTGACATTCATAGCCACACGTGGACCCATGGTTGCAGAGGCACAACACTAGCTGGAACGTATGGCGACGATTCTGTGAGTCTTGGACATTTTTGGATGCTGGTCACCTTCCACGGGTAAATGTCCAAGCAGCTCCAAAGCTCAAGAAGTGTGATGTGATATGACATAAGACTGAAGTAGGGACAGGTCTTTGCAGGGATGCACTTTGACAAGGAACTTTTCAGGATGTTTTCTCATGGAGTCTTGGAATGTCTGAGTAAAGGGTATAGAAGGTGCAGGATGTCCAGAATTTATAAACAAGCCACCCCCTCTTGCTAAAATCTAAAATTAATGAGCAGTAGGTCAGAGAAAAGAAATATGAAGTCACTGTAACAACAGGACAGCACAAATAACACATAATGCTAAGTGCATAGTGTATGCCTGGTGTTGATACAGGCTGGAGGTTCATATCAGTTTGGGAAAATATTCTAAAGGGAAGAACACACAATAAAAATAAATCAGTACATTATTTTGTATAATAGGAGATGATAGGTGCCCTGTGAAGCATAAAGGAAAGAGGATAAAGAGTGCAGAGTGAGGGTGGCTATTGTTTTTTCAAGGAGGGAGTTATGGAGGGTTTCAATGAGTAAATAACACTTGGGCAAGACATGCCCTTGGATCCCGAGAAGAGCATTCCATGAAGAGGGAGCCCCAAAGTGCCTGGGCACTGAGACATGAGCATGCCTGTCACATTCAAATAAGGGCAAAAAGTCCACTGTAGCTGTAATGAAGCAAAGTTCAGGCAAGAACAGGGTCATGGGAAATGGAGTCAGAGAGCCAAGGTTGAAATTTCCTGGGACAACCAAGTTGATGTTCATCCCACTGAAGGACTTACTGTCATTGTCATTCTTCTTATTTTCATGACTCTCTTCCTTGCTCTGACATTTTGCTACTTGGACAAGCACATTAACTGTACGATCTTCTCAATCTTTGTAACAACCCTTTGAGGCAGATTGTACATTGTTCTATTGCAGGCGCAAGAAACCAAGGCTCAAGGAGGTTAAGTAACTTTGTAAGTCCACACAGCTCAGTGGCAGAGGCTTAGTGCCTTTTCGTGCCATCCTCTGTCCATTTTCAAGGCAGTGCTTGAAATGTGTCCACCCTTCCAGCTTTTGCTCATAGCTTTTCAAATAAAAGCATTCAGGGCATTCTTGTGGATTGTCATCACCTGTTTTCGATGCCTCATCTTCCATCTCTTTGGGAATGGTAAAAAAGGAACAGGCAGATGCAACTTCTCTGGGCCTTCCTGTTTTGGATTGCATGTTTGTATCTCCCCCAGATCATATTTTGTAGCCCCAACCTGCAGTGGGATGGCTCTAGGAGGTGGGGCCTTTGGGAGGTGATGAGGTTTAGATGGGGTCATGAGGGTGGACCTTCCATAATGGGATTAATGTCCTTATAAGAAGAGAAAGAGGCCTGAGTGTCCCCTCTCCCTGAAAACCCGTCTGTAAACCAGGAAGAGAGTTTTCACCAGAACCTGACCACGGGGACACCCATGACCATGGACTTCCGGCCTCAGAACCATCAGAAGTAAATTCCTGGTGTTCAGGCCCGGGCAGTTTTGGTAGAGTGTGGCTTAAACTGAACGAAGACACTCCCGTCCATTTTGCACAATGTTTCCTTCTTGAGTTGTGGCCAGGGGGCCTCGCTGGTAGCTCCAGACTTCCTCACGTGGCTGGTGATTCTTGGTTGTGAATCTACACCAGATTCTCTCGTCAAGAGTGTCCCCTTTCTCTTTACTTGAGCTTCGCCATACAGTTGCTCATTTTTGTTTTCGTGTTTCCTCCTTGGCGGTTTGCCGAGGCAGGACTTGTCAAGTGTTCGTTGCCACACAGAAGCTGCTGTGGCAGGGACTTGAGGTGTACAACTGTTTGTGGCTCTTTCTCCTGGGCAGAGAATTGCATGTCTCTGCCCCTCGCATGAGGTTGATCATGTGCAGGAAGTGATGTGTGCTGCTTCTGGGCGGAGGCATCTCTTTACTCCGGGGAGATCCTCCAGGGCTCCTCCCCCTGACCCAGGCAAACCTTGAAGCATCTGCTGAGATGGAGGTTCCATGAGTTCCACACACAGGACAGTGGCCGCCTGTCCTGCTCAGAGAAATGACTGTTACCGTGATCGTGGGGTGTGCTTGTTGTCTCTGTTGTGTCCCCTGGTGCCTATGGAAGGGTTCCTTCTTTTTCTTCAGATCTGGGTTGTCAGGTCAGGCAATGCCCTCCCACCTGCAACACGGAGTGAGGTCAGAATTTGGGTCTTGCTGACAGACAGACTTGCCAGGCTGACCCTGGGCAAGTGATTTTACCTTTCTGCATTTTCTGCTCTTTTGCAAATCGAAGAGACGTGTACTCACCTTCTGAGGTGTTTGTAAGAATTCACTGCAGTAACACATGTGCATTGTGTGGCATACAGCAGGTGTTTCATGAACGCTCGTTTTCTTTCTTCCTTTCCTGCACCGTCATTAACTCTACGATTCTGTGCCCGTTTATTTTCTCCCAAGGATCGTACCCCTTTCTCATCAACCCGTGTTTCCTTGTTGCCAGGATCTAGTGCCAAGTAACTGTTTCCCCTGCCGCATCCTCTGACTTGCGAAAGATGAAATCGTCAGCAAGGCAAGGCGGGGATTGATCAAATGAGACGCCCAGCAGATGTCCAGAGAGCGTGCGTCCCCACTGCTGCTCCGTCTTGCCTCTGTGCCAGTTTCGTAGTCTCTATTAGGAAAACACGGTCTGGTTGATTGCCCTGTAATAGACGTTCATCGCATTAGCACTTGTTTCCCTTCCTCCTAGTTCTCCGCGATATTTGTTTTCATTTTCAATTTCCTTTCAATTCAGTTAGATGCTTGTTTTGATTCAGGCGCTGAGCTGGGCACGGGGGACACAGAGGTAGATTAAGGCATAACTCCCTCCTGCAGGAAAGTCATTTTGGTGAGGGGAACATATTTGTTAGTCAAACCCACCAGCCAACCACGAGAACAAAACCCTGAACACTGGGATAATCACAAAGATGTAAGCAGGTGCATGATAGAGGGAATGGATGAGGAAGAACTCCTGAATTCCACCGGGCAGGAGTGAGAGAGTGATGAGGAAGACTTTTTCCAAAAGGCTATGTGTTAGCGGGGTTTTCATGGGGGGACAGGAATTCATTCACCAAGTAGAGCGCTTGGAAAAAAAGGAACAGCATTTGCAAAGGCGCAGTGACATGAGACATGAATAGCTCTGGGCAGTACGTGAGATCTGGTGTTGAGCAGAGCATAAAGGGCCAAGTGGGAAGTGGTAGGAGATGAGGAAGAAGGTTATGCCAGGCAGGCCCAGGGAAGAGGACATATTCATGAGTTTATAGGTATTTAGTAGAACTGCTTCTCTTTGAGATTTACCATTTATTTATTTTTACTAGCCATGAACTCCAGTTATTAAGATTTTATTTGTTGCCTTGCCTGATAATGTTGGATGTTTAGCCCTCATAGGTCTGGATAGAGTAGCGGGCTCTGGAGGCATGCTGGGAAATATGCTGGGAAGAGCGTCGAATCGGGATAAGGATGGACTTGTGCTTAATCCTGGCATGCTTTATCTGCCCACGTTCTTGAGTTATTATCCGAGGTTCCCATTACCTCCAAAATCATGCCTCTGCCTCACTGAGCACCTTTGAGGATTAAAATGAAATAAATATTTAAAATACCCAGCCTAGGGGCTCCTGGGTGGCTCAGTCAGTTAAGCATCTGACTCTTGGTTTTGGCTCAGGTCATGATCTCACCGTTTGTGAGTTCGAGCCCCACATCAGCACAGGGCCCACTTGGGATTCTCTCTCTCTCCCTGTCTCTCTGTCTCCCCCCTGCTCACTCTCTTTCTCAAAATAAATACATAAACTTAAAATTAAAAAAAAAATTGAAATGCCCAGCCCAGGACTTGGCATCCCTTGGGTACTCAGCACATCTTCCATTTGGAGAAATCATTTACACTAGGAGCCCCCACCCCCGTCCACAGTTGCGCTTTTTGTGATTTTAGTGCCCCATGGGCGACTGTGGTTCAGAAGTGGAGGGTTCTCCTACTGGTGTGTGGTAACAAGTCAGTAGTAGCCTAACACTGTGTCACAGCACCTACATCACTCACGTCACTTCCTGTCATCACACAGGCATTTTATCATCTCGCATCATCACAAGAAGACAGGGGAGTGCAGGACAATCAGATAGTTTGAGAGAGAGAGAGAGAGAGAGAGAGAGAGAGGGACCACATTCACCTAAGTTTTATTACACCATACTGTTATAGTTGTTCTATTTTGTTATTAGTTATTATCGTTAATCTCTTACTGTGCCTTACTTATGACTTAAACTCTATCATAGATGTATGTATAGGAAAGACATAGTACGTACAGGGTTTGCTCCTATCCACGGTCTAGGCATTCACCTGGGGTCTTGGAACGTAATACCCGTAGATAAGGTGGGGGACTGCTGTATTTGTATTTGGGAATTGTGTTCAGCTCATTAAAAAAAAAAAACAGCCGACAATTATTACGATAGATCTAAAAAAATACAATTATGCTTACTTTCTTTTTGAGAAAATTTTTTGATTCTTTTTCATGACAAACCTTTTACCCCCTCAAAGGAGGAAAACAAACTTCACACAAAAAAACAAAGAAAGTTGAAACAATATGACATTTCTGTGGTATCAAACCTCAAAGGTTGCACCTTGAGGTTATTTTGGTAAATCCATTTACATTTTTTACTCTCTCCTCCCCCCACAAATGTCATGTGTTAGAGCACACTGCTATTTTGACATCTCCATTGTGATATTTATTTTAAGACATCAGTAGGGTTTTAAATATCTCAGCAGTGAACTCTGGCCTTTGTAGAAGGCAAACTAATGATTTGCCAAACCGTTCTGTAAAACAAGCCCCTGGTATTTGTTTCCTGGCAGCTTAGGAAGGAAATGAGAAGCCAGTGGCTTTTAAAAAAAGTAGACATGTAGTTGGACAAGGGCTCCGGAATTTGGGGTCCAAAGTCATCTGTTCCACCACATTCCAGAGGAAGCCCTGATGTTCCCGGCAAACAGCTGGGACCAGAGTTTCACGTAAATGGTTTTGCAGAGGACTCAGGCTAAGCAAACGGTTAGGTGATCATGGGGGAGATCAGGGTTTGCCGTGGCGGCTGTCAAGGTCTGACTCAGGTCTTCTATAGTCGTCTGATGGTTCTGACAACTCTGAAGTAGAGAGTTTTAGTCCCCTTTCATAATTGTGGAGATGGAGTCTTAGACAAGGTAAGTCTCTTGGTCAAGGTCATGGGGCCAGGAAATCGAGAGCTGCTTTTGTGTCTGACACCAGACTGTGTGATCTTAACCACTTGGCTCTGTTGCCTGAGGGTGTCCATGCTGTGTGACCTTGGGCAGCTCACCTCATCTCTCCCGAGTGTCCGATTTCTTCTTCCATCAGATGAGGAGGACGGTGTATCCTGCCTGCTGCATAGTTGTGATGATATGATATGATACGATGATATGATAGGATTCCTGGAGTGGAAGTACCTAGAGACAAGTGAAAGTAAGACCTCAGGATTGATTGGGTTTGGAATATACTGATTATTTCCGTGTCTTCCATTGTTCCCAGTTCCCTCCTGTCCCTTACATGGCCATGGGTTTCCTGTCATAGGTGGGCCCCCCTTGGACCACAGTACATGTATCCTGAATACCCTTTATCTCTTCCCACCTCCCCATATCAGGTGTTTGTTTCCTCCCCACTTCTTATTGATGCTCTCTTTGTTAGAGATATTCCTTGTTTCCTGGTGGAGGTGAGCACTAGGGGTTTCTTGGTACACATAAGAGAGGTACCTGACCAGCTCGAGGGAGTGGGGTGGTTAGTGGAGCTTCCTAGAGGAGCTGACTCATGGAGGATGGAGAGGATTTGGGTAGGGGGAGAGAGGAGAGGGCACAGGACATTGCAGGCTTGTGCAAATGCACAGCACGTTCTGGGACCCACAGGTATTTGCACAAGACAAGGTGGGTGTGGTGGAATGTCAGTATTATTTGTTAAATAGATAAGCACTTGTTCCCCTTGTCTCCCCTTGTCTCTTCAACTAGACTGTTAGTTCCAGGAGAGCAAAGACTGCACCTTAATTCATGACCCCACAGTGCCCTACCTGGGGATAGATGCAGAGTTGAAGACTCAGGTTATTGAAATGGGCATCATAGCAATGCAGAAAGGACATAGACTCTGGAGTAAGGCAGACCTTAAGCAAGTCACTTATTGTCTCCGAGCCTCGGTATCTTCATCTATGAGATGGGGGCGTGCATACATACCTCATAGAGGGATGGATAGAGTAGATTCACCATGGGGTAGTAATTATTATAGCCTGGCTGCCTTTCCTATGAGTTGATCCTAACTGCTTCATGGGGGCTCCAACTTCACTGATGGCAACTAGGGATGGGTGAGTTATCTCAGCAGAGAATTGTCACAATTGGCCACAGCTCAGGCTCACCACTGCTGCCACACCAGGAGAAGCTACTTTTCCATCTTCTTGTCCTGGAGATGGGACTTTGCTTCCATGGGAGGTAAGGTGTAGGAGAACGCATGGATGCAGGAAACATTTTGTTTATTTACACTCACCTCTGCCGAAGTCTGTGGGAGCTATTACAGGCTTAGGGGACCTAGGAAGTGTTCAGGCTTAATATGGTCCCTTTGAACCACAGCCCTTGACCATCCCTGGAGATTTCACCCTTTGCCTGCTGCTAGAAAGTACACCCCATGAGTGCAGGGATCTTTGGTTTCTATCCCAAGAGCCTAGGACGATGCTGGGGCTTGGAGCAGGAGCTCAGTCATTTTGTTGAAACCACAAATGCACAAATCCCTCGCCAACGTCTATCCATATTCGCCCTCAAAATGGAATTCGCTAGATCACGTCTCATCCTGTTACTTCTTTCTTCATTTGCACGTGCCTGTTTTTGCTGTAGTATCGTTAGCATGAATGGTGGTACCTAGGGGTGGGGGACAACCAGGAGTGGTGTTCTGTGACATCCAGACATCCAGACAGGTCTCCTTTACTGCCTGCTTCCTTTGGCCAAACTTGACATGAGTGCTGGGCCCGTGTTGGTCTTGTGGCTGCAAGAATGTAAACCCTGTGTGGTGTTTGGCCAGCATGCTCCCAGTGTCCTGCTGATCTGTGCACGTGCCTTTATTTAAGGACTCAACGTACTCTCAAGTAACTATGCCAAATGGATGGATCTCTCCCCACCCGCACTACTTTTTTTAAAGTTTATTTATTTATTTTGAGAGAGTGAGGGCAGGGGAGGGGCAGAGAGAGAGGGAGAGAAAGAATCTCAAGCAGGCTCTGCACTGATAGCACGGAGCCTGATGAACCGCAAGACCTGAGCTGAAATTAGGAGTCAGAGGCTTAACTCGCTGAGCCACCCAGGCGCCCCAGATTTCCCTCCCTTTAATAAAGGATCAGTATAACCTTACAATTAACATTATTGATGGTCTCAGCAGCAGAACCCCTCCCCCGCCCCCACCCTGAGAAACGGGGTCAGGTCACCAGGGACCAAGAACCTACTATGTGCCCTTGGTCAGTTGCACCCACTGTCCATTTTCTTTCCCTTCTTCCTGGGTATCTTACTTGTCTTCAGATGCACAAGTACACCTATGAAATGGATCCACATGCCCAACTCTATGCCTATGTCTTAAAAGCTCTCCTGGCTGGTATTTTAAAAGACATTTAAAACGGCGGTAGCTGCCGTCCTCTCGAAAATTCATTTTCATTTTGATTTTATTACTCAGCACAATGTGACATTTCCTTGCAAGGGATATTCCATTTTAGGAGCCAGAAGGTGGGTTAACACCATCATGATAAGAGTAATAACTTGCAAGAAAATAATTTCTGAAAGAATTAGTGGGTGCAGCCCGTTTGCCTGAGCTTTGCTGTTGGTCACCACCCTGCCCTCCCTCATTCTGAAGGACTGACTCATTTCCAGCTGAGTTACAGTTTACAGTGTGAGGCTGATGATCAGACACCAGCCTCACACAAAGTAAGGACATCAGGAGAAAGGGTTCCACTGGATGAAGCTGGCCTTGGTGGCACATAATGAAGTGGGAGTTTCAAGAATGCTGTGTGGAATCTCCAGTGGCTTTCTGTTTTTGTTTCACAATCAATAAAGCCATGAATGAGAGAGAAATATATGTTGGTTACGTTACTTTAAAATAGCCTGGCAAAGATATAATTTCTTATTGATTAGTGTCCCGTCGAAGGCAAGGTCTGCAGAGAAAAGAAAATGGACTGTTGAAAATTCTGAAATAAAGAAAGTAAATGAGAGAAGGTGTTTAAATTTGTAAAGGGGAGTAAAGGGTGTCATCAAAGTCCTCGGATCTGCCACTTACAAAAACAGTACCGCTGGAACTGAGATGGAAGTTGTTGTTGATCTGATTGACTTACTTTCATTTACTCCAGTATTCAAAAATGTGGAGTCGACTGACTGGCTTCAGAGAGCAAAGGCCACAGGAAGATGTTTTCAGGTACCCTGGAAAGTAAAGACGTTTAGGAGTGAAAGCTATTCCTGGAAATTAGGTAGGGAATTTGATGGGTCGGTTTGTGGTGTTGACTCTTTTTGGTTACTGACTCAAGCTGGTTTAAACCAATAGTGCTCAGTTGGAAGAGATTTTACCCTTACCCACCTGGGGATATTTGGCAATGACTGGAGACATTTTTGGTTGTCACAGCTGCGTGTGAGGATGGCTGTTGATTGACATCTAGTGGGTAGCAGCCAGGGATGCTCTCCTAAACATCCTGCAATGTACAGGGCAGCCCCCATCCAGGCAAAAACAAAACAAACAAACAAACAAAAAAGTCAGTAGTGTTGAGGTTGAGAAATTCTGGTTTTGGAAAAAAAGTAGAATTTATTGACCCATAGCTTAAAACTCCTGGATAGATCTAGTTGGACTCAGGTATTCAAACAGTGTCATCAGAAACATCTTTTTGTCTCCAGCCTGCTCCTTTCCCTGTAAGCTTTATTCTTGGGGAGGTTTCCCCTTTTCATGCCAAGATAGGATTCGGCAGCTTAAGGCTGCTACCAGCTCAGGGATTCTAGTGAAAAAAGAGCTAATCTCTTTCATTGGTTTCTGCCCCCACCACCCCCAAGAATCCTCTGACTCTGGGGAAGGGGTGTTAGACTGATCCCATCTTAACCACTTGGGCTAAGAGGGTGGCAGGTGTTTCTACAAAAGAGAAAGTGGGGTGCTGTTTCTGGAAAAGGGGAGAACAGATGCCAAAGGGGAGAACAGATGCCGAGTAGCCAAATAATGGATATCTACTATGTTTATATTCTGAGGAAATTCAGAGGAGCAGTGCCATGGGGGGCATTCACACCCCTCTCCTCTGTCTCTTTCCTCCTCCGTCATCCATTACTCCTAGGATCCTCTTTCTAGCTCCTTTAGTACTAATGTTACATTATAATAAACTTTCCTGTGTATATATCCATCTGTTCCCCTAGACTGTGAAGTCCTAAACACAGGGATCCTGTTTAATTCATGTCTGTGTCTCTAACACCTTGTACAGGGTAGAGCACCCAGTAGGATAAAATAAAACTTTTTTTTTTCCCCATAAAGGAAAGAGTACTAGAGAGCTAAAAAGTCAATTTGGTCCTTTCATACTATTGGTCACCCATTAACCAAATGTTTATTTAGCAGGTACTATGTGCCCAACACTATGTCAAGCCCTGGAGACAGCAGGAAACAGGGCAGGTACATGTGGGGAGGACCATCTCTGGGGTGGCAGCCATCGGACCTGTGACCAACAATGAGTTGTATGCTGCCAAGTGGAGGTTCCAAGAGCTGTGGAAATTGCAACAGGGTCCACCTTAGAGTTGGCATCTGTGGAAGTGATGCTCAAAGAGGGTAGTCTAGGAGGTGAACGAGAGCTAGTTTCGTTAGATGTAGGTGGAAGAGCTTTCTGTGCAGTGAGAACAGCCTGTGAAATGCCTTGAGATGGTGGTAGGGCCCATGGTTGTGGTTACTGCGACCCGTTTGCATGGTGGGGTTGCACTTGAGGTCTGATTTTAGGAAGGGTGGCCTCAGCTCTCCACCTCCGTGAGTCTCTCAGGCGGCGATTGTTTAATTTCAAGGAACAGACACTCATTCAAAGACATTAAAGTGAATAGAAAGTTTTATTGTCAAGATACAGAAGGTTCTCAGGGAATCCAGCATAACGGCTGGACCTCATGGGACCTGGAGATGGTGTTAACCAACCGTCATCTCCATCTTGCTCTCCGGGGCTTATCTCCGCATGTCTGCCCCGCCCTCCTCTCTGCAGAGTGGAGTGTGCCATCAAGATCTCAGGTTTTGCTGTTGATCACCTTCCGCTTGCCAGTGGTGCTGGCTCTTCCTCTTCATGACCTTACTGCTCCAGCTTCCAGCATCCTCTGACCAGTTCAGCCTCGGGCTCCATTTCACATTTCTGGACGTGAGAATTGGTGGGTCCGGGTGGTGGTTGGCGCCTGCTCTGGTCGATTCAGCCAAGGCCAGGTGAGGGGTGTCACATGGGGGCCTCTGCTCTGTATCTGGGTAGGGGAGGGGGTACAACGGGGAGAGGGTGTGAATGGGGCAGAACCGATGGACCTTTCTGGAATTGTGTGGCTAGACATTGAGGGTGATGGTGACGATGCTGCTGTGGGTACTCAACACATGCCCAGCCCTCTCTAGCTCTGTACTTGTTAGCCTGTTTAACAGAACCACGCGGTGAAAGACTCATAGTTTTCTCTTTTACCAAAGTGACAACTAAGGCGCAGTAAGGTAGACAAATACCGTTTCCACAGTTACGTGGGTGAAGTGTTAATGGGCTCACATGTCTGGATTCTGGCCTGAGGGGAAATGTCACCCCCAGACAACAGTCTGGGGTTCTCAGCCTCAGTATTCTCACCACATTCTCCTCTTACTACTCGAGTCACGTCGGTATTCTTCTGGTTTCTCGAACACACAGCTTTTGCACCTGCTGTTTGCTCTGCCAGAAATGCTCTTCTGTCCCACTCTTGACTTGGTGACCCTTTATCATCCTTCAGGTAAGCTTTGATGTGATTCTCTGGGTGAGGTCTCTCTTGACTCCTTGAACAGTATTGGTTTCACCCTGTTTGTTCTGGCACATGGCACCCTGTTCTTTTCTCTGAGCTTTTATCAGAATTTGAAATTTTATATGTTTTGTATAATTATTCAGTCTAGACTGTTAACTCTTTGAAAGGGAGAAATCATATCTGCGTGGCCTCCAGTGGGTGCCCAATATTGGTAACATTGATAAGGTAAATGTCATTCTCCAGAGAGAAATGTTGCTTGACCACGTTGTTTGCAAAGTATAAAATTTTAAGTTATTGCTTAAAATGATTCCATCTTTCTGTGGAGGTAGGAGAATGCCTTCAATAGGGACAACTGTGATGTTTGATAAGGTTGCTAAATTGAAGATGCCCAAATAACTCATATGTGAATTAGGAAGATCCATACTCTACTCTGTGGTTTTTTTCCTCTGTTATTTTGGGAAGATTCACAGAGTCAACCTGTAGCAAAATTCTGGGAAAGTAAAGGGAAACTGATGTTCATTGAGGACCTACTAATGGCCAGGCATTGTGTGAAGCACTTTAGAAATACCATCTCATTAACTTCTCTTGACAGCCCTGTAGATGGCCTCCTCCAGCTTCCCTTCCAGCCTCTGTCAGTTGTGCCGTCTGTCCTGCAGAGGCTGGGAAGCTATAAAGTACCTTTCCTGGACTCTTGTATCGAGGTTCCTGGCCATGATGTAGGTTCGCAAATCAGATGCCCTGCCATGGGTCTTACATGCAGAGCTGCTGGAGGGAGAAAGGTATAATGTAATCCACCTTGCAGGTGTGTGCATCACTGTGCAGTCAGGGCGGTTCTGCAGCCATTCGCTTCCAGACTTGGCGATCATGAGTAGCAGCAGTGGCAGTTTTCCCGATCATCGTAAGGGAGGGTGATTTGGGGGCGGGGGTTTGTTCTTAGAAGCCCAACTCTTCAAGTGCTTCCATTGGTTTTCTAAGTCACCCAAGTAATAAATTTACCTTAGTAAATTGCCTCTAGTCATAAATCTCTGCTTTCTGCTTAAAGTGGCTGGAGGAGTTTGTTTTTTCTGCAGTTGATCACTACCTAAAACACTGGGTTTCCCATACCCTGCTCCCTACCTCAGTTTTACAGATGAGAACATGAGGTGTGAGATCAGGGTTCATGTGACCTGACGCAGCTTTCACAGCAGGTGAGTGGTGGAGAGCTTGAAACCAGACCAACCGTTTCCTTTAGTCCATCTTTCATGCTGCCCCCCGCTTCTCTCCTCTGGGCCCCTTTTCTCTCTTTCTTTCCTCCCATATCCTTCCCCCCCACCACATTTTGTTCCAAACTGATGGGATCTAACAGGCAAATTCATTCCAAGGCCTTAGGGCCAGGCTGTAACTCTTCCCAGGCATTGCTATATCTTTCAGTGGGCAGAGGGGAGAGAATGATGTCCAACCCTAAGGTAGGACTCATAAATGGAATGCAGACACTATAGTAATCACCTGAGGAGGAGGTGAAGGGGGCAGGGGAGAAGCAGAACCAGAGAGGCTGGAAGGATGGTCAGGAAGTAACTTGGTTTCTCATCTCTTAATTGTCCGGGCCTGATTTCCTTGCGGCATGTGTTAATCTCCCCAATTTGCTGACAGGGGCTTGCCCCAGGGGTTAAGCTTCCTAAAGCTTTGGATTTAGGTTTATAAGCCTGTTGCAGCACACCCCCCCCCCCATTTCTAACTCACCCCCAAGAGCTCTCCCATCAGATCCCAGACATGCCAGCTAATTCCTTTCTATAGATTCGCCCAGCTTTATTAGGAGTAATGGTATCGAGGGTATTTTTCTTTATAGACATTATAATTAGTAATTGTTTTGAAGGGCAATCGCTGTTAAACTACTTATTTTTTTCTTTTCCTAGAGGACAGGACAATTTCCAAGACTGATTATTTCACAATTGAAATTCCATGTCTCCCAGAGGTAGATTTTTATAGCGGTTGGTGGAAGCAAAATCCTCTTTTTTTAATTTTTTCTATTACAGATCCAGACACAGACACACACACACACACACACACACACAAACATTCCTGGGAAGGGAAGTGGAAAGACAAAGCCTCCTCTGAGCGTTCAATGGCTTTTATAGATAGTCGCCTGGCTCTCTGGCTAATGGGATAGATGATGGATGCTCCCAAGATACCATTTCAGTCAATTAATTAGTTAATGCTTAAAGATGGAAAGTGTCATGTAGATAGAGAACATTATGATTCTCTTAATAAAAAAGACTTAAAGTAAGAAAAAAAGTGGGAATTGGGAGATAGTGCAAGTTCTGCCTTTGAACTATAATTTCTCGCTTTGGTTCCATAGCTGTAAGCAGCTTCACACTGTTAAGCCACCAAGATAAAGTTCCTTACTCAGGTCAGGAAGTTTCAGTAGTTGGTATGGTGAGCTAACTGATTATTGTCTTGTAAGTGGCACTTGGGTAGGGATATCCAGAACTGGGTGTGTTGTTTGGGCCTCCACAGCTGAGTTGGAGCAGTTCCCTAAATCAGTCCTGCTCAGAAACGGCTGGAAGTTGGGGGCACGACACACCGGAAGCTTCTTTAGGAAGCCCCAAGTTTTAAGGTCCAGAAAGTAAAATCGTCTTTTCTTGTGAGGCTTTTGAGCTTTGAGCTGGAGATGAGAAGTAGGGCAAAGAGTGGGACCCTTGGGTGACTGTTATCCCGAATGGTGATAATAAAAGGAGAGGGTTCCAGAAAAATAACTGTCAGTGGGACTGCAGGGTCCAGTTCCCATGATTTTGCACCACCCTCTTCCATGCTGGGTGGGGGTGGTGAGTTTGGGGAGAAGGTTTGGAGTGAGCCCGGCAGGTCTCGCCAGGTCTGTCCACTGCAACCATCCCAGACACAGGCCTGTACCACCTATTCCACTCGGACCTCATTTTCCCTTTGAGGGGATCCCAGAGAAAATGCGTGCGTAGGGAAGCACAGGCACAACGCTTTCTTGCAGTATCCATTCTATCCAGTTATTTGACAAACTAGCAATGTTTGATTTGGAAGACACATCCCTGGTATGACATACTCATGATTGTGGGTTGATAAAAGACTTTTTCTTTCCTTGTCACAGCTGCTCAGACATTTTTCATTAACAGAAGTTGGAAAACAATTGATTAAAGCATAATCTCCTGTCTTCCCACACAGTACCCCGTGATGATGGAGAGTTCAGGCTCTTGGAGTTAGATAGCTCTGTGGTCGAAAGTGTAGCTATTTCCTCCTGGCTGTGTAAATGTGTGGTTTACTTACTTGCTCAGAACCTCAGCTTCCTCATCTCTAAGTGGGGATAATAAAAATACTTACCTTGGGGGATGATTCAAGAGAAAGTTATTGATTCATTCATTCCACAAATACTTACTGAGCTTCTGTGACATGGCAGGTATGAATTGGCATGTTGATCAGACAGGAAAATTCCTTGCTTTCATGAAGCTTGTATTCTCAGGGGGAGGCAGGCAAGAATTGAGTAAGTTAATTAAAGGTGGCAGTGGGCTATGAAGAAAATACGTGAAATACATGCGAAAAAAAAAAAAAAGGAACATGGTGGATAATGGCTGGGCATGGAAGATGGGCAACTTAACTAGGGAGGACCTCTCTGAGGACACTGGGTTGAACTGTGAAGAATGACCAGGAGTGAGCCATGGAAATTTCTGGAGAAGATGGAGAATATTGCTGGAGAGGGAACAGCCAACACAAATATCCTGAGGCAAAAAAGAACTTGGCATGCTCTAGAATATGGAGAGGGCCATCATGGCTGCAGCATAGTAAATGATGTGGGGACATGGGCAGAGAAGTTCTCAAGGACCAGACCAAGTAAGACTTTACACGCTATAATGAGGAGTAGAACCTGAATTCTCCACCCTGGCACTTGGTCCAGAATCAGTGTTCAGTAATCTGTCTCCTCTCTTGACAACACCTTTCCCTTAAAATAGGTGGAATTTTGGGCAGGGTATCACATTGCCATTCTGGCTTCTTCCTGCCCTAGAGCTAAGAGGATCTATTAGTTTAGTAACAAGGAAGGTTCCTTTTCTCACCATGCCCTAGACCATGGTAAGAAATGGAGAAGGAATTTCATGTGTCTCCAAGGGAGGATCCAGGATGCTTAGGAGACTGAGTCCCCACTGAGTAGGCAGAGTATGAGACATTAATCAGCTTGGATTTAGAGATCTGTAAACGAGTCTCTACCATATTAACTAAAATACAACTTCTATGAGTTGGACTTCAAGAATCTGGAACCCGCAGATAACCAGGACACATCCTCTATCCTTTGCTTCTAGGAGAAGGGGCAAAGACATGGAATATGAGTGTTAGCAAATAATTTTTTTAAATACAAACCTGCCCACTCCAAAGATCTCTGCTGATTCAACCTAATTTCTAACAGCATTCCTCTGGCCTGCAAGATGCTCATCTCTCTCAGACTCAATTTCTTTGGGGGAATTTATTTACAGTGGGAAGCAATGTGGGCTAACCTATTGATTATTTTTCTAAGTAATAAGGGAAGAAATAAATGGCATTTTCAGTTTTATCCCTCAGCTATCCAGGAAAAAAAAGCCCCCAAACAACCACTGTGTGCTGAGTCCTGGTTAATCAAGTTTTTTTGTTGTGGTTGGCAGACAAAAGCTGAGCAGATTTCTTCCAAGTGTGGTGCAAAATAGGGCTGGATTTTTCTGCAATTTTGTCATTAGAACCAAAAGAAGAAATCACATCAATCAGAGATAATTTCCCTGGGCTTCCCAGAGGGGTATGAAAGGAAGAGTGAACTCCCTGTTGCTCTGAAGTGGCAGTGAGTGACCGTCCAACAGATGAATCGAACAGATGGGAGGAAGTGTCAATGTGAAATTGATATGCACCCTGGTGATGGAAAAGGAGAAGCTGCTGAGACCATAATGTGGGGGCTGCATAGAGGGGAGATCTTGCTGAATACTGACGGCCTGCTGTACCCTTCATTTGGCATCTGGACAATGACAGAGTATAGGGAGACATTTGGCCCGAACCTCATGGTGGAAACAATTAACAATGAAATTAATTACTTTAATAAGCATTCATTAAGCATCTACTATATACCAGATACTATGCTTAGGTGGTAAGACAAAGAAATACATCAGGCGTTTCCTCTCCCAAAGGTCTGCCTTCAAGATGATGAGTGGGGGAGACAAATGAGAAGAGGCAAGGGACATCGATGCTTAAATTCAGGGTGATAGGCCCATGACAGAGGGGACACAGGACTCTGGCCTGGAGGTTCAGAAATGGCTTTCTCGAGAAGATGACTGGGATAGAATATTTTCTAATTATAGAAGTTATTACATGCCCTCTGAAGTTGAGATCCTGTGTTAGTTACATATTGCTCTGTAACAAATCACCCCCAAAACACAGAGGCTTACAAGAAAAACACACATTTATTATCTCATAGTTTTGGGGGGTCAGGAGTCTGGTGGTGGGTTAGCTGGGTCCTTGGCTTCATACTTTTACAGAAGGCTGCAATCCAGTGTTGGTCCACCGTCTGTCTCTGGTCTCATCTGAAGACTCAACTGTAGAAGTATCCATTTCCAGGCTCAGTGGTTGTTGGCAGCATTGAGTTCTTTGCTGGGTATTGGCTGGAGGTCACCTTCAGTTCCTTGTCACATGGGTTTCTCCCACACGGCAGCTTGCATTATGAAAGCATGCAAGGTGGGAAGACGATAGAGGGTGCTAGCAAGAAAGAAGTCATAATCGTTTGTAACCTAATCACACAAGCCATACTTTTCACCTTTAGACTTCGAAGTAAGTTATAGTCCAGAGAGGAGATTGCACAAGGTCATGAACACAGGGAGGTAGAGACCATAGGAGGCATGTCAGAAGCTGTTTACTGCAGGTCCCAGAAGTGGATCCTGGAATGAAGATTCATTTTAAACTGATCTGTTAAGAGGTGCTTCCAGGAAAAACAGAAGCAAGTGTGTGATAACAAGCAAAATCCTGCAGAGGAGAACTTGGGCTCAATCTACAGAGGAGATCTGCAGATAGTATGTTTTGGATTTATCTTCATCGGGTCAAGGGAGCTGGAGTATTTATACTCCTGCAGTTGCCGTTCACTGGCTAAGGGCTACTTTTGCGGGACATACATTCCCAGGAGCTTATGTTTCTCCGAGCACACAAGGAAAGTGGGTTTCAGTAGCCCTAGGCTGTTAAGAGTGATAGCACATGAGGACTAGGGCACATGACAATGTCAGTGGGATCCTAAGATTGGGAGAGCAGTGACAGCATCTGCTACTCATGTGCATTGTAAAAAATTGTGAAAATATAGACAAATGTAAAGAAATGGATAATTCTGCAGGAGTAACTGCTGCTAGAAGTGAAGGGAGGGGGTCATGGAGGTGAGCAAGCACGGTACTGTACAGGAACACTGACTTGATTACAAAAATAGATTCTAAGTAAAACAGCGGGGAGAGATCCATGGAGCACAGCAAGGGTTTGTCTGTCCTGCATAGTGTTTAAAAATCTTTAAGCCAGTAATGGGGCACCTGCGTGGCTCAGTCGGTTGAGCGTCTGACTGGCTCAGGCCATGATCTCAGTTTGTAGGTTCAAGCCCCTTAGAGCTCTATGCTGTCAGCACAGACCCTTCTTTGGATTCTGTGTCTCCCTCTCTCTCTTTGCCCCTCCCCTGCTTGCACTCTGTCTCTGTCTCTCTCAAAAGTAAATAAATGTTAAAAGATAAATAAAAAATTTTAAGCCAGTACTGAAAAATGGCAGACCCTACCAAAAAAAATCTGAATTTCCCGATTCATTTGAAAACTTGGAAGCACTAGCAATACTGAATCTGCATTCCCATTGTAAAAAGGGGCTAGGCCTGTGAAATTGAGCAATTTTTGAGTTGGGGCATATGGTTGTTGTTTTCTCTGGGCCCAGGATCCTCTGTTGTGTCCCTGTAGACCATTGAGATTGGGACCGCTGGTCTGTGTCAGGGGGAAGGTGGAAGGGGAGGCTGACAAGAGCTACATCATTTAGGGCCTCAAACATCATGCTGAGCATCAGGGAGCACGTTCCAGGACACTAGGGACCCCTAGAAGTTTTAAGTGGCAGATGACATTATGAGATTTGTGCTCTAGGAAGCCCTCACCACTTGACGCCATTGATCTGCCAAACAGATGTGGGGATCAACTATGATCTAGATCAAATACTTTAAATGGATCTCACATGTTCAGAATGAGGTTGGTTATAATCCTTGTTCTTGACACACCATCATAACTTCTCTAGGAATAAATCTCTCTCTAGCGAAAGCTCGAGTCGGGGAGAGGGGCAGAGGGAGAGAGAATCTTAACCAGGCTCTGTGCTGAGTCTGGAGCTTGATGTAGGGCTCAATCCCACGACCCCAGGATCATGGCCTGAGCTGAAATCAAGAGGCAGATGCTCAACCAACTAAGCCACCCAACCTTTAATTTTCTTTGATTAAATATTTAATGATCTCATAAATGCCCTTGCATTTATTATCCAGCCCAGGTGCTATAACATTGACAATAACTCACACCTATTCCTACCTCACCTGTTCTTGGGACTTACTTGTCTTTGTTCACCAGTCATTCTCCATCACAGTAACCTGGTAAAGGTCAGATAAGCTTGGAAGTCATCTGATCCAGCTATTTTTAAAGAATCTCTCTATCCAGTCATGGGAAATCCACTACTTCAGCAAGCAGCCAATTTTCATTGTTATAAAGTTGGCCTTCCCTGTAATGCCTGTCCACTGATTCTAGCTGTGCTGTTAACTTCCTCCCATTTACCTGGAATCTGGTAACCATAATCTTCATTCAACATGTATTGAGCACCTGCCTTGGATAAAGCACTGTGGGGAATACAAAGGTGGTTAAGACAAGGTTTTCTGCCCCAGTGGAGTTCATAGTTTAGTAGAGGAGAGAAGACAAATACACAAATAATTATAATACGATGTCAGGAGTGCTGAGTACTATAAGGAGAGGAACAAGCAAAATGTTATTGGAATTCAGGGAGAGAAGCAGAGATTAATTCCAGGCAGAGGAATTTGGAACAGCTTCACAGAGGAGGTAACATTTGAGCTGAGCCTTGATGGGAGGTAGAGATGATGGCTGTGCAGATTGGAGAAGGAAGATGGGCTCGTGCTATCCAGGCAGAGGGAACAGCATGGACAAAGGCATGGGGGTCCAAAAGCACGGGGTCAGTGACTCCCAGGGATATGATTATGGGCCTAGATTCTCATTGGTGAGGAGTCTCGATGTGGAAGTCAAAAGTTGAGGTGACTGCGGTAGCAGAGGAGGGCACAGCCTTTCATGGCGTAAGCTGCTTATCTGCCAATCTTTCTTCCCTTCCCCTGCAGCTTTATGAACTCTCCTACATCTGTTTCCCCACATACTCTCAAATCCCCCTGGGCTTACCTCTGTCCTAGGCCTTAGCTCCATCCTGCCTTGTCATGTCTGTGTTACGATTGTGCGTTTGTGTTTTGGTCTCCTCCAGAAGACCACGAGCAATTGAGGGCTGGAATCATGACCTGTATCCGGCCATTACCCTCAGTACTTTGTACAGTGCCTGGCATATGCTAGGTGGTCAATACATGGTTGTCAAGTGAGCGAATGCTTCCTAGTCTGGTCCCATTTCTATTTATCTCCCTCCATTATCTTGCCCACGAGACTTAGAATGTGTATTTACTTCTCTCTACTTTTCCCTCAGCTGTCACTCAAGGTCTTTACTTTGTCTTATTTAGAGTGTATTTTCATTTTCTGCATTACCTTTGGACTGAGATTCTAGCTCCCGTACCGGCCCATCTGCGAAGAGACGGTTTGGACAGATCTCATTTATTCTGCCAATGTGCTATATTCTGAATCCCAGTATACGATCGCTCGGGCATTTTCCAATTAAATAGTTATTTGTTGAGTGGCTACTATGTGCCACATGAGAGCAACTCAGTGATACCCCTGGATTGACCAAGCTTGGCTACATCCCTACATTTTACTTGAAGGACTAAGGGGCTGGAGTAAATAGCAAGTTCCTGTGGAAGAGAGGCCTTATGTGTCAACTGGATTAATTCATCCCTTGCCACAATTAGATGAGTGTTTGGGTCCCTCAAGCGAGTCCTGATGGCAGCTACCTCTTCCACTGATCATCGGGAATCTATCTGGACTCTTGGGTGGGGGGACAAGAGATTGTAATTCTGAAGTGGAACAGAAAGAAATGTAATTGGATCAATGGGCTGTTAATGATGCTATTGAACAGCTTTCTGCCAGAGCTGTGTTGTGGATGGGGCTGGCCACAGAGAACCCAGCCATGCCGTGTGAATGCTTGATTTTGACACAGAGCCTTCTGTAGACTGTAAAGTGTTTTTTGTACACTTTATAATATAATCATATAATTCCTCATCATCTTCCTTGGCCAGAGATGAGGTTTAGGGTGTCAAAGCAGGCTCACTAGACATTTGACTTTGTGTGTGGGGATGGGAAGAAGGATCCTTGTGGACATTTGTGCTTTACAGGATGGTTGCCTCATGGTTTGTGATGGGGGAGAAATGGGAAGCAAACTGAGTGCCTCTCACGGGGGAATGGCTGAGTAAATTATGGTGCATCTATTTGTGGACCAGTCTGTGCCCATGAAGGAGAATGAAGTGGGGCTGTATCAGGTGACTTGGGGGGCTTTCTGCAAGGAATTGGTATGTATGATACGTTCCCATTTCTACGAAGTGACCATCTGTGCTCATAGATGTCCGTATGTCTGGCTAGAATTAAATGAGGGTGGGGAATATATGGAAGATCACTGACTGGGCTGTTGATGTACGGTTTTCAGGCAAGACAGGTTTTGGGCTAGGGATGGAAATGAGAGGGGCAAGGCAGGCAAAAAATGAAAAGCAAATAAAAGTGCTCTCTCTCTCTCTCTCTTTCTCCTCTCTCAGCATGTAGTTGATCACACATGTGCATGGATATATGTGTAATGCAAAATAACTGGAAAAGATGATAAATGAATCAAGTGACATTATTTTTATTCCCATAAAATGTATCACGTGACTCACTCTGCCAGGCACTGTGGTTGGCAGGGGTGATTCAATGATAAGGCCCAGGGCCCATTCTTTAGAAGGTACTTCGTAATCTATAAAAGTGCAGTACAAACTAGAGTGGTTTGCAATTCTGGCTGCGCATTCCAGTAGCCATGGGAGAGTTTTAAAAATCCCAGTGCCTGGGCCTACAACCGAGACCAATGAAATCCAAATCCAGAGTCTGGGTGCCTGAATTCTCAATTTGCTCTAATACAAGGGTTCAGAACCACTGTCTGAGAACCTGAATTCTAATACCTAACATATTATTCTAGGCCAAAATATGTATTAATAACTTTAGACTAGGCTTTTTCAGAGCTTGCATTTATTTAACAAAATGCCAAAGCTAAAGCAAAATGGTAAATCAGGTGGCCCCTGAATGCCTGGCCAGTGCTGTCATTCCAAAGCTACTGAGCTACAGGGGTTGGCAAGGGGGTGGTAAAGTGTGGATGGAGATTAAGAAGGGGCTGGTCTGACCTCATGGCCCTTCCCCCTTCTCTGCGGACTCCAAGTCCCTACCATCTGCTGAAGGCCTCCCCCCAACCCCAACTTTGTGGCATTCAGATAAAAGCAGCCCCTCCTTGGTCTTCTCTTACCTGGCTGAAACCATGTGATTCTTGAATTAATTGGGGGCTGTCCCTCTTTTAAGATGTTGGCACTTATTAATGAATTGTTTTCCCACTTAAAATATCCGCTCATGTCGCTCAAGGAGACTCAACAGGTGAAGCCCAGTAATTAAGGATCTCGGCAGGAAGGGGACACGGAAGGCAGCAGCTGGCTCTCTTTAACAGTGCCATTAATCAGCCCCACCTGCACAGGAAAGGTGAGGCACTAATCATGACGCAAGCCCAGAGGACAGGGCCACCTCCTCCTCAGGACTATCACTGTCCCCCATTTCAGAGCTGTGGGAAGGGAAAGTGCAGGGCCTGGCATTGCGGAGGCAAGCGGGAGCCTAGGATGCAAAATGAAAGTTGCACTCACCCTGCAAGGGAGCCTTTCAAGAGGGAGAAGGCAGAAGCTGCAGGCCTGTTGAGGCTTAGTCAGGAACTCCTATGACATCAATTCTTGGAGATTTTATTGGTCAAAGCAGATCACATGGCCAGCTCAGGTGAAAGAGGGTGGAGAGATAGACTCCCCGCCTTCAAGGGAAGAGGAGCAAAGTGGGATATAAGGGGGTGTGCATATAGGGATTGTGGCCCACTGTAGTGATCACTGCAGTTCTCATGTGACTCATAAGCACCTTCAAGACTAACCACTGGCATTTCCTAGTCCAAAAAAGCAGCAGACCTGCAAAATCCCCAGGGATTCTCAAGTGCCTATAACTTGCATTTCCATATTTATATAGAAGTTCAACCTTCCTGTTGCTTTTGTTCCCTGTTTTGACGCACTGGTGTGTCCCTAGGGTGTCTATATCAACCCCAGTTGGTGCCACACTTCTACCCATTTCTATGCCCAAATCAGACATAGCCCTCCCCGCTCTTTTGTGTGACATTTTTAAAAGTTACTGAATCAACTTAAAAAATTCATTTTCATTTAACAGTTACACTAGCTCCCGGTGTGCGATATAATGATTCAGCAGTTCTATGCAGTACTCAGGGCTCATCACCATAAGTGTGCTCTTAATCCCCTTCACCAATTTCACCCATCTCCAGCCGCCTCCCCTCTAGTAACCACCAGTTTGTTCTTTGTCTTTAAGAGTCTGTTTTTTTTTGTCTTTTTTCTTTGTTTTGTTTCTTAAATTCCACCTCTGAGTGAAATCATATGGTGTTTGTCTGTTTCTGACTTATTTGCTTAGCATCATACCTTCTGTATCCGTCCATGTTGTTGCAAATGGCAAGATCTTATTCTAGTTTATAGCTGAGTAACGCTCCAATGTATACATATACCACATCCTCTTTATCCATTCATCTATGGATGGACACTTGGGTTGCTTCCATAATTGGCTCTTACAGGGTTGCATATATCTTTCTGAATTAATGTTTTCATTTTCTTTGGGTAAATACCAAGTAGTGGAAGTACTGGATCGTATGGTAATTCTTTTTTAGTTTTTTGAGGAAACTCCATACTGTTTTCCACAGTGACTGTACCAGCTTTCATTTAACCAACAAGGCAAGAGAGTTCCTTTTTTACCACATTTTTGTCAACACTTGTTCTTTCATGAGTTGATTTTAGCCATTCTGACAGGTGTGAGATGATACGTCATTGTGGTTTTGATTTGCACTTCCTTGACAATAAGTGATGATGAATATCTTTTCATGTGTCTGCTGGCCATCTGTATGTCTTCTTTGGAAAAATGTCTATTCATGTCTTCTGACCATTTTTAATTGGATTATTTGGGGTTTTTTTTGGTGTTGAATTATATAAATTCTTTATATATTTTGGATATTAAACCCTTGTTGGACATATCATTTGCAAATATCTTCTCCCATTTGGTAGGTTGTATTTTTGTTTTGTTAACATTTCCTTTGCTGTATAAAAGCTTTTATTTTGGTGTAGTTTCAAGTGTTTAATTTTGTTTTTGTTTCCTTGCCAAAGGAGATATAGCTAGAGAAATGTTGCTACAGCTAATGCCAAGGAGATTGTTGCCTATGTTTTCTTCTAGGAATCTTATGGCTTCATGTCTCACATTTAGGTCTTTAATCCGTTTTGAGTTTTGTTTATGGTATAAGAAAATGGTCCAGTTTTGTTCTTTTGCATGTAGCAGTCCAGTTGTTGAAGAGAAATGTCTTTTTCCCATTGTGTATTCTCACCTACTTTGTTGTAGATTAATTGATCATGTAATAGTGGGTTTATTTCTGGGCTCTCTATTTCTGTTTTATTGCTCTAGGTATCTATTTTTGTGTCTCTCCCATACTGTTTTGATTACCACAGCTTTGGAATATATCTTGAAATTTGAGATTGTGATACCTTCAATTTTCTTTTTCTTTTTCAAGATGGCTTTGACTATTTGGGGTCTTTTGTGGTTCCATACAAGTAATTTTAGGATTATTTATTCTAGTTCCCTGAAAAATGCTCTTGGTGTTTTGATAAAGATTGCATTAAATCTGTAGATTGCTTTGGGTAGTACGGACATTTTAACAATATTTGTTCTTCCAATTCATAAGCATGGGATATATGTCCATTTGTTTGTGTCTTTTTCAATTTCTTTTACCAACATTTTATAGTTTTCAGAGTATAAAGGTATTTCGCTGCCTTGGTTAAGTATCTTCCTGGGTATTTTATTACTTTTGGTACAATTGTAAATGGGATTGTTTTCTTAATTTCTCTTTCTGCTACTTTATTATTAGCATATAGAAATGCAACAATTTCTGTATATTTATTTTGTATCCTATCAATTTACTGAATTTATGTATCAGTTGTCCATTCTAGTAGGTTTTTTTGGTTGAGTTTTTGGGTTTTTTCATATCATGTCATCTACAAATAGTGAAAGTTTTACTTCTTCCTTACCAATCTGTATGCCTTTTATTTCTTTTTCTTGTCTGATTTCTATGGCAAGGACTTTGAGTACTATGTTGAGTAAAAGTGGTGAGAGTGGACATCCTTGTCTTGTTCCTGATCTTAAAGGAAAAATTCTCTGTTTTTCTCCAGGGAGTATGATGTTTACTGTGGGTTTTTCATATATGACCTTTATTATGTTGAGGTATGTTCCCTCTAAACCTATTTTTTGAGAGGTTTTATTATGAATGGATGTTGTTCTTTGTCACATGATTTTTCTGCATCTGTTGAAATGATCATACAGTTTTTATCCTTTCTCTTATTGATGTGATGTATCACATTGATTGATTTGCAAATATGAACCACCCTTGCATGTCAGAAATAAATCCCAGTTAATTGTAGTGAATGATTTTTTTTTGATGTATTGTTGGCTTCAGTTTGCTAATATTTTGTTCATTTTGCATCTATTTTCACCACAGATATTGGCTTGTAGTTTTCTTTTTTCTTCTTCTTCCTCTTTTTTTTTTTGGTAGCGTCTTTATCTGGCTTTGGTATCAGGGTAAGGCTGACCTCATAGAATGAATTTGGAAGTGTTCCTTCCTTTTCCTTTTTTTTGGAATAGGTTGAGAAAAAGAGATATTAACTCTTTAAATGTTTAGTAGAATTCACCTGTAGAGCCATCTGTGTGTGATGACATTATGACATAAGGAGTACTTAGATCTAGTTACCCTGGACACAGGGGAGGGAGGTCCCTTCTTTGTGATAGCTTGTTGGTTTCTTCAAATTGTGCCTTAGCAATATGATACTTCTCCAATCCAAATCTTTCAAACACCTATGCATTTATATACCATGATCTCCTGTAGATTACTATTGGTGTTAAACCGACTTCTGTGATTTTCCATTGTCCTGGTACTTTTGGCCTAAACCTGTCTTTGTACATGTAGTTAGGTCTATCTACTTAAAAAGTACAATTGAATCTGAACAGGCTAATCTTCTTTAGATCTTTATTCAAAATCAATTTCCTAGGGAGTCCTTTCTTGGCCCCTGCTATTTGAAGTTGAAACCCCTTGCAGCCAGTCTCAAGCCTCTTCCTTTTATTTTTCCACAGCACTTAATACCAACTGTCACTCTATATGTTTTACTTATTCGTGTATAGTCTGTCTGTCCTTCTTCTAGAATGTAAACTCCAAGAAGGTAGGGGATGTTTGCCTCTTTTGGTTACTGTTATATGCTCAGCACCTAGTAGATGTTCAACAGCTACTTATTGAATGAATGGATAAATCACCTCTCTCCTTCTCTCTTTATCTTTATTGTCTATTTGTCTATGTCCAATTCCTTCTGTATTTGCCTATCTCTATCCATCCATCCATCTATCCATCCACTCACCTATCCTTCCTTCCCTCCTTCCTTCCCTCCTCCCTCCTTCCTCCCTCCCTCCCTCCCTCCCTCCCTCCCTCCCTCACATCCATCCCATCCATCCGTCCATTCAGTGAGGCTGTCTGGTTAACACACTAACATGACTTAAATAATAATCAGAAGAACTGACAACTCAGAGCAGATCATTTAATATCAGAGAATTTTTATGGCTCTTGAAGGCTTCTTCTTCTTGCTGATCATCTGTCTTTGAGGTGAGGTAAGACTGTAGTGAACATAAAGGAGTTTCTTTAGGTAAACAGAGCCCAGGCCATGCTACAACTGGGAGTTAGCATTAGGGAGCAAAAAATGCTTTCATTCCTGAAACTTTAAAAACTGAAACTGGAGACACTAGAGAAGTTTTCTTTTAATGTGAGAAGCTTTGCAGCTGGGGGCCTGGGAGGGTCATTTCAGTGGGGTGAGAAGTACTCCATCTTTAGATTGTCCTTGAGGGTATTTGGGAGTTGTTCTCTGCCCCTTATACTTCTCTGGTTTTAAACATTTGCTGAGGGTTTCTTTGTGTGTGACTTTGGTTGTCACATAGTGAGGCAAAGGCTAGAGAGAAACACATTCAGGTCATTTTGTTGAGGGCAGTGCTGGTTCAATACGAGAAAAGACGAGGGGCATCCACTCTGTCTCTCTGCCTCTGGCGGCCATTATCTGCCTCATGGGGCTGAGGGGGACAGTCACGGGCTTCTTTCTCCTGTAGTTGGAACCCTGAGAGCAGAATCGTGGCAGAATGCCCATGGCTGTATCTTGGTTAAACCAAACATCATTTTGTTTGACCGATAGAGTGTTGATTTTATTTTACTTTTTCTTTTGGACCAGCACTTCAGCACTGGTCTTTGCAAGCCTCCAGAGCAAGCGAGAGTTAACATGGCAGGACGGAGGTTGCCGTCTTTGGAAGAGCATACTTTTGGGCCTGGCCCTGGGCTGGCATTGGGGAACTCAGCTTTTGGATTGTTCCAAATACTGATAGGGCCGTTTTGCCCACCAGGGGCGCTGAAAACCTGCTTCTGTTTTAGGAACCTGGAATGTCAGTAGTGCTGTCTGGTTGTTATGCGCAAGTGACTAGCCCCCAGTGAAACCGCTCAACTTTGAGTTTTGAGTAGGATTCCCTGCCTAGAAACACTGCACATGTGTTGCTGAACTTTGCCCAAGGAAAGAGCCTGTCCAGTGTGATCCCTGGGTTGAGAAGAGGCAGGGAGAATGTTGAGGGCCTCTGCATGGATGCCTCCACACCCTGCCTGGTATGTTCCTTCCCCTTCGCTGATTCCTGTAATGAACTACAGCCATGACTGCAAGTGCCTCTCTGTTAGTCCTAGTACTAGTCTTTCTAGTGTATTCCTGAATGTCTCTGTTTTATTTGTAGGGTTTTTTCCCTTTATATCCACACTTCATTTTCATTCATTTATATTCATTACCCTTAAGGGGCCACCATTTTGTGCTTAATGGATATCTTTCTGTTTGTGTATATTCCTGTAGTATGTGTATGTGTGTGTACGAATGTATTATACACACGCACATATTTCTGTTTGTAGCTTTATTGAGGTATCATTGACGTCTAACGTGTAAATTTAAGGTGTACAATGCACTAATTTGCTACACTTATATACTGCGAAAGTGGTTACCGCCATAGTGTTAGTGAACACCTCTGTCACATCACATAAGTTACTGTTTCTTTTCTGTGGTGACATTTAAGATTTATTCTCTTAGCAGCTTTCAAGTATGTAATACATTCTGTATGTTAGATCTCTAGAACTTATTTGTCTTATTTTTAATACAGTTGTGTATTTATTGTGGAATGGGATTCTGAATCAATATCCTATTTATTTTATATTTTAAATCATCATGCAGTACACTTGAGTCTTTTTTGGGAGGGGTGTATAGTTCTGTGCATTTTATCACATGTATGGTTTCATGCCACACCTTTACCATGATCAGGATGCTGAACACTTTTATCACCCTGAAGAACTCCTTCAAGCTCTTCCTTTCTAGCCATACCCTTTCTCCACTCATAACTCTTGGTGACCTCTGATCTGTCTCCCTCACTATAAATTTGTCTTTTCAAGGAAGTCTTATAAATGGGATGGTTCAATATGTAACATTTTGAGATTGGTTTCTTTCACTCTTGGTAATACCTTTGAAATTCATCCATATTGTTGCCTATGTCAGTAGTTTGTTTCTTTTTAATGGTGAGTTATATTCTGTGGTATGGATGTTTGTTTATCCATTTACTCATTGAAGGACATTTGGATTGTCTTCAGTTTTTTTTTTTTTTTTAATAAATGTTATTCTAATGTTTATTTTTGAGAGAGAGAGAGTGGGTGGCCAGAGAGAGGGAGACACAGAATCCGAAGCAAGCTCCAGGCTCTGGACTGTTAGCACAGAGCCCGATGCGGGGCTCGAACTCATGAACTGTGAGACCATGACCTGAACCGAAGTTGGATGCTTAACCGACTGAATCATCCGGGGGCCCCGTATTGTTTCCGGTTTTTGGTGATTATCAGTGGAGCTGCTGTAAACATTTATGCATCTGTGTATAGGTTTTTGTGTCAACATAAGTTTTCATTTCTTCAGGGTATTTAGGAATGTGTAAGCGTATGTTTAACTTTATAAGAAACAGCCACACTGTTTTACAGACTGGCTGTGCCATTTTGCTTTTCCATCAGCAGTATATGAGCATTCCTAATTGCTCTGCATGTTTTCCAGTACTTAGTATTGTCAGTTGAATTTATCTTTTGAAAGTGCACCCTCTATGTTTTATTTTTAGTTAAGGTATAATTAACATAGAGAGCACAAATGTTATATGTCTAGCTTGATATTTTGCATATGTATAGACCCCTGCATAATTACCATCTAGATTAAGATACAGAATATTTCCAGTACTGCAGAAATCTCCCTTTTGCATCCTTAAAGTCTGTCCTTCCTAAAGGGAACTAATGTAATGACCTCTAACACTGTTAGTTTTGTATGATTTTGAACTTGATTAAAGGAATCACACAGTCTACACTTTTTGCTTTTGGCTTCTTTTGCTGAACATTATGTCTATGAGATTCATCCGTGTTGCCTTTAGTTGCCGCTTGTTCCTTTTCATTGCTAAATAGTATTCCATTGTATGGCTATACATCAGTTTATTAACAACTGGCTGTTTCCAGTTTTGAGTTATTATGAATTAAACTGCCATGAACATTCTTGTACATGTGTTCTGGTGGACACAGTGTTCATTTCTCTTGGGTGTAGTTCTAGGAGTATAATTTCTGGGTTATAGTGTTATATTTGGCTTTAGGGCTTTAGTGGATACCGGCAAACAATTTTCCAGAGTACTTGTGCCAACATATTCCCCCAGTGTGTACATTTTAAGAAATTGATGTATCTGAAATTGTCCTAATGACCTCATGCTGGTTTTCACTCCGCCTCGTCCCTTCATTGTAGTTGTGAGGTACATCTCTACTGCTGTTTGTACATCTAAAACATAAGTCACTTCTATTTCTTCATGCTGCTCACTGATCTACTTTTGCTTGTTGTCTCCCCCAGTGGTGGACACCCTGTGGCCTTTAACTTCCTGAAACCACAAGTAACATTGCAATGATTATTTTCATATATGTTGTTGTCAGCAGCTCTGTAAGAATTTCTCATAGACCTGGTTGGGTCGTTGGGTCTTTGACTCTTTGATTAAATAGTAACAGGTTGCGTGGGCCACACCAGCGTCAGTTCCCACCAGCTGTGGCATGAACGTTCTTACATCCCCACATTCCTGCCAATAGTCCTTTTTTAACCATGTTACTGTACTAGGCATGAAATATCTCATTAATATTTTAATCTGCATTTTCCTACATGCACATATACGTCTTAGCATCTCTTTATATATGCTTAATGGTTGTATGTGTGTGGGCTGGGTTACTTTCTAAACCAGGGTTTTCAGCCTTGGCACTGTTGACTTTCGAGACAGGATAATTTATTGGGAGGGGGCTGTCCTGTGCACTGTAGGATATTTGGCATCATCCTTGGCCTGTATCCACTAGATGCCAGTGGCACCCTTCCCCTAGCTGTAGCAACCAAAATGTCTCTAGACATTGCCAAATATCCTGCTTCCAGTTGGGAATCAATGCTGTAACAGGGCCAGGGTGAAGCAGATACTAATAAAGATACTCATAATAAGCAGCATCAGTATAAATGGTCAGTATTATTTATAACAAATAATAAACACAGAGTTTAGCATTTAGGATAGTGGAGGTAGAGGAGCATAGACATTTCATAGTCTCAGACCTACCTGGATCCCAGCGGCATGTAGATCTGGAGTTGCAGTCTCCTACATCTTACTTCTCTCTTCATTACCCATTGATTTTTGTATTGGAAATTTTTTAGCCCAAGAGCCGGGGCAAACCTGGTTAAGAGTGACACCCAAAGAGACACAGATGTAGGGGATTGGGAAGGCCCGGCTAGTGGGAAGTACACAGGGTGGCCAACCAGGGGGAGACTCCAGTTGCGGTTGAGAAGAAATGAGAAAGCTGTGGCTGGTGAAGCAGTGCCCTTCATGGGGGCTAGTGATGGACCTCAGTGTCTGAAGCTGGGTGGACCAGGAGCAGACTGGGGCTGGAGCCTGAAACAGGGCAGAGAGAGTGGCTCTGTGCCTCCAAAGAGTATGGGAGGCTCACTTTTCAGAATGCCAGGGGCACCCCTGGACTTCTTTTCTCCTCCCTGAAAACTACAAGGTTGTCCCTGCCTCAGTGATGCAGTGTGTGACTTCTCTTCTGCCTCACATGTTGGTCCTTTTGTGCTCAGAGTAGCCAGCAACTTCTCATCTCTTAGGCCTTGGCTCACATATTGCTGTAGACTACCCTGTTGTTTATTTCCGTATCTCCAGCCCTGAGAATAGTGTTGAATAGATTATGAATTTACGTGGTTCATCATTTCACAGATGAGGGAGAAAATTCAGAATGCTTAAGAAACTTTCTTAAGGTGGAAGAGTTGGGATTTGAACTCAGAGCTGTTTCAAGGCCATAGGCTGTCTTATTACTCTATACTTATATTATTATGAGTATAATGCATATTAATATACATGATATTATAGTTACACTAATTAACTATATATAGTTACACTATTATCATACTATACTTATCTCCATCTGTGAAATAGGATAGCCCTTGTCCAAATTAGTAATGTTCAGCTGGGAGTCTGGAAGTGTCCTTGAGCCTGGGAGACAGAGGAGGGGAAGGCAAGGGCTCTGGTTTCATGGAACCCACAGGCTAATCAGACTGGCCCATATGAGGGTGGTTACCATAGAGCATGATGAGTTCTGGGGAAGGAGATCACTTGGTGAGTAAGAGTTGGCCGGGCTTGAAGAATAGGCGATGATGGAGAGGACTTTTCTACAAAAAGATGTATTGCATGTGAGAGGAGCCTGGTGACTTTGAGGAGCTGGAAGGAGTTCTAGATCACTGGAAGGTAGAGGACATGTTGCGGGTGGTGGAGGTAGGAGTCCAGGAGATGAGAACTTTAGGGTTAGAGAATTTGAACTTGTCCCAAGGTCACCAAACTGCATCAGTGACTAAAGTGGGATTAGGGATTTTCCAGGTGGATCTTACTTGACTTGATTACCCAAGTACCCAACACAGGTTTTAATGGAGTATATTAGCCTGGTGGCTACTCTGGGCCAGCCATGTGAACTGAATTAACTGACCACTTAATTAATCACTTAATCGGTCAATCAAATAACTAACCAATTAATTAATTAAAAATTAGGTATTGAATGTCTAATGTATACCAGACGCTTCTAGGTGACTGGGGAGGCAACATTGAATGAAAAAGCAGAACCCAAGTCTTCATAGGACTTATGTGTTACTGCGGGGAGGAGAGAGTAAACAAATAAACGAAATGTTCAGAATGTCAGGTAGTATATGCACCATGGGAAAGGGTAAAGCAGAGGAGGGGCACTTGCTATAGGGAGGAGAGGGGCTTACAGAATTTAATAGAATAAGAGTGAAGTTCTCACTGAGAAAGTGACATTTGCACAAAGTCCAGTGTGAAGTTGGGTGGTGGGCAGGTACAAATGACTTTGAAGTGTCCTTAACATGCTTGAGAATCATAAGGAAGTCCATGCGGCCAGAGTATCATGAGCTCAGGGGTGAGTTGTAGATGAGGTCAAGCAGAAAGAAGACAGGCCCACCACCTCTGCAGCTTGGAAGGTGAGCATTCCCAAAGCCCCCTGGAAATTATAACAAGGTCGTTCAGGCCACAGACTGTTGGAGCAGTTGGTGCTGAATGGTTGGTGTTAATTACACATCTCCAGCTCAAGTTCCCAGCCAGGGTGGCTTAACTTAGATTAAGTCTTTGATTTAATACAAGGTTTGTGTCCCATGTGCTTAAGGATATGGCTTGATTTAACTTTTGAATCTATAAATTGACCTTCCAGTTGGGGGTTTTCTTTTAATCTTTCAATTAGATTTAAAGATGCCAACTCTGTTTGCAGAGGGGATACCCTTGTACTTCAAGGACTCTTGCATCTAGACAGACAGCCCAAAGGGGATTCCGTTGATTTGGGCTAGCTTTAAGAGAAGCCCTCACTGTTCTGGGCTAGTGGAGCCCAAGCCCTCTCCCTTGAAATATACACCGTATACCTACAGGAGGACAAAAGAACACCAAACAAGCACTTTAAAGGAGGGAAAGCAGACACAGGGCCTCAATGTTCTTGATATGAATTTCACATTGATTTTTTGTTTAAAAAAAAATTGGGCCTGGGTGGCTCAGTTGGTTGAGCGTCCACCTTCGGTTCAGGTCACGGTCTCACAGTTCATGAGTTTGAGCCCCGCATCGGGCTCTGTGCTGACAGCTCAGAGCCTGGAGCCTGCTTCAGATTCTGTGTCTTCCTCTGTCTTTCTGCCCCTCCCCCACTCATGCTCTGTATCTCTGTCTCTCTCTCTCTCTCTCTCTGAAATAATGAATAAACATTTTTTAAAAATACATACAAGAAGAGGTTGGGAAGAGATACCTCCAGGTTTGGCCATTCAGTGAGTCCAAGAGTATTTAGTGAACAACTACCATGTGCAGGCACTGTTCTGGGTGTTGGGGATATGGTAGTAAACAAAGTAGACAAAAATCTTGACCTTGTAGGATTTAGATTCTAGTAGAGTGGTAGGGAGAGACAATTAAGAAAATAAGAAAAATATGCTGTATGTTAGATAGCAGTAAATACAATGAAGAAAAATAAAACAGGGACAGGGCATGCTGAGAGTATGGGTTTCCAATTTAAAATAAGACAGTCATCTTTTTTTGCTCGCTGTGGGGGAAATTATTGGGAAAATTGGTGAAATACGAATAAGGTTTGTGGAGTAGATAATAGTATTAAGTCAACAAAAATTTCCTGACTTTGTGTAGTAATTACAAGCAAGTGACTTTGGTCTTAGGGAATAACACACTGAAGTGTTTAGGGTAAAGGAATATCACGACCTCAACTCATTGACAAGTAGCTCAGAAAACAAACAAACAAACACAAAACTGTGTCTATATAGAAAAGACGATGTGGCTAGCGTGGTAATATATTGACAGTTTGGGGAAGTAGATGAAAAGGGCATGTATGAAAGTTCTTTGTGAATCTTACGGCTTTCCTGTTCATGTGAAATTATTTCAAAGTCTAAAATAAAATGACAAACTAAGCAAATGAAGTGCTTGGGGGCCGCCACAATTTGTCATGTTCCTCTCCCACCTCGCTGCTCCTCCGTGTTCCCACAAGATAGCTTTACTGAGTTATGTGTAACCCTCTTTTCTTCTTCCCACTCCCCGACCTCCCTGACATGTCCTTTTACAATTTCCTGCCCTTTTTTCCTCCTTTTCATCCTGGAAAACTCCTGTTCATCCTTTCAAACCTTCATCTGTGAAAATTTCTTTTTGTCATCTCCTACCCTCACCAGAGAGAATAAACAACCCTTCCTTTTTGCCTTGTTTTTGCTTGATTACTGCATGGAGAACATAGGTCTGTTTTCATTTTGGTGGAAGTTGTTTACCCTTTCCTTCTGACTATGAGTGCCATGGATCTTATAGGACCTGGGTCTCATCTTTCTATCCCCAGCCTAGCCTGGTGCTCAGCCCAGAGCAGAAACTCAGTAGAGTGTTGTTGGTAGAATTGAAGGATCTGAATGAAGAACAGTAGCTTAGAGAGGGGCTGGCATGGTGAAAGAAAGGGTCCTGTTGGGACCACTTAGTGGTCAGTCGAGTCAGCAGAAAGAGCTAGATAACAACACGTCTACAGCCGAGGCATCACTGTTTAGGGAATCCTACAGGGCAGGGAGACTCTGTAGAACATTTATATCCTAGAGCTGGCTGACATTGGTTGGGTGCAGGGCAGGGGCAGGGAGATGATGGGGATAAGATAATAGTTAAGATTATGACTCAGGTTGGTCTGAAAATAAATTGATAGTGGGATATTGACGAGTTAGGCTTTTTCATTAAATGATCAAGACTTCTTTTGACCAAGATCCTCATTAACTTTTCTCACCATGCTGAACTCAAAAAAAAAAAAAAAAAAAAATCATCACAGGAACTCAGGGCTCAACAGAAGCTCACAGGTCACTAGTCCAGAACTCATGGAATGCTGGCACCTCTCATTACATTGATGCCCCTGGTCTTAAAGCTCAGGAGGAAGGTGACCCTGAATGTTAACCTTTCAAGTGGCATACAGAACACAAGACTGTTAAGAGATCTATTTCTGTCTCACCGGGTACCCTGGGAATATTCTTTGTTGTATGTGACACAATTTTAGTTGTTGTGGCTATCATTATAGTTCAAGCAAGGCTTTCCTCTAAAGTTTGGAGACTCAGAAAAAAATTGATTGGAGCAGAGTGGAGTCATGTAGGGTCTGTAGGAATCTGATGAGAGAGCAAAAGAGAATGCCATGGAACGAATAGCATGGTGGGTGAAAAGAGAGGAGTCTTGGAGACAGCTAGCTAGCTCTCAGCTTGAGTCACAGCCCAGTCACTCACCAGCTGTGAGATCTCTACCAAGTTACTGGTCCTCTCTGAGCCTCAGTGTCCAAATCTGTGAAACATGGGGACAGTCATTTACCTACGTCAGTAGGTCCCTGTGAGGATTAAATGAGTTAATGCATGTCACATGCTAGTGTAGTACCTGGCACATAATAAATGCTCAGTAAATTTAGTTAATAGAATAAAAATAAAAACAAGATAACTAATTTTCTAGTGTGTCTCTTCTATTCCATGAGCACTTCAGAGCAGGGGCTGTTGTGTCTGTTTTAACTGTGATACCCTGTACCTCCTACAAGGGCTGGAATAGAGAAGATGCTTGGCGATTGCATTTCTGGAGCTGAGTTAGACCCACCATCCAGATTTTGTCTCCAGGAATGGCCCTGTGCCTGTCTCGCTCACAGCTCTGTTCTGAGCACCTAGCATGGCAACTGGCACATAGTGGGCATGTAAACATTTGTTGACTGCTTAAGAACTGAACGTGACGGGCAGTGACTGTGGTTTCTGAGAGGTGTCCACAGTAACACCACATGCATACTTCCAAGACTGTGCAAGGCTACTGGCCATTCTGGTGTATATTTAACCACCTCTCTATAAATACCTAACATTGTATTAAACATGGTTTACTTATATGCGCACAGTAAATATTGTGGAAGGTTATGTGCCAAACTGTCACCAGCAGTTTCCTAAGGGGTGGGGACATTTACTTTTTACTATGCATGTATGTATTACTTCACAGTTTGATGATAAGCATATATTACTTTGGTAATTAAAACACTAAATCAGATAAAGAAATAAAACATTGAATTGTACAGATAACTAAAAAAGGAGAGACAAAAGATGAGGAAGAAGGAAGAAGAACAGAAGTGAGCAGATTTTCTTGAAAGAAAAATATCAGGCACAGGTACAACAACCTTTGGCCAGGAGTTCTGTCTCCCAAAACCTGAGCTGTTAACCCCTTGCCCCAAAGAGGCTGCTGTCCTTTCTTGGTACACCTTTACATTTCCAGGTCCCCCAGAAGAGGAATGAACTGGGTACATTTTCACACTTAGAGGGCAGTGTTTTTGTTGGAGATAATGCTAACAGCTCGTGAGAACAGCTACCAGTTGTGAACACTCACCGTATATACCACATCAGTCGAGGACAGCGTTTATTAGGAAAAATTTTGGAATTGGACAGACCTGGGTCAGAATGCCCGCTCAATCATTTGCTAATTTGACTACTTTTTTTTTTTTTTAGGTTTAAGCCTTAGCATTCTCATCTATAAAAAGGCACTAGTAAGTATCTACTTTATGTATTGCTTAGAGGTTTAAATGAGTAGACTTGTGAGACAGCCTGATTCTCGGCACATAGTCAATACACTTGATAGCCATTCTTAGGACAGGGATGATGACATTCAGTTGGTACAGCTCGCCAGCCAGTTGGCTACTAAGTCATACTCCTGTTTCTCCTACTGTCCAAAGATTTGTCACTAGAACATGTTTTCCAAATATCAAATGTCTTCTGGAAGCTACGTGTGTTGATTTTTAACGTGGTCTTCCCAAGAGGTTCTGACCTGATGATCCCATGTGGTGCCTTTGGCAGGCATGCTCTTGGTAAGCTGACTGTAGCTTTGTCAGTCACCTCTTCTCTAAGCCTGCTTAAATCTGCTATTTTAACAGTCTGTCCTGTAATTTCTCCAGAAGTCAGTAGTTGCCTCTGGTCCTCGGATATCAGCTCTCATCTCCTCTCTATCTCCTTTGTGGCCGCTCTAGCTTTTGGTTTCTCCCAAAGATGTCAAAGCCCAAATCTTTGATGGCAGCTCTGTGGACATAACCATGAGTTGTGAGAGACTTTGTTCCCCTGGCCTCTAAACTCATTTAAAGCAGTGTGCTCTTACTAGCTGCCTATTTATGTCTGATTTCATGTTCTTCTTAATGGCTTTTCAATTTTTGCTCTTTATTATTTTTTTTTATTATCACAGAGATGGGTCATGCATGGATTTGCGCTTTTCTCTGTTACCTTGAGGGCAGCTGTTGTTTTGCTTCCCAGTCTCCTCTTCTCCTGGTACCTCCTTTCCTTCTGGACGGAGACTCAGATGGTGTTCACTATACCCTGGTCTCCACGGTATGCCGTGTGCCCTGGCTGGCACAATAGGAGCTTGGCATTCTCTTGACTCCAGTGATCGGCTCAGAGATGTCATGTGACCGAGTTGGTGTGTTAGATGCCGTTGCATCTGTTGGGGAAAGAGGCGGGGGCACTTTAGTTTTCTAGAACTGCTTGGAATAAAGTGAAGTGAACCTGGGTTTCCAGGGGCCACTACCTGGGGTCTGATATTGAAGCCCACACAATGGAGAGCTGAGTCAAGAGAGAGAAACTTAAGTCAAGATGCTAGTGAGCTCCAGAACCAAGCTAGTCCAGAAGTCAGCTTTTCCTCTGGACTTTCCAATTCTGTAAGCCAATAAATTCCCTCTTTTGCTTCATGCCGTTGAAGTTGGGGTTCCTGTCAATTACAACAAAAGGAGTCCTAACCAGTGCACTTAAAAAGAAACAACCCCCAAACAACTTCTCAATGATATTAAAAACTCAACCTTTTGGGGCGCCTGGGTGGCTCAGTTAAGCATCCGACTTCGGCTCAGGTCATGATCTTGCAGTCCGTGGGTTTGAGCCCCGCGTCACGCTCTGTGCTGACAGCTCAGACCCTGGAGCCTGTTTCAGATTCTGTGTCTTCCTCTTTCTTTGACCCTCCCCTGTTCATGCTCTCTCTCTCTGTCTCAAAAATAAATAAACGTTAAAAAATTTTTTTAAAAAAATTAAAAAAAAACTCAACCTTTTATTTAAATTCCAGTTAGTTAAAATACAGTGTAATATTAGTTAAAGGTGTAAAATTTAGTGATTCATCACTTTCATATAATACATAGTACTCATCACAACCAGTGCACTTTTTGTTTTTTAATGTTTTCTTATTTTTGAGAGGGAGGGAGGGAGGGAGGGAGAGAGAGAGAGAGAGAGAGAGAGAGAGAGAATGAGTGGGGGAGGGGCAGAGAGAGAGAAGAAGACAGAGAATCCCAAGTAGACTCTGTGCTGTCGGCACAGAGCCCGACTCAGGGCTTGAACTCATGAACCATGAGATCATGACCTAAGCTGAAACCAAGAGTTGTTGGACGCTTAACCGACTGAGCCACTCAGGTGCTCCACCACCAGTGTACTCCTGAATCCTTATCACCTAATTCACCCATCCCCCTGCCCAGCTCCCCTGCAGCAGCCATCAGTTTGTCCTCTATAGTTAGGAGTCTGTTTTATGGTTTCCCAGTCTCTTCCCCACCCCCCACCGTGTTCATTTGTTTTGTTTCTTAAATTTCTCATATGAGTGAAATCATATGGTATTTTTCTTTCTTTGACTTATTTTGCTTAGCGTAATAGTCTCTACCTCCATCCAAGTCATTACAAATGGGAAGATTTCATGCTTTGTTATGGCTGAGTAATATTCCATTATATATATATATACCACAGCTCCTTTATCCGTTCCATCAGGCAGTGGACATCTGGGCTCTTTCCATAGTTTGGCTATTGTTGATGATGCGGCTATAAACATTGGGGTGCAAATGTTTCAAATCAGTATTTTTGTATCCCAGTAGTGCAATTGCTGGGTTGTAGAGTAGTTCTATTTTTAACATTTTGAGGAACCTCCCTACTGTTCTCCAGAGTGGTTGTACCAGTTTACATTACATCCACAGTGTAAGTGGGTTCCCCTTCTTCCGCATCTTTGCCAACATCTGTTGTCTCCTGAGTTGTTAATTTTAGCCATTTTGACTGGTGTGAGGTGATATTTCATTGTAGTTTTGTATTTCCCTAATGGTGAGTGATGTTGAGCATCTTTTCATGTGTTTGTTAGCCATCTGGATGTTTCCTTTGGACAAACGTCTATTCATGTCTTCTGCTCATTTCTTCACTGGGTTATTTGTTTTTTGGGTGTTGAATTTGTTAAGTTCTTTATAGATTTTGGATACTAACCCTTTATCGGATATGTCATTTGCAAGTATCTTCTCACATTTTGAAGTAGGCATTTTATTTTTATTTATTTTTTTTTGAAGTAGGCATTTTAATTTTGTTGATTGTTTCCTTGGTTGTGTGGAAGCTTTTTATCTTGAAGAAGTCCCAGTAGTTTATTTTTGCTGTCATTTCCCTTGTCTCCAGAGACATACCTAGTAAGAAGCTGCTATGGCTGCTGTCAAAGAGGTTACTGCCTGTATTCTCCTCTAGGATTTTGATGGTTTTCTGTCTCACATTTAGGTCTTGAATCCATTTTGAATTTATTTTTGTGTATGGTGTAAGAAAGTGGTCCACTTTCATTCTTTTGCATGTTGCTATCCAGTTTTCCCAGCACCATTTGTTGAAGTGACACAACTCAATTTTGAGAGGCACTTGGCTTTTTGTTTTTTGGCAAATTATTGTAGGATTTATGTCTTTCTGACCATATCCTTGACATTTTCTGCCATTAATATTTGGTGTTTGTATCTTGATCATGAATCCCTTCTTATGTGTGAGGTTTAAAGCAAATCCTTAGCCTGGACTCATGATTTCTTTTATTTAATCTTTTATGACAAAAGTATTTCATTTTGTCACACATCTTAAACTTAGAAATCTAGGAAAATGGGAGAAAAAAAATTGAGTGGTCTTCTACTCACAATCAGTTAACCTTTTCCCCAAATTCTTTCCCAGTTTTTCTTGTCCTTGCGTGGACTCTTGGATTACACTCTAGAAATAGTTTGGCATGTTGCTTTACGTTGTTTTCGCCAAGTTAATATGTGCATACAACATGAAGTTTCAAAGATGCCACCCACTCTTCTGCACGTCTCATTTTCCACTTAATAGTTAATCTTGTCAAGGGATTTATGTCACTACATTCTTTTGTTACGTGGATGCAGCAGATACATAATTGAAGGAAACCCCTACTGTTGGATACTCAGTTTGTTTCCAGGTTTTGTGCCATAATAAACGAGTGATGAACATCTTTGCACAAAACTCTTGCGATAGTTCCAAAGAATGCACTTTCTGAAAAGAAAGAACATGGTCAAATGGCAGGAATGCTTTTTAAGGCCACCGATGCCATTGTGAAATCACCTTTCCAAAGAGCTCCTGCATTTGTTACTTGCTCCAGTAGCAATGAAAGGGCTATGTTTTTTTCTTTATGTCTGTTTGTCACTGAGACCAATGCCTGGCACATAGTAAGTGCTTAATATGTTAGGTATCATTACTGCTGCTCTTATAATTATTCATTTTTACTCTCTTCACTTTTTTTTAACCTCATTAGTATCAGTTGAGAAAATACTGTCAATATTTCATTTGTGTAAACCTGTCTCCTAAGCCAGCAGACTGTGTGTGTTCTTAGACACATCATCTTTTCTCTGAACTTTAAGAAATATTCCTCTCCCCTTTCAGGGAACCATATAGGACATAATTCTGAAAAAGAAAAGAAAGCAGAGATGTCTCCCTTGGATAGGTTGAAATCTAAAATATTACTCTCTCAAGCCTCTTGCAACTTCCCATTTTTTAGGGGACCAATCAAAATCCCACTTCCTTAACACAGAGCCTGGCCCAGAGTAGGTACTTCGATTGTTGAGTGAATGAGTAATGGATTGATTGTGAGGCTCTTTGATCATTGTCTCTGTTAGTCAACCATAAGCTTAATGAGGAACCTGACTATCTTTTCTTCTTATTTCTTTCTTACCAAAGCAATGTAATGAATATTTGTTATAAATGAATGGATAAATCCAAGTGTCTGGATCGCTGCTGAACTAATTATGAAACAATCCTCATGTTGTAACTCAGACAGTCCAAAACTTAACTGCCCCCTTAGCATCATCATCTGTGATTCTTGTAAAAGTCGTTAACAGATTCCCAGAGACCACTTACACTGACCGGACTGGAGACTCCAGGAAGGGCAACTGGATTCTGTACTTGAAAAACCTCCCCTGGGGCTTCTGATGCAGCCGTCCTTACAGACAATATGGACCACTGCTTGGGGCACCACTGGGATTTTCTGTCCCAGTAGCCCATTACGATTTTTTATTTCTGAAGTGGCCTATTGGCTGCTCTGTGGGTGATCTTATCTGTGAGTACACACTATTTCATGCTGATAAGCCACCCTGACTCTCCAGCAGCTCTCCCTGACTTTAATCCTCCTAATAAACCTGTCCCCTGGCCTCTGAGGCTGTGCCCTTTCTGTCTTGCCCGTTAAGGCTGCGGCAAACAGCTTTTCCTAGCATTCTACCACAACTCAGTTTTATTACAAAGTTTTGCTTTGTTTTGGAGGAACAGACTTGATGCTTGTGGTTTCAGTCACCAGTCTCTTGCTGGCCAAATGGTTCATCCAGTGTTTTTATGGGGCTCTGAGGATTCCACCATATTGTGCAAATACCAGGCTGGGAGGGGATTAACATTGGGCCATCCCCTTTCATGTGCAGACACACTGTGCTTGGCATGTTATGGGCATTTACATCCATCTGTGGGTATTGTTATTCTACTTTTCAGGTGAGAAAACTGAGGTCAGACATATGAAGTAAATGGCCCAAGAATGCTGGTTAGCAAGGCACTGAATGTCAGCATTTCAACCCAGGCCTGTAAGATTCTAGAGTCCCTGCTTGGAGCTGTGGGAGGGCTCACAAGATGCAGGTCCAGAGCGGGCTGGATAAGATGCAGGGACCAGATCATCTGTGGAGGGGATGGACCCTTGGCCAGGAGAGTCTGAGTGGATAAGCCAGGAGGGGGTCTGTGAGGCTCTCAGACTGGGGTTGAAACTCATAAAAGGGTCCCTGAGACTTTGCTGTGGGAAGGAGGGAGCAGTTATAAGGCACTTGCGGAGGAGGTCTACAAGGCTGCTCCATATCATAATTTGTCACCAACTAAGCTTGCCATTTAATTCGATCATTCAACAACATTTATTGGGTTTCCTCCTGTGTTCCGGAAGTGCCGGGGTGCTGAGAAAACAAGGTGGAAAAGGTCTCTGCTATTTTGGAGAGTATATAATGCTATATTAATAATCATCATAATCATTGCAACCAACAGTCATTGAGCACTTAAGTGCTAGACGCTGTTTTAATTACTTTACGTATATTAATACATTCAGTCTTAACAACTACCTAGGAGGCAAACACTATTATTATCTCTATTTTACAGTTGGCCGTGGGAGGCTCTGCAGGGACCAGGGCCAGTGACTACTGGCTTCCAGAGTCCGTAATCCGATCCACTGGACTCGGTTTCCTTCCATTTGGCCACTGGCCATTTTCTTCAACTTCTTTCAGTAGCTTTTGATAACTTCCAGTTTCATTTACTGTGTTTTGTCCTCTTAATTGTTCTCACAGGCATTTCTTAAGGAGTCTGCTTTTAAAATGTAAAGCATTTAATTGGCCTCTGTGGTGAAAAGGCAGGCACCTGCATTTTGTAGAATGTCATCTGTATGCAAATTACCAAACAGCTTCCCAGTCATTCTGCTGTGTGCAATTCAGGGCTGCCTGGAGACCCACTCCCTGCTTCCTCGCTGACCTTCCTCCACTCCTGTGACCTGAGACATTGATTTGGCATCTGTTGAATTGCTCAGTTCAATATGACACGTTTTTCTTTTCTTTCCTCCTTAAATGTTCAGCCCGGTGGGGTTGACCAAGACATATATGAGACAGGGGACCTGCCCTTGAGGAGTCTACAATGTAGCTGTTGAGACAGGACATATCCAGGATGAAATACTGAGATTATCACAGCAATGCATAATTAAGTACTAAATTATGCAGTAGGAATTGCCAGATGCCACATAGGTTCAGAGGAGGGAAATAGCAGCATGGGTTTCGTGAAGGAGGAAGAGAAGTTAGGTGTTGAAAGATTTGGATAAGTAGGAGTGAAAAGGGAGGTTGTCTCAAGCAGGAGTCCCGCAGGGGCAAAGGGATGGTGGTGGGAATGGCTTGGCACCCAAGAAGCATGGAGGAGACTGGGGCTCCTGGAGCCTGGGGTCGTAATGGTCTTAGGTAAGGGAAGAGCTTTCATCGCCCACCTCGATAACAATAATAGCTAATCTTTAAGTGCTTTGTATGTGCGGAGTACCATTGAAACTCTCCCTTTTGGTCTTCAAGACACGGGGCAAAGTACAAACTGTCTTCATTGTACTTTGTGGAAACAGAGCCTCAGAAACCTGATGTCACTTGTCCAAAGTAATAGTGTTAAGTGACAGAGTTGGGATTTGAACACAGGCAGTCCAGCCTCGATCTCCAAGCTCTGGAAACCTCTGTTATATTCCTAATACTGCTGATTATTCTTCCCCAAAAGGCTCAGAGGGGTTAAGTTACTTTTTCTTGATTACAGGCAACAGAAAGCAGTGTGGCTAGGTGAAGCAGAAAGGAGTTTCTTCCAGGCCTTGAAGGTGTGCACAGACTGTCTCAAAGGGCCAGAGGTTGGGCTTGCCAGAAACTCCACTCCAGGGCTGATCTTGAAAGATCACATTCTTAACGTTTATTTATTTTTGAGACAGAGAGAGACAGAGCATGAACAGGGGAGGGTCAGAGAGAGAGGGAGACACAGAATCCGAAACAGGCTCCAGGCTCTGAGCTGTCAGCACAGAGCCTGACGCGGGGCTCGAACTCACGGACCGTGAGATCATGACCTGAGCCGAAGTCGGATGCTTAACCGACTGAGCCACCCAGGCGCCCCGAAAGATCACATTCTTGCTGTCGCAGGCAGTGAGCTCCTGTTACTGAGGGGTTGATTTAATTGGTCTGGGGTGTGGTCTGGACAGCAAGATTTTTAAAAGCTTCCCATAGGATTCTAACACGCAGCCAAGGTTGGGAAGTACGCTGTAGGGTAGGTCAACATTTATTTTTAAAACTTGGCTTTGCACTTAGCAGCTACGGCTTGGTCAACTCAGCTCATGAGAGGCTAATGCCCTCCCTGTAAAGCAAGACTAATAATATACGTTTACTTGGGGTTAGGTAAAATGGGACAAAACGGCCAGATAACAAGCACTCAGTAAGCACCATTATATTCCTTTATAATGCGGTTTTGTTTTGTTTAAAAGATGGAGGTTCGGTCCTAACAATTAGGATGATACAGAAAATGAGGGGGGAAAACCCCACATTGAGTCCTACTCCTGCAGCTTTTCATATTAATTGCTTTTGGTTTTTTGTCTTCTTCATTTTGCACACATTTTTATTTTGTTTTTAAAGGAAAGCCGAAATCACTGTGAAATACAATTTGTACTCTGCTTTTCTTTGCTCAACTTTTATGGTGACGAGGTAATAACCACTGTTTCAAATGTGCTAACGGTTCAGAATTCTGAATATCTCGCCAAGTTAGGGTGGATCTCATGGATGGAAGGTCACAGAGAATTGTCGGCCTCCCTTCTTGTGATTTTCTTGGTGACAGTTTGGTCCCCACGAGGCCGTCTTTGCATGCTCTGGAGCATTTAGTCTGGTGATCGACCCTGAAGGCAGGCACACCAGCCTGAGCCGGTTTTCATCTGGAACACCCTGCTGCTCCTTACATTACAGGGCAGATGCGATGCTCTCTTTATGCGGGACTAAACTTTATTATTTCCAGGATGGAAGCATGTCCACTCTGTGGCGAAACGGCGGGGATGTCCACCTTCACCTCATTCTGTCAAACACCCAGTTACTCCCGCTTGCCCCAGGGCTCACACCCTTCCTCTCCAGTCACACGACACTGTCCTGACCCTGGGCAGAAGGAAGCAGTGCTACTTTTCAGCCAATGGCACTCGCCTGCAAGCCTAGCGCTTCGGGACCTCAGGGCTGTTAAGAGGCAGTGGGATGGATGGAGAGAGGTCTTTGGGATCCTGTAGTCCCGATTTGGACTCCAACTTCTGCATCTTGCTTTCTCATGGACTTTTGGGGAGTTACCCAGCACTCTGAGCCTCGGTTTCCTCACCTTTAAAAGAGGAACAGGGGTGCCTGGGTGGCTCCGTCCATTATGCATCAGACTTCAGCTCTGGTCACCATCTCGCGGTTCATGGGTTTGAGCCCCCCATTTGGCTCTGTGCTGTCAGCATGGAGCCTGCTTCGGCTCCTCTCTGCCCCTCCCTTGCTCTCGCACTCTCTCTGTCTCAAAAATAAATAAACATTAAAAAATAAAAGAGGAACAATGTTTTCTCCACCCTGTAGGATTGTATGAAGGTTACCAATGAACTAGTTTACCCATTCAGAAATATTCCAAGCACTGTTATATGCCACCGGCTGTATTAGGCGCTGGGAATATTGGAGGCAAGCCGGAGAGCCCATGTGGTTTGGCAGACAGGAGCTTGAGGTGGGGATTGCAGCCCTGGGTGGCTCAGATGCAGATGGGAAGTCTGTGATACTCTGGAAGTACTTTGCAATGACACCTAATGTAGCTGTGGGAGATTTCAAAGGTAAATGGAGTGGATTGAGCACATGCGGCAAATTCACTCTTATTGACTGTTTCCTTTAATGATGGAGAATTCTGGGTAAGATACAACAAGAAAAAAGAAACGTAGCCAAGCTTGGAAAAGAGAAACAAGAGCCTCACTAGTAAAAAGCAAGAGGAAATTCGGAGCTGGAGCGGTGAACGGGAAATGCTTCTAGACAGCTCCACATGGCCCCTCCACGTTTGGAGCTCCTGGTTTCATGCACAATTTACCCATCAGTGAACCGGGAACTCACAACCCGCCACCTACTTGCTTAGGGGTACAGCAGACAAGTCGAACTTCTGTCTGCGCTGTGGGTAGGCAAAGAGCCCCCCGAGAGAAGCTGGAATCACACGGGGCCCTGTGTGTGGGTGCATGTTCTGGCTTTGCCCCATTACACAGGGTGGGAACTCTGAGCAGAGGAATTAACATAAAAAACTGGTCCAAAAGCTCCAAAGACCACCCAGGGAGCATCTTCCCACCCCAGGCCCTTGGTACAGGCCATTCCTCTCACCCTCACAGTTGCCCGCTCCCAACCTGCTTCAACAGACTGTGCCCTGACTCCAGTGTAACTTACCCTGAGAGGTTTTCCCTGACTTCCAGGGTTAGATCTGAGTCCCCATTGTGCTTTCCTGACGCATTCCTTTTGTGTTTCACGTTCTTTACCTCCAGCACAACTTAATAATTGTGTAATTTTGTGTCACACAACTGCCTCCCCTACTAGTTTGTTAGACTGTAGAAGTAGGAACCTGGTACATTTGTCTTTTTAGCTCTTTGCTGTCTTTCCTGCCATAGTGCCTAGAACACAGTCAATGCTCAAAATACGGATATTGATGAATGAATTTGTTTGTCCTCAGTGGGCACTGCATGTCCACTACCCCGTCTCTGAACAACCCCAGCTAGAAATAAAACAATAATAATGTTAACAATTTATTGATTTACTTAGCCAATCTTCCTGCTTAGTAGTTACTACACAAGGGAAACATACATTCGACTTCGGCATTGGTGCTCAGGCTGTAGTGTCCACGGGCATCACCTGGAGGGCTTGGTCACAGTGATGGCTGGGCCCCACCCCCAGAGTTTCTGGTTCAGTAGGTCTGGGCTGGGCCCGAGAATTTGCACTTCTGACACATCATGTAATGCTGATGCTGATGGTCTGTGGTCACTCCTTGTGAACCCCTGACACACAGCATCGGCATCATTTGGTTTGTTTGGTTTTAAAGCCAGAGCTGCGGGGCGCCTGGGTGGCTCAGTCGGTTAAGCATCCGACTTCGGCTCAGGTCATGATCTTGTGGTCAGTGAGTTCGAGCCCTGCATCGGGCTCTGTGGTGACAGCTCAGAGCCTGGATCCTGCTTTGGATTCTGTCTCCCTCTCTCTGCCCCTCCCCTACTCATGCTCTGTTCTCTCTGTCTCTCAAAAATGAGTAAATGTTAAAAAAAAAATTAAAAAATTAATAAAACCAGAGCTGCAAAATATACCACCAGTGACACAGCTGTAGTGTTGAAACGCATTGTAAACAAGGTATTAACGTGACTGATGACTGATGACATGTGAGCCTTCTTCCTGGGACAGGTAGGCTTCCCGTTTTTCTTGTAAGTGGGGGAGCAAGGGGAATGGGGGGAGAACTTGGGGTCTGAAGCCAGAGCTGCTGTGTTCCCACCCCAGTGCCACCCCCACAAGTGCCAGAACCCCCTGACGGTTAGTTACATAACGTCTCTCAGTTTGCTAATCTATAAAATAGGATGAGTTGTAGGACCTGCTTCACGGGATGTTGAGTTTTCTTTCACCAGTGACTGGCATATAGAAACCATTCCAAAAATGTTACTTCTTATAATGGGAAAGGAAAGGAATATTTAACAGGATGTGTTTAACAGGATTTAATAGGATGTGTTAGGCATCCTATTAGGGGGTTCCACGCACAATGTCTCATTTAAGCCCCTCAGAAGCACTGTTAAATAAGTATTATTTATTTACTTTAATTTATTTAATTTATTTATTTATTTACTTTAATGTAATTTATTATTACATTTAAGCCCCTCAGAAGCCTTGTTTTGTGAGAGGAGACTGAGGCATGGAGAGGGTAAGTAACTTGTCCATGAGTGTGTATACAGTTAGGGCCATCTGGGGTTGGTGTCAGGTGTGTGTTGTGCTACACACTGGCGTTTCAGCCACACCTGCCCTCCCAGGGTCTCTAGGAAACAGAAACCTTGGAGGGAGGGACAAAGGGTGAGTCCTGTCCATCCTGTCAGCTTGGAGGCGCCTCATCGCTGGTTTCCTTTCTTCTCCCGTGTATGCGCCCCGCTCCCATGCTCTCCTCTGCCATCCCGAGGCTGCAGCTCTGTCCTTTCTCATTCCTACGGAAGGGTAGGCTCCCAGGGAAGAATTTCAGAGGTGCCTCAGTCGGGAAGGCTGCTGTCCATCGTGCCGAGGGCACGGCACTCTCCGTGGGCATCATCCACCTGACAGGAATGATGCTCCCCTGGAGAGTCACACAGGCAGGACCAGAAACTTCTGGTGGCCCAGATTCCAGCCTATAAAGCAGGTTCACCAGCAGATGCCTGACTTGAAAAGGCACCAGGCCCCTGACTCTCTCATCTGAGGGGTGGGGTGTGGCTTTGGCCTCCCTTTACCAAATGGGGGCTGAGTGGAAATGACAGTGTCTACCAGAAAGGACGGTTCTGCCACACAGCTTTTGAGTTGGCCCGGGATCTTTTTGTTTACTGGTTTGGACTGAATGTTTTTGAAGGTGTTTCTAGAAATGCATCCTGGTGCGAATGGGGCTGTGAGGCAGGTTGCTTGGGACTGAGTCTTGGCTTGGCTGCCCCCTGGTGAGTGGGACTACCCCTGCCTGGTGATGGGCAAATACACATCCTCAATTACGAGGCTTTGTGCACCGACAACATCCTTCCCTCGGAATGTGAATTGTAGGCCATAGAAAGTCACTGGAGTCTTAGGTCTTACTCACTTTGTTTTTTAAACATATCAAGTGTTGTGTGATGCCCCAGTAATAACCCTCAGGGCTGCCCATTGCCCTCAGGGCCAAGTTCAGAATGGCTTATAAGGTTGTCTTAGTGTGGGTTTGCCCAAAAGTGGACCATTGAGATAATGAGTGTGACAGCGGGTCATTTATTTGGGAAGGATCTCAGGAAACACTCAGAGAGGAGTATGGAAGTAAAACGGGGTAAGGAAAGGAACCACTAGAAGATCACTTTGAAGCATGTTATCACCATGACTGCCCATGACCGCACTAGGCATTTGGAGCAAGATCCTGCAGGGCAGCCCTGGAAATGGGTGTAGAACGTAAACTTTGGAGTGTTAGGGTATTTGTCCTCCAGCCCTGGTCACTCATTGACTGGAGGCTACTGGGGATTGAGAGCACTGGCACTTCTGGCCTATGACAGGGAGGCCAAAGTGGGGTCCAGACCCAGAGAAGGCCCTCAGGCAAATTGATGCTAGTGCTGGCATTTGGAGGCCGGGCAGGCATATTCACTGAAGAAGGGATACCACTGGGGCATGAACAGCCTCTCTTGTGCCACCCACAGTCTGGTTTAGCCTTTCTTTTCTTTTCTCTATTTTACAAATTTTTAATTTTTTAAATATTTTTATTTATTTTTGAGAGAGAGAGACAGAGCGTGAGTAGGGGAGAGGCAGAGAGAAAGGGAGACACAGAATCCAAAGCATGCTCCAGGCTCTGAGCTGTCAGCACAAAGCCCAATGCTGGGCTCCAGCCCACGAACCATAAATTCATGACCTGAGCTGAAGTCGGATGCTTAACTGACTGAGCCACCCAGGCGCCCCTTTATTTTAATTTTTTAAAAAAAATGTTTATTTATTTTAAGAGAGAGAGTGTGAGAGATAGCGGTAGGGGAGGGGCAGAGAGAGAGGGAGAAAGAGTGAATCCCAAGCAGGCTCCTCACTGTCAGCACAGAGCCTGACATGGGGCTCAATCCCACACACCATAAGATCGTGACCAAGAGTCAGATGCTTAACTGACTGAGCCACCCAGGCGCCCCTAGCCTACCCCTTTAGCTTTATTTACACACACACACACACACACACACACACACACACACACACCAACACCGACAGTTCCCACACACACAACCCACAACTCCCTCTACACAACATACCACCCTCCATATCACCCCAAACACGTAGACATATGGCCTGTTACAGGTAACACAGTCGGCAGCACACATATAACTTAAAACCCTCACTACCCACAATACACACTCATACACAGCACACACACAACCCTCCACAGTCTACAACCCTATTGTCACCCTATTTTACACATGTGGAAAATGAGGCTCACAGGGTTTATGGGTTATTCCAGGATAGAGCTTTACCCTCTGGCCTGGCGGGACCAGACCCTGGATCTTCTCCTACCTGCTCAGGTACATTTTCCCATTCACCCCACGAGAGTGGATATGGACTCCCTTAAAGCATTTATCTTGGGAAGCTTCATGGCACATTCAGTAATACTACTAGTTCTCAAAATCTTTCCTTTTTCAAAATAAAAATGTATTTTTTAAATTTTTTTAACATTTATTTATTTTTGAGACAGAGAGAGACAGAGCATGAACAGGGGTGGGGCAGAGAGAGAGGGAGACACAGAATCGGAAGCAGGATCCAGGCTCTGAGCCATCAGCCCAGAGCCCGACGCGGGGCTCGAACTCACGGACCGCGAGATCGTGACCTGAGCTGAAGTCGGATGCTCAACCAACTGAGCCACCCAGGTGCCCCTAAAAATGTATTTTTGAAGTAGAAAAATAATATATGCTTTTCTTTTCAAATACTTTTGGAAGAGGCCTTTAAAACAAGTCAAAAGATGGTTTCATTTCAGTTTTTTACTGAAGCAGGATTTTCTGGCCTCAGTTGTCCCTGTCGGTAAAATGGAGGTGTTTGACTAGGTCAGACTTCTTCTGTGACACCCCATGGATGAGCTGCAGATATTCAGAAATTAATGAAAAAAAGAAACACACATGTGTGCATTTTTTCTGGGAAAGTATGTATAACATTTTTGGATTATTATAGTTCTGTGACCTCAGAACATTTCTCAATCATTGTGCTAGATATTCCTAAAGGCTCTTCCAGAGGAATTGCATTAAAATCTTTATGAAATGTCAGAAGGTACCGTAAACCTGAGGACCAACAATTATTTTTTAAGAGTTGCAGTAGGAGAGTGGGAAAGAGGTGGTATATCTTATAAATTTTATAGCCAAAATTCAGTAGTCTTATCAGTTGACAGAAATTTTAGTTGTTAAAACGCAGTGTTGGGCAGAGTCTGTTCCCATCCACTGCTGGGGAGCAGTGTCACTTGGCCTAATCCTTTGGGGATATAGTTTGGCAAAATGTACGAAGAGCTTTCAGCTGTTTATATCTTTGATCCAATAATTCTCTTGGCCCTGTGACATGGAAAAATAAAGGCTTATGGAAATATATAGCATAGGACAAAAGAATTCTGTAAATTTTAAGATCATTATGGTAGATCCTTCAAATTTTTTTTTATATGTGATAAAATCTGACTTCTCTTACTGATAATAGGATGATTGGAATCTGAAAATGCATTTTTTTTTTATTAACCGAGAGAAAAAATCTATACCAAACCAACAGCTAACCAGTATTATGCCTGTCAATGCAGAGAGCCACTAACGGCATTGCCACTGAATATAGGAGCAAACTACTCTTTCCATCATTATTTACATGTGCCCTGGGATTGCTCGCCAATGCAATTATAGAAGAAAATGAATGAAGGATAAATATTGGAAAGAAGATGGCAAAATAATCATTACTTAAAATGATGGGAATACCTACATAGGAAATCTCATAGAATGAACTAAAAACTGTTACAAATAATAAGAATTCAGTAGTTTGGGGACCTTACATTTTCTTTACCAACAATAGTTGTGTAGGAAACATAATCATTTAAAAATATTTCATTGAAAGTGGTCACCAATGATATAAACCAATTAGCGATAGATAATTGAGATGCAGGACATATTGGAATATATAAAGTGTACTAAATGTTGAAAATGACCACTAGATGTATTCCATAATGGGGTGTCCAGGATTTCTAAGCTAGTTCCTGCTAATGTATAAATTTAACATGAATCCATAAGTTTAACATAAATTTTCATGTGACAAAACTGATTCTGAATTTTATATGTATGAATGAATATGTGAGGGCACACAGAGTGCCATGGGTGAATTTTGTGCCTGTATTCTAATCCACTTAAACTTTTCTATAATAGGTATTTTTTAACCCACGTAGTATTTACTTTTTAAAAATCCTGGGAAACAGGAAGGGAGTGGACATTAGTGACCATGCTGAGTTCCCACTGGCTTTGTGGTTTCAGCGGAGGGGGGGTTACCTTGTGACAGGTGCCATTTCTCATGTGTCACTGGAGAACTTCCAGAAATCACCCATTACTTCCTTACAGGTGGTTATAGCCTCTGATGCTCTTGAAATGGACATCATTTACATAGAAGAGGTCCTCTTAGGCCTAGTCCTTTGCCCTGCCCTTATCCCCCCTGCCATTTACCCAAAAGTTGCACATGGAGAAATACAGCCGTTCTCTGGGTCTGGCCACTGGCACCTAGACCTTAACTCTGGGGATTTTTGAGGCAAGGACAGTGGGAGTCATTGGTAGGCTTTGTCTTGGTCTTTACATCTCTTCCTAGGGATGGTGTTGGGCCTGTGATTTAAGGAAGGCTATAGGGATGCGGTGACCCAAGCTAGTGACAGCAGCTTTCAAGACAAGGGGAGGCTGACTGACAGCATAATAACTGCCTCAGCAACCCAGAGTCAGAACATCAGAGAAATCCAAGTCTGGAAATGTCCTCAGGTATCTAGACTCATCTTGCGTGTGTTTCCCTCCTTGCCTTCATTCAGTGGTTTTTGAACGTTCCTCAAAGGGTTAAACTTGGTGCTGTGTAATTTACGACTTTTGTTTACTTTCTTATTTATTATGCTTTTCCCTTGCTTGAATATAGACTCTGTGCAGGCAGGAAACTATCTTGTTCACTGTCGGATCTTCAGTGGCAGTGCCTGGCACATGGTGGGTACCCTGTGGATATGTGCTGAATGAAGAGTAGTGAAAAAAATAGTTACTACTCCCACAAGCTCACACAGTTCAGTGGGGAAAAAAGCCGGGGGGGGGGGGGCGGGGACTATAAATCCTTATAGTGCAGAGTGATAGTTCTCTAGTTAGGGTGTGCCCAAGGTGCAAAGAAATAGAAGATGGGAAGGCAAAGTCAGCAGGGGATTTCTGAGGAGGAAAGAAAGGGGTGTCTGGTCAGCCTCTTAAAGAGCGAGTATTTATGAGATGATTCAGGTAAGTGAGGGCAGTCCTGGAGGAGAGGTGTCTGGATTGAATTGTGTCCCCTACCCCAATTCACATGTCGAAGTCCTAACACCTCAGACTGTGACTCTATTTGGAGATGGGGGTCCTTAAAAGGTAATTAAGGTTAAATGAGATCATTAGGGTGGGCCCTAGTCCCAGTTGACTGGTGTCCTTGTAAGATGAGGAGATTAGGACACCGACATACACACAGGGTGGACCATAGGAAGATGCAGAGAGAAAAAGGCCATCTATAAGCCAAGGAGAGAGCCCTCAGAAGGAACCAATCTGCTGTCACTTTAATCTTGGACTTCCAGCTCCCAGAACTGTGAGAAAATACATTTCTGTTGTTTAAGCCACCCAGTCTGTGGTTGTTCCAGCAGCTCTAGCAGACTAATACAGGGGTATAGTGAGTGCCCAAGCGTGGGGGTGGGAGAGAGCATGGCTTCTTGGGAGCTCTGACTCTTCTGATGTAACGATAGTAAGTAGTTGCAGGGAGAGAACTACCAGGGCTGGCTGGTAAAGAAAGGAGGAGGGGCAGGGGCTGTCAGACTCATATGCCTGCATGAGTAAAGCAGGCCTGGTGTAGGATGCTAGGGAGCGGTGGGGTCTGTGGTGAACTGGGAGGCACAGGCACCTGTTCCCAGGTAGCGTCCATCAGCCAGAATCAACACGCATCTGCCTCCTTTGGATGGTGCCTGTGCTCTCCAGACCCAGAGGTCCATATTTTTCAAGATAAACCAGAAATCTCAATTTCGATGTATAGTCTTAGGATTTGTAAAAGTTGGCACATAACTTAATATTTTGACTCTGTGAGCCACAGTATGCCCACAGGAGCTGGATGAAGCCTGTAGACTATCAGTTTACAATCCCCGAACTATGTAAGGACTAATTCATAAATAATGTTGCATGTATGCCAAGGAATTTAAATTTTTCCTATTTGACCCGGGGAACAGTTGGTGAATCTTGAGTAAGACAAGTGACTTGGTGGTTGTTTTGAGCAGAGCCCAAACAACCAAGAGATAGCGTACAACCAAACAACTAAGAGATAGCGTACTATCTCTTAAGGGGCGAGATAGTACGTAATTTTGACTCTGTGGGCCACATAGCCTCTTGCAACTACCCAGCTCTGATCTTGGAACATAAAAACATAGACAAAATGTAAGCAAATGGGCGTGACTGTGTGCCAGTAAACTTTATAAAAACAGATGGCTGGCCAGACCTGGTTCATGAGCTGTAGTTTGCTGCTCCCTGGTTTAGAGGGCTGGAGACTCAAATTGGGGGGATGGCTTGAGAGAATAGTTAGGGGATGAACTGAGGCTGCGGTAATGGAAATGGGGAAGATGGGACAGATTGAAAAGCTATTTGGCAGGTAGCATTGCTGATTGATGAGTGGGTCAGTGAGAGAGGAAGAAGAACCACAGGTAATGCCTAGGTTTCTAGTTTGAGAGGGTCAGTTTGAACCCCCCTAGTGGCCATGACCTCCCATGCCACCTCATCCCCCTTTCGGGTAACCCTGATGGATCCCTTCTTCCTGTGAACCCTGACCCATGGGAAGGAACTTCCTTTTTTTTCATTAAAATTTTTTTTAATGTTTATTTATCTTTGAGAAAGGGAGAGAGAGGGAGAGGAAGCGGGGAAGGGGCAAGAAGAGGGAGACAGAGGATCCCAAACAGGCTCCTTGCTGGCAGCAGAGAGACCAATGTGGGGCTTGAACTCACAAACCGTGAGATCATAACCTGAGGCAAAGTAGGAGGTTTAACCGACTCAGCCACCCAGGGACCCCTGGAAGTAACTGCTTATTAGATCACAGGTGTCCTTAGAATCGTCCTGGCCTGCCACAGCTGACATGGAAAACTCCATTCGGTTTAGACCAGAGGCAGTGAGACAGTTTAGCATCTCTTGCCTTCAGGTTATTACAGAGTCTCCGGTCCCTGGTCTTGGAATATGAAAACGGGTCTCTAAACGATTATAGTAACAGGGTGCTCTGTGGGGATCAGGGCACGCCAGCCCTCAGGTTGCCAATTAGCAAATCTCTGTAGGTCCCCACTTTCCAGAACGGTGTGGAAAAAATGTGCTAAATTGTACTCCGAGCAGAGGCGGCATGGCCAGGCCGGAAGTGCACCTACCAGGCGCTGGTTCGTGCCTGCAGAGCCAGGAGCCCACTTTGATGTGCTCCAAGTGGCCGCTAGAACCACTGCGAGACGTCAGGGGATGCTGGACTCTCTCTTTCTTTTCTCTGCCGGAGTCCACAGATACCTTGAGGAAGCAGGAGCACTAAGGAGGATGAGCACAGGCCCTGTTCTGGCACTAATGAATTCTGCTCGCAGGTTTATGGTGTGTGCTGCGGTCGCTGCTGAGAGCTGTGTGCACAGTGGTCCCTGGGCACTTAGCAGGGAGAGGAGGTGAGGGTCTACGGCCTGGTGTGCCACGGGCGGGGCTGCCTCTGACTTTAAAGAAAGTGGCAGAACAGGATTTTGAGAAAGTGGCCCTGGGGGATGAGAGGGAATCTCTGTGGGGGTCAGACTATTTATTTTGAGACCCACCAGGCCTGGTCCTGTAGCCAGAGGTGAATGAGACCTTAAAAATCCAGGAGCCTGATAAGGAGGACCCAGAGATGGGAGAAAGGAGACTCAGGCCTTGATCTCTGTGGCAGAAGCTGAACTGGGGCCATCCACACATTTTATTACCCTCCTAGCTCCTGGAAAGCTGGGTATTATCAGGGGTGCAATGTAATTAATTTTGAGTGTTAGTCATGCTTATGGCTTCATCCAGTTTTTTCCTACCTTTGTTTTTCTCTTCTACCTAATTTTCTCACTTTACAAAATTATCTTTGTAGTTGGGGGTAGATTGGGTAAATCTAAACTGAGGTCTGGGTGTGTGGGTCTGTAACCCACAACCGTCTGTGTACTGAGTGATTTTATAGAGGGAAGCATTCCTCAGCAAGGAAGTTTTGGGTGTTGTGGCTGACACGAGAGGTTCAGGGTCCTCTAGGGGGACCTTGTGATATCTGCTGTTCAGCCTCGCTGAGTCTGGGCTCTCAGGAGAATGAAGGTTCTTATACCAGGGGAAGGGTGCACTGTGGGCATTGGTGCACAGGCAGTGCAGCCTCGGGGCCAAGGCAGCAACAAAATCCAGCGCCCTTACTGGGGGACCACAGGTTGGTTCTGCCTCTGTGACCCTGGAAAGAGAATCACACCATTCAGCTCCTCAGGGGTTTTAGGTAAGGCAGTTGTGTCAGAGACAATCAGTATGCCCATCCCTTCTTGGGAAAGCTAAGCACCAACACCACATCCCCTTCACAGGGAGCCTAATCCATCATCCAGCTCCTGTTGTTTGAACTCCAGCTGTGGGACTAACGTCCTGGGCACTGGAGGAGACACCTGCCATAGGGTCCAGAGAATTGGAACAGCTCTGGTCGACCGTGGGGGTCCATCTGGTAGAGGAGGCAGGCTGTTGGTCTGGGACTGGTAGAATAGGCGGATGGGGGATCATTCCCGGTGGGGCACAATATAATGCGGGAATGGAGGTTGGGTTGGAAAGGGGAGCAGTCTGTTGGCTCCTCCCTCTGTGTGTGCCCTGTCCGACGTGACTTCATAGCTGCTTCGGCCAATAGAATAAGGCGAGAGTAACAACATGCCACTTCCAAGCCTAAGCTTTAAGGGGCCTCCCATGTTCCTGCCTGCTCTTTTGTATCTCCGCCGTGATCATGAGAAGCATATACCTAGGCTAGTCTGCCGGGGCCAGAAGAGGATGAGACACACACACGCACAGGACAGAGCCAGCTCTTCCAGCCAAGCCCAGATTAAATCAGCCAGCCTAGCTGAACCTATAGTGGCCGAACTGCAGATGCATGAGCTACATAAATGCTTACCGCTGCACACCCCTGGGATTTTGTGGTTGTCACTCGGCAGTAAGAGTGTTGTAGCCACAGTTAGCTGACAGAGCAGTGAAGGAGTTGACTAGAATCACCTACTTCTGAAAGGGGGCACTTGCTTCTAAAGTCTGTGTGCACCCGTTTGGGGTTATTTGTATTAGCCTCTTCTCTCTTCCAATAAAAGTTTCTCCAGAGAGATTAAGGGATTTCCTCAAGGCCACACAAGTCAGCAGCAGAATCAGGCTAACGTAGAACACCCCTTACCTCCAGGCCGGGGTCCGTTGTAGCGCATGACCTTCCTATTCCTGATAATCATGCAGAGCGCGTCCTGGAGGTCAGGACAACTTTTCCTTGCAGGTTAGTGAGGTCTTAGGGTTTCAGCAGACACTGACACTCAGCTATTACCCAGATTGATGGGGCTGCTTGCTGTAATGTTTAGCAGCCTCTCCATCAAATAAATGGCCAGAGAGGCTCTTGACGCTTCTAGTGCAAGAGAAGAGGAGCCGATTTCTGCAGCTTTTATAAGGTTGGCCAAACAAGACCCATTAAAGGGATCCATGTGGGTTGAGGCTCTGTGGCTGAATTTTGGGTGTTACCCTGCCCCCACTCACCTTCAGGGTTTTGGAAGTGTGGCCCTGTAGGATAGAAGAAGCAGGGACAGCAAATAACGCAGCCATCTGGCCATGCGAGTCACCCACTCTGACCCTGAGTTCCTTCATTGTCACATGAGCAGCTTTGGTATCTGCAATTCTTTCGTCCAGTGGACACTATGACTGATGGAAGGAAAAAGTGGGAAAAGGATCTAGAGAGAAAATGATAGGTTTGGTGTTGAGGAGGAGGGATTCCCTCATTTCCGTTATTCCCTTTTCATTTCGTTATTTTGCCTTCCCTGTCATTTTGGGATTTTGTCATTCTGGTGAGTGTCCCTTCAAGGATCCCATCTGCTGGTACCGACTTCACCTCTGATACATAGGCCTAGTGGGGTCACCTGGGGGGCTTTTATAAACCGTCATTTCCTTCTGTGTTCTGTATCTAGGTCTCTTCTTTTCTATTTGCTTAGGCAGCAACGTAGACAGGTATTCTGTAAACAAGAGTAGTAATGTATAGTGGTTTAAGAGAGTGGGATCTGGGTGGCCTGAATTCAAATTCAAACTCTGTCACTTACTGCCTGTATGACATTTGGAAAATCACTTCACCTCTTTGTGTCTCAGTTACGAAATCTGTACAATATGGAAGATAATAATAATACTGACCATTAGAGTTATTTTGAAGTGTAATTAATTAGTATATAGAAAGGGCTTAGTATCATGCCTGGCACATACCAAGTGTCTGTTTATAATAATTATTATCAGGGAGTAGGTGATAACTGGGAGAGATTCTATGTGCTAGGGAATATTTTGTGTATTTTGCTTTGTTATTATAAACAAGGTCGAAACAGTAGCATTAGGCAGTCATACCTGATCATAAGGTGGACTCTTTGCCAGAGAGATGGTTGGAGACCCAAGCATGATGAAGAAGAAGGGATGTTGCCGTGTTGACATTTTCACAGTCACAAGAAAAGAAAAGGCCTGGAGAAGCCTGGGAGAAGTCATCTTAGAGGACAGTAATGGAGATCATTAGAAAGTTTGAATCAGTGACCAAGAGAGAATGCATGGAGTCTTATATGCAAGAACTTCTTGGTGGTAGTGACTGCCTGTTATTTCTTTTATGAGTGTTGTCGCAACCAGCATCTATAAATGGAATGTTTGTGAATTCACACTGCTCCACTTGTTGTACCTCTTGGCATTGATTCGTGGAGGAAATTCTTGACCCAGTGATGATGGAGGTCATTCTAGTGGCTTTTGTAGGCTGGCCGGGGTTACTAGCCATGTGACCTTCTTTAATCTTGATTGCTTTCTCTGCTTTCTGGATCACCAAAAAGGGCTGACCTACCTGGATGGACTAAGATATGAAGTCAACCTCTTGTAACAGGGAGCAAGGTCAATGAGTATGTCCTGACCACAAACCCTTCTCTGTGGAAGGAAACTCTGGGCTTGGGAACAGAGAGATTGCCAGGGAATTACATATGGGAGAAGAGAATCCATGAAGAGAGAGGAGTTCAGTCAAGCCCTGAGGTAAGAATGATCATGGCAGCCAAGGAGCTGAAAGACTAGCACAGCTGGGCAAAGAAGGTCTTGAGGAATGCGTAAAGAGTTGAGGCTGGACAGAAAGGACCACGGCTCTGATCAAACCATGGGCCTAGCAATAGAGGGCTGCTTTATGAACAACCCCTGAAATACTTCTCCTAGGTTTAAATTTGAGAGTGGGAAGGGTACTTTTTTTTTTTTTTTTTTTTTTTTGCAAAAGACTTAACCTCATACAACCAAAAGTCATCAGGCTCATTATCATTACTTAAATCATTATTCACTTGCAGTTTGCTGTGGCTGCTACATTTTGCATATGGCAGAATTTTCCTTTTGGAGTTAAATATGCCTAGTAACAGTTTGAGTTTTCATTTGATATTGGGAAAGATTTTATATGAAATGTGCACAATAACCATATGACAAAAAGACATAAAATTTGAGAGGGAGTGTGTGTGTGTGTGTGTGTGTGTGTGTGTGTGTGTGTGTGTCAGTGGTGAGGCTGGCATTGGTGAAGGCAGGGGTGGTTTGGGAAATCTGACTCCATAGAGCTATAAGAAGATAGAGCTAATTCCCGGTCTCAGTTGTATATAACCTTAGAAGCTTCTGGAGTCTCAGTTGGCAAAGAGTGAGAAAATATGGAGGGGCTGAAGGACTCTGACATCCTTGTTATTCAAAGTGTTGTCCACACAGCAGCAACAATGGCACTGTCTGGGTGCTTGTTAGGAATACGACATTTCAGTCCTCATCTCACACCTGCTGAATCAGAATCTGCATTTAACAAGATCCCTGGATGATTCCCACGCATAGTACGGTTTAGAAGTTCTGTGTTATAAGACACTGTTGAAGTGGGAGAGGCAGGAAGGGTCTGTTTGAGTTGGGTGGTGTACATTGGGAAGGCTTGCCTAGTTTGTCAGTGTGGCGTGGACTTCAGAGTGGGCAGACCTGGACTTCTATCCTGGTGCCGCTATTTGCCTTGAGAGCATCTTGGCTTTTTAGAGCCCCAGCTTCCCCATGTATTTGATGGGGACAATAGAACCTAGCATACAGTACTACTGGGAAAACCAAGTAAAGAAATGTAAGTAAAGCATCAGGCACATACCTGAGGGTCAATAAATGGCAATTATGCTGTTCTCACCCCAAGACACTGAGGCTTGTCCTTTCTGAATAGGTGAGCAGTTAGGAGGCCGTTTAATGACAAAAGATAACCAAAATCTGTTGAGCACTTTCTGTGCTACTAACAGTGTGTTAGATAGGGATCTTAGCCTGGAGCCAGGTTGCTTGGTGCAAAGCCTGCCAGGAGACACCTGGCTGGCTCTGTAACCTCTCTGTGGCTCAGTTTCCTCATCTGTGACATGAGGATATTAATACCACCTATTTCTCTGTGAGAATTATAGGAGTAATACATACATGTTCAGTGCTTAAAGAAGAGTCTGGAATATAATGAGTAGTGAATAAACGTTAGCTATTATCAACATACTTATTTAATCCTCTCTGCAACCTCTGGAGGGGAGCATTATTATCCCTATTCCATATTTGAAGAACTACAAGACTAAGGAAGTTGCCTAGGGCCGCATGGCTGGTAAATGGTAGAGCCATGGTTTGAACCCACATCTCTTAGCCTCAGACACCATGAACCTCATCAACTCATAGTTCTATTCTGCCAATGTTCAGAGGCAAGGAGAGTAACCCTGGAACCAGACCAGCTGCCCCAGGAGTTTCTTATGGTAGCAAAGGCAAAACCAAAGGGCATTGGAAGAAATCAAGGTGTCAGTCCCAGAAAACAGAAAGGCAGATTCTCAAAGCACTTGTGCTGGTATTTAATGCATCCCTTTGAAACGCTCTGCTCATAACCTGTCAAGAGCAATTTGGAAACATGTGCTCATGGAGGTGAGCGTTGACTGCTCCCTGACACAGTCTCTTCTATTATATATACAGTGACAGGCACACAGACTCAGCCTGGGCATGACTTATTTACGGGATGGCCCAGCCCCAGCTGAACTAGGTTCAGTGCTTGCAATAGACTTCACCAGAAGAAAGGGAATGCGTGATTTGGGGAGATAATTATTTTTCCAGATGCTCATTAAAAAAAGGGGAGAATTTTCCAATTGCCACTGGCATATAAGAACCATTTTAAATTAAAATTTCAGAATCAAATATATAGAGACATTGTACTAAATTAGAAACCAAGGGTTGGGGTCCATGTAGCCCAGTGTCCCTTTCAGAGTCTAGTCTTGGCTTTGCATCTTACCAGCCAACTACCTTGGGTGTTGCTTCATCTGTCCGAGCCTCACCTTCCTTCCTAAGACCAGCATTCTGATTGTTCTGGGAAGATTAAATGAGGTATCACAGGCATGGAGCTGAGTGCAAAGTCTGGCACACAGTAAATGCCTAATGCCCATCTACTTTTGTCAATAACATTTGCAGGACTGACTTTGTGACCAGGGGTAAGTTGGTTCCTTTTTCAATGCTTCACTTTTTAAAATGAGAAGGTGGGGAAAGATGATTTTTAAGTTCCTTTTAAGTCAGCCCTATTGCATGTTTTTCTTAAGTTCCTTTGTCTTCTGTCCCCTCATGCACAGGACAAAGAATCCATCTAAATGGAATCCATCTCTGCATCTATCATTCATCTGTCTGTCTGGTTGTCTGTCTGTCTGCCTATCATCTATCTATATCAGATGCCCATTTTCTGAGGACTAAGGAGTAATAGGAAAAAGTCTCAAAACATCCCCATTCCTTGAGGCTAACTAAGTGGAGTGTAAACCTGCCATTTGGGTGTTGCTTTTGAACTTGTTACAACTTTTATAAGCACAGTAGAGATCTTGGCCTTGGCTTAATTGCTGGATATTTCATGGTTGTTTGATTTTCTCTGTCTCCATCTTTGTTGACAGTTTGAAAGGAGTGGGCTAAGTCTAAACCTAAGGGTTAGGGTTTTCATAAGGAAAACCACCTGACTATCAAACTACTTCACCAAATGACTAAGGTCTAGCTTTTTTTCCTTAGACCAACATCTTGAAATAAAATCATAATGAATAACACCTTTAAAGTAGGCATATTGCCTAAAATATTTTAATGCATTTGGATGAAATTTATTCTGTAAGAAGAACTAATGGAGAGATGTAATTTCCATGAGTAATAGTTATCATGAATGTTATTATGCTCCCTGGGAGGGAGGGAAGAGGGGAGAGGGGAGGGGAGACCCGAAAGTGTGTGGTTACAAATGACAGTAATTTTCCCTTGCATTTGAGTACTGCTCCACGGCACCCCGAAGCGCTCAGTACAGCCTTTCCGATCTTGTCCTCACAACTGCTTTGTGAAGATGGAATGATTTTCCCATTGTACAGATTGGGCAGCTGAGGCTCTGAGAGGCTGGCCCAAGTTCTCAGACCTGTGGGAAGTGAAGAACCAGGGTTCTCACCTGATTTTCTAGATTCCACAGTCAGTATTCTTTAAACCATAATGTGGCCTTCCCAGCATAAACCTGGTGCAGTGGTTGCCATCCTGCCGCCCACCCCCCACATCCCCACTCCCTCCTCACACCTGCAGTCATTGAGAAGTGGGTTATTTGGTAGACATAATATCCGCATTAATTGGAAACTGTCCCAGAGAACATACTCTTCGAGCAAATTTCCAGAAAGTTGGAACCCATTTTATTCTAAAACTCCATAGGGAAAAAAATCTTTTGATTCAGAGAGCACTTCAGGATCTTCTAAGGCCTGAGCGTCTGTGGTTAAGAGCATCAACCGTTCTTTTAAAATTCCAGGAAACCTTTCTGCTTATTCTGAGTTCCCTGGTTGCTCGTATTCTGAATAAGCAGATGTTTGCTGAACTTGAGCCGCACTCCAAGTAAATACTCTCCCATTGCTGAGGAAGCCTCTTCACTTTCCTCGGTCCCCCTGTGCCTTTTCCAGTTTCTTGCTGTGTTGGCATATGTATTAGTCTTGAGCAGTGCCACTTATTAATTAATTGATTATCTCATTCCGTCAACTACATTAAGCAGGAGGATTTATGACTGAATGAGCTGAGATAATTGCCTGTGGCCAGCCCCCTTCTTGGGCGGAAGAGAAGATATGCTGAGAGCAGCTCGAGGCTGAGGGAAACTGGTTTGGCAGCTCTTGTTCCGGCACCTCTGGAACTCTGTCCAGGCTTCTCCAGGCCACCTGCTCATCCATCCTCTCTAGGAGAGGTCAGGAGGAGGAACGAGAGAGAGATCTGAGAGGGAGAGAGACAAGGTGAAGGAGGAAGGAGAGGGCTTTGAAGGGGAGGGAGGAAGGGAATCCGTGTGCAGGGCAGGGATGCATGGGAGGGAGGGGAGAGTCTATGTGCAGGGATGGGGTGTGTGGCGTCCCCTCCTCTGCCTCCTTCAGAGGCTCTCGTCCTTCCAGCTGGGTGTCCTGCTCTGCATTCCCTGCAGGTCCACTGACAGAATTTTCTGCACAGAGAAGAAGGAGTTTTTATGCAGCATTTATATCCTTGCGGTGCCAGGGTAGTCCTAGGTGGATATACGTTGTGTAAATAAATTTGTTCATCACTTCGGCTGCAAGTGAGGGAGTATATTTCTTGAACAAACTACCCCCCCCCCCAATCTCCCATTCCCACTCCCTGTTTTTGGTAAGGCTTATGTTTGTTTGCTCGTTTGTTTATTTGGTCAGTGTGTCGACCAGTGGTCTGGGATAAGGGAAATAAAGAGGGTGCGAGAGATTTGAATCCTGTTTCTCAAAAGGAAATCATTGTGAAGCTTAAATAGCATTTTGAGAAATGCAGAGAAGGGCACCTATGTCCAAAACCCAAAGAAGGGCTGTGCCTGCATTATGTCTGTGTTCCACAGCGCCACTGTTGGGTGGGCCAAGAAACGAAGGAGGCGTGGGGCTCCAGTGAAGGCAAACTAAGGAAAAAGAGAGACTGCAGGGGTAGATTTCCCAGACTGTGAGTTCTGGTGATAAACGCAGAGCCTCCTGTAGTCTCCCTGGATGTCACCATTCATTCAGCCATCCTCACGGGAAATGAGAACTCGGTCACTTCTATCAGAGCAGCATCTCCTGGAGAACAGGATGCTCCTGGGGATTCCTGGGTGAGCTGAAGAATCATTCAGGTTTTATGTTTGTTTTAATGACTATTAGCAGACAAAATATAGCTAGCACATGGAACCTGTGGCCTCAGCAGTAACATAAAGTGCCCCTTTAAAGTAAATTAAGTAAAAACATAGACTCTCTTTGAAGAGAAATATGAAGCGGCTAACAGGGCAGGTGGCACACGAATATGGCAGAAACTTGTGAGGGTGGTACTTCCCCCTTGTCGGCTGCAGACCATCTTGGAGACGTGCCTGGACACTGCTTCTGCTGTAGAAGCTGAAAGGCCAGGTATTTGCTTTCTGTGATTCCTGGAGGAGTGTGGGCTCTAAACTAAGCTCAGCCAGTACCATGTTCCTTCCTCAGACTTTCAACCTAGAGCGGCTGAAATCATGACAAGGGCTTTGGGGGATGTAGACACACTCTTTACTGAACTCTTCTGAGGTGAGATTTTAACTGTAATTTTGGCTGTTTTCCTGCTATCCTTTCTCATTTTCTTCTTCTTTTCTTTTCTTTTCTTTCTTTTTTTTTTTAGTGTTTATTTTTGAGAGACAGAGCATGAGCAGGGGAGGAACAGAGAGAGAGAGGGAGACACAGAATCTAAAGCAGGCTCCAGGCTGTGAGCTGTCAGCACAGAGCTCGACACAGGGCTCGAACTCGGGAACTGTGAGATCATGACCCAAGCTGAAGTTGGACGCTCAACCGACTGAGCCACACAGGCACCCCTTTACTTTCTCAAACTCTAAGTTTCTATTTCCTCTTTGATTTTGTGAGCTATTGGGTACCCTTCTGATAAGTCCTTTTCTGTTTAAGTTACATAGAGTCCATTTCCGTTGTTTATAACTTTGAACCTAATCCCAGGAGGTGGTCTGTCTAGTGCTTAGAGCACAGATTCTGGAATCAGGCTACTTGGGTTCAAGTCTAGGACCTGCCACTTCCTAGTTGTTGGCCTTTAGGCAGTTTCCTTTTTAAGTTTCTGCTTACCCATCTGTAAAATGGGGATTATAATGGAGTTCACCTCATAGATTCACCCAAGTGAATTACATGAGATCATCATCTAAAATCGAGTCTTTCACAGAGTAGACATTCCATACGTGCTATTGCAGTGACCAGATTTGAAGTGATAGAGGGGTAAGAAAGACTTATTTCAGCCCCTTTGTGTCCACTCTGTTTATTTTGGTTATTGGTTATTGTCTCTTTCTCTTAAGTAGGACATTACATGAGAAGGGATCCTTGTCTGGCCCCCTGATCTATCCCAAATGCCTAAAACAGTACCTGGCACAGAAAAGGTGCTCCATAAATTAACGTCAAAAGTAAATGAATGAGAAAGAACTAGTCTTATTTTTAAATCCGTCTTTTATTTTGCTTTTGGGTTTTTGGGTGGGAGAAGCTACTGTCTAGATGACAAAGAATTCAGGCCAACCAACTTTCATTAAACTAGATGCTGTTTTGTGGAAGAGATAGCTCCCCTTCTACTTCCTTTCACTGCTAATCTTCCTTCTTCCCACAGATCCTTCTTCACGGTTGGTCCATCTTCCCTTTTTCTCCCTCCACGTTCCCAGTCACTCAGTAGAAATTTGTGCAGACTCTGTAGGTCTGTCGTCGGGGTCTGGAGGTCGCTGAACAAAGGGGCAAACCCACGTGAAAATCTCACACTGAGGGAAGAGGCTTTGACCTAAGCTGGCCAAAGCTGCCTCTTGTATTCTCTGGAATAGAATTTATGCACATAAGGCTGTTACAATGAATAGAAACATGAATTCTGGCATCAGACAAAACTGTTTTTTAATCTTTCTACTATGGAACAGTGTGACGACTGTGGGGGATTCATTTCACTTCTTTAACCCCTTGGTGTTTTCATCTGCAGAACAAGGGTAATGGGAGGGGGTGCTCATCCTCCTAGGGAAGTTGTAAGTATTAAATGCAATGATGTACCTCCTTGTAGTCCTGGGTGTTGGGTTGATTGAAGCCCACAGAGAAAAGTATTATTTATTAAGATCTTTCTAATTCATCAGGGCGCCTGACTGGCTCAGGTAGAGTGTGGAATGCTTGATCTGGGGTTATAGGGTCCAGCCCCATGTTGGGTGTAGAGATTACTTAAAAATCTTAAAACATTTTTTTTTCCTCATTCATCTGCTGAAACCCCTTGCCAAAGACTGGGGGAAAGTGTTTATATTTCTAATGGCCAAATACATCTTGGGGAGTCCATTTAAAATTATGGACGATTTTAGCAGGACAGGAATTTTGATGCCTTCTTCCTTCCCACTCCTTGCAAGCACTTTTTTGTGTTAGTGTAATTTGTGTTTCCTCTTTTCTGTGATTTTTTTTTTCCCACCCATTTTGGCATAAGGGAGTTTCCTTATCCAATTAAAGTATTTTTTGACCTAAAGCTTTGGTGGCAGCAAAGTGACATGCTTATCTGTCTTATTCAATAGCAGTCCTTGGCTTCTGGGAGAAATCTGATGATTCTGTTATTCATACCCAGAAATGAGGGTAAATAGTGAGTGTAAATCTTTAGGGATCACAGAAAACAAACTTAACTCTTTCTGGTCAGGGACAGACACAATATCCCACAAGATCATGATTATGTGGGGCTCTGGCTCTGCTCCTGGCTGGAACTTCATCTTTTCCTCTGTTCCATTTACTCTCTTCTCTACTTTTTCCAGCCCCCCTTTATGCCCGCCCCCCCCCCCCCACCATTTGCTCAGTGATGGGTATTTGATCATACTTTTCTTCTTCCATTTGTGTATTTTCTTCCCTCTGCCTTAGATGATTTACCCTTCTCTTTCCCCTTCCATTAATTAACTTCTGTGCATCCTTCAGCTGCCGTCCTAAAATCACATTCTTTGATGTCCTTTTGGTATTGGAAGAAAGGCATAAATTAGTACCAAACAAATTAAGAAAAAGGCGAGGAGTAATTCTGATGGAGGTCAAAATATCTCTTTGTTGAACTAGAAAAGCTGATGTTGGAAAACAGGGCTCATTTCAGTGGATAAGTGTGATTCTTAACACTAAACTCAGGATTAACTGTGCTCACCAGCAGCACTGGCCCTCACAAGAGCCCCAGTGGTAGGCCTGCCTCTGTAAAACTGAAGCATAATATGACCCCAAAAGCACAGTCTGCCAAAGGAAATATACATAAATTGGACTATATCAAAATTTGTAACTTGTGCATCAAAGGACACCATCAACACAGTACAAAGACTCCTTACAGAATGGGAGAAAATATTTGCAAAACCTATCTGATAAAGGGTTAATATTTATTTATTTTAAGTTTATTTATTTATTTTGAGAGGGGAAGAGAGAGAGAGAGAGAGAGCATAAGGAAGGGAGTGGCGAGAGAGAGAATCTGAAGCAGGCTCCACCCTGTCAGCGCAGAGCCTGATTGGGGGCTCAAACTCAGGAACCGTGAGATCGTGACCTGAACCGAGATCAAGAGTTGGACGCTTAACCAACTGAGCCATCCAGACGTCCAGGGTTAATATTTAGAATATGTGAAGAACTCTTACAATACAACAGCAAGCAACTTGATTAAAAAATGGGCAGTGGAGTCGAACAGACATCTTTCCAAAGAAGAGACACTGTTGGCCAATAAGCACATGCAGAGATGCTGAACATCATTCATCATGAGGAAAAGCAAATCTAAACCACAGTGAGATACCATTTGACACCCGTTAGGATGGCCCTTACCAAACAAGAGAGTAGATGTTGGCAAGGGTGTGGAGCACTTGGAACCGGCAGGGCTTCAAAAGGTGCCACTGCTGTTCTCAAAAAATTAAAAATAGAATTGCCACTTGGTACAGCAATTCCGCTTATGTAGATACCCCAAAGAGTCGAAAGTGGGAACTCAAACAAGTATTTGCACATCCATGTTCATGGCAGCATTTTTCAGGTTAGCCAGAAAGGAGAAACAACCCAAGTGTCCATTGATGGATGAATAACTAGATAAAGAAAATGTGGTGTATGCACACAATGGCAAATTATTCAGCTTTAACAGGGAAGGAAATTCTGACACACGCTACGAGATGGATGGACCTTGATGTACTGGTAAGTGAACTAAGGCAGTCACAAAAAGACAAATACTGTATAATTCCACTGATATGAGGTATCTCCAGTAGTCAAACTCATGGAGACTGGAAGTAGAGGTGGCCGTCAGGCCTGTGGGAGGGTAAAATGGGGGAAATATTCAATGGGATCCTAGTTCCAGTTTGGGAAGATGAAAAAAGATCTGGAGATGGACGGTGATGATGGCTGCCCAATAGTGTGAGAGTGCTTACTGCCACTGAATTGTACGCTTAACATGGGTGAATATGGAAAATTTTATGTCATGTGTATTCTGCCACAAGAGAAAGAAAAATGTAAGTGTGAAGGAGCAAAGAAAGCAGATGTTTCTGTGGGGGTGGACTGCTAACAGGAAGGATAAGGAATGGGATCACTAACAGTCCTCTCCACAGCACTCACTGGTGGAGGAGGGTGGAGGGAGGGCAGGACTGTTGCATTAATGCAATTTTCCCTGCTTGGGAAGCAACATAGGGCTGGAGAAGAAGTATCTCCCCAACACCATCCTAAAACCAGGATGTAGTCAGTTTCCCCTGTTTTACTTTTACATAGAACCCCATGTTTTTCCTGCATGGCTCTTAGATCATAATTGTCCATCTGTTTGTGTAATAATTCAGTATAAATCCCTGTTATTAGGTTGAACCATATGAAATTGCCTTTCTTGTAAATGAAAAAATGATTGAATATTGGCAATCTCATGGTTCAGTGCTCAACAGAGAGTAAGCGCTGAGAGCAAAAGAATGGGCTGGTTTAGGTAACACATTCTAGGTACAGGGCTTAGCATGGAACTGGGGTAATGTAGAAGCTTTGCACTTATTATATATACAGAAAGGTCTTAGATCCTGGAACATAATTAGAGCCCTAGCAACATCAGTTTTTATTAATATCATCAATATTAATATTATTGTTATTACTAATGATATAGTAACAGTCACTTGAATCAGAAAGTATTCCTGGGAAACCAGAGGTATACACACACACAAAGAAATAAAAGATACTCAACTGAAATACCACAGGTTTTTTCTTTTTTTACTTTCTTTTCTTTTCTTCCTTTTCTTTTTTCTTTTCTTGTCTCTTTTCTTTCCTTCCTCTTTGAGAGTTGATTGTAAGAGAGAGGGGACACACAGTGACTCTGAATCTCAATGGCAAGGAAAGGTAGTAGGAAATAAAGAGGGAGAGAGTGAAAAGCTTAGTGAAATGCACTCCTCACTACAGAAGAGAGGATCAGTGAGGTGTGGTATTTCTCTGATACCTCACACCTTAGATACTGCTTGTAAAAAATGGACTCAGCCTTAAATAGAATGGGGGGAAAAGTGACACTGAATACAAATTAAAACAGTCAAAATGACAGAAAATTCTGGGGATATGAGCTGGAGCAAACCTACCAAGAAGGAGAAAACACATCACCTGACATGCAGTGGGCATGTAGTGAAAGATTGTGAGATGAATTTGTTGGCACAAAGCAAATTAGCATTTGGAATTTGGGAGCTCAGAGGTTGTCGACATAACCCAGGTCAGCTCGACATAACCCAGGTCAGCTCGAAAACTTCAAGGCATCAAAGGGAATGTGGACGCAGTGTGATACGTGGAAGTCCCTGGAGAGAAAGAGGAGAAGTTGCTCTCTGCATAGCAATATCCCAAATCACCTTGGAGAGATGAATAATGCTCTGAGAGGGATGAAACATGGATGGAACATTCTCCATAATGGTAGTGGCAAATCATAAGGATAGTAACAAGCCTCTTCTGTGCTGGACAGTGTGCTAAGCTCTTTTAGCTCATGGACCACATGACCCAGGTACAACATGCGTCCTGTGTGCCAGACGTCTTTTGTGGTAGCAGAATCCTAAGATGGCGCCCATGACCTCTGACTCCCGGTATAATGTCCTTGATGATCCTTTCCCCTTCAGGATGGAAGGACCTGCAACTTGCTTCTAGCCAACAGAATATGGCAGAGGTGATGGACGCGGTGTCACTTCTTTGGTTAAGCTATGTTATATGGCAAGGGTGAGAATGGTTTCTATGTATTTATTTTGCATTTGTGTAAATGCTAAGAAGAACCGTTGTCACTCCTGCTAGCCTTGAAGAGGCAAGCCACCTCCAGTTCCACAGCCACAAGAAAATGAATTCTGCCGACAATGTGAATGAACTCAGAAGCTGCTTCTTCTCCAGTCAAACCTCCAGATGAGAATGTGGTCCCGCTGATACCTTGACTGCAGCCTAGTGTGGCCCCGAGCAGAGGAGGCAGCTAGGCCGTGTCCAGACTCCTGACCCATGGAAACCGTGAGATAGGAAATATGTGTTATTTTAAGCTATTAAGTGTATGGTAATGCATTACACAACAGCACAAAACAAATATATCTTTTGTCAAAGGATTAGAGCAGTGGCCTAGGATCTGTGATTCAGATATTCCATCCGTCTCCCATGGCAGCCCAACCAGAGTAGGATGAATGACAGTATGAGTTTGGGCCCCCTCCATATGGAATCACCTGTGTCTCGAAAGTCGCTACTTTTCTTGCAGTGCCTTTGAGACATTCTGAGTTCCTTATTCCAGAGTTGTTGTCCCATAGCACTCTCGGCTTTGCTGTCAGATACTTGTCACAGAGAACACTTGCTTCTCCATCTGTTACTGCCACTGAAATATAAGCTCACTGAGGGATGAGACTGGATCTAGCATCTTCAGCATCTAGCCCAGTGCATGGTCCAATAAGTATCTGTTAAGTAAAAACATACGCGTGAATGAGCAAATGACTTAGGGTATGCTGTCAATCAAGGTATCATTAGCCTAGTGATTAAGAATAAGAAGCTGAGATACTGAGAAACCTGCCCAAGGTATCATGACTAGAAAGTGGTGTAGAGCAAGGGTGTGCAAACTGTAGTCTGCCGGCCAAATCTAGGCCATCACCCATTTTTGTACCAACCATAAGAGTATTTTTTTACATTTTTTACTGGTTGGAAAAACCAAACAATAATGTTTCATGATATGTGAAAATTATATGAAGTTCAGATTTCAGTTCCTATAAATAAAGTTTTATTGGTACACAGCCATGCTCATTTGCACAAGCCACCTATTGCCGTATGGCTGCTTTCGTGCCACGGTGATGGAGTTGAGTAGCTATGACCAAGGTCTTATGGCTTGCAAAGCCTAAAACACTTATTATCCAGACTTTCCTGAAAAAGTTGCCTCTGGAGTCAGGCTGTATGGATTGAAATCCCAGCTTATTGCTCTGCTGTATAACATTGGAATGTGACTTAAAGTTTTTGTTTTCTCATCCGTAAAATGGAGGTATAACATTACCGAATTCAGCATTGTGATGAGAATAACTCACAATGTCTATAAAATTCTTGAACCCAAAATAAGTTCCCAGTAAATGTTAGTTAGCATGATCATTTTTCTGTTATGCCATGTCCTGTCCAATTCATGTTAAGAAAATTTACTCTATAAGACGAATATTTATGTTGTTACAGATGGATATCTGGTATTTGTAGATATTTATTGATTATTGTAGTTAAGATTCTGGTGACCAGAATGGGTGGACTCTGTACCCACCATCTTTTGCTAGTCCCTGACGAGCAGAACAATACATTTCCTAGGCGCGTGCGTGCACGTGTGTGTGTGTGTACATAATACACATTGCATTTGGTGGGTGATTCTCTCTATTGGCAAAATGCTATGCTTTGAAAACCTCATGACCAGACAACACTGAGAATTTGGACTCACAGAATGTGATAGGTTCTGGTCCCCAGTATATGGTCATGCAAGCCAACTTTTATGTGACTCTGTCTTGGGAGAGAGTGAGGGAGGGGATAAGGTAGTATTGTCTGTAATAGCCTTCACAGTACCTGAAATTCTTCTCTTGGATATTCATTACTCAATTCTCAAGTTGTTTTAGTTTTTAAAAATATTCTAACTCACCTACTGGAGTGCCACGTATACCACAGATACATATTTTAAGGGAAAATTGGGCAGGGTTGTATACAAATATTGTCATGCTAATGGGTGGTCCAATGGAGGGTCAGTGTCTCAGAAGAAATGAATGTTCTTCAGGAATATCACCTCCCTTTCTTTCCAAGAAGCTCTCATGATGGTTGCCTTTTCAGAGTAAAATAGTCAGAGGCAAAGAGAAGTACTTCCTAGTCGCATCTAGAGTTCTGCTTGGAGTGTTTTGAGAGGTCAGCTCTCATCCATCCCAACAAAGCTGGATCAGTGTTTTCTAAAATTTAGTATGTATAGGAATAATCTGTGGAGCATGTTAATGATGGAGATTTCTAGACCTCAGTCCCAGATTTTTGCAGGCCTGGTGTAGTGGCTTTTTCTTCCTTTAAATGTATCCCAGGTAATCCTGATGGAGTTGGCCACCTCCTCTGGAGATGAAATATGGAGGGTACTTTGAGGAAGTTTGACCTAGGTACAGCTGATTGACTTTCACACTCTGTCAGTTCAACGGTAAGTAGCTAACAATTGGCTTTTGCTAGTATTCCTTTACTGTGATGGGTGACCCCAAAGGTGAAAATGCAGACTCTGTCATTATAGAACCAGTTAGCCCCCGAGTTCTTATAATCTGGATTGTTGGGTATCTAGCCACTGGGCTTTCTGGCCAGATGAGTATACAGTCCAGTGGTCTGTATGTCACTTGGTCAAGCCCTGGTGCCTCTTTTGGTCTTTACATGTGACAGCCGTTGCCTCCTGGTCACTATACTATTCTCCAGAAAGGTCCTCAGAAGGAGAGTTTTGCTGAAGCCATGACCACTGACTTCCATAAAGAATCCCGTCCCAGGGCCAGACTCTCACATCTGGATCTAAAACAGCAAGTGATAGCGCTATAAACTTCAAAATAAAAGATTCCTTGGCCTTAGGCAGGGAAGCATTATAAATCTTGCTGAGAACTTGAGACACTGGTTAAACTCATTATTTGCTGTTCAAGACTCTCCTCTTGCAGTTTTCATCCTTTGTTAAATTTATAATCTCTAAATCCTTAGCCAAGATCCCAGCCTTTAGGGAAGAAGCAGCCGGAAGATTTAAAACTTATCCTGTCCCCCGGGATGTTAATGGTGAAATAGACTTTGGTAATACGTTCTTAATTGTCACCATAAATCAACATCGTACAATATGTTAAGTTTGCCTGTGTAAATTGCTGATTGGAGAGCCCTTTCCATGCTTTGGAGACAGTTGTAACTTAGATGAGACAAGTGGTCTGTCTTTGGGGATGTGGCCTAATAAACATACTAATTCATTCCCTGGTTCCACGCCCTGCTCTTTACCCTGGGAGAAAGTGCCCCCTACTGGCGAGGGAAGAAGCCCCAAGTGCGCAGTGTTGAAGTTTCAGCATACAAAGAGAAGGGCGTTTTTGCCCCTGGGCTACAGTTTTTCACTGAAGTCTTTTGTGCCTTGGTGATTGTTCCTTTAAGTGTGTCCTCTGGAATCTGTCAGCCAGTTTATGCAGTCTTTGAGAATTTCGCAGAGGATATACCGATTATTTATTTATTTATTTTGGGGGGCATGCATTTCCTTTCTGATTAATTTGTTAATCAAACATTTGCTTGCTGCATGCCTCCTGTGTGCACCGTTCTTGGCATGAAGCTGTCGCAAGAGAATAGCATGGAAAAGAACCCCACACTATCGGGGTTCTATTCCAGAGGAGGACAACAGACAACTTATTTTTATAAATGAAAATCTCTTGGGGCGCCTGGGTGGCTCAGTTGGTTAGGCGACTGACTTCGGCTCAGGTCATGATCTCACTGTGAGTTCGAGCCCCACGTCAGGCTCTGTGCTGACAGCTCAGAGCTTGGAGCCTACTTCAGATTCTGTGTCTTCCCTTCTCTTTACCCCTACCCTGCTCATGCTCTCTGTCTCTCTGTCTCTCAATAATAAATAAACGTTAAAAAAAAAAAAAAGAAAATATCTGGTTCTGTGATGAAAATAATAAACACTCTTCACCTTAAAAGAGGCTCTTTTGGGTTGGGTTAAAATAGTCTTATCCAAAGAGTTCAAATCTGAAGCAAGACCTGCATGGAAAGAGGCAGCCAACCACAGCCCCGGGGTGGGTGGGGAGGAGTACAGGCTAAGGAACGGTGAGGAATGAGATTGGCATATTTGATCCAGAGTTCAAGGGCAAACGTGGCTGGAGTATGAGTGAGAGGGACAGTGCAGAGAGATGGGATGGGAGAGAGGGCAGGGGTCAGACTGCAGAGGGCCTCCCACTCGAGTGTATTCTGAGCATGAAGGGAAGCACTCTAGCTTTTGCTGGCATGGTGTGATTTTAATTTAAAAAACCAGTTCATTCTGTAGACAGTGGCCCGTAGCATGGTCAGTGTGGAAGCTGGGAGGTCCACACAAAGACTCCAGAGGTTTTCCAGGCGAGAGGTGATGACCAGGAGGGGAGGGATGAAGTGAGGGCGGAGACAGGATAATGGGGTTGATGGAGCAGATAGATTGGCCATGGGAGGATGAGGGAATGGAAGGAAACCAGAGTGTTGTTTTAGTTTCTGGCTTAAGTAGCTGGAGGCAGGGTGGTGCCTCTTACTGAGGTGGGATAGAGACCCTGGGCTTTTGCTTGGAGTTTTAGCTGGGGGATAGGCACCCTTTTGGCCATGTGGGCTTTAAGGTGCCTAGAAAACATTGAAATCCGGCTGTTGAAGCTGCAGTCATATATGTGCCTGGGGCTCAAGGGACAGGCTAGAGTAAAAACCAGCATGAGTGACGTGAAAGGCTCCCAGCCGAAGGGCGGAAAAATGATAGCTTCCATTAGTACTGGCTTTTTATGAGCACACATGATTAGCCAAGCCCCCCACCTGGCAGGGGCATCGAGGCAGATAGAGCACCGGAGGCTGGAAGTTCAAGCTGTCTCTACTTGTGTAACTGGCATCTTGTGTGCATTCTTTCGTGGTGTTTCCTGTATGCAAATTGCTAATTCATTTTCATTCAGCAAATATTTCTTGGGTGTCCACTGCATACCAGACACTGCGCTAAGCTGTTGGGAGAAGAATATATATGATATGTGTACAAAGCAGGTCAAGATGGGAGGAATACACACACACACACACACACACACACACACCCCGTCTATATGATGCACTGTGTATATAATTGTATTATACCACCTGTGCCCCATTTCATGTCACACATACAGAAGTGTCCCTGCCATCTGGACCTGCCTTCTCAGCTAAGTTGTAGTTGTTTAGGGGAGTAGTTTTATGGGGTCAGGAGACCAAGATTTGGATTCCAACCCTCAAACTTGCTATTTCTATATTTTTGAGGTTAATTTTTTTTTTAAAGCTGTCATATAGTAAAAGTAACGTGTGTCTAGTTTCTATGAACTGTAACACAGGTATGTATTCTTGTAACCACCACCACAATCAGGGTATGGAATGGTTCCATCACCCCAGAAAGTTCTCTCATGCCATTCTTTTGTGGTCATACTCTACCCCCACTCCTGATTAACTACCCTGTAAAGGGCAGGGAGTAATGTCAGGTTATTTCTGAGTTCTCTTCTATGTTTCAAATTCTGTGATCTATGATCCCTGATGATTTGATTTACATGGAAAAGGCCACCAAAAGGTGCCTAACTTGAATGAGAGAAGGAATACAAGGAGAAGCTGAACTCAAAAAAGTATATGGAGTGGGGAGCTGTCAGCAACAGAGATAGCCTCAGGGAGAAGAGGAAACTGAAAGCCTGAGTCCAGGGACAGCGTCCCTAGAATGCATAGCTGTTCTGATAGGGGGGCTGCATTTTTTCCCTGAGCTGTTCCCCAGAAAGCCAGGGCGAGAAACAGGTTGGCTCTCCATGGAGAGGTGAAGCCATGCATGCTTAGAGGTAACCAGGTAACCCCAAGAGAAGGAGAACCCCAAAAGTTCCTCAGACCTTCCCTGTGACATGAACTCTGGAAATAAAAAGTTCAGTGTTAGAAAAATAATTACATTTCTTGCTCATCTCTTTTGCACTCTGATTTTTACCCAAGATGAAGAATAACTTCAGGGGAAAAAGTGACTTCCTTGTTGTTGATTATGAATGTGCTGAGGCAGGAAGTACAAACACATGTAGTAGCAGGGTGATAGAGTAGACTTTTGAGTCTAATGGCAGCATGAAGTTACTAAAAGGCTCTTTCCGCTGCTACATGATGCACAGAAGGGAGAAAGAAAGCAGATTACCCATCACCAGGACTGCTGGTGGTGCTGCGCAGGGTGCACTGGGAACTTCGGTCGGAAGTCAGCGTTTTGCCTTTTCCCTTCCCAGGCTGCTTTCCCTGAATTGTATGGCACATTACACCCTTAAACAATAACAGCTTTCAGGATCCATGATGCATCATTAAATAAGTTAAGGAGCTAATTAAAGGGGGCCCTGTCTCCTTGATTTCATTGTATTAAATCACCTTTGCCCCATTTCAGCAAGTGTTTCCAAGCCAGGAATTTGCCTATAAAATGATCTCACATTAGCCCAGCGTGTTGGGTTTCATTTCCTCTTATGCAATTATCTATTAGTAATTGGAGAAGGCATTACAGCAGAATAAATAATTGAACATAAATTAGACGACGTTGGAGTCACACTTTGGCTGAAGAGAGGTGCAGTGTGTCACGTATTTAAACGCTAAGGGTGCAAAGCACCCTGTCCCTGCAGTCATCCGTCCTATTCTGGTTGCATGGGATTCCCGTGCTTGCATATCCTCTTTTTATAGGTGCCATGCAGACCCTGAAAAGGTTGGACCATATCCTCAAGTGTAAGAGAAGTTGGCAGTAAAGTCAGGGTGTCACCGGCAGAGCTTGAACTGTCTGACAAGGGGCCTCACAAGGTGGCCTTTGTTTTGGGGATAGATTTTTCCTGCATGATCTAGGCCTTCCCAGGCCTAGAAACTTTCTACATCAGCACAGGAGAGCGGAATATTCCCTCAGGTATTGAGGAGAGAACTTGATTTGATCAAGCTTGCAGAAATGGAGGAAGCACACAGATGCCAACATATCCATTTAAAATGAGGGAATATGGCAGCCTGGAGATGAGGTCTTGTGTTCAGTTGTACAGGTAGTGCTTTGTAGAACTCCAGGGGCCACAGTTCTTGCCAAAGGCACACTCTTGTCTCCTGGGCCACACGTTATACCCTTGAAGGCACTTGGTTTTACAGTTGAAGAAATAGATAAATTGGTATATACCTAAGAAATATATTTACCTAGAGGTGGAACTTGGGCTCAGACCCAGGTCTTCTGGTTCCTAGTTCAGTCTTACCTATCACTGCATGTTGACGTTGTAGATTACATGCCATATGACTCCATTTATCTAACTTTTCCAAAGTGACATAATTTTAGACAGCGAGAGGCTAAGGCTTAGAGATGGGGAGGGGTGGGGATGGGGAGCAAGGTGGGTGTAGTTATAAAAGGCCACCACGAGGGATCTCTGGGGTGATGGAAATGTTCTGTATCTTGATGTGATGATGGATACAGGTACCTACACGTGTGATAAATTTGCATACAAATGGGCATAGATAAAGAATGGGGAAATCTCAGTAAGATCAGTAGATGCCATCGCTATAAATACCTGGTTATATTATACTATAGTTTTGCAAAATGTTACCATTGGGGAAGACTGAGAACAGTGTACATGGGGACTCTCTGTGTTATTTGAGTCTACAATGATCTCAATAAAAATTTCGATTAAAGGATAAATGAACTAGGGTTTGCTGTAGCAACATAGATAAATTCCAAGTACGCTATATAGTTTTCTGATGTTTGAAATGTTTATTTAAAAACTCCTTAAAAACATTGGGAAGTTTTTAATATGAAGCTTTTCAAACATATAGAAGAGTAGAAATGACAGTATAGTAGACACCCATATAGCTCCTATCCCTTAGCCTTTGTTAGTATTTTGCCATATTTCACTCAGTCATTTGGAAATAAATACAGACACATAACACTTTACCCCTAACTATGCGACTCTACATCTCCAAAGAATAAGATCATTTTCCTACGTAACCACCATACCATTATCACACCTAACAAAATTAACAGTTCTTTAATATTCTCTGTTAAGTTGGTTCATATTCCAATTCCTGCAGTGGTCTCAAATTGTGTTTTATAACCATTTTTTTAAAACCAGGATCTGAACAAGAATAATGGGTTGCATTTGGTTTTTATGTTTCTTACAGTCCCTTACAGCTAGTGTCCATTTTCATACATTGATTACCATGCCCTTAATAGCCCTAGGACAGCTTTGGGATGGCTGTTCTTTTGGCAGCCACACTCCAAAAGGCTATCTTCAAAAGTCTTCTTTTATGAAGTTCTTTAAAAAACATTTTTTTAATGTTTATTTCTTTTTGAGAGAGAGAAAGAGAGTGAGCGAGCAGGCACACCTGTGCAAGTGTGTGAAAACAGGGGAGGGGCAGAGAGAGAGGGTGACAGAGGATTCAAAGCTGGCTCTGTGCTGACAGCAGAAAGCCCGATGTGGGGCTTGAACTCTCACAAACCGTGAGATCATGATCTGAGCTGAAGTTGGACGCTTAACCAACTAAGTCACCCAGGCACCCCTCTTATGAAATTCTTATTAACACTACCTTATCTTTGTAGGCTGCTATTTACCTTATGAATATATTATCTCATGTGATTCTCTCAGGAACACTGGATACCCCAGTTTTCTCAGTTATAGACTTGAGATAATAGTAGCTTTCACTTCAGGATTAATAAGATATTTCTGATTATCTACACTTCACAGATGGAAGAAACTGAGTTTTAGAGAGGTTAAGTGGCTTTCCCAAGGCCACCATTACTGGCAGAATCAGACTCTTTGGCTCAGTCATCTTTCTACCGTGCCATTTCCAAGGATCCCACAAAGAGAGAAATGGAAGCCACAGTGCTTCACACAGAATTCCACCTAGCAGTTTCTGGAGCTGGACTAACCACCTGCCATCTTTGAAAACATGGCGGACTCTTCTCTTGCTACCGAAGGCAGCAATGGGATTTATGCAACATGGCTAGAGGGCTGGAAGGCCGGGTCCCATCTTCATCTTTGCTTTGAGCCACTGTTTTGGCAGGTGCCCCATCCACGTGCCTACAGCCCTGACTGTTTCTGTGGAAATTGGCCTAGCTTCCAACTGCTAGCACCTGTGTCTCTTTGCTTGAAGGGTCTCTGTCGTCCCTGGAGCCTACTTTGCCCATGCTTGTGAGAAACTGGAAGGGGTGGGAAAGAAGTTAACACTGCTTAGGACCTTTGACAGTTGAAAGTTTGGAAACAATTTCCAGCCCTTTTGGATGACTCAACAGTACATATTCCACGCTGGTCCCAGAGCATGCCAGTATGGCTAAACCCCAGTTGCCCACAGTGGTAACTTACCTGGTAACATCCCTTTTATATTGTTTTCCTTCCCTTCCTTGTCTCACTTCTCTTCACCCTACTCATGTGTCCTTGGATCACCTCCTAATAAATCATCTGCACTTGAATCCTGAATTTTAGGGTTTGCTTCTGGACGAATGCAAATGAAGACACTTCCATAGATCTTTGGCTGGAACCACCAGGAGACATGACTTTTGTTTTCTTGAGCCCACAATTCATATTGACTTACCAGGAAAATGGTTTGGGATAAAAAAACAATTGAGAACCCAGGATGAAAGATATTCTCCCACACATGAAAGCTAAATGGCCCATGCTGTAGAAAGTTATCTGTGGTCAGATCTTGCTTGGAAAGAGAATGAGATCCCTAAGGGAAGGACACCCTTAAAAGATATTTCACCATATCCATTAAGGGAGGCCTATAAATTCTAGAACTACTATTCTGTTTTGGGGGCTTTGCAAGTACAATATTCCCTTTTTTTCCCACTAGGAAAAAAAAAAGCTTGCATAAAACTATGCTTTTAATTAACAACATGTAGTTAAACTAATATTGGTTCATTAGGTAGAGAAATTTTACCAATGGCAAGTTTCACAGGGAGAAAGTACCCATCTGATCTATGTTGACTATAAAGCATCGTTTCTTAAGCAGCTTAGCAGAAGTAAGGCAGGGCAGATTTATTTAGATCGTTAACCCTGGGAAATAAAACTAGAGCCCAGCACAGGGTTTATAAAACGGCCGCCTCACCCACACTGGGGTCCTTTGCTTTCCAGGGGAAGAGAGAAATGATGGAAAAGGTAGGGCATTAGATGGTATATTGCTGTCCAAAGAGCTTTGGCTGGTATGTGTCCCCCTCCAGCTTTATCTTCTTCCTGGTGTTAGTTGGGTCTCGATGTGCATTACAACACATCTCTACCTAGACCTGCCTCTCTGTCCTTGGTTTGGGCGTTTCATTGGCCAGTCTGTGCAGAAAAACGACAATAGGATTTTTGGCTGTATCAACCAGACAGCAGTTTAATAATCATAAATCCCAGGCACATCTACAGCAAGGGGAAATGGAGTGGAATACGATGTGCAAACAGACAGGGGATAGCCTGCCTCTCCCAGGAAGTGCAGGTGTGGTGGGCGGCATAGTGAGGTTAGCTGGGATGGCCACATCTCAGGCTTATTACGTTATTGGCCCTTATGTGCTCAGAATGTTAAAGTCTGACATTTCAAAAAACCTGGTGGTGGGGGGGGGATAATTTTATATTCTGGGGGAATATTTTATATTGCAGAAAACTTTTAAAGCTGGCATAGATCATTCCTATATGCCCCTTACCCAGGTTCTTATATTGTTAAAACCCTACATTATCATGATACGTTGGTCAAAACTGAGAACCCAACATGGCTGCATGACTATTAGACAAACTCCAGACTTTAAAAAAAAACAAAACCAAAAATATTTATTTATTTTTGATGGCAGGGAGGGGCAGAGAGAGAGGGAGAGAGAATCCCAAGCAGGGTCCGTGCTGTTAGCACAGAGCCAGATGCGGGGCTTCAACCCACAAACTGTGAGATCATGACCTGAACCAAAATCAAGAGTTGGACACTTAACTGGCTGAGCCACCCAGGCACCCCCAAACTCTAAACTTTACTCAGATCTTGCCAGTTTTTCCATTCATGTTCTTTTCCTGTTTCAGCATCCATTCCAGGAGACCACATTACATTTTGTTGTCATGTCTCCTGAGTCTCCTCTGGTCCAGTGACAGGTTTTCAAGCTTCCTCTGTTTTATTGACAATTCTGAAGAGTACTGGACAGGCATTCTGTAGACTGTCCCTCAGTCTGGGCTTCTCCTGGTTAGACTGGCATTACAGGTTTTGGGGAAGGATACAAAAGAGATGTGCCATTGCCATGACTGTCATTGTCACGGGTGAAGTTAACCTGATCACCAAAACCTGATTCATTAATATGTGGTTTCCATTTTCAGGGCAGGGGCATGGCTGCTGGGAATGCTTTTTGGGAGCAGGAGTATCTTAGGTAGAGTCAAACAGCACATTCTTGAAGGGGATGAGGACAGTACATCTGGGGCAAGGAGGCACGTTTGTTGATCAGAAAGAAAGATGATTCTGTTGCACTCCTGCCCATCATGGAGCCACTGTAGGCAGTCAGACAACTGGATGTGATACACGAAATAACCATTTTCCAGCATTGGACAAAGGCAGCACGGGTTTGGATGTTCATAGACATTTTATGTGTAATATTCAAAACAAGGAAGAACCCAAATGCCTTTCATCCTGTGAATGGGTAAATGAATAGTGGTAGATTCATACAATGGTCTACTTCTCAGCCACGAGAAAGAATAAACTACCAGTATGTGCAGCAACACAGATGAATCTCAAAAACATTGAAAAGCCAGACACAGAGGAGCCCACGCTGTTTCATTACATTCATATAAATCCTAGAATGGGGAAGTGACTCTATGATGACAGAAAGGACTGACCATGAAAGGGCACTCTTTAGGGTTTTATATTTGATTGGGATGGGGGTTATGTGGGCACATAGATTTGTCAAAACTCATCAGGCTGTACACTTAAGATGAATATATTTTATTGTACATAAGCAATGTAATGTACATAAATAATGATCACCTCCATGATGTTGATGTAAAAAGTAAAAAGAAGAAAACAGAACAGAGTCTTGGAAACTGAAGTTTTTGTGGAAAGTGGTAGAGGAGAGGTCATGGGGAGAAGTTGAGGCCAGGTATGTGAGTTCCTCCAAGTGTGCTGAGTCCTCTGTGTAGGGGGCTCGTGGGGATGGGGCCAGGGACTTAAACCCACTAATAATCCTTCCCAGTTCTCCCTGAGTCTTCCCTAGGTCCCCTTTCACAGCACTCAGTATTAAATATCCCTGTATCCCAGAATGTACAGTGACTTTTGTTTTCTGAATGAGATGGTTAAATACATTTTTAGGGGCCAACTTTAAAATAGCCATTTCTAGAGATGCAGATAAACAAGTCAAAGGTCTACTTACATTTAATTTATTTAGTTCATATGCCAGTTTCAATTTGGGTATAAAATAGTAGCCTGTTTTAGAGCATTGCTCTTTTTATTGTGCTTCCATTTTATGAAGTGATTTCATCTGGACTCTGTTTATGTGTTGGGGCATCTGTGTCTTCACCATTGCCTCACTCACGCAGAAGAGATGTTCTATTAGTGAGCACTGCCTTATGCTCGCCCCTGTGGGGATCTATTTGTCTCCAGGCTGGCTGGCCCTGGACATGGCTGACATACAGGGGTAACAGGAGTGCTTAGTTAGGCAGCTGGCTGTGCAGTGCATTCAGTACTGGAGGGTGGCTAGAGAATCATAGAAGTGTACCCACTTCTCTAATCTGTATGTAGCTTATCCTAAAAGGATGACCTCTCTGCCCAGTAAATTTGGCCAGATTGATCACTTTCAGTTTTGATCACCCAGGGGAAGTCCACTCACATGGTCTGTGAAGCCCAAATCTCTCTTGGCAGCTACTCCTAGAATTTGCTTTGGAGTCTCTGCTATAAAATCAAGATCTGTGGGACAAGCCCATGGCTCTCTGGTGGCCTATTATCTTACAGATAACTGACTAAACTTGACTTTCTGGAAGCCCGGATCAGAAGAGTTTGGGGAGGGACTCTTGTGCCCTTGGGTCAGACCTTTCCTGAATCAGTTATTTGAAGACAGCAGCTAAGGATTGAATAATAATAAGAAATCTCAATAGTGGTGCAATCTTTGTTCAGAAGACCTGGTTTTGAGTGTTGAAATCAGTTAACCATGTAGATAATTCCAAAGAGTTGTACACGTGGGACCAGAAGAGTGAAAAGATAATGTAACTGTACCTGTAAATCAAACCTACACCATACATATACCCTTGTAAATGGTTGGAATTCTGTCACAGGGGCTGAAATCTCTGATAGTGACAGCTATAGTGTTCATTAATTGCTCCCTCCATTTATAAGTAAACACAATGCCCTAGACAATTTGGTATGGTCTGGGGATATAAGAGTTGACAGTTCCTTGATGACTTACTTATGAATGTGTTTCAAGATCCCAGAACACATCAGAGTATTTCATACTCATGTCTTTGCACCTGCTGCCTCCTCTGCTATGGATCCCCTTTTCCTGATACTTCCTCCTCTTTGCCTGACAGGCCCCTACTCATTGTGCAAAAACCCAGTTGAAGCATTATCCATTTTGTGCTATTTTCCCTAAGATCTCCTTGTCACTCTTCTCCATCCCTTGATAGGGATTAATTCCTCCCTGCTCTATGTTGTACTATACCTTATAAGTGCTTCTGTTGTTGTTGTTGTTGTTGTTGTTGTTGTTGTTATTTTGAATTGCAGTTGTGTTTTATTTGTATCTCTCTTTCTCCCAATACACCAGGAGCATCTTTGGGAAGAAAGTGTATTTTTTTTTTCCATTTCTGCATCATAATGCCTAACACTAGGCCCTTAGAAAATGTTATGGCATGGCATTCTAAGTTCAACATCTGGTTGCTTACCCTTGTAGTCTGTTACTAGGAGCTTCAGCGAGGTGACCAGAATCCTACCTGGTAATCCACTTTCCTGTACCCTCTCTTGAGTCCTCAGAGGACCTTTAAGCCTACTGTTTTTGCTACCCCTGACCAAGGTGTAGGTCAAACCAGTCATCCCTCCACCCCAATTACCTACCCTCTCTGCTTCTCAGGAGAATCTGCTGATTTGCTAGCCCCTTGTGCCTTCAGACTTGTCTCATTCTCTTCCCACCAGAAATCCAGTGGGGCAGACAGAAACCCACTGGGGCAGACTGGGACTTTTACCCCCATGTGAGCTCAGAGAAGTTGAGCCATTTGCAAGGTTGTGCACTTAGCAAGTAGGAAGTGGGGATTGAAAGTTGGATTTTCTGATTCCAAACCTAAGCCAAGTGTACTTTCCAGAATGTGAAGGCTCCCTTGTCTACACACATGTATTACATGTATTACATGTGCTATGTATATTGTATGTGCTATGTATTATAGAGGAGGCCGGGAAAGTGGGAAAATATTTCCCAGAGGAACAAGCAGACACATTTAAAATGCAAAGAGACAATACAGAGGCAACATGGAGAATGAAGGAGAGCTAAGAAAGAGAAAAGCAGCATTGAACATTCGGGGCTGGCCTCACTCTCACAGCTGGTGCTTGGCGCTCTTCTGGTGAACATCGACAGTGGCATAAATGACAGTTGCATAACGTCATACAAGGCCACTCTGTGGATATAATGGAGCAAGATAAACACAACACCATTCTCTAATCCTATCTAAGCACAATACAAGACCACTGTCAAAACCATAAAAATGGCTAAGCATCCTTGCTTCCTGGGTTATGGGAGTGACTTCTGCTTCCTTATCAATTATAGCTTTAGGACTACTTCATTCCTCTTGACCTCTAGATAGGATTCATTAAGACGCCCAATCATAGAATTATTATCATCCTCACTTCCTGACACATCCAGTGCAGAGCAAGTTCCTGTTCCCTTGCAACATGTCCCCAATTACACAACACCAGCACAAATCCCACAATAAGTTCCTGCTAATACTTTCTTACTCAGACGCCTCATGGTTCTCCGTGGTGGGGTGGCCATCACCCCCATTGCAGTGGGCCAGTAAACCCAATTTTGCTTGATGAAGTGTGTTCCTGGTGGTCTTTGACTAACGGGCATCAACAAATGGACAAAGAAACAGAAGATGTGGGCTCAGATAATTGTGATTCAAAGGATTTTCACGAGACCTCTGGAAGTCTTTGAATTCCAGTTTCCTCCAAGGATCTTGTCTCCTTTCTGAAAAAGGCTGAGACCCTCTTTTTATTTCTATAAGTTATGGCATAGAACAGGACTTTTCAACCTGGGCTGCCCATTGGAACCACATGGGTACCTTAAAAAACACAGAAAGCTGGGTTCCAACTTCAGAGATCCTGGTTCAGATGGTGTGGGTTGTGGCCTGGGCATCAGTATTTTTTAAAGCTTGCAGGTGAGGCCAAGATGCAGACAGATTTGAGGATCACTGGTGAGGTATGATTTCAGAGCGTGTGTGTGTAGAACAGTGTAAAGGATATCAATATACGCTTGACCACAAGTGCCTATGTGTATGTGATGTCACAAATGTGATAGAGGAGGAACATGTTTACGTGCATTGTGTAAAATGAGGCTCTGTGCGTGCGTGCCACAGTGAGTCAGGCCTCTGTGTGTGAGTGTTGTGCTGTTTGCGCAGCCCTGTGGGAGATAAGGACATCAGATGGCCGTGGGGACCAACTGCACCTGCAGTTTATCATGGAGATGTTAGCTGGAGGGTGTCCATGCCAGGCTCATTGGCAGTTGGGGAGGAGTTGCTAACTGGGGAAATGGGTGGGCAGAGGAGCCCCAGTTAGCAAAGCAGTGCCTTGAGCAGCTGGTGGGAACCTCTAGAAACCCAGCGGTGTGGCGATCAGGTACCAACTTGCAGAGTCAGTTCTTGTGATTCCTGACCAAGTTGAATGAGTTGGCAGGAGGATATTGGGAAAAGATGGAGAACAAGACTCCTCTACCTTCAAAAACTTACCTTCCCAGTTACTTTTGCCTGCAACAGTGGTTGCCAACTTTTGCGGGCATCAGAGTCTCCTGGAGAGATTGTTAAAACACAGCTTGCTGGGCCTACTCCCAGAGCTTTTGATTCTGTACATCTGAGGAGAGGCCTGAGAACTTGCATTCTCACAAGGCCCACGAGGTGCTGCTGCTGCCGCTGCTGCTGGTCTTGGGACCACACTTTGAGAACCACTGGTTCAGAACTGTGGTGTTCAGGTTCATGTGACTGCTCATTGGGCCCACCTGGGAAGGTACCTGTTCCTAGTTCTAATGTCAGACCACTGTAACCAGAATTTCTGTGTGTGTGTGTGTGTATATGTGTATGTGTGTGTAGCCCAAGCAGTGGGAGTTCTCAAAACTCCTCAGATAATTGTAATATTCAACCACAGTTGAAACCCAGCCTGGCAGGTAAGCTTCAAGAAGGCAGACCATGTTGTCTGTTTGTCTCCTTTGTTCACTGGTAGATCTCCAGTAACTGCAAGTTGCCTGTCACCCAGCGGATGCCCAGTAAACATTTGTTGAATGAAGGAGCAAATATTGCATACGAGGTCCCAGCCCTCCAAGACTCAGAGTTTCCTGTTAATTCAGCATTTATCTGAGTACCTTCTGTAGGTAAGGAGGTTTATTAGAGTCCAATTTCTTGCATCTCCACATTGAGATTCTTGAACCGTTGGCTTGCTTTTTTTTTTCTTTTGTGTGTGTGTGTGTGTGTGTGTGTGTGTGTGTGTGTGTGTGTGTGGCAGTGAAGAGCATACAGGGGTTGGATAGCATGGGTCTTGTGGAGCTCTGGAGCTCAGAGCCCTCCTGTCCACGGATACGACTGAGATTTTACCCCCTTTTTTATTGTTGTTGTTGTTTTGGTTTAGCTGTCAGGAAAAAAAATATCGGTGATGAAGAGAGACTAGGCCAACCATTTTCAGGTCCTTGGCTCTGTCATTCCCAGCACCCTGGCCCCAATGACAGGGATATGCTGTCTCTAGCTCAGATTTAGTTCTGAGAAGTTGGATGGGACTTTGTGTTATCAAGACCCATTTTTTGTCAGGATTGATGCCATGTGCCTGGACCTCTAGTTTGAGTTCAGAGCTCCTGTATCATTGTTTATTCTGTTTATTCTTTATCGAACAAATGTACTCATAACTAGGTTTTGTTAGAAAAAGGGACAAATCTAAGGGGGATATATGATTTTATTTCTCTTGCTATGTAAGGTCCTACTAATTTGTTTATTTATTTTGAGAGAGAGACAGAGAGAGAAGGGAGAGAGAGAATCCCAAGCGGGCTCCATGCTCTCAGCCTGGAGCCCAGCGCGGGGCTCAGTCTCACAAACCATGAGATCATGACCTGAGCCAAAATTAAGAGTTGGATGCTTAACCGACTGAGCCACCCAGGCACCCCCAGGTCCTCCTTTTAATGAAGACACCTCCTACTATATTCACTCAGCACATATTATTGAGTGCCTGTAATGTGCCAGACTCTCGGAACTGGATACAGCATGTGAGCAAGACCAGAATCATAGCTAGGTCGACACTGTCCAATAAGACGGTGATAATGAAAATGTCTCATATCTGTATCATCCACTTGAAATGTGGCTGGTGTGACCGGAGAAGAGTTTTTTGTTTTGTTTTATTTGAATTAATTTACACTTAAATTTAAATAGCCACATGTTGTTTATAGTGGCTACTATGTTCAACGAGGCAGGACTGGTGAGTGAGAACAGCATATCATCTAAATGTATGTTGACAGCGTCTATTATGTGCTTGGAAGGAGAAACACAAAGTGCTTTGAGAACATCTATCAGGGGCATGGTATGTCATCTGGGGGAAGAAGAAGGCTTCTGTGGGGCGCCTGGGTGGCTCAGTTGATTAAGCATCCGACTTCGGCTCAGGTCCTGATCTCACAGTTCGTGTGGTCAAGCCCTGCGTCGGTCTCTGTGCTGACAGCTCAGGGCCTGGAGCCTGCATCGGATTCTGTGTTTCCCTCTCTCTCTCCCCCTCCCCTGCTCGTGCTCTCTCTCTCTGTCTCTCAAAAAATAAGTAAATGTTAAAAAAAATAAGTAAATAAAACTTATAAAAGAAGGCTTCTCCAAAGCAACATTTATGATTTTTCCATTCTGCCTAGAACTTCTCACTCTAGAGGTCTCAAAAATATCACTGTGAGGATTAGATGGCAGTTTCATTGTTACATCCCTTTAATTGCCCCTGGTTTCTTTTGTCTAAATAAGGATTCCCCTACCACCCCCTTCTTACTCGTTAGCCCCAGAAAAGCATCTCCATGCAAATAAGCCCAGGAGCCCTGAGTCTGCCGACTGAAACATTTCATCACTGTGTCTAGATGAGTAAAAATTAAAACTTGTACCACGTCGTGTTTATCGGTTATCCTATTATATATGCAGTTTGTTAGTGTAAATATTTTACCATGATATTAAGGATTCTTCTTAATCATAATTATGATGGCTGTCATCATTTTTCATCCTGTGGCTGTAATAGATTTCATCAATTTCCTACCTTTGGCATTTGGGCACTGTTTTCTTTTATCACTATTATAAATAATGCTGTGATGAACATCCTTATGCAGAAATCTGTGTTTGCATTTGTGATTATTTTCTTGGGCGTAGATTCTTATAGGAGAGGAGGATGACTACTGAATCAAAAGCCATGAGGTTTTTTTATTTTAAAGATTTTTGATGCATGTGGCAAAATTCCTTCCTGGGGAGTGTGTACCAATTCATGATTTCTTCAGCAACGAATGAGGATCCTGGTGTATTCTGCTATTCTCTTTCAAAATCACATCAAACGTGTCTGCATGTTGCTACAGAGACTTTATAACCATTATTTGTAGTGGCTGCATGAAGCTTGATTGCAGTGATGTGCTATAATCGTCCTCTCTCAAAAGAGGTTGCTAATTGATGCTGTTCATGCTGGGCTCTCCCTGGCCCTGCCAAATGGAGCGCCTCCATCAAGTCACAGCTGTCTGGAAGCCATCTGGCCCTCCAGGGCTGTTCTGTCAACTTTCCACATCCATGGGCAGCATGTCTTAGGCACATACTTTTCCTTTAATGATACTCCAAGAAACAGGGATTTCTTGGAGCAAAATCCAGCCCACATGGGCATCATTGATCTTTGGCCAGGACAGAAGATATCTCAACTAGGGCCATTCATTTCTGTCTGAAAAGAAAGAGCACTGGAATGAGAGTCAGAAGATTTAGGATAAGACCTGGAATCTTTTTTTCTGGCAATCGGGAGTTTTCTGGTTACAGTGGATAGAAACCTAACTCATGCTACATAAACAAAACAAAAAAAAAAAGGTAATTTATTATTTCTTATCTAGCAGTCTTTGTTATCTGCAGGACATATAACAAACCCTGTATAGACTGCTTTTTCCTATGCATACACACCTATGATAAATTGTAGATCATAAATTAGGCATAGTAAGGGATTGCCACAATAATCATTAATAATAAAATAGGATAATTAGAACAATATATTATAATAAATGTCATATGAATAGGTGTCTCTCCCTCAAAATATCTTACTGTTCGTACCTCCCCTTCTTCTTGTGATGATATGAGATGATATCATGCCCGTGTGATGATGTAGGTCTTGTGATGCAGTGTTTAGGCTACTGTTGACCTTCTGATGATACATAGGAAAGGAAGATCATCTGCTTTTGGTCCGTGGTTGACCATGGGTAACTGGAACCACGGAAAGTGAAACCATGGATAAGGCGGGTGACTCCTGTAAATGAAGATATCAAGAGATTTAGTTTCAGGTGTGGCTGGATCTAGGCTTTCTCATAATGCTGCAGCCTTGATCTTGTTTTCCAATATCTCCATTTTTCGTCTCTCTACATTGGTTCAGAAGACTGTCTTCTTAGAGTCTATCACAAAGATACTCATAAATGCCCAATTAACCATGGCCCATGGGCCATATTTTCCTTGCTGCCTATTTTTCTAAACAGAATTTTATTGAAACAGCCATACTTATTTGTACATGCATGGCCTATGAGTGCTTTTGCTCTAAAACAACAGAATTGAATAGTTGTGACAGAGACTGTATATAGCCTGTGAAGCTGATAATATTTGCTATGTGGTCCTTTACATAAAATTTTTGCTGTCACCTGCTCTAGTAGAAAGGTATTAATCCTTGTTCTCAAAAATTTTTCCATACTTGATCAATTATTAGCTCCCCAGTCACCCTCTCATTGTTGGTTTCATATCGTGAGTTTTATCTAACCTTTTGAATCTTGGGTCCTCTTCTTTGGATATTCTAACTGGATTAGATTGTAGTCATTTTAAAATATTTTCCTTAAAGGGAATCTTGACCCTAATATTAAACCTTGACCCTAAACCCTAACTCTAAAGTTAAATGTTAACACTAACCGTAATCCTCAGAGAACTCTGGGGCTTTGGGTGTGATTAACTATCATCTTAGGATAAACTTCATCAGCCATGCTAGTCAATGGATAATGTGTTTTTTGCAGTGAAGGAGGAGAAATGAGAAGAGTTATATTTACAATTTAAAAAGAAGTGCATTAGTCTTTGGAACGGTTTTGTGTTGCCACAGGCACTTGCAGTTAATTATTTTAAGCAAGTGACACACATGTTCCTTTTATGTCAGTATGTACATACAACACCTGACTCATTTTTCAGAACATTTGTAGAGCTCTCATGTTGAGAACAAGTGCCCCTTAGTGTTTCTGGCCATGTAACAATGGAATTTCATCCCCCCGAATCCCAGTTGATGCTGTTAGGACTGCCCGGCTTAAGTCATGATTTTCTGACATACTGGGTCAACAAAAATGTAAATGGAAACTGTAGGAAAAGAAAGAATATATCCAAGAAGATATAGGAAAGGAGAGAACAAGATGGGAGGGTGGGAAGAATGGGAAATAATCAGATAATAGGCCCCTGTCACCAATCTGATCTAATCGATTCTCTGCTTTGAATTTTTCAATGGCTGCCCAATGTTCACAGCATAAAGGCCAGGGATTTTGATGGCACACGCAGCCCGGCATCTTCTCGCACTATGCTACTCTGGAATCCTGTATTTCACTGCTACATACGTGTATGCAGTTTCCCCAGTGCTCCATGCTCTGTCATGCTTCTGTGCTTTGTCCATGTTCTTCTCTCTTTCTGGAATGCACTTACTCTTTTTATCTGCCTGGGTAAATCTTGCCTGTCCGTCAAGATCCTGCTCAGGTATCATCTTCCATCAGGCTTCCTCTGACCCCTTCCATGCTCCTCCTCTGCACCCCATGCAAATCCATCACACTGCTCATTTCTTCATCCAGCAAGCATTTCCTGAGCTCTGCTCTGTGCCAGGTGCTGTGATAGATGGTGAAGATTAACAGTCAGTATACCTTCTCAATCCAAAGTAGTTGTGGAAACAGATAAATCACCTGGAAACTACCCAACCACGCTGTGATATGGGAGATTCAAAGGGCTGTGGGCCATGCAGGGTGGCAGCCCGCCCCGAGCCTGGGGGCTGAGTATTCTAGGAGGTCCAGCAACACAATGGAAGTGTGAGGGCACAGCAAGAGTTTGAAACCTGGAAAGCATAAAAGCAGTTCAGGAAGGTTTAATTGTGGAGGGAGTTAGGCAGGAGCCAGGTCACGAAGGGCTTTTTTAGCCAGTATTAAGTGTCTGGATTCTGTCCTTAGAGCTGTGGGGAAACCACTAAAAGTTTTAAGCGGGAGAGTCACGTAATCACATCCTGGGTATATTTGTTTTATTTTTGTATCGTCTCCTGCACTAGTAATAATACCAGCTAATGTTACTGGAGGATACCATGAGAAAGATGTGATGTCGAAATCTTTATATAGACCATCTCACTTAAGACTTGTTCCTGTTTTATAAGATAGGTACTGCTGTATTAACTTATTATTTCATCAAGGAGAGATTTGGAGAGATTAATTACCTTGTTAAAAGTCATGCTTTCATCCACTGGAATAATTCTGTACTTTATAATTATCTAAAATTTAAGATATTCATAGTCGCTACTCGAGAGAACTTGGAGCATGCGTTTGCTTATGTGATCTTACTCATGCATTTGACATTCTTAGAACTCTTGTAAAGACTTCATTTCCATTTCATGAATGGTGATCCCAAGAAAGTGATTTGGCCAGGTCCTCCCAGGCATGGCCTCAGTCTCCCTGGAAGCTAGGCTCTTGAGGATTGCTCCTATATATTGCTAGTCTTTATGTCTTTGGCTTTACTGCACAGAAAGCATCTGGCTATAGGGGTTATGGTGGGCATGTGGCTGCATTATTGTCTTAGTACAGTGAATCGAAAGAATAAGGTTCCCTTCTCATCCTTGGGAGAGGAGTGGGCTGGGTGACTGGTGGGGCTGGAGGGATCCCAGAGGCCATGTCCGTTGGTGTGCCTATCTGTTGTGGGTGAAGGAACAGAGCGCCTCAGGTTTGGACAGGTGAGACCCAGTCACCTATGAGTTATAGTTGCTGCATTACAGAGAGCCTGTGCTTTCTTCTTTTAATTCCTCCTTTCTTCTGTTTCCCTTCTTTTTGCCTTTTTGCTTCTTTTTCCTTCCTCATGTTCACCCTCACCAACATGATCACCATCAACAAACACATTAGCATCATGATCACTGCTTATCAAGGTCTCACCGTCGCACCGTTGTCTTTGTCATCCTGATCGCCATCATCATCCTTGTCATCTACCACCACATCCACACCAACACATCATTGTGTCATTGTGGTCTATCTTTGCATTATTGTTTCTGTCATTGTCATCGCCACTGTCCTCAATTCCTTTTCACCGAGTGCTTGCTCTGTGGTGACCACTGTCCTGAGGACTCTACACACATTATCTCACAACATCTACAAAACCCACTTTTTTGCATGGTTATCCTCCTCTTACAGACGACACACCTGTCTCAAAGAGGTGGCATAATTTTTCCAAGGTTGCCAAATAGTCACCACTCTCAGCATTGTCTTTTCGAAAGAATTAAGACTCATCCCAGTGACACCAGAAGTTTCAGTTTATTTTTAGGAATTAAGGAAATTGCAAGATTGGGCTTTTATGCTTTGTGAACTGGAGGCTGCTATGAATCCAGCAAAGGAGATTTAGAGTTATTATTCTCTGGCGACACTTGTTCCCTAATTCAAAAGGGCTGTTCTTCTTTTGACTAATCGTTAAATTTATGTTTATGATTATTATTTCTAAAGGGAAATTTAGAGTTGAACTGTTTCAGATAATAAATCAGAGCCACGATTCAGATGAGGATTTGCCTGATTCCAGTGCCTGCATTCCCAGCCCCTTGCTGTCTGACTCCCCTTGGTGATTATGCCAAATGAAGTCCCACGATTCACAGGCTTATGGTTATCTACCTTATCAGTGCACCTATTTGGCTCCCTATACTGTTAAAGTACCCCACGGCAACCAGGAAATTCTGAATTGGTGGCCTCATCTCCCAACTCTGCCCCTTGTCCTTCCTCAGACATCATCCAGCTTTTATAAGGAGATAGTGTAACATGGTGGAAAGTTGGGAATTCAGATCCTGGCTCTAATACTTACTGGCTGGCTAACTCGTAACACTTTACCTCCATAGTCTTGAATTTCTTCATTCTTCGTGTAAAAAATAGAAATAACACCAACTACTCCATAGAGATGTTGTGGAGCTTAAGTGAGAATCCATATACACTGTCTGACATGTATTAGATGCCAATGAATATTGACATGAACTCACCACAGTGGACTTGCCCTTCCTTCTCTCTTGCCTGCGGAACCTTGCTGAAAGCCTCGTTGACATCTTTAATGTATAGGACGGGGAGGGATCCAGCTGATGGATCTGAGTGGGTCAGTCTATGGCTAGCAGAGAGTTTTTGGCAAGTCAGCTAGCTTGGCTAGGTATCATTTCCCCTGGATTTTAACATCCAGATGTCAGCTACTAACTTATCCTACTCTTTGAGTCCTCCTTCCCACCTCCCACATAAAAATCTACTCAGGTGAGAGAGAATTAAGAAGCCAAGCAGAATTTACTGAAGATGTTATAGTGAGACAGGGAGTGAGTGTATATCACATTGCCCATAGGAAGCACATTGAAAAATCCCCAAGTCTCTTAACACTCACATCACCTGTGTGTCTGTTTTTCCTGACACCCAATGCAGTGCCCTGCATCCCTTCTTTTCTATTATCAGAGCAATTCTTCTCTGCCCCAAACTTGCAAATACAACTCACGACGATGCTTGGCAAAATAAAAGAACCTAAGGGTAACTGTGATCACTGTTTTTCCAAGGCACTTTGGTGTTCTTGTGTTGTGACTTGTGCATGACTTTTGGAACCTCATGCTGTACCCCAAACTATTAATCACAGGGTCTCCTAAACAGATACAGTGCTCTCTTCATGAGTTTATCATTCCAGTAGGTAGGTGGATAAGATCTGGCTCCACTTCATTACATGTAAAATGAGGGTGTTAGTGGATTCCAGACAGCTTCAGCAGTTAAGTCTGTTTATACTCAATAAATTAGGAGCCTTGGGTCCTATTGGGGAAAAGAAATTCCATGGTGGTTTCAATATTTGTTTATACATAAGTCTCTGAATCAGACCCTTCCTGGCTTGGATGTAATTTCCTTGGAAGTGAGCTCAGTATGTATCAGCTCCATATAGTGGAGCTATTCTTATTCTTGTCCCATGCAGACGCATACAAATGAACTTTGGAATTCGGGCCCATTTATGACCTTATTTCTGCTTTTTCTCTCCCTGATCTATTTATTAATTAATTAGTCAGTTGAATAATTATACACATTTATAGGGCACCATCTCTTTGCTAGGGACTGTGTTAGATGTGAGAAATATGGGAAAGAAAGGTAGACACAATGCCTGCCTTTACAGTCTTGTGTGTGTGTGTGTGTGTGTATGTGTGTGTGTGTGTGTGTGTGTGTGTGTGTGTGTGTATGTATACATTAATCAGATAATCACACAAATAAATAAGGATGAAATTGTGGTATGTGCAATGAAGGAGAAGCCTATAATAGGAAATCTATCCAGTTGGAGATGTCAGGAGTTTCCTAACCTGTGCCTCTGTCTCCTGTTTTGAACCCTGACCTCTCTCTGTGGACTTAATTTTCTGTTCTCTGGGAGGTCACAGTGTCTCATTTTGTGAGGTGGGATAGAAAGACCTAAAGAGATAAATGCAAATAATGGAAGTGGCAAGTTCCAAAGGATAATACTGGAAGTGGCACTCACCGAGCCTGGAGGTAATCAGGGAAAGTGTCCTTGAGGAGGTGATGCCTGGGCTGAGTTTTGAAAGGCAATGAGGAGCTAGACCAAGAAAATAGAGAAGGGGAAGAAGGGTGGTCCAGGCAGAGAATATCGCATGAGCAAAGGTTCAGGAAAGAGAAACAACTGTGGTGTAGGTGTAAGTGTGAATACAGGAGATTTCATGGAATGGTGAGCAGTGAGGCTGAGAGGGCAGCATTGGCCAGAACCCCCAATCAGAGCTGAGCTGTCACACAGAACATGATCACAGAATTCTGTACAGAAAGCTGGAATGTCAGCCTTAGCCATCCCAGACATTCAGCCACTTCATTCCAGGCATCTCTTTAAACTCTTATTTGTGGAGCCCCATTTTCTCATGGCTCTTTGTCCAAACATCTCTCCCTACTTAGCCAGGTAATCTGTCCCTTCTCTGACAGTAACAAGGATGTGCATCTTGGGAGAGGCTGCCCGGAGTGGCCAGAATTACTCCAGGGGGCGAGACAAAGGTGGAAGTGTAAATCACACAAGAAATATTGAACTTTGGAAGCCAGTGAACAATAATATGCCACTTTATTCCACTCCTGCCGGAGGTTTATATATGTTACTGTCACTTTTATACTGTTCTCCACCACTGGTAATTTTCTCTCAATCTAATTTTTATTTCCCAAGGGTCTACCAAGGTTAAAAGTGCTGGAAAACCAATGACTATTCTTTTGCCAAGGGATAGTAAATTAAATTAACCATTGCTGGTGGCCACCTCTGGTCAGAACTATTTCTATGTAAATAGGCGTAAACCCCTCAGGGTATTGCTGCAATTATTAGTTGTTCATTCCAGATGTTGACCGTAATATGAGAGGTCATGAACAAAACTGGGAACCGGGGGAGGAATTTTTGCCTGGTCTTACATTATACTGGCTGGCTTTCTATAGCTCAAGCACCACTAGTCAGTGGTGAAACCTTCCCTGCAAGCTTAGTGAGTTGAGAGTCTGAAGGTGAATTTGTTCTTGGTCCCAGACTGACAGTGAAAACAGGAATGGAAGGGTTAAACCCTAATGACTGGACATTGGTTGGCATCTTGCCAGACTCTGTCCAATCAGAACAGTTGAAATTTGCATACTGCTTCCTGGATGGCCAGCATAAATTATTTCAACAACAGACTCCTCCCCTCAAGATGGGAGTGTTCGCAATGATTTTTTCTAGAGAGAGACTCTCTTTTGAGGGACATTTGCAGGAACAAGGAAGCTTCCCACTGAGTGACGGGATGTTTGTGGAAAACATAAGAGCCCTCTATGCCAACTTGTGTTGGTTGTCTTTTCACTGTCAGAGGGTTACAGAGGATTGCTTCAAAATGGCAAGTTCCAGAGCTTCAGTCCATTCCCAGCTCCCTTCTTCCCTTCCTTTTCTTCTCCAGGACTGAAGGGCCTTCATTCTGGCACTCCTCTTTAATCTACTATCTTTCCCTCTATATAACTGAATGATTTCCTGGCTGCCTTCATTATTTATAGCCTGTGTCTTTGCTCTTACACCCACGCAAATGGCTTACTAAATCAAGCCCCCCAAGACAGAAATTAAGGAAGGAAAAGGGGGCTTAATGAAATAAAAGACAGAAGGTAGGAATCGTCTTAGTATCTCAGCCTTCTCTCCATTCTGCCCTTCTTGGCCTAGCGTAGGAATCTCTCAGAGGTCCTGGAAGGTCTACTTCTGGGCCGGATGTTGTTCTTTTAATGGCTCATCTAGATTGAGCGGAATGGTTTATTAATGTCTCCGATCTCTTCTGAAGTATTCTGAACTTACTGAGAGGTGGTTCTTTGAAGACTGGCTGAAGCCTACTCTGTCTCCCCTCCAAGATAGTTCTGAAATAGACACCTGGGGATTTTAGGGCCACATTATCTTGGCCCCAGTAGAACTGTTGTCCTTAAATTTCCCTTAGGCACTGTTCTTGGCTTTCATCAAAGGCTGAGACACTGCTTCAGGGAACCCAAGATTATTCCCTTTATTGAGAATTTTGTCTGTCCTGTCTCTCTGTGGTTCCTTTGGAAGCCCTGTATGAAAAAAGTGTCAGAATTAAGTCCACGTCCTTGTGCATAGTCCAGCCAAAGGAATAGTGGAAGCTGATGTCAAGACAGAATTTGCTTGCCAAATTGTATTCCTTTCTTTGGCTCCATCTTCCTGCAGGAAGGGGTGCCTTCTGCCTTGCATTAGGCACAGTCAGCTTGCCGGCATCCGCCCACAGAGCTGCTTCTACCCATACAGGGGTAAATTTGTTGCTAAACAGCATAAACACACTCTGTGCTCAGTAAGAGGAGCCTATCCATGGGAGCAGTGTGCGGTGTGCGTATGGAGGGTAGGATGTGGGAATGACATTATTAGTTCTTTCAGAGACACTTTGTAGGTTAGTGGTAGCACTTGTTCAAGGGCCAGGAAAAAAAAATGTCTGCATTCCCTGGGGAATCATTTAAGGGCGGGGTTTCCCTTTATACCTTGACTGCCAGGGGGCTCAGAATCAAATGACTTCTTTGGAATAAATGTGTATGGTCTTGAGATGTAAGTCTCTGCGTTATATTTTACCCAATCTTATCCTAACTTATGAGTTCTAACTTCATGTTTCATTTTTACCAAATCAGTATCGTGGATACTCTTTGGCAGCAAATTAAAAAAAAAAAAATGTTATGGCAAAAGACAGTAACCTGAAGAATGAATGGATCCAGATTTTCCCAGGACAGAGTGTTTCCTAGCACACAGGAAACACTTTCACTCCCCTCCCTCCAGTTCCCTGCAGTGTAAGTAGTCTGTCCTTCTGGGCTGGCTGGACCCCTGGAGTGACATGAGGCGCTTCTCATCGCACCTAGTGGTTTGCCCATCCCATGATAAACAGGGCAAATGAGAGTAAATGTCATAATGAATTAAAGGGATGGGGACACTGTTTAACTGACATGAAAACCAAATTCAGTGGGGGAAAATATTTTCCCACAGACATCATAAAATTATTTCAGAAAGAGATTTCTGGTTGGAGGGGAAGCCCCTTTTGTCACTGTCTCAAGCAGAGGAAGCACCCTTCCTTTAGCTGACCACCTCTCTCCTTCACCCCAACAAGTAAGAAACTTATGAGAATGTTCCCCAAAGCAAAATTTCTGCCAAAATTGCTTTAAACACTGAGTCAATATCATTTAATTGTATATCCCTCTGCACAAATCAAACAAACCAGCCAGATACATATGCGCATGACTTTATTCGTACAGGCAGTTTCAGAGTGTTTCTCTCGATACTGGAGAAATTGGTATAAATGAACTGTGGCCACATCCTCCTTTAAATGGTGCCCACGTGTTAGGCTGCAGGGTTCATAAATTAGCCTTTTGGAGAGTTCAATCATAATCGAATATGCTTAATATTCACACATTGTAATTTGAACATTAAAGATCTTGAACAAAGATCATGATCTTGGAAGGTATTGAATTAAAAAAAAATACTCCCCCAGAATTGCATTTATTAGCTCCTGATTTCTGATTTATGTTTCATTAGCCTGTGGTGATAAGTATGGAACCGTATAAAAGCAAAGCACGAATCCCCATTTTGGAACATTAAATCCAGATTTTTGACGATAACCTATTTTTGTGCCTCTATTAGGGGAGCGCCAGCTTGTACCCACATCCAGTTATTAATCTGTGAAATGTTTTCTCTCTGGTGTGTTATGTTCTTTCTAAGTCTGCTGCACTTAACCGTCACCGACTAAGTGGGTTATTAAATGGGAGTGAGAAATGAATCAATCAAGTATATTCAAATGCTCAGTCTCCAGCATTGTTCTTTGACTTCATTATTTAGGCATTAAATTCCGTGCAACACCGGATGTAATTGTCAATATAGAGGGGCTTGATTTGTGGGGGATGAGTTCTCTTTGGCAATTACGGTTTTAGGTTTACAAGCCCACCAGAAATCCTTGCTACGTGATCACACCATTAGCATGGCTTCCGTAATCACATCTTTCAGTGGGATCACAGCTGGCTGTGTTGGGGAGCTGACATTTTCCTTAAGGAATGGAGCTGGGCTTTGCAGAGGTACGTGAAACTGTATGCACACCTGGCCACTGGTTACCCCGTGCCTTGGTGTCGGTTTATCCTTGGTGTGATAAGGCAACTCTTTCGACTCTTTTTACCCAGCTTAGTCAGAAGGAAAAACTTAATGATGCATAACATGAAGAGCCAGGCTGCCTGGGTTTGAATCCTAACTCCATCACTTCCCAGCTGTGTGACCTGTGTGACCTTGGGCAAGATACTTAAACTCTCTGTGCCTCTGTCTTCTTATCTGAAAATGAGGCTGAGGCGCCTGGGTGGCTCAGTCGGTTAAGCGGCCGACTTCGGCTCAGGTCATGATCTTGCGGTCCGTGAGTTCGAGCCCCGTGTCGGGCTCTGTGCCGACAGCTCGGAGCTTGGAGCCTGTTTCGGATTCGGTGTCTCCCTCTCTCTCTGACCCTCCCCCATTCGTGCTCTGTCTCTCTCCATCTCAAAAAAATAAATAAATGTTAAAAAAAAAAAAGAAAATGAGGCTAACACTAGTATTGTGCTATTTTGAGTTCCCTCAGAAGCAGACACGGAGACGGAGATTTGACTATAAGTAATTTATCTCAAAGGTTCAGAGAACATAGGTCGGGGAGTAGGGAAGTGAGACAGGGAAGGGAAGGCAGCCAGAAAGCGTGTATTATTCAGTCAGTTGCCACTGAGGCAGCCCAGAAATCACTCTGGGTGACTCTGGTCGACACTGTATAACCCACAGCTCAGAGTTACCCCCCCGGAAGGATGAGTGAGCTGGGGTATTAGTCATGTGTGGAATGATGTTCCCACGGGAGGAACAGCAGAGTATGTCCCGTGGAAGGGCGAAGCAAGCTTTGGCAGCCCAAGAAAGCCCTGGCAGAGAAACAGGTGCCAGACGCTGGGAATTGGCTTGTGTATCCTGCAGTGATACAAGTGAGGGCCCCCCACCCCCCAGCCCCAGCGTCTGCCTCAAGTGCCTGCCTCCTAGGGTCATGTCGAGGGCTCATTGAGTCCTCCAACTTTATAGAGTTCTCAAAACAGTCAAGCTTTAATAAGTCAGCGTAAGCATTTACTGCCGCCTCCCTCATGGGGTTGGCATGAGCCCTGAACAAATTGCGTAAGTAAAGCCTGAATCGGCACAGTGCCTGGCACAGATCAAGTGCTCAGCAGATGTTTGTGAAACAAAATACCATCCTTTATAGGTCTCTAACTCTGTGCCATTCTTTTATTAGTTTATTTACTCCTCTCTACTGGCCCTTGCTGCTCAGTGTTAGTGGCGTTGTGACATGGAGGCAGTCAGAGGAGTGAAGCTAGCACGTGGAGCTAGCCTCGGGGTCACGGCATCAGAGGCAGAGGCTGGAATTTGGCTGCTTCTCTTACTTGCTTTGAGACCTCGGGCAAGATGCTCAGCTCTCTTGAGCCCTAGTTTTCTCACCTGTGCATTGGGTGTCATAAAAGCCCTTTCTCAAAGGCATGTTGTGAGGACAAAATAAATGAGTCTTGGGAAGGTCTGCAAAGTGCCCAATAAGTAGTAGAGGGCAGCAGTCATCATGTTTATTCTCATTATCAGTAACAGTAGTAATAGAAAGTGGCAGACCCAAGATTTGAACCTAGGTCTGTCTGACCATATCACACGCATTGCATTTGACTAGGTGACCTGATGGGGGTGCTTTAGGAGGTGGAGGGGCAGCTTCAAAAATAGCTCCCAAGGGTCCCCACCTCCTGATATTCATGCCTTTGGGTAATGCCCTCCTCCTGAGTATAAGCTGGCTTCCGATAAATAGATCACCAGAGAAGGGGTGGCATGGCATCTCCCAGGTCAGGTTACACAAAAGTTAGGTTGTCTCCGTCTGGATTGTACTCTCTTTCTCCCTTGCTCCCCACTTTGAAGCCGGTTGCCTTGTCGTGCGCGAACAGTCTGATGGGGAGCCCACGTGGCAACGGCTCTGGCCAACAGCTAGCGAGGAGGTGAGGCCCGCAGTCCAGCTGCACTGAGGAACACGTCAGTGACAGCCACGTGAGTGATCTAGGAAGTGGAGCCTTCCCCGGCTCAGCCCTAGATGGCTGTGGTGCTGGGCAACATCTCGACTAGAGCCTTGTCAGAGACTGAGTTAAAGAACCCAGCTAAGCTGTGTTTGGATGCCTGGCCCACAGAAACCGAGACGATAAACATTGTTTTTCGGCGCTAAGGTTTGGGGCAGTTTATTAAGCAGCAATAGACCGTGAATACAGGACGTATTAATTTCCTCTGAGGTTTCTTCTATTTCACAGAATTGATAATAGTTAATGTACAGGTTTATCTGTTATCCCAGCATGAGTGGGAGTTATAATCCTTAGGTCTGGCTTCTCAGTGTCCTAAAAGGCCAATTCCCTTTTGTTCTAATGGGGCCTTGAGGGAGAAAAGTCAACATTGTCCATTGGCTTCTGGCCTTTTCTATCCATGGAACCGTTTTGTTTGAATCACATGTTTTGGGGAAGGTCCTCTGTGGAACCTAGACCAACAAGATGGTGCCCCGGTGGGAGGAGTAGAGAGTCCTGGAGACTGGTTGGTCCCGAAAGGCTCCTCAGAGCACAGGTTGAAAGCCACTGTGTAAGCCTTATTTTTGAATGGAGAGACCTGGGTAGTAACATAAAGTAAACACACACTCTGATCACCCCCATTTCCCAAGTTGGTGTATACTCTGTGTGCATGGGAACCTGAGCCAGGAAGCCCTGCTCTTAGATGCGAGGTCTTCCAGAGAATCGAGTCTGGTCACTGCATGGATGTCAGGCAGCATGCAGACCCCATTGGGCTCCACTGTCTCTGTCTTAATATTGGAAACTTCCAAATGCTTCAGTGAAGAGAGTGAGAACAGAAATACGAGGCTGTGACTGGAGGGGTTGAGTGGCAACCCAGGAGGGAAAAAGGAGTGGCTCCAAGTGGAAAGGGCTCGCTCCCCCTATTGAATGTGAGAAACTTGGTTCGCTGCAGGTGGAAACATGACCCAAGGACATTTTAGGTGAAGATGCATTAAACAGGTGGATGCAGCATGTGTTTGCTGAGCTTTCCTGAGGGGCAGAGCTACCTAGGGGAAAAGTTCCAGAATATATTCCTGGGTTCCACGTGAGATAGACTGAATAGCAGAATCTCTAGGGTGGGTGACTGACCCACCCTATCGATTACACATGTGCCCTGGATGATGGTTGCCAGGCAAGTGGGGACCCAGGCACACTCATTCCTGGCTTCAGCATCTCTTCATCCATCCACTCATCTTTTCATCTATTTAACCCATCAGCAAAGGGTCTCGTATTTGTCAGGCACTGTAACGGCTGCCAGGAAGTGCACCGAAAAGCGACAGGGAGTCCTTGCCTTTTAGGAACCTGCAGATGGGTGTGGGAACTGGCCAGGAAGAATCCTTGACAAGGTGGCATGATAGATAAATCTGCGACAAGAAAAGAAAAGAGCAAAGGCAACTAATATGTACCGATTGCCCCCACCTGCCTAATTTAATTCTGCTCACTAATTCTTCCTACCTGGTTATTTAAAGTGAAAATAATATAATTTAAATACGTCCTTGCACATTCTCTCTCAGGGATAGTCCTGTTCATCTGACTGTTCCGACGATTTCAAAGGGACACGTGGCCCCTGTACTCCTGGAATTCTAATTAGCAAGCCAGATGTAATTGACTGGATTTTCATACATCCTTTCCCACAGAAGGACTTGGGCCAGAATCTCCGTTTTCCTGCCTGCTGTGTTCCTTCCTCAGTGACAAAAGTATTCAAAAGTACCACCAGCCTCAGGAAATGAGCCCCTTGAGGCAAAATGATTAGTCTTGGCCTCAAACTGCTTTCAAAAGGTTTGCAAACAATACAACTGGAAAGGCTGAGGATCTGGACACATTTCCTTCTTTTTTCCCTTTTTAACAAATGATTGCATCCAACTGTCTTCTGAAGATGAGTATTTCTGCTGGGCAGATTTGCTTTGTAAATTACAGCCTCCAGAGCCTCCTTTTTTTTTTTTTTCTTCCCTTCAGTGAACTGGGAATTAGACATGTTAGCAATCAAATAAAATGTGAGGGCTCTTGACAAGTTGGAATTCTGAGAATGTGGGGGCTCAGAGGTACAGAACGTGGTATCACATTCGTTCGGCACACGCTGGTGGGGATCGTCTGGGGGTGGGGGGATGACGTACCGTGCTAGTGATGGAATCATGTAGCAGTGACCAAGGGAGACGGGCCTCTGCCCCCAGGGGCTACAAGTCGAGGGGTGAGAGAGCTTTCACGTAACTGATAAGAACAGGATCCAAGTGCCAAGATGAAGAAGGCTTGCAGTCAGCAAATTTAGTGAGCATCTCTCCACTCAGTAATGCCAGGCCTGTTTCCAGGTGCAACGAATATAGCCGTGACCAAAACAGATGAAAATCCCTATTTTCATTGTACATTTATTTCTGTCTGTATCTATGCGTATGTGGGAAATACGCACCATGTTTTTCTTACATGTTATTTGTCTGTCAGATGGTGAGTGGTGTGGAGAAAACTTTCAGTCAAGGAAAAGGGGTAAGGAGTGTATGTGTTTTGTGTGCCCCCATGTGTGCGTGTGTGTGTGTGCAGTTTGTGCAAGTACGTGCATATATGTGCACATTTGGTGGAGAATATAATTTTAGATTAGGTAGCTGTATTAGGTTTCTATGTCGCTGAAATAAATTACCATAAATTTAGTGGCTTAAAATAACAACAGTGCATTACATTATGTTTCTGGAGGTTAAAAGTTGGAAATGGGTCAGCAGGCCTGCGTCTCTCCTGGAGGCACTGGGGGAGAGTTCATTTTCTTGCCTTTTCTAGCTTCTGAAGGCCACCTGCATTCCTTGGCTCATGACCCCTTCCTCCATGAAGAAGTGTCCCTTTCTGACCCTGACCCTCTTGCCTGTCTCTTATGAAGACCCTTGTGGTGACATTGGGGCCACCTGGATAATCCAGCCCGAGCTCCTTAATGGCATCTGCAAAGGTCCTTTTGCCACGTAAGGCTCAGGGGATTAGGATGTGGGCATCTTTGGGGAGCCTCGTTCAGTCTATCACAATAGCCACGGAAAACCTCATGGAGTTTTGATCAAGTTCCTGAAGGAGAGGAGGGTGGGAACCATGCAAATAGCTGGGGTGAAGTGTGTCCTAGGCTGAGGGGATAGTAGGCGAGGTCGGAGAGGAACTGGGAAAGTTTGAAGAACAACATGGTGGCCGGGGTGTCTGGAGCAGAGGGCAAAAATGGGGAGAATGGAGTGCATCGGGTCCAAGAACTGATGGGGTCAGTTATGTGTAGTCTTTGTAGAGGAATTAGCTTTTACTCTGAATGAGATAGGGTTCCCACTAGACACTGGGCTTGAGAGCTGTGTTTGTGTGGAGCATCTATGTCAGACTGAGAGGGTGAGGGGCAGGGGATTCTTCTCAGAGGAAAGAAATTATAAACTGAGTTCTGCAGGGTTCCCAGAGATATTACTCTTCATTATAGATAACATTTGGTACATGCTTTGTGTCATCAACTACACTAAACACTTTGTACGTGGACCCCGTGTCATTGTTTACTGCTAAAGGAGTCCCTCACGCCACATGCTGCTTTGTGGCAGATAGATTGATTATTCTTTTACAGAAGGGGAAACTGAGGCAGGAGGTTTAGTATGAGGGCAAATAGCTAGAATTTGACCTGGGGTCCTTCCAGCTCCAGAGTCCAGACTTTTTTGCTCTTCATTTTATTTGGCTGCCTCAACTACTTACTTAGTTGAGTGGGGAATGCAGGTCAGCCTGTGTGACCACTGGTACTTGGGAAGGCGCGAGGCAGGCCCATGTCAGCCTTGCTTTTTTTGTTGTTTTTGGAAATCGGAGTGCAAGGAGCGAGGTAAAGGGAGCAGAAACATATCAGGAGAATCTGGAGCCACTATGTCATGTCCCATTTATCTCTTCATTGGGACACCAGGCAGGGAACGGGCCAGAGGTTGGCACGTCTGTAGTAGGCAGCCTAGGTGAATAACGCTGGGCATGTGCCAGACATACTCATCCGTTGTGTCCTGACTATGTGCCAGGTGCTGGGGGCTCGTGACAGAACAAGACAGACAGGGTCTCTGGTACCATGGTCCCTCGGGTTTGAGTGGAGGACAGACGGTATGCAAATGAGACTAAACACGATGGTGTGATGGAGAATAAGGCGGGGGGGGGGACAATTTATTTATTATTATTATTATTTTTTGTAGTAATGTGATTTATTTTCTGTTTTAAAAATTTTTAATGTTTATTTTTGAAAGAGAGAGAGGGAATGAGACGGGGAGGGGCAGAGAGAGGGAGACACAGAATCCAAAGCAGGCTCTGTGCTGTCAGCACAGAGCCCAGTGCGGGGCTGGAACCTCACAGGGAACTGTGAGATCACGACCTGAGCCAAAGTCAGTGCTCAACCAACTAAGCCTCCCAGGCACCCTATTTTTTTCCTTTGAAAAAAAAAGTTTATTTTTTAATTTAGATTGAGAGAGCCCAGGGGAGGAGCAGAGAGAAAGGAAAAAGAGAATCCCAATCATGCTCCGCACTGACAGGCCAGATGCCAACATGGGGCTCCATCCCACGAACTGTGAGATCATGAACTGAGCCAAAATCAAGAGTTGGATGCCTAACTGACTGAGCCACCCAGGTGCTCCTTCTTTTCTTTTAATATTTATTTATTTTCAGAGAGAGAGAGAGAGAGAGAGAGAGAGAGCACATGTGGGTGAGAGGCAGAGAGAGAGAGAGAGAGAGGGAGAAGGAGGGAGGGAGAGGGAGAGAGAAAGGGGAGAGAGAGAGAGAGAGAGAGAGAATCAGAGAATCCCAAGCAGGCGTCACGCTGTCAGTGCAGAGCCTGATGCAGGCTTGATCCCACGAACCAGGAGATCATGACCTGAGCTGAAATCAAGAGTCATTCCCTGAGCCACCCATGCACCCTGAGAGGGGGCAATTTAGATGGGTGGTCAGGGATAGCCTCTCTGAGGAGGTGACCTTTCTTTGAGACCTGAAGGATAGGAAGCCACCAGCTATGGGAAAAGCCAAGGAGAAAGTGTCCTAGGTGAGGTAACAGCATGCATGAAAGACTTGTGTTAGGGATGAGGTTAGTGGTTGGGAAATGGAAGTTGGCCCCTGGGTTGGGGCTGAGTGAGGAACCACTCTGGAGACCATCGAGCGGACGTCACCTTGCGTAGGCCCCTAACCATGACAGTACATTGGGTTTTGCTGTAGGTGAGGTGGGAAGACCCTTGGAGGTTCAGAGAGGGGAATCGACCTAATCTGATTTACAGGTTAACAGCTCACCCAGGTGTTGGGTAGGAGGTAGTTTGAAAGAAGGGTGAATGAGAGAGCACAGTCATCCTGGTGGCCTGGAAGGTGATGACAGTAGAGGTGGGGCAGAGCAGCTGGATTCCAGAAGTGAGGGGTGAGGGAACAGGAGGAGCCAAGGGTGGTTCTAAGAGTTTTGCTTGAATGACTGGGGAGGACTGGAGGAGAGAGCGGTGTGAAATTGGGGGAGGCGGGGAACAATGAGAATTAGAAGACTCACTTGGAACTAGAAAACCAGATGTAGAAGTAAAGGTATGTAGAGAGACAGAGGAGATGAGCCGGATGAGGTGCAGTTGGAGGAGGCTAAGGAGAAGGTCCACCAGGGCCGTCTCTGCATTCAGCATTTTTGGCCACAAGCTGTGTTTGCCCAGGTGAGAGTCTCCCCCAAGCTCTTCAACTGTGTCATAGTCTCTGGCTTCAAGGAGTGGATGAGGGAGAGGGGAGGAGGACACCTGGCATTTTAAGGCCTTTGGAGAATAAGGAATAATAAAGGCTTGCCTGAAAGATGCTTCCAGAAGCTTCCAGAGGTGGGCTGCACTGGGGACCATTCCCATTCCAGTGGGGAGGCCAACACAAGCAGGTATCCAGTGAACTGAGGGCCCATTTGTTTTAAGATAAGGAACCAGTTCTGTGGGTAAGGCGGGGTGAGGGGGTGGGGATTGTTTACAGCACAAAAAGAAGAGCAGCCTTGGGTAGGAGTTTGGGTTTTCCAAAGCACTTTCTGTTTTTCATTAGAGATGGTTTTCCTTTGTTTAAAAACCTCTTTATTGAAGTATAATATGCAGTCACAAAAACATTTTTACCTAAGTGAGCGGCTCAGGGATTTTTCACAAACTGAATACACTCATGTAACAATCACCCAGAGCAGGAGATAGCACACTTTCCACCATATTTAAATCTCAAACTTTAAAGTATTTTTTTAATTTCAAAACTAGATACTAGAATTAACTGTGTTTTTGAGGTCTTTCCCATCAAGGGCCAAAATCAGGCACCAAACGGCACTTGCGTGAGCTTCCCCAACAGCGTGTGTACAAGGAGTGTGTGCCCTCTTGCTTGGTGCTCCCTTGATTCTCCCTGAGTCCCATATCCCTCATCCATGTTGTGCTCCCTGGTAGGCCATCTGACATACCCAGTGTTCTCAAATGAAACACTAGTATATATGTTTCTTGGGTTCTCTCATTGATCAAGGGCGTAGCCACCTTCTTAGAGCCTCCTCTTTATCCAAAGCATGTAGATGTACATGTGTTACCTTTCCCTTGTTCTAGGTAGAAGCATTACAAAGAACCTGGAGTTTCTGGGAGAAGCCTTGGATTTCTAGGTCTGAGAAAATAATCTGGTGAAGAATGGACTGAATTAGTAATAGGGTCCTTTTAAAATTAATTAATTAATTAATTTATTAATTTGGAGGGAGGGATCAAGGATCCTTTGGCATGCCTCAGTACTTTTTTGTGGGTTTTTTCTTTCCCTCTGAAGTTTGGATGTCCTGCCAGGTAGGTGGCGTGGGGCACTGTAGCATGATGGTAAGGAGCAGGGGCTCTGGAGTCAGTCCTACCTGGGCTCAATTCCTCCCTCCAGTGGTTGCCAGGCAAGTGAACTTGGCATTTTACTTAGCCTCTCTGAACCTCTGTTTTTTTCCATGGGTAAAATGGAGATCAGAAGAGGTACCCTCCTGGGGCTTCTGAGTGGCTCCCTCGGTTAAGTGGTTAAGCATCCAACTCTTGATTTCAGCTCGGGTCATGATCTCATGGTTGGTGAGATCGAGCTGCTCTGGGCAGACAGCACGGAGCCTGCCTGGGATTCTCTCTCTCTCCCTCTCTCTCTGTCCCTCCACCCCACACACTCTCCCTCCTTCTCTCTCTCAGAATAAAAAAAAAAACAAAAACAAAATCAAAGATTAAAGCTAAAAAAGAAGAGATGTCATCCCAAAGGGCAGTTGCGGGGATGGAAGAAGAGATCACATGTGAAGTGTTTGGCGCAGTATTTTCATCACCACTAGAATGATAGGACTGATTATCGTCACCGAAGGGATAATAGTTGTCATTAGAACATTGGTAAACTTATTCTTGTTGTGTTGTTATTATAGTTATTATGACTCATGCCATTTGGCGGGTGATCAAGGTGGGACGTGGATTGAGTGACCTGTCCGCGGCCGCAGGGCGGTGATCGTCCCCTGACTCCTCCGCCAGCGCTCCTTGCACTGAGCACATTTCCGCCATTAAGCACACCCAGGCCCCTTTCCCAGCCCATCTGGTCACGAATGGCAGGTCTGATGAAGCAGCGGGGGCAGCTGCCAGCCTGGGAAGGGAGACTGGGCAACCCTCTGTGCCGGGCATCATTTAATCAGATGACCTCCAAAGCTGGCTTTTTCAGCCGACCATCCGGCCTCCAGAAGAGCAGCATTAAGGAGTTAATGGGGCTTGGCGGAGGCGCCGGGCCATCTGTTCTTAATCACCCAAAGTGCACGAGGCCGAGGGCAGGCTGGTCTGGGGGCGGCTGGGCACTGCCAGCGAGGCTGAGTTGGCTGCCCTCTCTCAGCTGCTTGGCCTTGTGCCTCCCGGCAACCCCGGATTGCAGAGTCCCTCGCTTCACCTTCTCCCTGCTCTCCCACTCCTGGGTGTGAGAAGCAGAAGCTTATATAAGTACCAGAACCCCCTGAGGCAGGGATTCTTGGGCAAGTGACTTATTTGGGGAGAACCCTCAGGAGGAAGCGTGGGCCCTGCCTCCATGCAAGGGGATGAAGAAGCAGTTCCCTGGAGTGGGGGGTGTGCAGCTATGAACCGCCATCAGCCATTTTTCAGAGAAGCTGGGGGAGGGAAGCATCCACCAGAAAGGAAGTCTGGGTAGGGTACCAAGAGGAGGGTGGGGAGCCTATAAGGCAGACCCTTGAAAGACACTTCCCTTTGGAAAGAAACCAGGTCTGCTGTGTGCTTCCCCACGCCTCTCCCGACAGGAAGCTGGATTATGTCCCTCACTCCTCAAGCCCTGATCCACTCTGCTTTTCATCAAAGGCAGATGGAATAGCTGGTTAAGAGAATGGACTTGGGTGGCTCAGTTGGTTGAGCGTCTGACTCTTGATCTTGACTCAGGTCATGATCCTGGGGTCATGGGATCCAGACCCAAGTCAGGGATTCTTTCTCCCTCTTCTTCTACTCCTCTCCCCTGCTCTCTCTCTCTCTCTCATTCTCTCTCTCTCTCTCTCTCTCTCTCTCTCACACACACACACACACACACACACACACACATAAAAAGAAAGAGAATGGACTTGGCGTACAGATTTGGGTCTTCTTTTGGTTGACCTTGGGAAGGACACCTGATCATTCTGTGTCTCAGTCTCCTTGCCTATAAAATGGGAGTGATAGTACTCCCATAAATGGTAAGGAGTACCATTTGGGGCTTTTACCGTCTGGGGCTTTCCATAAAGATTTAATGATTTAATGGTGCTTGTAAATTACTCAAAACATGCTGGTACTTACGAAATTCTTAATTGAAGGTGGTGGAGGGAGTATGATGGTTCTTGTTTCTCTTCTTTCTCTCACTTCCTTTCCCCTCGTCGTCCTCCTCTTTCCTACAAGTATTGCTGCTGTTGATAAGGGTGGTGGTGTTGCTATCACCTGACAAGTTAATGGGCTTGGTTTGGAATGAGGCACAGTTCAGTTTAGGGGAGGAATCCAAACCCGTTCCCAGGTGATGCTGTGGTAATTCTAAGACAATCATGAAAATCCATGTTTGTGTGCATCGTGTATGTGTGTATGAGTAGGGAGTATCCTTGACCTCCCCCTGGGAGCAGAAAGTATCAAGTCAGGCAGCATAGGATTCTTATGTGAGCTTTGTCTCCTATAAGCTGTGTGACATTGGGCAAGTTACTCATCCTCTCTGAGACTCACATTTCCTGTTTTTAAAAAAAGTTTATTTATTTATTTTGAGAGAGAGCAAGTTGGGGAGGGGCAGGGAGAGAAGGAGAGAGAGAGAGAGAGAGAGAGAGAAACCCAAGCAGGCTCTGTGCTGACAGCAGAGAGCCCAATGCAGGTCTTGAACTCACGAACCATGAGATTATGACCTGAGCCGAAGTCGGACATTTAACCAACTGAGCCCCCCGGGTGCCCTGAGACTCAGATTTCTTGTCCATAAAATACTCAGCGTATTGATGATACTGGGAAGATTAAATGAGATGATGCCTTACGCCTGGGTCATGCACACTATGGAAATGATGGCCTGGGCTTGTGTGGTGTTCTGGCACATTGTAGATGCTTAAAAACTAGTTTTTCTTCTCACATTAAATGCTGGTGGATTTGGATTTGATTTGAGTTCCACTGCTTTCTGGCTTGGACTGTGGGCCATTTTGGTTATCTCTAGTGTCAGTTAGCCACAGCTTCAGGCCCCTTAGATTTGGAGGCCGTGGAGTCACCGTCTCTGCTGTGGTCCTTCTGACTGAGGCTGTAACTGCTCCAGGCTGCTGTGTGCTCAAGGTCAGAAAGACACGGGTTCAAAGCCTCCTGTGCCACTTTGTGAATGCTTAATCTTCCTGCTCCTGTGTCTTCATCTGTACAATGGAGCCATTAACGTGTTCTTTTCAGCACTCAGTTCAGCCCAGAACCTGTCTCATGGTGAAAGGAGAGGCCGTGCCAAATGGCGTCATCAGTGATATTGAGGAACTGTCTCTTTGTGCTTGTTTGATTAAAACGCTCAGAACTTTTTAGAGATTCTCAAATGTCAATTCAGTAGGCACTGGCCGCCTCCATGCTCTGGTTGTGGGCTGGCTTCGTTTGCAGCCTTAGAACCTGGCTCATGAGTCCAGCTGCCTGGTGCACATTGCCGGATGGGAAGATGAGCCTGATTATGAGGGAGTGAGTGTTGCGTGGCCCTGTGATTGTGGCCGGGTTTGATGCCTGGGATCCCTGTGGTCTGATAGAGATGCTGCTGGAGATGAGTGTCGGGTCTGTAAGTACAGTGCCGGGGACCTCGGCCAGTGTCACAGCTTGATTGTAAATCCACCACAGAGCTCCGAGTTGCTGTTCCGAAAATGGCATCCCTCCTCTCGGTCTGGCGGGAGCGGACATTGTCATTAGTGCTGTTTACCACATATTTCCAACTTTCCAGTCCTTTGCTAGGATTATGTTTCCTTGTCTACTCAAAAGTCAGATGAGGACATATGACCTGCTGTGGGCTCAGTCAACCCCCGCGGACATGTGGCATGAATGAGAAAGCAGTTTGTTACACATCCCGTTGAGATTTGGGGTTTGCTTGTTACTTCAGCATAATTAATGCGTCCTGACTGATAACAATGGCTGGATGCATACAGAGGGTGGGGACTCTGCCTGACTTTGTGCACTTTTTCCCACTGCCTGGCACATGTAAGCTGTTGATCTGTACCTTGTTGGAGAATGAGAAAAACCTTGGAACCAGCAGATCTAAGTTTGATCCTGGCTTTGCCACTTGTCAGCTTCGTGAACTTTGGGAGTTCACTTAGTTTTTGTAATTCTTAAATGTTCTCATATTTGGAAATGAGAACACCGTTCCTTGCAATGCTACTTTAGGATTTATTCTGATAAGGTGCACGTTTCTGGCACATAGTAGGTCTCCAGTACATGACAGCTAACAAAAATCTTTTGCTTTGAACAGAAAAGGAAGGGAAGGAGGAGAGAGGACTGAGCCTGTATAATAAGTCTTTTCTCCTGTAACACGGAATAGGATGGGGAGGAACTTGTAGGCGGCATTAATGAGAGAATGAGACCCCAGCAGTGAGTGGCTCCAAAAGGGAGGAATGAGGAAAGGGGGATTGGATAAAGCAAGGAGCAGGCAGGTCTTTTTCCCCGGAGTCCGACAGAGCTAATTCAAATGGCACGAAACATCCCCAAATATTTGAGCAGAAGCCATAGCTAGTACGTTTTTAATTACCCTGCCAATAAAGATTCCTGGGCAGAACGGTCTTCGATGCACAGTAATGTTTTGCAATGTTTTTCGTAATTGGGTTAAGATAATTTATTAGAGCACTGACTGCATGTGTTTCAATAATTGCTAAGACTAGAATATTAGCCTTTCCTCCCTGAATGCAAATCACTCCCCACTGGGCCAGAGCATTGGAGGATGTGGTCTTGAATATGCGCATCATTCTGAGACAAATCCTGAGAGCTGGACCACAGAAGCTATGGGCGAATGTTTCTTCCAGGTTCTCTGAACTTCAGGTGCCATGATCAGGGGCTTGTTTTGTGGGCCAGGTCACAGACTGTGGTGGGTTGACCCGTTCCCGTTTCTGTTAAAATTAAGGGAGACTCCAGTGCAGATGGGAGGTGAGGGGAGTTGACCAGAGCCCCCACCGAGGTTGCTAGCAGCTCGAGACACATAGTTAATGGCCAAAACAGGTTTTTCCCTCATCTCTTATTTTCTCTACTGAGCTTTTTGGGGGAACACAATTTAACCCTATTTAAGAGAAATAATCAGCAGAAGAATTAACAGAGGAATTTAGAAGATGAGAGAGTCTTGTCAGGGGAGGGGGCCTGTGTGCAATCAAGATTTAAAGGTAATAAATTTCCTAAGGTTAATTTGGTTTATCTGGCTTGAGCACAGCATGGGGGCGAGTGCAGGGGAGGGGTGGGGAGACAGAGAAGAACTCACTTAATAGAAGCTTTGCATTGTCAGGAAATAACAACAGTAGTGGGAGTTGTATGTATGGAATGTTTATGGGGCCAGACAGCGTCCCAAGCACACTATATGTATGCAATTCATTTAATGCTCACAACAACCCAATGAGGGGAGGTATTATTATCCCCGAGATGAAATTGGGTCTTGGAGAAATGAGGCATGTTGGGTGAGGTGTCCCTTTTTATAAGTGGAGGAGCCAGGGTTGGAGCCAAGAGCTTGGACCCCTGGGCCCCTGTGTTGAACCTACCAGGCTGTGTTGCAGCCACCATTTACTAACCAGTCACTGGGCTTTGAGCGGCAGGCTAGGTCCATTACATGCACTGGTCCATTGAACTGTTGAAACGCTCATTAAGTCGCGTGTCCCTGCGATTTGGAAGATGAGGAATGGAGGTGCAGGATCTGGTGACCTCTGACTAATGGTGAGGCTGACACTGGCTAGAAGGGTGGTGGTGATTTCGAGGGGCCTGGAGAGACATGAAGATGTGAGAGGCAGAGGAAATTTCTCAAAAGTTGCAGACCTAGAAAGATACCTATACCCTCACCTTCCTCATTCATAAAATGGGGGTGATCATTGCACAAGCTTCAAAGGCACTTAGTGCCATGCTTGGCATATGATGGGTGCTTAAATATTGGGCATTAATATTTCTTGTCTGGGATAATAATAATCAGGGTTTTCTGATTACTTAAGAAATGCACAAGAGCAATAATTGGTCACTACCATTTGGAAAGTAGTTCACCCTACATCTCCAAAGAGTAAATAAACCTTTGTATGCATATTCCCAACATGGAGAGATAAAAATAAGGCACACTCTTCCACTCTGGACCCAAAAAAGAGAAAAAAGAGTTCCCACATACCTGTGTTAATTGCAAAATAAACAGAATCTGACCTTTGTTGTTCTACTTTATAAAGTTTTTTAAAAATTATTTTTATTTTATATTTTTGAGAAAGATGCAAAGAGCACAAGGGAGAGGGACAGAGAGAGAGAAAGAGACAGAATCCCAAGCAGGCTCCACGTTGTCCATGTAGATTCTGATGTGAGGCTCGAACCCACTAACTGTGAGATCGTGACCTGAGCCAAAATCAAGAGTCGGACATCCAACCAACTGAGCCGCCCAGGCAACCCTGTTATTCTACTTTTAGATCTCTTGGGGCAGATCTGTTCATGGAAGACAGTGAAAAAGATAAGTAAGAATGGGATTCTGATAGAATCACTTTTCCCACATCAAAATGAATGTTAACAACATCTCCTAGTATTCCCACAACTGTGAAAAATAGGTAAGGAGGAGAGTCAGATACCCATTGTACAGGTGAACAGTGAGGCTTAAAGATGACAAAAGACTTTCTTGTGACCGCAGAGTGACCAAGCGGTAGGACAGAAGCTCACACCTAAGTCTCCTGACTTCATATCCCCTGACCTTTCCCCGTTCTCCCCCAAGAATCCTGGTAGAATGTAGCAGGTCCTGAATTTTTAGCTGAATTTGTTGAATGTCCTCATTCCATCACCGCCCCCACTGTCACTTCACCACAGGACTCATTGCCAAGATAGTCGTCTCCACCCGTCACGGTCAAGATAGTTTTACCAAGTGTCTTCCTCCTTCCTTCCTGAGCTTTTGCATCAGACTCCCCAGGTAAAGGATAGTCTGTATAATAAGAGGACATTATAGCTTCCCCCAAAGTTTCCTAATGGATCATAAATTATGAGGAGAACATTCTTTGCTATGTAATTAATGGAAATTTACCATTTTTAAGCTTCCTCTGGGAAATTTTCCATGTCAAATGAATTTGTTGATGGGACCCGAGAGGGAGGATATCACAACTGCTCCAGTGTGTACTTCTTCATCAGTCGGCTGCTGGAGGTTAAATTTTCAGTCACGTCTTTGGATGGCTTTGATCTCTGATGACAGTGTTAACTCTATTTGCTCCTTGGTATCACTCTGGTATTTTAAAACAGTCTTTTAAGATAGCCTTGCTAATTATTTTGCTGGAAGTTTAATTAAATCTTGTCACAGAGGAATATGCTATCTTGGGGTATGGCTGCTAAACATAAGTCAAATTGCTAAGAAACAGGGAGGCAGAGCAGACATTTATGCATACAAAGAGTGGTGTGGAAGATAGATCTCCTTACTACGGGACGTGGATTTGCAGAAGTTGAAATCCCTTTGTCTGAACCACGTTCACCTTCTGGTGAGAGTGCCAAGTCTGTTTTCATCTTACATTTAGAACCAGACGTGTTGTGATCAACCAATTAATGTTTTTATTTAGTTTTACTCTGGGACCAGAAGTAGAAAAGGTTGCCTTTTTTAGGGGGTGCTCATGGTCTTGGAGGGAGAGGAATATGGAGACAGGTGTGGCATATTATATACAGAAAGCCGAAAGTCCAAGGATATTCACTGTGGCAGTATTGGTAACAGGACAATTCTGGGAAAAGCCTCCAAAAAGAATGAAGCAGGGGCACCTTGGTGGCTCAGTCAGTTAAGCGTCTGACTTCAGCTCAGGTCATGATATGAGTTTGAGCCCCGCATCGGGCTCTGCACTGACAGCTCAGAGCCTGGAGCCAGCTTTGGATTCTGTGTCTCCCTCTCTCTCTCTGCCCCTCCCCTGCTCATGCGCAGTCTCTCTCTTTCTCTCTGTCGCTTTCTCAAAAGTAAATAAATAAACATTTAAAAAAGGAATTAAGTAGATCCAATGTATGGGTGGAATTCATATTTGATATGGAATTCATTCCCTTCAATATAGGATGATTATCAAGATGTGTTTAAGATGAAAAAACGGAGTAAGCGAACAGTATGGAAAAGGGGTTGGCAAAGTTTTTCTTAAAAGGCTGGATAGTAACCTTCGTAGGCTCTGTGGTTTGTATGGTCTCTGCTCGTGTCATGTGAAAACAGCCAGAGACATTACATAAAGGACCAGGCGTGTGTTCCAATTACACATTACACATGCTGAAATTTGAATTTCATAATTTTTTGTATGTCACAAAATATTCTTCTTCTGTTGTTTTTCCCCCACCCCCCAACCATTAACAAATGTAAAAATAATTTTTTACATGTTGGCAATACAAGAAACTGGAGGCAGCTGGATTTGGCCTGCAGGCCATGGTTTGCACACCCTTGGTTGTAGAACATGTTGGCACTTACGTAGAAATATGCACGCAGCACATACACGTATACCTACACACACCAAATTATGATGGGTGTAGTGTTTTTGAAATACTCCTTGGTGATTAATTATTCCCTTAGAAGCCAGGTTTGTTCCTCACGGCATTCCTCGGGTTATGAAAGCTCAGCCATAGCTGATTGCTCCAGAGAAGGAGAGAGCCACACGGAATGGAACAAAGAGGTCATGATTCAACCTTGAATCTCAAAGATGACTTACTTATTTTTCCCCAGTAACTAGCAAGAAGATAATCTTCGAAGCAAAATTTTATGAATAGAGAAAGGTTTTTGTGCATGTGTTTGTTTGTCCTTTCTTTCTAAATTCTAAAAGGCATTTATATGCACCAAGGTACGAGCCTGGCCAGCTTAGAGCAGTCGCAGGACAGGGCGTGTCTTCTGCTTCGTGGAAGTGCCGGGGGAAGCCCCTCTGGTCCCAGAGCAGCGGCAGAGCCAGCGGCAAGGAGAAGGGCGTGTGTGTCTCCAGCGCCCACTCCACGATGGACACATGGGAGATAGCGTTAGAGACAGGAAGATAAGTCTGGGCGCCTTTCAGAACATGGTGGCTCACGCTCCTGATTTCCTCCAGTGCAGAGCGAATATTGTTACAGCCGTGGCTTTTTAATTTGGTAGAAAAACAGTGAGGGAGAAATGTGGCATGAGTTCCCTGCAGCCTGTGTCCAGAGGTTTGCAGGGTGGTGTGGAGATGCCCGAGAGAGACTGTGGACCAGCTGGGGTTAGAGCAAGGAGGTCTCAGAAGGCAGGGACTTTGAATTAAGAGGCAAGTGGCCAGAAGGAGAAGTAGGTCCCAGTATGGTACCTCCAACATCAAGAGAGACCCGCCATCCTTTCTGGAGATACCGGGGACAGACCAGTCCAGTCAAATTGTTGCAGGGACCAGCCCCAAGGGTGTCTGGTGACCTGAGACTTCCTTCTTCTCTTCCTCTGAGAATGCATATATTTTTTCCTACATGCGTGTGACGTCTTGTGGAAAAGAGAAACAGTCCTAATGTAGAGTTTGGCCTTCATCTTTGATTGAATATTTCTCCTAAAAATGGTGAGCCCACTCAAGACTGAAACTTCCTAAGTTGCAGATGTAAACAATTGACATGTTTAGTGTTTTCCACACTACCTAGTGGAGCAGGGTTGTGAGCAAGATAAAATCAGGGAATCTGAAGTTTGCTAGTTTTAAGATTTTTCTTAAGAGCAGTTTTAGGTTCACAGCAAAGTTGGGAGGAAGACACAGAGATTTTTTTCTTTTTCCTCTACTCCCACACATGTCTAGCCTTTGTCATTATCAACATCACTCACCACAGTGGTACATTGGTTACCAAGGATGAAACTATGTCACAGTCACCCAAAGTCTATAGTTTACTTTGGAGTTCACTGTTGGTATTGTACATTCTATGGGTTTGGACAAATTTATGATGACATGTATTTATCATTATATCATACAGAGTATTTTCACTGCCCCAAATGTCCTCTCTGGTCTGTCTGTTCACCCTTCTCATCGACGCCCCCCCCAACCCACCCCGGACAACTATGGATCTTTTGGTCCTTTTCATAGTTTTGCCTTTTCCAGAATGTCATATAGTTGCAATCACACAGTATGTAGCCTTTTCAGATTGGCTTCTTTCATTTTAGTAATATGCATTTAAGATTCCTCCATGTTTTTTCATGGCTTAATAGCTCATTGATTTTTAGTGCTTAATAGCATTCCATTGTCTGGATATACCACAGGTTATTTATTCATTCACCTACTGAAGGACATCTTGGTTGTTTCTAAGTTTCGGCAATTAGAGGAAAATCTGCTGTAAACATCTGTGTGCACATTTTTGTGCGGATTTAATTTTTTAAGTCCTTTGAGTAAATACCAAAGAACTAGATGGCTGGATCATATGGTAAGAGTAAGTTTAGTTTTGTTAGAAACCACCAGAATTATTTACAATAGCCAAAATATGAAAGCAACCCAAGTGTCCATCCACAGAAGAATGGATAATGAAGATGTGGCATATACAATGGAATATTACTCATCTGTTAAAAGGAATGAAATCTTGTCATTTGCGACAAGACCTACAGGATGTTATGGTAAGTGAAATAAGTGAGACAGAGCAAGACAAATACCATATGATTTCACTCAGTGGAATCTAAAAAACAAATGAACAAATAAACAACAACAACCAGACAGAGTCTTAGATACAGAGAACAAATTGGGGGTGGGTGGGTGTGGGGATGGGTGAAATAGATAAAGGAGATTAAGAGGTACAAACTTCCAGTTATAAAATAAGCAAATCATGGAGATGAAAAGTACAATGTAGACCGTAAAGTCAGTAATATTGTAATAGCATTGTATGGTGATGGATGGTGGCTACATGTACCACGGTGAGCATTGAGTGATGCAGAGAATTGTTGGATCAATGTGGTATACACCTGAAACTAATACAACAATGTATGTTAATTATACTTAAAAAAAAAAAAAAAAAAAGGAAACCACTAGACTGTCTTCCAAAGTGGCCGTACCATTTTGCATTCCCATCAACACAGAATGAACATTCCTTTTGCTCCATATCCAGCAGCCAGAATTTGCTGTTGTCAGTGTTCCAGATTTTGGTCATTGTAATTGGTGTGTATAATATCTCATTGTTACTTTAATTTGTATTTTCCTTGATGCTGTGTGCTGTGGGGCATCTATATGTCTTTTTTGGTGAGGCGTCTGTTAAGGTCGTTGGCCCTTTTAAAAAACCGGTAGCTTGTTTTCTTATTGTTGAATTTTAAGAGTTCTTTGTATATCTTAGATGACAGTCCATCAAATACATCTTTTGTAAATATTTTCTTCCAGTCTGCAGCTTGCTTTTCTCAGAGCATTTTCGAATTTTCACGAAGTCCAGCTTATCAATTATTTTTTTCACTGATCATGTCTTTGGTGTTGTATCTAAAGAGGCATCACCATCCCAAGGTCAGCTAGGTTATCCTCTACAAGTTTTATGGTTTTGCCTTGTACTTTTAGATCTATGATCCATTTTGAGTTAATTTTTGTGAAGGTCTGTGTCTAGACCCGTATTTTTTTCGTGTCCACTTGTTTGTTCTAGCACCATGTGTTGAAGGGACTGTCTTTGTGTCGTTTTGCCTTTGCTCTTTTGTCGGAGATCAGTCGATTATACTTGCTGCATTTTTTACGTGAGTTGTAGTGGGTGGAGTTTAATCCTCCTACACATAATTCTATACACCTCCCACATCTCTGGAAATACGGTTTTCTCTTGGTTGGTGGGGGGGGTGAGATCCCAGGGGTCAGGAATTGAGAGAGGACTTACTTCTTTTTTATTCCACCTGGAAATGGTCACTGGGGGGTGCCTGAGTGGCTCATAAAGTTGAGCATCTGACTTCAGCTCAGGTCATGATCTCAGTTTACGAGTTCAAGCCTAGAGCCTGCTTCTGATTCCCTCTCTCTCTCTCTCTCTCTCTCTCTCTCTCTCTCTCTCTCTTTCACTTCTCCACTTGTGCTCTCTCTCTCTCTCTCTTTCAAAAATAAATAAATAAATAAACATTAAAAAAAAAAGAAATGGCCACTGTAGTTCAAGCAGGAGGTGGTGGTAGTCTTTTAGATCATGGTTTGAAGTGTGGAGTCGATTGATTATGTGAAAGCATCCTGATTAGGTTTGTATAATTAAACAGATTGCCTAGTCACTAGTCTAGAAGAGAAGTCGGCAGGGGTAAGAGTTGATGCAGAAAGGTCTTTTGGGAGGATTTTGGCACAGTCCAGGAGAGAGAAGGTGAGGGTCGAACCTGGGGCATCATCGGTGGTATTAAAGAGGAGGCAGGAGATACGGAAACCATTAGGAATAAGCTCGTATCCACGTGAGACAAAGAAGGGTCAGAGAGGGCGAGAAAGCATCCTGATGCAGTGCCCATCTCTTACTACTTGAAAGTAGTTTCAATCTTTACTACATCACTTGCACATGCTGAAAAGGGATTGTGTGCATAATGTACAGCACAGTTATTCAATTTCTCTCTCTCTCTTGCTCCTCCTCTCTCCTCGGTCTCTTCTTTCCTGTATTTCCTCTCTCCATTTCCTACTGTCCTCACAGTGCATGGCAGTGACCCTTATCTCTCATTTCTTCCTTCTCCCCTTTCCAAACTTTCTCTTCGAAAACCTAGTCTCTGCTCTTCTCCACCTCTGGAGCCCTGACTCCCAGCCTTCTGGATCTCTGCCCTCGTGCTAGCCTTCCTGCCTCCTCTCCCTTCTTCAGCTCTGCCAGGCTAAGTGATGCGGAGAACAGGCTGTGTGTCACATTTCTTAGCTGTGCACCCTGGCTCTATAGCTAACTGCTTAAGTGACTCAGGCAAGGACCGTAAGTCTCTAATCGCATACTCCTGTGTGAAAGGGGGAGTGACCACAGTACCTGTTTCACTGGGTTGTTGTGAGGATTTAACGAAATAATACTTTAAAAAGCTCAGCACAGTGCTTGACACATTACAAACTCTGATTAAATGGCAGCGGTGGTAACAATGATCTGGATTGTCCAGGTTAACATAGGAAATGCCCAGATTCAGTCAGCAGCTTCTAGAGCAAAAAAGAAACAAAAGAGAAAACTTCCAAAACAAAATTAAACCAACACACAAAGAGAAATCCTCAAACAGAACAAAACAGAAACCTTTTTACAATGTAAAGTAGAGAAAGGTTCTGAGTACTGGAACATTTAATTGTGTGTTTATTTTTTTCCACTTCTTTTTTTTAAAGATTTTTTAAAATGTTTATTTTTAGAGAGAGAGCGTGAGCAGGGGAGGGGCAGAGAGAGAGGAAGACAGAGGATCTGAAGCGGGCTCCACACTGACAGCAGAGAGCCTGATGCAGGGCTTGAAGTCATGAAACTTGAGATAGTGAACTGAGCTGAAGTCATACACTCAACTGAGCCACCAGATGCCCCCTTTTTCCCACTGTTAAAACATCAGAATGACTCTCTCCCTGTATTATTCCTGCTGCGCAACAAATGAGGCCAAAGTTTTAACCAACACAGTTTTTGAGGTGAGGAATCCAGGAATGGCTTAGCTGGATTCTGTGCTTCAGGGCATCCCACAGGCTGCAGTCAAGATGTGGGCTGGGGTCTCAATCATCCCAAGGTCAGCTGCAGCAGACTGTGCTCCCAAGCCCACCTGGTGGTTTTTGATAGGATCTAGCAAACTCACAGGCTGTCAGACCGAGTCTCAGTTCCTTGCTGGCTTGGCCAGAGGCCATCCTCACGTCTTTGCAGTGTGTGGCTCTTTCCACCAGAGCAAGCATGTGAGAAGAGCCGGAGAGAATAATAGCAAGATGGAAATCACAGTCTTTTGTAACCTAATCACACAGGTGACATCCCATCACTTTCGCCTCATTCTCTTTGTCAGCAGCGAATCTCCTGGTCTGGCTGGAACACAAAAGGGAGGAGGTCACCGGGAGACCGTGTCAGAAGCTGCACACCACGCTCCCCTCCATGATCCTTTCTCCTGTGACCCATCTCTCATTCCTTGCTGTCTCCTAGGAATACATCCTCCTGCCATCTGGGTCCCACTGCACCTGGTCACACTACTGAATATTATTGTCAGATTTCAGGAGCTTCTTTGTTATGATTCCCCCAGGTGCCCAATGAGAAGCTGTCTCCTGTTGCCAGTTTATTTTATTTTATTTTATTTTATTTTATTTTATTTTATTTTATTTTATTTTATTTTATTTTATTTTTTATTTTTAAGTTTATTTATTGTGTTTTTTTGAGGGAGGAAGAGTGAGCAGGATGAGGGGAGAGGCAGAGAGAAAGGGAGAAGGAGAATCCCAAGCAGGCTCCACACTCGATCTCAGGAACCATGAGATCATGACCTGGGCTGAAATCAAGAGTCAGATACTCAACCAACTGAGCCACCCAGGTGCCCCTTCTGTTACCAGTTTAAATCAAGGCTGCTTGAGCTCAGGACAGAGTATGTCCTACTCTAGAGAGAGGCAGGACACGCCAGTGCTACTGCTCATCAGTTTCCTCACTTCCTGTTCTGAAAAAAAAACTGAGGGAATGGCCAATTGAAGGGCCTTTGCATGTTTCTGGAATATACTACACTGCAATTTCCCTCTTCCACACAGATTGGAGATGGGAGAAATGAAGGACGCTTGCGGTGAGAGGCATTGATTACGGTGAATGTGTATTAAGTGCCTATTCTCATTATTCGGAATTACGGTCATATGATGACATTGGTAGCGAGGAGGGAAGATGGGCCTGTCTCTTCTAAAATCAGACTCATTTATTTCCCATTGGGGCTGCTGCTTTGGGGCATCTCCAGTGAATCCAGCACCCCAGCACCAGGAAAGAGGAGTTCTAAGCTGCTATTTCTAATTGGTGCTAATGTAGGGACTGCCCAGACTTGCCCCTCAGTCTTCTAGTCCAACAGCAAAGAACTCACATGCGGTTTGGAACCAGCAAGAAAGGGAGAGACACCAAAGCAGTAGACCCTGAAGCATTTCAATAATGAAAACAAAAACCTACTACTTTGGTTCAGCTTCTAATAACAATATTGGTCAGAGATGCGTTCACCTACAAGTAACAGAAAAGTCCAGGTGACACAGAGTCTAGAGGTGTGTGGTTGCTGGCCTTGGTCCGACGGCTCAGCAATGACAGGCTTTGTAAAATGGAAATAACACCTACTTTATATGGTGGTTGCTAGGAGTAAATCAGGTCACTGGCCCAGCCGTCTATCAATAGAGCAATTTCTGTATTAGCTCTTAGCACTGTGAGTAAATCTGTGCTTGTTTTTTTGTTTTGAGAAAAATTATTTCCTCTGTGGTAAGGTAGGAAAAAAACCCTCTAATATTTGAATTCAGGGAATTAGTACAACGTACCCCATGTGGGGGGTGATTTGGTAGAAGCTTCCAGTCTTGAGAATATAACAGGCAGGGTCTAGTTGGAATGTCTCCGGAAATAAAGTGGGTTACTTCATGTCTCCTCTCTGCCCCAGTTTTTCCAGCCACATTCTTGGGCTTTTTTACCCCTGTTTTTCTAACTCCAGGGTCAGGGGACCCCCCCGGGTGCTGTGCTCTGTTCTCCTGTAGCTGGTTTTCCCCGTCCAATTTTATGTCCTTTTCCCTAGGGGGTACACAGGGAACCATCTGCTTTTCCTGATCCCTGCCCATCTTTGACCCAGGGACGACCCTCCCAATCACTCGGGAAGTGCCATTGTACCTGAGTGCCAAAGCCATTTCAGTGCAATATGATAGTTACAGACTGATGGGACTGTAGTTCCTGAAACATAAAATGTGCTCTGTAGCTGACGAGAAATGGAGCATCATGTGGCCCCAGTCATTTGGAATAACTGAACATGGCGTGTCACGTGAGCTCACTGAAGCACGCAGATTTCAATTAAAGCAAACAAACCAAAAAAGCCAAGAGAAAAGTCCCAGGAAAATGCAGTTTGCAAGTTGTTCAATATTTGTTTTGAATTTCTACGTTATCCCAAATACCATCTTGTAATGAGAGCTCAATTTCCTCTTTTCTGTCTCTTTCCACCTCCCCCCTCCCTCCCTGTCTCCTTGTCTGTTCGCTGGAGGTGAGGCGCGCTCTCTTGATAGCCTCAGGGGTGTCCGACTGATGATGGCCCCATCCTCCTGGGCTCAGCTAGAGGTCCCAGCTGGTTTCCAGCACGAGGGCTGTGCCACCCCTAGGCCAAGCAGCGTCGCTGGCTCTCTTTCTCCCTTTTAAGAGGGTTTCTGCCACTTGGCTGTTTCTGAGACGCTCAGAGGATGCCACTTTTGGTGCAAACACGAGAGAGACAGAGCTGATGAGTTCAAGGCCCTGAGATGGCCCCGCTGGGGAGACGGAGCTGGGGACCAACATAGTACCCAGCCGTGCGGCCTGTGTCCTGTGCTGACCGCGGGTCTGGTGGCCGGTGTGTCCGTTCATCCCACCCTGTGGGTCCACGTATTCTCACTTCCCCTCTTGGTCACCACGGAGTTCCCATCTGCATTTTTAATACCCTCACTGGTGACTCTGATGTCAGGAGGAGTGTGGCACATCCCTGTGAGAGACGCCAGTAGGGAGCCTTGCTACTCGCTGTGGTCCACAGGCTGGCAGTGTCAGCATCACTAGGAGCTTGTTAGAGAGACAGCTGGGACCTCCTGAGGCCAAATCTGCATCTCACTTGTGGCTCCAGGTTATTCTTAGGCACAGGAAGTTTGGGAAGCCCTGAAGCCAGGGTCCTCAGAGGCAGAGCTGTGTGGTTGGCCTCACCCAGGAACTTGTTGGAAATGCAAATTCTCGGGCCCCATCCAGGCCTAGTGAATCAGGAACTCTGGGGCGGGGCCAGCAATCTGGATGCTAACAAGCCCTCCAGAGGATCCTGATGCACATTCCAGTTTGAAAACCAGTGATTTGGAGAAAGGTGGTTTTTTTTTTTCCTTTTCCTTTCTTTCCTTTTTTTTTTTTTTTTTTTTTAAATCTGATTTCTCTTCTGGTGTGCTAATCTGTATCTGACATTTATATCTGTGAATTCAAAGGCTTGACCTTTGAATTACCGTATCAGAGAAGCTCTTTCACTTCTGTCTGCCCCTGCAAGTGTCCAGCCTCCCTGAATAGAAGATAAAGAATTGAATACCACAGGCTGGCTGTCGTTTAGCAAACTCTGGCTCTGTTAGTGTGTCTTCCCATCAAGGATAGTATCTGAACTTCTCTTAGAGTCATTCCCTTGCCCCAGAGTGAAAACAGACAATGACTGTCATCACTAAGTGTTCTCACGGGGAGCCTCTGTTCTGGTGGGGCACAGTGCCCTATGCTGCTCTCAGGAAACACCTCTGCCTCGACCCTGCTCGTGGGATTGTATAATCCACCATGCATAATGCTGCCCCGGGGCCAGTGGAGGGGGGGGCTGTGATGCTGGAGGCCAATATGATGTGTGACCTTGTACCCTCTGACTCACTTCTCTGGGTGTGTGTTCAGAGGGCTGATCTCATTTATCCCAAAAGAATGATGTTCTTACTTATCCTACCTGGAAGATCTCTTCTAAGTACCAAAAGGATGTTTGAATATGTAAGTGCTTTGAAAAGTTAAAACTGCCCCACACAGACACCAAATCCTTGTGAGTGCAGTGTGGTCGGGATGGGAGAAGGAATTGGAGCTTCATGTTTTGAGGGAAGGGAAGATAAGAAAGAAATTCTCTTATGCTTTGAACTTTGACATAGCCATATTTCTTTCCCAGAGTTTATGCCTGAAGACGAACTCTGTTGATGTATTAATTTAATGAAAATTGTATATATTTAAGATGGAAAGCATGATGTTTGGATATACGTATACATACTGAAATGATCACTACCATCAAGCTAATTAACACCTCCATCTACTCACGTAGTTAGCAGCTTTTTATGTGTCATGAGAACACCCGAAGTCTACGCTCTCAGCAAATTTCTAGCCCAGAATACCATTATCATTAACAGTAGTCACTCTGCCGTACATTAGATCTCTGGAACTTATTCTACACAACTGAACTTCGTACGCTTTGACCAACACCTCTTGACCTCTCTTTGTCCTCTCTACAGAGGAGGTCATTGAGGGGGTATGGCCCCCCCTGCTGACCCTCAGGCTGGACCTGAGCGGTTAGAGGCTCCCTAACCCCTCCCCTGTCCTTAGGATGTGAGCTCAGACCACTGTTCTCATAACTGGAGCCATTTCAAGGACACAGCCTTGAGATAATAAGGTGTTGTTGAGACTATCTAGACAATATATGTGACCCCATTAAGGCTTCTGTACTTGAGACTATACTTAGGACTTCTATGCTCGAAACTTGTAAGATTCTGGTGGGCAGGTGCAGAGACATACTGTCTTGCAGCTGCCCCAGGCAAGCCTTGTCCGTAAGTTCTCTTGCTTATTGAAACCTGTCACCTACTCATCCGGAGTGGCCATCTCTTTCTTGAGTCTCTCCTTGTCCTCTGGGTAAAGGCGCCAGTTTATGAACCAACACTCCTATCCTGCAGGCCCTGTTACCCGTCATTTTACTCTGCTTATAGGGGTTTGACTTTTTAATAAAGTTTTTAAATTTTATTATTTTTGTTAGGGGTTTTACCTTTTTTTTTTTTTAATTTTTTTTTAACGTTTATTTTTGAGACAGAGACAGAGCATGAACAGGGGAGGGGCAGAGAGAGAGGGAGACACAGAATCTGAAACAGGCTCCAGGCTCTGAGCTGTCAGCACAGAGCCCGACGCGGGGCTCGAACTCATGGACCGCGAGATCATGACCTGAGCCGAAGTCGGATGCTTAACCGACCAAGCCACCCAGGCGCCCCAGGGGTTTTACCTTTTAAGATTGCACACAGAAGTGAGATATGCAGTATTTGTCTTTGTCTGCTTTATTTCTTTTAGCATAATATTCTCCAGGTTCATCCATGTTGTTACAAGTGGCAGATTTTCCTTCCTTTTTTTTTTTTTTAAGGTTGAATAATAGTCTACTGTATATTATTTACTACTTTTTCTTTATCCATTTATCCATTGATGGGCCCTTAGGTTGCTTCCGTATTTGATTATTGTGAGTGGTGCTACAGTGAACACAGGAATGCAGATATCTTTTCGGAGATACTGATTTCATTTTGTTTTTTTTTCTTTTCTGGATATGTGCCCAAAAGAGGGACCGCTGGATCATACACATATGTAGTTCTGTTTCAAATTTTGTCATCATGTGGGTTTCCTCAGAAGCAGATGCTAGGGCAAGAATTGCAGGGCAGATCACATATTTGGGTGATAATCCCTGGACATGCTTTGGGGGGAGGAGGGTTGGAATGTGAAACAGGGAAGGGAAGGTGGCCAGTAAAGATTGTGTCACCAAGCAGGGCACTGCTGGCATTTAACGCCACTAGGAAACTCTGGGAGCATCTCATATGTGTGTTTGTGCAGCTGCACTGTTTGGTTGCTGCTTCTGGAGCACACAAGTTCACTGGTACTTCTCTTGTGCCTTATGTGGGAGCAGAGCAAGATCCTGTGGCCTCAGAAAGCCCTCCTGCAGACAGGTACAAATGCTAGCAATTGGAGGCCAGTCCTGCTCGCGTTGAAGTTACAAGGCCAGAGGCATGCAGACAAGCCACACATCTCTGCCTTATCTATTTTAAAGGGTTTCTGGACCACTAAGAATCCCAAGCTCCTAAGATGGGAAGGGTACAAGCTTCTTCCCAAATCTTTGGCGTGTACCAGAGTCACCCTGGGGCATTATTACAGTGAGATGCACAGGCTCCCCCCCCACCGTGCCCCTCCGCCAGATTCACTACATCAGGAATCTGTGTGTGTGGAGTCTGGGAAACGATACTTTCGGTGAGTTCTCCAGATCATTCTGACGCACACCAGTGTTGGAGGACCACTGCTTTGGGCTCTGGGTGCCAGGGATGACAGACATGTGATGTATCTCTTGTGGTCTCCTACATGGAATGCCTGCAGCCATCACTAGTCAGTCACAGATCTCTTTCCATTTTGGCCTGAACTTGGCCTCAGGATCCTTCTCAATGCCAGGCAGCCACTTCCAAGGGCAGAATTCCAAGAAGGAGACTTAAGTGGGGAAACTGAGAGAAATCCATTTCTTGAAAAGGCTTAGTTTCATCTCGGGCTTGGCTAAAGGGGACAGAAAGTAGTTTTGGTAATGGTTCAAGGAAAAATAAAAGAGACTGAAGTTAGGACAAGGGTCCAGAGATACCTTCATGGTTTGGGGATGACCAAAGGGGCCACACAGCCTTACTGATGGTGAAGAGGGTGGACAGCATGAGAGCATCTGCCAAACTGGAGGCAGGAGGGCTGTAGAGATACACCAGTGACCTTCTGCTTTCATATCAAGATTCTGGTCCTCTTGCAACAATGTTGGTACTTGTTATGGACTGAATGTTTGTGTCCTCCTTAAGTCACATGTTGAAGCCCTCACCCTAGTGAGATGGTACTAGGAGGTAGAGCCTTTGGGAGGTGATTAGGAGTAGCTCATGTCGTGAGGGTGGAGTCTCCACGACGGGAGTAGCGCCCTTCTAAGAGGAAAAAGAGACACGAGCGTTTCTTCTCTCTCTGCCATGTGAGGACGTAGCTGTAAGGTGGATGTTTTCTGCAAGCCCATAAGAGGGCCTTTATCCAGAATTACATCTCTTGGTACCTTGGTCTTGGACCCCCAGCCTTCAGACAGTGAGAAAAACATCTCTGTTGTTGAAGCCCCCCAGCACGCTGACTAACACAGTACCATTAGCAGAGCCATGGAGATGGTGGGCTCAGGTTTGCAACGTTCCGACCTCTCAGCCTTGTTGCGAGACAGCAGTGATGAAGAGGGGGTTGTTCCAGGTAGAAACATTCTCGATACCACAGCCTCTCATTTTACAGGAGAGGAAACTCCCTTCCAGGGAGATGACATGACATGCAAAGTCACAAAGCATGTTTGTGGCAGAGCCGAGATGTCTGTGCGCGTTCGACACCCAGCTTAATTCCCTTCCCACACACCTGAGTGTTTCTAAAACCTTCAGCTGCGTTTTGGATCTCTGACACCACTCACACAATATTTCCCCAAATAGCATTGAGGTCGACGTCTGCTAATCACAGCCTCCTGGAAACCTTTACGGTGAGATTAGAAAAGGAGTTGAGCGAGGCTCCACAGTCTCCATTGGGGCTGAAAACGTAACATGCAGAGTGGGAAATTAAAACAGGGTCTTTGGGGAGAGAAAAGAGGGAGAGAAGAACCCAGCGTCTCTTATCTTCCTGCCACGTGTGATCTCTGTCATCAGAGCTTTGGTTTTTGATAAGCTCAGCATGTCTTATCACAGCTTTTGACACATGCATCAGTCATTCCCTAAACTGCTCAGGGAGGCACCTCCCTCGCTTTGGATGGCCCTCCCATGGCCTTTTCTTCCCTCCCTCTTTATTTGTTGTGGTTGACATTACATGCAGAGAAGGCCGCTCTCAAAAATACATCTTTTAAATAACTTGTCTTCTAGGAGAGGACGAAAGGGTGCACATCTATGCGTGGGTGCATTGCTGAGAAAAATCCCCTGCCAGATGTCTGAAATCCCCTCCTACCACAGGGAGACTTTGACAAAGAAAAATGGGCCTTGCGTTTGGTGCTTGGATCCAGCCTAGTCACTGAGGCTGCATGGCACATCACAGCCGTGGAAGGGCATGGCCAAGGCGGCCCGGTTGCCATTGATGCTGGATTCCGCAGAAGCCCTGAAGGAAGTCCTGATGAGCCACACAAAAGCCTATATATCATAATTTTTAAATCTTTTGTTCCTTTCTCCAGAAACTAAAAATTTTAGTCAAATATCTTATCACTAGGCAGGGTGCGGGCCTAAAAAAATATTGGTTATTCCCCAGCTTGTGTGACCGATTCTGAGAGCAGCACATTATCATTCTGTAACAGTAAAACATACATACGATTCCATTTTATGCGCTTTAGGGATGGGAGTGTTTAGTGCTTAGTCTAATTGATCAGGTGGGATGGAAAGGCTTTGTGAGCTAATTACCTTCCACATTGGAAACCCTTTATTGGTTGGGTGACCTTTTTGGAAAACCAAGGACAACCAGTGGCCCGTCTCATATTTTTGCTGGAAGAATACTGCGGCCAGAGACAGCAGGAACAGGAAGACTGGCATTGGATGGAAGCATGAATGATATCATTTGTTGTTTCTGTATTTTTAGGTGGTTACTGCTTAATATACAGTGGTGTTTTGTGTTTACTAAGTTACTCTGCATTTCATAATTAGAGATTTACAACATCTTTGAGATCTTGGTAGTGCTGGTATTGATGCGCCTCCAGTGTATAGATGAAACCCTGAGGAAGGACAAGTGACTTGTCTGAGATCGCACAACTGGCAATTGACTGATTTGTAAATTCAACTCAGATCTTCTGAATTGTTTTATTGAAGATCTCAGCATCTTAATTTTCTCTAAGGGTGGATATCAGTTTAATGTTTGCAGATGACCTCTGTTTATGAAAACATTACTGGAATGTGCCTATTAGTTAAATAGATATAAAGGAAATGACCAGTATTCCTGGAGAAAACCATGTGGAGTCATGGATGGTTGTGCATGTTGCTCACTGCACAGTGGTAACATTGAAGCCCAGCCCACGATCTGTTTGCCTAGCCTTGTGTCCTAGGGTGACAAGTGTGCACCCAGAGGAGGGAGTCCTTTGCTCTAACTCACACATGCTCTGTGCACTTGTTCAGTGGTGTACATGCTGGGAGGAAGTGGCCATTTTCTAATTTGCACAAAGATGACCTTGCTCAAGAAGAAGTTAAATGCAGAAGCTATGGCCCGAATTGCTCAGGGTTCCATTTAGTGATGAAATGTGATGTTCTGTTTAGCAGGGCTGCACCTTTGCAAGTTAGAGGGAACTTGTTCCTCTCTAAAAATGGATTTAGGCTGAATGATACTTGAAACTTATTTCTTCATGGGAAATGTGTATGTGTGTTCTTTCCTAGAAGTTTGTTTATGGGTGTTAGGGGTGCAGAATTGTGTTGGGAGGGCAATGTGGTCAGGCCTGCTCTCTTTATCTGAGGCTGGAGGAAGTACTTTGAATATGAACTAGACTACCCCAGGCATAGCCCTTCTGGGCATAGTGAATAGCCCAGACTTTTATTTATCTTTTTTTAATTTTTACTTTTTTTAGTCTTTATTTGGATTCCACTTAGTTAACCTACAGTGTAATATTAGTTTCAGGTGTACATTTTAGCGATTCACCACATCCATACAACTCCCGGTGCTCATCACAAGTGCACTGCTTAATCCCCCCACCCACCTCCCCTCTGGTAACCGTGAGTTTGTTCTCTATGTTAGAGTCTATTTCTTGGTTTTCCTTTCTCTTTTTTCCTCTATGATTGTTTTGTTTCTTAAATTCCACATATGAGTGAAATCATATGGTAGTTGTCTTTCTCAGACTTATTTTGCTTAGCATAATACTCTCTAGCTCCATCCATATCGTTGTAAATGGCAAGATTTCATTCTTTTTTGTGGCTGAGTAATATTTGACTATATTTGATTTTAAATATGTACACACACACATAACCATATCTTCTTCATTCATTTATCAGTCTATGGACATTTAGGCTGTTTCCACAACTTGGCTTTTGTTGATAATGGTGCCATGAACATTGGGATGCATGTGTAGGATAGTTCTATTTTTAAGGTTTTGAGGAACCTCCATACTGTCTTCCAGAGAGGCTGCACCAGTGTGCATTCCCACCAGCAGTGCATGAGAGTTCCTTTTCTCCATATCCTCGCCAACATCTATTGTTTCCTGTGTTGGTAATTTTAGCCATACTGACTGGTGTGAGGTGATATCTCATTGTAGTTTTGATTTGTATTTCCTTGTTGGTGAATGATGTTGAGCATCTTTTCATATGTCTGTTGGCAAGATATCTGTATCTCTTCTTTGGAAAAATGTGTGTGCATGTCTTCTGCCCATTTTTTAACTGTTTTTTTTAGGTGTTGCGTTTGATAAGTTCTTTATAGATTTTGGATACTTACCTTTTATCAGATATGTCATTTGAAAATATCTTTTACTTTTCTGTCAGTTGCCTTTTAGTTTTGATGATTCTTTCCTTCGCTGTGTAGAAGCTTTTTATCTTGATGAAATCCCAGTAGTTTATTTCTGTTGTTTCCCATTCCTCACGAGGCATGTCTAGTAAGAATTTGCTCTGGCCAAGGTCAAAAAGGTTGCTGCCCGTATTTTCCTCTAGGACTTTGATGGTTTCCTGTCTCACATTAGGTCTTGAAACCATTTTGAATTTATTTTTGTGTATGGGGTAAGAAAGTGGTCCACTTTCATTCTTTTGCATGTTGCTGTCCAGTTCTCCCAGCACCATTTGTTGAAGAGACTGTCTTTTTTCCATTGGCTATTCTTTTCTGCTTTGTTGAAGATCAGTTGACCATATAGTTGTGGGTCCATTTCTGGGTTTTCTATTCTGTTCCATTGATCGGTGTGTCTGTTTCTGTGCCATACCATACTGTCTTGATCACTACCACTTTGTAATATAACTTGAAGTCTGGAATTGTGATGCCTCCAGCTTTGCTTTTCTTTTTCAAGATTGCTTTGGCTATTGGGGGTCTTCTTTGTTTCCATATCAGTTGTAGGATAGTTTGTTCTACCTCTGTGGAAAATGCTGTTGGTATTTTTGGCAGGGATTGCATTAAATCTGCACATGGCTTTGGTTAGTATAGACATTTTAATAATATTTGTTCTTCCAGTCCATGAACATGGGGTGTTTTTCCATTTCTTTGTGTCATCTTTATTTTCTTTCCTCGGTGTTTTATAGTTTTCAAAATAGAGATCTTTTACCTCTTTATTATTCCTAGGTACCTTATGTTTATTCCTAGGTAACCTTATGGTATTTGGTACAATTGTTAATGGGATTGATTCCTTGATTTTTCTTGATTTCTCCTGTTTCATTATTGGTATATAGAAATGCAACAGATTTCTGTGCATTGATTTTGTATCCTGTGACTTTACTGAATTTGTGTATCAGTTCTAGCAATTTTTTTGGTGGAGTCTTCTGTGTTTTCTATATATAGTATCATGTCATCTACAAATAGTGTAAGTTTTACTTCTTCCTTGCTGATTTGGATGCATTTTATTTCTTTTTGTTGTCCGCTGTGGCTAGAACTTCAGTGCTATGTAAAATAACAGTGATGAGAGTGGACACGCCTGTTGTGTTTCTGAGTATAGAGGGAAAGCTGTCAGTTTTTCCCCATTGAGGATGATATTAGCTGTGGGCTTTTTGTATATGGCCTTTATGATGGTAAGGTACGTTCCCTGTAAACATACTTTGTTGAGGGTCTTTATCATGAGTGGATGTTGTACTTTGTCAAATGCTTTTTCTGCATTTATTGAAAGGATCATAGGGTTCTTAGGCTTTCTTTTAGTGATGTGGCATAATAACCCAGACTTTTGGAACCACACTGTAAGTATTTTGATGCCTTATCTGGACCTTGGAGGGTGGAGTCTGCTGTGTGGTTAGAGTGGGAATTTCTTCTGAAGGAAGGGTCTGTTCTATGGTCAGCACAGTAGAATGGCATAGAAAAGGCCTTGGGTTGGAAATGTGATGCTTATTTTTATCTGGGGCTTGGGGACGGGGAGAATAGGGGCCTAAATTTGTGCAATTTCCACTGGAGAGGCAGTAATTATAGCGGCAGCCATGAAATCCTCTATGTGAAAAATTTTGGACTTCTCAACTCTTTGGTAAAGATTTGTTAAATTATGGCCTGGTCTTGGTTCGGCTTGGAAGGGGATTAATAGAGGGGCTACTCGGGGTGCCCGGGTGGCTCAGTTGATGGAGGGTCGGACTCCATTTTGGCTCAGGTCATGACCTCATGTTTTGTGAGTTAAAGCTCCACGTCGGGCTCTGCGCTCGCAGCGTGGAGCTTGCTTGGGATTCTCTTTCTCCCTCTCTCTGTGTCCCTGCCCTACTCACACTGTCTCTGTCTCTCTCAAAATAAATTAATAAACTTAAAAAAAATAGATGGGGGGGGCGCCTGGGTGGCTCAGTCAGTTAAGGGTTTCCTTCAGCTCAGGTCATGATCTCATAGTGAGTTTGAGCTCCTGTTGGGCTCTGCACTGACAGCTTGGAGCCTGGAGCCTTATTAAATTCTCTGTCTCCCTCCCTCTCTTTCTACCCCTTCCCTGCTTGCTCTCTTTCAAAAATAAATAAATATTAAAAAAAAAAATAGAGGGGCGTCTCTCTAAGCTTGGAGGATAAAGTTGACACAGAAGTGACTGAATAAGTGCTATCAAATACATCACTCTAAAATCTGTTCCGAAAGCTTTTTGACTCTTTACAAAAGGATTGTCTGAGGGAGCCTCTTGCCAGAATGTTAGCTTTACTGTTGACATAATAGGGAGGCATCATGCTACGATGTTGGAGACAAGTTGGACTGGTTTCAAACACCAATTCTGTAACTTATGAGCAGTTATTAACTTTACAAGCTTCAAATTTCTCCTCTGAAACATGGGATTAACATGGTCGCCTCAAAGGTTTAAGGTGATGCTAATCTTTGAGGATGGGACCTAGTGCCAACCACATAGAGGTGCTCAAAAAATATTAATTCCTTTCTTGTCAGAAAAAGGTCTTTTAAGATAAAAAGGAAGAATTTCCAGTGTTCCTTTAATTATACTAAAAAACAAAAACCAAAACCAGAACAAAAACAAAGCATAATGCTGACTCCATTTAGACCAGGGGTTGGTCAACTTTTTCTATTAAGAGTCAAAAAGCACATCTTTTCTGCTTTGCTGCTCAAATAACTTCTGTTGCACGCACTCCCCTCTGCCATGGTAGCGTGAAAACAACCAAAGACAGTGCGTGGACAAATGGGTATGGCTTTGTCCCAATAAAACTTTATTTATAAAAAGACATGACAGGTTGGATTTGGCTCTTGGGTGTAGTTTGCAGACCCTTGATCCGGACAGTGTTCATCTCAAGACCTCTGTGTAGACTCATAAGTGTTGTCCACCCTCTCATTCCCCTCTTGGTGTCATTTTTGTTCTCCGTTCCTTTTCTTTCTGTGGACAGTGCACACAGTCACTTCTCAGTAAACAAGACTGCAGAGGAGACTCCTAATTTTCAAATAAAATAAAATGACCGAGAGAACAGGGAGGGTGAACGGTTAAGCCCACACACACAGCAAAATGGGTACAGAGCCAGCCTAGCAGCCCCTTCCCAGGCCTGTCCCCTTCAGCATCCATCTCTTCATTTAACCCGCTGACTGTCTCTGCCCTCTTGGGAGCGAGCTGGATTTGAAATGGCACCTTTAGCATATTTTTAAATCTTTTGCCCTACTTTTCCACATTTATCTATGGATGGTAGAAAGTTTTCAAATTAAATGTCACTGCTCAAAGTCAAAAATTAATTAATTAGTCAGTGGCCAGACATGTGCAGTGCCCAGAATGCTTATCAGTCAGCCTCAAAAGCTTTGCTAATTAGAAAGAAGTCAGGGTGGAACCAGGCAGATCAAAGAGCCCAGTCCCTCTCCCTTAGAACTCCCATCACACTGGTCCTGGAATCCTAATCAATTCCACCATTTTATTAAATTCTGTGGGCTGGGTTTTGTTTTGTTGAGGGTACACTTTGCAAGTAGAGAATCATCACATGTATTTCTGGTTTGCAACTACCTCTACATACATCCTTCCATAAAAAAGACTCCTATGCGTCTTTCCAAACACAGTCCAGGATCTAGGATGCTCAGCTCACCCAAGCACACCTCTTTACTCTAAAAACTTGTCCAGCGCCTTCACTTGAGTCAGCATTGGGCTGTGCATATAGCCTGATAGGCATTTTTTTAGGTTAATAAAATTTTATTTCATTCATCACTGATAGCACTTTTTAAAAACAATTTTATCAAGGCATAATTTACATACCATAAAATTCACCTATTCTAAGGGTGCTATTTAATGACTTTTTAGTAAATTTACTGAGTTCTGCAACCACCACTATAATCCAGTTTTAGAACGTTGTTATCACTTGAGTAAAATTCATGTCCATTTACAGTTAATTCCTAATCGCATCCCCAACCCCCTAGCCACCACGCTTCTGCTCTGTGTCTATATATTTACCTTTTGGAGGGCATTTTATATAAATGGAATCATGTAATGTGTGATGTTTCCTTTCTTGCATGTTGTAATATGTATCAGTATTTTATTCTTTCTTACTGCTGGATAATAATTCATTGTGTGGCTATACCACATTTTATTTATCCATTTACATGAACTTTTGGATTGCTTCCAGGTTTTGGCTATTATGAATCATGCTGCTGTGTACATTCACATTGAGGCTGTATTTTTTTTTTTTTTCTTTCTGAGTGACACTCTTGGGTCACAGGGTAAATTCGACCCTTTAAAGAAATTGCTAAACTTTCTTGCCAAAGCAGCTGCCCGTTTTTTACATTCCCATCAGAAAAGTCTGAGGTTCCCATGCTCCACATTTTCATCAAAGCTTGTCATTGTCTTTCTCTTGATAATAGTCATCCCAGTGGGTATGACATGGTACCTTATTGTGGTTTCAGTTTGCATTTCCACAGTGACTTGATAGCTACTTATTTGCATGGAGTGATTTGTACCGGTATCTCCTATTACATATCTGGAAGAATGCCAGGCCTGTGAGATACCTCGCAAGTAAAGGTGTTCTCTGGACTATAAGTTTGGGAAATACTACAAATTTTTTTTACCTGTGTTCGTAGTTACCATATTGAAAGCTTTGGCAAGATCTTCAGTGAAGAAACCAGTCTGAATTTATTGAACTCAGCACTTCTAGATTTATTTGAAATTAGAAATTTTGGGGGCGCCTGGGTGGCGCAGTCGGTTGGGCGTCCAACTTCAGCCAGGTCACGATCTCGCGGTCCGTGAGTTCGAGCCCCGCGTCAGGCTCTGGGCTGATGGCTCAGAGCCTGGAGCCTGTTTCCGATTCTGTGTCTCCCTCTCTCTCTGCCCCTCCCCCGTTCATGCTCTGTCTCTCTCTGTCCCAAAAATAAATAAATGTTGAAAAAAAAAAAAAAAAAAAAAAAAAAAAAAGAAATTAGAAATTTTGTTACCACAGTGGAAATAGGTTTTGGGAAGTGCTAATGTCTGCTCTTTGCTCAGACTCTGTTCTGTGGGTTTAGTGGACCGTGGACTGGTCCTTGCCCTGCAGGCAGCTGACTGGCTTGGAGAGGAAACCAAGGACCCCTTTATCTTTCTGGGGTTCTGTTCCATTTCCCCACATTACTCCCAAAAGCTCCTCTGCCAGGCTTGGATTTCTGCGTTATACGGACTTGGGGAAGGGAGTGGAGAATCTGGCTTGCATAATAGAATGGAAGGTTTTTCTCTGGGTCTTGGCATTGTTTTGGGATAGGAGTGAGGTGAGCTGGATGATGAAAGGAAGGCATGCCTGGTTCTCTGGGGACTCATTCATACCAAGGCTTAAATCGGTGGTTCCCATTTGAAAGGGAGGTCCACCTGGAACCTGTGAATAGACCCCTACTTGGAAAAAGGGTCTTTATGGATGAAATCAAGTTAAGGATCTTGAAATGGGATCATCCTGGATTAGGACAGGCCCTAAATCCAATGACATGTATCTTCTTCTTCTTTTTTTTTTTTTTAATTTATTTTTGAGACAGAGAGAGACAGACCATGAGCAGGGGAGGGGCAAAAAAGAGAGGGAGACACAGAATCCGAAGCAGGCTTCAGGCTCTGAGCTGTCAGCACAGCATGCTGTGCATGCACAAGCAGGGGAGGGGAAGAGAGACAGGGAGACAGAGGATCCGAAGCGGGCTATGTGCTGACAGCAGAGAGCCCAATGTGGGGCTCGAACTTGTGAACCTTGAGCCTAAGTTGGACTGACAAAGGTGGCCTTTCAGTTGCCTACTTCTCAAAACCTGGCAGACAGTTTTCTCTCTGCGGTGCAGGAGGAGCATTGTGGGTGGCCAAGGGGGTAGGAGAGTGGATATGGGGTGGGATGAAAGGTGGTCATTTTGTCCCAGTAGAAAAGCCATCATGTTCTGTTCTTGTAGATTCTCGATCATGGCTCTAGTAACTGCTCAGACAGCAGCCTTTAGGTAGCTACCCGTGACGGTATCTAACGTTTATTTATCACAGCTCTGGCCACAGGATGATGTGCCTTACGCACAGTATTTTTTCTCCCATGATGGCCCTATTAGTGTCCCCCTTTCCTTTAGATGAGGAAGCTGAGGCTTAGAGAGACTAAATGACTTGCCCAAGGTCCCACAGCTACTAAGTGAGGGAGGCAGGATTGCAGTCCAAGTGGCCATGGGGAAAATATTGAAGCTCTCTGAGCCTTGGGTTTTTAATTTGTAAAAAGGAGTTTGACTCTCTTGATATCGAACTTGCAGAGATGTTGTGAGTTAAACAATTACCTGTATCTCTCTCTTTCTGTCTATCTACATAGTGAAGAACTGAACAGTACGTGTCTGCTTGGTACAGAGTAGACACAGAAGAGATGATACTTGATGGTACTCTTATTAAAATTTTTTATTAAAACTTCAGCAGGCTTATGGGGAGAACTGAAATAATTGACCCATACAAATGCCCTGCGTTATTTAAAGAAGTAATGAAGTGTTTTTGAGACCTGCTAGTTTAAAACATTAGTATTGGTTTTTTAATCTGTCTGAGCAAATTGAAAATGGACTAAACATTTGCAGCCAGCCACATGGATACAATTAACAACCTGGCATCCCTCAAAATAGGTGAATTTTATTGATGACTTTTAAGCATGACTTGGTGCAAAAATTACCCATTAAGGTAGCTTCTCTATCTTAGCTTAGAGACGATCCCGACTCCACAAGGCATGGCCCTATGGCCTCCAGTTCCCATTTCAGGGTTGAAGAGATGATGCCTAGAAGGGAGGCAGGAGTAGGTCAGATACTCTGGCAGGTGTGGCAAGAATCAAGTTGTAAATAACTCAGTAAATGTTAGAGAATGGGACATGTGGCATTTGAAATAATAGGCGAGCCTTCTCTGAGCAGTCACTCCTCCTAACCTTTTGGAAAATTACACTGACCTGCATCTTAGCAAAGGGTATTTATCAAATGGAGAGCTGGCTGTACTTCCCGAATCACTGGTGAAAAGGGATTTGCAGTGGGAGGTTTGACATGTGGAAGTCAGGGCGACCTTGGGGTGAGCCCAAGTGGTGTTGGAATTGCTTCCTGTCCAGACTTACATTTTAGGAAAGATCTGAGTGGAGGGAGCAAATCGGACATCTTTTTCCTTCTTGTTGGGATTGTCATAAGCAAAAGGGACCTTGGCCAGCTGGAAGGGGAACGCTCCATCTAACTCAGTGGCCACTACTCAGATTCAGCCCATTGTAGCTATGTGGGAATATAGAACCTGTGTTGCACAACCTTCTGTTTCTTCCCTATTCCCAGCCTCACCTCACTCCTGCCCCACAAGGAAGGCTAGAATTGTAGAATGTACATGTCTCCATTTAAAACTTTGGGAATGGGTTTTTTTTTTTTTTTTAAACATTGTGCTAGCCAACTACATGGGGCTCAAATTCAACATGTTCCTTGCTGTCTGATAGAAAGTAGTTTGTGATCTTGATGCAGTGAACTTAAGTAAATCCAAGCTGGAAAGTGCTTTGTGGGCAGGTTAGAGTAATGTTTCTCCTACTTCGGTTTGGGATCCATTAGGAGATTATGACATTAATTTAGTGGCATATGGTTGCCTTTTTAAATTTCTAAATAGAATGGAAAGTCAGAACGTATTACGTTTATGTGACGGTTCGTTTTTATGTCCCAACTTCACTGGGCTAAGGAATGCCCAGATAGCTGGTCAAACATTATTTCTGGATGTATCTTTGAGGATATTTCCAGAAGAGATTAGCATCTGAATCAGCAGACAGAGTAGAGAAAATTTCCTTTACCAATGTAAATCCATTGGGAGCCTGAGTAGAGCAAAAGGTGGAGAGAGGGCAAAGTCTGTCCCTCTGCTTTGGCTGAGGTGTCATATTCTCCTGTCCTCAGACATCTCTGCTCCCGGTTCTTAGGCTTTCAGACTCTGACAACGATTTACATCATTGGGTCCTGTGATTCCCAAGCTGTTGGACTTAGACTGAAATATACCACCAACTTTCCTTGTTCTCTGACTTGCAGACAGCAAGCTATAGGACTTCTTGGTTTCTACAACCAATTGAGACAATTTCTATAACAAATCTTCATGTCTGTCTATCTTTCTCTCTCTATCTGAATATCTGTCTGTCTCCTATGGGTTGTATTTCCCTGGTGAACCCTAATACATGTTAAATCTAACTAAAATACATCAGAAAAGAACTACAATGGTGGAAGCCAGTAGAAGGACCATCCCATTTAACCTTCCCCCTTCTCCTTAGGTGACCTCTGAGGATCCTCAAAGAAAAATGTGAAAATCATAGGTCTAGGGAATTTTAAGGGCTATTTCTATTGGCACTCTGTGGTTGGAATTCACTGAAGCTACTGTGCTTCTTCATTGAGGAGCAGTGCAGCCTTGTAACAGATGTGGAAAACCTCCTTGTTGAGGCCAGATGTTTGGTGGGAACCAAGAGGGCATGATCCTGCAGCCCTACAGGAATAGAATTTGAATGCTGAGCCCATCCTGGTGAGCAGACCTTGAGAAATGGCTCATGGCATTCAAAGACAGGTGGTAAGTTGTGTGCACTTAAAATGTCATTTGTGGGGGACCTGGGCGGCTCAGTCAGTTAAGCGTCTGACTTCAGCTCAGGTCACAATCTTGAGGTTTGTGGGTTCGAGCCCCGTGTTGGGCTCTGTGCTGATAGTTCAGAACCTGGAGCCTGGCTTACATTCTGTGCCTCCCTATCTCTCTCTGCCTCTTCCCAACTTGCACTCTGTCTTTCTCTCTCTCTCAAAAATAAATAAACATTAAATTTTTTTAAAATGCCACTTAACTGACATAGAGGCTGACCTGTTCATACTGCCCGTCAGAGCAACTCTTTCTCCATATCACATGTGGGCAGAAGTCAGAAGGCTATTTGTTGGAACTCAAGAATGATGGGACCTAGATTCTCTCAACTGGGGGCCATGAGTGTGAAGATAGGAGGGAGGGTCAACTTTCCCCATTCCTTGGATGTTGTCTGGTTGGAGACCCTTCTTCCTTCAACAGCGGTGGGATAAGAGCCTTTTAAGATGTAATTTCCCTTCCCTTAGTTTTAGAAAAGAGGAAATGAAAGCTCAGAGAAGCTACGTGTCTGGAAGCAGAGACTTGAATGATGTCGGAAGTAACTTCTCCCCATCTCTCCTCTTTAGCTCTTGGCTGCCCATTAGCACAGAGCTTTATGTGGCTCTCTTACTCATCAAGCCTTCTCCCTGGGGTTGAAAATGTGGACGCCAATAGATTCCATTTTTTATTTTCATCGTTCAGTTTTAATTATCTTAGAGAGGTTGTTTGGATTTTTTTCCCTCCCGATTCCAAAATTCCTGAGGAAGGGAACTTACTGGCCCAGGTCATTGTAGGAGCTCATCCCTGGTCAGTCACCTAAGGCCAGGGATCTGCAGTGCAAGCCATGGGAGTTCCATTGGGAGCCATGTGGGTGGAGTTGGGGTGAAGAGGCAATTCCGTGAATAAGGATGGAGCTTGGGGAATAGTGTTGGATAGGGAAAAAAAGCAGATATTCACTCTAAGAGCCTATTAGTATTCAAAGTGCCTTACTGTCTCCAGATCTCACTGTAGGACCACATTCGTTCATGAATTACTTTATTCATTCATTCAGCCATTATTTAATGACCTCCTAGAAGGTAACTAATAAGTTGTAACATGTTTCTCAGTTCCAAAGCATTGAGTCAAATTAGAATAAGGACAGAGAGTAGGGAGGGATGGGATGGTGCTAACCAGAGAAAATGGCACATTTTCTCTAAGTGCCTAATATGCTGTGTTATATTCATTTATCTCCCGCCCTTTACCAGGCTGAGTATTGCATCAGGAAAGAAATTCCATCTTACTGATTCTCATAAAATCCTTGGGGAGTCCCTGATACACAGTTAAATGTCATCAGTATGGTGGAGGGGTTAAGAGCTCTGGCTCTAAATCCAGACATAGTGGGTTCAAATCTCTGCTTTTCCACTTCTGACTGTGGGAAGTTATTTAATTTCTCTGTGCTGAGTTTCTTCATCTGTGAATTGGGGATATTGATAGTTCCTGCCTCATAGGGTAGGTGATATCTCCTAGATATGAAAGGAGTTAATATATGTCAAATAATTAGAATAGGGCTGATGAGGGAACTTGAGGCAAACTGATACCCCACACCCCCCCCCCCCCCAGGTGGGATATATGTGACATTCCTCAGGCTCTCCAGGCTGCCCAAGAACAAAGGAAAGGGGAAATCAAATGGTTAACTGATAGAGATCACAGTCAGGCTGGACCTGAGTCTCCATCAGTTTGCAAATGTCTTGATAATCTTGTCAATAGCAATCTTATTAATAGACTAATGTCCAGAAACCTATGGACTCAGTTTCCTGGAGCCCCAACATCACCCTTCCCTCCATAGTGCTGTGGGGAACAAAGACAAGAAGGAAATGGCAGGTAAAATTAAATTTCTTTATAACTTGCAGCCCTTTGACAACTAACTTGAGGCAAATACAGAGTAAAAGATTTCTCTAGGAACCCCCTACCTTCCTAATGTTAATGCCTTACCAGAGGGTAAACAAACTAGCCCAGTTTGACAATAGCCAGGCCTTGGGTATCTTAGGAGTCCTCATTAGCATATCAAAGTCCTTCTGGAGGCCTCCCTTCTGCCTTTACCTCCCCCAACTCCATAGTCTATAAACAGTCACTCTTCATAACCCCAGGGCCAGTTCTTCCTGCCCATGGGTCCTATCCCCTTGCTTTAATAAAATCACCTTTTAGCACCAGAGACTTCTTAAGAATTCTTTCTTGGCCGCCGGCTCCGGAATTCACCATCACTCTGAAACCCCATCAGGGCCAGTGCTTGATAAAATACTGAGTTCTTATGACCATTTATTCCTTGAATTTCCTTGAATTTTTGGCTTTGGGGCTGATGCAGGGCACCTTCTTTCCCTTCTTAGTGCAACAGGGCACAGTCTAAGCCACATTCAGAACGTTATCCAAGTTCATAGTTTCACACAATGCATTTTTCTTGGCTGCCCCCTCACCTGGAGGGCAAGAGGCAATGAAGCAATCAAACTCCAAATAAAAGTTGCAATAGAATTTTCTTTTCCTCTTCAAAGAATCTTTCAGCTGTGGCATTTTGTGCAGTTTCTGCATGGGGGGTATTGATGATGTGCCATATTTCATTATATTCAGCGCTCTACTTTGTGAACAAAGAGAGAGAAGGCCCTGGTGTTGTGCCTGGGGGACACTCTGTTGTCCAAATGGAGAGTATCCAGGTGGAAATGCTACCTGTGGATGGAGCTGGGTTATAGCCAAGAGGGAGACTTCAGCTGCGCTCATCTTAGAGATCTTAGTTTCTGGAATAGTCAGACTGGTAAGACTGGTTTGGGTAAGAAACCTGCCATTGAGTATAGGTTCTAGGACAGGATTTTTCAAACTTTAACATACCTGTGAATCACCTCCATTCTTATTAAAATTCAGATTCTGATTCAGTAGGCCTGGGATAGAGTCTGTGATTCTCTCTAACGGGTGTCCAAGTGAGGGTAAAGCTTGTCTATGGACCACACTTTGAGTAGTGAGGGTATAGCTTATCTCTTAGTCTTCCTGGCTTATTTATATCCTGTTTACTTATTGTGACATTGCCCTTTAAGATTGTCCACTGTGCAGGGCTTGATTATTCCTTTGTTTTTCTATACTAATGTTCTACAAATGTATATATCCAGTCTGTTCCTGAATTGTGGTAACACATGAATTTATGCCAAGCTAGTGTTTCCCAGCCTTGGTACTCTTGACATTTTGGGCTGGATAATTCTTTGTTTGGGGGGGGGGGCTGTCTTGTGCAATGTAGGACCTTTAGCAGCATCCCTGGCCACTACCCTACATGTCAGTAGCCAGTCCTCCCCTGCAAGTTGTGACACCCTGGGTAGAGAACCACTGGGTCAACTCCAAGTTGATGACTTGTGACAACTGATACCACAAGCATATCAAGCATATGCTTGTTCAGACATAGAAATTCATGTGTAAAATGCTTTCGTGTATGTGGTCTTGTGTGAGCCTTGCCAAGGCACAGAGTTTCCCAGCTGAAGGAGCTGAAATTTCATGGTAGAACTGAAACTTGAACCCTGGTGTTCTGGGACCACGCTCTGAGCTCTGCCCACTGAACCGTACTGCTTTTTCTGTGCTTTGTCTGCCTATCTTTGGCTTAGAGACCAGCTGGGCATACTTGGTTTAATATTTTTCCTTACAGGTTATAATAATAACATAATAATCATTATAATATATTCTCATGTGTTTACAAAGATAGAATAGTGCAGTGATTAAGAGCTGTCTGGAACTAGCCCAGTGTCTCTACGAGTTGTTTTAAGTCTCCACATCTTCATCCATTTGGATGCTATAACGTAGTACCACCAACTGGGTAGCTTATTAACAGAAGACGTTTGTCGCAGTTCTGGAGGCTGGGAAGTCCGAGATCAGGGTGCTGGCAGACTTGGTGTGTGGTAAGAGCCTGGTTCCTGATTCATAGATGGCCATCTTTTTGCTGTGTCCTCACATGGTGAAAGGGGCTAGGGAGTTCTGTGGGGTCTCTTTTATAAGAGCACTGATCCCATTTGTGAAGGCTGCACCGTCATGACCTAATCACCTCTCAAAGGCCTCACCTCCTAATATTGTCTCATAAGGGATTAGGTTTCAACACAAGGAATTTGAGGGACACATTCAGTCCGCGGTGCTCTGTGTCTCCACTTAATCATATGTGAAATGGAGATGAGATCTCATGAGATGAGAATCACAGTGGTGATGGTGGTGGTGGTGTTGCCAGGAGGTAGACAAGTGCCTAAGGCCAATGTATATTCATTGACTCATTTGCTGGTTGTTTTGTGTAACTCCAGTGGTTCTTGTCACAGTTTAAGACTTCATGGTGGTCATATCCTACCAGTCTCTTCACTTCTCTTCCAGGATTCTGACTCATGGGCTCCCTCACAAAGCAGCACATGGTTCCATTTTGTGGATAGTTATCCAGCACCCCTAACGACATCCAAAGCAGAGTCTTCAGTTAAACTTTGAATAACAACGTGGCCTGAGGCTGAGTAGAGCCTCCTACTATGTCTCCATGTTATTGAAGACAGTAGATTTATAGGTCAGGTCTGACTTGAGTTACCCATCCAGCTACGGGGATGAGCCCTATAGGCCTGTGGGACACAGACGATAGAAGGAAAGGGATGTCTAGGATGTGTTGAAAGAGAGAGTGGTCAACAGTGGGCTCTACCTCTGGGGCACCCCATCCCTGTCCTTTAGGAAGCCACGATCCGGTAGGTTTTGCCCTCTGGCCACTTATTTTAGTCCTTTCCTCTTTCCTTTGGGGAAAGACAAAGAAACTTCCTTCTCACAAGATCAGAGTGTTGTCCTGTCCTCTATGAGCCAAAGAGGAGATGTGGGATAAAGAGAAGAATCTGCCCTTAACACTCACCTTGTTTTTCAGGAGTGAGGAAATTGACCTCATTTTCCCTTTGCCCAAGTCAATTTTCATCCCTTTGGCATCTTGTTACTATTCACTCACTCGATCATTTAATTGCTTCATCCAGGTGGCTGGTGGGGATCACAACTGCTCCTTGAAGGACCCCCTCTGCTTCCAGCAATTATCCCTGTCTCCCCCTCGGAGCAGTACCATATGCCAGAGTGGGGCTATGAGGGACCTGGGACAGGCTTTAGGAGAAGTTTTAATTTAGTGTCATCATCGAGAGTGATGCCTTTGTGTAAAACGCTCGTGTGGAATCCACATACACACAAGGAATTTTTATTGTCTTTGTTTTTAATACCATCCCATTTTTGTTGTGTGTTTCTCTGAGTCTCGCTATTTTCACGTAGCAGTACCCATGCAACCCTGTTAAAGAATTTTAATGGTATTCTAAGTAATATGGGAAGCTATTGGAAGCTTTTGAACATGGGGTTGTATTTTGTTCTTTAAAAGATGATTCCAGATCAAGTCCATCAGCATCTATGATAAAACGTCCCTAGACCCCAGCCTCCCCACCCCTGCTGAGACCTCTGGTTCTCAGTTTCTTACATCAGCACCCTAGGTTGTCTAGACCCCAGTGCTGCACCGCCCACCCCCCTCGAGATATTCTCACACCCAGAATATCTGCCACCCAGGCACCCTCTCTCCCAAGTTCCATTGCTCACTGTTCTCTTTGTACTCACTTGTAATTCCTATATCTGAAGAACTGATTTCCTTTCAACTCTTCTTTGAAGTCCTAGTCCTTTGAATTATTTTCACTTCTTTTATTCTTGAAGAAAATTCCTAATGGTTGTTTTCATGAGCATCAATAACAGGGAGTTTCCTAATAGCAAATACACCCTGCCAGTGCCATTTCAGTGAATGAGTGAATTTAGAGTTTAAAAGAATCTTAGGGGTCTTATGAGATAATTGCCCAACCTGGGCAGAAATCCATTTTTAGGACTGTTAATGGTCATTAGATTAATAATACTTCCAGAGACTGGAGACTTACTACCTATGAGGCCAGTGTATTTTATCATTGGACAGCCTTGACGGTTAGACTTTTTTTTTTTCTTATATTTTGTCCTTCTTTTAGAGGGAGACTGTTCCCAGTGCCTAACCTAGACTACTAAAATCAGAGCATTCCCATTTTACTTCTTCCTATCTAATTATAATTTCCCCAAACCACGATGACTGGTTTCTCATAAAGCCTATGCTTAGTTTTAAAATTTTTTATAGCTTTATTGAAGTATAATTGACATACAATAAGCAGCACGTATTTAAAGTATAGAATTTTTGAGTTTTGGCTTGTCTGTATACTTGTGAAACCATCATCATGATAAAAATAATGAATATATCCATCACGTCCCTAGATTCCCACATACCCCTTTATAGTCTCGCTTTCCTGCCCCTCCCCTTTCCATCCCCCAGAGAGCCCTGACCCGCTTTCTGTCACTGTAGGTGACTTTGCATTCTCTAGAATTTTATATACATGAAGTCATATAGCATACACCCTTCTTGCCTGGTTAATTTCATTCTGCATCGTTGCTTTGAGATTGATCCATGTTGTTGTGTATCAGTAGGTCATTGTTTTTTATTGCTGTGCAGTATTCTATTGTAATCATACACCCCAATTTGTTTATCTTATTCACTTGTTTAAGCACATTTGGCTGTTTCCAGTTTTTGCCTGCTACAAATAAAGCTTGTATGAACATTTGTGTCAAAAGTCTGTATGAATATACACTTTCATTTCTCTTGGATAAATACTTAAGCCCGGAATGGCTGGACGATACAGTAGGTTTATGTTTAACTTTTTAAAAGCTGCCAGATTGTTTTTCCATGTGGCTGTACCCTTATGCATTCCCATCGATAACGTATGAGAGTCCCAATTCTTCCTCATCTTTACCACTCCACCATGATTCGGTTGGTCTTTTAATTTTTAAATTCTGCTCCTTTTTGGTCATGTGATCTTAGAATCTATTGAACATATCTTTATTTCCCCAGAGGTCTGTGACAGTCTGGCCACCATTTGTGGTGATGAAATTGAATTATCTATTCAGCCCAAATTGTTGCGGCATAATAGGTGCCAAGCCTTGTGTTATTCAGGACACTTGAATGAAGGCAACTGGGTCATTTTCTAGCAAACAATTCCCAGACTGAAGACATGGGTTGTACTGTGGTGCCCACTCAGTGGAGTGTGAGTACATGATGTGTGCTGATACCACAGTTGGTTCATTATTGCTTAGGTAGAGGGTGTAGGCAGCAAGAAACTAGGGAAGGCAAGTCCCTTGGGTGCCATACTAAAGGTTTGGCGATTGAGGAACTTTGAGGAATGACGTGACTGGATCTGCACGTTATAAAGTTCACTCTGACACTGTAAATGGAAGGGTGCTGTTTCTGTCAAAATGCAGGCCCTTCCACATGTCTCTTTGTTGATTTATCTTAGTCCTTAGATTGCCTTAGGTAGCTCTGGAAACTTTGTTTTAAATCTCACACATTTTTGGCTTTAAAAATCAAAACTGCGCTGTGTTTAGGCCCCAACTTCGGTGTTGTGTGAGCAGGACTGGGGTTTTCTGTGGTTTTTCACGCTGTTGGTGCTGAAAGTGAAGGTGTGTTCTTGTACTAAGGGTCTTTGGCGTGGGCTTCCGTGTTACCTGCCAGAGCTCTGCAGGGATGCAGTTTCCTGGGGTGTCCATTCGGCAAGATGCTGAGAGAAGCCACCTGGATAAATGAGGCAGAGTGAGAGGCCAGACTTGGTCTTTTGTCTGTGTGTCTGCAGTGCTGGCATTTAGCAGGACACACTACTCCAGTTGCCCCATGGTTGAGTTGTTAAAAGACTTCCATATTGGTTGGTATATGGCAGCTTCTCTGTGCACCCCAGTGACTGGGGCCCCCCTGCCTGCACAAAAGGGGCCCCAGAATTCTGCTCTGATACAACAACTGGCATCTTTCTGAACTGGTCAATTTCTATACCATGATAGTTATTTTGGTAAAATATTTGAAACTTGTATCCTTTTTAAAAAAACACAGATATGTAACTGAAGGAGAGATTAAGCCAGTCTGATTGAGTATGTATATTGGGCTATGCTGGAGGTGGTACTGAGGTACTTAGAAACTAAAACACATTAGAGTCTTTTCCTAATTCAGCATAAATATTTCACCAATAAACCAGTGGTATCTGAAGGGAAACAGTATCATGAAGAATCACTCAAGCAGATCTAAAGGAACACTTCAGCAATGGTCTATCTTTTGTAGAAACTTAGGAGATTCAGTGTCAGCCTCCCAAGTCAGTGGCTGATTTTTCAGATCACAGGCTGTTTCCTTTCATCCCGACTAGCACTTGTTTTAAAACCCCAGTTAAAGTAATTTTTTTTGTTAACTTCAACATAATTTTCATCACACTTGATTTTTAGACACTGAAATTGCCCATAATTGTGTCTGTCCTATCTCTATGGTAATATGGACAATTATAATGGATTATACTTTTGTTTTCCCGGTCATTTGTTGATGCCTTTTTTGTTGTAAGGATGTGAAAACATAAGGCAATTTCACCAATTACTGGTAATGTTATTCAGATATTTAATTTATTTTCTGCATGCATAATCAGCCATAAATACATTTTAGCTAATGGAGATGACAAGGGTGTAATATAATTTGAGCCCAAACAAATTCAAAATAACATTAGGAAGGAAATACAAAACCATAGGAAGGAAGGAAACAAGGAACTCAATCTGTCTTTAGTTTCTCTTATGCCAGATCTCTTAATGTGGATGAGGTCTTTTGGGTTAATCTGTCCTTTGGGTTAATATAAAATGACGAAAGGGCCCTGTAAAATGCACAGCATGTAGTAGGTGCTTTCTTCCTCTTGAAAAACCTAATGGACTATATATGTTTGGTGTCTGCTATGGATTGAAGGTGTGTGTCCCACCCAAATTTTGTATGTTGCTGCCTGACACCCCATTGGGTGTTAGGAATGGTGTTAGGAGGTGTGGCTTTGGAGAGGTAATTAGGTCATAAGGGTGGAGCTGTCATGAGTGGCATTAGTGCCCTTTTAAGAAGAGACAAGGGAGATGTCCTCTCTCTCTCTCTGCCAAGTAAGAATACATCTGCAGACCAGGAAAAGGACTCCCACCAGATACAGGGTCTGCTGGCAGCTTGATCTTAGATGTAACAGCTTTCAGAATTGTGAGTAAGTGAAGGTTTGATGGTTAAGCCACCCAGGCTATGGTATTTTCGTTGAAGTAGCCCGAACCAACTAACATGATGCTCTTTCCTCTGAGACTGTTCAAACTCTTCCCTCTGCTCTCTAGCCCGGTGGCCAAACCTCAGGGGGCAGGAAGATTGGAACTCCAGTCAGAACTTGAGTCGCTGAGTCTGGACAAAAAGGAAAGGGCAAAAATGGAGCTTCCTCCTTCCCATCCCCAGGAAGTGCCCAGACAACGAAAGCAAACCAGCTCTGACCCCATCTTCCCTCAGATACACATTCTGTCTGAGCGCCCGCCTGAGCGCTGCAGATTCAGTTACGGGCTGCTTTGTGCTTTGCCTTCTTGAGTGTGCACAGGCCTGGGAAGTGCAGGCAGACTTCTTGTCACAGAACACTCCCAGCAGCTGCCCACCTTCTCTCTAAAAACCCTTCCTTTTTGAATACCAATTATGCCAGTGAGAAACTCATTTAGTTGCTAATCTGTCTTTAACACCTGCTAATCTCCATTTCTGTCAAAGGGACTGTGTAACAACTTCCTGGCTGTCTTCCAGCTGGGGTGGCACCAGGGAACTGGGGACGACCAATCCTCAAATCTGGATGTACTCCCATTTTTATAATTCCTGGAAGACCCATGTTGGAGGATTTTTAAATGGTTGCCTTGCCCAGAGGAAAGCGTGTGAATGAATTGTGAGCGTGGGCTCTATGGGCAGGAATGGCTCGCCACCTTCCTGTTGCTCAGCCTTCTTCCTGGTTCAGCAAACCATCCGGGGGTCCCAGGAGCACTAGTGCCTAAATCTGGAGGTCTTGCCTTGCCTTGCCTTAAAAGAAGACGGGAGGGTCACGTCTATATCCTGGAGTGAGGGAAGGTACGGGCATCTGGGGAAGTCTGGGATGGCTTGGCAGGTACAGGGGAGGGTATGGAAAGTTTTCTAATGTGAAAGGAGCATTTTCCTTGCTTCTGCTCTAATTTTAGTAGACGTGCTGCCAAAGCCAGTGCTCCATGCTTCCACTCCAAAGCAGAGGCCGCAGCAGCTGTCTGTGGGCTCACCCTCTGTAGCTGGTTTCTTCTGCTGTTTGCTCTTTCTTCTACACACGCTCCGACAGGAGGGCCTTGATGTCTGTTTCTGTCTTCGGAAATAGATTCATGTATCTTAAGCCTGTCGAACAATTGCATGCCTCAGGGGTGTTACGTGGGAGTGCAGGACCGCAGAGTGGCATCCTCGATCATGCATAACCCAGAAATCAGTGGATGTCTATTTGCCCCTTGACAGGCTTGTTCAAGGAAGGTGTTTTACATTCTGGCTGCATTTTCCGATATCCACACCACTTGGTGTGGCATCTTGTTATTTGTTTGCTGTTTCCCAAAGACGGGAGAGGGTGGTTGAGGGTGTGGGGGGCTAACTGAAGTATGCATTTATAATTCCGGTGTGGCCCGTTGTCCCTGGAGCTGATGCTACGTCTTGTGACCCTTAGGATAGACCTAAGATGAGGAGGTCTTGAGTAGGGACCTTTAACAGATTGGAATTAGAAGAGCTATCCACCCATCCACCACTAGACTTGGGGCTCACAGAACTATTAAAGGAAGAGTGTGAGGCTATATGAGGACATTTTCTGAGGCAGTATTCAGACCTATTGTCTGCCTGACTTCCCAGGTAGTGCTGTCAACCTCAGCGATATAGTTGTGATTACATGGTCCCCAAATCACGGACAGGGTGGTGTTGGCAGTTGGATACAACCTGTGACATCATGGGGGTCTGGCCGATTACACATGGATTGTGATTGCTCTCTTTGGCTGATTTGTTTGGCTGGGTAGCAACTATTTGGAAGCACTGAGTTGCAAATGTGTGTACTTATGTATTATACATATCCGAAATGTTTAATTTTTCAAACACTGTGCTTTTCTGCAGGGAAGAAATCTAAACACTGAACATTTCACTCATCTGAGATAGATCCTGAACTAGACATTTAGAGTACAGGACCTTCTTTTATTCATTGAGATATATAATTAATATACAGGAAAATGCACTGAGTTTTGACAATTCTATACAGCATTGTAACCACCACTCAAAATGACATAGATCTTGGGGCACCTGGGTGGCTCAGTCGGTTAAGTGTCTGACTTCAGCTCAGGTCATGGTCTCACGATTTGTGAGTTCAAACCCCACACCGGGCTCTCTGCTGTCGTCAGAGAGCCTGCTTTGGATTCTCTGTCCCTCTCTCTCTGCTCCTCCCTCACTGGCTCTGTCTCTCAACATGCAGACACAACAACATAGATGTCCATTATCCCAGAAACTCTCAGGCTCCTTTTTAGTAAGTTCCTTCCTCACCTCCCACTGCCAGCAACCATTACTGATTTCTGTCATCTAATCTATTAGGTTTGTCTGTATACTGATTCCATATATATGGTTATTCTTATGGTTTGGATTCTTTTTTTTTTTTTTTCTGGCTTCTCTTGTTTAACCTGCCTGTTTTTGAGATTCATGCATATTGTCATGTGTATTAGTACTTCATTCTTTTTATTGTTGAGTAGTAATAAATACATTATGAGGCTTCAGCATTCTCCAGCTGAGGAGTATTGACATTGTTGCCACTTTTTGACAGTTATCCATGTGGCCAAGAATTTTTTAAAAATATTTATCTAATTTTGAGAGAGAGAGAGAGAGAGAGAGAGCATAGTGGGAGAGGGGCAGAGAGAGATAGGATAGAGGATCCAAAGCAAGCTATGTGCTGACAGCAGAGAGCCCAGTGCGGGGCTTGAACTCCCCAACTGCGAGATCATGACCTGAGCCAAAGTCAGATGCTTAACCAACTGAGCCACCCAGGCACCCCAAAGAATGTTTTCGTACAAGATTTTGACTTAACCTGTTTAAGTTTTTTAAAAAATTTATTTTGAGAGAGAGAGCGAGCGAGTGAGCACGAGCAGGGGATGGGCAGAGAGAGAGAATCCCAAGCAAGCTGCACACTGTCAGCACAGAGCCCAAGTGGGGCTCGATCTCATGAACTATGAGGTCATGACCTGAGTGGAAATCAAGAGTCAGATACTTAACCAATTGAGCCACCCAGGTGCCCTTGAGTAAACATGTTTTCATTTCTTTTGAATAAACACCTAGTTGAAGAACAGATGGATCAGAGGGTATATACATCTGTTTAACTTTTATAAGAAACTGACACATAGTTCTGAAAGTGATGGCAACATTTTTACACTCACACCAGCATCGTATCCTTGTTGTTCCACATCCTTGTCAACATGCGGCATTGTCAGTCTTTTATTTTAGCCATTCTCGTGGGTGTCAATGGCTCATCGTGGTCTTTAATTTGCATTCCCTGAGGAATAATGATATTAAGTCCTTTTTAAAGTGCTGGCTATTCCTATTTTTTCTTTTGTGAAGCATCTGTTAACGCACTTTGTGACTTTTTAAAAATGTGGTTACTTATTTTTTAAATTGTTTTATGTTTTTTTGTATATTCTGGATGCAAGTCCATTGTTATATAGATGTCATACATATATTTCCTAATCTTTGCTTTGTGCTATTCATTGTCCTAATGATGTCTTTTGATGAGTGGAAAGTTTTAATTTTGATGAAGTCTCATTTTTCAAAATTTAATTTTTAGCGTTTGTGTTTTCTGTATTCTGTTCAAAAAAACCTTTGTCTATCTAAGGTCACAGAATATTCTCATATTTTTTTCTAGAAATGTTAGATTTCTCAATTTTATGTTAAGTACACATTCATGTTGAATTAAGTTTTCTTTATGTGGAGAAAAAGGTATCAAGGTTCATTTTTTTCCTACACAGAATTCAGTCACTTTAGCAGATTTGTTAAAAAGGTGTTTTTACAACTGAATTAGCATCTTTAGGGAAAATCAATTGACCATACAAGGGGTCTGTTTCTACATTGTCTTTTCTTTTCCATTGATCTAGTTTTCTATCCTACCATCCTATGAAACTGTCTTGATTACTGTAGCTTTGGGATGAGACTTGTAATCAGATAGTGTTAGTTCTCCAGCTTTGTTAATCTTTTTCAATATTGCTTTGGTTATTCTTGATCTGTAGTACTGCCATTTAAATTTTAGAATTATCTTGTGTATTTGTAATAAGTAACCTGCTGGAATTTTGATAGGAATGATGTTGAATTTGTATACCAGTTTAGGGAAAATGACTGTCTTAACAACAGTAAGTATTCCAATCTATGAACATTGTATAACTCTCCATTTATTCAGTTCTTTACCTTTTCTCAGAAATATTGTATGTTTTTTATAGGTATTTCATATGCATATTTCATTCGATTTATCCCTGCATATTTGATACTTCTGATATTATTGAAAATTATACTGTTTCTCTTTTTTTTTTGAAAGAACCGCAAAGTTTCCAAAAAGTTGTAAGTAGAGAACAAAGAAGCTTCTTCTAGAAGCGTTTGAGAGTAAGTTGTCAACGTGCTATCATATCACCCCTTAGTACTTCAGCATATATTTCCTAAAAGCAAGGGTGTTTCCCTTAATAACCATAATACATGTTGTATTTAGTTGTACTAGTCTAAAATAGTTCCTTGGTCTTTCTTTGATTTTTATGACCATGACAAATTTTATGATTATTTTGTAGGTTTTGGATTGGTCTGATTTTTCTTTTTGATTAGATTTAGGTTATTCATCTTTGGCAGAAATATCACAGAAGCAAGGCTGTATTATTCTTTGTTTTTAAAGTATACTTATTTAATTATATTGAGAGCGAGAGTACAGGGGAGGAACAGAGAGAGAATCCCAAGCAGGCTTTGTGCTGGCAGTGCAGAGACCACCATGGCACTTTGATCTGGTAAACCGTAAGATCGTGACCTGAGCCAAAATCAAGAGTCAGATGCTTTGCCAACCGAGCCACCCAAGCTCCAAGGCTGTATTATTCTTATTACATTCTATCAAGTGGCACATAGTTTCCATTTGTTCCATTACTGATGATTTTTACTTTGGTGTTTGTTTGATTAAGGTGACGTCTATTAGACTTCTCCATTGTAAATTTCCTATTTATCCCTCTATGATAAATATTTGTTTAGTGATATTTTGAGAGTGTCTTATTTTTCATCAGACTTCAAATTTATTCATTTTTGTCACCATAGGTTTGTTTATTGCTATTTTATTTAATAGGACTTGATTCATTAATATCATTCTTTATTTCAATGCTCAGATTGTCCCAGATTTGGCTGATAGGATCACCTTCAAGCTGGTTTCCATGTCTGTTTGACATACTTGCATTGTTCTTTGACTGCTTCCTTGCTTTATAACAAAAAAATGTTCTACGCTCATCTTGTACTTTTCTTTGTTTACACCTGGAATCAGCCAGGTAACCAAGAAGCCCTTAATCCTTTTATTTCAGAATGGTGTTTAACAACCAGTATCTGGGCCTTAGGTATGCTTGTTACTATGTATTTTGTTAATACGGATACCTGTCTATATTTATGGAAAACCACTGGTTTATACGAATGCATTTAATTCCATTTGACCGCAGAGTTCATTCCAATTTTCTTCCTTTTCATATTTGTAAGTCTTTTTATGATAGGGAGAGACCAAACTCCCATTACCCTCAACTTACTTGATCAATCCCCCTGTGACTATCATTCCCCCATCATTCCTGCCACCCCTGTTCACCCTCCTCAGACTCGAACACCTTATGCTGGGCTCCCCTCTTACATGGATGCCCTATTCAGCCTACATGCGCATTGGTGGCCTGACCGTAGCCACTTTCCCCTGTGCAGACAACCCTTTCACTCTGCTCAGACTCTGATATTTCGCAATGGGACAACCTTCTCTTATAAATGTCCTCTTTACTATGCTTGGGCATCAACACCATGTACTGTCCCATACCACCTTACCTCCCTACAGAGATGCCTGTGTTCAGGCCCACCTAATGGCTTTTGGACAGAATTTTTCAGGAAGGAAAGGAGAAAGAAAAAGGAAAGAGCTAGTATGTTTTTAAATTTCAGTTTTCAATGGTTTATTGCTTATGTGTGGTTATAAAATTAATTTTTTATATCAACTTTGTGTCCTGTGTTGAATTTGATAATTAGTTTTAGTGGTTTGTTAGATTAGATTCCTTTGAGCATTCTAAATACATAATCATTTGGTCTGCACATAACTAGAATTTTATCTTTTCCAATCTTTGTACATTTTCTTTCTTCTTTTTATTGCATTGTGTATGATTTCCAGGATATTATTGAATACAGGTGGTAAGAAAAACATCATTGCTTTGTTTTTAATCAGAGGGAGAAGATTAACAGTAACTATGGTAAGACGTATGGTGGTAGCTGTAGGTTTTTGATAGATTTGCTTTACAGCTTAAAGTTTTTTTCCTTATTCTTAGTTTGCTGAGTTTTTTTTTTTTTTTTACCATAAAAAGGTATTGAATTTTTGCATCTATTGGGATCATAATGTGATTTTTATCTTTTCTTTTGCCAATGTGATATATTACATTAATTGATTTTTTGAACGCTAAATCAATTTTATATTCCTAAGATAAATCCTACCTGATCATGATGCATTAACTTTTAAAAATACATTACTGAATTCAGTTTGTTGAGCTTTTCATGAGAATTTTTGCATTTCTTCATGAGATATTTTGATCTGTGATTTTATTTTCTGTAATAATCTTGGTCAAGTGTCAATATCAGGGTTATGGGGACCTCCTAGATGAGTTGGAAAGCATTTCATCTTCTCTTTTTTGAAAGGGTTGTGCAGAATTGATATCATTTCTTCTTTAAATGTTTTCTAAAATTCCCTGGGGACACCATCTGGGCCTGAAGTTTTGTTTATGGCCAAATTTTTGTTTTTGTTCTTAACTGTGAATTCTTATTTCTTTAACATATATGAGAATGTTTAGATTTCTTTCTTTTAATGTTAGGTTTGATAATTTGTTGTTTTTTTCCCCAAGGAATCTGTCTGTTTCATTTAAGTTTTTGAATTTGACTTTAAGTTGTTCCAAAAACTCCCTGACCATTTCACAGTCTGTGTGATGTGTAATGATGTTCCTCTTTTAGTTCCTCTTCTTGGTAATTTATATTTTCTCCTCTTTTTGTTTTCATTCCTGGTAGGATTTTATCAATTTGACTAGTTATTTTAAAGAACCAACTTGTGATTTTATTTATTTTCTTTCATTGTTTTCCTGTTTTATACCTTGTTAATTTTTACTTTTTATGATTTCATCTCTTATGCTTACTTTGTTCTTGTTTGTTAAGATGAAAACTTGTACAAGGATTGAAAAATAAAGGACTAGATTATAAATAGAGACTTTGTGGCCACGTGGTCTCTGTTACCCAGGTTTTTCCATTGCAGTATGAAGGCAACCATAGACAAAATGTAAAAGAACGAGTGTGCCTTTGTTCCAGTAAAACTTTATTTATGAGAACAGGCAGCAAACTGGATTTAACTCATGGCCATTGTCTACTGACTCTTGCCTTAGAATATTGATTTTACAACTGTGTACTTTTCAGGTAATAAGCATTTGATACTATAAAATTTCCTGCCCAGCAATAGCACTGCTAGGAATTTATCCAAGGGATACAGGAGTACTGATGCATAGGGGCACCTGTACCCCAATGTTTATAGCGGCACTCTCAACAATAGCCAAATTATGGAAAGAGCCTAAATGTCCATCAACTGATGAATGGATAAAGAAATTGTGGTTTATATACACAATGGAATACTACGTGGCAATGAGAAAAAATGAAATATGGCCTTTTGTAGCAACATGGATGGAACTGGAGAGTGTGATGCTAAGTGAAATAAGCCATACAGAGAAAGACAGATACCATATGGTTTCACTCTTATGTGGATCCTGAGAAACAACAGAAACCCATGGGGGAGGGGAAGGAAAAAAAAAAAAAAAAAGAGGTTAGAGTGGGAGAGAGCCAAAGCATTAGAGACTGTTAAAAACTGAGAACAAACTGAGGGTTGATGGGGGGTGGGAGGGAGGGCAGGGTGGGTGATGGGTATTGAGGAGGGCACCTTTTGGGATGAGCACTGGGTGTTGTATGGAAACCAATTTGACAGTAAATTTCATATATTAAAAAAAAAAAAAAAAAAAGAAAAAAAAAATTAAAAAAAAAAAAAATTTCCTGTAAGCATGTTTTAAGATACATTTCGTATGTTTTGATATGTGCTAACATGTTCATTATTACTCAGTCCAGATATTTTGTAGTTTTCCTCATCATTTCCTCTTTGATCTGTGAGTTCTTTATAAAGGTGTCATTTACTTTAAAAACTGAGGATTTTTCTAGATAGTTTATTTTTCATTGAATTGCAATTTAATGATGTTGTGTTTAGGGAGTATCTTTTGTATGATATTTTTCCTTTTGTATGGTTTAAAATTTTTTATATTTATGAAATTCTTGGAGAATGTTCCATGTCATTTGACTTCATATGTTTGAAGTTTTGTTTTTAGAGCTAAATTAACACAGAGGACTGCTGTGTTTGAAGAATTGATAGTTACTTACTTAGTTACTTACTTTATTTTACTTATTTATTTATTTATGAGAAAGATAGCGTGTGGGGCAGAGGGGGAGAGAGAGAGAGAGAGAGAGAGAGAGAACTTTTTAAAAAATTTTGTTTAATGTTTATTTATTTTTGAGAGAGAGACAGAGTGTGAGTGGGGAAGGGGCAGAAAGAGGGAGACACAGAATCCAAAGCAGGCTCCAGGCTCTGAGCTGTCAGCACAGAGCCTGATGCAGGGCTTGAACTCACGAACCGTGAGATCATGACCTGAGCCAAAGTTGGATGTTCAACCAACTGAGCCACCCAGGTGCCCCAGAGAGAGAGAGAGAGAGAATCTTAAGCAGGCTCTATACTCAGTGTGGAGCCTGACGTGGGGCTGGATCTCACAACCCTGGGATCGTGATCTGAGCTGCAAGAGTCAAATGCTTGACTGACTGAACCACCCAGGCACTCCTATGAATTCATACTTGAATCATTTTGACATATTCCTTCTTATCTATAGTAGTACTATTTTCTGTAATTCTACTTTGTTTCATATTAGTATTGCCATACTGGCTTCATTATGCTTGATGTTTATATTGTATACCTTGTCTATCAACGTGTATTTTTCTTTATAATTAAAGTCTTTGTGTGTGTGTGTTGTAAACAGCATATCATTATTACATTCCCATCAGCCCAACAGTCTCTGCCCTTTAACTGGTTTTGTTCATTTATATTTAATGTAATTAACAATATGCCTGAGTTTTAGTTTCCCACTGTGATTTTTATTTATCTTTTTCTCTCATTCTTTGTTCTGTTTTCCTTTAGTGCTTCCTTTTGGGTAAATTGAATCTGTTAATATTTTATTTTTTTCTGTAATAAGTTTTAGCTAATCATTTTTAGTAGCATCAAGTAGTTGCTGTGGAGATTACAATGTGCAATTTTAAATGATGACAACCTACCTTGAAGCAACATTAGATCACTTCATACAAAGTATAATAACCTTATATCAGTTAAATTCCAATTGCTTTGTCATACCCTTCTTTCTGTCATCTTATATTTTACTACTATATATATAGTAAGCCTCACAATACATTGTTATTATATGTGCTTTAGTTAATTGTCTTTTAATGAGACTTAAGAAAATGTATTTATATAAAATAAAGGTACTAAGATAAAATGTTTTATATTCAACCAAATATTTAACCCTTTTCTGCTCATTTCTTACTGATTTTCAGAGTTCCTTTTTTTTTTTTTAAATTTTTTTTTTTAATGTTTTATTTATTTTTGAGACAGGGAGAGACAGAGCATGAACAGGGGAGGGTCAGAGAGAGGGAGACATAGAATCTGAAACAGGCTCCGGGCTCTGAGCTGTCAGCACAGAGCCCGACGCGGGGCTCGAACTCACGGACCGCGAGATCATGACCTGAGCCGAAGTCGGCCGCCCAACCGACTGAGCCACCCAGGCGCCCCTCAGAGTTCCTTTTAATTTTATTACCCTTCAGCTTGAATCACTTCTTTCGTCATTTCTTGTAGAGCAAATATGCTAGCGATGAATTCTCTTAGCTTTTGTCTGTCTGAGAATTTCTGTTTCCTTTGAATTTTGAAGGATATTTTTGATTGGTGCAGAGTTCTAGGCTGACTTTTTTTTCTTTGAATACTCTATGGATGTTGGTACATTTTTTTTTTCTGATCTGCATTGTTTCTGCTCAGAAGGCAGCCATCACTCATATAATTTTTTCCATTGTATGCATTCTGTGTTTTATAGCTGGTTGTTTTTTAAGATTTGCTTTTTAGTTTTCTGAAGTTTTACTGTGATAGGCCTACATCTTTCTTTATATTTATCCTGTTTGGTTCTTGCCGATATTCATGGAGTTTCTTTGATATATGGGTTCATATCTTTAATCTTTTTGAGCCATTCTGTTGTTTTCACATCATACATATCCTTGCTTCCTAAATTTCCAGTTACACATATGTTGGACCATTTGATGTGGTGTCACAAATCTCAAATGCCCAATTTTTTTTTCCTATTTGTTTTAAGTAGGCTCCATACACAATGTGGGACTTGAACTCACAACCCTGAGATCAAGAGTCGGATGCTCTACTGACTGCACCACATAGATGCCTCTTCCTACTCTTTTTCTGTTTGTGTTTTAGTTTGGATGCTTTTTATTGACTCATCTACTCATTCACTTTTTTGTCTTCTTTTATGTTTAGTCTGCTCTTCAGCCAATCTAATAAATTATTTTTTCCTCATATTTTATTTTTCATTTTTGCATTTCCATTTGGTTCATTGTGTACTTTGTATGTTTCTGATAAATTCCACATCTTGGCGTGCATCTTATGTATCTTTTCTCCTAGATACTTTGACATTTTTAATCAATTATTTTACAGTCCCCATTTGGTAATGCCAACCTCTGGGCCATCCCTTGATCTGTTTCAATATTTTGTTTTATTTCCTTATCATAATTATATTTCTTTGTTGTTGTTTGGTGTGTTTTGTGATTTTTTTTATTGTATGACGGACATAAAGAAATCATAAAGACTGAAGTAACTAATGCTTACCTCCAAAAATGGATGCACCCTTTCTTATACCAGAGTGAAGGCTGACTGAGTCTGCTCTGTAAATTGAGTCTGGGTTTTGTTGTAGCTTTTATTTGATTTAATTTACCCCCGGCTTCCAATTATCTGACAGTGAGATCAGCACTTTCCAAAGAGTAGGACCTCAGATCTGGGTGCTAGCGAGATGACAAAAATATGTCTGTGGTGCACAAACAAGTTGCCAGCTTTCAGAACTTTGCAGATCTTTCCTTGATCTCTCACCAGCCTACCAGCTTATTGGGTTTCTGCTCTCTTGCTCTCCTGTCCTGCTCCCTACTTTAGCTTAGGCGATTTTTCAGCCCTGCTTTCCTGCCTCTCGGTCTTCTGAGAGTTGTAGCTGTAATCATCATACATAACTAGAATGCCTTTAAGGGAGATTTTATCACATCTGTTCTCTCTTGCCCATTCTTTAATGATTGAAAGTCTGAAATGTCTCAGGGTTTCTCTCAGTTCTCTTTCTTAGTTCAGTGAAATCCAGTGTGCATGGGAAAGAGCTTTGTTTCTACTCTTTTACCTGCCTCTTTATTCCTTTTGGACAACATTACTATTGCATGGGAAGCAGAATGATGCATTTCAGGGGTGGTTTTTCTCACCTCTTTCTCTAATCCTACTTTTGGTGCACAGTTCCCACCAGAACCTTTGAGAAAGTGTTTATTAGATGTGTTGAAACTTGCTCTGTGGCTGGAGCTCCTTAAAATAGTAATTTTTCATGCCAACATTTGCATGGCTGTTAAATTTCTTAGAACTTTGATGTTTCCCCCCATCCCATTCTTTATAGCATCACCAGACATTAGGTTAGTGCTGAGTCTCTTGTTTGTATAAAGGGCCTCTCACTTTCTGGAAGCTAGTTCTTTTGGTGTGCGTGTGTGTGTGTGTGCGCGCACATGTATTCAGCTTTTTGGTATGGCTTAGTGACTTGTTTTGATTCTTGGGGTGCAAACAACTGTGTCTCATGACTTTCCATGCCTGGAATGGAAAGGAACCCACTGACTTTCTCGTAAGTACTAAAATTTCCAGGTAAATTTGAGATACAGCAGAAAAAAGGTTGACACTACAACCTCAGCCAATGTGATACACTGATTACAATAATGGCTTCACTTTTCCATTTGTCCTTGTATCCACAACCTTTACTGTATGACTTTGCTTGTAGCTCCTTTCATAAATAGGTAGACCTTGTTTCCTTTCCTCTAAATCTTGGCTCACCTTGTAAGTTACTTTGGCCGGTAGAATGTGGTAGAACTGACTGTGTCACTACTGAGACTAGACCTCAGTAGGCCTCGTACCTTCTACTTTTTCTCTTGGACCTCAGTCTTGTTGCCATGAATTAGCCTGATGGATGTAGAGATTCGTAGGGTTCAGTCACTCTTTCTCATCCAGCCAAAAGCCAACCAGCTGTAAGACATGTGATGCTTTCCTTGACCAGCTACCTCCCGATGACTTTGCCAGCTGACTGCAGATATAAGATGAAGTCACCCAAGCATTGCTCACATTAGTAGAACGTCCTTCCTTAGCAACACACTCTTGGAGCAATAATAAATGCTTATCGTTGTTATTCAGGAATAGGTAATTGGTACAACTGATACAACCACTTAAGTTTCTTCCCTGCAAATGGAGATTTGAATTATATTCTACTGTAAGTAGTAGGTGGATTTTTTTGTAGTCCTGGAAAGGCCTTTCTGAAGCATCTAGCCATCTTTGTGTTATGAAGAAAACAGAAGTACCTTTTTCAACAGCCAGCATTAGAGTTCCACGTGGTGAGAAATTGTTTTTATTTGGAAAAATACAGTAAAAGCCTTCTTATCTGATATAATTAGAACTGGTAGTTGGCTGGTTAATCTAGCAGAATTAGAGTTGCCTATTAGCCACGAGCTTCCAGCTTTCTTTGGAGAGCAGTCTGTATGTTTTGCAGAGGAAATGGAGAATGGTGGTTGTTTTGAGAAGGTGGATTTAGTGGAGGTTGGTTAGGAATGTTTTTTCTGTAGTTTGTGGCTCCCCTGGTTTTGGCCCTAGAGGGCCTGCGTGGATATTCTCAGAAGGAGTCATTATTATGTATAAAAGTCTGAGTTCCAAATCACAGATGTGGAAATGATGCTCCTTATTCATTCACTAGTGCAGAAGACCTTACTGTATTTTTTTCCAAACAAATAAGGGTTTGTTGAGCTCCCCTGGCTTGTGAGCTTGGTGAGATTAGGAACTTTACTGTGTTCACCCACTATATATTAGTGCCTGGTGCAAATCAGGTTCCATCTGCTGGGTGCATTTAGAAGTAGAAGGATTGAAGCAGTGTGAAAATTAATAAATAAATGCAAATCTGGAAGCCGAGTTTCTTTTTGGGAGAGACCTCCTGTTGTTTAGCGGAATAGACTCCTTGGGTTTGAAAGGTGGTGAGATGTTAGGTTAGGAAGGAGACAGTGAAATAAAGGCACCATGAAAACTGACTTGCATAGGAGATTAGCAGTGATTTAGGAGCTAAGTTGCAGGGAGCAAAGGGAAGGTGTGGAGGAGGAAGGAGAGAGAATGGGGCTGAGCTGCATGGCCCATGAGCATCCTGTTGGCAGGCAGAGAGGCTGAAGGAATTTTAAGACAGCTACACTGTTGACTGTGCTGTGGTATAAAGTCCTCTTCGTTGTCCAAACTTTCAGTAAAAATCTGCCGTGCCTACAATTGGGATTGAAGGGATGGAGACCGGCATTTAGTGACAGTGCAGAGATGGGCAGAAAGTGTGTTTATCCATAAACCGAATGGTCTCCCCTGAACTGTGGGATTCTGAGCTAGAAATGATTAAATGATTGTGACAGTCCTGTCCCGACATCTCAAGAATCTCCACAGAGATGGGGATCGACACTGAGCTTTTCCACAGCATATGGTATGCGGCTTGAGCTAATTTTGTTTGAATTTCAAAGGAATGAGTGACTCAGGGAAGCTGATAACAGGATGGTGCGGGTATCATTTTCAGTATCAAGAAAGCAGCAGACTCTATAGGAGACTGGCAGGTTGATGGGCACATGATACTAGGAATAAGAAAATCTTCTGAGGGGTGCTCAAAAAGAACTTTTTACCTTCATACCCTACTTCTCACTGATATAAATGGATAAAAAGCATAGGGCAACATCCTGCAGCGTTTTTCCTGCTCTAACTTATGCTCCAAATCTATTTTGTGGCTTTAAGTATATGTTTAAAAAAAACCCTATGTATGTATTTTTTTGGTTCTCTGGTTGGAGGTAGTGATTATAGCACTCTTAATTGATAAAGTCTGTGCAAATATTGTTCTCTTTTTTCTCTCCCGTGCAGAGATTTGGATAATGGATCTTTCCAAAGCATTATTCCTCAGGATGTTTTTAGGAACATCACAATTTTAATATTTTTTATGGTTAGAAAATTTTCTCCTTGCCCGCTTCAATATCACTCTGCTTTCTCATGATGTGTCCCCTGGCACGTCAAAGTGGTGCCAGTTCATCACTCTGGAGAGAGATGGGTGAAAGGTAGACCCTCTTTGGGCACCTTTGAAAGAGGTTCAGTTATTGAAGAACTTGGTTATAAGGTCTGCAGTGTGGAAGTCAGACCAGAGCAGGAGCCCTGGAGTTAAAAAAAAAATAAGGTTTTATTCTGGTAGCCTCACCCTTGGCATTTGCTTCTTGGAGTAGGTGACTACCTATCTCCAGGTATTTTTTGATTGAGGAAGCAAGGGAACCCTGGTGTACATTCATTCCCTCCCCCAAAAAAGTCCCAAAGGTCTTACTCTATTCCATCATCAACTGTACAGCCTAAGGTCAAAAGTCTCATCAAAATACCGTCTAAATCAAGTATGGGTGAGATTTGCTGTATGATTTATCTTGAGGCAAGATTCTTCTCCAGCAGTGAATTTGTGAAATAAGACAAGTTTGTGCATCCAAAATACAATGATGGGACAGGCATAGGACAGACAATCCCATTCTAAAAGGGAGACACTGGACAGAAGAATGGGGTGATGGGTTCCTAGAAAATCCAAAAACTAGCAAGGCAAAACCCATTAGATCTTAAGGCTGGAGATAATCTTCTTTGACTTGATGATCCTCCTTCTCGGCCGACCGGGGCAGTAGCATCACCCCCATGGCAGCCCTACCTCCTGGGCTCTGGGTGGAAGCCCTGCCCCCATAGCCCTCTTTAGTGGCCTCACCCCTGAGGCACTGGGCAGGGGCATTCTAGTCTACCAGGCATATGGTAAAGGGTAGCCCTGATGACCCCTGAATCACCTGCAGTCATTCTTGCCATCCCTTGATTCCTGGACTCATAAATCCTAGGTATGATAGAAACAGTGCGATATATTGGATGCTGATTCAGAGTATGTACAGTCTTTTGGAGAACCTTTCTGCAGCCCTGCAAGGTATTGCCACCTAGCTGCCACTATAACTGAGTCTTCAGAGGACCATTCTACAGCTGCTTTGGGATGGTCAGGGCATGGGAAGGCCAGCGAATTCCATGAATGTACTTACAAAACCTGAAACCCAGTCTCCAGCAAAGCAAAGTGACCTGCTCGTGCTCTGTGGCTGCCAGAAGAAAATTAAATTCCCTGTAGAAGGTAATATTGTGCAGAACCTCTACTACTTTTCATATATTGTACTTAATCTGTATAACGAGGTTAGTCTGCTTACCATGTTGCACTACTGTATGTAAATTTTTGGGTCTGGAATATGTGAGTTCGTAGTAGAATCTGAAAGGTGGGGAAAATATCTTCACCTGCACAGCTGTTTGTTTGGTAGGCATAACTATGATTATTGCAAAAAAGGTTAATTCTTGGGGGCCAGAAGATCTCCATCCTAGTTATTATACTAAGTAGCTGGATGACATTGGATTCTCTCTGAGCCTTAATTTTCTCATCTGTAAATCTTCAACAATGATACCTTCCTCAAAGGGCTGTCATAAAGATCAAAATGAGATAGAATCCAAGGGAGTGCTCTGTAAACTCTAAATTATAATGTGATATGTCATCTACAACTCCCCCCTATATTCATGCCACAGAGGCAACAGGAACAAACTTTGTGAATGGTCTTGGATATCATTTTTGCACTATGGGTATAACTCTGCAGGAAATCTTACCAGAATTCAGTGACATATAATAAAACTGCTGATTTTCATAACTTTGTATTATATTAGAATTATTTCAAGGGACTCTTTCATGTTTTGGGGGGGGGTGGTCTTGAGGTTCTTAGAGTAGATGAGATATGTTCCCATACTTTGTTCTCTCACCTTGCAAAACATTATAGCTTTTTCTTGCTTTGAAGTAAGAGTGGGGATCTAGACAGATTCTGATGAAGCTGTGTTAACATGAAGGAGAAGGAGAAGGAAAATAATAATAGCGGCACCAGTATTTGGATTCTTATTATATGTCAGGCACTACTCTAACAACTTTACATGGACTCGTCTAATCTTCACAGCCCTTTGGAGGGTAGTGTTATCCTTCCTTTAAAGATGAAGAATCCCAGGCATGGAGAGGTTGAGTTGCCCTAATTGTTCTGGGTTGAAGGTGGTGGAGCTAATATTTAATGACACATAGATTAATTTAGAGTCTGTGATCCTAGAAACAGGATTACTTGATCTTGATTAAAGATAAACATAAAGAAGGTTCTATTATGAAAGCATAGCATAGCTCAAGTAGATAGACTTTAAGAAGAAGAACCGAAAGAGGAGCCATTAAATCAGTTGGCCAACATGTCTGATTCTCTTTCTTTTTTCCTCGTTTCCTTCCTCTCCACTTTTGGTGAGTTTGCATCTTTCTTCCTTTTACTCTGCAAGCTGGCTTTCTCAGTGTCTGCATCTATTTAATACCATATGGCTGGCTTGCAACTGTAGGTTGTGTTGTTACCATTGGATTTACTCTTGGAGGTTGACTTGTGGCAACATTCCCAATTTCAAATATATGAGAGACAGTTGATGGCTCCAGGTGGTGCCTTCTCATTGTCACTTGCCCTGAAGGGTGGGATGGGGATGGAACATCAAATATAAATAGCATTTCTGGACATCTAATCAAGTATGGAGGCTGGGGTTAGTCCAGGAGAAGGGGGTATTGGTTCACTAGCTGGCCAGGTAGTAAGATATCTATATAGGAGGGATTTAATGGCAAATATTTTATTTTTAAAATAATTGACTTATTGTGCAGCATTCTATGAATTTTGATAGGTCTAAAGAGTTGTATAACAGCCATCATAATCAGAATACAGAATAACCCAAAAAATTTTCTTATGTCATCCCTTTGTAATTACACCCCTACCTTAATCCCTAGCAAACACTATATTATTCTTTGAAGGTTTTCTTGACTAATTCCTGGATCCCCAACACTGTGTCCAAGATGAGGTTGAAATTTTCCTCATAGTTGTGGCATTGACATATATTGGTGCACTGAAACACGTGCTCCCCAAATATTGGTTCAGGAAATGCATTCATGATTTAATGATCCCCACCTTCAGCATGACTCAAATATAGGGCTAGCAGTATTACTGGTTATCTTAATGTTTAGGAATTAATTTATTCAATCAGGGTGCGGGATAATGACCATTTTATGTTATTTATTTTTAATTTTTAATTTTATTTTTTAGAGAGAGAGCATGAGAGCAGGGGAGAGGGGCAGAGGGAGAGACAGAGAGAATTTTAAGCAGGCTTCACCCTCAGCATGGAGCCCGACACAGGGTTCAATCCCACGACCATGGGATCATGACCTGAGCTGAAGTAAAAAGTCAGACAGACACTCAACCACCCGAGCCACCCAGAAACCCTGATAATGTATGTTATTTACACTGATTTTACCATTAGAAAAAAATGTAAATAAGAGACAACACTCTCTGCCCTTCTGTAGCTTATCTTATAGAGGAATGACAGTGTAATATGAAGGTAATATGTAATACACATCAAGTCCTTTATGTCACACAGAAGCTAAAGTTACCATGTTGCTGGTCTGTCACTTACGGGTATCTTCTTCGGTTATCTTCCCCATGGGCTCAGCTGTAGGTTATCATGTTCAGTCCTTCTAAATCTCAAGGTGGATCCTCAGCACAGCATTTAATTCCTTGATTTATGATAAAGAAAAATGGTCCCAAACTTGGGAGTTTGTTCATGATGTAATTCATAACCTTCTACTAAGAAGGAAATTAAGATTTGTGATAAAATGTATAAACATTTTTACGTTAAACTTTAATGAGATTAAGACTTCTTCTTGGAAACTACCTACTCACCTCCTTAGCTGTCAAGGGTCTTATGATCTTAACCCGATGTTCTACATACCTGTACCCAGCCTAACAGTAATGATCTCTCATTCCTCTTCTTCTAAAATGTCCCTCCCAAGGTCAAACAAGATCTCTCGTCTTCTATAGGTTTGTAGTAAAATGTTGATCTATGCTTGTAATTAAATTATCTCATAGGATATTTTAAACTTAAAAAATATCTGCTTCTTAAAGCCTTCTGTCAAAAATAAGAGATGTGGTATGTGCCATCATCATGAAAGATGTTATCATTGAGGAAGATGCCCTGAGTGGAGGGCATATGGGATTTCTCTGTATTGTTTCTTTTATTTTTTTTAATTTACATCCAAATTAGTTAGCATATAGTGCAACAATGATTTCAGGAGTAGATTCCTTAGTGCCCCTTGCCCATTTAGTGCAACCCCCCTCCCACAACCCCTCCAGTAACCATCAGTTTGTTCTCCATATTTATGAGTCTCTTCTGTTTTGTCCCCCTCCCTGTTTTTATATTCTTTTTGTTTCCCTTCCCTTATGTTCATCTGTTTTGTATCTTAAATTCCTCATATGAGTAAAGTCATGTGATATTTGTCTTTCTCTAATTTCACTTAGCATAATACCCTCCAGTTCCATCCACATAGTGGCAAATGGCAAGATTTCATTCTTTTTGATTGCCAAGTAATACTCCATTGTATATATATACCACATCTTCTTTATCCATTCATCCATTGATGGACATTTGTGCTTTTTCCATACTTTGGCTATTGTTGATAGTGCTGCTATAAACATGGGGGTGTATGTGTCCCTTCGAAACAGCACACCTGTGTCCCTTGAATAAATGCCTAGTAGTGCCATTGCTGGATCATAGGGTAGTTCTATTTTTAGTTTTTTGAGGAACCTCCATACTGTTTTCCAGAGTGGCTGCACCAGCTTGCATTCTGATTCTCTGTATTGTTTCTTACAACTGCAAGTGAATCTACAGTCATCTCAAAATAGAAAGTTAAGAAAAGAAAAAAAGGGCATTTTGGCTTTCTCTGCTCTTCCTCATCCATTTCTTCTTTGCTTCTGTGGCATTTTTCTTAGCTGTCCGGAGAGTCACTTCCACTTCCCATTAGGGCCTCTTTTCCTGTCAGTCCTCCTGCTCCTTTCCATCTCTGTGGTATTTTCTTACATATTACAGCTGTGTTGTATAATCATGTATACTCGAGGCTTGTATTATCTCATTATTGAGCTTTATGGCCATAAAAAATGAAACTTGTGCTTTGTGCTTGTCTTTTCCACATAGGAGGTGCTCGTGAAATGTTTGTTGGATTAAATTTTAGAATATCTGACACCTTTGATACCTTTTCCGAGAACTGTACCTCTAAGCCCATATGTAAGGAAGGGGGATGAGGCCTGGAGACTCCCCGGGCTGCTTTTAGAGGAGAATAGACCACTGCTTCCCAAGCTTGACCATTATGTTGGATCTACCTGGGTAGCTCTTAAGAAACACCAATGCTCATCCCCTGGGTGGCTCAGTTGGTTAAGTGTCCAACTTTTGGTATTGACTCAGGTTATGATCTTGTGGTTCATGGGATCGAGACCCACATCAGACTCCTCCCTGAGCCTGCTTGGGATTCTCTCTATCCCTCTCTCTCTGCCCCTCCCCAGCTGGAGCTCTCTCTCTGTCTCTCTCAAAATAAACAAAATAAATAAATATACATAAAAAAAAAGAAATACCAATGCCTATAAGTCATCCCCAGCCATTTTCCTTTAATCAGCCTAAGGTGGGGACATGGTGTCACTGTTTTTAAAAGCTGCCTGGTTTGTCTTTAGTTATAAACCAAGAGATGAAAATATCTCTGATGTTCCTATTAGTTCTCATACTCTAGGGAGACGCCCTATCTAGCTATTCCCATCTCTTAGGAATTAAAAATAAGTCAAAATATATGTTGTACCCTGAATATTCAAATATATTGTAATTTATATTCCAAAAATAAAATTCTGTTAAACAGAATCAATCATTGGGTGATAATATCATGGTAGAATAGATGTTTTGTGCAAAAGAACAGCAATACGTAAAGGAAATAATTTAGATGGAACAAAAAATCTCCCCTGTTTAGTCTAAAGTGCAGCTAGTTTTGAGAACCATTGATCTAGAGCAGTTAAAGTCTTTTTGTCACCAATAGGCTTGAGGGAGAATGTACACTCCCTACCACTAAAAGTGACTGACTCTGGCCAAGATTTTCATCCAGAAGTGGGCATGGGAAATGGCTGAGATAGGGATGTGTAGTTTGAAACAATTCCCTGGGGATTCTAATATGCCCTCTTAAGAAGGCACACTTCCTCTCCATCTACATCCCATTGGACTGTTGGGAGTTTCTGGAACACCTACTTTTTGTGCAAGTACTGACTAATCTCTTCTCTTTACAAGAGGCATCATGGTGTAGAGTGGTTGGAAGCACAGACTCTGAAGTCAGAGCCTGGGTTTGAAGCCCATCTCTACCAGTTGGTAGCTGAGTCAGTTGCTGGAGTTCACTCTGTCTCAGTTTCTTCATTTGCAAAATATGATAGCAATGAAATCTATCTCATAGGATTATTGTCAGCATTAAATAATTCATGGGAAGTACTTAGAGTGGGGTGGATATATGGCAAATGCGCAGTATGTGTAAACTGTTACTTCTTCCTCCTCCTCCTCTTCATTATTGTTTTTGCTGTTGTTTCCACTGTTATGATTTTTCCAGACACCATGTATGCTCAGCGCTATGATGTAGGAGTGATTCAGACTGACTCCCTCTTGCCCTCATGGAGTTCACTGGCGGAAGCAGGTGTTAAAAACAGCACACAGCATTACTGTGCATCATTATTCACTGACCTCTGTACCAAAAGATGGAATCAAAAGTTTAGTTCTCAAAGTGCCCCCTTATATATTCCAGCTGTTATCATGGCAGTGGCTGTGATTAAAGCATCCTGCATTAGATAGAAGGTTTCCACAGGGCTTGACAGCTTTTAGGTTTGCAGGATTTCTTTGCCCCTCACCAGAGAAGAGGAGAAGAGGAGGTTGATTCACACATTCAGCCTTTCCCAGTGCAGGCTTGGCCAGCATGCCCAGATCCCTGACCGAGTCCCCCAGCTGGGGACTTTGCTGGCATGGCTACTCTTTGTCATTAACCCAGCGTGACATTCTGTGCCATTAAACCACTGCACTCCATCCCCAACAAAGTACCTTGGAATGCTGGAGCGTGATTAGTTGGTGTATAAATTGAAGCTGTTGTTTCTTTGTTGTAAGGCCAAGGGTGGGGGAACATTTGGAATGCCATGAAATAGACACCCAGCGGGTTTCATTCTTCATAAGCATGGCACAGTGTTAAATTTTTCAGAGCACTGTGCCTCTGGGCAATCAACATGGGTTTTTCTATCTGAATTTATTGAAAGTATAGAATCACAGAAGGTGATTAACATAAATTTCAACCTCTGTTTCTGCCTGTTGTTGCCTCGTAAGTTGTATGAAAACTTTTTTTTAAATAACTAACCAGACTAGTTGGCTTTGAATCCTGACTGGGCCACTCACTTGGGTGGCCCTGAGCCTATGGCCTCAGTTTCTTTGTTTGTAAAATGAGTATGGCAATAGTACCTACTTCAGAGCATTGTTCTAAGACTCAGTGATTTAATAAATATAAACATAAGTGCTTTGAATAGTTTCTGGCATGTTGTAGGCATCTGATAATTGTCAGCTATTACTTTTATTTAAAAAATTTTTAATGTTTATTTATTTGGCATGGGGGAAGGGCAAGAGAGAGAGAGGGAGAGGGAAAGAGAGAGAATCCCAAGCAGGCTCCACACTATTAGCATGGGGCCTGACATGGGGCTCGATCTCACAAACTGTTAGATCATGACCTGAGACAAAACCAAGAGTTAGACGCTTAACTGACCGAGCTACCCAGGCATATATGATTATTAGCTAGATCTTTATAATTCCTCTTTTTTTCCTGTGGTTAAAAATTTTATTTTTTAAAATATGATTTATTGTCAAACAGAAGACTGTGGGGGAAGGGTAGGGGGAAAAATAGTTCCAAGCAGAGAGGGAGGGAGGCAAACCACAAGAGACTCTTAAATACAGAGAACAAACTGAGGGTGGATGGGGGTGGTGGGGGAGGTGGAAATGGGTGATGAGCACTGGATGTTGTATAATTACTTTTAGAGAAAGGGGACTGGAACTAACATTTATTGAGCTAAGTACTTTGAGCTCCTCATACACAATGCCCCTTTCAGTTTCTCAGATAAGGTAGGAAAAACTTGGAGGGGTAAGGTAACTACTTCAAAGTCAGAACCACCCAAAACGAGGACGTGATGAGACTGTCAGCTCACAGCCAACTTCACAAGTCCATGGCATTGCCTTTTTTGCTGCAGTGCTCAGCATTAAAACATGATTCTAGGCGCTCTCTGTGCACTTGGCTCCTGGGCCTCTGGTCCCCCACATGAGAAGCCACACTCCACCCTTCTGTGAGTTGAAACCTTGAAAAAAGCTGAGAACACCTTAAGTGCACTGTGTGTGTCCACATTTATTTTTCTAGGATTACTACAACCATGTCCGATAAGATCACGTTCAGTGTGTATTACACTGTAATTGTCTCTCTCAATGAGTGGGTAGTTGTAGAACAATTATAGGAAATCTCTTCAGTGTTACAGTTTCTTTCTAAAATGAAAATTTTCTACTAGCAGTGTATCCTTAGAGGTTCATGTGGCCGTTCTGTATTCAGTCGTTTTCCAAGTTTTGTTGTGTTTTTGTCTAAATCCCTCTTGACACGACATTCCTTCTTGGCCCTATCCAACTCTTCACGTTGCAGTCAGAATGAGCTTTCAAAAATGCTTAAGCATCGTCACGCCTCCTGCAAGGAGCTCCTTGCTCTCAGAGCAGAGCCAAATTCTAACCATGGCCCTGTTCACACGTTCCAGCATTCCACTGTGTTCTAGGCAAGGGGTGCAGTGCACACAAAGGGCCCTCGCAACTTTTTTTGTTTGTTTTTAATTAAAAAAATTTTTTTGCATGTGTGAGAGAGAGAGAGCATGCACACGTGAGCAGCAAAGGGGCAGAGGGAGAGAGAGAGAATCTTCAGCAGGCTCCACGCTCAACGCCTAGCTTGATTTGGGGCCTAGTGTGGGGTCTGATCCCTTGACCCTGGGATCATGACCCGAGTTGAGCTGAGCTGAAATCAAAAGTTGGACGCTCAACTGACTGAGCCACCCAGGCACCCCATCTAGCAACCTTTCTAGAACCTTGGTGCACCTCTCCCCTGCTCCTCACCGAGCTGCAATCATACCATCTTCCATTGCTGGTCCCACTTTGGGACTTTGGCATATGCCATATTCTTTGCCTGGAACAACTTTCCACTTTCCACTGTACTTCTTAACTAGTTCTTATCCATTAGTGTTGGAGCTCAAATGCTACTCAGGGAAACATTCCCTGATCACCCCATTAGGGAGAGCTCCTTAATATCCACATACAAAGTGCCCTGTAATTCTCCTTTGAAGTTGAATATCTAATCGCATAGTGCCTTTTGTGGTCTCTCCCACCAGTGCAGAAATTCTGCAAAGACAGACATTTTTCTCTGCTTCATATATTCCCATCCCTTTGCAGAGTAGGTCTTGGATAAATATTGACTGGTGAGTAAATAACTTGAGGGACAGACTGAAATTTTTCTCTCCTAAAAGAGGCTGTGATCTGACTGATAAGCTTTCCTCTCTTAAACCAGGATTTCAGAAGTGTCTAGTGTCTGGAAAGACTTAATCTCATTAACACATGTATTTTGGGGAAAAGCCCACTAAAGCAGGCTGTGCAGCTCAGTCCCTAAGTGTGGCCATCCTTACCCAGGTCTAGAAAATGGAGTTATGTGCAATGGCCTCTTCAGCTGAGTCTCTACTTCAAACCAGCTCTCCAGTATGATTATCTTGCCTTAATATGTACTCGATCTGCCTCTAACAAACTGCTTTAATAATGGCTGCCTCCAGCAGAACATACCTGTAAAGGAGACGTTTTTCCTTGGCTAGGGTAATGGAATCGACCACTGTCATGATTGGAAGAGCTAGGATTAGAGAGATACTGGCTGTCCTTTCTTCCCAGAGTTTGCTTTTGTTGAATCCTTTACTCTTTTTAGGTGATGAAAGTCATTTTTCTTGCATCCCATTTCTTGAGCCATCTGGCAGTAGTCTTGGCCTCCAAAATACACAGGCAAGATGAACTAATTCATCCCCCCTTACAACCTTTTTCCTCACCATGGCTGCCGCCGCACTTGGGTGCTCCAGCTGCTAAGAGCAGATTCATCAATGACTGTAAGTAGGGATGCTAATGTCCACATCATTCACTGCCCTGTGATGGGTGAAAAACGCCTTTAGCTTGAGAGTCATCATTCTTGGTGGATGCTTGGTGGAATTAACTCATGATTCCTTGTCATTTCTGGCCCAATTTCAGAAGAGAGGTTTTTAAGTATTCCAGTGGGATAACAACAAAGATCTAGAAAGTTTAATGATGGTATCTCCCGATACTTTTAAACTCAGGCATCAGAAAAGGGAGGCAGAAAGAAAAAATTGCAACTGGAATTAAAAAAAGAAAAAAACCCAGGTGCAGACAACCAGTTCTTGTTTCCAGAGTTGAAATCCCTGGTATTTAGAGGGTTGTGACACAGTGATGTTCTGTCACAACCATTCTTTCAAGGACAGCATCATGAGCAGGTAATGCCAGCTTTTTCAGCCTGGGTCACATCTGGCAAAACTTCACCCCTTGGCCACCTGGGCTTTGGAAGTGGATTGTGAACATGCCTTCTTAGAGGGAGACAGGGATGTCTGATACTCAGTGTTTTCTGTTGAGGTAAAGAAGTAACAACAGTAACATAATATTTATTAAGTACTTATTAGGCACCGGGAACTAAATGCATTTTATGTCATCCCATTCAGTCCTCCAAAAGCCCTATGAAATCGGTTTTATTATTACTCCCATTTTACAGATGGGATTAGGATTCAGGAGTTGGAAGCTCAGTGTGGGTCAGTAACTTTCCCAGCGGCGCCTTCTAGTGAGTGGTGAAGGCAAGGTTTCGATCCATGTTTGAGAAATTACAAGTCTAAGCTGTTAAGCACTCCTGTGTGCCTTTACTTTATAAAGGTGGCAAATGATAAATCAACCCCATTTGGTCAGGGGACCACTCTCTGACCTTCCTAGTCCCCTCTTTCTAAATCATTCTACCGCTGGGAAAGAAAAGAACTTTCTTTACCAGAGTAATTTCCTATTTTCTATCAGCTAAAATAATTTAACCAGAGGGACAGTTTTTAGTACTGAGAAACCTCAGTACTGAGAAACCTTTAGAGCTGAGAAACCTCTGCAGTTCTTGGTGAATGTGACATCATAAACTGAGGGTAGCGCTCTCTCTCTCTCTCTGTCTCTCTTTGGAATTCAAGGTTGGAGTTGATGTGACGTACAAAGGTGTAAACATAAAAGGCCTCCCTTGTGGAACTGGTTATTTAAAGGAGTATCTTTTTTTTCCCCTTGCTTAACACTGTTGGATATTATGCAAAATCCCTTCTAGAAGAGCCTCCCAATAAAATAAACTGGTTGCTTCCATCTAATGGAATTAGTTTAAAAAATACTATGGGTGATGAGTCTTCATGGCCTCAGACCCTCTGAGACCACAGTCACCATGAGCAAAACCACTGGGAGAGAAGGGAGCCTGGGCTGTTGTATATATATATGTATATATATGTGTGTGTATATATATGTATATATACGCACACATATATGTATATATATGTGTGCGTATATATACATATATATACACACACATATATATATATATATATATAATTAATCACCAGAGGCACTGCACATGGAGTTTAAGCAAAGTGCATTGCCACATGCAAAGCTAAATAATACAAATATGTGTGCCCCACATGAAAATCAGTTTTCTTGATTTGAGCCTCCTTCATGGAATGGAAAGGTAAAACATGATAGCATTAAAAAAAAGTGTTTCTTATGCTTTTTACTTAAAATAGAACTCTTAGGAGTTACAATGGGAAGATACTATGGTCTTTTATGAGTAGTAACACCTGGCCCATGATCTGAAGTGACATCAGTGCAAGCCACAGACTCTGAACTGGGTAACTGCTAAGGAGAGTTTATTAGATCACAGACTTGAACAGTTGAGGATTTGGTGTGATCCTGGGTTGATGTGATGTAATCAGAACCAGTCTTTCTCCATCTCTCGTCTTTGTGTTGACCTCAAGTCCAACAGAAAAGAAAAATGTGTGACCTTGTGGGGGATTTTCCTTGTGGGGGAGAATGCAGCTCATTGGTTCTCATTGTGCTATAGGCTCAGCCCAAACCAATTATAATGGCCACATAGATGTGAGGACCATGTTTGTATTGTGTGTCCACCCCTGGAACTGGAGCTCCCCAAAGGCTATGAACTGAGACAGAAGAGGGAGTGTATTCTTGGAAAAAAATTAGGGTGCTGGTTCCAGAAGTTAGGGGAATAGCTACTAGGTGGTGAAATTAATGAAACAACAACAAACAAATGCATTAGAACCATCCGGTAAGAGAGGGTCATGCTTATAAATAATGGGAAGTTTGGATCTGAAGAGACCATCCAGGGATTCAGGCTTTCACTCAGCAGTGTTTGAAGGATGTATATAGGAGATCTTAAAGAATTCACATGCAGAAATGCAGAAAGTTTAGACTTCGTAAAAAACAAAGAGAATTCACATGCAGAAATGTATTAGAAGTAGCAAATATGATCAGTAAGGATGCGTGATATAAGAAGAATATACAAAAATCAGTTGTATTTATTTACAGTAACATTGAATAATCCAAAAAGAAATTAAGAAAATTTCATTTACAATAGCATCCAAAAGAATAAAATATTTAGGAATAGATTCAACAGAGGAAATTTAAGACTTACACACTGAAAACTAAAAGAAATCATTAGAAGAAATTGAAGATCTAAATAAATAGAAATAAATCTCGTGTTCATTAATTGGAACACTTAATATTGATGTTAAGACTTAATATAATATATTGAAATTCCCCAAATTGATTAAAAAATTCAATGCAGGGGTACCTGGGTGGTTCAGTCATAATTTTGCAATTTGTGGGATCAAGTCCCATGTCAGGCTCTGTGCTGACAGTGTAGAGCCTGCTTCCTCCTTGGGATTTTCTCTCCTTCTCTCTCTGCCCCCACCATCCTATTTGTGCTCTCTGTATCTCTCTCAAAATAAATATATAAATAAACATGAAAAAAAAGTCAGTGCAATCCCTATCAGATTCCCAGATGCATAATTTGACAAGCTGCTCTGAAAATTCACATGGAAATACAAGGGACCCAGAATAGTCCCAGAGTTCATGGCAAAAAAAAAAAAAAAAAAAAAAAAAAAAAAAAAAAAAAAGAATAAAGGAGGCAAACTAAGGTTTCCCTATTGCTAACTTACTATAATGCAGTAGTAATCCAGACAATGTCTATTGGCATGAGGGTAAACATATAGATTCATGGAAGATGACTGAGAGTCTAGAAATAAATCCTTAAATTTTCGACAGTGTTACCATGATAATTATATATAGAGGAAACAATAGTATTTTCAACAAATGGTACTGGGGCACCTGGGTATCCACATACAAAAGAGGGAAGTTGAATTCCTACCTTATACCATATACAAAAATCCACTGAAAATAGTTCATAGATTTAAATCTAAGAGCTAAAGCTGTAAAACTCTTAGAACAAAATAAAGGAATAGATTTTCATGACCTTGTATGTGGCAGTAGTTTCTTAGATACGACACTAAAAGCACAAGCAACTAAAGAAAAAATAGAGTGGACGTTATCAAAATTAAAAACTTTGTGCTTCAAAGGAGACTGTCAAGAAAGAGGAAAGAAAACTCACAGAATGGGATAATATGTTTGCAAATAACATATCTGATAGGGGGCTTCTATTGAGAATTTATAAGGAACTCTTACAAATCAACAATGAAAAGACAAAGATACCAATTTAAAACTGGGAAAAAAATTTGAATAGATACTTCTCCAAAGAAGATACACAAATGGTCTTTTTAAGAACATGAAAAGATGCTCAATATAATTAATCACTAGGAGAATGCAAATCAAAACTATAATGAGATACAGTTTCATACTTGTTGGGATGACTTTAATAAAAAAGACAGTAACATGTGTTGGCTAGGATGTGGGCAAATTGGGACCCTCATACACTGCTGATGGGAATGTAAACTGTACAGTCATTGTGGAAAGCAGCTTGGTAGCCCTTCAAAAGATAAACATAGACTGACCACAAAATCCGGAAATTCCACTTGTAGGTACCTACCTACAAACGTGGAAAACATATGTCCATACATAAGCTTATACATGGATATACATGGCACATTATTTATGGCAGCAAAAAAAGTGGAAATAGCCCAAATGTCCGTCCATTGATGAATGAATAGACAAATTGTGGTATGTCTATACATTGGAATATTATTCAGTCATAAAAAGGAATGAAGTACTCATGTGGCAACATAGATGAATTTCAAAAACATTATGCTAAGTAAAAGCAGTCATACCCAAAAGGCCACATATTTTATGATTCCACTTATGTGAAATTTCCAGAATATAAAATTGAAAGAGACAGAAAATAGATCAGTGGTAGCCAGAGGCTGGGGTGGGGAGAATAAGTGACTGGTAATAGAAATAGAATTTCTTTTGGGGGTGATGAAAATATTCCAGAATTAGATATTGGGTATGGCTGTATAATTCTATAAATACACTAAAAACTATTGAATCATATATTTTAAAAGGGTGAATCATATGGTGTGTGAATTATACATCAGTAGAGCTGTTATTAAAGAAAAAAGCATGTTTGGCGGGGAATCTCATTATTCAATCCAGTGCTGAGAAGTTCAAATGAGTTTTACACACACAGCTTGGAGTCAAATCCTGTCTCCACCTCCAAAGCTGAATTACATCATCTATAAAATGGGGAGCAGGAGAAATGATACCAATATCGACAAAGCATTTGTGAGGCTTAAATGAGGTAGTCTTCATAGAGTTCCTGAAACATAATGAGCAAACAAAAAGTGGAATCCAACAATAAATTTTGAATGCAGTCAGATAAAGGAAGGTTCACCATTTTTAGAAATGAGATTTGGAGGAGATCTGGGTGTTTTTAGTGATACATGCATGGCTCCTGGCCTTGAATATGTTACAGGTGATGGACCCAAGGGCAGCTGCATTCTCCTGCTGAAACCCAGCTCCCATTTCTCTGTGCTCTAACAGGCTCAACAGGAAGGAAGGACACATTTCCCAAACATTCTCAGGGCCTCTGGTCCCTGGCTCAGGGTTGAAGCCAAGAAGTGAATCTCCAGCCATCAGTCTGTCCACCGACCCTTTCATCCCAGTGGTCTCTTTCTCTGTACAGCAGAGACTGCTTCTTGGCCTTGCTCATGGGTGGCGGAATGGGTGGGGCATCAAAGACTTGAGGTGCTCTGGTCCCTATACTCCACTCAGCACAGACATGGGACTAGGGACTCTACAGAGTTGAGGAAGTTCAGGCAAAGAGCATTTGGTCAGGAAAGGAAAAGAAGAAAGTCTAGCTAAGTCTGGATGATTCTACCCCAAGGCCATGTCTTTAAATCAAAGTTAATTGGACATTTACCACAGTTATCTTATTGATTCTAAAATCCATCACGGGTTTAATGACACCTTTTGGGGGGAGGGTATAGGATGGAAGGAGAAGTAATGTTAAATTGTAGACAATTTTATTTTACTCATCAAAATAGCTTTAATTTGTCTTTAAAATTCGGTTCCCTTTTCTTTCAAAACCACAGTCCATTTTGAGTCCAGCCTCTTTGTATTCTGAATCCCAAGCCTCTCCCGAATGACTTTGGGCAGCAGACATTCCCACAGAGTCATCTTGATGTGCTGCTTTTTATCATGACTCCTGCTACTTGACCTCTTTCATGTTCTTAGGATTGATAATATAATTTTGAATCAAAATGAAGAGTATTGGCTTCTCATCTACAGTTTCTATTCAGTGAAAATTGTAATCCTTTAATTGAATTAGATGCTGAAGAAGTTAAAAGGCTTCTCTGAAAAGTCATTGGAACCTTTATGATAGATAGATATACAGCCCCTGACTAGTCCTTCACGGCCCATTAATCAATTAACACCAATCTCTCCTGGCTTTGATAATTCCATGATTTATTATGCCGAGGTATTTGGCGAAGTTAGCATGTGCTCAGCAATGGCAAGATAAAGCTTACTCATCTCCTTAGCAAGTTGGTTTTTTTGTTTTTTGCTTCTCTTACTATCTTTTGACCTTTTTGCTACCCAAGGGGTAAACATTCTTATTTTTAGGAGACTCTTCCTTTATGCATCCAGTGGGAAATAATGGTAGAAGCCAAATGGGCCAGAAAGTCCCTCTCTCTCACGTCCTGGCACCTGGAGTATAGTTAAAGCATACAGCCTTGGTCAGCCAGAAGTTTGGGCCTATGACCTTCAATCTTGAGGATCTTGTAATGGAAACGTCAAGTGTCCAGTGGCAGTGGCAACATTGAGAGCCCAGGGGACCCTGCACTGGGCGTCCAGTGGCGGCTGCATCAGTGATAGCCTCCTAAAAGAATGTTTCTTTAAAATGTTTTGGCTGTTAAACTTCTCTGGGCTTTGCTTATGTTCTGAATCTGGTTGCATGTTCTACCCTGAACATCTGTGAGGGTTTTTTTTCTTTCTTTCTTCTTACCTAGGCCAGGGTTGGCTTCTGATTGTTTTAAGGGTAGCTGGGATTTGTTTTAATTCAGTGTGGTAAAGCACAGAGATATGGAAATGACAGGAAGGAAGAAGTTTTTACTCATTAGTCCCTAGAAACAGGTGCAGCGTGCCATGCAGGGCCACCTGTGGAAATACCAGGGTTGGGCAGAAGGCAGAGGGCCTGGGGGGACAGAGCAGGCAAGAGCCTTTATTGTGGTTTTTACGGAAAAGAGCAGGAGAAGAAGGATAAGCAGGCTTATCTAGTTTGAGTAATTTCAGCAGGTTCTAGGGTGTAGAGGCTGTCCTGCAGGATTGCTGCAAGGGTTCAATAAGGAGATGTGAGCAAAGTGCTTAGAATAGTGTCTGACCTTCTTCACACCATCTTGGATGTAAGACACACACTTTCCTTCATTTTCCACATTTAACATTCTGAAATCAGAACTCTTCCTTAAAATCAAAGTTGGACATCCAGGTTCTCCAATATAAACAATAATATAACAACCACTTTTTCTAGTGTCTGCCTTTGATGCTTTGACATCTTGGGGCCCTCCCAGCACTATCCTAGAGTTAGTAGATGACTGAGAGCATGCCTTTATTATGCAAACCAATTGACTCAGAGCCCAAATCCTTGACTGTCTCCTTTATGGGGCTCTCCACTCTGGGTCACTGTCTGTCTGTTCTCATCACCCCAGGGCCAGGCTTCTCTAACTGCCATGCTTACAACTTCTGTTTTGTGTTTGGTTTTATGGGGAGGAGGGGTTGGTAGATGGGAATACAGAGGCCAGTAGAAAGCCCAGATGCCAGTATAGGGTAGCACTTGGGGGAAGTGACACAGCCATGAGCTCTGTGGGTCCAACTACACAGAAGAGACAGTACCTTGTTTTATTTTCCATGAAAATTTTCTGACAAATCATAAGTCAAGAGAATCCTAAAATGAAGCTCGTCATTATCATCATGGGGTCATTCTTGTTCCCCTTTAATGTCACTCACAGGGTAACCAACCATCCCAGTTTGTCCAGACTTTCCCAGTTTTAGCAGTGATGTCCATTGTCCTGGAATCCCTTCAATACCAGCAGATCAAGGTGAATGGCCACAGTGTGGCTTCCCTCCCCTTGGATGATGTTAAAGCAACTTCCTGATGGTGTACCAGTCTATCCATAAATATTACAGAATGCATCTCTAAAATATAAGGACTTTTCAAAAACATAACTACAGTACCAGCATCATACCTAAAAATAAGTCATTAATATCATAAATATTCAGATACTGTCCACATTTCCTCAGCTATCCTGTGTGTGTGTGTGTGTGTGTGTGTGTGTGTGTGCGCTCACGCATGTGTGCACACATGCAATATCGTTGATTTTATTGAATTAAATTCTGCTTAAGATCCATATACTGCATTACTTTGATATATCTCTTGGGTCTCTTTTAATTTAAGGAGACCATGTTTTTCTCCATTTATCTGTTTTCAAGTTTCTGATTTGTTTGTTTGGTAGCATTTCCAACATCCCACACTTGACTGATTCATACCTGCAGTATCATGGAACATGTTCCTCTATCCTGTCTTTTTCTTGTAAATTGGCAAATTGGTTATATCTAGGTTCAATTTTTGGAGGGAGAGGGGAATTATACTTTATGTGGGCTATCATGTACTCTATAATACATTACATCAAGATGCATACCCATTTTGATTGACTGTCTTTAAGATTTACCAGTGAGTATAGGTGCTGTCATCCTGATCCACCCATAATAAAGTTCTTCTTTAACTTTTTACCCAATTACTTTAGCCACCATTGAAATCATTGCCTAGATCCATTATTTTTTTAGAGGCAGAAAGTGGTGGTATTCTATTTAATTGACAGGAAACACACACAAAAAAACCTTCCATGCTGTTCTGCCATCTTGCCTCCTTCTGAAAGTGGTGGTATTCTAAATGCATCATTCCTTCATTATTAGTTGAGATACTTCTAAAAAAAAAAAAAAAGAATTTTCTTGAGGTTTTTTTTAAAGTATTATTTTGAATTCACTCATGTTTAACATATTTAATTATTTTAATTCATTGTGTATATCCTTCTTTTTCAAGTGAAAATTGAACTACCTTTGATTAGTAGGAATATCTTCTTGGAACCCCTCTTGTATCTTGTGGATTCCAGTGGTCTTTGCTAACTCTCTTGCCTTCTGGTACAGTCTGATGTTTTGGGCTCACATTTTATATTTTTTGGCCACTTCCCCAAAGAGCCCTCATTCCCTTTAGTGGGAAATGGTATTTAGAAACCACAGTCTGGGCTGCGTTACTATTTCCAGGACCTTTATGTAGATAGAGCTAGGAAGTGGGTATTTTTACAAGAAAAAAACACATCATGTGTACCTCCCACTGTCTGCAACTAACATTTAGGCTCAGAGGGCTTATCCAGGTTTTCTGATTCTGTACTTGGGTATTGCTTCCCCATGACAAAATCCTCAGCCCTGGTTACAGCAACATAAATACTCACTTGCTTTATCCTACAGCATTCTTACAACAGTCCCAGAATAACAAAATCAATATTACAACTCAAAAATATGATTTCCGAAAACAACTTGCAATTTCTTTGCAGTTCTTTTTAACCTTAGGCTGTATCCCAGTGGGGACATGAGGCAAATTACTGTATTTTAAAATGGTTTAACATAATTCTTCACTGTTAAGCCACCAACATGATGCACACTTTAGTTCACTTATTTCATTTTGTTTTAGATTTTGAGGGATTGCTTCTTAAAGGTTTGATTTAATTTTATTATATAATTTTGTTAAAATATTGTTTTATAAATATTAAAATAAAAAAACAAATACTTGCTTAAGATGTAAAATATTTGGAACAGACTGTGTTCAGGGAAGTCTAGTGTCCATTCCTCTCCCTTCCACATCATATTTTTTTTACCATTTCCATTAGGTAACTTTTTTTTGTTGTGTCTTCTTTCATTGTTTTTCTTGTTTTTAAGTTTATTTATTTATTATTATTTTTAAGAGAGATTGAGAGAGGAGGGGCAGAGAGGGAGACATAGAATCCCAAGCAGGCTCTGTGCTGACAGTGGGGCTCGAACTCACAAACCACAAGATCATGACCTGGGCCGAAGCAAAGGGTCAGATGCTTAATTGACTGAGCCACCCATGTGCCCCTCATTGTTTTCTTCTATATAAACAAATAAGTATCTATTCATATCTGTTCCCTTTCGTAGTTTGAACAGGTAGCGTTCTGTAATCATCATCCTTTTGCACCTTACTTTTTAAAATGAGAATGCATCCTGGAGATCATACCTTATCACTGTGTAGAAATATAGGAAATTTCCATCATTTGCTGTAGTTATATTCTATAAAGTAGCCATGAACACTGGACCAGAAAATCCTGAATCCTTGCTCCTAGGGGAAATACATGGTTAGATTCCTGTGAGCCTCTGGTCACAAATTTCTTGTCAACCAGTCAATACATGAACTTGTTTTATGTGTGTTTTTGTTTAAAGACCCCTTATTTAATATATATTGTGCATTCATTAACATTGAACTCAGACATTATAACTCATGCCTGAACAAAGCTTATCTAACAAAACACACATATTTTCTCTGCCAGACACATCACAGTTTTCTTTTGCTTAGGACCTCTTGATAATACTTTGGCATTATGCATGGGTATTTCAAACAGTGAAATCACCGAAAAGCACACAAGTGTGAAAAATATGACACTAAATACTGTATAAAGGACACAAGTTTATATATGAGAACTGAAAAAAGAAGGCAGAAAGTTTCCTTATTTGACCCTATCTGGGAATGTACACATCAGACAACTCAATCTTTTTGCTCTTCTGTGCATATGCATCCTTGGGAATGACTATAAAAAGCGCTATCAATATTGATTTGGGGATTACAAATAAATTTTAGCTAGTGGGTTGATTTGCAAATACAGAATTGTAGATAATAAAGAGCAATTGCATTCCCCATTCCTTTTTCACAGTTGCATAGTACTCCACTGTGTGCACATACTGCCTTATTTAAAACTGGTCCCTTATTGATGGACATTTGGTTACTTTCTGGTCTTCTGTGTTACAAATAATGCCGCAGAATAGACTTCTGCATTTGTGCTCTCAGATTTTTGACAACTTCTCCTTGTAATGGAGTTCTTGAAGTGGGATTGCTGGTCAAAGGATAAACGTGTACATGGTTTTTGTAAGCATTGGCAGTTTCCTCTCTTTAATGGTTCTAGCATTCTGCAAGCTCACCAGAGTAGTTGAAAATATCTGTTTACCCATAGTCTCACCAACAGAATATGTTGTCTATTTAAAAAAATTTTTTTTAAATGTTTTTTTTATTTTTGAGAGAGAGTGTGAGCTGGGGGAGGGTCAGAGAGAGCGAAGGAGACACAGAATCTGAAGCAGGCTTCAGGCTCTGAACTGTCAGCACAGAGCCCGATGTGAGGCTCAAACTCACAAAATGTGAGATCATGACCTGAGCCAAAGCTGGACGCTCAACTGACTGAGCCACCCAGGCGCCCCTATTTTTTTTTTTTTATATTAGCCAACCTATATGGTTATTTCAATGTAGTCTTAATTTGCATCTCTCTTATTCTCAGTGACATTGAGCATCTTTGCATATTGCTATGGGGTGCTCGTATTTCTTTTTCTGAATTTTGGGCTTACCTACCTTGTGGGAGGAAACTTCTTACTGGCAGGGAAGGTAGGAAGTAAAGTACTATCAAAGTGGATTTTCCTAATAAGGAGGCAGAGGGATGAAAAACACAAGCAGTGAGTAGGATCCCTGGGACCAAGCAGGCTGTAGTCTTCAAGTGGAAAACATAGTAATAATATCCATAAGGCCAGCTTGATATGCTACAAGGCATTGGGCTCTCAGCCAATGGTCTGAGCTTAAAACATATTTAGTCATGAGACAAGAAGTGTGGGAATGGAAGCTAGATTGGGAAACCATCAGATCTAAGAAGATCTAAGCAGAAGCCTTGCTGTGAATTGGTTCAGTATGGTGGAGAAAGGAGATAATGCAGTTGTATCTCAGAAATCATATTACAGTTAGATTTATTTTCTCCCAGTTAGTAGCTGTCTGATCTTACCCGAGTTGTATCATCTTCCTGAAACTCATTTTTCCCATCTTATAAACAGCAGACGTGGCCTCCTAGAGTTTTTGTGGCAATCAGATGGGGGTTTTGCATCAAGTATGTTGTGCCATGCCCGGTATATACTAAGTAGACAATAAGTGATAGCTAACACCATGACACAGAGGAAACTCCCTACCTTCCTTAGGACTTACCTAAGAATTGAGGGAGGGCAAGGAGTGAAGGGTGGAGGCATGGATGGATGGATCCACCCACAAAGAGCAGGGGTTGCATGAATTGTGCTTCAGGAATAGAAGGTGGATCCTGACACTCTGTAGAGAAGGAACCTTGAGTGGCTTCTTGAAAGGGCACAGTTAGCATTTTCTTTAATGTCTGTGTTGGATTTGAGGTCTTTGCCACCAGATCGAGGCACACTCCTCTTTTTAAGCATACTCTGATTTAGCTCTGGATCAGTTAGTCCTCCCTCATTTCAATCCATTTTTTTGGGTGGTGATGAGATCTCCCTCCCACTTTCCCTAACTACAAGGGAAGACAAGTGAACCCAGTCTAAGTTGGTTCATACTTAGATCTATTCATTTGCCACAGTGGTTAGTTCAGTGGCTAGTTACGTAACCTAGACAGAGCCTGTGAAGCAAAATGAGCTTTTTGCTGGGCCTCCTGAGAAAGAGATTCTCACTCTTTCCACAAGGAACTTGAAGCCAAAAGCATAGAAGTTTTTAAAACATTACAGTTGTCTTTGATCATAATGGAAAAACTTGTTAAAAATAAAAGTGGGGGAGGGGTAAAAGAAAAAGAAAAGAAAATGAAGCCACCATGAGGTGAGTCAAGTTGCGGTTTAAAGAAAGAGGAATTAGGTGTTGTGATACCATTTTAACCCCTCATCAAGCCTTGCCTACAGCTGGTGCAGGTCCTGAAATGTTCAGTTACGTAAGTGAATAAATACCCTTTGTGCTTCGGGTAACGTGGAAAGAGGTTTGTGTGATACCAAATGAAAATTAACTGACAGAGTGACCAATGGTTATTGTCCCCCCACCCCCACCCCAGTGTGTTTAATTTTTAAACACAGAGCATCTCCCATGTGCCAGGCCGCTGCTTATCTTACTAGAAATTCAAAGCATCTTCCAGGTTCCAGGGAAATAGGCCCTAATCTCCAGACACTGAAAGGCTAGGAAACAAGCACAGGATGACTCTTGTATACTAAATTTTTATCCAATCAATTCTACTTTGAGAGGCAGCAGGTGTAACATTTCATTAGTCACCCTGAACTCTGAGATCCTGCTCCCATCTCTGACCTGGCTCCCGCCTGCCGGCACTTACGTGGCCTGTTGAGAGACTATTATTAAGATAGAATTTGTATAGATTATTTTCAAGCTAACAAAAGAATTTCCTTGTTATTTATTCACAGAGCCTAGTGTGTGATATAAATTTAGCCAATTTGAAGAGCCTGACTCGCTGATCTTGTTAGAGAGAGCCAAAGGCTATTGTCTGCTGTTCACACCAAGATAGAGCTCCTGCTGGAAATCTCATTTCTAATTGCAGGAGGGTCAGTTTGGAATGCAGAGAGACCCTGCTTCCTGGGCTCATAGAACATAAGGAAGCAATGTGTTCTGAATCCCCGGAGAGCTTATAACTTCCAGGATGCAATAAAACGGAATGTTCACTTGGTTACCCCTTGTAGAGAGCACCCTGGAATCCCTTGCCTAATGCATATGGCAGAAATGAAATGGGGAACTGGCCAGAAGATATCCCAGAATTGACCTAAGATTAAGCACTAAAAACATGCATGAGACCAGGGGCTCCTTTAGCTCAAGATTTTGGCTCAAGCTACTATCTCAAAAAGTCCCCCTGGGTATGTGTGGTTGTGAGCAGGACAACCTCATAATGGCAGAACTGTTTTGGGTTTTTTTGTTTTTTTTAAATCATGCCAGAAATCCCAAAGTTACCATCCTATTTTAAAAATTATATCTATGCTTATAATAGTGGGTTGGTATTTATATTCTTATATGTTTACTAAAATACAAAATAATATAAAATATTTAAAATAAATATTAAGAAGTGTGAAGAAGAAATAATCATACTAATGAGAGATCATCATCATTTACTTTGATATGCCCTTGAAAAGTGCTTGGCATATAGAGAGCTCTATATTGGTGTTATAATTGTTGGTGTTGCTTACAAAAACCAGCACAAACTGTTTACATTGTTTTGTTTATGGCTTTGTTCCTTTAAAATATTTTTTAATGTTTTATTTATTTTTGAGAGAGAGAGAGAAAGAAAGAGAGAGAGAAAGAGACAGAGTGCGAGTGGTGGAGGGGCAGAGAGAGAGAGAGACACAGAACCCAAAGCAGGTTCCAGGCCAGGCGCCCCTATTTATGGCTTTGTTCCTCTTAACATTGACTTCTTTTCCATGCCTTGGAAAACATTTCCATTGTGTTATTTTCAGTTGCCATGTGATAATTTTCCATTATGTGAATATAGTATAATTTATTTACCTAAATCCCCTATTGGTGGATATTTAAGGTCTCCCCCTCTCTCTCTCCCTGTCTCATTTTCTCTATTAGTTTTTCTAAGTGTGCTATTATAAATTTTTTTTTTAGTGTTTATTTATACTTGAGAGAGAGAGAGTATGAGCAGGGGAAGGGCAGAGAGAGAGGGAGACACAGAATCCAAAGCAGGCTCTGAGGTGTGGGCAAAGAGCCCGACATGAGGCTCAAACCCATAAGCTGTGAGATCATGACCTGAGCCAAAGTTGGATGCCCAGCCGACTGAGCCACCCAGGCGTCCCTCTAAGTGTGCTATTATAAAGAGTACTGTGCTGAACTTTTTTTACAGGGAAAAATCTGTATACATGTTTCTTATAGCTCCCAAGGATAAATGCCTAGAAGTAATTACCTCTGGGTCAAGGAGCATGAGTGTTGTGAGACATATATATTGCCAAATTGCATTCTAGGAGCCTCTCAGTGTTTTATAACCCCAGTATTTATGTTACTTTGGGCACATTACTTAACTTCTCTGAGTCTTAGTTTCTAAATACGAGATAGAAGAATAATAACATCTGTTTGTAATCATCAAAGTGAGGCATTTTATACACACACACACACACACACACACATCCACACAAATGCATTTAAAATGCATTTATATGTATACACATCTCTATCTATATAGCTTCCTATCTACTTTCTATGTACAGTAAGCACAGTGGTGCCAGTGGAAGTGAGCATTACAGTTCTTGACTTGGCCATGCTCTAGCTATGTGGCTCAAGTAAGTCATTTAGACTCTGTTGCCCCATCTGTAAAATGGGAAGAAATGATATCTCACAAGGTTGTTAAGAAGATTAAATGAACTGATATACACAGATGTCCTTTGTCACCTCTTGGCCTTATTCTAAGTATCTTATTTCTTTCTTGGGGTATGGAAACCAAAAGCAGAATAGAGGATGTCTTGTAAAGTATTATTTATGAGGACTGTGGACTGCTTCCAAGGACTTCTTCCTTGATTGAAAACTCTAATTTCCTCATCTCTTCTATCAGGATGCTCAGCAGAACCATGCACTTTGAATTTTTGTGTTCATTTTAGAAATAAACTTATACGTAGATCATGGGATAGCAGGGTGAGGGAAATTGAAATCTTACCTTGTGATTCCAGATGTCATTTTAGAGAAGGGATTGTTACTTTCCAGTCTTCAGCATAAGTCTCTTATATGTAGAGATACTTTCCAGAAGGGTATTTCTGTTGTGTGGGTGGGGAGGGGAAAGGATGAGCTGAAAAAACCCCTATGCCCCAGATTTGAGGTGATGCTGGGATAGATAAGCAAGCAAACAAGCAAAAGAAAACCAGTCCATCGGGGGAGGGAAAAGGGTGCTTAGGAATAATATAAACTTTGGGAGTGTTGGGAATCTCAGGAAAGATAGGATGTGAGGTTGGGAGTACAAGGTAATTTCATCTAGTACTCCAGGAAGGGCAGAGTGACTCTAGATAATTTCTGTTCTTCTTGAAAACGAAGCCACCGTGAATTAGAAACCCAGAGACTTTATCAGAGAAGCACATCCTCTCTATTTTTCTTTGTGTCACCCACGTACAGAATCTTAACACTGAAGGAAACCCCCAGCAGACGTCCCAGTTAAACATGGCAGATTGAACACATCTGATGCTCTCTATTCCTCCCTGGGGACTCCCATGTAAATGACACTGGCTGGTATAAATAGAGTGAGAGATTAAAGTAAGAGAGGAGACAATAATGGTCATGGTATGCCAACCAAGTTTTTTGAGCAATGAGATATGGATCAATGAATGGTAACTAAAGTAACCAAGTACAGAAGACCAAATTCTAAGGGCTTGTCAAGGGGGGACATAAATAAAAATCAAGGGGATTTGGGTCACAGAACCGTAGGAAGTTTCAGGAATTAGAGGTATCGGTATCAGCTCCCTCAGGAAAGGGGATACTGATAGGAGGAGAGTCAGTTGATAGATCCCAGACACCCTACTTCATCCTGGGAAGCCAGGCAGGGAATAGGAGGGGAAAATTAAGAAAAACTGAATCAGGATGGTTCTTTATTCAGAAATATTCAGCACAGAGAGTGGTGAGCGTGTGCCCAGCGCTTTCTCTCAGCTCCTGGACTGTTGGCAGCGAAGACTATTCTTCCCACCGAGGTTAGAAGAATCTTCTTGAAAGAAACAGAAAGAACCCAGGAAAAGATAGCTACAGATACTAACATTTGGGATTATCTCTGGAGAATAACTTGGTCCAGGAGAGTGAAATTCTTTCATGAGTTTCAACTGATGAACTCCATCCATATATCCTCCATTCAACATGTGAGTGGGTGCGTGTGTGTGTGTGTGTGTGTGTGTGTGTGTGTATGTATGTGCATGTTTGCATTTACTTCATTCAAGTGTTAGTGCATTGCAAATTATAGGTAGCCACCTGGGAAGAGTCTTCAGCAGGGTAACACATCTAAAACACACAAGCAGTAAAAGGGAATTTGAGAAAAACAGAGGCAATGCAGGAAGCAGAAGAAAACTTCAAATAAATGGTAATTACGATTCTCACAGAGTTTACAGAAAATAGTTCATTGGTGCAACAAGAGAAGGATGCTATCAAGGGTGAGCTGTAGGAGCACAAGAAACGACTCTTAGGAATTACAAACTATGAAAGATAAGACAAACTTTCAGAAGCATAGTTTAAAGAGAGAGTTCAGGAGATTTCTAAGAAGGTAGAAAAAAAGTCAAAGAAATGCAAATTAGGGAAGATTTCAGGAAAGTAGAGGAATAGTTCAGAAGTTGTATCTATAACTCCCAGAAATTGCAAAGAGAGGAAACAGAAATGTCAGAGAGAAGATTATCAAAGAATGAATGCTGTAAAATTTCCCAGAAGTAAAAGGTATGAAGCTCCAGGCTATAGAGATTTACTGAGTACCCAGTAAAATAAATTTTCAAACTCATTATAAAGCACATCATTTTTAAGTCACAGAATGCTGAGGATGCAGAGATAATCCTAAAAACTTCAAGGAATAATAACAGGTCATATGAAAAGGATTAAGAATAAGGAATTGACATTGGACTTGTCAACAGAAATACTAGAAGCTAGAAGACAATAGATCCATGCTTTCAAAATTATAACCTAGAATTTGATGCCCAAACTGTTACTCAAGAGTGAAGATATAATGAAAACTATTTTTAGACTGTGGAATTGTCAAATCACTATCGTGTACACCTGAAACTAATACAACATTTTATGTCAACTATCCCTCAAAATAAAATTTTTTAAATTTAAATCCAAGTTAGTTAACATATAGTGTAACAATGGTTTCAGGAGTAGAATTTAGTGATTTACCACTTACGTATAACACCCAGGGCTCATCCCAACAAGTGGCCTCCTTAATCCCCATCATGCATTTAGCCTATCCCCCCACCCAACACCCCCACCAGCAACCCTCAGTTTGTTCTCTGTATTTAAGAGTCTCTTATGGTTTATCTCTCTCTCTCTCTCTCTTTTTATCTTATTTTTCCTTCCTGTCCCCTATGTTAATCTATTTTGTCTCTTAAATTCCACATATGAGTGAAATCATATATTTATCTTTCTCTGACTTATTTCACTTAGCATAATACATTCTATTTCCATCCACGTTGCAAATGGCAAAATTGCATTCTTTTTTATAGGTAATATTCCATTATATATATATATATATATATATATATATATATATATATATATACATATACACACACACATATATATGTGTATATATATATATGTGTGTGTATATATATATATATATATATATATATATATATGTATGTACACACACACATACATACACCACATCTTTATCTCTTCATCAGTTGATGGACATTTGGGCTCTTTCCATAATTTGGCCATTGTTTTTTTTATTAATGTTTATTTTTTTAATATGAAATTTATTGTCAAATTGGTTTCCATACAACACCCAGTGCTCATCCCAACAGGTGCCCTCCTCAATGCCCATCACCCACCCTCCCACTCCCTATCAACCCTCAGTTTATTCTCAGTTTCTAAGAGTCTCTTAGGGTTTGTCTCCCTCCCTCTCTTTTTTTTTTTCCTTCCCCTCCCCCATGGTCTTCTGTTAAGGTTCTCAGGATCCACATAAGAGTGGAAACATATGGTATCTGTCTTTCTCTGTATGGCTTATTTCACTTAGCATCACACTCTCCAGTTCCATTCACGTTGCTACAAAAGGCCATATTTCATTCTTTCTCATTGCCATATAGTATTCCATTGTGTATATAAACAACAACTTCTTTATCCATTCATCAGTTGATGGACCTTTAGGCTCTTTCCATAACTTGGCTATTGTTGAAAGTGCTGCTGTAAACATTGGGGTACAAGTACCCTATGCATCAGCACTCCTGTATCCCTTGGGTAAATTCCTAGCAGTGCTGTTGCTGGGTCATAGGGTAGATCTATATTTAATTTTTGGAGGAACCTCCACACTGTTTTCCAGAGTGGCTGCATCAGTTTGCACACCCACCAACAGTGCAAGAGGGTTCCCGTTTCTCCACATCCTCTCCAGCATCTGTAGTCTCTTAAATTGTTCATTTTAGCCACTCTGCCTGGTGTGAGGTGGTATCTCAGTGTGGTTTTGATTTGTATTTCACTGATGAGGAACGATGTTGAGCATCTTTTCATGTGCCTATTAGTACATCTGGATGTCTTCTTTAGAGAAGTGTCTATTCATGTCTTCTGCCCATTTCTTCACTGGATTATTTGTTTTTCAGGTGTGGAGTTTGATGAGTTCTTTATAGATTTTGGATAGTAGCCCTTTGTCTGATATGTCATTTGCAAATATCGTTTCCCATTCCGTCGATTACCTTTTAGTTTTGTTGATTGTTTCCTTTGCAGTGCATAAGCTTTTTATATTCATGAGGTTCCAATAAGTCATTTTTGCTTTTAATTCCCTTGCCTTTGGAGATATGTCAAGTAAGAAATTGCTGCGGTTGAGGTCAGAGAGGTTTTTTCCTGCTTTCTCCTCTAGGGTTTTGATGGTTTCCTGTCTCACATTCAGGTCCTTCATCCATTTTGAGTTTATTTTTGTGAATGGTGTCAAAAAGTGGTCTAGTTTCAACCTTCTGCATGTTGCTGTCCAGTTCTCCCGGCACCATTTGTTAAAGAGACTTTTTTCCATTGGATATTCTTTCCTGCTTTGTCAAAGATTAGTTGGCCATACGTTTGTGGGTCCAATTCTGGAGTCTCTATTCTATTCCATTGGTCTATGTGTCTGTTTTTGTGCCAATACCATGCTGTCTTGATGATGACAGCTTTGTAGTAGAGGCTAAAGTCTGGGATTGTGATGCCTCCCGCTTTGGTTTTCTTCTTCAATATTACTTTGGCTATTTGGGGTCTTTTGTGGTTCCATATGAATTTTAGGATTGCATGTTCCAGCTTCGAGAAGAATGCTGTGCAATTTTGATTGGGATTGCGTTGAATGTGTAGATAGCTTTGGGTAGTATTGACATTTTAACAATATTTATTCTTCCAATCCATGAGCACGGAATGTTTTTCCATTTCTTTGTATCTTCTTTAATTTCCTTCATAAGCTTTCTATAGTTTTCAGCATACAGATCTTTTACATCTTTGGTTAGGTTTATTCCTAGGTATTTTATGATTCTTGGTTGTTTATTTATGTTTGAGAGAGAGAGACAGAGAGACAGAGTGCTAGCTGGGGAGGGGCCGAGAGAGAGGAAGACACAGATCTGAAACAGGCTTCAGGCTCTGAGATGTCAGCACAGAGCCTGATGCAGGGCTTGAACTCATGAACTATGAGATCATGACTTAAGAAGTCAGATGCTTAACCGACTGAGCCACCCAGGCACCCCTGGCTCTTGTTGATAGTTCTGCTATAATCATTGGGGTCATGTGCACCTTTGAATCAGCGTTTTTGTATCCTTTGGATAAATAGCTCATAGTGCAGTTGCTTGGTTGTAGGATAGTTCTATTTTTAATTTTTCTGAGAACCTCTCTACTGTTTTCCACAGAGGCTGCACCAGTTTGCATTCCCACCAGCAGTGCAAAAGAGTTCCCTTTTCTCCACATCCTCGCCAACATCTGTTGTTTCCTGAGTTCTTAATTTTGCCATTGAGACAGGTGTGAGATGGTATCTTGGTGTGGTTTTGATTTGTATTTCCCTGATGATGAGTGATATTGAACATCTTTTCATGCGTCTGCTGGCCATCTGGATGTCTTCTTTGGAAAAGTGTCTGTTCATGTCTTCTGCCCATTTCTTCAGTGCCGATTATTTGTTTTTTTGGGTGTTGAGTTTGATAAGTTCTTTGTAGATTTTGGATACTAATCCAATATGTCATTTGCACATATCTTCTCCCATTCCGTTGGTTGCCTTTTAGTTTTGTTGATTGTTTTTTTTTTTAATTTAAGCCTTTTAATATTCTGACTTTTTGAAGTATAAACATGATACTTTGATAACAGTAAATGTTAACTTTAGAAAAAGACGATCTTTCAGAACAGTTTTTGGCCACGAGTATTTGAAGGTGAACCTTTGGGGAGACACTTCCCCTTGCAACTTTTGCATTCAACAGTCACTGAACCCTGATTTTGTGCCAGATTCTGGTACATATGATGTCTCATGTAGTCTGTATCAGCCCTTCCAGGTGGGCTCTTTTGTCCTCAATTTGCAGAGACTGAAGACTCAGGGAAGTTAAGTAACCTTGTGAGTCAGTCTCAGAGCATGCGTTCAAGCACACAAAACCTCAAAGTCATGCTTTGCCCATCAGCCCAGGCTCCTTTCTGTAGTTGATGTCTGTCTATGCTCCACACTCACCAGAGAATCACAGAATTTTAAATCCAGGAGTCTTACAAATCATCTGGTTCAAAACCTTTCATTTTGTCAGTGGGTAAATTGAGGTTCTGTCTCTGACTGAAGAGACGTGATTATTAGCAGCTGACCTGGCCCAGCTTCTGCAGCTTTTCATCTACATGACACTGTCGACGTTGTAGGGGAAAAGGCAGGAAATTAGGGCTCCTCCGGTGAACAGAAATCACAGCTATTTATTCATCCCCAACAATAACCACATCTGGCTATTTGCAGAAGAGAGAAAAGTGGAATGCCAGCAGTGGAGATTTTATGGGATCTGGCGGTGTGGGTGTGCAGGCATGGTCTTGCTTCCTCTGAACTGTATTTTGTACCCCATGTAACATCCTGGAGAAGTCCTTGTAATCTTCATGAAGTGACATGTGGTGATAGCTCCCTGGGGATGACAGTCTTCCAGGAAAGAGTCACCTGCTTTTCCTAGAGGAGCTTCCTGGCATGCACCCCATTGCAGCATTCCAAAGCAGAAGAGGCCCAAAGTTGAAGCAACAACAACAAAAATCTAATGTCTGTCAAACATCTAGTATGGAGAAACTGTGGCAGGAACTTTATATTCGTGATTTCATTTTATGTCTGGAGCGACCCTGTGGGTACCCTTGTTACTCCCATTTGACAGATGAGAACACAGAGGATCAGACAAGTCAAACTTTTAAGAAGGGTCAGAGCCTGGATAAAGTCTGGGTTATCTGACTGAGGGCTGCCTGTTCTTCACTGGCATGCTGGACAGCCTGTTTCTGTTTCTATCTGTCACTCAAGATAAAACTGTTAAACAAAGCAGAACAATGGGAAGCAGACACCACGGTCTGTGAACTAGACCATCATACTAAGCTCTGCTTATGCCTGTGCCTTTTTCCTGGAGCATCCTTGTTCCCTGAGGGCCTACCTGACTTCCCACCTACCCCCTCGCTCTTCTGCCTGATTGTTTCCCTTTAATCCGTTTATCTTCCTGGGCAGTCTTCCTCACACTCATTAGCCTCCGCTAGAAGCCCACCCTCTTAACATCTCTTGTCACTTACCATCCTGTTTTGTCCTTATTCACTGGGGTGCCTCTTCCGCACCCAGTGAACATGGCTGCAGGGGCTGGAACAAGACTTGTGCATCATCACAGTCTGTGCTGGGTAGAATAGTGACCCACCTCCCCAAGGTAGACCATGTCCCAATTGATGAAGCCTGTCAGCATGTTACTTTCCCAGAGCAAAAGGGTCTTTGTGGACCTTGTGATGGGCAGATTCTCCTGGCTTATCCAGGTGGGCCCGTGTGCCATCATGGGGTCCTTGTAAGAGGGAAGCGGGAGGAGGTCAGAGTCAGAGAAAGGAGAGGTTGAAGTAGTGGCTTTTAAAGGTGGGGGAAGATCCCATGAGCAAGGAGTGCTCTGGGAGCTGGAAGAGGCTCGGTAGTGAGTTCTCCCCTAAAGCCTGCAGGGGCAACTCAGCCCTTTTGACCACTTGATTTTGGGACTCCTGACCTCCAGAACCAGAAGATAGTAAACTTGTGTTGTTTTAAGCCATTCAGTTTGTGGTAATTTGTTAAAGCAACCATAGAAAGGAATATATGGCTCTAAGGCTTCCATACACATAGTAGGAACTTAATAAATATTTTTTCAAGGAGTGAATGAGTCATTTGTAATGCAAGGATTGTGTCTCTATCCCATATGCATCCTCTGTGAGTAAAGGTTTAAGCAGTAAACAAAGGGTGGAAAGGACATTGCTCTGAACACCTGCAGTGGGGATTTTAGTATTATAGCCAGCCAACAGTGGTTTGGGCAGCTTCTCTGTGAGTAAATCCAATAGATTTACTCTGTGACTTGGGAAAACCTGTTTAATCTCTCCGGACCTCTGTTTTCTCATGTGTGAGAAGGCGAAACTCAGTCCAGTATTCTTGCTGACAATGAAGTTCATCAAGACAGATGATGTTATTCAACCAGAATATTCCTCAGAAGACAAGATACTATATAAATACTGGGTAGTGTAGTTGTTGCGTTAATAATAAATATTTAAGAAATAAATCCATGTTTTCAAAAACAAAGCACGACACCCAGAGTTACCTGTCACTTAGGGTTGTGTTCTCTTCCTGAACTAAAACACTTACTGCTTTTAATAGCTTCACTCTTTAATATTCTGTAACTTAAAAAATGGGGCACACGGCTTTAGGATTAAATATTAAAATATTAAATATTAATTTGGACAGCAGAAATCCATCACATACCTGAACCTGCCTGGTTTACTTAGGGTCTCATAGGTGCTCTAAGAAATCTAAGCACTGATCATATTCACTGATGTAATTTCTTTTTTTTTTTTTTTTTTTTTTTTTTTTGCCAGAGACACAGGCACCGTATCCATCTTTTTATTGATCATTTTCAAAGAGTTGAATGAAACAGACCACATACTAGTGTCTGTGCTTGATACAGCCCATCTAGCATGGTGATGCTCGCATGATGAATCTGGAGGTTACATTTTAATAGACATCGCCAATTATTCTGAATGAGGGAGTGGGGCATGCTGTGTCCCCCTGGTCCATGCCTGTTTCCTCTGGACTCCTCATGACAGCACAGCTTTACGAAGCCCGAGTGGCAACCCTGGGCCTGATAGTTGTGTACATTTTGACTGCAGTGGTGGTCTAACAACCCTCTGGTTATCATCGTCATCCAAACTGCAGTGCTCAAGTAAGGCCCCGAGACCCTGTTGACTTGATGGATGAAGTCTGGGGTTTCTGTACCCAAGGAAAACAACTCTGAAGCTGATCTTCACTCTTCTGTCTGCCCTGTCTGAGTGTCAGATCCTTGCTCAGAGACGCAAAGCCTTCCGCCATTCAAAATCCATTCCTGGCAAGTGAGCTGATGCTAATCATTTACAATTCATCCTTTAGGTGAACCGTGCAGTTTAGTGAAAAGACAGAGAGACCTACCTGCACTGTTGAGCTGGGTGAACTAGATTCAGTTATTTCACCTTTGAAACTACTTCCTTATCTCTTAAAGAGGATGGGAGAATTAAGTGTGATAACATTTACATTCCTCATCCGTAGCCATCCACAAGCTGGGAGGTATAAATTGGGTAACGTTTCCATTTGTGATGTGATCAGTGTAATTCTCAACCCCAGTGCCAGCCTGACAATAACTGTGAGTGTGTGTTGGAGGGTGTATGTAGTGGGAGGGGGAAGAAGAAGAGTGATACTCTTCTACGCTTGTGATACTCAACTACGCTTACTCTCTGCCATCCTCGGGCTGGCTTCTCCATTACAAGTCTTCAGTTTACATGCACATGCTCAATCAGTAATCCGAAATGCAACTGTAGTGCCCAGTGGGCTGGGACACCTGAAGTTTCCAGGCTTAGCCACAATCTGTGTACACAATCAGCTCCTATGGCTGTTGAGATCTTGGCATTGAACTGAGTTAACTGATCAAGTTTCCCTGTTATTTCATAGTGAATCATGGGGGACTTTTGTATCTTTTCATGTTGACCAGTCATTCGGGCCATCTTTGCTCATCAGAGGTAGTCTGTTGTCATTGAAACTCAAACTGATAACGGGACCATTCTCCCCATGGGAATTTGCCTATATCCCTCTCCAATAGCCCTTGAACTTCACATCCCAAGGAGTCATAGAATGAGGCGGTCTTTGTCAAACCACAACCGTGTTCTGATAACATATATAAAACATGGCACAGTAGCAGGTACATAATAACTTCCTTCTTACTTCCCTTGGAATACGTTTATAATTACCTTCTTCATTTCTCCATTTCTCAAAAATTTTCCATCCCTCTAAACTCGGGAAAATGCCACCTTGTCGGTGATACTTTCTCTAGGTATTTCAGGTCACAGTTGCCTATTTTTTTCTTTTTTAATTGTTCTATTAGGTAATTCACCTATTTCTTATATAGGTGGTATATTTCTATGCCTTATATTGTCTCATAGTAACAATATTAAATAAATATAGTAAGTTTTACATGTTACACCTTGGACTAAGCCCTTTACATATTTTATTCATTAACAGATTTACTGAGCAAATACCCAAACATCCAGTGTTGCTTTAGGTTGCTAATATGCTAATATGCTAAGGCATGCCTCCTCTCTGTGTTCTTGGATCATATGGTCTTGATCAGCCATGGTTCTTGTAGCTGGTGGCCTGCTTCTGTACGAATCATGAGCTCAGAATGTTTCATTTTATTTTACATTTTTTAAAGGGTTATAAAAAAAAAAAGAGAGAGAAAACTTGCAACAGAGACCTCATCTAACCCACAAACCCTCAACTACTCACTATCTGGCCCTTTATAGAAAAAGTCCACCAACCCCTGGTGATCTCACTTTATCTTTTCAACTATCCTGCAAGACAGATTTTTTTTGTTGTTGTTAAATGTATTTTATTTATGAGGAAACTGAGGCTCCAAGAGGTGAACTTTTTTTTCCCCCAAGACAATTCAATTAATACTTTTCTGAGCTGGCAGTTAAAACTAGAATATGTTTACTTTATTTGGGGCCAATACCTGTTTGTTCATTCTAGACTTGGTGGGAGAGACTAGTGTTCAAATTTTATCTGTGCCCAGGTTAACTCTGGAAACCCTTTCTCCTCTTACCTCCATATTCTTTCTGAAATATTATTAATCCACCATGGTGATCAACCCTTGATGGGCCCAAGAAAAAAGATTTTGAGGAGAAGGTACCATGGTGGTCTTGGAATTCGGGCCCTTAGTAATTAGGGTTCTCTGGGAGGGGATTCTCTTCAGAATCCTCATGCCTAAAAATATAGCAGTCAGAATGTTTGACTTCTTTTTTTTTTTAAGATGATTTTGTCTTTTAATTTGTGTGCCTTTTTTTTTAATGTTTATTTATTTTTGAGACAGAGAGAGAAACAGAGCATGAACGGGGAGGGGCAGAGAGAGAGGGAGACACAGAATCAGAAGCAGGCTCCAGGCTCTGAGCTGTCAGCACAGAGCCCGACGCGGGGCTCGAACCCACAGACCGCAAGATCGTGACCTGAGCTGAAAGTCGGACGCTTAACCTACTGAGCCACCCAGGCGCCCCAGAATGTTTGACTTCTAAAGTACCTCCCAACCTGAAAATTTCTTTCCAGGGATTTATAGCCTTACCCAGTTGGATTGTACACATTTATTTTTATCTCTACAGTGGTAACTGTTGACCAACTGAATAATGGTTAAATGTTATATATTGAGAGGCCATAAAGTCTTATCCATATCTTTAAAAAAGTCTTGTTAATTCCGTTTGTAGGGTTGTTGGCTTTAGTTCATGTTGTTCTAGCTTGTACTTTGTCATAAGGAGGGCAGAGAGTCTAAGGCAACCAGAATGAGTGGGCACCAATTCCTAATGGTGACCATTGAGCCCCCCAGGATATCCCAAACTGACAGCAACTCAGCCTACAGATTTTATTCTGACCCCCAACCAAATTTACATAGGCTGACAGAAAGTGTGTTTTGTGAATTTATAATGGAGGATGTGCTTGCTGGGGTGTCTGACTTGTTCAGATATGACCTAAAATAGTTTATAAGGAGACACTTAACCCATGTATACTTTATAGGCCTTTCCCCAAATCTCATCCTATTATCCTGCCTGGGTCTTGCTTGTCTGGATCAGGTTATTTGAGACCCGAGAGGGAGGTGAGAGATTTGCTGTTGTTTTTTTTTTTTTTTAATTTTTTTTTAACGTTTATTTATTTTTGAGACAGAGACAGAGCATGAATGGGGGAGGGGCAGAGAGAGAGGGAGACACAGAATCGGAAGCAAGCTCCAGGCTCCGAGCCATCAGCCCAGAGCCCAACGCGGGGCTCGAACTCATGGACCGTGAGATCATGACTTGAGTCGAAGTCGGACGCTTAACCGACTGAGCCACCCAGGCACCCCGAGAGATTTGCTGTTTAATGGGAACAGATGATTTGCACTCCCAAATGTTTTTGAGGACAGTGGCTCTCTGTCTGGGCTGAGTATTAGAATCATCTGAGGAGCTTTTAAAAAATGCCAAGGCCTGGGTCTCATACCTAGAGATTCTGGTTTAATTGATTTGGGTGGGCAAACATTTTTAAAGCTCCATTGGGTATTTTAATGTGCATTTGAGTTTGAAAATCACCATTCTAGGGAAAGGCACACATAGTTCGGGTGGCAGCCTAAGTAAGGTATTGAATTCCATATTTAAGATAGAATCAAACTCCTCTGCATTTATGTGAAGATGATATACGTGTAATGTTTTAAATATTTGATCTTACAATGTATAAAGATTTTGTGGATACTCTCAAAGAAAAACTACAGGGTAAAACCTACTTTGCTCCTTTTTTTACTAGCTCATGTTGAAATACCCAGGCAAAGCGGAGGGTAGGTGAACAGAGATGACCATCCTTGACGGTATTTTTAATGATTTATAGAGCTAACCCGGTTTCAGTTGTGTTCATGGCTTTTTTTATGCCATACTTCTGGATAAACATTTCATCTTGTTGTTTTAAAATATGGATTTTTTTTTTATTTGCTAACCCTATAAATTTTGTTTCCTGAGTTGAAATTTCATTTTAGCTTTCTTTTCATGAAATCCCATCCAGCGGCATTTTGGTGAACTACATATATAGACTGTAGGAAAAGAATAGTCTCTTGCATTTGCCACACAATAACATCTGTAATGGTAGAAAAGGCAACTTTTGTGGGTTTCACTATGTGTCTTCCCAGGCTTGGATAAAGGGGTGCTGAAGGCTGGGGCAGAGCAAGATTGATGTTGTGGGAAAATGAATTCTGATCTAGGGAGGTGGGTAGCAGAACTACCCATGATGCCTTTGTAGCATCATCTCCAATTGTATTACCCTTGTAATCAGAAGAAAACAAAAGGAAAAAATGACCAGCACCTCTAATTTTGTGATTCCATCAGTCTGAAGAGGTAGGTCAAGGGCTTACTCAATAATGAGAAATGGCTCCAGCAGCAACCAAGTTTGCGTTCAGAAGCTCCTACGAAAAAGAGTGCTGTGGTTTTGAAAAGGCAGGGATATAATTAAAGGAATGTGCTATTTTTAGAAAAGAGCCCCCAGTGTGACTTGTGATTGGTCCATGTTATAAAGGCATGGCTATAAGGCTGATTGTGGAATCCTGGTCTTCTGTGGAAACAGTAAGGGCTTAGAACAAATCGATATGTACATGATTTTATTCTACAGATGACATTGTTCTTAATTCAATTCAACAAACATTTATTGGGCATTTACTACATCCCTAGGGTGGAGTGAGGCGGTAGGGATAAGGGATGAACTCATAGACCTTGACTTCAGTGTGCTCCTAGCCTGGTAAGGAGGAAATCTGTAAATGACACATCGCCATTCACTGTGTCAAGAGGAGCCTGCATGCAAGGTGCATGGGGAACCCACAGGGAAGGGACGGGTGTGTCTGATTGGTGGAAGGGGGTGGTTGGTCAGGGAGGGATATTTTGGTTTATGGGCCAGAGATACACACGAAGGAGGTAAAAGGGAAAGTGAAGGTTTTATAAAGATGCAGAGAGAATTTAGCAAAACAAATGTCAGAGGCATCATGGAAACTGTAAAATCATCAGGAACTCCCACTGGGTCTCTCTGATTACATAATCTCTTCTCTCTGATTCAGCCCAGCTTCTCCTTTGGCTCATCTGCTTATATATAGGTCTTCCAGCTTGGCCATTAACTCCTTCTTCATGCTCCAGTGCCAGATAACCAGGAAGAGAGGGGTAATTGGCTCAATTAGAGTCATGTGCCTGCTCTCGGCCACTTACCTGAGGCCTGGGAGCAGAGTCACCAGGTAGGTGCTTCGGACTTTTGGCAAAGTAGAGTTGAAAAAGCCACTGTAAAGAAGGAGAAGTGGCAGAATGGTCACTACCTGGGGTCCTAGTCCCCACTGACTTGTTGACACAAACATGGCTTCTAAACCATAAAGTAACTAGGTAAGAAGTGTTTTATACCCATCCACATGTACATGCACAAACTTCGAAGTTATTAACTGTTTAACAGGGCTGAGGAAAGTAGTTTTTGCCATTGTCAATGACGGGGCTCAGCAATGGTTCCACCTCCAATAGAAAAATGGGATAGGTCTCGAGTAGCCTGAGAAAGACTCGAAGCTTTTGTTTTATTCATCACACAGCATGTCATAGAATTGGACTGTGCTGTTGAGGATTCAGTTAGCTATTAACTGAACATCTATTATGTTCAAAACAGTGCAAAGGGCTAATTGTCTCTCCCTTTCTCTCTGCTTCTCCCTCTCTCTTTCTTTGTCTCTCTAAATAAATAAATATCATTAACAAAAAACACTGCATGGGCTATAGTGCCTTTGCTATATGGAGACCATTCTATTTTCTTAGATGCTGTTATGAAACTCCACTTGAAGAAACTATGGCGATTGTTTAGAAGAAAAACTTTGACGAACAGTTTGGTCCACAGTAGAAGCTCCAAGAACTGGGGTAGAGGAGGTATCAGTGAAGTTGGGGCTTTTTAGGAAATCAGGGAGAGAGAAACACAGTTTTTAGACAGTACAGGAGAGTGGACTTTGGTTAAAAGACAGTTCAAAGGGAGATGTTGAACTTGTTTTGCAATATAAATATCTTATTTATCCTATGGAATCTTTAATAAATTTTACATTATTCCCTAATGTATTTATGAGAATAAATTATTTTCAAGGTCCTTTAAGAGGGCACAACAAGGGAGCTCATATTTAGATTACCCAAATATGGAAAAATGCATGGACCCCATTTTCAAATTGTTTATAATGCATAAATGACTGTCATCAGTCCAGGAGAGTGACTGGATTTTCTGGTTATCTGTCAATCTCGTAAGTTAGTTAAAGTATCAAAACAACAAACCACTTGGCTATGGGATCATCTTAGGATCGTCAGAACCCAAAAGCATTGAATAAATATCTGTTTTTAATTCCATACTATTTTAGTGTTGGGAGCACAAAGTGGAAAAAGACAGAGCCCTTCCTTCTGGGGACTCACAGCCTGTTGGTAAAAACAGACGTATAAACATGTAAAAATATAAGACCTAAAATGAATCAATACGATACCGTAATTGAACTTCTATAAAGAAAGACTCATCCACAACATTGACACATTCCAAGGGCAGCAGAAATCCCGAACCAAGTGCATTGAACTCAGAAAGCCCCCTGGTGTGTGATGATTAGTGGACATTTCTGACAGCATCTCTGTTAGCTCTATTGATAACACTTGGGAAAGGTCAAGTTTTGCAAAGACTTTCTGCCCACCAAGAATAGCAAGGAATCGATCGGTTCTGAGCATGAGAACAATGTCGGGACCCAGATGGAAGTGTAGTTGGTATTGTCGGGAAGCTCCTTCCCTCCAATAAATGCCCTGGGAGATCCGCGTACAACTTCTCTAGTTAGACTCTTGGACTCTTTGAATACCTTGGCGCCCCGGTTTTTCGATGGCTAGGTCTTTGGTACCTTCAGTCTAAGCTCAAATGCTAATCATTCAGGAAAACCTTATCGACCACTTACTTAAGGCAGCACCCTTCCCCCATCACTGCATTAATGCCACACCGTTCATTTTCTTTTTAGCCCTGGGTGTAATCTGAAGTCATCTCACATATTATTAGGTTGCTGGTTTACCCCATGGAAAATTTCAGTAAATTTTACATTATTCAGTAGTGCATTTATGAACATAAATTCTTTTCAGGGTCCTTTACAAGGTCATGATGGGCAGCTCATATCTATCCTCCCTCGGTATAGAAAAATGCACGGACCCAGTTCTCAAGTTGCTTACAGTGCACATCTTCTGGCCCCCTCCTCATCCTCTTCTACAAGAGGAAATTGCCCTCTTGAACCAGGTGCGTTAGAAAAGGTCCCACCTTCTTGGCAAGCACAGTTGCGTGAGTTCTGAGCTGGGTGAGTGGATTTCAGCCCCGCCACCCCCACCCCCCCCCCCCCACCCCAGTTTCCTTCTGTGTGCAGTACAGGAACTTCAGAAACATAGACAGCACTGCTGTTTGTCCATATTTGGGATTTGTATTGCTGCTGGCACACAGTAGGTATTTGTTAATATTTAGTAAATGAATGAAGGAAGACCTTCCAAACACTCCATGTTCTACAGCAATATCCTTAATAGGAGAGCACAAAGGAGCCCTTGGAAAGCCTTTCAGACCAGGCTCGACTCCCTTCCAGTCCAGGCAGGGGCAGTCAGAGGCTCCCACTTGGAACACAGCAGCCCCTCAGTAGCGCAGGAACCAACTGAGGAGGACCTTCGTGATTTCTGATACTTCGTAAATGTGTCAACCTCAGGGCTCTCATCGAAGTCCTACTGTCAGCCTTCTTGCCCGGTGACTTTACAGCCCCCCCGTGTGCAGCCTGGTTGGCAGGATTGAAGCCTTCCAAGGGGCACCCCTTACCAGAGGGCCTGGAAGCAATGACAAAGCCAGTCTCCTGCCTTTTGAGAGTAGCAGGATCAAAATCTCGCCCGTGACTCTGGCCCACGTGTGGACGTGCGTTGATGGATCGGCCTGTGGAGATGTGAGGGAACTTTGCAAAATAAAGACAAACCCATGTTCCTTTCCTTGATCCAAACTCAAAATAAGAACATGGCTTTGGCAATTCATTCCCTGCAGAACTGACCTTTGTTTCTTGGCAGAGGCTGCTTCTAAGAATTTGCATGGTGCTTGGAAGAGAAGGGAGAGAGCTTACAGAATGGCTTGCGTTGTTTACCGCAAAGGAGGAAAAGCCAACATGAAAGTGAGCTTGAAAAGGAGCTCTTTTCTAACTAATGCAGCCCCTAGACAGGGGTCCTAAGTTGCAAGAGCAGTTATAAACATGAATCTGAGTCCCCACTCCCAGGGACACAAATGCCATTCCTTTGTACCCTGTTTCTACAACTTACTTCGGGCAAGAATAACAAAGTTCGGGAGGCTGGAAGGCAATTAACGGAACCTATAATTTAAATTCCTCTACTCTTTAGGAGATAAGTTGGGACTACCTCTGGGAAGCCTTCCTAGGTTTGGTAAGTGCCCTTCCTCTATGTCCCCATAAAACCCTCTGAGTTTCTTTATTATTGAATTTGTCAAACTCCATTATAGTTATCTGTTCATGTGTCCAAGAAAAGGATTAAAAAAAAATCTTTAAAGTCAAATGCTTAGCACATTGTCTGGAATAAAATGACATCTCAGTAAGTTCTTAATGAAATAGTCAATGGACCATTCTATTAACAGTTGCTTATTGAACTCATACTATTTGTTGTCCCTTTGCCACGTACTAAGACAGTACACCAGAAATAAAACACACAGTAATAACAGTGGTAGCCATCATTCTGAGTGTCTGTTATGAGTCAGGCACTCTGCTAATTGCTATACAAATAGTTTCTTCATTAATACCTTAAGGCAATAATATGAACTTCATTTCTTAAATCAGAATGAGATCCAGACAGATGAACTTTTTCTCAAAGCCACACAACAGGCAAGAGATGAAGCCAGAATTCGAAGCAATCTCCAAATCCCTTGTTCTTTGATTTGAGGTGGCTTCTCTGACCTTAAGAAGCATGTGATCTGGGGCGGCTAGGTGGCTCTATTGGTTAAGCATCCAACTTGGGCTCAGGTCATGATCTCGCAGTTTGTGAGTTTGAGCTGCACATCGGGCTCTGTGCTGACTGCTCACACTCTATCTCTCTCGAAAATAAATAAACATTACAAAAATTTTAAAAAAACCATGCGTGTGATCTAATGAGGTGCAGGGAGGGAGAGGGTCAAAAGTACAATGTACTTGAAGAACTAGAAAATGGGGAAGTGCCACATTTAAATGTAGAAATGGAGGGCTGCCTGTGTGGCTTAGTCGGTTGAGCATCTGACTCTTGATTTCTGCTCAGGGCATGATGTCATCATTTGTGAGTTTGGGTTCTGCATCTGGCTCTGTGCTGACATTGTGGAACCTGCTTGGGATTCTCTCCTTCTCCCTTTTTGTCTGCCCCTCCCCCATGCATTTTCTCTCTTTCTTTCTTCCTTTCTTTTTCTTTCTTTTTCTTTCTTCCTTCCTTCATTTCTTTTTCTTTCTTTTTCTCTCTCTCTCAAAAATAAAATAAATACATAAAAAGTTTTAAAATACAAAAAATAAATAGAGAAATGGAGAAATGGGAATCAATGAAGCAAGAGTTCTCTGTGGACTAGATTAATCATGCAAAGACATATGGAGGGTCTAGGACTCAGACTTGAAATCAGAATGGGATTTAAATATATGGAGGAGAGAAGGCAGAGTAGGGAAACATATACATTGAGTACAGCAGAGTGTTATTGGTTAAGAGCTTGGAACAGGAGAGCATTCTGGGACTGAATTCTGAATCTGCTACTTAAAAACTGTGAAAACTTTTGGAATTTGCCTAACCTTTTGAGCCTCCCCACCCCTATATGCAACAGAGACATAGTAGCCTGGTATCAGTTAAGAATCCTTTTGTATACAAGTAACAGAAATGATGAAAAATGGCAATCACAAACCTGTATGCAATGAGAATTTGAATAAATATAAGGATGCATATGTGTCTCCAGGTTTGTTCAGAAACTCAGTTGTGTTGTCAAGGGCTCAGACCCTTTCTTTTTTTTATTTTTTATTTTTTTTTAATGTTTATTTATTTTTGAGACAGAGAGAGACAGAGCATGAACAGGGGAGGGTCAGAGAGAGAGGGAGACACAGAATCTGAAACGGGCTCCAGGCTCTGAGCTGTCAGCACAGAGCCCGATGCGGGGCTTGAACTCACAGACTGTGAGATCATGACCTGAGCCGAAGTCGGCCGCTTAACCGACTGAGCCACCCAGGCGCCCCTCAGACCCTTTCTTTATATCTGGTCGACCATTCTCGGCTGTAAGCTTCTCATCCCCATGTGTCACAGATGGCTGCCACAGCACCAGTCATCACATCCACATTCAAGGCAGGAAGGAGGAAGGGAAGCACCAATAAGACATGTCCTTTTCACCAGGAAAGTAAAGCTTTCCCATACACTATGCTTCAGGAATCTCCACCGTTGTATTTTGTTCACCAGAAATGAGTCACGTGTCCGATGCGAGGTGCAGGGAGCACCGCAGAGTGGCTATCTGGTTTATTTTCATTCTGTGTACGTTGTGAGGTAAGCAGAGGATGTGAAGTTTGGCTATGGCTTTTGGGGTAGCCAAACAAGAGAGTCAGCCGCTGCTTCACTGGCCAGTCTAAGGAACAAGGGAAAGAATGCAAGGAGAGGGCAGTAGAACCCTCAACGTAAGCAGTACTTGCTGCTCTGAAAAGCTGTTGCACAAAATAGGCACCACTTTTGCATATTTTATTGCACTCAGAGATGAAAAGCCAGGGAGAGGAATTTGGACTCGCTGCAGTGACATCAGTGGCACTTAAGGAACGTCACATGCTATGCTGAGAACTTTCCACCTTCTCATTGGAGCCTTCTTGGGGCCACGGTAATGGCTTCCGTTTTCAGAGGAGGACGCGAGAGGTGGGGTGACTTGAGGTCCACCTTTAGGGAGCGGCAGAGCAGGCATTTGAGCCCAGGCGGTGGGGCTCCAGGTGCCATGCCAGGTGCTGACCCTTGAGTGATGGAGCGGAACCATGGCGCGGGCTGCCCCGACAGGGTCGGACACGCGGACAGGAGAAGGGAGGAGCCAGAACCCCATTCTCACTGCGCACTGCACTTCAATGCTCGTTTATGTCAGCGCCATATTTCCTGATGGCACAAAGGCATCCTGTTTGTCCTCGGTGATGAAATGAATGTCAGCAGGCCAACCACAGTGACTTGCTCAAATCAGGGAAGAAGAACACAGGTACCTGCAATTGGAGGCCCTAACTGGGGATCCCCTCCTGGGGGAGGACGAGGCAGCTTGATGAGATCTAAGTGTGGGGATGTCTCCTCTTCTCTGCCCTTCCCTCCCCCCCCACCTCTCCCTTCCCCTCCTCCTCTCCCCTCCCCTCCTCTCTCCTCCCCTCCTCTCCCCTCCTCTCCCCTCCCTCCCCCTCCCCACCTCTCCTCTCCCTTCCTCTCCCCTCCCCTCCTCTCTCCTCCCCTCCTCTCCCCTCCTCTCCCTTCCCTCCCCCTCCCCACCTCTCCTCTCCCTTCCTCTCCCCTCCCCTCCTCTCTCCTCCCCTCCTCTCCCCTCCTCTCCCTTCCCTCCCCCTCCCCACCTCTCCTCTCCCTTCCTCTCCCCTCCCCTCCTCTCTCCTCCCCTCCTCTCCCCTCCTCTCCCTTCCCTCCCCCTCCCCACCTCTCCTCTCCCTTCCTCTCCCCTCCCCTCCTCTCTCCTCCCCTCCTCTCTCCTCCCCTCCTCTCCCCTCCTCTCCCTTCCCTCCCCCTCCCCACCTCTCCTCTCCCTTCCTCTCCCCTCCCCTCCTCTCTCCTCCCCTCCTCTCCCCTCCTCTCCCTTCCCTCCCCCTCCCCACCTCTCCTCTCCCTTCCTCTCCCCTCCCCTCCCCTCCTCTCCCCTCCTCTCCCCTCCTCTCCCTTCCCTCCCCCTCCCCTCCCCCTCCCCACCTCTCCCCTCCTCTCCCCTCCCCTCCCCTCCCCTCCCCTCCTCTCCCTTCCCTCCTCCTCCCCACCTCTCCTCTCCCCTCCTCTCCCCTCCTCTCTCCTCCCCTTCTCTCCCCTCCCCTCCCTCTCCCTCCCCACCTCTCCCCTCCCCTCCTCTCCCCTCCTCTCCCCTCCCCTCCTCTCTCCTCCCCTCCTCTCCCCTCCTCTTCCTTCCCTCCCCCTCCCCACCTCTCCTCTCCCTTCCTCTCCCCTCCCCTCCTCTCTCCTCCCCTCCTCTCCCCTCCTCTCCCTTCCCTCCCCCTCCCCACCTCTCCTCTCCCTTCCTCTCCCCTCCCCTCCTCTCTCCTCCCCTCCTCTCTCCTCCCCTCCTCTCTCCTCCCCTCCTCTCTCCTCCCCTCCTCTCCCCTCCTCTCCCTTCCCCTCCTCTCCCATCCCCTCCTCTCCTCTCCCTTCCCCTCCCCTCCCCTCCCCTCCCCACCTCTCCCTTCCCCTCCTTTCCCTTCCCCTCCCCTCCCCACCTCTCCCTTCCCCTCCCCTCCCCACCTCTCCCTTCCCCTCCCCTCCCACCTCTTCCTTCCCCTCCTTTCCCTTCCCCTCCCCTCCCCACCTCTCCCTTCCCCTCCTCCTCCCCCTCCCTTCCCCTCCCCACCTCTCCTCTCCCCTCCCCACCTCTCCCCTCCCTCCCCTCTGTCCTTTCCCTTCTTTCTCTTCCCTTCACTTCTCTTGGATTGATGTAGGTTAGCTTCACTGGGAAACAAAGTCATGATGAGTATTATAGGAACAAGCTTTTCTTACAGGAATTGGACTGCACACAGCTGTGTGAGGAGCTGGGGAAAGGAAGTCCTGGAAAGGGGAGCTAGGGCATCAGGAGAAGCCACTAACCAGCTTGTCTGAAGCACTGGCCTGGGTGGCAAATGCGAGACTCTTGGTACATACAGCTGAAGAAGCAGGACCAGAAAGGGGTGCTCGCCGGGAGCTGTGTGGGGACAGTTGATCGTGTATGGCTGTACCTCTGGGAGTCAGCAGCCAGGCACCTGCCATTGGTTGCCAGGGTCACTGGTCAGGAAGGCAAACTGGCTGTGGCACAGAGGCGAGGGAGGGCAACTCGGGTCTCCCAAGAACATCTGTGTCCCTCACCATATTGGACACAGTGACTTTCTGAGTGTAACTGCAGTTCAATCTCTGCCTTCAAAAACCCCCACAAGTTCTTTTCTTGGGTAGTTTAAACCAGAACCCTACAGGGAAGGTGATTCAGGGAGGCGTAGTTGTCAGCTTAAATAAGGTGACAGTGGCACAAACACAAGAGTCACAGACATATTCAGGGATCAAGGCCCAGAAGAAATTATTTGCCTGACTTGTTTCCAACCTTTGTGCTCCTTCCGGGACCCTGTTTCCTCTGTATGTGCTTTGCAAGAAGCTGGAGGAAGGCAAGGAATGGGAATTTTCTGACTTCTTTATGTTCTAGTGGAATCGCTTACTCTGTTTCACTTCCATTCTCTAAACCCACAAACATGCGGAGTTCTTTCTTAACACAGGACTTTTGCACATGCTGCTCACATTCCCTGGAATGCTTTTCCCCTCAGATCTGCCACGCCTCTTTTGCCTTGCAGCATCTTCTTTGCCAAAACAATTCCTTTTTGGCCCAGTCATGTGCTCCCATAGGGTCTTCCTCTGTTTCTCCTTTATAATTCTTAAGATCCATAATGAAAACACTTTTAAAAAATAGTTTCTAGTGCCTTTCTCCCAAGTAAAATATAAACCACACGGAAGCAAGACAGTGCTTGCTGTATTCAGCTTGGTAGTTCAGTGTCTAGTGTGGTGTTGGGCACAAAGTAGAATCTCAACAGATACTCGTGGAATGATTGAGTAACTGAATGGGTAGGTGAGAGAATGAGTAAATGAGCAAAGGGAGAATCTAAGATGGGCATGATAATGATTCTCATCAAATACAAGACAGGATAGGCTGGCACATAAAAAGGGAAGATCGTATATCCATGTTGCTCTGGAGATTCGAACTCGTGGTGTAGAGTGGTGTTGTTTGGTATTTGGACTTACTGCAGGGAATCTACCAAGTAGCAAGACAGGGATTCACACCCATCCTGTCCCAGTCGCAGCTGTAGGCTTTCTCCTGAGCCATGTCACCTTCTACAGGCCTGTCGACTCCCTGTGCCCGATGACACTCGCTCTGCTCAGGGCTCAAACTGCCATTCACTCAGGCCAGGCTGTCAGCCTGGTGAGAGAAGGCAAGTCCAGAGACCTTAGATGGACACAAGGCTGGCTGGAGCCCCTCACAATCAGGCTCCCAAGTCTTTGCTGGGATTAGCAGTACCTCCAACTCCGTGGAACCCCGGGTGGGGCCAGTATCAGAGGGAAGCAATCAATCATGCCCAATTAGCATGATTATGCACCATGCACGGGGCTGCCCGGAGCCCTGGGCACATCTCCCCCACCCCCCGAAAAATGGCATTTAGCTCCCTAATGGGACCTGCCTTCCATTCCTATCAGTAGCCTGTTAACAATTCCTTAACAACAATGATGAGAATGAAATGCCAGGGTAAGAGAGACAACTGGTGTTTTAACATGTATTTTAATAAATAAACTAATGTTATCTGGCTCCTAGCACAGAAGTGTCTAAACAGTGTTCGGGAGACCTATCAATCAGCTTTCCGTAAGGCAGGGCCCGCTCCCTCCCCCCACCCCCAGGCTTTCAGTTGCCATAGCAACCCCAAACCAGGAGTGGTAGCTGTAAACTTAAAAAATATGACTTTTTCCCAGCCAGCCATGCTTCTCTATCAATACGGAAACCTTTGCCTGAATTCCAAGCGAGTGGGGGATTTTTTTCTCTCTCCAGTCATAAGTCTGACTCAGAATCTATAGCAACCAAAATTAGACTATAAATCATCTTAATGGTGCTTTTCAGAGAATTCTTTACTGGATCAATTCAGATCATACAAGGTGGCAAGCTTCTGAGCCCAGTCACTAATAATGGTCATGTCGGAGATGTATGGCAAGGAAGGACAGGATTGGGGTAGATGCTGTTGGAGTTAATCTCTCCAGTGATTGGCTACCAGACCTCAGGAGTGTGTTCCTACCTTAGCTCAGTCTGCTTTTCAGCTGCTCTCTCGAGCCGTCTCTCCATGAGCTGCCTCAGACACCCCAAAAATAACCCCATCACCTCTGGGATTCTCCAGCATGGCATACAGTTGGTGGTCATAAGACAGCATGACCCAGTAGTCAGATAACAGTGAGATTTAGGCTCCCACTCCTGCCCAGGTTGGCTGTAACAATTAGCAGCTGTTTGAATTTGGAAAATGATTTAACTTCCTGAAGCCTTAGTTTCCTCATCAGTGAAATGGGAAGAACAGTGCTTATTTCCCATGCTGTATGTCACCTGCTAGGTGCTTGGCATATAGTAAATGCCCAAAAAGTGTTTGCTATATAAAGTGTTTGCTTATAAAGTTATAGGATGTAGAATATCAGCCATTGTTAAATCTAAGTGGTGTTCCTTATATTAACCTTTCAACTTTCCTGCATATTAAGGAGAATTTTATAATAAAAGTTGGATGAAAAGAAACACAGAGTCAAAATGGCAATAAAGTAGACCCTCAGCTCCTCCAGTATGGTGCTGAGGGCTTACCATATGCCAGGCACTGTGCCCAATGCTAAGACTGAGGAGGTGACCACGATGCGTGAGGTCCCTTTCCCCATGGAGCCACCATTCTGGTGGGGGAGACAGGAGTGAACTGAAGAGAGAGCTCCTCCCCCAGGGACAGGCCAAAGGACTTGAGGAGCACAGATGGGGCAATGAATTCGGGCCGGGGGCAGATATTTCAAACCTGAGACTCGCAGGTTGAGAGGTAAGGTGGATTAGCCAGGCACAGTGGTGTGGGGGAAGCAGGCTCGTGTTGGTGGCAGACAGGACAGTGTGCAATAAAGCCCTTGGTTTGTTTGAGGACCTGAAACAATGCCTTCTTCTCCCTACCCTGCCCAAATCCTACTGATCTCTCAAGGTTTAATTTTATTCCATTCTCTTCAGTACACATCTGCTCTGTCTGCTCTCTTGCAGGATCTTTTGGGCATAGGGAATGGAATTGAATGCATGATGGGGCCTAACTGGCCCATGGGCTGTAGCTGAAGCTCCTAACTTCAGAGCATATACAGTAGGTACCCCTCAAGTTGCCCTCTGTGAGGCAAGAGGGTTGATCTTTATTGTCCCCACTGGCTGTGGGATTCTGCCAGCTAGATGAGGGGAAGGAGTGTGATCTCCAGTGCAAGGTGGTTTTTGTGAGCTGTGGGCAGGTTTCTGTATAAGGAGAGCGACAGCAAGCCATTAGCACCCAGCATTCATGGCAGCTGGAGCATGGGTGCAGTGCCGCCTTAAAGAGCACCCGCGGGGGGCAGTGACAGCACTTACTCCCACCTATGGTGACTGGACGTGGAGTGCATTGATGGGCAAGATGGACAAGCTCCTTGACTTCATGGCCACACTCGTGCATCTCTGTGTTGTCCCTGGCTGCTGTCCTGCTACAGTGGCAGAGTTGAGTGTTTGTGGCAGAGATCATCTGGTCCGCAAAGCCTCAAATATTTACTGTCTCTCCCTTTGCAGAGAGAGTCTGCCATTCACTGGTGAGAGCTGTCTACCCATGCATCAGGCCAAGCCTAGGCTCTACCTGTGACCACATCCTTCCTCTAGTCTTTCTCATGCTCTCTTATGCTCACTTCCTCCCTTAGAGGCTTTGCTTAGAGGTTCTCCATCAGTAACTCATGTGCCCCCACATCTCTGCCGCAGCCTTTGCTCTGCAGCTACCCATCCAAGATGTAGGCATGCGCTAAATATTTATTGGATGAATACATGGATGGATGGATGGGTGGATGGATGCTTGAGTTGCACAGAGAAGATGACTGGAGTTGGATCAAAGCTTGAGGAGGCATGCCTGGAAAAGGCTGGAGAGGCATCAGGGAGCAGAGCTGGTGGGTCAGATGGTTTCTTAACCCACCCAGGTCTGACTTTGGTTCATACACAGGCCTGTTTCTTGGACAAGTGCCAACTCACACATGTGGCCAAGGAAGCTGTTGTGTGTTACACTGTATAAAGGAAAAATCAAACGAAGGAAGCAACGTTTCCGAGGTCTGCATGGCATCTTCAGGAACTCACTTCTTCTGTGCCCATTCCTAATAGTTGGCTCTGGAGGTCAGAGGACCAATTTTAGTTTATATCCCTAGAAAGGATCACTTTTTTTTAAATGTTTTTTTAAAGTTTCTATATTTTTGAGATAGACAGAGTGTGAGCAGGGGGAGGGGCAGAGAGAGAGGGAGACACAGAATCTGAAGCAGGCTCCAGGCTCTGAGCTGTCAGCACAGAGCCTGACACAGGGCTTGAACTCATGAACCATGAGATCATGACCTGAACAGAAGTCAGATGCTTAAATGACTGAGCCACCAGGTGCCCCAAGATCCCTTTTTTTAAAGTTTATTTATCTTGAGAGAAAGTGGGGATGGAGAGAGAGAGAATCCCATGCAGGCTCCACACTGCCAGCACAGAGCCTTGACGGGTGCTCTAACTCACAGACTGTGAGATCATGACCTGAGCCGAAAGCAAGAGTCAGACACTTAACCAACAAGCTGCCCAGATGCCCTGAAAGGATCACTTCTAAATAGAGCTCCTTGTTAGTAGGAAGGGGTTTCTCAGCAGCCTTGGTCTCCCCATGCCTGGAAGCTTCTTCAGTACCTTCCCATCTCAGCTCCCACCTCTAAGGAAGGAAGAGAGAGTAATATGGGTCACATTTGCTGGGGGTCCTGTGTTTTAAAATGTGCCTCCCTAAGATCCATCTCTCCTGTTCCTTCCATGAATTTGGGTGGCTGAGCTGAGCTGAAGGCCAGCCCAGTCAATCCTCTTGCCGGGACTTGTCCCTCTGCCCCCGTACACACTGGGTGGTCTATCAGGTGAGTTGCATTGGCCATACTCCTAGTATGTAGAGACCCTTGTCGCTGTATCTGGTCAAGATTCCTGTTTGCATTAAGAAGAAGGTAAATGTTAAGTCCATACTACATAAACTAACCTTTCTAGAAAGTCCAGCACTGTAGTGTTGGGCAATGGTCCAGCTAACAACAAAACCTTCTTTGCTTCCTTTTGGCTAAAGTGTTTTGCTTTTAGAGCAGGAGCTCTACCAAGAAGAATAAAAGGTGGGGCAGGACTGGGAACATAATTGGTTCCCTGTCACCAAAATAGCAACAAAAGACATCTTAAATCCTAATAGTCTGTTCTGTTCGGTGGAAGGTAGTATGGGAAGAAAGTGCTTAGGGCTCAGTGTCCTGCTGAATGTGCCCCTTGGCAGGCTCCCTTTTGGAGAGGCTTTTGTTTTCTCCAACCCTGTGATGGGTAAGGTGCTTAGCCGGCCCCTCCAGAGAATGGTGGTGATTTCCCATTGAGGCCTTGGGCACCTCGCAGGATGGGCTTAAATTAGTAGCACTTCATCAGAATGTCTGCCTGCAGCTGGCCACAAGTGCTTTGCTTCCATTTTTGGATCTGCCAGCATACTGACAGTTCCTTGGAGGCATACTCGTTTTCATTTGGAAGTATTTAAAAACAAGCTGTCGGGGAGACCACCCACGCCCTACCCCTAGCCTACTGCAATGCTTGTCTTTCCCGGGGCGCTGGTCGACCTTGTAAAGAGTTGATTTTCATAGTCTCCCTTCCTTATAAAGGGGAGGACTTGAAGGTTCAAGACTCTATGAGTCAGAATGGAGTGAAGACAGCTTCCAGATATGGGGAAGACTCCAAAAGATTCTTCTTTTGCTGGTGATGACAGTGGTGATGTTACTGATACTCGTTCCACAGAGGAGAGAGCAGACGTTCATAGCACAGGTTTAAAGAGGCATGGGACTGCCCGTGCTGTTTGTGGCTCCTCTTATTATGGATGGACTTTGTGCTGGGGACCCAGCCACTAAGTTCTGCCTCGACTCTAACTTTCTACCATGTAAAGGAAATAAGAGTAAGGGCTTTTTGAGAACCAACCATGTACTGGACCCTGTGCTAAGAACTTTGCGTATTATTTCATTCCCACTACAGAGAAGTGCTAGACCCTCTTACAGATGAGAGAACAGAGTCCTGAAGAGGGGATGCGGCCAGGAGGGGGATGAGATGAGATGAGATGAGTCCAACTTTTATCTCTCCACACAAATTATTTTACTGCCCTGTAATAGTTCAGTGGTTCTCCATTAGGGGTTAATTAAATCTCCTGGTTAGAGGCCCAGGGATGCTGCTGAATATTCTACAATGCACAGGACCCCCCCCCCCCCAAAGAATCATCCACTCCCCAATGTCAGTAGTGCTGGGGTTGAGAAATCCCACATTAGTTGAGACATTCTTAACTATTGCTTTTTGACCATCTGTTCAGTGTTGAGTTACATAAAGATGCCTTCAGGTGTTACTTAGGAAAGCTACCTGGGGCAAGTAGTCCCCACTGCCATGTGCAGGAAAAGTACTTTAGTCTAGGCTGGGCACATCAGTTACTCATTCCTGGTCTCTCCCCTGGCCTGCCTTAGAGGATGGAACTTGGGAAAGACTGTCGCCACTGGAGTGGTCATGTAGACACGGTCCTATGCTTCTGTATCCACATGTGAATTAGAACAGGGAGGCCAGGGGAAGACCGGGCCACTTTTCAAAGTCACCCGCTGGATGTGAGGGTGCCCAGATCCACACCCCAATCTTCCGATGCCTAATTCAGAGCATTACTCCACCTGCCATGCTCACACAGGTGTTTTGAGACCTCATTCCAAAGAATATGATATAGCCTCTATCTTCTTCTCTCAGTGTCCCCAAGTGTGGTTCTTACCTCAGTGGCCCCAGTTCTACACCCACAGCCCCATGGGAGGGAGGGACTGGTGTTATGTCCATTTTACACATGGAGATACGGAGGCACACTGAGATGAAGGACATTGCCTAAGATCACACAGTGGAGACTGAGATCCAGAACTGTCCAGTTCTGCTGCTGTAGTGCATTCAGAGTTGCTCAGCCTTGGACGTTTGGGGCGGGATAGTTCTCCATCGCAGGGGCCCTCTTGGGCGTTGTACCATGGTTAGCAGCATCCTTGGTTTCTGCCCACTAGAAGCCAGTAGCATCCCCTCTCATAGACAACAGAAATGCTGTCCCATAGGGGCAGCATCATCCCCAGTTGACAATCACCGGTCCAGCCTTGAGGCCTATAGCATTCTTGCCCCATTTCATCCCTAACAACCAGGTTTCTCATGGTTCTGGGACGTAATACCCACCCCTCCTGAGATATGCTTGTCCATGTTTGTTCTTCCAGAGGTGAGGGCAACCCCTCACCCCACACCTTTTCATTTTCCTCAGATGTGTTAATGTTGGTGATCTAAGAAGCTATTCCCAGGGCATCTGGGTCGCTCAGTCAGCTAAGCGACCAGCTCTTGATTTTGGCTCAGGTCATGATCTGATGTTTGTGAATTTGAGCCCTGCATTGGGCTCTGTGCTATCAGCACAGAGCCTTCTTGGGATTCTCTCTCCCTCCCTCTCCCTGCCCCTACCTCTCTCTCTCTCTCTCTCTCTCTTAAAATAAATAAATAAACTTAAAAAAAAAAAAAGAAGCTATTCCCATGGCCCACTCTGTCCTCATACCATCAATGCCTTTAGCTCATCTTTCCCAAGGCTTTCCACTTGGTGGATCCCCTCTTTCTGACCCGTAAGCCTGCCTGTGTTCCTCACCCTCTCACAGTTACCGCATCCCCCCCCCCCACCTCCCTCATGGAATCAACCATAACACTAAATCGTTGACCTAACCACAGGGGTCTTGGCAACGTTTAAATCAGGTCATATTGCCCCTCTGTGTAAAACTGTCCAGCAGAATAAAATCGCTCAGAATAAAATCCAGGCTCTTTTCTGCAGCCTTCCAAGTCTCATCTGGGTGCAGATTTCCTTTCTCCCTCTCCCTGCTCCCCCTTGCTCACTGCTTCTCGGGTCCCTGGACCATGTTCATGTTCACTGGACACGCCCACCCTAGTTTTACTTCTGGGTGTCTGCACTGCGGGGACCCCACCCTGGAGCACTCTTTCTCTAGATTCTCCCAGATTGGCTTCTGCCTGACACTCAACTTAAATGTCACCTCAGCAGAGAGGTCTCATCCAGTCCCCACTGTAAAGTAGCCCCTGGCTGGTCTCTCCTGCATTGACCAGCATGCCCTTGTTCGCTGGTGTGTGGCCTGCGCATTCACCCAGCTCACCTCTGGAATTTCACTTTTCTGGGAACTGGGGTCTCACTGGTCTTGCCCACCTTCGCGTTCCCAGTCCCTAGAACAGCGCTGGCTCTGGGTTGGAATTAAAATGTGTGTGTGTGTGTGTGTGTGTGTGTGTGTGTGTGTGTGTGCGCGCGTGTTGAGTAAGCCTGTCACGTCAGGTTAGCATGCAGATGCAGATTTCATTAAATGGAGGTTCCTTAGGAATCCTAATTGTTATTATGGGTAAATAAAGCACATGAGTATATATTTGGCTCTCCCTGTCCAGTTTCTTTCCAACTCTTGAGAAGCAGCATGAATAATATATTCTGATTTTTTTTTTTGATTGAACTGTCAGCGTGATTTATTTCAGAGCGTCTTCTTTGCTCTCCCCTTTGTAAATAATGGTGCGTCTGCAGAGCTTTTTGCTAACATTTGTCTTGCTAATTTGCCTAGGGGGTGGGAGGATACTGGCTTTTTTTTTTTTTACCCCCTTATAATGGGTTCAGAGGAGAAATTTTCTGCCTGGCGTTAGGACTCTAAAAGATCAAGGTTATACGGTGCATTGACTCTTTGCTGTTTTACAAGCCAGCTCAGACTCATTTCCCAACTTAAGAATAATTCAAATTGGAAATTACCTCCTTTAAAACTATCAAATTAATGGTACTCCCATTACACTTCCTACCAACCATGTGAACCATGGGGCCCGAGCTGCAGCTGCTAGAATTCTGCGTCAAAGTAAATAATGCACTAACGAGACAGCAATTTCATTCCTCCCCTGGATTTCCCTAGGTAATTCTCTTTTGGGAGGCCAGGTTGGGTTCAGTGCAGATCCCTCTGGATCATCAAGGGTGATTGGAATGAATGTGGACCCCTGAGTATTGAGGATGGTGTTTGTAGTGTGCCGTTTGCTTTCTTGAATTATTGTAATATTTTTGGACTCTCATAGATAACCCCCATGGGGATGGAAAACATGTATAATTGCTGATGGGCTTGTTAGACTGTCTGGAAATATTATGTGAGATTATATATATATATATATATATAATTATACACACACACACACACACACATACGTATGGAGTGCCTCTTCCCACTCACCTTCTTAGTGTTCTCTCTTAGCACTCACATCTCATCAATCAAAATTGTCAATTTTATCTCCTAAAATATTGTTGTTTCCAGACTCTGCTTCCCTAGCATGAGCTCGCAGATGCTCTGCCTGACTAGAAACACGTAGCCTGAATCCTGCTACATTAGGATTGCCCACCGAGCCTCTCACATACACCAGTGCCCAACCCCTAGAGTGTCTTGCTGTAATTGTTCTGGGGCGGGATCCTGTCACTGGATTTCTGTAACTGCTCCCCTGTAGCCAGGGTTCGGAACTACTGCGTTAGACCTCCCTGGCTTCGCTCAGCAAGCAGAGGGATCCATGATAATCCTGCCCAGCAGTGTCGCCCCCTGCTTACAGCTCCCAGTTTCACAGTCTGTGAGAGGTCCCTATGAGTGACTGGACCCTCGCCTGTTTTCTTGTGCATTCCCTGCCCCACATACACATAGTGTATTCCAGCAGAACTGGCTGCTTGTCTTTGCTGAGAAGAGCACATCTGTTCACACCTCTGTGACTTTGCACGTGCTGCTCTCACATCTGGAATGCCCTTTCTTCCCACATCTGCACACAGGTGTTTATTGATCCTTCAAAACTTGCTTGAGCTTTTGCTTCCTCCGAGTGTCTCCTGACCACCCTGTCTCTGATGGTGTCTCATATTTCGTTGTGCTGTTGAGGCTACTGTAGTTGACTTAGATTTGTATCCATCTTCCCTATGAGACCCTGATGGCCTTGTTGGCAAGGGCCACCACATGTGACCTGTCTCTACCACCCTAGTACTGCATACTGTGCTGGGCACACAGTAAATGGTCAGTAAGTACACGGGACTCAATATGTTTCACGTGACCGTCCCGGGGAATATGTCCATCCCTGTACTCTCGTGTGGGATTCCCTCATGTGGGATTCATATGTATTTCCCAGAATACATACCCACAAAGATCCTTGGAGTCAGAAAATTCATGAGCACACTGTATGTGAATTTGTTTTTTAAAAAAAAAGATGGGTCACCCTGGATTGAAATCCTGGCTTTGCTGCTCACTACTCATCAGCTGTGTGGCCTTAGACAAGTTACTTAACCTCTCTGAGCCTCTGTTTCCTTGTCTATGAATAGGGATACTCATACCTAATTCACAGGGTTGTGATAAGGGTTAGAAGATAGGATGTTAGCAAAGTGTCTACCAAGAATCATGTCACAGAATAAGCAGATGTTTCATAAGTGATAAATTAAAGGTCCCTCATCCGTACCTCCTTTACCAGTTTTCCTTTAAGCTTTTGGGAAAAAAATTAATTATTAAGACACAGGGAGAACTATCCTTAAATCGCAGTCATAATCACAGCCAGCATCACTCTGTTCTTGGCACTGTGCTCAGGACTGTATGTCCGCGATACTGTTGAATTCCCAGGGCAACCTCATGAGGGTGGTGCTGCTTTCTTTCCCATTTTGTGACTCAAAGACTGAGGCTTTGAAAACCCATGGAGGTTGAAAAGGGGAGGATGAGAGTCTACACTAGGCTGGAGTTTCATTTCTAGAGCTCATCCACACTGCCTATCCTATCCGCCACCTTCCTTCTGGGGCTCTGTCGGATTTTTTTAGCTGACAAAGAAGAATAATAGAAGGCCCACCTGACTGGTTATCCATATGACATGAATCTGTTGTTCGTTGTATTGTAGCTTCTCTCCTCACGCCAACCCTTGAGAATGAGTCTGGAAGCATTTTGTGCATACCGGCACACGGAACGGTGAATTGACAATACTTCTTCCTAGTGATTAGGGCATGGTAATGTGCGCTGTTGGTAATTAGTGCATTAATGTAGCATGGATTGTATCACTTACGGGGATTGAAAGGAGTGGCAGGCGCAGAGCATTGTTAACAGCTGAAGTTGCAAGCTGTCGGGTGGTGGCATAGTGTGGCTGGTAGGGGGACTCTGGGGAAGTCCGGGGACCTGGCGTCTTGGCCCGGGCCTGCCGCGTACATGCTGTGAGGCTTTGGACATGTCATTTCACCTCTCTGGACTTCAGGTGCTTCACAGGTAAAATGAAAAGATGGGATTCTGGTGTGTGCAGGAGACAGGAGGAAGGAAAGGGGTGATGGTGAACACCTTGGGTAAGAAAAGCCATGGGCTTGGTTGATCCCTTCTTCCCCTGCTGAGACGAGGAACCCCCAGGGAGTGATGTATTTAATCAGTGTGGACTAGGCTGTGCCATAATGACAGGCCAACCCAGAAATTTAGTAGTTTAGCACAACAATGGTTTCTGTGTCACTCATGCAGATTCCACAGCAGGTTAGGCAGCTCTCCAGGGCTACCTTCCCAGTGGTGAGGCGGTGGTGAGTCAGAAATACAAGCTGCTTTGATCTCTGCTGCCACAGGGCACAGATCGCTGGAGCCTGTCACACCGGCTCCTGAATGCTTCAGCCAGGAAGTGACCCAGTGGACTTGCACTCCCATGTCATTGGATGGCCCTCTGCACACAGCCCTGCCCGGCTTCGGGAGGCTGGGAAGTGTGGGGAAGCTCGCGGCCAGCGGCCACGAAGCGAGCGTGGGGAGTGTTTCTGCTACTGGGAATACGGCCGCCTCTGAACCCTTTGAACTGACAGAGTAAGGAGAGGGAGGAAACGAGCACCTTCCTACGTGCTGAGACTGGTGTACATAAATTATCTCATTTGTTTTTCACTCCTCCTCCTCCTGTCATACTCATTTTTCCGTAAGAACTTTGAGTCCCAGAGAGTTGAGTGTGAATGCAGAAACATACACTACTGGTAACTTGCTGAACGTGACTTTCAGCCCAGGTGTCTGATACCAAAGCCCAAGAGCTTTGTACTCCCTGCCAGTGTTTAAATGCAGTTACAGGGATCTCTGAGTCTGTGCGATTGCTGGCTTGTCTCCTCTCTGAAACTCTGTGCCTCTCACGTTCTTAAATGAAACCCCTTGCTAGAATGAGAAACGAAACAAAACTCATTTTGGGGGGATTAGGCTCAGGGTCACGAATGCTGAGTTGCAACTTGCTGAATATGTAGATTTGGTTGTTTCGTCTATTTTCCAATTGACTCGAAATCCTTGCTGCCTTTTCAAAATTCTTTGTGATGTCCTTATAAGATTAGGAGACGTAAAGAGAAGGAGAAGGACTCATTAATCTCACAGTAGCACACAGTGGGTTAAAACAGGGTAGAGGGAGAATCTATGGTTTCAGCAGTCATAGAGAGATGAGAAATAAAATCTGGTCCTCTGGATCCGTTGTCCTTCAGAGTCCAGAGTGCTGACCATTACACCATGGGGCCAGGATCCGTTGTCCTTCAGTGTTGTCCCCAACATAGGCAGCAGTGTTACAGGTGCTAAAGAAAGCATTTTCTTAAGGAGAAGATGTTGCAGAGATCCAGTGCCGTGGACAGCTCCACAGGTGGCAGGAAGCCCCTGGACGTGGTGATACAGTGGTCAGTGCTGAATTCTTGTTGAGTGGACTTCAGGAGAGTGGTGGGAACAAAGACCGGATTTCAAGATAAGTGAATAGGAGGTAAGGAAGTAGAGATGGCAGTGTGGGATAGGCTTTCAAGAAGCTTTCAAGAAACGGGCAGTGATGGGGGGCAGAGCTTGAAGACAAAGTAAGTGCTAATTAAATTCGTTGATTGAGTGGTTTTTTTTAGTTTTTTTAATTTTTTTATTTTTTTTATTTTTGGCTTAGCCAGTTTAGCTCTTAGTTACTTCGTTACTTCCTGTCCATTAGTTTGATTGCTACTTAGGGAACAGGAATTGGTTTTGTCGTTGGCTATTTTAAGTGGTAATTTACGAAGGTCAATCTACTGAAAAAAATCCATATGTGTCACCACGTCCACCAGGGATTATTTTGCAGTCACTTCACTGTTGTGGATGCCGCAGGCCACTGCTTTAAACCATTAGCACAGATAATTAAATGCTGGCTATAACAGAATTCCATTCTTCTGTTATTCGTTACTGTGTTGTGGTTGAGACCATGGACTCTGGAGCTCAGTGGCACCACATAGCTGGACAGGTTATCTCGCCTCTCTGTGACTCCGTTTACTCATGTGTTACAGCGGGGATACTGACGGAACCCGCTGCCTAGGGACATTGGGAGAATTGCACGGGTTAATACGTACGGAAGGATCAGTATACTTGGCATGTAGTAGGTACTCACTGAAATGTTAGCTGTTTTGTAAATACTTACTGAATGCCTACTGCGGATGGGTGTTGTTGGTGGCACTGGGGATGTAAGTGTGGGCCAGATAAATGTGATCCCTGCCTTGGTAGAGCTCACGGGACAGACGATGTTACTGCGAAGTAAACAGGAGATTCCAGAATACCCGAGTCGTGACGCGTGCTCAGGTGGGGTAAGTGCAGAGTATCACAGGGCCTGTGAGGGGCACCTCAGACAGACGTGCGAGTGCGGATGAAACTTCGTGAAGGAGGGGGCTTCCTGGGTGTGTGTGATGAGTTGAGAGGTACTGCCTGTGCCGGGGAACGGGAGGAGCATGCACTCTGGCCCCTCTCCAGTTCCTTTCCCACACTAGTCGGGGATTTTTGTTCAGACACATAACGTGAACCTGCTCATAGGACTTTAATGACTTCCCTTCGCTTTTGGGGATAAGTGCAAACACCCCCCAGCATGGCCTTTAGTGTCCTGCATCAGGCCTCCACCTCTTTTCTGGTCTGTCCTCTCACTAGCTTCTCTGTGCTGTGGCAAAATCTGGCCATTTGTATTTATCAGAGGTGCCAGCTTTCCTCTAGTCCGTGTTTCCTCCCTCCCTGCCCTCTTGCTACATTAATCTCTGCTCACCCTTCATACTTCTGATGATTGGTCCTTTCTCGGTGGCCTCCAGAATGCCCTGGTTGTACCTCCAGGTACTTTTCCATCAGGGCGCACTGCCATTTACGTCCTCTGTGTTGATGCTAACCATTCATGTTTGCCTCCCCCCGTGGGATGTGGGCTCTAGAGAGACATGGATCACGTATGTTTGCACCCCCCTCAAACTCTAGCGCTTTGTACTGTGCTGTGCAGCGTGAGCACCGAGTGGGCATTGTGGAAAGAATGATGAACACTCCTTGAAGGCGAGCACATTTTTAAACCTGCAAATCCAACAAACCCCAAGGCCCATCAGAGACGTTCACTGTCGGATTCTGCAGGCAACCTCGGGGTCTGCCTTCTTGGCGGTGGTGTGGGTGGACAAGGCAGCCAGGTGGAGAGCTGGAGGGCGAGGGGACTCGACAAGGCCCAAATCCAGGGTCTTTAGTGAGGGAGTCTGAATGGATTTGTAGAGCAGGATGGGTGGGAGAATGGTAACCTGGAGCATTAGATGCCCAGTTTTCAATATGTCGACCCTTGTTGTGGGCGCTAAGCTGGGAGGAGCAGTTATCTCTCAGGACCGTCTGTGATGGGAAATTGAGATGGCAGACGTTTGTTATCTTGGCATTGAGAGAGCTTCTGCTGCTGGAACTCACGAGAATAGTGCAAGTGGTTGGGTGAGTCCTGGTGGGAGGAGTGAAAACACTCGAGTCACGCAGCTGGGTTTTAGTCCCTCTTACCAGCTGTGGGACTTGGGGAATTCCTTAGTTTTCTCTGTGTGCCTCAGTTTACACATCTGCAATATGCAGATAATGACATTTACTCACAAAGCTCTTAAAAGGATTAGGAATAAAGTAGGTTAAGTGGCTAGCACAGGACAGGCATTATGATAGGTGCTCAGTAAATGGTGGCTGGTGATTGTCATCACCCTCCCCCTTGTCATTAATTTACCTGAATTCAGAAATTTGCCAGCATAAAAAAAATGTGTAGTGCAAATTATTTTGCAAAAAATACCAAGTCAATAAAACTCACTGCATGTCTGTTTATGTGGGAGGGGCCTGTGCTAACCCTGGGTGTCAGGGTAGCGAAAGACAAACAAGGATTCGACCTCATTGATCTTAGAATCAGTGGTATTTTATTTATTTTTAAAAGAGCTTTTATAATTAAAAGAATTGTTGGGGGAGTGCCTGGGTGGCTCAGTCAGTTGGGCATCCGGCTCTTGATTTCGACTCAGGTCATGATCTCGCGGTTTGTGAGATCGAGCCTCACGTCTGGGCTCTGTGCTGACAGCGTGGAGCCTGCTTGGGATTCTGTCTCCTCTCTCTGCCCCTGCCTTGTTCTCTCTCTCTCTCTCTCTCTCTCTCTCTCTCTCAAAATAAATAAATAAACATTAAAAAAAAATAAAAGAGTGGTTGGGGAAATATATCTATAAAGTTTGAAAAAGTAGAAGGAGGAATTATCAGTAGGCTCAGACTCACTCTTTCAGAAAAGCCATTGTAAACCTATTGGTGTTTTTGACTTCAGTCCCTTAGTGTTTGCTAATTATTTTTACTTAAATATATGGCACAAGTATATTTCTGTGTTGTTGATAATGCTTTGTGTAAGTAATTTTTAATGTCTGCATAATGTTCTATGTAATGGATGAATTTACCAAACCAATCACCTATCATTACGTATTTGTGCATAATGATTTTTTTCCCCCTGTATTTGTAAATGCTTCTTCAGGATAAAGCCTCTGAACTGAAATATTTGGGTAAGAAGTTATGGAGATTTTTAAGGCTTTTGAAAGATGCATAAGCAAGTTCCACTTATGTTTCAGAAAACATTTCTTATAATGTCCCTTTAAAAGGAGATTGAGAATTCTGCAAAAAAGATACAAAGTTAAAGCCAAATTAATCATCATGGCCTAGCTTGGAATGCTAAATATTAATATCCCTCTTTAGCATGTGTGGCATATTATGTACAATTCATCTGAATATAAATAGTCCAGATTGTGACATACATTATTCATGATGAATCAGCTGTCCATGCTCTGTATGGCGCATCACTCAGAAATGCAGTGCTCTTGCTAATTAATCAGCAGGTAGAAATCGGATTGTGGAAGGGGGAGGGAAAGGGTCTAATGTTTATTGAGCATTTATTATGTGCTAGGTGCTTCATATAAATCATCTCACTCAATGAACAGCCCTTGAAGCTGGTAATTGATGGGCCATAGACTCTCCTTCCACTCTTTCTTCGGCTGCCAAGCTCCCCCCTCCTCCACCCCATGCCCTCAGTGGTAGCTTCTACGTGTCAGCATTCAGGCAGTCAGAGAGCTGGATCACAGCATCACTGGAAGGACATTATTTTTCCTGTGACATTAGGACGGTGAGTTGGTGGTAATGAGAAAATGAAGAGCTTGGGAAGAAGGAAAACAGGTCATGCCGTAGTGGCCGAGATAGAAATCCTAGTGGTCAGTTGCCATAAGCTTTTTCCCCTTCATCTGTGGCAACTCAGATGATTTTTCCATCTCCCGTTAACCACTAAAGACCTCTCTACTGCATGTGAGAAGGGACCTAAGGATTCTGCATGGCCCAACCACGCTTTCAAAAATGCTAAATTAGAGTCTTCGGAGAACTCTAGGAAAACAGTGATGTTAGTTCCTGAATACCAGCGTCTTTAATCCTTAATAACTGATTTGGTGGCTTGAGGGTAATTAGCTTCAGTCATATGTGAAAACACAGAAATCTGTGGAATTATGTGCCATTCAATAAAAAACGTGTTGTTGATTTTTTTCATGACATAAAAAGTCATCGTATTTTTGATTAGTTTATGGCCAGTGGAGATGGGGAGACAGGGGGAACCCTCAAGCCAAGTCACAGAGCCTGGCTGTGGCAGCTTGTGCTGGATGTGCAAGTTGCAAGGAGCCAGTTCTCACTTACTTTTGGGTGAGAACACATCTGCAGCTCACGAACCCTAACATGGGACATACGCTTTTTACCTTATTCTGACCACCCTCCAAACTTCTTTCAGCATAAGGCATAGAAAGAGAGGAAATAAAGGATCGGTGGTCGCCAAACCACTTGGGAACCCCTTCGGCACATCTTGAATTGGGAGAGATAGAGATGTCAGACAACAGGTGCATCTAAGTAAACCTGATCTGAGGTCTTGGCCAAGAATGATAGGGTCAGGTCCTCTTCTGCGAGTCTCCCATTGCAGCCAGCCTCTGGAAGGCTGTAGGAAATCTGAGCATGTAATTGGTCCAGGTAGGAGCCTCTCTGCTTCATGTGCTGCCTTGAGGGCAGTGAGCTGTGAGCCCTGGTGAGGAACTTACAAAATGGCAGCACACACAGGCTCTGGTTTTCCGAGTCCTCCAGGAGAGGGAGCCGCTGAGCTTGGGAAGTCCTCTGTGCTCCCTGTGGACTGGAGAATCCTTGACCCATGGCTGCAAAGCATCTTGCTAAAAGCTGGGATGTTTTCACGACTGTTACTGTTGCCACTGCTACTGCTCTTGCTACCACCATTATTACAACTGTCATTGCTGTGTTATTACAGTTACCATTACAATGACTGTTACCATTTAGAGCATAGGACAAGGTCAGATTCTAGCTGCCCCGGCTATCAAATTTGTAATTTTTGTCAAATCTCTTCCCTTTTGTTTCCTTATCTGTAAAGTGAAGTAACCGCGTCTGTTGTACAAAGATGAGGCGAATTTCCAGAGAGAGGGAGGTTGAAGGCCTTGGAAAATCACATAGTGCTGTATAATATAAGGGGATGTTGTTACAATTTAGTTGATCATTTAGGTAAGAATCATTTGCTGTGTTTAACGGCAAAATGAGAAATGTGTGCATGCTAACCCAAAAGTCTGAGTTTCTGCCCCATGAATTTCTGTTAGAGAAACCAGTCACGAATCAATTGCAGCCCAATATCAACCGAAAGCCCAGTTAACTTAGTCATTTATCTTGAGTCTCCAAGCTCTAAATGAGTAATTCATGGGATTTTCATCAAACTAAGCCTGTGAACCTAATGTTCAGCCACACGGCGGAGCCTTCCTGGAGTTCCTGTTTAAGGTTATACACTGCTTGAAGGAGTATTCCCAAAGCTTTGTCCATTTGAACAATGTTTTCGTATCTTTCCGTTAAAAAAAAAAAAAAAAAAAGCCAAAGAAAATGTTCACACCAAATTGTCTGGGGGAGAAGAATGCTCAGCCCTGCACATACATTTGTATGCTATCTTTTATCTGAAAGCAAGTGCTAGGGAGTACACGATTTTCGGCCCCCCCTCCCCCCACTTCACTGTGACTTCCAGGAAACAACAAATTCAACCTCAGCTATAACAGTCTGTTGATCTCATGTTCCTCATGACAGCTGATATGCTCTTTTCCAGATTTATCCCTGATTATCTTTTTTTGCATTGTGTTATGTTTAAAAACAAGGTGTGTTTGGGGGAGAGGGAACACACCTGTCTGCAAGAGTCGTTGCTGGTAATGCCTCAAACATTTCATCCATCCATCCATCCATCCATCCATCCACCCACCCACCCACTCATTCCTTCCTTTCTTCTTCATCCAGTTTCAATAAGACTCTTAAACTTAACAGCTCTGCTCAACAATGTCTAGTCCAGTGTTGTCGTGTTTTTCTGTATTTTTTTGTTTTTACCATCAGGAATCAGATTCCAGAACAGAAAAGCACCTTAAAGATAATCTTTTATTGCTTGTTCAAATTGCATGGACTTCATCATCAGACACACCAGGTTGTGAATGCTGGCTTTGCCATACGATAGGTGTGTAATCTTAAGAAAATACCTGAAACTGCTTGCACCTTAGTTTCCTCATCCATAAAGCAGTGATAGTGACACTCTAAATAGCTAGGTTGTTTGCAATGATAATGATAATTTATGAAAGCACTTAGCATCGTAGCTGGCACACAGAAATTGTACAAAACATGGTAATTACTATATTGAAAAATGAGGAACTAGATGAGGCAATGGGGAAACTTAAAAGATAATTAGTGAATGTTAAATGAATTATTGGACTGAAATATAAATACCCCTGTGTGAGGGTCATGCATATCTACCTATTTTAAAACCTTAACAAGTTCACGTGTTGATTTTTCAGTTTATTGGATGAAAGATGAATACCCATATACCAGCCACCTAGTTTCTAGAATTGTATTTTACTCTGCTTGCTTTATCATATATCCCTCTATCATCTCTTTATCTTCCTTCCTTCCTCATGAGCTTCATTCATGATCTTATATTTTTGATGCATTTCAAAGTAAGTTGGAGGGCTGCCTGGGCACTTCAGTCAGTAGAGCTTCTGACTCTCGATTTTGGTTCAGGTCATGATCCCAGGGTCCTGGAATTGAGCCCCCCATTCGTGCTCTCTTTCTAAAAAAAAAAAAAAAAAAAAAAAAAAAAAGATGTTCAAACTAATTTGCAGCATGCATGCATGCATGTCATTAATCAGAGTTCAATATTTGTTTACAGTTCTTTTTTTCTTGTAAAATTTGCATACAATGAAATGCATAGTTCTTAAGTGTAGCACTAAATGAGTTTTGACGAATATATACATCTGTGTTACCCAAGTCCCTATCAAGACATAGGACATGACTGTCACCCCAGAAAATTTTGGGGAGTCTCTTCCCTGTTAGGCCCTTCTCCTTTCTCCACCAGAAGCAATCACTGTTGTGATTTTTTTCCCGCAGTAGCTTAGTTTTGCGTGTTCTGGTCTCACATAAATGGAATCATATAATATCTGCTCTTTTGTGTTTGACATTGCACTTAGCATAACGTCTGTGAGATTCACCTTTATTGTCGCATGTATCAGTATTTTGTTTCTTTGGTGTTTTGAGTAGTACTGCACTGAATGAGGATTCTAAAGTGTGTTCCCGAGTCTCCTCTTGGTGAACAATGGTGCCAGCTTTGGGCTGTTGTGAATAGAGCTGCTATGACATGCTTGTGCAAGCCTTTTGTGGTCCTGTGCTCTCATTTCTTTAGGACATCTGCCTAGGAGTGGACCAGCTGGGTCAGAGTCTGTTTGTGTGTTTCATCTTATAAGAAACTCAGAACCTTTTACACAGTGGTTGACCCGTTTTACCTTCCCACAGCAATGTATGAGAGTTAGAGTTGCTCTATATCCTTGCCAACATACAGTGTTGTCCCAACTTGAGCCATTCTGCTGAGGGTATAGTCGCATCTCATCCTGGTTCAGAGAGAGGCTTTTATTTTTTGCCACATTTAATAGTATTTGGGCTGCATCTTACAATTTAGGTTGGTCTGCTGCTTATTATTGTCGTTCTTCCCAAAACAAAAGTTCCCATTAAATCCATTGTGCTTGTTCCAGTCAAGAGCTTCTTTTATTGAGGAAATCCCATACTCAGAATATTGCTGCTCTGAGCTTCAACACAGGGACCCATCTCTGTCGTATTGGGTATAGCACGCCAAGGGCTTAGGACAGCGCCTGGCACACGGTAACTGATGAATGAATGGATGAATGAATGAATGAGTGAATGAGCGGTCCCTCCTTGCATTGGACCATTTTGGATCATTTGGGCTTTTCGCGAGGCTTGGAAAACTGAGCATATGATCTCTATTATATTCCCCGGAAGCCCTCTTTCCTAATTATTCTATGCGACCCAGAAGCCCAAAGGAACACATATGATGAATCCCGAGCCAAGTCTGTTGGAAGGTCAAAAGGCCCCAGCCAACTTCATGTAGACTTTAAAGCCCATGTCCAGGTTTCTGGGAGCCAGTCAGTCAGTACTTGGAAATGCTCAAAAGAGTAGGAAACTAATCACTTGGTTTTGATCCATTAGCTCAGCTGTAATGTAGCAGAGCTAATGCACTCATAGGCAGCAGACAGCTTCTCTGGCAGAAGAAAATCGAGAGCGAGCTCCTTTCACTTTTGCGATGAAAATTAAATGTGGAAATAATTCCCTGCTCCTTTTTGGAATATTACTGTGCTATTAACTAGGCTAAGATCATTAAAAAGTAATGACATGAAGTTGCATGCATCATTATTTTAAGAGAGATTGAATGAAAATATGCTGTCGATCTTTTCTGCTTCTTGCCTCATTCCTGGCTTAATAGGCATTGGTAAGGACCCTGTGAACATATATTTTCATCTTAGAGTTATGGCTTTGGCCTTGAAGAAGGGAATCCGGGTCATTAGAAAATGGACCAACAGCTCTCATAACATACCTTCCTGATTTTTTCTTTTAAATCAAGTTTTCATGAGTACAAAATCAAGAGTGGCTCTCAAAGACGGAGTTGCTCTGAAAAGGAATACGAAGTTCACCACAGGCTTGAAAGAAAAAGCACACTTTCCTCATTGATATTTGCAGAAAAAAAAATGTCAGTGGAAAATTACACCGACCCCTTCTTTCAATCCACAGGACCTATTTCTTTTTCACTGGAGTCGTGGCTTCTAATGTCCTGGGCAAACGTAAATTAAGATGGACACTCTACCCCACAGAAACTTAAGAAATTTTACTGACCATGTGGCATGTCTCATATCCAGAATATCTGAAAGCTGTTCTGAAAGAAGGCGAGGGGGTTCTGATTCTGAAGCACAGGCTTTCCTAAAGACATCATGAATTCAAATTGCAATAACTTTTCACATGTCCTCCTCCTTCCTCTTTCCTCCTTCGTCCTTCCTCCTTCCAGCCCATGACAGTAACTACCCCTGTGACCAATGGTGTGGTGGTAGCAGGAACATAACCAGGACTGATTGCAGTATTATCCTTTGTCCAGAGAAGTGTCATCTGTGTGCAGCCTAAATACATGTATGTGACAGGTATGTGACAGGGGAATTAGATGCTGCTCCTCCCCCTCGTCTGGGCTTGGCAGGAAGACTGTAATTGGTTCCCACACCTTCAGATAAGTTTGTTTAACACAGGTGTTCTTTTTTTTTTAATTTTTTTTTAAATGTTTATTTATTTTTGAGACAGAGAGAGACAGAGCATGAACGGGGGAGGGTCAGAGAGAGAGGGAGACACAGAATCCGAAACAGGCTCCAGGCTCTGAGCTGTCAGCACAGAGCCCGACGCGGGGCTCGAACTCACAAACCACGAGATCATGACCTGAGCCGAAGTCGACCGCTTAACCGACTGGGCCACCCAGGCGCCGCAAACACAGGTATTCGAACTGCATGATCTCCGAAGGAAAGGAACAAAGAGAAAATATGCAAAGAAAATGCTCTCTAATGGTGAATGGGCACGGGAGCCAAATCTGAAAGTTTATTCTCCTTTCAAGTTCATGATCAAATCTACGTTAGACCTCCATGTAAATTTTAAAATTATAACCTAACAGGTTGTAGTTACTTCAGTGTTTATTTTCCTCTGTGACAAAGGCAAATATTTTCATTGAGGAGGATTTGGAAAATTCAACCAAGTATATAAGAAGAGAAAATTTGAAGTCTCCATAACACCATCTGTTAGCAGGCATTGTTAGCATTTCGGTGTGTTTATCTTCAGGTTCTCCCCCGCTCCCCCTCACACACCTTTTAGATATTTACATAATTATCGTCAGACCCTGTGCAGAGTTTCATACCTACTCGTCCTTTTTCCTTAACATGCTTGTGTGACAATCTTCTCACATCATTAAAAACTCTTCATGAAACCTAAATGGCCTTGCGAACTTCATACCCAAATTGCGGAGTTTTGCATCATCTTATTTGCACGCACAAGCTCCTTTGTCTAGGGTTTCTATCATACTCTTTTGGAAGTTCTTAGCACTCACCATGAAAACCACACTGATGGCATTTAGTGTTCATTAGAGAGCTTGTCCCATAGCCTGTCCCAAAAGGTAGCCAGAGTTAAAATCTCTTATAGGCACATCTCCAGTAGAGTTCTTCACCCAGATAAAACTGGACTTCGAAGTCAGGAAGTGTTTTTAGACTGGAGAAGTGGGTTCTGTAGCCCCAAAGACCCAGAGGGGCCCTGAGGCAGCACTGGAGCCGAGCACTGGGTTTTTCTGAGTCTGCAGTCTGGCACAAGCAGGAACAAAAGAGTTTGGGACGTGCAGTGCAAGGTTGTTACCTTTTTTCTGGGCGGTCGGTAAGCAAATCGTCGTGCCTTTGAGACTGCTGCTTTGATGGCAACGTGGAAAGACTTCTGTTTTGGAGTCAGATTTGAGTTCTGTTTCCGATGCCACACTTAAAAGCTGTGTGTGTCTGGCCAAGTAGCTTCACCTCTCTGAGCCTCACTTCTCTCGTCAATAAAATAGGGGAAATGACTATATCTACTTCATGGGATAGTTGAGAGAACTAAATGAGATGCTGTGTGCAAAGCTGTCAGCGTGCTGTAAGTAAATGGTAGTACTTGCTCTAGGTTCAGATGATCATTGTCTTCCCCAAGTTCACCCAGTGATGGGGACCTTGAGTAGTGTCATGTACAGCAGCCACATACATGAGCTTGGGAATCAGTCTTCACTTGTAACCCAGTTCTAGCGTGTACCAGCATGTGCACCTGAGGGCTTATTCCCTAGTCACTCTGAAGGTCAGTTTACTTCTATCAAAAAAGTCCATTTAATGAAAAGCATCTTGCTGTGAGGTTGTGAGGAAGGAGATGATACTATGTTCCATAAGTCAAAGGAGGAGCAAGATTTTCTTTAATACAATACCCTGGAATAGCAGGAGTGGTCTTAATGGGAAGGCTAGAGACATGTAAACTGTAAGGAAGAAGGTGAGTACATCTGCCTTCTTACTTTCGCTCTGTTTGCAGCGCTGTAAGTCATGTGTGTGTATGTTTCTGCACATTTGTTAAAATGTTCACTTCTGACGAGCCATACAGCTTTTCGAAATCTGTGCCTGGCCTTCCATTCAGAATCTGGGCATCTGGAAGGGGACATGTGTGTCTTTCACAGGCAATTGGGACATCCTAGTGGGGGCTCTGATAGGGACAAGACAGGCCACTGTGGAAGAAAATGAGGCAGACCTGGTCCCAGGAATTAGATAATTGGAAAGTCTTCCTGGGATAAGTGATTTCGAGTGATTTCAGCAACCATGGAGCTGTTCTCAGCCTTCAGTGGTCATGGGGCTCCCTTCCATTGCTACTACGGATTTTCCTGGGCACTAAGCAAATTTTAATATGGTTCTCAGGATACTCTTTTTCAGAATCATACATCACTTCTGGATAAGTGTCATTCTTTCAAGAACAAGATCAAGAAAGAGAAAAGACTTGTCTAAAACTGTGGCTTAGCTAAGAAGGAATGGCTGCATAATAGGATGGAGTAAATATTCCAAATGAAATATTCATGCATGCAGGAAATAGGATCCGTGTTTAATAAAATGTCCATTCTGGGTTCCAGGGCTCCCCTGCACCTCTCTGAAAATTACGCCCCGTCAGCTCTCCCATGCGAGCATTAAAATATATAATTAATGTTCATTATTAATAATACATTTCTAATTTCCAGTTGCAAAAATATAGCTTTTCCCTCTCTTGGAGGATCACCTATATTTTGTCATTAACATTTTGTCATAAGAGGCAAGAAATGATTTAAATGGACAATAAATCGACAGGCAAGCTGCTGCTTTGGGCTTGGGCCAAACTCTTTGGGGAAGGGCTTCATTTATCACCTGGGGCTTAGCATGGGCTTTCTGCTGATTTATCTGCAAAGGAATGGGAGAGGATCCTGTGGAGGGGTCTTGGGGCCCTGGAGGACTAATGACAGGACCTGGAGTGCCTGGAGAAGTAGCTGTCAAAGCCAGAGCAGCTTCAGCTGACAGTGGGACTCAGTGTCTGATTATTCGTCCACTTCTTGAGAACATATGGCCCCACAGCTCTGTATATGCAGTGGCCTAACCCCACATCTCCATTTGAATGGTTCACTAGCTAGAGAAGCTCAGTTTGAGCCACACTGAATGCTTCTCCTCCAGTGTTTTTCTTCCAAGGTGTCCTGTCTCACTCACGTGATTTCTTGAGCCAGAGACCTGAAGTCCTCCAGTGACATCCTGCTCCCCACCTCCTACAGCCAAATAGCCCCGGTTCCTTTCCAAACACTTCTTCTTCCATTAGTTCCCTAGGTCCCTACAGAAGCCTTTGGGGGCAGGTGGTGCAGGATCTTAATCTTCTTATTTTTTTGAAGATAAGAAACTAAGAGACTCACCCCTAACTACACTGCTAGTTAATGACTGTCAGAATCTAGGAGTTGAGTGGATCTTGGATCAGGAACCTGTTTCCTTCTTTATACCTTACTTCTCTGTTTTCATGCCCCATAAGACTTTGTGGGTCCTCATGGTTGTTCAGCCTTCCCTGCCAGGAAGAATCCTATCCTCCCTCAAGGAGAAAAACACTAAGACAGTGTTTTTGTACTTTGTCGCCATCAAAACTTACCTACCCTGTGTCCCATTCTCTTAGAGATCTTTTTTTGAATTGGCTAATGTTGTAATTAATGTAGATAAGCTGACAGTGATTCAAGGAATTAACCCTTCCTTGGTAACATTTTCAAAATGACATCTACCTGTGCCTTAAATCTATTGACTCCAGATATGAAAGTTTCAGTCCTGACTAGGGACAAAAAAATCTACTGAGGATATATTCAAGGCAGATCTGTGCTAGAGAATTAGATTAAGACTTAGGCACATCATGAGTATTAGTATCTTTCATTTTGACTTTTTGAGGGAAAGCAAAAGAAACAAACAAAAAATAAAACAAAAACAAACCAAACAAAACCAGTGACATTTTAGGAGTAATTGTGTCCCTTTATGAAAAGACAGTCCAGCTCAACACCACTCATCATCAGGGAAATACAAATCAAAACCCGCAATGAGATACCACCTTACACCTGTCAGAATGGCTAACAGTAACAACTCAGGCAACAACAGATGTTGGCGAGGATGCAGAGAAAGAGAATCTCTTTTGCATTGTTGGTGGGAATGCAAGCTGATGCAGCCACTCTGGAAAACAGTATGGAGGTTCCTCAAAAAACTAAAAATAGAACTGCCCTATGACCCAGCAATGGCACTACTAGACATTTATCCAAGGGATACAGGTGTGCTGTTTCGCAGGGGGATGTGCACACCAATGTTTATAGCATGGGATACAGGTGTGCTATTTCGAAGGGACACATGCATCCCCATGTTTATAGCAGCACTATCAACAATAGCCAAATGGAAAAAGCCCACATGTCCATCGATGGATGAATGGATAAAGATGTGGTATATATATACAATGGAGTATTACTCAGCCATAAAAAAGAATGAAATCTTGCCATTTGCAACTACGTGGATGGAACTGGAGGGTATCATGCTGAGTGAAATTAGTCAGTCAGAGAAAGGCGAAAATCATATGACTTCACTCCTATGAGGACTTTAAGGGACAAAACAGAAGAACATAAGGAAAGAGAAACAAAAATAATGTAAAAACAGGGAGGGGGACAAAACAAAAGAGACTCATAAATATGGAGAACAAACTGAGGGTTGCTGGAGGGGTTGTGGGAGGGGGGATGGGCTAAATGGGTAAGGGGCACTAAGGAATCTACTGAAATCATTGCTTCACTATATACTAACTAATTTGGATGTAAATTTTAAAAAATAAAAAATAAAGTTAAAAAGAAAAAAAAAAAAAGACAGTCCACCTGGCCCAATGGAATGATGGTAATCGATGAGTGACCTCAGGATCTTCATTTTTGAATGACTTTGTTGTGCAGTACACATTCTTGCACATAATTTCATTCAAGCTGTACCAACATTTGTTTTGTGGGGCTTTTATATGGATGCAGAATCTGATTCAGAGTAGTTAAGTAACTTGTTCAAGATCACACAGCAGTTCCATGGCAGGGCTGGGGCCAGAATCTAGTTCTTTGGATTCCCAGATACATAGTGTATGGGGGTGGGGAGATCAGCGTGGGAGGGCACTAAAGGAAAAGGTTCTAAAGGTGGATGGTAAGGCTTGGACTGTAGGAGCTGACTCAGACACGCCTGGTTCTAAATGAGGCTGTGCCTACCATATGTGAGCTACGAGATCTCGGGACAAACTGAGGAGTCTCTCAGACCTTTTGTTTCTTACCTATAAAACTGGCACAACTACACCAACAATTCTCCTTCTTTTTAACCTTATAAGGGCCCCCAATTCATGAAGCTATACGAATGTTTGTGAACTCTGAGATGCTGTGCAGATGTCTGGATGCAAAAACATAGTGGGATAACTTTTATTTCTTCAGATGGAGCAGCGTGCATTTGCAGGCACTCTGCGGCAATGGGAAAGAGGAGAAGACAATGAAGAGCTTGTGTTTTTAGCGCCTTGAAATTGTGTCTGTTACAGTGTTTTTTGGCTGCCAGTAACAGAAACCAAGTCTGTGCAAAATGGCAGTTTATAAGACAATGTGAGGGCATCTCAGGATACGTATTCAGTGATTATTTGAGCATTAAATGCAACGTAAGACTAGAAGAAAGGGTGGTAACGTGTTGACAAAATTTGTGGATCAGTGACTCCTTTTCCACATGTCCCACTTCCTGGAGACTCATATTTCTACTCTTTTCTCAATATTACAGAAGGGCTATTTTCTGCTTTTTGTTTTGTTTTTGTTTTTTGTTTTTTTGTTCTTTGTTTTTGTTTGTTTGTTTGTTTGTTTTTGTCTCCAGCCTGGGTAAAAAATGGTTTATTCTCATGCTTATCTAGGAAATATGCATGAGGTAGATTGAGAACTCCTTTTGGCCTTAACGCCCCTTTATAGATTAGTGTACCAAGCTGGGAAATTTTCTACAGAAAACATTTATCTCTATGACCTGGGTGAAATTCTCCAGGTTATAGAGCCCCTGTTTCTTGTAACGGTAGACTGAGCCTCAAAGTATCTGAGTTCCCTTCACGGGATTACCTGGCCCTTTCTCTTTTGAATGGCTCATCACCTAAATAGATGGATTTGGTCCCCTACTTCTGAGATTCTGTCCCCTAGATGGACTTGTAGGGATTTTGGAGTCGTTCTTTCCTTGCCAAATTGGCTAACCTTCAGAGGGTCTATACCCCAACTGCCTGTTTGGGCTGGTTTAGTAATCAGAAGGTCTAAGACCCTCATCCTTTGAGTGGACTGCCCCATTCGAATTAATACCTGAGAACGGATTTGTCTAGTATATCAAAAGTCTGAACCTCCAGTCTCCTTGCTAGAATGGTCCAGCCCTCAACTTGTGAGATTCAAATTGCCTGGAGTCCCTGTGTTCCAAAGTAAAACGTGCTTCTCTAGAGGCAAATTTGTCCTAAATTTGGTAAAGGGGCCTTGTTTCCTAAAGAAAGTGACTGCTTCAGTTGAGCTGTCCTGCAGAGGAAGTTGTAGGATGGAAAAACTTTTTTTCTTAAGACAAAGCTTATTTGTGTGCATTTCTTTCCTTCTTTTAAACCTTTGTGAAGCAACTTCTATTTGGAGATATGCTATAGAGCATTCTGGTGGTTCTGTTGTGTGGGCCTTCTCCGCGGCTGCATCAGTGCTGATGTCTGCTCTTTAACAATTTATGCTGAAATTAACATGTGTTGGCTCACTTGCTGCCGTTATTTCCTATTGTATATTTTGGGAGGAAGCAAAACCTTGGATGCATGTTATAATCGTGGAGCCAAAGATCCGATTCCATCTCTGCTGACAAAATGAGAAATGCAACCTGGTGGGCCAGGAAGATAGTGTTATACATGAACATACTAGACCTTTTGGGGGGTTCTGTGAGGGATGATCTAAAATAGGAATTTACACTTAAAACCCTTAGAGAGGCGGGCAATATTTTTATCTCCTGGCCTTTAAGATGACAAGATCCACCTGGCCCTTATCTCTTGCTGGTTGCCAAAGTGAGCCCCAAACACAAGCAGATGTTACCGTACATGTTCTTAAATTGTGTCTGACAAACCCTGTGATTCTTCAGAAATTCTTTGAGGCTGTTCCTGGGGCAGGGTGTGTGTTTGTGTGTGTGTGTGTGTGTGTGTGTGTGTGTGTGAGAGAGGGGGGGGGGGAGAGAGAGATGGATGCCAAATGGCCTGGGTCTTGGATCCCAACTCCCCTCTATCCAGAGACATTGTTTTTTTGTTTGTTTGTTTGTTTTTTTAATCTGATTTAAATATAGAGTTCTAGATTTCTTATTTTGGAAGAATCTCATGTCAGGTTTTAAGACCTAGAAGCAGACTAGCTTACTTAGGCAAAAAAGGAATTTAGTAAAGAGAATTGAGGGGACATCAAGAAGTTAAAGGAAAGATGGATGGATTTGCAGGCTCCAGGAAGCTTGTACCTGGGAGAGCTCCAGGATCTCACTAGCAGGAATTAAATGGGTTCACTTTTCAGGGCTTCAGTGTTGGGCTTCCCACCAGCTTTCCCGTCTTTCTGTTAGGAAATGTTTTTGGAATTTGTGTTTAAATTCTCAGGAGCAAGAATCTGATTGGCTTAGATTGGAGGGGTAACTGGGTCGAGTAAGTAGGCTCATTCTTACCCATTTTGTAAAAATTTAGGTTGTGTATGGAGAGCAGTGATGAGACTGTGTTGAAATCTACTAGATAAAAGAAGCAGGACCTTGAGATGCATGGAAAGTGATCACATTATGGCACCTTTTTTTGATATTCATCTTCCAGCAACAAATGGTGAAATTTCCCCTGCTCCCCCAGGTTTACCTGCCGCCCGGCTTTGCTAGTAGTACATTAGAGACCTCTCTACTGCTTGGGTATGGAATCCACTGTGTGCCTAGGGGAAAGTGGAAATACCTTCACTGACGTTCTCAAGACAACATGGGAGGAGTAGTTTGCTAAAGGAAGGTTGAGGTGATGTGGCCAAAGGATGTGACCATGGATGCTAGGTGGGACCAAACAACTGTCAGGACGACAACAGAGATGCCGTATGGGAAGGATTTTCTGCTGAGAAGAAGCTCACAGGCCCCTGGGTCTTGAATATTCATGCTAGACATTCTCGGTAAGCCAGTGCTTAGGCCACTGCTTCTTAAAGCTTGGCTCCTGGACCAGCAGCATCAGCACCACCTGGCGTCTTGTTAGGCGTGAAGTTTCTCGGGCTCCACCCAGACCTTCTGAATCAGAAGCTCTGAGACTGGGGCCCAGCACTAGGTTTTAACAAGGTCTGCACGTTTCCGATGCACTCTCAGGTTGGAGAACCAGCAACCTCGCCAATCATTCTGAATGTTAAGCAGATGTCCAGAGATTCCTTTACTCCTTCACTTCCAATATTTGCTTTTTCTTAATACTCCCACCCGCCACCACTGGTTCTGCGCTCCTGGCTCCACAAGAGGAGCTGGAACTCTTGAGAACACCGTGCTCTCCCTAACTTCACATGCAGTGTTGCACCACCACTTCTCTTGCAAGATTTCTGTGGTAAGCTTACTCCGCGGGCCTCAGAAATATCCTGTTATCTGTGGTGGAGGGAATAGTGTCACATCCCAGTTTCCAAAGAATCCCATTTTTTCTCAAAAAAGAAAAGTATGGGGCACCTGGGTGGCTCAGTTGGTAAAGCATCCAACTTTGGCTCAGGTCATAATCTCACGGTACATGAGTTTGAGCCCCACGTCAGGCTCTGTGCTGACAGCTCAGAGCCCGGAGCCTGCTTCACATTCTGTGTCTCCCTCTCTCTGCCCCTCCCCTACTCGCTCTCTGTCTCTCTAAAATGAATAAACATTAAAGAAAAGAGAAGTATGAACATAAGCTTAGGAATTCAGAGGTGTTCAGGAGTTACTTTGACAGGATTAGTTTGCCAAGTACTCCTAGATCACTAGACTGGATGACAGAGAGTGCTCAGTGTGTTCTATACTGCTGAACTTCTCAGAACTTTTAATAAGCTAGAGAGAGCGGAGAATCTCCAAGAAGGGGAATATAGTATATAATTTACCTGAATGCATTTAATTAAGCAGGGCTCATATTCTAGGAACGTATTCTGACTTAGACACTATCCCTAGACACTAGCTGTGACTCCCCCCTCCTAAACTCTTTCGCCTTGTGGAGTGTGCTGGGAATTTTTCTGGTGATTGTTTCTGAAATATTTAATGGTGTCAGTGAAACTTGACATAAGGGTAAAAATTAAGTCTTCCGTCATAAATCTTCCATTCCTACATTCGAAACTTAATGAATGAGTTCGCTGGCCCGAGGGTCAAGAAATTTGGCTTCAAGTTCTGGAGTTAGCCTCCATTTTGCCAGTTGTGGGGATTTGGAGATGAGGGTGTGGGAGAACATCTCAAGGGCTCTGTGCATTTCTAACCCTCCACCAATATTAAAATTCCAAAAGAGGCTATCATGTTTTATGGCATTTGAATTGTAGCAATTTATGGTTAACATTCAACTTTACCTTTTTATACCATTACTGTTTGACATTTGGAGTGCTTAGAACATTCCAATATAGTCTTAGCACCTTTTTACCTCCAAAGCAAATTTCTCTGGACATCTTTAATTGCCTGTTTCTATTCAGAGCAAAATAAAGTAAAATTTAAACTTAAAATCTCTGACCTCAAGCCCCCAAGCAGACTGAATTACCTGTTGTTTTTTTTTTAAATAATAAATTTCGATAGGTTATATCATGCCTCCTGTGTGCCAACTGAGAATTTTTCTGAAGAATTATTTGACCTCAGAGCTGGCTTGAGTTGGTTCCATATCTGATGGGCCCTGATCTGGAGGCTTTGGTCATCCAGGTGCATGGGCTGTTCCATTTCAGATCCTTGGAGGAAAAGCAGTTACTGTTCAGGTCACTTCTCAGAGCTGCACTGACTTGTGGGACTGTCACATGGCCTAGGAGTCACATGGCCTAATTTATTATTGAGCGCTGGCTGTGTGGAGATGAGAGTTTAAGACCATGAACTTTAGGGTTGGGTAGACCCAGATTCAAATTTATCTTTGCTGTCTATAACTTGAGCCATCTCAATGATGTTTAATATATCTTTACACGCTTTGGTGGCAGAGAAACAAGTGTTTTGGAATGCTGGGGTAGAGATTTTTTTTTTCAGGGTGACTGAAGAATTGTCTACTCTTTCCCCTCATTATCTCTGATGATATTGAATTTGGGTTTGAAAGCTTTTTTTTTTTTTTTTTTTTTTTTTTACAAAAGTGTCCTTAAATGGAAGAATATAGTTTATGGTTAGTGAAATTTATTTATTTTGCAGTTCTGATGTGTGCCTTATGAACAGTTAAGGATTGTAGTTAAGAGGGGGACTTTCCGGGGCGCCTGGATGGCGCAGTCGGTTAAGCGTCCGACTTCAGCCAGGTCACGATCTCGCGGTCCGTGAGTTCGAGCCCCGCGTCAGGCTCTGGGCTGATGGCTCGGAGCCTGGAGCCTGTTTCCGATTCTGTGTCTCCCTCTCTCTCTGCCCCTCCCCCGTTCATGCTCTGTCTCTCTCTGTCCCAAAAATAAATAAAAAACGTTGAAAAAAAAAATTTTAAAAATTTTAAAATAAAAAAAAAAAAAGAGGGGGACTTTCCAAATTGGGTGCATGTGAATGTGTACCTTTTAGAGATCCTGGAGCCCAAGGGAGACTAAGCTGAGACATGTTGTAATGGCTCCTGTTCTTTGTGACCACTTTGATTCCAGTAGGTTTCTGTGTCTTTAGCTCAATACATTAGTTACATCAGGCAGAAATGCGGGAGAGAAAGAGGAAGAGAAGGAAAGAGGGATAAATATACATAGATATACAGAGAAAGAGAAAGTGAGAGAGATTCTCACAAACCCATAACCCACCCTAAATGCTTATACATGAGAATATGAATACACATTGTGACCCACATACAGCCAGGACCCTATGTGGCCCTGTCTTGACTAATGTCTCATTTTTATCAGAAACAGAGTTGAAAACAAATCAAAACCTTATTCAAAGTCTTAGAAAATGACAAAGAAGGGAATAAATTCCAATTTCCTACCTATTTCATAAAACTACTCTATTTCTCTGTCTCAGTGTCTCATACTTAGGAATGATTCCTTTTCTCTGTACTGCCCCCAATGTTTCTTGATATATAAGTTAGGAAGCTCTTCTGCTTTTTCCACTTCCCTATCTACTTTAGTATTTTAAAAATTATTTTTATATGTATCAAATAAGCCTTTTTTCTTTACTTTTCTTCCCTATGTACGATCATTTGGATTCTGCCTGGATTAACATTCTTTAGAGAAACAATAGGATAGACATTATATATAGAGAGACACACACACACATCCATATATCATATCTGTATCTATATATCTATACCTATATCTTTATATCTGTATCATCTATATCATCTATATCATCTATATCTATATCTATATCTGTATCTATATCTATATCTATACCTATATCTAATCTATGTCTGTATCTAGAGAGAGAGAGGGAGGCACTTATAAGGAATCAGCTTATACAGTTATGGAGACTACTAAGTCCCAAGATCTGTAGTTAGCAAGTTGGAGACCCAGGAGAGCCAAAAGCACAAATTCCAGTCTGGTTTCAGTTCAAGTTCAGACAAGGCCCATGTCCCAGCTCCAAACAGTCAGGGCCAACCTCTTTCTTCTATTCAGGCCTTCCACTGATTAGGTGAGGGTCATCCACATTAGGGAGGGTCACCTGCTTTACTCAGCCTATCTGTTCAAATGTTAATCTCATCCCCAAACACCCTCAGGGACACCAGAATGTTTGGCCAGATGTCTGCCCCCACTCTAGTCAAGCTGACACATAAAATCAGCCATCACACTTACTAATAAACGGGATTTCCCGAGCTAGAGCAAGATTTGTTCCCCCTTAACAGGCAGGAGAGTTATATTACAAACGGAATTTAACACATCTTTCTTTTAATCCAGTCTCAAAAACTTTACAGGATAGGGGCTCAAAGGAAGGAAGCTGTGTTTTCAGTCATCCTCGCTTTCTTTTAGATTTGGACAGATGCTCATAGGCCGGGTGTGAGACAATGCACAAAACAAAAGAGAAAGAACGGCGAGTCTGCTTTCCAAGACATGCCCCCTCCAGGTGGTTGTGTGGACGAGTGAGTGTTAATGCAGCTTAATGCAGTCAATTGGCGAATAATGGATTACCCTGCACTGTGGTGGGACGGCAGTACGCCCTCTGGATACACACAGAAACAAGACAAAGCCTTTTCCTTGGAGGAGCTCACCTTTTAGTAGAAAAGATAGTCTGGTAAACAGATTTAAAAAGAAAAAAAAACCCAACAATGTGTAAAGCGCTAATTAGAGAGAGATACAAAATTCCCAGAACACAGAGGATGGAGTGACAAAATCCACCTGTGACAAAATGAGGAGACTTTGATCTGGGTTTTCAAGGATGAGTATGTGTTCTCCTGAGAAGGAGAATAACAATGATTTTGCCTCTAGTGTGTTAGGCATCTTCATGTCTTTCAAATTTTCGTGCTAAAATTTTTCACTTAATTTATTCCTTATGAGAGCCCCTAGGAGATGGATATTAATACCCCATTTTACAGATGAAGATACAGGCTCAGAGAGGTTCAATTTTACACAGCAGGGAGGAGGGAAGCCGAGGTATGAACCAAGGATTTTGTGGATTCAACCCCCTAGAAAGGAAGAATTGCAAAGACAGAGTGATGTGAAAGGGCCTGGGTGCACTCTGAACATGTTTTAGGAGTGCACGACTAAGGGTCCCATTGCAGGAAAATCATTCTCTGTGGGGATATGGCCTTTGGAGTTGGAGATGGAGCATTGGATCTGGGAGAAGATAGACGTGGGTGGATGGGACACAGATGGGGATGGGGAAGGCGATCGCTGTGCGGAGTATTAATGGTTGTCTGTCTCTCCACTCATAGAGGTGTGGGTGGGGGTCAGGTTTGTAATTAAGAGTGTGGGGCTCACACGTACCTTATTTGGGTAGTTACAGTACCCAACTCCAGGAACTGTTGATGGGAAAAGGAGACTGTGCATGTAAATTGCTTAACAACATACCCAACATCGATTAATTGCTCAATAAATGTAATTGTTATCATTACTGCCATCCATTCTCTTGGCAGGGTATAGACCCGTTTTCCTAGTGTACCTACTTAGGGAACTTTAAGAATAGTCATCATACATTCTTGGCAGGTTCTCTGTGTGTGTGTCTGTGCAATCATATGCTGTAGATACAGCTGTGCTCTCCAAGGGCCCCTTGTAATTTATGCCCGGCTGCTGGTCTCACAGGCTATTTATATTTGTCCTGCTCTCTTATAAGGCCTGCCTCTGCGACATAATCATTTTTGCAACTCGTCTGCAAGACTGATGAAAGCAAACCCATGTTCATCTGTGTCTGTATGGCAGGTGGAGGTGACTGCAGTCGCCATGGTCATGTGCGGCTCTTCCCCTATGCATGAGGCTGGCGTTGCATATGGGATCTCAGTGGTACTGCAGTTTCCTGGAATGCGGTTAACTAGCCTGCATTTGCCTTGTGCTCATTGCTGTGCCCAGTGCTGCATCACCACACACCCGCGTGCGGATCTTCATAGGGCCCCTTACTGTGTGTTCTTGGGCGATTTCCTTAAATTCCCTGAACTCTGTTTCCCCAACTGTACTGTAGGGATGATATTCTATATCTTGTAGGGAAGTTATGAATATTCAGATAATGTGGTTAAAATATCTGGCATCTCGTAGATATTTAGTGGATGTAAGCAGTTAATCTTACTCTGCACATTCATGCACTGGACTTTGAATTCCCAAGGAAAGGAACTCTATCTCATTAATATTTGTATCCCCAGTGCCTACCACATAGCAGGCACACATGTGTGTTAATTGAGTGAATAATCAACTAAGTAAGGTGGGCATTATCCCCCTGCTTTTTTTATAGGTGAGAAATGGAAACTCAAAGAGTGATAGTCACCACATGGAGGAGAAGGGACCGGAACTTGATTTCTAGAGGACTCCAAAGGCCAAATTCTCTTCTCTGAAACTGGAGTTTTGATTCTGCCAAATTTTGATGAAAATTAGCATTTAGTGCCTTAATCTCTTTCAATTCTGCTTTGTTAAAGGGATGTTAATAAGAGTAACATTTCCTGAACATCTGTGTACCAGGGGCCATGCTGGATATTTTATGAACATTACATTATTGAACTTGCAAGCAAGCAGCAAGACCCAGGTTCCAATCCCAGCTGGTTGAATGCCAAGCTGATCTTTAAATTCTCTTCCACACTCGTGTTTGCTTTAGCTAGAGATGTGGCTCAACATGGGATGAATCTCTGAGATGAAGGATTTCTAGCAGACTTGTTACAAGAGCTCAGGTGGACAAACCCTGAAAGGCAGATGCTGAATCAGAATCAACACATATGTGAGGGTCTCCTTGAGATGTGGTGGTTTCTCCCTCTCTAATTCCACCAGGACTGGGCTGATCTCCATTTACATGCTGGGTGATGGATATGTCCTAAGGCAGAATTATTTATTTAAACCATCAGGTGCACAAATCAGATTTCAGTTACCAAGAAAAGTACATTGTATACCCATTTCTGTAGAAAAATCAGAGAGTAAAAACCTTGATTAACAATCCATATATATCTCAGCTATCCTCCCCCATTGTTGTTACTTGAAAACTTCCCAAGGAGGCCATGGGGGTTTTCCTTGATAGGAAGAAGTCCTTGTCAAGTGCTGAGATGCTTGGAGAGTACTGTAATTCAGGATAATGAAGCTCCTTTACGCTGGCAATTCAAAAAGATAATTACCTGACATTGATTTACTCTTCTTCCTTATTAAAAGAACTCCAATTTTGTTCAGGGTAGAAGTGTACCCAACTAAAACTCTTGATTTCCCAGATTCCCTTGAAGCTAGAAGTAGCCAAATGATACAGACATGGGCAAGGAGATCAAAACAGTTTGCCGGGTGGAACTTCCAGGAAAGTTTCTGCTTTCTTGGTAGAAGGGGGCAGGTGTCCTTTTATTCATTACTGCTACTCATTGGTCATTTTACTCATTGCTACCGCTGCTATTATACATGCGTGTGCATGTGCACACACACACACACACACACACACACACACACACACGTGCATGTTTCCTGCTTGATGTTACTTATGTTGCGGATATGAGGCCTGGGAGCAGAGCAGACCGTAAAGGAAAGCTAAGAGAGCTACAGAGATGCTTATCTTGAGACCATGTGATCACTGAACCAAGTCAGCAGCCTTCTTGTTATATGAAAGGAGGGACCTATTTGTTAATTGGCCATTCTATTACTTGCAGCTGAGAGCGTTCCCAAATGAATTATATGAATTTACTGAGGCATGTCTTATAAGGCCTACCACTTACAGGAGCATGTTGCCTGGTTCTCAGATCACTAGTGTGTGTCCTATAGTAGGGATGGGGGTTGAGGGGAATCAAGATAGCCTGGTCCTCATTTCCTGAGCTGGTTCAGAGTTTTATTTTTGAGTCTTTTAATGAATCTGAGCTTAAGGAGAGAGCCAGGCCCCTTTCCTCCCTGCATTATACATCAGGGAGCAACAAGGTCAATGGGGCATAGAGTGAGCCCATGAAGGAGAACTCTGACAGTCTCTCATATGGATGAAGACTTGGAGATATTTATCAGCCTTTTAAGAGATGTGAATTTCCCAGAGGGAAGGCAATTGGCTTTTTATTTGAGCTATGAGGATGATGGATCCAGAAACAAGAAGCATGGTGGAATGCAGGTATAAATAAAGCTGATCATCTCTGAGGTGGATTCATCAACATAATCTATGAAGACGGCTTGGTTTTTGTGGGAGCTGCCCCTTGCTCATATCACAGTGCTTTCTTAGTGTTGGGAGTGGGGTTTGTAAGCCAGTGAGAACAAATATGGTAATTGGAGAACTTCTATAAAGGGTAGCAAATGAAGAAATGTATCTGTTGCACCATTGACTCTTATATAGATCTGACACATCTATGCAAAGAGCTTTGGGCCATTTGGAAGCCCTGGCAGAACAACCAACTACAGTTGTCTGGGTTGTGCACTGTGTAAAGCCAGGAGGTGCCAGTTGCATAAAATGATCATATGTGACAACCCCATGAGAAGTGCATGGTGATCTTAACTATCTCTGATGCTCATCTGAGCTTTTCTGGCAACTACCCTCATTGACCTTGCTTTTTCCCCCCACTCCTGTTCATTTATTCATCTTCCAATTCAAAAAAAATTGTTTTGAGCCGTTGCTCTATTCCAGACCCCTTGCTAGGGCCTGAGAAAATGATGGCGAAAACAGGCAGATCTGGCCTATTCTTACAAAGCTTATATGCCTAAAAAGGAAGATAAATATTAAACACAGAAATAAATGTAAATATACAGACATGGTTAGCATAGAATGGAGAGGCATTTCATTCTAGGAAAACTTAAAATGTAGAGTTTTCAGCTGGTCTGAAAATCCAGGGACTACTTGAACTGCAGTCTGTAGGACTAATGGAAGTTACTGGAGCAAAGAGAAGGAAAAGCATGCCTGGGTGAGGGAACAGCATGTTCGAAGTCCTGTAGTGGGAGGAAGTTGGCTGAGTGCAGGGGACTGAGAGGAAGCCAGGATGACCAGTGTGGTGTTGGAGAGGGGGTGCTCGCTCTCTAAAACTAATTCAGCTGTCTGGTTTTGAAAACCTGTTTGGACACTCTTACTGCCAGCTGTCCTGTGTAGGTCTGTTTTGCCTCCTTCACATCAGTCTCATCTGAGCCCCCATCATCCAACTCTACCAAGCCACCCACACCACAGGATGGGGCCTCACCTCTCACCTCCCCTTGAGATTCACAGCATGAGAAGCTTGAATATAGCCACAGCACTGTTCTACTCCCCAGCGTCCGAAGAACCCAGGGCTCCCAAAGCATTGTTATTTGTCCAGACGGGACAAGACGGACTGTCCAGATCTTCTCCACTTGCCATCTCAAGTAAAACACTAGGATGCTACAAAACGAAGGCTGGCCTTTCCACCCTTGCTCTGTATCTTAGCTTGCAGACCTCACATTATTTCCATTGCCAGTCCTTTTGGAAAATGAACAGTTGGATGAGCCAGGAGGGAAGGGAGAAGGAGGGAGGGGAAAAAAAGAACACACGAACTCTTTCTTAAGAAATCAGAAGGGCAGTAGGCGGACGAAAGGACTCTGTTTGTTTCTTGCTCTTGGCATGGTGGTCAAGAGCATGGGCTTTGATGGAGCCAGGTGCTCAGCCCAGCTGTGCTGTTTTTTATCCATGTGATTCTAGGCAGAGCTTTCTACTGCTCGGTGTCTGTTTCTTCAACTCCTCAAAAAAAAAAAAAAAAAAGGATGATTATACTTACATTCAAGAGTTGCTTTGAAGATGAACTCAGATAATACAACAGAGCTCTTAGGCACGTGGTAAGTTGTCAGTAAATCGTAGCTGTTATTATATTATTATCATCAACAAGCATAAAGAAGAGAAAGGTAGACTTTTGTTTATCAGAGCAGAAAACTAAAAAAAAAAATTGCTAGAGCTCATAAAAGATGATAGAATAATCTTTTGGGACTGTCAGCATTTTAGACTTCAGACATTGAAATATCAACAGGATGGACCATCTGTCACTGGTGTTGTAGAGAAGATTACCACTTCGAGGGTCCTTCTGTGAGGGATAGTAGAGGAAGGCCATTGTATTAAATCATCAGGGCTTCTCCTTAGCTACCAGATGCTCTGAGTTTTGCCGCTCTTCCAAGAGCTTACCACACTCTGATCTTTGGAGATAGCTTGGCATCATTCCTTCTGTCTGTCTGTCTTATGACATAAACCTAAAAGTCCCAGATGTAGTATTTCTTGGGTAGTGGAAGATCCTCTCAGTTTTTATCTGATGCAGTTTTGAACCTCTCTTGATGGTGATGCTGTCCAATTAGAGAGCCAGGTCTTCTGGGACACCTGGCTGGCTCAGTCGGCTGAGCGTCTGACTCTTGATTTCATCTCAGGTCACTATCTCATGGTTCATGAGTTCAAGCCCTGCATTGGGCTCTGTGTTGACATTGAGAAGCCTGCTTGGGATTCTCTCTCTCCCTCTCTGCCCCTCCCCCACTTTCTCTCTCTCTCTCTCTCTCTCAAAATAAATAAACTTGAAAAAAAATTCTACTGAAAAAACAAGCCAGCTCTTCCTATGCCTAGTGCATTCCTATCAGCATGTTACTGACACGGGAGATCCTGAGCTCTTTGGGCAGATAGATTTGGGTTTGAATCCCTCTAGGCTGGCTGTGTGACCCTGAGTAAGTGGTTTACTCTCTCCGAGCCCCGTTTCCTTATTTATCAGGAAATGATACCCCTGTGTGAGTGCTCTGGTTTGGGGGGAGGTTTAGAGATAATGTCCACATAGTGACTAGCACAATATCTGAAACAGTGTGTGGACTTTCGGACACAGGAACCAGAAATTATAACAATAAACACAATAATAATAGTTAATATTATTGATATTGCTAGTTATTCAACATATTTTTTAAACTATCAAAAGACTGCTTCATTTGAAGCAGCCACAGAGAAATGAATACCTTGCCCTTGGTTGGGGAGAGAACACTGCAGAGAGATGAGAAAGACTTGACTGGCAGAAGTTTGGGGCTCTCTGTGCGTGTGTGTGTGTGTGTGTGTGTGTGTGTGTGTGTGTGTGTGTTTACAAAATTGGCAGTCCTAAAAAGAAGTTACAAGAGTAGCTACCCAGGGAGAAACTGATCACAAAGCCGAGTGTAAGCAAGAATTATGCTTTCCTTCTGTGCTACAGGAGTGCCGCACCCTCTGGGGGCTGCTTTTCATTTGTAATCTGAGTAACTCAGTCGAGCTGCCGACAGCCAACCTTGCATTGATTGGGAACTCTGCAGGGGCGCTTAGGCACCAGGGCACCCCGGGACCATCGTTTCCCTTATTAGTCATCACTCTTCACGGTGAGCGTGTGTGTGTGTGTGTGTGTGTGTGTGTGTGTGTGTGTGTGTGCGCGCGCGCGCATGCACGCATGTGTGTCCGTGTCATAGTGCTGGGACGATTATTCTCGGCCTTTGTGGGACCTGGTGGAGAGAACTGCAGATAAGAGCTCTGTCCAGACGTAGCCTCTGACAGCAGAAGGCCCTGTCCTTAGGCTGACCCCAGCCCCCTATCAAAGGGCCTGCCTGAGAAAGCTCCATGCTGCCCAGAGACTGTTTTAGTCAACACCTGACGTAGACCACTGACTTTTCTTTCTTAGGCCATTTACTAAAAAGGTCTTATAATTGTAAAGATGCATCTCTTAAAACTCAAGTGTTTTTCTCAAGGAAAAGCCTTTCATTTTAAATATACTGATCAGAAGGATAGGACCTCTGTCTTCCAGTCTCTGGAGGAGGGTAGAATCCTAACTTCGATGACAGCCAGCTGGCAGACACAGCTGGCCTAATCTCATTTATCCTGACCAAGCCTTTGTAAATTTCCTCCTCTCTGACTCGGCTGAGCCCCTGCTCCCCCTAACTCTCCCTTCAGAACACCCAGATCGTTTTTGCACAAATGGAATGGAGTCCCGCTTTTCGCCCTGCTGTCAGTAGTTACTGAGTAAAATAGAAAATAAAATCTGTTTTTACCACTTTAATTATTGTCCACTGTGTTTGTCTTGGCCTTGGAAAGGCTCTCACAGGGCAGAGTGGATGTATTTCTTTGATGTCTGGTCACCGGCAGAGGGTCAAGGGATGTTTCTCTTCTTTCTTTCCTGAACAAGAGACTGCGTCAGGCCATTGTGACAGTGCCTGGATATTAACACAATGGACATAAAATGGGAATGATAATAATACCTGCTTAATGAAGTTGTCCTGAGGCTTAATTAAGTTAATGGAGCTAATTGACCTGGAGAAGCAGAGTATTTCAGACTCCTCACCCTCCCCTGGGACGCACTAAGTCTTCCAGGAATCTTACAGCTCTCAGGCACACAGACCCTTTCCTTTGGGGATGTCAGAGAATGTCCCTGGTGAAGGTGAGAGACATGGTATGGTTATCGAGCACTTAAGTATGTGCCAGGCACTAAGCAAGACCCTCTATCCTTTGTCTCAGGTAGGTCTTCCAACAGAACTTCTGTTTGTAAGGTAAGGAGGGAAAAGCAATTTGGCAGATTGGCCACCAGAATTTATCTCTTTTCCCTCTTCTTAAACCCCATCGGAGAGATAGCAGGAAGGAGGGGAGGAATGAGGGAGGGAGGGAGGAAGGTATTATCTTACAAAGAGCACAGAATAGACCAGGAGAGATTTAGATGGATTCTGGGAGGTGGAAAACAGAAAAGGTGATGAGTGGCATCGAAGAACAGAGACAGTTATAACCGGCATTTTGAGGCACAGAGTACTAGGGAAGGCAGGAATGAGTTGGTACTTAGAAACTGTACATGGAGCTTTGACCCTCCCGATCCCCCTGCCCCTCCCTGACACAGTCAGACAACTCCCTCTCCTCCCACCCCTCACCCCTGCCACACGGAAGTAGAATTTCTATATTGATAAACGAGAAAAGCCCAGGACTCTTGGGGTCAACAGGGATAGCAGACAGTTGGAAAGAGAAATGGGAAAACCCTGGGGCCTGTCAGCTCCCTTGTCCTCCTCATCCAGATGCTTGGAGGATTTTTATCTGGAGAAACGGACAGATCCATGAGAAAAGACGTCAAGATACTGAAATCTTGTGGTTCTCCAATGAACAAGCTGACTCACTGCCTCATCGTCTTAGGAGAAGTTTCATCAGCCAACACCATACCCCGCATGCGTGGAACTCACGAAGGGCTTTCTAGAGTCCTCTCTTCAGTCTGATCACCACTCAGTGCAGGAAATCTCCAGGCTGAAAGGGAAAGACCCAAATAAGCAAGAAACAAGGCGAGAACAAGAAAAATGTACAGTATTTAAATAAGGGGAGGTAAATATTAGGAGGATCAGCTAAAGCAGTGGAGAGTGGCTGCCCCAGGGAGCAAGATTCAGGAGCGAGGAGGATTGAAACTGCTGAGTTTCATGGTAAGACTTTTAGCACTCTTTGACTTTTCTTTAAATGTGTGTATTTGGCAAATATAAAATTTAATTTTATAATCTTACGGGAAAGAAATGCTTCCCATTGAACAGAGGAGTCAACGGAGGCTCAGAAGGGTAAGGTGACTGGCCCAGTATGACGGCAGGCAAATCATAGAGCCAGATTCGAACCCACAAGTATCTGTCTTAAAACCTCAGGATGTTGCTCCTTCTCCTGAGTGATTCCGTGCTCGCTATGTAAAAATCAGTTAAAGAAAACCAGCCTCTGACAGGTAACGTTCCCCTTACGAGCCTTCTGTGAGGTCAGTTCGAGTGAGTCGAGTGTTCAGTAAAGTCTTCAAGTCCCTCATTAAGGGAATGAGACTGGGGGCTCTGGGCTGTTCACTGCATGATTCCAGGCACGATCTCCGTTGTGGCCCAGACGGTTATTGCTGCAACTCAATATGGTGGCCCCCAAGGACTCCCGGAAGACAGCAAAGAATGAGAAATCCATGGCCTTAAAATACATTATTGATGTCTGACTGCATTGGGAACCAGGGAGTTTGGAGGCATCCTTTTAGAGTTTTGTTTTTTTCTTTTTTCTTTTTTTTTTTTTTTTCAAATCTCCTTCCTTTTCCAAAATAAATAAATAAAATGGACTCCATGCCAGAAATCCAAATCTTTGTAAGCGTTTCTGTTTCAAGTGTTAGCAGGAGTTTTCATAGTTTGGGTTGCCCCAAGAAATGCCAACCTCTTATTTTCTCTCCTGCCATTAAAGGCAAGCAATGCAGGGCTTCTAGAGGTTTAACCTCTAAGTTGATCAATGAAGACAGTTGAGGAGGGAGAAAGACCTTGAGAAAGACATACTGTGTCTTGATTCAGGGTCTGACAACTCATATGCATTTGGGACTGATATTGGGGAATCCAAGGATTGGTGGCTTTTCTTTTTAGTGGAAAGCACCCTTATCCAGGTCAATTTGGAATAATAATAGTTCTGTTCATCAAAGGCCATCTCTTAGAGGCCTTCTCTGACTGCCTACCTACCCAACCATGGGATAGGTTAGGTGTTTAGGTTTAGGTTTCTATGGAAGCCCTTCTACTTCCTTTTTAGCATGAGTGGTAGCACGAACTGTGCTTAAATGGAATTGTTGGTTTATTTTTCAACTTACTTTCCTGATTATAACCTTTGCAAGGTTAGGGACTGTGCCTGTCTTGTGCAGTACAGTATTTCCTCACCTGGCACACAGCAGCCTTAATAAATATTTCCTGATAGACCAAAAGAATAGAATATTGTAACTCAACGGTACATTCTCCCCAGACCAGTGTTTTTATTTTTTATTTTTCTGAGTGGTATGCCACCTTCCCATCCTTATTACTTAGAATCGCTGAAATGTGACATTCATGCTTAGCAAAGGTTTTTTTTTTGGTCGTTAAAAAAGCAATCCTAGACAATGTGTGTGTGTAGAGTGGGGTGACTACACACGCGTGTTAGAATGACTGACGCAATCTCCATCTGGAGAACAATCATCACTCCCTCAGCCACTGCCACTGAACCCTTTTTCTGAATGCCTCTTGTGTGTATGTGTGTCACCATATCCAGTCTTTCAGCTTTCCAGATCTTAAAAATTCGTTGGGAAATTTCTCTGCTCCATCTGACTTAATCCTTTGTTATAGCAGAGTGTACCAGGACCTCTGTCTTGATATGTCTGTGATCTTGTCCCTTTTCACCAGTCTCAGGCTTCAAGCAGTGAGAAGGGAACTTAATCGTTCTTGTTGGCTGCCATCTTGTTTCTCTCCTCCTCCTCTTTATTTTTCCTAAAATAACTGCAACACTAAGTTGTTAAAGCCTACAACTCATAGCAGAGTTTAGCTAGACAAAAGGCTGATAAGCTCTAAGATAGCTGAGATGCCAAAGAAATTTAATAGTACCCTAATATGGCTTATGAATGGAATGGAATGGGTAGTTACAAGCCTCTTACCACATCTCATGGCTGGAGTGAGTCCAACACATAGGATCTAGAAGGGATTTTAGTGGATAGAAGGTCCAACCACCTCATTTTATAGTTGAAAGGTGCACAGAGTGGAAGTGAGTCCTCCCAAGTCAAGTAAATCCCTTTCAGCAATTGAAGAATGAATTTGGTAATGAGAATAATATTTTAAGATATTATTTATTTGTTTTCATCTCCTACCACAATAATCATGTTCCCAGAGAGCTGTTGTACCATTAGAGCCCCAGGGAAAACAAGAGAAAAAAACCCTTTGGCTCAGAAAAGAGCAGGATAAGATATAAGTGAAATTCTCATAAAAGAAGAAGGATAGAAACCCCCCTTTAACCCCTGGCTCAGAATGGGTGAAACTAAGTAAAAGTGGATGTTGGGAGACACATGGATCCTGCCCATTTCTTTTCAGGATCAAGCCTGGAGGGTAGGTTGGGATTTGGGGACTTGACTCCTCCCTAGCTGCCCCAATATTAATATGGAGACTTCTGTATCAAAGTGATACTAATATAATAAGATTGGAAGGGAGAGAGACAGAGACAGTGACTGGATTAGCATTCCCAAGTGATGTTAGAGTCCTATGTTGTAAAGTGGACCAAGAAATTTTCCTGTGCATCACCGTGGAAGAGAAAGAGTGTAGAGAAGAGTCTATTATTTGGGAAGTTTCCCAGGGTGAGGAAATTACCCTGCCAGTAGGGGCTACCGTACAGGAATCCTGGAGCTGGGGCCTTGAAATCAAGTATATCCAGCCCAATATGGGGTTGAGTCAGAATGTGAGTCCCGACAAAATAAGAAGACAGTCACTGAATTCAGCAGCTCCAGACTTCTCCCTCAGATCCTGATTAGTGATTATCTGGGCACAGTGCATTTCTGCAGAGAGTGGGGAAGCCAGAAGTACGGAAGCACCCAAGGTCGGCCTCTTCCCCTCTCCCCACTGCCCATAATCTATCTTGGGAGTGATCAGGAGAAGAGGAGGGAATTGGGAAGTCAATCTCGTCCAAAAAAAGCGTGCGTTTCATATAAAAATTGTTTACATTATTGAACAGGATCTGGCTTGCTGTATTTGGGCTAAATGTAGAGCCCTCCACTCCGCCATTTACCTACCCATCCACCAAAGGAAGGTGGGAATTCCTACAGAGTGTGATGCTAGTCATAGGAGGTAAATAAAGTACACTTTACATACCTCAGTGTCATGGGAGCATATTGGCCACCCACTTACAGGTTTTCAGTGTCATTGCTGAACTTTCTTATCTGCTTTAATTCAGCCTGGTGCTAACGGCAGGTGCTTACTCATAGGTGCTTACTGGTGAGCCTTATTGGTAAGCCATGGAGATCTTAGGGGTGTTTGGAAAATGAGTAAGTAAAAAAGGGTCATGGATTTAGTCTTTTTGTGAGTGATGTTCTCTATCCCTTCCATGAATAGTGGGTATGATAGACAATTCAATGAAGCCTTCCCTTCCTAGTTGAAGGACAAGTTCATGTGTCCCTATAATAATGATACCTTTGTTCTTCACAGCCTTAGCAGCTGGAGTGATAGTGTCGTTCTTTAATTAGAGGGAGGAATATAAGAATTATTTAACCCAACCCCTTCATCTCACAGGTGGGAAAAGCAAGGCTTTGTGATATAAGGTGGTTTACCCATGGCTACCAAGAAAGTTAACAGCAGAAGCAAGCCCAGAACTCAACGCATCCTAATTCCTGGTGTTCTAGACTAGTCTGCTCTATATTTTGCAACCTTCTCTGTACATAAGAGATCACACCTAAGGAGAAAACCATCTGGTGTACATGAGTGAAGCAGTTGCCACTGGAGGATAAGAGGATGAACTCTGATGACTTCTGGGAACTTTGGTTACTGTCTCACCTCTGAGACTCAGTTCCAGGACACTTTTCCCTTGAGCTTTGGCACATCCAAAACTTGATACCCCTAGGAGAAGAAGCAGCACAGCCACTGGGACTTGAAAAATTCCAAGAAAACACTGACATGTGGATGGCAGGAATCACAGTGTTCTCTTTCTTCTCTAACAGAATCCGCAGGATGCCAAAAAGACAAATGCATTTTTTCTCCTCCAAATTATTCCTCCTACAAATGCTAAGTATCTCCATCTGGGAGACATTTAACATTTCAAGGAGTACTCGCCACGTATCAACTGTCTCCCCAAAATAACTCCCCTTCTTGCTGTAGGAACTGCCAAGATCCAGCCCAGACAGAAGGGAAACAGTGTGTCTGGGAGGCCTCAAGTTAGAGAGCAAGAACAGCCATCCCCTCACCTGGGACCATCCCCTCTTCTCTCTTCAGAGTGTATTTCGATGACACAGAGTCTGGATGTCATTGCATCCCTCTCCTCAAAGGCTGGGTTTCCAGAAAACATTTCCTCCGTGACATCCCGCCACATGATTGTCTCATGTTTCTTCTGACTCCTTCAGTTCATTCAGATACATACAGGAAGTCACATACATTTCCTGATAGACCGAGTAAGAGCGTGTCTCATGAAAGATGGCGGTGATGGGAATATCTGAGCTCTGAATAAGATCCAAGAACTTGTCTTCACCACTTTCCTTTCTGCTCCGCTTGAATTTGCCAAATCCAGCCATGGGGGAAATGAACACTGCACTGACGTCTCCAGGCCATGGATCCTGCATTTATCCATTGCCCACCTCCTGTTTATTTGTTACCTACAGTGTGGTGGTAGCTAGGAGAGAGCCAAGGAGACAGGAGACACACAGGCTTGGTCATCACAGCGTGCTGTGTGACTAAGGGGGGAGGTGTATAAAATATGTCCACAAGTGTCACTGCATCTGGGTAGAATGGTACAGGAAATCCCGCTAAAGGACCATAAGAATGGCAAGAAGGCACTGCCAGCCTTTGTGGTATACATGGCACTTGTCCTAACACCTTTAAGGAGGAGGATTAGAATTTCAACATGTGGAGATCAGTTGAGTGAAAGACGTCTCCGGTGCGTGGAAAAGCTTGAGGAGACAATTCAATGTTGTAAAGGAGTCCGGAGCTGGATTTCATTTATTCATTCCCTCCTTCATTCATTCAGTAAAAGTGACATGTTCTTAGCTCAGAGTATGTTCAGGGCCATAGAGCTAGGACCTGGGCATATGAAGATACATAAAAGATGACCACAAGAGTCTTACCTAGTGGGCGCATCAGAGAAGTGGAGGAGAAAGTGCAGTGTAGGGTGGCAAGAACCATAACCAAACAGAGGTGGGGACTTGCTTCAGGCTTGGGAAGCCAGGAAAGACCTTCTGCAGGGGAAGAAAGCAGATGCCAAAGATGGAACAAGTACTTTCCAAGCAGTGCTTGGCTCTGCAGGCAGACTGGGGGGGGCCACTGCCAGGTGGGTAGGTGGCGAAAGAGTGGAACCTGCTTAAGCTGTTTGCGTTTTCTTAGCACAGGAGTTCCTCCATCCGTGCTTCTGTTTATGGTGATGCAGTGGAAACAGCAAGGCTGTTGATTCACACCAACACTGGGAGTCCTGCTGTCAGCCTGTGACGGGTAGGAAGGTCTAGCTCTGAAATGTGCGGCACTGCCGTTGACCACTTGTTCGCCAGTGTTCTCGTCCCATTTTATGCTGTTGATTCTCTTTTCCTCAGCACGTTGGTCTCGGTTGCCAATGACTTCGTTGAGGGCAGGGAGTAAGCCCTTAGAGCCGTTAGCACAGGGCTGAGTCACATAATAGATGCCCATTGTATACCTGATGACCCATTGTCATGGGTGTGTGTGTGTGTGGGTGGGTGGGTGTGTGTGTGTGTGTGTGGGTGTGTGTGTGGGTGTGATTCCGTGGGGGCTGCAATAGGGGATTGTTCTTGTTTTTGACAGACTATAATATTTCTCCAGCTTTTCTTTTCATTGGTGATGCTTTCTTATTATGTGCAATCCTTTGTTCTCTTATGTATGAATGATAGTTTATTGGCTGGGAACAGAATCTTCTGAAAGGAAACATTTTTAGGTAATGTATGTGTTTATAGGTGGTCCGTGTCAGTGACTTGCCACCAGAACACCTGTCATCAGATGGTTAAAAATTTTAAAAAGTATCTATTTTGAGTTTTTTGTAAACTCAGATATTTGTTAAACCCCTGTGTATCATTTAAAGGGGAGGAAGTATTGCTTTATACCAAACATTTAAAAGTATTGTTGATTATTAAAAAGAAAGAAAAGTTAAAAATAAAAAATCTAGTGTCATTGTTAATATGTTGCTATGTTTGTTGCATATCTTTGTATTCTTTTATGCATGTGTATATATGCACTGTGTGCTTTTAAAAATTAGGATTGTAGGGGCACCTGGGTGGCTCAGTCGGTTAAGCATCCGACTCTTGATTTCAGCTCATGTCATGACCTCATGGTTTGTGGGTTTGAGCCCCACATTGGCCTCTGTGCTGGCAGCATGGAGCCTGCTTGGGGTTCTCTCTCTCTCTCTCTCTCTCTCTCTCTCTCTTTCTCTCTCTCTCTCTCTGTCTCTCTGTCTCTCTTTCTCCCTTTGCCCCTCCACCACTTGTGCTCGCTCACTCTCTCTGTCAAAATAAGTAAACATTAAAAAAAGAAAAAACATAAATAAAAATTATGATTGTTGGTTACATCCTGACTTAGAGGATGCATTTTAAAATACTGTAAGTAGCATGTAGACATTAAATCCTTTTATGTGAACATAATTTTTAATGGCTGCACCGTGCACCATGTGAGAATCTAAGTCTTGAGGGGAGAATCGGAATTAATCCAATCCACAAATAAATACGGAATTTCTGCTTTGATAAGGAGATGCTCCAGTAAGAGTACACGATAGGGGATTTGACATGGGGGTCAGGAAAAGCTTCCACATCACAAGAGGGTGATGACTCATTGGAATCTAAATGATAATTCCAAGTGCCCCTAGCGCGCTAGGCAGGGATGGCATAGATATGGCATGAGAAGGGACTCCCAGGAAAGATGACAGTATGTGCAAAGTACTGGCAACAGGGAATGGGGGACCTTTTGGGGACTTCTGTTGTGTAACTGATTTTCACTGCTTACTTGTATGTCTTTACATCACCTCCTGGCCATCTTACTGACCTCTTTCATTTTCCTGTTGTGTTTTCTAGAGCTACACGCATATTGTTTCCCACTCATCCTAAGACCATTCATGATTTCAGCCTTTGCCGGGAGTCAGGCCCCTTGCCTGTGTCTGCTTGTGTAATCCTCACTGTCCTTTATGGGAAGGGTTCAGTGTTCCTCATACACAGGAAACCCACACTTGTACCAGCCAAGGAATTTACCAAAGTGGTGTTCAGTTGCTAGTGAGTGATGCAGCTGGGATCCAGACCCAACCCTAACGTCATTGTGTGTGTGTGCATCCGGCCTGGCATTAAGCTAACCTTTTTATAATTTTTTTGATGATAAATTTAAAAAAATTATATTTGATTCTCAACCCCTGTACTAAGAGTCAAAGCATCAAGCAATTTCTATTTTCTTTTGTTAAATAGGGAATTCTTTTTTTTATTGTGGAAAGAACACTTAACATGAGAGCTACCCTCTTAACAAATTTTTAAGTGTACAATACAGTGATGCCATGTGTAAGCATACTTTTGTACGGCACATTTCCAGAATGTACTCTTCTTGTAAAACTGCAACTTTATATGTACAAGTTGAACAGCTGCTCACTTTTCCCTCCTCCCCGCAGTGCCCGGAAATCAGCATTCTACTGTTGCTCTGAGTGTGACCATTTCAGATGCCTCATGCAGTATTTGACCTTCTGTGGCTGGCTTATTTCACTTAGCAGAATGTCCTCAGCGTTCATGCGTGTTGCTGCATGTGGCAGGATTTTCTTTTTTCTTTAAGGCTGAATAATATTCCACTGCATATGTAAACACCACACTTTCTTGATCCATTCCTGTCAGTGAACATTTAGGTTGTTTCCGTATCTTGGCTCTTGGAAATCATTCTGCAGTAACATGAGAGTGCATATATGTTTGAGATCCTGATTTTAGAATTTTTTTTTTTTTGGATAAATACCCAGTAGTGGGATTGCTGGATCATAAGGTAGTTCTGTTTGTGATTTTTTTGAGAAACCTCTGTACGGTTTTCCACTCTGGCTGTACCACTTTATGTTCCCACCACCAGTGTGAAAGGGTTACGGTTTCTCCACGTCCTTGCCAACACTTGCTATCTTTTGCCTCTTTGGTAATTGCCATCTAATGGGTGAGACATGATAGCTCGTTGTTTTATTTATTTATTTATTTATTTATTTATTTATTTAACTTCTATTTTAGAGAGAGAGAGACAGAGAGAGAGAGAGGGAGAGGGAGAGAGGGAGAGAATCATAAGCAGGCTCCATGCTCAGTGTGGAGCCTAACATGGGGCTCGATCCTACGACCCTGGGATCACGACCTCATCCGAAATCAAGAGTCAGATGCTCAACCGACTGAGCCACCCAGGTGCCCCATCTCAGTGTCATTTTAATTTGTAACCTAATATTTTGGAGGGTTTTTTTTACTTCTCTTTTTAAATATCTAAACTGTTAAAAAGCAGGGACCTTAATTTTGTCCACGACATTAATGGTTGTGTTTCTGGTGTTTGTAGGTGGGTAAAGAACTGGTTATTGATACCTGGAAGCTGTTCTTTTACAAGGTTAGCAAAGTCTCTATTCCAAGATTTCTGCCTTTTTAAATAAGGCAGAGGTGAATATCAAATTTTGTCAGAAACCTTTTAAGTATTTGATGATGGTCTTTCCTCTTTGACCCACTGATATGATAAATTATGTTAATAGACTTCTAAATATTAATTGACTCCTGACAGTAAATCATCCTTGGTTTCCTGGAGTAAAATCTGCTGGGTCCTGGTGAATTACTCTTCCCAAGCATAGCTGAGTCGGGGTGCTAGTGTTTTATTTTGTGCGTTTATGCCAGTAAGTAAGATTGGACTGAAGCTTCCTCCTTCCCTGTTCGTAGTTGTTAGATCTCAGCAATAGAGTTATGTCAACCTCACTAAAGAAATTAGGACACATTTTCTCTTTTTATTTCTTCTTGAACAAAACATGGGAGTTACTTATTTTTGAAATGTTGAAATAGTTAACATTTAGAATAATTCAGGCCAAGTACCTTCTTCAGAGGTGATTTTTATGTGACTTGTTCAATTTCTACAAAGTTAGTGTTCTACTCCGATTTCCACAGAGTCAATTTTTTATAATTTGTGTTTTCCTAGAACACCATCAATATTACAATTTTCATATTTATTTGGTATATGATTATTATTTATTATACATGGCATTATCTTAAAAATAACTAATTTGTAGGATTTTTAAAAAATTCGCATTTCTCCATAGTGTTGAGAGGCTAACTAAAGCACTGGTCAGAAGTCCGTTGTGGACCAAGGTGGCCAGATTTTAATCTCACCTCTGCTGCTTGCCTCTTGGGTGATCTTAGGCTCACCAGTTCTCTGTTGTCTTCCTCACTTTCTTCATTTGTAAAATGAGGGTAACAATAGTACCCTCCTTGTAGCGTTGTTAATAAGAGTTAACCAGAGCCAGGCACAAAACTAATAATGTTAGCTATTATTCTGTTTTCTAATTTTTTAACATTTCTGTTTAAAAACAAAATGGTATTCAGGTTTATATATTCACTATGCAGGTTATAGATTTGTTTCCATACATTACTGGGTTTTAAAAAAAGTCTCCCCTTCATTTCTTTCTTATACTTTTCTTAGTTTTCACTTCCTGCCTTTGAAAAAAATCTCATTGAGGTGCCTTCCTTAGTTCATTTCTTTTCATCCTTTCTTGTTTAACAATAAACTTTCAGGCTAAAATCTTGGACCATCACATTTTTGTATTCTGTGTCTTCTCAGAAAATTTATTTCTAAGTAATCTATAACCAATGTTTTCATTTTTCTCTTTGACCAACATATTATGTAGGAGAGAGTTTTAATTTGTAAAAGCTTGGGCTTTTCTAGTTTTTGTTTGTTCATTTAGATTTTAAAGAATGTTTTCTGTTATATATGCTCAGAAAATAGCAATTTCTATATAATTTTATATACTTTTCAATATATTCACAGAGAATGTGACTTGAACTACCACTTTTTGTTTTGAGTGTGTGTGATCTAATATTATATAAATTTGAGAAACCATACTAATTGAGCTCTTAAAAGAAGTTTCATTATCTTCTTGGTATAATATTTAAATTTTTTTTACGTTTACTTTTTTTGATAGAGAGAGACAGAGCACAAGTGGGCAAGGGGTAGAGAGAGGAGACACAGAATCCGAAGCAGGCTCCAGGCTCCGAGCTGGCAGCACAGAGCCTGACACAGGGCTCAAACACACAAACAGCAAGATTATGACCTGAGCCAAAGACAGATGCTTAACCGACTGAGCCACCCAGACTCCCCTTCTTGGTGTAATATTTAAAAGTCTTCTCAATCAATCTCATATTATGAACATCCTGTACATTGTTATTTATTTTGGTCTACTTAATGGGTCAAAAACTCTTGAGAGTTAAAATCTCTCAGCACCAAAGTATATATGTTCTCTGTCCCTTGTATTGCTAGGAATTTAGTTTAAGGTATTTAATGATTTCAATAAGTAAGCATTGTGACTGTTGGTGTGCCTTGTACATTGTGTATTTATCAGTATAAAATAATATGTTCTATTTAAGATACTTTACTTGAATTCTACAGTGCCTGACAATCATTTTGTAGCTCCCAGGTTAACTTTGGTTTGCAATAGACCGGCACCTCTTTCATATTTTTTTCTATTTAACCCAAATAAGTAATTTTGTTTTTTAGGTCTGGCCAGTGGAAACAGCATAAAGTTGGATTCAGAGTTTTTTGTTTGTTTCAAGTTTTTAAATTCCAGTTAGTTAACTTATAGTGTAATATTAGTTTCAGGAGTAAAATTTAGTGATTCATCACTTACATACAACACCCTGGTCAGCATGACAAGTGCTTTCCTTAATACCCATAGCCCATTTAGCCCATCCCCCCCACCTCCCCTCCAATAACCCTCAGTTTGTTCTGTGTAATTAAGAGTCTGCTTTATGGTTCACCTCTCTTTTTCCCCCTATGTTCATCATTTCATTTATTTTATTTTGCTTTATTTATTTTATTTTATTTTATTTTATTTTATTTTATTTTATTTTTAATATCAATTCAAGTTAGTGAACATATAAGTATAGTATTGATTTCAGGAATAGAATTTGGTGATACTTCATTTACATATAACACCTGGTGCCCTTCTTAATGCCCATCACCCATTTAGACCATCCTCCCACCCAACACTCTACCAGCAACCCTCCCCTCGTTCTCTGTATTTAACAGTCTCTTATGGTTTGCCTCCCTCTCTGTTTTTTATCTTATTTCATGTTTCCTTCCCCTCTCCTCTGTTCATCTGTTTTGTTTCTTAAATTCCACATATGTGTGAAATCATATATTTGTCTTTCTCTGACTGACTTTTTCGCTTAGCATAATACACTCTAGCTCTATCCATGTTGTTGCAAATGGCAATATTTCATTTTTTGTGATCACCGAGTAATATTCCATTGTGTGTGTGTGTGTGTGTGTGTACACACACACATACACATACCACATCTTCTCTATCCATTCATCTGTCAATGGACATCTGGGTTCTTTCCATAATTTGGCTATTGTCGATAATACTGCTGTTGATAATCACTGGGGTGTGGATATCCCTTTGAGTCACTATTTTTGTATTCTTTGGGTGAATACCTAGGAGTGCATTTGCTGGATCATAGGGTAGTTCTATTTTTAACTTTCTGAGTAACCTCCATACTGTTTTCCAGGGTGGCTACACCAGTTTGCATTCCCACCAGTAGTGCAAGAGGGTTCTCCTTTCTCCACATCCTCAACAACATGTGTTGTTTCCTGTGTTGTTAATTTTAGCCATTCTGACAGGTGTGCATTGGTATCTCATTGTAGTTTTGATTTGTATTTCCCTGATGATGAGTGATGTTGAGCATCTTTTGATATGTCTGTTGGCCATCTGGATGTCTTATTTGGAAAAATGTATGTCTTTTGTCCATTTCTTCACTGGATTGTTTGTTTTTTGGGTGTTGAGTTTTCCAGTCTCTGAGTCTCTGACTTTTCGTTGGGGAGCTTAAAAAAATATGCATTCATTGCCATAAACATGTTTGCTTGGGTTTATTTCTATCATTTGTTTTCTTGTTTCCTCAGTTTTATTAACTGTTCCCCATCCATTTTTTTTTAACTATAGGTGGCATAATAATGAAGTAGTTAAAAAGAAACCTGGAACAGGTCCAGCTCTCTGACTGACTATGGGCATTGTGTCCCATAACCAGGAGTAGTTTGAGGCATAGAGATTGCCTGGAGTGCACCCAGAAAAGTGTGGTCCCAGTAAAAGTTGCAACATATTGCCATATGAGGATTAGATGAAGAATTAGACTGGGGGAAAAGTTGAAGTACTGATTGGAGAGTTAGGGACAGGGAGAGGAGGCAGTGGGGGGCAGAGGGAGGAATGGAGAGATTGGAGTGATTTTGTAGAGCTTCTGGATCAGAATCCTAGGTAATATGTAGGTCTTAGGAAGTCAGAGCTATGAAAAATATTCCAAAATTGGACTCTGTTCCTCCCTACAGTTATGAGTTCACAATCATTAGAGATGTACAAGAAACAACTGGACAACATCAGAATGCACTTTAACTGATTCATATTTTGAGCAGAGGCTGCAACTCATTCATATCTACATCTTTTCAAATTCTGAAGATCTTTAATTACTTGAGAGATAGTGATGTTCATAAGAATTTAGTCTCTTCTAAATTTTTTTAACATTTATTTATTTTTGAGAGACAGAGGAGTGGGAGAGGGGCAGAGGGAGAGGGAGACAGAGAATCTGAAACAGGCTCCAGGCTCTGCGCTGTCAGCACAGAGCCCAACACTGGGCTTGAACCCACAGACCCTGAGATCATGACCTGAGCTGAAGTCAGACGCTTAATCAACTGAGCCACCCAGGTGCCCCTAATTTAGTCTCTTCTAAATTTGAAGTCTTTTAAGCTTCTTATATTTAGATTTAGATTCTATAGAATAGCTTTCAAAAGAAAGTCCTGTGCCCAGGTATCCTGTGTGGATGGGTGGCTTGTATGAAGGTCTGTATTTATACAAATGTACATAGAGTTCTTCACCCTGGCAAAATATTAGAATTGGCTGGGGTGCTTAAAAAATACTGACGTCTAGTTCTCATTCAGGGTGTTTGATTTCACCTTTCTGGGTTAGATCCTGGAGAGCGTTTTGTTTTGTTTTGTTTTGTTTTGTTAACAATCTCTCCAGGAGATTCTAATCTGCAGTCAAGTTAAGCAACATTGGCACAGAGAATGTTACCATTGATTTTCAGTTGGGCACACATGGCAAACATTTGTGATTTGCCTTTGGCACATCCATTTTTCCATTTTGGGGCCACCATCCCTTACTTTGTTTGGGGAGTCATCACTTCTTTCTTTATATCTCTGCAGATTTGAAGGCATTGACTCTGAATTTGGGTGGAACAGGACTGTCAGACTTCACTCAGCCCCACGTTCCCCAGGACTTTTCAAGAGACGTCCTCATTTCAGCTGGATTTCAACCCAGTAGAAGGCTGGAGAAGTGGAGGCCACCCTGGATCCTAAGAAAAGCTGGCACAGAAAAAGGTAGGGTTGAAAGATGGACAGAAACTAAATCCCGATATGACTTGAGCCGTGAATTCAGCCACTCTAGGGTCATCGTGCTCTCCATTTCACAGATGAGGAAACTGAGACTAGGTGCGATTTGATTACTTGTCCCCCAGTGTCAAGACAGGATTTGACTCTATAAGGGTAAAATTTCACAAGTTAGAGAATTTCTGCCCTACTACACCATCACGGCTAGTAAACACGTCATGTCCTCTGAGTGAAACTAAATAATTAAGAATTTTGAAACGAGTAGGTCTGGGTTTGAGTCTGTCAAGGAGATTTTATGCTGTTTTGGCAATGCCTGTGTTGTATGGGATAAATACTTATTTCTGTTTCTCGGGATAAGTCACGGGTTTTGTTTGCTTGGGTTTTTGCTCACTTTCAACAGACAGAGTACTATTACATAAATGGTAATGAGTGTCTCTGTAATTGTCCTCTTTTGCAGATTTTCTTTGGGTATATTCTTGCTGGTTCCCCAAATGTAAGTGCACAGCAGAGAGTATGGAAGGTAGAGAATGCTTTGAAAACATGGGGAGAAGAGAGCCAAGAAGCAGTCAAATGTACACCACAGTCTTTTAGGATGGTGTGTTTTATACTTTGTAGAAGAGCTTTCCTGAGCAATCCCAATAGAGTCTTAAAAAAAAAAAAAACTGAAACCCTGCCAGATAGATCTAGGTGGGCTGGGGAAACTAGGACATAGTAACACCATGTGCTAATAAACCCTTACTGTATCAGTAAGTGACAGGGATGGGATTTGATTTCCAAATGCAGATGCTTTCTTACACTCCACGCCTGCAAAGCACTTCTAATTCCATCACTGTTCCGCTTTGTTGATAACCAGAGTCATTATGAATTTTAAGACGATCAGAGTTATCTTGAAGGTTATCAAGATTTTCTGTTCTTTGGGTGATGTTTATCAGGCTAACCTTGGAACTGCTCAGAAATGGCAGAGTTGTTCTATGAGACGGGGAGCTATGAATCTGGCCTGAGTATTTCTTGAAAAAGAAAGGAAATCGTTTTTAAAAAACATCACATTCCAAGGAGTTCCCCATCTTTCAGACTCGGAGTATCTAATTCCAATAACGAATCAGATGAGAAAGGATATATTCCTATTCTCTCCCAACAAGCACTTTGGTGGGCTCATCTGCTATTCTATAGTGATATTGTCTAACTGTGATGATCCCAAGCATGGCCTTCGTCAGAGCATTTGTGATTCAAAGTCCAAGAAGCAAGTTGAAGCAGTAACACAGCTTACAAACCAATTTAATTACTCTTGACTAGTCACTTGATCAGCTAGCTAGTCAGTGGGATATCATGGTTAACCAAGGAAGAGGCCAAATTAGACCCAGACCCCAGAGGTTGTCTGAATTCCCAGCAGTAAGACTGCTCACCTTTTCTCATCTAATTGCAGCCATCAGTTTAATCCTTAAAGAATTATGTCCAATTGGTTTCCGTCTGTCTGCATTTGTAAATGTCATTCTGCCCAGCATGTGTTGTAAAGATTAGCTGTGCTTCATCGTTTTGTTAGCATGAATCAATAATGTGGGATTCTTGGCTTGCTGAATTTTTGAAGTCATCTGCGAATCAATGTATGCTATTTGTGCAGTACCCCTTATAACATGCTAATTGATATCATTGGATAAAATGCCTCGTTTTGGAAGACAGTTATTGAAAATTTTGAGATTAGCCTTAAGGTTAGCTTACGCTATAGAGGAGACATCCTGGACATGCTGTGTTATGTCATTTTGCTGATTCACACTCATGGAATCCATTCTGGGGGGGGGAGGGGTAGAATCAAATTACCAAAATTCTGCACAGGAGCTTGGTCAAAGAAAATGCAAAACAAAGGTCCCTACACAGAATTTTTGTGGTGGGCCCTTAAAAATATCTGCCAGCGGTTCAAAAACGACTCACTCTTGGAAGATGTAGCAATGGTGCTGGAAATTACATCCTATGAAGAAAGCAGGGGGTTATAATGCATTTCCTGGAAATTGCACCATAAAGGAGGTTCATCTTTCTTCAAAGAGGGTGAAAAGCAAGCAGTACTTATGTGGTAATTCCATAGGTTGTTTAATATTTTTTTTTTCCATCTCAGGAAATTCAGTCAGACGACTTGATGCTCTCCCAAGGCCAAACTCTTCCTAAGCCTGTAGAAATGGGTGTTGATACTATGTTGTTATTAATCAGTAAAAGATGCCTTATAAAAATATTCCAACTTCACTAGTTATAAAAGACAACAATATAATTTATCAAATTAGCAAATACTGAAAAACTATTAAAGCTGCTGAGGATGGGGTGATTCACTGCTGGGTGGTGTGTAAATTATTGCAATCTTTCTGACAAGCCATTTCACAGAAGTATATGAAGGCTGAAAATGATCTTACCCTTTTAGACCTAATAAATCTAGTTTTAGTGAACATTCAAATTTGTAGGCAAACATTTATGCTTAAATATGTTTATGACTGTGTTAATTCAAATAAAAATTGTGGCAGCAATCTAAACATCTAACAAAATGAATGATTGAAATCATTATAGTCTCTCCCTTTGAGAAATTATCCCAAATTCATTTAAATGAGAGTTTGTAAAGAATTTTTAATTTCCTGGAAAAATCTTTAAATGTGATGTTAGATAACCAAACCAAGATATAAAGTCATATGCATGACATCATCTTACCTGTATAAGGAATACATTTTGGGAAAGGTGCTGGAAATTAATATCTTGAGATATTGAGTCATTCATTCTATAAACACATTTGTCAGGGACTACTTTTTCAGACACTGTTCTCGAACCAGAGATTATAGTGATACTAGACAAGTCCCTGCCCTCATGAAACATGAATTTTAGTAGGAGACGTAGGCGCGTGCACGCACGCGCGCACACACACACACACACACACACACACGCACACACACATCAAGGCACTCTCTGGAAGTGATAGTAGTTATAAAGAAAATATAATATGACAATGTTACTTAATGGTGCCAGCAATGAGGGACACACCAGAGGACTTCAGATTAAACGTCATGAAAGCCTCTCAGGAGGTAATCATTAAGCTGACCTGAAGACAGGGAGGGAGAAATGGGAGAATCTGGTCCAAGAGTGTGCCAGGGAGAGGGATGAATAAGAGCAAAGGCAAGGACAGTTGGGTATGTGCTAGAAATGTAAAGAGGAACCGCTGGAGCTTACTGAGTGAGGGCTCAGGAGGCACAGTCCAAAACAAACAGATCTTGGAAGCTAGAGCAAGGCATTTAAATCTCATGTATATGTGAGGAGAAGTCTTGGAGGCCTTTGAGCCAGGGAGTGACTTAATATGATTTACACTTTTAAGGCACTCCTACAGATGCCTTTGGAAATATAATGTAAAGGTCAAGAGAGGAAATAGAGGAACCAGGTTCCCTTTGTTTCAGCAAACCTACTTCTGATAACTTATCATATGGATATAATTGCGTATACAAAAATACAACATAAAAGGCTACTGCAGTATCATTTGTGACAGCAAACCCTGTCGTCAAAAGATAGGTTACTGGTTAAATACATTCTCTTTTAGCCATATAATGGAATACTAAGCAGCTACATAAAGAATCAGGAAACTTGCTCCAAGTATACATATGGGAAGATCTCTAAAGGTATAGGAAAGTGAGAGGAGAACGGGATGCATCATGTGCTCACATGTAAAAACTAAAATTTGGTTACCTGTGAAAGGTCGGGGTGGGAAGGGGCCAACGAAGAGCAAAGGTATATGTATTTTGATATAGTTTGAGTTTTGAATATGTGTCCCATCTATTCAAACAACATTAAAATAGGATATGTGGATTTCAGCAATCCAGGGAGAGATAATGGAGATGCTGAAGTAGTGGCATTGTAGATGGGGAGAAGTTGATAGAATTGGGGTAGGTTCAGTAGATTCTGTCTATGGAATTTGATTAGGGGTTTGATTGTGAGCTGTGAGGGGAAATCAAAGATGGTTCCTAAGATTTTGGTTTGAGAAACTGGATGGTTGTGATAGTTCCAGGACTGGAGTAGAAGGTAGTTTTGGAAGGAAATTCAGAAGTTCTGATTTTTGAGCTTATGTTTGAGTTGATAGAGGCATCCAAGTAGAGATTGGGCAGGCAATTGAACTTAGGAGTCTAGAGATCAAGATAGACATTGGATCTGGAGATGAAAACTTAGGAGGCACCAATATATAGGTGTTTTTTAAAGCCATGGGATTGGATGAGATTATTTAGTGGCTGAGGAGTGTACTCGGAGAAGTGAAGTCTTGGCGGCACTGAGCCCTGTGACAATTACTATTTCAAGTTGAGCCAAAGAGGAAGATCTAGAAAAGGATACTCAGAATGTGGGCTGTGGAGGAGTTAGGAGGAAAACTGGGGTTTTTCAGTGACACAGAAGTTAAGGGGAAAAATGAAGTATTCCAAAAAGATAGTAGTTCTCTACGTCACATGTTGCTGGACAATAAAACAAGAGGTTAGAGAAATGACTGTAGGATTTTTCAATATGATACTCATTGTTGATTTAGAGTGGAGCCACAGTGTGGATGAGTGGTCTGAAGAAATAACATAAGATCAGAAATGAAGAAGTGGAAATGGTGGGGCTCCTGGCTGGCTCAGTTGGTTAAGTGTCTGACTCTTGATCTTGGCTCAGGTCATGATCTCCTGGATCTGCTTGATATTCTCCCCTCCCCCCCCGACCCTTCCACTGATGAAGCTCATTTTCTCTCTCTCTCTCTCTCTCTCAAAATAAATAAACTTAAAAAAAGAAGTGGAAGTGGTGATTAAAAATCACTCTTTTGAGGAGTTTCTGTTTGTCTTGAAAAGAAGCAAAAGGAAGAGGAAATGTCTAGAGAAATTTTGTTTCTTTTCTGTCAGATGAGAAACACTGGGATGTGTTTGTATAAGACTGGGAATGGGATAGTAGAAAGGGAGAAACTGATATTAAGGTAAAAGGGATGATAATTCAAGGATCCCAGACCAGGCAAATCTTTGAGAAGATGAGAGGAGACAGGATCTAGAGCCAAGTGGAAGGGTTGGCCTGTGAAGGAGCCCAGCTCTTTTCCATTGTCAGCGTGCTTGCCACTGGATGGTCAATTTAATGGATTGTTATTGCCTCAGTTCTCCTCATCTGAAAAATGGGGAATATATGGTGCATACCTCGTACGATAAAGTAAATAACAATGTCTAGAAAGTGGCATACTCTCAGTAAATAGCAGGCATTTTTGTTATTATTTTGTTCTATATATTTTTCAGATATTCCCTTTTAAGCATCTGCTACAATAATGTGAAAATGTGTGTTAGTGTTTTGTCTTATATTTCCTGGTCAGTAGGAATAATAGAAATGCAAAAGTGACCCAGAAACCCTCAGCACACTGAGACTTTTTCAGCACCAAGGACAGCAAACTCCATAATAATCAGTTCGCAAGATTTCTGCATAGGATTGCTTAGGGGCCAGTCACTCTTATAAATACATAAAGGTAGGAAGGAAGCAAGCCTTAGATTGAGCCCTGCGGGAAATTCCACTTCCCACTTGCAAAGAACAAGGCTGGGCTTTTTCTTTGTGGTGTTTCTGCCACTTGCACATAGTGCTGGCATTGTATGAAGCACTGCTCCCTATCTCCCGGGAACCCAGTGTGTTTGTGCTGGTTTAGAGAAAACCGAGGGAGAGCAGGGAAATAAGAATCGGTGTTTCAGAGGCAGGCTTACAGGACACCTGCAATGCTGGGAGAATGGCAGATTACATTGGGATGCGACGTGGGCCTGAGTTCTGAATATGTTGACTTTATCTTTTAATAATGCATTTCATTAGGAACAGGGGCTATTGATGTACCCAGCAAACAAAATGCATTCTTCACAGGCAGCCTCACTCTTCGGTAGTTCCTTAAGCAGAGGGAGAAAAAGCAATGCTTGATGACTGTTTCTTTTATTAAAAATTGCCTATTACTGGCTCTGGGGAAGGGAAGGGAACCAAATCTCACCAGCGTCCTGTTTTGAACCAGACTCTTCATCTAATTTAGATCATTTAATTCTCTCACATACCTTTAAGGGAGGCATCAGCCCTGTTTGTACAAGGGAGAAAGCTCTGAGAAGTTTTGTAACTCAAAGTCACACAGCTCATGAGTAGTCAGTTGACATTTGAGCTCAAGGCTTTCTTTCTGTGTTTACTACCTGTTTCTTTGAACCAGGGTTTCTCAACACCAATGCTGTTGACATTTTGGGTTGGATGGGTGTGTGTGTGTGTATGTGTGTGTGTTGGAGAAGGGGCTGTCCTGTGCATTGTAGGATATTTGACATCATCACAAGTACAATATCCTCCCCCCAGGCCCTGCTTGTGATAACCAAAAATACCTGCGGAAATTGCCAAATGTCTCTTGGGAAGCAAAATTTCCCTGCCTGAGAACCACTGGTCTACATGATGCTGTCTAAAGAATGCCTCTGCAGCTCATTGACCAGCAGCGGCTTTCTAGATTGTGATCATAGATCATATTTGTGTGTGCTACATTCATTTTTTTATTCACCTACTCCTTCAGCTGCCTGTCAATACTTTCTGAGTGTCTACTCTAAGCCAGGCACTCTGCTAGGTACTGAGGTGAAGAGATGAATGGATCATAGTCCCTTTCCTTTGGGGCATGCATTCTGAGGATACAGACAGCTGCTCAGGAAGCATAGTGCCAGTGGCTGCTAAGAGAAGAGACATTTATCCTAGTGTAGGGATCCAGGTCTTTGAGAAAAGAATCTACGAGGTATGCAGGGTCCACAGGTTGACCTAAAAGATTACCTTGTCTTATGGGCTTTTGCTTAAGGATTATTGTGAGTTTCTAGTGAATGAATCTTTAGTGACCCAGCTGACAGGATTTTTTTTTTACATATTTTATTTTGATATTAACATACATAAAGCAAAAAGCACATTTTATATGTGCAAAGCTTGAATAATTCTTACATATACTCATACTTGTGTACCCACTACCGTTCAGGGTCAAGATAGAGAATATTTCTATTTTCCCAGAAGTTACTTTTATGCCTCCTGTTCACGAGAAGCCCCCACAGTGATAAATACTGTACAACATCTAGCTAACTTAGTTTTGCCTTTCTTGAGCTTCATATAGGTAGAATCATTACAACACGTTTTCTTTGGTGTCTGTCCTATTTATCTCATCATTGCATTGTGAGATTTATCTATACTGTTGCATGTAGCAGTATTTTATTCTTTTTTATGGCCATATAAAATTCCACAAAGTGAATATTGCCATGATTTATTTATCCATTTTCCTACTGATGAGCATTTAGGTTGGTTTTCAGTTTTGACTGTTATTAACAAAGCTGTCATAAATATTTTTATGTATGTCTTTTAATGGACATGAATATTCCTTTCTCTTGGGCATATACTTAGGAGAATTGTTGGGTTATAGGGTAAGTAAATGTTTAGCCTTAGGAAATACTGCCTGGGTTTTTTCTAAAGAGGCTATACCAATCTGCACCCCAGCTAGCACCTCTTGAGAGTTTTGGTTGCATCGCAGGTTAGCATCGTACATAGCTAAGGCAAATATTTTAACCCTAAGGTTGCAGGAAGCAGGGGATCGATTGGGGGAAAAGATAACAGCACTTTTGTCCCACTGGCTTACTCTCTGTCACCATCCCCAAACCTGGCCACCTAAGGCTCTGGAAGAGAGACTCAGTGGGTCAGAGCCACTAGTGAAGAGGTGGATGAAACTGCTTCTCCAACTGTAAGATACTGCTAAATAACAGCTGGCATTATAGGGGTGAAGAGAGAAATCAGGGTGAGAACATCCACCAGCCTGATTGCTTTTCTGATGCGAGACACACATCAGAGGTTGGTTATCTAAGGCACCGATGGCATTATACAGAGAGCCCTGGGGATCCTGTCTCAGCTCTGCTATGGGACCAAGGAGAATCAACCAATACTCTTTGAGGTCGTTTCCTCACTCACAATACTGCCTGGCCCACCTCCCAGGGTTGCTGAGAGATCAAGTGATAATATGTACATAAAGAATAGTGTGTGCCCGAAGAGACGCCTGTTTTTCCAAGGTTGCACTGTGGCCACCCTGCTTTTGCTCCAGGGATTGGGAGCCAGAGAAAAGCTACACACCATGGTGGAAAGAATGTGAAGCTAATAGCACCCTTAGTCAGTCACCACTGTTGGGTCTGGTTTCCTCCGTTCACCTTTCTGGTCCTGGGTGTCCCTATCTGTGAAATCATGTCTTGGACCTGATCAAGTCTGATGGCATTCCCCTGGAGGCATTGAGAGAATGAGAGTATAAATGACTCCAAATCAGTTCCCATTATTTGCTTCAGACCCCCTTAGCGATAACTATGTTGGCTAACTTTTATTGAGTGCCAGCAACTGCCCTGCGCACTCTGCATGCATCATAGTGTTTATTCCTCACAACCAACCTCATGAGGGAGATGCCATTATTATTCCCATTTTACTGATGAGAAAAATGAGGCACAGAGGAGTTACCTGAAGGCCCATAGCTGGTAAGTATAGGCAGTACCTTAGCCCAGGCAGACTGACTCCTGAGTCAAGTTACTAAGGCTCTGATAGGAGACTTGAATGGGTGGTCCCATCATATGGGAAGAAAAGGAATTTGGCGAAACAATTGAGGACCCGGAAAAAACTCTTTGCTGCTTACTAGCTGTGTGCTCGCAAGCCAGTACCTTCAGCCTACTGGATCTCAGTTTCTTCGTTATTGAAATGGGGCAACTATTTTCTCTCAAAAGGGTAATATGTAGGAATCACTTGGTGCCCAAGATGATAATCAACAACCGTTAGTTCCCATGTCTCTAACACTGTGAAAGTCAAGGTAGAAATGAAGCGTGGCATTTGGAAATGGCCTTACCTTCCATGTCCTTGCCACAAGAGAATGCTCATGGAATAAGGCCAAGCTGAGAGCTGGAGTGCACCGTAATATGACTGAACAGGAAGGAAAACATGAGGTAAACTGGACTTTCATCTTTTATTAAATTCTCCCCCGCTTCCCACCCTATCACTGGAAAATATGGAAAAAATGAAGGAAAGAAGTATCCACAATGTTGGCATCCAGCCCCAACTTCTGTTGACGTTTTGTTGTATTTCCTTCTAATACACTTGCTTTTTAAAAAATACATGAAGTTGTATTGGGTATCAAGTTTTATAGTTTGTGTCCCTGACTAAATAATATTACATGAGCATTTTCCTTTGATAACGGCAGGCTCTCTCTGCAATCATCCTCAAATTAAGCTGTGTGATGTTTCATTCTATCATGAATTTACTTTCTTCCATACTGTTTCTAAATTTTCCATTATTAGAAAAATACTAAAATGAACACGATTTCATATACAAAACGTATCCACGCTTCTAGTCATTTCCCTAAGGCATAGGCATTTTTAAAGGCTCATGATATAAAACAAAAAATAAAATAAATTAAAGGCTCATGACATACATTGCTGAATTGTTTTCTGGACATGTTTAACCAAGTTAATGATTAATGTTTTAACCCAAGGGCATGATAGCTTTCACTTCACTCATGTCAACAATGAGAATTATGGGATTTGGAATCCTTGTTAATTTGATTGTTAATCAAAATCCTTGTTAACTGATTTTAAAAATCTTATCCTGTTATTTTAAATTTACAATTCTTTGACTGAAAGTGTTGTTGGGGCACCTGGGTGGCTCAGTCAGTTGAACATCGGGCTCTTGATTTCGGCTCAGGTCACGATCTCACAGTCATGAGATAGAGTTCCATGTCAGGCTCTGCACTGAGCAGGGAGCCTGCTTAAGGTTCTCTCTCTCTCTTTCTCTCTCTGCCTGCCCCTTTACCCTGCTTGTGTGCGCTCTTTCTCTCTCTCAAAACAAAACAAAACAAAACAAAACAAAAAAGGGTTGTCGAATATTCATATCATTTTTAATTTTTTTAAAAATTTTTAACCAGTTTTTGAATTTTTGGTCTGTTTTTTCTTTTTTTTAAATGTTTATTAATTTTTGAGACACAGAGACAGACAGACCATGAGCAGAGGAAGAGCAGAGAGAGACACACACATAGAATCTGAAGCAGCCTCCAGGCTCTGAGCTGTCAGCACAGAGCCCTATGCGGGGTTCAAACCCATCAACCATGAGATCATGACCTGAGCTGAAGTCGGATGCTTAACCGACTGAGCCACCCAGGTGCCCCTGTCTGTTTTTTAATTTTTCATTTTTATTGTGACATAAATCAGAATCATATGTATGTATGGTTTAAATCATCATCATAATCCAATAAGACACTAATTTCTCCACCGCCCAGCTCATGAAATAGAACATTTCCATACCTTAGAAGTCTCCTGGGTATTCTTCCTATGTGTCTTTCTTTCCTTCCTTCTGAGGTAACTATAATTCTGACACTAGTGGTAATTATTTCTTTGATTTTTCCTTATAATTTTACCACACTTTCATGCATCTCTAAAAACAAAGTTTTGGAAAACTTCATAAAAAAAAGTTTATAAAGAAAAAAATAATCTAAATATCCTTCTCTGGCTTATTTCACCCCAAACTGATATTCATCCATGTTAATATGTATAATAATGTGTTAAGTTTTAACTTCATTTTAACATATGTTGTAAGTACAGTATCCAGATTATTTGATTTCTAAGATTATGTAGCTTTCTTTCACAATTAGAAATTGTTTTATTCTACATGAATATTTTTCTTTTGTGACTCTTTCATTGTTTCAATACCTAGAAGGTTCTCTGTCACCCTTAAGTGGATTTTTTTTTCATTATTTTCTTCTGTTTTGTTGTTCTTTTCCTTTTCTGTCTTTGAGCATTTATGTATGTATTTAACCCACACCATTTGGAATTTATTTTGCTTTATAGCAAGAAATGAACATGTTTGTTTTTGTTAAGTTTCTAACCAGTTGCTTTAAAAAAATTTTTTTTAATGTTTACTTATTTTTTAAAATTTTTTAATGTTTATTTCTGAGAGAGAGTGAGCGCATGAACAGGTGAAGGGCAAAGAGAAAGGGAGACACAGAATCTGAAGCAGGCTCCAGGCTCTAAGCAGTCAGCACAGAACCCAACGCAGGGCTCAAACTCATGAATCATGAGATCATGACCTGAGCCAAAGTTAGATGCTTAACTGATTGAGCCACCCAGGAGCCTCACCAATTGCTTCTTAAAACATTATCAAATAACCCTTCCATGCCAGGTATTGTCTCTTGATTCTCAGCCCATACCTGTCTTTATATATGTTCTATTCTACCCTGCCACAGCTGGGAGCTGAAAACTATATTTCCCAGAGTTCTTTGTCAGCTGGTGTTAGTTTCTGCCAATGGGAGCCAGTCACATGGATTAACAGGTGGGGAAAATGTAAAAGCTATTTTTCTGCTTGCTGCAACAGTAACAGCCAAAATGCAGACTCCCAGGCTCTTGATAATACTACCTTCTATATTTTAATTCTCCAGCCCTGGAAGAGGTAGTGTTCATCTCTTGGCAACACAAGATATACTCCTCTTTGTTCTTCTGGGTTTTCTATATATGTGTAATCAATTCCCTGCATTAAGTCCCTCTCTGTTGGATATACCTGGAGTGCTTTCAGTTCACTTTATCAGTGTATACTGATAAATCTTTTAACTGATTTGCATTGCCAGGTTTATTACATGTATGCATGTGTGTAGGTGTGTGTGTGTGTGTGTGTGTGTCTGTCTGTCTGTGTGTGTGGTGCAGAAGGGAAGAGAGAGAGAGAAAACATGAGAAAATGTATTTGTTTTGGAGCTATATATTTTGGTTCATTGATCTTGCCAATTCGTGCATGCACATATTTATCATTATAATTGTTATAGCTTTAGCATACACTTCAATATGTAGCAGTGAAAATCTTCCCTCATTTTTTTTTCATGTGGTCTTCCCTATTCTCATCTACTTATCAAACTGGGCTTTTAAGAAAAAAAAATTTAAAGGACATTCGATTATGTTCTCCCTACTATAATTTATTTTCCTGCATCTTGGGGATGCTGAGAGTATTGCTTAAGAAAAGCTAACATTGCTTCACTGTGGAGAATCACAGAAACAGTCACACATATACCTGCACACACATAGCACCTCCCTTTCCCACGGGCATAGAGGGCAGTTGTGTATGGGTGCACAGGTGATCAATTATCATGCGCTCAGAGTGGTTCTTCCCTGCCACCTTGGGGTCACCCTACTTGGAGGAGAGGCTGCAGAACTGTCGTCTCTAACAATGAAAGGGGATCTTATTTTCTCTGAGTCAGCCTGACTAACAATACCCAAGGTCAGAAGAGGTATTTCCTGCCAGACCTTGCAATTTCTCAATAATCCTATTTGGGCTCATTGGATGAAATGGCTGTGGGGAAAATGATCTGATCATTACTTTAAACACTGGGGCAATCATAGCAGAAGACGCCTGTGAAACATACTATCTCTGCTTTGGTAACTACTCAAAGGAAGAAAATCGGACAAAGTGCCTTGTAGTGCTTCTCTCTCTCTCTCTCTCTCTCTCTCTCTCTCTCTCTCTCTCTCTCTCTCTTTTGTAAGAGGAGACTCTCATAATATTCTGAAAACACCCCCAAGATCTCCCCAGCAGGCTCCCCTCATGCTCTTCTGTTAAGACTGGTTTGGTTGGAGACAAAGGCTGCCCCCATTTAAGAAGTCCCAGCCCTGGGGAAGCCTCTGGCACTCTCCCCACACTTTTGGCTTTCTGCATGAGACTGCTTTGGAACAAGAAAGCAGGCTCCAAGACCCTCAGGGCTTAGTGCCCTGGAGAGTGGGGCACAGTGAGTGTGAGGAGCAGTGAAACTATTTTAGAGGGAACATGGGGACGGTGCCAAGGCCTCCCTGGCAGGGGAAGCTGTTGAAGGGCAGTGTGACTTTGCACAAACTTGGAGCAGAGTAGGAATCCACCCCTCCCCCCTGCCCCCATTATCGCCAGGAGCTTTAGGGTCAGACTTCCTGGGTTTGAATTCTGGCGGCTGTGCCTCCAACTAGCTGGGTACTTTCTGGGCCTCAATTTCCTTTCTTTTACAATGCTAAAAACAACTATGAGTGTGTCGCAGGCTAGATAGGGTTAAATGAAGTAATTTATGTACGAGCTTAGAATAGTGCCTGGTTATAATAAACAATACATATTAGTCCCCTCTTCCCATCCTCATTCCCCAATCTCCTCCCCTCCAACCTTAACTCGTAGGTGGTTAACTGCCTAGGCTTGGGAGCCAGACTGCCCGGTTCATATTCTGATTCTGCTAATTCCCAGCTGTGTGACTCTCAGTGAGTTGCCAAACCTCTCTGGGCCTTAATTTGTTCTTCTGTAATACAGTTAAATAACAGTACCTCCTCACGGTTATCACTGTGAGGATTGAATTAATTAATTCACGATAAGCACTTAGACCAGTGGATCTCAAAAGGGGGCAAGTTTGCCTCCCAGTGGACATTTGGTAATGTCTACAGACATTCTGGTTGTCACAACTGGTGTGCGGGATATTGGCATATGGATAGAGGCCAGGGACGCTGGTAAATAGTCTGCAGTGCACAGGATAGCCAGCCCTTACTCACAACAAGGAATCATCCTGCCCCAAATATCAAGAGTGCCAAGGTTGAGAAACCCTAATAAGCTGATTTGTGCCTGGGAGTAAGCGCTTTAGTAAATGTTGGCTATCACTATTTGAGCAACAGTTTTGTGCACTTATACTGTGCCAGGAACTGCACATATACATATTCTGGGAATACCAAGACAAATCACCTGCTGGCCCTTCGCTCAAGTGACTCGGTCTGGAGGGGAAGGTAGTGTGAGGCGTTGGGACTGGAACGTGGGGCAGCGTCTCACAGGGGCTTGGTCTCAGAGCAGCTGGTCAAAGAAAGCTCCCCCTTTATTCCGTTGTTCCTGTAGTTTCAGTGGGACACCAGGTAAACAGATAATAGTGATACAGTTTGGTGGCTATTGTGCAGGACTGTACGAACCCACACGGCAAGGCCCGTATTTGAAGAGGTGAAGACAGGTTTCTAAAAGGAGACGATGCTTGTTGCCATCTCATGAAGGGAACGTAGGAATCAGGAAGGCAGAAGTGGGGAAGGGAAGGGCAGAGGAGACCTCACATTACAAGAGGGCAGAGCTATCATTTATTCCAGAAGTGTCTGTTGAGCATTTGATATTCCCAGGCACAGTGGTAGGCTCTGGGAATATAGCAGTGAACCGAGGAGAGTAATTGGTGCCCCTCTGGAGCTTACAGTGTAGTGGTGGGGACTGGATCTAGATAGCAAACAAACACATACGTCATGTGTCAGGTGGTGATGAGTACTATAAGCAGGACAAAGAGAGAGTTTACAGTATTACGTAGGAGAATTAAGAAAGTCCTCAGTGAAGATACTCCCTGAACGATGACCTGAAGAAAATGAAGGGGAGAGCCTGTGGATGTCTGCGTTCCCAGCAAAGCCTTGTGCAAAGGTTCTGAGGCGGGAGCTTTTCTGGCATGTTTTAGGACCAGCAGAAGGATGGCTGGGGGTGAGGGAAAGAAATGGATTAAAGTGGGAGCAGTAGTTAGGTCAAGAAAAAAGTCTTGGATGCCATAGTAAGGAGGATGGACTTTCTTCAGAAGGTGACAGGGCATTCTGTCAGCCATCAGGGAGACACCCAGATATCTTCCATAGCACACTGACCCTGCCTGAAGCACATGGTACTTGTTCAGAGTTTTCTGGGTTGCTGTGTCTCCTGAGTGTTGCTTTAATTACCCAGTACAGTTGTTGGTACCATTTGCCTTCGAGATGCATTCAGTACCTGAAGGCTCTTTTTGTCTCCCATCCTGGTAATGTTTCGTGGTGGCAACGGAGTTCCTAGTTTCAGTCCCAGCCATGTGGCTTCAGGGACATCACTCTGCTTCTTCGAGTCTCAGGTTCCTTACTAAAGGAATGAGGAGACTGCTAACTTCCGTTCTGGCCCCAGGCCTCTAGGGATGCCTCAGAGTTCTTCACAGAAGCCTGTAGAACAATTGCTACAACTTGTGGGGCACTCACTGTGCACCTGGCACGATGCTGAACATTTTACATATACCGGCCCCAGGAGTGCTCAACATGACCCCGGGATGCATGCATTGTTACCACCCCTTTGGAGATGAGGAGACAGAGGCACAGAGGGGCTGAGTGATGTGCCTGAAGTGGCACATGGCTCGTATGTGGCAGCCAGTCCCAGCTCTGTCTGCACAGCCCATACTCTGTGGGCTCCAGCGGCAGAAATCTCAAAGGCGACCTCAGAGTGAGGCTCCCCCAGCGTGTGGCATTCTGCTTCTCCCGTTGGGCTCTCACACCTGCTCCACTGATGTACCTTCTGAGGGGCTCGGAAGGCCTGTCTGGGATCACTGGGGTCTCTTCCGCAAAGTCACAGTCTGAGCACCAGGTCATTGAATAAGGATTGAAGTTTTATCAGGGACTTGAGCAGGAGGCCCCTTTGAGCAGTGAGTCACTGGCTTATTTACGAGGCTTCAGGGGGCAGCCCAGACCCCTCTGGAGGGTTGGTTAAGAGCCAGACTTCAGCATCAGACGCCAGGAGACTCACACCCACAAGAGGGAAAAGGCGGCTGTCACGTCGGCCTTACCACCGTGCACGGTTGCCTAGCAACCGCACGTGACAAACTGCCAACTCAGTGATACAATCGCAGCGGAGAGATCAGAGTAAAGCCAGTTAAAACTTCTGTTTGTTTGTTTGTTTGTTTGCATTTTCCTTTTTTATGGCCATAATTTCATTTCGTCCTGACTGCACTTAAACGCGGATTAAGAAGCCTGCCAGAGGAGAGCGGAACTTGGTGTGTGACCTAGTCCTGTAGCCCATTTGCCTCCCGCGTAGTCAGGATTTAGGCTCATCACGTGCCAGTGTGGAGGGGAGGGTAATGTTATGAAAATGTAGGTTCCTGTACCTGTCTTCGGTACTTAGCTTCTTTAAGAAGTTTCAAATTTGCCTGGATTTAGAGCTAAATCTGGTTTTCATCGCTGTATGTCAGCGCCTTCCCCACTGCCAACTCCAGTACCTAGAAAAATGCCTCCCATGTAGTAAGTGCTCAACACACGACTGTCTGATGAATGTATGAAGCAGACCCCAGGGAAAATGGCCAAGCTGACAGCCCCCTAAGTGAGTCTGATGTCCCTGAGTTGTCAGACGGTAACAGAAACCTTACTATCCTCCACTGGATTTGCTTTTTTTTTTTTTCTGTTTTCATTTTGTCCATCATATCTCTTCAGCTTTGCAGATGGATTTTAAGAGGCAGTAGAAAGGGTCCAACTTTAGACATAAAGGATGAATGGGGGTCGAAAAAAATGTGCCACATTTATTCTCACGGCTTCTCCAAGCTCTGCATCTCCCCTGCTCCCCAATACACTTCTGTCCTGACTCTGTGTTCTTTCTTCTCCATCTGCCCATGGTCACAGCACTCAGACAATATACCTCTTCCTAAGGACCCCAGAGTTGCATAATTACATCATGTAGGCCATTGGTTTTACTTCCATAGTGTCACCTCAGTGGGGAATGTGAGTGAAGGAGATGTGGGAGGCTTGGGCCTTGCTTGTGGAGATATGTATATTTATATATTTATATTTATACATATAGTTTAAAAAAATCTTTTTAATGTTTACTTAAATATTAAAGAGAGAGAGAGGGAGAAAGAGCATGAGCAGGGGAGGGCCACAGAGAGGGAGACATAACTCTGAAGCAGGCTCCAGGCTCTGAGCTGACAGCAGAGAGCCCGACGTGGAGCTTGAACCCATGAAGCGTGAGATCATGACCTGAGCCAAAGTCAGATACTTAATGACTGAGCCACCCAGGCGCCCCAAGGATGTATTTATTTTTGCATAAAAAAGTGGAACATACATTGGTCTAAGACAGAACAATTTATGGTCTATGCCAGGCTTGTTCACTAACCCCCTTTGTGACCTTGGCAGTTCTGAACATCTGGGTCTTTGAGGTGCCTTTTGTAAGATATTCAAAGAAAGAGGTGCTCCCTTCCAGCTTTAGATATTTATGGTTTTAGAACTATGTTTCTCAACCTTTTTAAAAATTCTATTGCTAAGCCATTTTAGACATTTTTTTCCCTATTTCCCCGTGAAATTTTAACACCATAGATACACTGTGTATCTGTTTATGCACTATATGTGTATCTGTGCTATGTATGTAAAAAGCATAAGATTGTTTTGACTTCCCCCTGAAGAGCCAATTTTCACCCCATTGGAGAGGATATAGTCTCCTTTGAGAAAGCATGTTGTAAAGGCCCCAGTCGTTTCCTTTGGCTTCTGGATCTCAGTGGAATGAAAAACTAGTCTGTGCGTGAAAAGACAACACTCATTGGAAAAAAAAAAAAAGACTAAAAACCACTCACTTCTTTTTGGAATGAGGTCATTGTAATCCTTTCTCTGGTACCACTTTCAGAACTCAGCATCTTGCCTGGCCAGTGTCACCTCCCTTATTGTTGGGCCAGCTTGAGCTCACGTTCATACACCATGTACTGGGCGCGTGGTGCGTGCACGGAGACCAGGGGCATGTGATGGTTGATTTTACATGTTGACTTGACTGAGCCCGGGGATGCCCAGATGTTTGGCTACACGTTATTCTGGGTGTGTCTATGATGGTGTTTCTGGATGAGATTAGCATTTGGATTGGTAGACTGAGTGGATTGCCTTCCTCAGTGTGGGTGAGCCTTTTCCAGTCTCTTGGAAATCTGAATAGAACAAAAAGGGGGAGTAAGGGAGAGTTTGCACTCTCTGCTCGGATGTTGGACTTCTCTTGCACTCAGGCTAGAACGGCACTACCAGCTCTCCTGGCCTGCACTTACAGATGGAAGACTGTGGGACTTCTCAGCCGCCATAATCCCATGAGCCGGTTTCTTATGATAAATCTCTTTATATTGGATCTGATTTTCTGGAGAATCCCGACTAATCCAGAGAGCTTGGGGGAAGATAAGGATGCAGAGAGCTAGGTTGTGCTGGCTTTGTAGATCCCTATTTTAGCAGACTTATATTTTGTCTTTCGTACAGTCTCGCCCATCCCTTGTACTCTTTTTCCACACACACTCCCCCCCCCCCCCCCCACAGCCTCTCTGTGCTTTGCTGCTAGCGGCTACCATTTGTGGCTTTCTTCAGAAGATTGCCCTTGGCCTACTGGAACCACCTCAGTACTGGGAACAGCTTGCATCCCATGGGTGGCCTCTGGTCAGTGACTGAGTGGTGAGGAGCACAGGCCCCTAGTCTCTTTGTCTTGATACACAGCAAACTGAGGCGTGTTTATGCCCATAGCTCCGTGCACGGTTGGGCTGGGGATGGGACATAACCTGAAGTATCACTCTTCCTTATCTCCTCGTCCTTCTTCAGCCTTGTCTCCAGTCTCTTGGAAGCACTTCCTTAATGAGTCACATACTCTAGAATCCTGGGCTCAAGATCTGATTCTAGAAGGAGCTGACCAACAAAGGTCATAGTGAGGACTGGGACTTTCTCGTAAGAAAAGTGGGAAAATGCTGTGGTTTTAATGCAGGAGTGAAGTGATTACATTTTAAAAGTCTGTCTCCTAGTCCTAGTCATGGCCTAATTGCATCAGTGTTCCTGGCTGAACTGGGCTTCTGTCTACCCTTCTCTGGAGTGACTGGACAGACCACTTGAATTTTCCATTCTTCAGAAATCAGTTGAGTTTTTGCATACTTGGATTGGTGTGTGTATTTCTGAACCTGGCTGGTCTACTCCTAGGCCTGCATTTAGTGCTCTTTATCCATTTAACAAATACTTATTTACTGTACATATAGTTCCATATATATATGGCCTGCTCCCTATGCATCTAGTCTTTTGACTTCTTGAACCCCAAACTACTTATCTTCAAGCAACCCTCCTAATATCCTAATATCTGGGTCACACATAGTTTTTTGTATCTCTTGTGTGACCATGGTTTTAAGAAAGTTCTAAGCACACTGATAACATGTAAAACAGAGTTTTGACAATTACGAACCTCCTGGGTACATCAGGTGGACCTCACATCGCTTCCACACCTTGTGACTGCATGTCCTACAAGACCGTGCCAATGTCATCAAGTAATATCAGAAGGAACTTTTCTCTGGACATCACTGAAGGGCATTTTGAGAACAGGCTATGCAAATATACTATCAGGATGCTCAATTTATGTTTGTTTGTTTGTTTGTTTTAACTATCAAATAAGCACACCTCTCTAAAAGTCATTACATGAAGTTGACCATGGGCTTTTGTTGCCCTTGTTGGTCTCTGAAGGCTTTATATGAAATAAGAGGGTTTATATCTGTACCAAGGCTTAAAGCTCTTTGGCTAGAGTGCCTGCATGAATTACGAGTATGTTTTTTAAGTTTTCATTTTCCGTAAGGTAAATTCACTTACCACTTATCTCTATCCCCACCTCAGTATTCCGAAATGATTCCACAGTGACCCACAATACGTATTTCCTCAACAAATAGTACACCTTTCCTGTTCAACCCTGTTTTGTCCTGTCGTGGTCTCCTCTTGCGTCATGATTTAGGAATGTGCAGATTCTATCTAATTATTGCTTTCGTGCTGTAGTGCTGCTAGTGTCTTGTTTTTCAGGTAAGAGCACAGCATTAGAACGACAAGCCACTCTGATATGAGTTGACAAATATCCATCAAGACCACGGGGAGAGTGAAATCTTTTTGACAACTCTTTATTTTTCTTTATCTCCGAGTCTTTGGGGGGTAATCTTTCCTTCAGGGAGATCAAACTCTCCCTCCTTCCTTTGCTCCATATGCGAGAATGGGAACCTGGATGGTTTGTAAAGCTCTTTGCAGATATAACTTTTGACAAGTCTGTGAGATATACCTTCCACGAGAGAAAGAAAGATCCTTAGCTGCAGCTTTTTCAGTGATGAAAAATTGCATATACCTATATGCAAGAAGGCCCCCAAATACATGGCGATCGCATTTTCTCCACGAGAAGATTCTCACCTTTCCAGAATTATTAGCCAAATTACAAAGTTTACAGCTGTGGGGTATAGATTATATCATCTCACACCCACCTCTTTTAAGAATAATAACTTTATTGTTTTGTCACATACATACTTTAAATTACACGCAGGATTATAATTTGGAAACGAGGCTTCTTGTTCACTCAACATCTCTGGAAAGACTTTAACTCAAACGTTCACATGCATTGCTTACGTGATTTCCTGTGGTATGACCAGAGCCGGTTCTCAGTGATTTCGGTTTTTCCCAGCATGCCAGCTTTGCCTCCTTCCAAAGTATTAGCAGCTTTATAAATACTATTTTTTTTAAGTTTATTTATTTATTTTGAGAGAGAGAGAGCCAGGGAAGGGTAGAGAATGAAGGGGAGAGAAGATCCCAAGCAGGCTCCACACTGTTAGTGCAGAGCCCGACATGGGGCTCAATCTCAGGAACTGTAGGATCATGACCTGAGCCAAAATCAAGAGTTGGATACTTAATTGACTGAGCCACCCAGGCGCCCCGGAGAGACAGCAGCTTTTTGAGTTCTCATGTGATACTGTAACTAAAAATTGTATTCCAAGCCCCCAGTCCTACTTTATGCAAATTTAGGTTACCTCTTCTTTTATCATGAAAACATAACAAAATACAGAGATATGCGTAAAGCATGCAAATGGTTCAGTGGATAATTATACATTGAACGCTTTTGTCGTAGCCACCCAGACAGAAACATGGGATCAGTACTTCCAGGCACTCAGAAGATCAAAACTCATTTCTCCTCACTGAAGGTAGCACTATCTTGACTTTTGTGATAAGAAAAGCATGAGCAGTTTTGGTTTTTGAAAAATATTTGTCTCTGTATGTCCGCTGGCTGCACGATCCGAGCTCTTAGTCTGTTTTGTGTTAAGTGGCTTTACGGGTTTAATTTGTAACGGTAACCCACGCTTGCAACTAGAAAGGCCATACTCGCAGGAATAATTACTAAATGTGTGTTAAATTTACCTGCTTCCTTGTTTACTGATGCTATCATGGGACCTCAGGAAATACCTAAAGCTAGCATTGAGTAAAGCCTTTTCAAGATAATGTGTTTTCTCACTGAAGTACCTTGTTCTTCGAAGTAAAGTAATTGGCAAATGTGTCCCATAATTTGAGAAACTATAAGGAGACACATATATAAGTTGACTCACACGTTTCTGAGGTCTACTTCTGAGCCGGTATCTTCCATTGTATGAAGGCCTATGAGGCATGTCTTTTTTTTCTTAATTCATGTTTTCTTTAATAATAAAAGATTTCACGTGTGAAAAATAAAAAGGGTTTTTTAAATCTTTTTTTAAAGTTTATTTATTTATTTGGAGAGAGAGAGAGAGAGAGAGCGAGCAGGGGAGGGGCAGGGAGAGAGAGAATCCATGAAGGCTCTATGCTGTCAGTGTGGAGCCCAGTGCAGGGCTTGAACTCAAACTGCAAGACCATGACCAAAATCAAGAGTCGGATGTTTAACCAACTGAGCCACCCAGGTGCCCCCAAAATAAAAAGAATTTGGCACATGCCCATATCCTTACCAATACCCAGATGTCATACATGATGTCATTATGTAATCAATTATGAAAACAAGTAGGGAAAACAGCTTCAAAGTGGTGATTATCTTTGGATGTTGTGTGTGTTATTACATCACAGAGGCTATTCTGCAATTTAACCCAAATGCTATTTTTGAGATTTATCCATATTGTTACATATGGATTTAGTTCCTTAATTTTATTATTTTTAATTAAAAATTTTTTAATGTTTATTTATTTTTTGAGAGAGAGAGAGAGACAGAGCATAAGCAGGGGAGAGGCAGAGAGAGAGGGAGACACAGAATCCGAAGTAGGCTCCAGGCCCTGAGCTGTCAGCACAGAGCCCAACGTGGGGCTCAAACCCACGAACTGCGAGATCATGACCTGAGCCGAAATCAGACGCTTTCCGGATGCCCCTGTTTCCTTCATTTTAAACGCTGTCAACTAATCCATTGTAGAAATAAAATATACTCATATACTCCCCTATTGGTGGACATTTAGGTTAATTTTGTTACAATATTGTATTTATGAAAAATTTCAAACACAGATCAAAGAATTGTGCAGTGAAGAGCCATATACCCAGATTCTGTAACTAATGTTTTGTTACATTTGCTTTTTTGTTCCTTCCACACATCCATCCATCTTTCCTTCCTCTCTCCCTCCCTTCCTCTCTCCCTCCCTTCCATTCTTCCTCCCTTCGCTTCATCCTTCCTTCATTCCATCCATCCATCCATCCATCCATCCGTCCATCCATCCATCCATCCATATTATTTTTGTGATGCTTAAAAAAGGAAGCAAAGGATAGTGTTTTACTGTCTAAAATAAGGATTGGGTGCCTGATCCCAGGGTTTACGAGTTCAAGCCCTGTGTGGGGCTCTGTGCCGACAGCTCAGAGCTTGGAGCCTCCTTTGGATTCTGTGTCTCCCTCTCTCTGCCCCTTCCCCTGCTTGTGCTCTGTATCTCTCTCCCTCAAAAATCAATAAACATTTAAAAATTTTTTTTTACATAATGGTAGGAAGAGAACAAAATAGTTGTTCCCAGCAGTTAGGGATGGGTGGAGGGAGCACAGGAAGGTGACTATGAAGGATGTCATGAGGGAAGTCTTTGTGGTGATGGAATAGTTCTGTACTCTCTGGTGGTGGTTTTGTATATGTACACATGTGATAAAATGACATCAAGCTTTGCATGGGCATACTGCACCAATGCCAACTTCCTGGTTTTGATATTGTCTTAAAGGTATATAAGATGTCACATTGGGAGGGATTGGGTGGTGTGTACATAACACTTCCTTGTACTGTCTTTGTAACTTCATGTGTGCCTATAATTATTTGAAAATAAAAATGTTGGAACAAATGTAAGAGCAGGAATAAAGAGCTAATTTGAAGCCCTAGGCATTATTGTTAAGTCAGGAATGTTGAGATCAAGAGGTGAACAAGTATAGTAAGTTGCTGCGGCCAAGGTCAAAGAGGTTGTTGCCTGTTTTCTCCTCCAGGATTTTGATGGTTTCCTGTCTCACATTTAGGTCTTTCATCCATCTTAAATTTATTTTTGTGTATGGTGTAAGAAAGTGGTCCAGGTTCATTCTTCTGCGTGTCGCTGTCCAGTTTTCCCAGCACCACTTGCTGAAGAGACAGTCTTTTATCCTGTGGATAGTCTTCCCTGCTTTGTCGAAGATTAGTTGGCTGTACATTTGTGGGTCCAATTCTGGGTTGTCTATTCTGTTCCATTGATCTCTGTGTCTTTTTTTTTTTTTTTTTTTTTTGTGCCATGCCATATTGTCTTCATGATTACAGCTTTGTATAACTTGAAGTCCAGAATTCTATGCCTCCAACTTTAGAAGTATAAGAGAAGGGGTCAGCAAGCCAACCATGGCAAAACAGCAAAATGGAAAGAATCTGGGTTCCTGAGGTCCTCACTGAGTCACAAAATCAAGCAACTCTCCTAGACTTCTAATGGAAGATAATACATTTTTCTCTGTTTAAGGCCACTTCACTGATAATAGAGTAATTCTTACTGGTAGAGGAGTTAAAGAAACCAACTTTGCTACCTTCCTGGGATAACATTTTTTAAAGTACAGATGTTGCATTAGGCAGCATTATCTTTGTGTATAGTTGTTTCTCTAGAGATGTGTGTAGGAATCAAATTGTTGCATCATAGAGTGTGAGTATCTTCAACTTTACTACATATTTTATCAATACTAAGAGGCCATCTAATGTAAGTTGCAACAAAATTGCTATCATTTAGAATCTTAAGATGCTGACAGTTATAAAAATGAATCTGGATTTCAGAAATGTTACAATGCAGGAGGTAGGGTCGGTGGGGGGGGGGGCGTGGTGGAGGTTGAGAAGCATCTTAGAATTAATGCAGTGCAGATACCTCTAAATTCCTTTGCAAAGTGCTTGTAAAAACTTTCACTCCCACTGGCAATATAAAAACCTTGATCCTTCCAAACACCTTGATCATTTGATGATATGTTTTTTTTAATTGCAGTTCCCTAAGCACCTTTTCAAAATGTTTATAGTAGATTTATGTTCCCTTTAGTGTAAATTGCTGTTGCCTTTAAAAAAATTTTTTTAATGTTTATTTATTTTTGAGAGAGACAGAGAGAGAGAGAGAGAGAGAGAGAGAGAGAGAGAGAGAGAGAGAGAGAGACAGCGTGAGTGGAGGAGGGGCAGAGAGAGAGGGAGACATAGAATCTGAAGCAGGTTCCAGGCTCTGAGCTGTCAGCACAGAGCCCAATGCAGGGCTCATACTCGTGAACTACAAGATCACGACCTGAGCCGAAGTTGGACACTTAACTGAATGAGCCACCCAGGTGCCCTTCTACTGCCTTTTTTTAAAACTCAATTTTGTGTTACTGACTTTAGGAGCTCTCTATATATTCTAGTTTTTCTCATATTCGGATTGTTTTTGTAGCGCTTTTTTTTGTTGTTTTTTTCTTTTACATTATTCTAATTCTCTCTCTCTGCACTAAATCCACATTCTTTTATCTGGGTTGATAACTGGTCACATCTTACACATATTTCATCTCTGTCCTTATTGAAAACTGTCTTGCCTATTCTTGACTCCAGTGTTTCTTTGTGAATTTTTAGGGTCTGCTTGTTAAGTTATATGAGAGAAAATCTTTGAAATTGCATTGATTGTATAGATTCATCCAGAACATTTTCGCCTCTATTACAGTGTATTTTCCCACCCATGAACCTGGCATATTTCTCCAAATGCTCTTATTTCATATCCTTCAATAGAGGGTTGTGTTTTTCCCCAGAAAGGACTTGGAGATCTTGCATTAGATTTATTTCACGGAATTGTATATTTTGTTTGCGACTATGAGTAAGACATTAAAAATTACATTTCCTAACTTATTATTGGTGGTGTTCAAATGCACTAATTCTATTTGTGTCTATACCCATATATTTTTTTAAATCTAATAGTTTGCATACACATATTTTCTTACATAGATAATCCTATCAAGTGCAAATATTTCTTCAAATGTTAAGGATTTTTCCTACTATTCCTAGTTTGCTAACATTTCTTTTTTATTTTTATTAAAAATTTTTTTAATATTTATTTATTTTTGAGAGAGAGAGTGTGAGCAAGGGAGGGGCAGAGAGAGAGAGGGAGACACCGAATCTGAAGCAGGCTCCAGGCTCTGAGCTGTCAGCACAGAGCCCCACACGGTGCTCCAACTCAGGAACCACAAGATGGTGACCTGAGCCAAAATCGATGCTTAATTGACTGAGCCCCCCAGCCGCCCTACATTCCTTTTTGAAATACATGAATTTATGTGAAATTTTGCCAAATGTTTCTTCTGTCTCTGTGGGGATAGTCATCATTTTTCTCTTTTAGTAGTAATTTATATTAATACATTTTGTAATGTTACACCATCCTTACATTCCTGAAACTAGCTCTGCTTGGTTATGGCTGTCTGTCCATTTCTTATTCTGCTCATGGGTGTTCTTTACCAATGTTTTGTTTAAGATGTTTACATCTAAATCCATGCATGAGATTGATTTATAATTTTCCTTACCTGGCTTTAATATCAAGGGTTATGGGGTTTTTAAAATTTTATTTATTTATTATCTAATTTACATCCAAGTTAGTTAGCGTATAGTGCAATAATGATTTCAGGAGTAGAGTCCAGTGATTTATCCCCTACATGTAACACCCAGTGCTCATCCCAACAAGTGTGCTCCTTAATGTCCCTTACGCATTCAGCCCATCCCCCCACCCACAACCCCTCCAGCAACCCTCAGTTTATTCTCTGTATTTAAGAGTCTCTTCTTATGGTTTGTCCCCCTCCTTGTTTTTATATTATTTTTGGTTCCCTTCCCTTATGTTCATCTATTTTGGGTCTTAAATTACACATATGAGTGAAGTCATATGATATTTGTCTTTCTTTAATTTCACTTAGCATAATACCCTCTAGTTCCATCCACGTATTTGTAATGGCAAGATTTCATTCTTTTTGATCGCCAAGTAATACTCCATTGTGTGTGTGTGTGTGTGTGTGTGTGTGTGTGTGTGTGTGTGTATCACTCTTCTTTATTCATTCATCCGTTGATGGACATTTGGGCTGTTTCCATACTTTAGCTATTGTTGATAGTGCTGCTGTAAACATTGGGGTGCATGTGCCCCTTCGAAACAGCACACCTATATCCCAAATATCAAGGGTTATGTTAGCCTTATAAAATTAACTGCCATCTCTGCTCTTTTTCTGTTCTTTTAAAAATGCTCTTAAGAAAAGGATTCTATGTGGGTCAGATAATTGTTTTGTTTCCTTCTCATTCTTTTTTGTTTTGTTTCATCAAGTTCTGTGCACTTTAGGTACTGTTTCTACTTTCTTTGAATTTACTCTTTATTTTCTGGTATCCCAAGCTAGGTCTTTAGCTCATATTCTGTTTTCGCTTCTTTTGTAATATATGTATTTAAGGCTATTCATTTCCCTTGAAGTACTGCATAAACAGAATCCTGTAAGCGCTCATATTCATCCATTCACTCATTGAACATGCCCCTGCTGTGACTCAGACAATCTTCAGTTCTCTGTGTGCACTGGGAGTACTGTAGTGAATGTAGCTCTTTGACCTCTTAAAGGTTGCATTCACAGAAGAAAAAAAGAAAATACACACAAATAAGTCACGTCAGGTAGTCTTTGAATGATTTAGAAGCACGGTTTTAAATTTGCAAGTATATGGTGCGTTTTTCATGTGCCTGTCCAATAGTTTGGAAGTCTTACTTTTATTTTCTTACGTGTTTTTGGAACATGGTCTAAATTCTATTGATACCTGGTTTCTGACCAATATGGGGTCAATTTTTGTAAATATTTCATGTGGGGCTGGAAGGAACTATATTCTCTAAATCTCAGGTGTAGGATTGTTAATGTTTTGCCGTATTCGACTCATTTCTGCTTCTTGTGTAACCGATCTGGGCTTAACATATGCCCTGACTCTGTAGGATACTTTCAAAGCCTTTACTGCTGTATGACGTTCCCAAGACAGAGTCAGTGGCATATTGCACTAAGCCAGGAGTCCTGAATGCAGGATACAGCATTCACACTATAGCACCATATCTAGTCCTTCATTCGTGGACATTATTAATCAATCATGGAGCTTAACTCCCCAGTCCTGGCAATCATTAATTAATCAGATTTGGCTCATATAATTAAACTTTTTAAAGTTTTGTATTTATCTTGAGAGGGAGAGAGATAAAGCGTGAGTGGAGGAGAGGCAGAGAAAGAGGGAGACAGAGGATCCAAGCACGCCCCACACTGGCAGTGCAGAGCCGATGCTGGGCTCGAACCCACAAACCATGAGATCATGACCTGAAACGAAGTCACCCAGGTACCCCTATAATTAAACCTTTTTTAATAAAAGTGACTGCTTTAGGGGAAGAACACTTGATATTTTGCCCTGGAAAATTTGGCTTTTTCTTGAGACGGCTTTGTCAGTGCATCTGGTAGATATATCAGAACACTGTGGATTATCTTGTGTTGGAATTAGCATTGAAAAAAGCAAATGGATGCCCTACCACATCTCCCCATCAAGCCCATGGGAGATGTTACCTATCCATGCTGCCATATTTCTCATCCAGTCTTAACCCAGCCTCAGAATCTTCCTCACCACAGTGTGCCAGACAAGACTGGCGATTGACTAGAGTTGACATGTAATGTGAAACCTTAGATCAGATTTGAATAATTGCTCCCCTTTCATCCGTGCAACTTTCATTGTTAAAATCAATAGTGGCCCTTTTCCTCCAAAGGAAAAATGGGGACATATTCTTCATATTCATATGAAAAATGTACTCCTTTTCTCCTTAAGTAATATTCTGGAAAGGGATATTAAGTAACTGTGCTGGAAAGAGAATCTTAGTCATGTACTAGAAACAACCAAAGATAGCAAAATCTAATTTCCAAGGATGAAGTTCAAAAAAAGAACAAAATGCAATTCAGCACGGAGAAATATGCATGCTGTCACTTCCCAGTGGTGAGTGTGATAATCTGAAACGGATATTAAAAGGGCATAAGACATCTGGACATCAGAATTGCTGAAACCGAGGGGGAGCATGCCAACTCACTGGGGCTGAGTATAAATCCTTCTCCAGAGAAGATGAGGGACAAAGATAGGTGTGAAGAAGCATCACATCGTAGTGGGAGAACAGGGGTCCCTCGATGAGGCCAGCTGAGCACCAGCTGGGTCGACCTTTCCATCTTAGGCAGTTTCTATATCAGCACATCCTGGATTGGCTTCCAGAACTTCACTAGGTAGTAAAGGACAGGAAGAAGGGTGAAGGGAACATGGGACGAATTTGAGAAGAGAAAACAGAAGCATGCAACATCCATTATGTCCTTGACTGAGTACTTAAGGAAGACCAAAAGACACGAAGCAGTTGTAGTTCATCAAGTGAGAGTGAAGATTAGATATTTCTGGGGATAATCATGCAGTGAAAGGGGTCTTCCTTGAAAAACAGGAACTGAATTAGAGGAGAAATATTCATGTCCCTGCCCATCTAGGGTAGCAAGGGAAGCAGGAAGCAATAAATACAACATCTTTTCTTGGGGCCTTCAAAGTACATCCAGAACAGCCGTTACTCAATAGCCCAGTCTCAGAATTAGATTGAGGCGTGGGCCCCCTTCTTCTGTCTCTAGTTTCTCCATATTTCATGATGTATTTTTGGAAAAAAAATACTTTTAATGATGCCAACTTGCCTCCTTTCAGCACATTAAAAAAGGGAACGATTGGCTGAGGCTGTCATGATGATGGGAATAATTTTGTCGCTGTGCAATTTGGCTCTTGCTCCAAAGTGAAGTGCACATTTTCCTCCAGTATATTTTAAGCTGGAGACTTCTAAGTAAATGGGAGGTGGCTGATTTTATTTCTGTATGCAGCCAGCCTTCACTGGCACGAGCTCTGATTTGGCCCAATCAATTTTGTATTCATGCTGAGAAGCAAGTTGATCAAGTTCAAGGAACATCTGTATGCATTTATCTGGATTGGGTGCAAACATGGGAGCTGCTCCCCTGAAAGGTTCCCAGCCCTCCGGTGACGGCTGCAAGACTCCTGGACAATGACCTTTACAACTCTGGCAATTTCACTCCATCTTTAAATAACCACGGTGGCTCTTTAACGCACCATCTTCTTTGTAATTTATAAGGTTGTTTTTAGGAGTCTAGCTCTGGCAAGTTTGAGAGTTTATTAAGTAAATCTTCATTAGCTGGTTAAATGATCTCCAAAAAGTTATCCAACTGAGTGTGCCAGTGTCGGGTCATCAACCCATATATTAACACGACATTTCCATAGGCACATCTGTCTTGGTCTTCCCTTTCTTTTTATTTCCCCTCTCCTACTGCCATAAATTTTGTGTGCCAGCAGCTCTATGGCTCGAAGAGGGTTGTAAACATCTTCTTGTTCAATTACATCAGGATTTTTCCCTTTATGTCAGCAATTAAATTTATGAGCAAAAAAAAAAAAAAAAAAAAAAGAGTTTACTCTCTAAAACCTAAAGAGGCACAGTCAAGTTCAAAGTAAATAAAAACAGAATGCAATCAACATATAGTTGTAGAGTATAAACAAGGCAGTGGAATCCAAAAGACCTGGCTTCAAATCGCAGTGCCACCAACTGGCTGATTAATTTGGAGGGGAGGGGACTTATCCTTACTCCCTAAATTATAGTTTCCTCCTTTGCAGCGTGGCATGCATGATTGCAATTTCATAGAACTTTTGGGAGAATTAAATGAGATGAAGTACATGAATCAGGCTGTGCAGAAATGGTCAGTCCCTTTGTCCTTTCCTTCTCCATTTGCATAGCAGGCAAGCTGATTGGGTACACGACCTATGGTGTATATAATTTTCTTTATCCAAGGCCTGGGATACAGTAGGTGCTTAGCAAATATTTAACGGAAGGATGAGTGAGTAAGCCAGTTAGCGAAAGGTATTGGGTTTGATTCTTACTCTTGGTTTGGGCAGTGTAGGTTCGGGCAATCTCAATGGATTGAGGCCTTGCTACTGCACGGGTGGTCCTCGTCAGTGGCGCACGGGTATCACGCATGGCCCTCCACAGTGCAACTGAGTCAGAATCTGCCTTAAAGTTTTTTTTAAAACTGCCACTTTACATTTGTTTTTAATTTTTCATTTTATTTTACTTTATTTTATTTTATTTTATTTTTTGCTTTTTAAAGAACTCAGATATAACTCACATATTATATTACTTTTTAAAGAACTCAGATATAACTGACATATTATATTACTTTCAGTCAGAATCTGCCTTAAAGTTTTTTTTAAAACTGCCACTTTACATTTGTTTTTAATTTTTCACTTTATTTTACTTTATTTTATTTTATTTTATTTTATTTTTTGCTTTTTAAAGAACTCAGATATAACTGACATATTATATTACTTTCAGGTTTACAACATAATGACTCAATATATACATTGCCAAATGATCACCACAATAAGTCTAGTTAACATCTGTTGCCACTCATAGTTATAATTCTTTTTATTTTTGTGATGCCTTTTAACAAGATCTCAGGTGACTTGTGTGTACATTAAAGTTTGAGGAGTGCTGGGTTAGAGCCCTTAATTATGAAGCCAAGATTATGAGTTGGTTTCCCAAATCCGCTCTGCCGACGACAGACCATCTTGACCTTGCATTTGGTCTTGAAGGGATCCTGGTGTGGGAACACAGATGAATCTGTGCCAACAAATCCTTCCTGCAACAGAGTGGGAGAAACAGCCGTGGTCATGACAGGTCACCAGGATCAGATTTCCCCTTCATCTGTTGTATTGTAATATCCTCTTAAGTGCTATACTTACATCCAAATCCAATCCAAAGCATGCCAGTGACAGCTAACATCCACTCCTTACGTGGGTCTCGCAGCCACCCATTTGGCGGCTGAGGCTTGGCAGGTCCAGTCACTAATTGGCGAAGGTCACAGAGGTAGAAACGGATATGAGACTCGAGCTCAGAGCTGTCTGATTCCAGGGGCCTTTCTCTCAACAGATCTGCTTCCCTCCCTCCCAGCCAGCCCTCCACACTGATGCCAGGCACCTTCTTAAGGTGCAGCCAGGGAGAGGTCTGCCAAACAGCCTGATGCTGTTTTTTTTTTTTTTTTCTTGGTGTGTCTGCAACGCAAGAAGGCAGACACCCATACCCAGCAATGGCTCAGCTGGAACACAGGACCCTCCTCTGTGTACCCTCTCCTTGCTCTGCCTTCCTTGCTTCATCTGCTTCTGCCCTCCCTTGCAGCTCTGTGCCTCAGCACTTTTCTGATCAGCCCAGCTTCTGTGTACTTGCTCAAGCGGTCCCTCCACCTCGGGGGCCCCTTCCCCCACTCACCCACCTGGCTGACACATGCAGCCAGGCATTTAAAGGTCTCTCTCCCCAGTATTGCTCTCCCTGATGTCCTTAGGTAGACCTGAATTCTTTCTCTTTGGATCATTCTCAAAATAGCTTTTGCGCAATTAAAAAAAAAAAAAAAGTGATTTGCTTCTAAGTTCCCCTTTCCTGCTGATCTGTGAACTTGAGGAGCAAGACCCCACAAAAGGCCGTGCGGTTCAGAGCACGGTGCTGGTGCCAGACCTGGCGGGATGCGAATGCCCCAAGCTGCATGACTTTGGGCAGGATACTTAAACTTCTCTGTGCCTCCGTTTTCCCTTCTGCAAAGTGGAGATCCTCAGAGTCTCTACCTCTTGGGTTTTTGTGAGCACTAACCTAGTTAATACAGGCTTAGAATGGTGCCTGGCACGTAGTAGGTTTCGTCTTCCCACCCCAGCCACCTACGCTGTGCGCGTTCAGAAAGTGATGTTCCAATGGATGAATGAATGTCTCGGGGGCTGCCTTCATTGTCTCTCTCTCTGGCCAGGAAACTCCTACATACATTTTAAAGCTTTAAGAATGGAAAAACGTTTGCCCAAAAAAGTCTCTGTCTCCTTAGTATTTCTAATCTCTTCCCACACATCTTTTCCTGATACAGGAACCTACCTTTGCATCCCTTCATCTTCACTCCCCGGTTGTTTGATTAATGATGGTATCAGTACATTCCTACCCTCATCCCTCACACTTTCCTAAGTCTGTATGAAAACATGCAATTTGCAGAGCTTCTACCCTGTTCGGATAACGAGCAGCCTGGGCTGTGCCCCCAGAGCAGGTCGAGGCGTGACCACAGGTGTCCGCTCCATGGCCTCCTGAAATGATAGGCGGGCTCTGCTGGCTGCATGCAGGTGTATCTGCTGCACCGAACAGCTGGCCTTTATTTCTGTCCATGCTTCCTCTCTCTTCATTTTGAAGGGAAGACAGCCTGTCAAAGCAAACCCGAAGGCGTACTAGCTGCAAGGATTTGAAAGGGCAGGGTTTATATTTTTCTTTGCTTTCCTGGGGTTCTCTGAAGAAGCACAGAGCTATCTTAGTGTTTGGAAAGAGGCGATGTAGCATGGTGGTAACCACAGAGGCTGACTAACCTTGGTTTGAAACCCAAACCTGCTACTTACTGGCTGGGAAGTGTTGGGTAAGTGCTAGAACCTCTGTGAGCTTCAATTTGTTTTTGCCTTTTTTTCTAAACTATAAAACGGTTCTAATTTTTAAGCAAATAGACTTCAGAAGTTAATTCATCATACAAAATACCTAGCACTATGTCTTACCCATAGTCAGAGCTCAGTCTGATTATTTTCAAGCGTATATATGTGTATACACGCACACACACACACATGCATATATAATCACATGTTCTCTTGACACTTAATCAATTCCATTTCTCTTTAATTTAAATATCTTTTGCATAATAACTGTATAATATACGTTTGAACAAATGGATGGATAGAATGAATAGACTCGTGAGAGAAACCGTTTTATGTTGTACGTACAACCCATGTGTCAGTCAGGATGAGCTAAGTTACACTGTAGTAACAAACAGCCCCACCTGTCCATAGCTTGAGCAGAAATCTATCCTGGGTCAGCCAGGAGTTTTCCTCCTGTCTCTGGGACCCATATAGATGAAACAGCCAGTCTGGAGTGTTGCCAGCACCATGGTCGGGGGGAAATGTGCATGGAATATCACATCCTGGGTCTTAACGTTTCCACTCAGAAGTGAAATGTTATATTTCTGCTCAAGTTTTGTTTGAGAAAGCGAATCACATGCCCATATGTAACCTCAAGAGGGTGAGGAGGTGCCCTTCTCTAGGTGCCCCTGGTGAGAGCCGGCAGCGTCTGGTGGAAAGCACTACCCGATGAACCTGTCACACTCTTGTACCCAGCAGACCTCAGCCCATTTTTCGGGTTGTCATCACTAGATGGTATGCAGATGACTAGCTGTATATTAAGACCCCATTTATAAGTACAAGCCATGTAACATTGCAAAGAGAGTGATTAAACCATAATGCCACTAAGTGCTCTTTCTAGGGCTAGCAAAATATGTAAAGGCATTATACAGAGAGTATCACGGCTACATTTCCCTATGCAACAGAGAGCCTATTTACAGCTCAGTTCTGACAGAAGAATAACTACTTCTTCTCACCCAAACACAGTAACCAGCCCTCACTGAGTTCCACAAAAGAATATTAATTCTGCAGGAAAGAATCTAATGCTAAAGAGGACAGAAGTACAGCAATAGGGCGCTTGGGTGAGGGAGCTGATGGGGGAGAGAGAGAGAGAGAAAGGGAGAGAGGGAGGGAGAGGGAGGGAGGGAGGGAGAGGGAATGAGCTATAATACTGCAGCACAATGGGAGGAAATAGCGTCTGCCACAGAAATAAACTACTACGAGTAAATTCAGAACAAAGCTTAGGGCTTTAGAATAAAAGCAAGACGTGATTATTCCAACATAGAATAAAATGATGTGGGGCTCCGATCCCTCAAACCAGACCAGGATAATTCTCCTAGGCTCTCTGATAAAGGGTTCTCATCACTTCCTTAGCAAAGGAGAACTGGAGGCTGAGATCAAGTTGGAGTGTCTGCTTAATCCATATCTCCTTTGGAATGTCCACTTGTCATAGTCCTTACCTGATAGACAGCACTATTTGTACTGTATGATCTACCCTTGTGGTTACAGCTAATCGGACCAGGGTGAGTCCATTTAATCCAAGATGAAGCAATTCAGAGTCTTGTCTCAGCCAATCGGATTTGTTTCTCAAGATTCTAAAGTAAGACAAAGAGAAGATACCTAGGCCACTTAGGCTTTGACTTCTGTAGTGTTTATTCATTCATTCAACTAATTTTTATCAAATGCCCACTTGGGGACACAGGGCTCCCAAATCCAGACTTCACAGAGTCCATTCCCGTTCCACATGACTGTCCTTAATTCGATGTCCCTGGTTATTTATTGAGATTGATAGAAGCATATGTCAACCAATTTGATGGTTCTCCTCCCACAGTCATGCTGTATTATTCCTAATTATTCTGCCATTTTAATAAATTTAAAATTTTAACATTAAAAAAATTTTCCAGGTAGGTACCATTCCATAGAGACATCTGACTTGAGAAGCTGTCTTCTGATCTATTTCAGTGGGAGAATGCAGAGGAGGGAAGAACTCAAGACACCCCACTAGATCCTCTAACTTCCTTACAGAACTCTGCCTTCATTGTTTACCCCCGCATGTTCTGTGTTCCCTGCGCATGAGGGAGCTTCCGGTTTCCCATCCCCCACTCCCTGTCTATCACAGAGCACGTGCACGCCCAACTGCTGGCAGGTGCTGTGGACGTGTGAGAAATGCACAGAGACAAAAGCTAAAATTGGTTGTGCAGAATGCATTAGAGCGAACCCCTGCAGTGGCTGTCAGAAGCTTACACCCCAGATTTTCTGGGGGAGTTCCAACTTAAAATAGCCTGTCTTGCTATCCCCACAGACACTTATTTTTGGCAGATTGTGCATCCCAATTTTTGGTTTAGGAAACACTGTCACTTTACATATACTACACACCCAGACGTACTCTGGAAAGGGTCCTAATCCAGCTGGATTAAGTCACTTTCTCAGTGAGAGAGGCACTGCTCTCATCTTAATGATCTCCAGATTCCTAGAAATAGTCCCTGTATAATGACTGCCCTATACAATGGTTTTCTAAAGGTCCCAAAATTGCCCCCAGATTAAAACCTTGTTTCCCAACAGTGCCATCAGTAACAGGCCTGTAGTTAATAGTGTTCACAGTAGCTGGAATCACTAAGTAATGCTGCCTAATGTGTCTTTTCTATCTCTTCAGGGCACATAATAGATGCTCATTAAAAGACTGATGAGTCAGGGCACCAGGGTGGTGCAGTAGGTTGAGCGTCCAACTTCAGCTCAGGTCATGATCCTCATGGTTCATCAGTTCGAGCCGCACATTGGGCTTTGTACTGAGAGCGTGGAGCCTGCTTGGGATTCTCTGTCTCCCTCTCTCTGCCCCTGCCCCTCCCCACTCTCTTTCAAAAATAAACAAACATTTAGGGGCACCTGGGTGGCTCAGTCGGTTGAGCTTTCTACTTCGGCTCAGGTCATGATCTCGTGGTCCGTGAGTTCAAGCCCTGTGTCAGTCTCTGTGCTGACAGCTTGGAGCCTGGATCCTGCTTCAGATTCTGTGTTTTCCTCTCTCTCTGCCTCTCCCCCACTCATGTTCTTTCTTTCTCAAAAATAAATAAACATTAAAAAAATTTAAAAAAGAAGATTGATGAGTCAGGTGTCCACGCATTAAATGGAATCTTTGAACTGATGAGGCAAACCCCACATACAGACTCTGCTCTTTCTTTCACCTTCCTCTATTGTGGTCATCCTTGGTTCTGTGAATGTGGCTGACCTCAATTCCTGCTTCCTTTTATCTTGCAGTCTTGACCACGTTCATTTTTAGATCTCTGTAAGCTTCCTGGTCAACGAGTCCCATTTTGGTAGTCATGGCTCTTTGGGGTCCTAAGAACAACACCGAGAAGTCAAAAATTGTTGCACTTGGACAGGCAGGTTTTTTTTCCCTATGCACAGAGAATGCATCACGCAGACATTTGGGGACCTCTGTTGCTGTGTGTATGAGAAGCATTTCTGACCAAGGCATTTATAGATCATAAGGAGACCCCAGGATAGCACATACAGTCTTTTTCTGGGAGCATCCTTCCTCAAAATTTCAGCCCTCCCTGTACCCATATATCATCATAGGAAAGAGAATGGGGAGAATGCTATTGAGGTTGCTAAGGACAGTCAAGAATGCTCACCTTCTAAGCTCCGTTTGCTGTGACATGGAGACATATGTTCTGGTTGGTGCATCAGCCCTCAGAGACCCAAATGGTAGAGGATATCATAGCACATGCACCCAGACAATATTAAAATTATTTCAGTTTTTAAACTTTTTATTCACTTTATTTATTTTTTTAATTTTAGTTTTTTAACTTACATGCAAGTCACTTAGCATATAGTGCAACAGTGATTTCAGGAGTAGATTCCCTAATGCCCCCTACCCATTTAGCCCATCCCCCTCCCACAACCCCTCCAGTAACCCTCTGTTTGTTCTCCATATTGAAGAGTCTCTTATGTTTTTGTCCCCCTCCCTGTTTTTATATTATTTTTGCTTCCCTTCCCTTGTGTTCATCTGTTCTGTGTCTTAAGGTCCTCATATGAGTGAAGTCATATGATATTTGTCTTTCTTTAATTTCGCTTAACATAATACCTCTAGTTCCCTCCACGTTGTTGCAAATGGCAAGATTTCATTCTTTCTGATTGCTGAGTAATACTCTGTTGTATATATATATATACTACATCTTTTTTTATCCATTCATCCATCGATGGACAGTTGGGTTCTATCCATACTTTGGCTATTGTTGATAGTGCTGCTGTAAACATTGGGGTGCATGTGTCCCTTTGAAACAGTGTACCTGTATCCCTTGGATAAATACCTAGTAGTGCAATTACTGAGTGGTAGGGTAGTGCTTTTTTTAATTATTCATTTTTGAGAGAGAGAGGGAGACAGAACGCAAGCAGGGGAGGAACAGAGAGAGAGGGAGACATAGAATCCAAAGCAGGCTCCAGGCTCCAACCTGTCAGCACAGAGCCCGACACGGGGCTTGAACTCATGAACAGTGAGATCGTGACCTGAGCCGAAGTCTAATGCCCAACCGACTGAGCCACCAGGTGCCCCAATATTAAAATTATTTCAGTTTTACATTTAAAATCATTCCAAACAATGAGAGTCCCCAGGCAACTTTATTACGGTATTGCCAAAACTTTGGTTGCTTTCGTGCCATTATCATTCATTTTTGATTTATCTGCATTACATAGTAACTAGGATTTAGTCATTTTTAAAAATATTGGCTCAGTTATTTTTTAAAAATACATTTATTTTATTTTATTTTTTAATTTTTTTTTACCATTTATTTATTTTTGAGACAGAGAGAGAGCATGAACAGGGGAGGGTCAGAGAAAGAGGGAGACACAGAATCCGAAACAGGCTCCAGGCTCTGAGCCCTCAGCACAGAGCCCGACGCGGGGGTCGAACCCACGGACCGCGAGATCATGACCTGAGCCGAAGTCGGCCGCTTAACCGACTGAGCCACCCAGGCGCCCCTAAAAATACATTTATTTTAAAAGGAGATGTTGAATTGCATTCATGTTTTATTTCAGTAAAAGTTAGGTTACTTTATTGGGTGCCTGAGTGGCTTAGTCAGTTAAGCGCCTGGCTCTTGACCTCAGCTCAGGTCGTGATCTCACAGTTCGTGGGTTCAAGCCCCATGTCTGGCTCTGTGCCGGCAGTGCAGAGCCTGCTTGGGATTTTCTCCCCCCCACCCCCCACTCCCCCACTCACATGTTCTGTCTCTCTGTCTCTCTCCCAAAATAAATAAATAAACTTAAATTTTTTAATTTGCTTACTTTTTTAAAAAAGGAAACTTCATTTCGAGATTCCAAATGTCAAATCAGTATCCCCTGTCATTAATAGATGGAAAGGAAGGAGTAAATTAAATACAATGATATTTTTACTTACTCTTATGCTAATTGAATAGAATAATTCTTTAAAAAAATAAAGTTTTCTCTTCTCCTTCTGGATGCCCCAGGGTCCTTCCCACCCTGGCCCTCCGTCTACATAAACTCTGAGGCATTAGGTGGGGGAGCTAGGATTTAAACCCAGGCCATCTGCTGGCAGAACCCACGCTTCTCACACCTGAAGCCCAGATCTGGATTCCAAAATATCAGTCCCCACCGAGAAGAGCCCTTTTCTTGGAGAAATGGCCCCTTCCTGATCTGGGACAGGGGGATACAAAGTGAGCCATGGCCATCTACTTGTTGCAGGAAGCAAAGATGTGTCAAAAATGATGGAGATGTGTCAAGCGGGCCCCTGACCCAGTTTTAAGGGACTTGTAATGTCCAAATTTGGGACACTTTTAGCATGAGAAAAGACAGAAGTTGTCATTCTACTTTGTTGATTGTTATACATTGAATGGCTAAAATTTCCTGAGTCCATTGTTGGACTCTTGAGACAGAGAGAGGGAGGGAAAGGAGAAAGGGAGTGGAGAGAGAGAAACAAAGAGAACACCAGCTAATACAGAAGGGGTAACAGAATGACTTAGAAAAAAATATCATTTTTAAACTTGACGTTTGGTAGTTGTTTCAGGCAAGAATTAACAATGGATGCTCCCTCCTCCGGGAGAGAGTTTACTGGGGACAGAAATCTTGTCCAGTGCCCATAAATCACCTGTGGCTGCCTTTCTAAAGTAAAGGGGGTAAAATGTGTCTTCACAATGGGTGATTTGGTACCCCCACCTTAATGTTCTGTATCTCCTGACATGGTGCACTCTGAGGTATAGAGCCTCATCTACAGAGGATCCTTGCCAAAAAGGTAAAACTTGAATCTAATTCAAATTAACTAGAATCTAATTTAACCTGAATCTAATTCAAATTAACTAGAATCTAATTTAACCCGAATCTAATTTAGACCCAAATTCCACTTTACAGAAAGAATAGGGGACAGGGGCACAAATCAAATGGCAACATGGGAAAATGATCAGACAAATTCAGAATGTGGGCCATTCTACAAGACAACTCGTCCAGACCCTACAACAAAAACCACAACAACGGTGTCCTAAATTATGCATGTGTTGGGCACGGGGGACGTGCGGGTAGAGGTATTAGTGTCACTCAAAAGACATAACAGACCACAAACAAATATAGTGTGTGGATCTTGATCAGATAGTGGTTTAAATAAGCTATAAAATGCATTCTTGGGACAAATGAGGAAATTTGAATTTGGAGATTAGGTGTTCTGGAGTTGTATAATAATGATGTGGCTGTGTACAGGAATGCCTTGCTCTTAAGAGGCTGGACTTTTAGTAAAGAGTCATGATGTGTGCAGTTTATTTATTTATTTATTTATTTGTCTGTTTGTTTATTTGCCACGGGTTCAAGATTTTAAAATCTTGACAGATTTGTGTAGATTTAAAAAAAAATTAAATTTTTATTTAAATCCAAGTTAGTTAACACATAGTGTAATAATGATTTCAGGTAATAATCAATTAGTGGTTCATCACTTATATAAGTACCCAGTGCACATCCCAACAAGTGCCCTCCTTAATGCCCATCGCCCATTTAGCCCATCCCCCACCTCCCTTCTTCCATCAACCCTCAGTTTGTTCTCTGTATTTAAGAGTCTCTTATGATTTGCCCCCCTCTGTTTTTATCTTATTTTACTTCCCATCCCCTACATTCATCTGTTGTGTTTCTCAAATTCCACATATGAGTGAAGTCATATGATATTTGTCTTTCTCTGACTGACTTATTTCTCTTAGCATATCTTCTTCTACCCAGTCGTTGCAGATGGCAGGATTTCATTGTTTTTGATTGCCGAGTAATATTCCATTGCACATCATGATGTGTGCAATTTAAATGGTTCAGGAAAAACTGCACACACTTGCATGTGAATAGACCACAGACTGATAGGTAGGTCGACCGAGAGCTGATAGACCAATCATCACAAAATGTTAGCTATTGAATCCAGGTGACCTTTACTGCGTTACTCTTACAACTTTTCTGAATATTTGAAAATTTTCATTAACATCAAGTTTGGAAAAATACAGCAGAATTTGTCCTCTAACGGCCCTTCCCTGCTGCCTGAGGTCAGACAGCAAGGCAGCAGCCCACTGTGCATCTGTCCCCTACAGTCACCTCGTGTCTCACCTCGTGGCCTTCAGGCTGCACATCAGAAACCCGCTGACCACAGCGTTCCCACAGACGAGGAAATGTGCGCAGGCTGTGAAGTGTGATATGATCCCTTCCAGGAGTGATAACTACAGCTCTCAGCTCTCTCTGCTTCTGTGGGGAGCCCACAACGCTCCCCTGTCTTATGGAAAAGCTCTAGCTTGCCGTGTGGCCCTTAGCACCCCTGTTTGGTGGCTGCAGAATCACCCTTGCCGCCGCCCCGCTCTGTATCTCCCGTCTACACTGCAGGTTAGAGAGGGGTTCAGAATCGCCTGGACCCTGTAGCTTCCCTTTCTGAATTGCCCTCCTTCCCTCTGAAGCACAAAGACCTGCCGTGACATTCATTTGCAGAGAATCTGCTGTAAATCTGCCCGATCCCAGACCCGACGCATTGTTACTTGGCAGGTGAGAGGCACATGCCACGGGGCTCCCGGAATTGGAAGTTAAGACCTTGTGTCTGCAGCCTGGATGGCTATCATGAATCTTTCCATAAGAACACTTTCTCCGAGATTAGGTCGCGAGCCATCAAGCATATGCCCTCCCCTCAGTCAGAACCCAGTTGAGCATCCTCGACGAGCCTCTGAGGTCTGGAATTTGGAAGTGTGCTCCTGGCTCTGTGGAAGCTGATGGTCACAGGCCAGTGGAGACAGAGTTCAGTCTGTCACGGGGAGCAAACAGCGGTTGGCACAGCCATTTCTTCCAAAGAGAGGTGCTTTCCTGTTTGCCCTGGCTCCCTCCTGGGCTCTGAGCTTCCTTCTGGGCTGCTCTGGGCCCGCCCAACCTTGCCTTCCGTTCAGCAGCCAGGAAGTCCTGCATGAGATCTGACCTCAGCCTACTGTGCTGTAGCTTGACTCCAGTTCTCTTTTTTCTTTTTTTTTTTTTTTTTTTTGACTCATGTTAATTTTTGGAAGAATTAAATATCATTCCTTTAAACCCTCTTTTAGGGTGACTAACTCATCCTGATTTGCCTGGGGCTTTCCTGGATTGACCACTGAAAGTCCCATATACAAGCAAACTCTTCAGTCCCGGGAAACCAGGATGTTCGGTCATCTTTCCCTCCCTCCCTTCCCCTCTCTCCCTTCCTCCTCCCTCTCTCCTTCCCTCCCCCTTCCCAAGAAGAATCCTTTCCACCTGTTCTGTTTGCTCCATACCAGCACCACCTAGGAGGTGACCGTCAGGGCCAACCACATCAGCACATATGCATTTTCCTGCGACAGGCAGACTGCCCTACCTCAGCCAGTCCTCTCTAACCCTGGGGGATGGTGCTCTGCCTTCTCCACTTGCAGAGGAGAAAACCGAGACTCACTCAGGTCGCGGAACTTAGGTGAGGTCACACAGCTGGAGAGTGGGGGAGTTGGGCTTCTGATGCAGATGAGAGGCCTTGACCCCAAATCCCTGTCGCCCACCCAACTTCAGACACAAGGCCACTGTTGCCTGTGGTTTCCAAGTGGGAGCAGAGTCGGCAGGACCCAAGGGCCGGACGTCAGGGACCTGCGCTCTCGCCAATCCATGTCTGTGTGGACAGAGACTAAAGTCCTGAGTGAAACCCTCAGTCTTCTACACTCTGTCCAGAGCCCTTGGGTCCTGGCCCTGCTCACCTTTCCCTCTTCACCTCCCCACTCCTCCACGTGATGCCTACACCACCCTGAACCACGCTCCTTCCTGCCGTGTGCGGGGGCTCCAACCTCTCCTTCACTCACGTCTGTACAGCCGGTGTTAAACCCTCCTGCCCAGCACCTTCCCAGCGTGCTGCATAGACTACCTGTCTTCACTGGCTCCGGAGCACTAGGTTGAACCCTCCCACTTACACCTAGACTCTCAGATAAGTCTCCTACTCTCTCTGTACCTCAGTTTCCTCCTCTGTCAAATGGGGATGATGGCGAGGGTAAGAGTGGCCTAGGTCTGTAATGGCGTTTATACTCCAGGGGGCAATAAACACAAACGAGGTAATATTAGTAGCAAACACGGACCCAGTGCTCACTCTGTGCCAGGTCCTCACTCTTCTCTGCATACTGTATTTATGAACTCATTTAGTCCTTGCCAGAACTCTTGGGGGTGTTACCTTTCCCACTTTCCCAAAGAGGAAATGGAGGCACAGTGAATAAATGACTAGCCCAAGGTCTCCTAGCTACTGATCAAGTAGCTGGGGGTGGTGTCCTCGATCTTAGACTCGACTCATGGCAATCTGGCAGGCAGGGGAGGAACTGTCTAGGTGGGCAGATCTCAGGTCCTGGTGACTCAAGAGAATTGCCTGCGGATAGTTTTACGAAACGCAGTGCCCGAGCCCTACTCCAGAGCAGTTCAGGGAGGACCTTTGTGGGTAAGCCCAGGCCTCCATATCTGTGAAAGTCTCGGAGAGAGTCCACGCAGTCAAGATTGAGAACCGTCGGTCTTGATGGGGAAGGCATCGCCGGGAGCAGGAGCACGCGTCCACTTCCCGTGGACACTTGTGTCTCTGCGGTCTCCACCCCCACTGCAGCCCTGCCCTGAGTCATAAATGAAGGGCCAGAGCGAGGAATTAAAGCCCCAGTCGGGGGAGGGGGGCTGGAAAGGTTGAAAGCAGCTTTTGCCTCCCGAGTTAACAGCAGCCCCGGAGGGGGCTGAATCAATGCGGCTGCCCGTCAGGCACCCGATGACAAATGACATTCTGAACTGGTATCTCCCCAGATACTTCTAAGCTGACCCTTGGAGATAGCTAATAAAAGACCAACCTGTCTTCCAAGATTAACGACTCTTGGAGAAAGACACAGGGAGGGGGAGTGGGCGAGCGGGGGCTCTGGAAACCTTTGCTGCCCCCAGAGCCCTTCTTGTTGACAGTGAGGAGCCAGAACAAGAGCGGCTGGGGGGCAGAAAACAGGACTGGCTCCATTGTTTATTTACAACCTGCCCTTCTGCTGGGAAGCCCACCTTGGCCTCTTTCCCTGCCCTGGGCCCCTGCCCCGGGCCCCTGCCCCGTGCCGACCAGACTCCCCCCTCTGCACCAGCGCTCTCCATGCTTCTGCCAGAGTCTTGGGTTGCTCTCTGGGACTGCTTTTCCCCCTGTGTCCACTCTCCCCTGAGCTGCCGTCTCCAAGCCTCCTCTGTGCCTCTCTGCCCATGCCCTTCCTAGCTCTGCTGTCTGCCTTCCTCTGTCCTCACTGTCCTCATTTCCCCATTGTGCTTTTCCCAGCTCTTCTTCGGAGTATGTGTGTGTGTGTGTGTGTGTGTGTGTGTGTGTGTGTGTGTTACTTGTGTTTTTCTCTGACTCTCAATCTAGCTCTGTCTCTATCTCTCTCTTCCTTTCATCTCTGTGTCTTCTGTCTCTGTGTCTTCGCTGTTCTCGGCTCTCAGGTATCTGTCTTTATGACTTCTGTCTATTTCTGTCTTTTCCTTGTCTCTCTGTACCCCTCCTGTCTCTGCCCATGTTTGTGTTGGTTTCATGTCCCCTCCCCTCCCTGTCCCTCTCTGTCTCTCCGGCTCCTTATCCTTGCCCTTCCTGGGGCACTTGGTCCCTAGAAGAGGGGCTCCTTTTCATCGGGTATGATCAGTAGTGGGCAGAGCTGGTAATGGAAAGAGGCAGCACCCGCCACCCCCACTCTCCCACCAGTGCCCAGGACCCTCTTGCTGCCCAGTGTATATGAGTGTGTGGGGGGTAGTTCTGAATGTGAACGTGTCCTGCCGTTGCCCCCCTGCAGGCTCCTCATCGCTTTCCACAGCACAGATCAGACCCCTCAGTTCTCACCTTCACTTTGCCCTCCCAGTGTCAGCGAGAAATCCCAAGCCCATTGTGGATTGCACTTAATAGCTAACAGCTCTAGCTACGACGTACTAAATGCATATGGCCTGCCGTGTAATCTGTATGTGTAACTCATTTCCACAATAATCCTGCCACGTAGATACCATCATCCCCATATTTCAGGTGAGGAGACTGGGGGTCAGAGAGGTTAAGACACCTGTCCAAGGTCCCACAGCTAGTGAAAGGTAGAGGCGAAATTCAGACCCATTCTGGTTCGGCCCTTTTCTTTCCACTGAATCTTTCAGCACTGTGCTTTCTCATGAGATAGCCCCTAGCCACATACACCTATTTAAATTCATTTAAATGAAGTAAGATTTAAAATGGAGTTTCTCCATTGCACTTGCCATGTTTCAAGTGCTCCGTGGTCCAAGGTAGCTAGTGGCTGCCATATTGGACAACACAGATACAGCACATTTTCATCCATGCAGAAAGTTGTGCTGGACCGTGCTGTCTTAGATAAACACAGAGGAGTTTTCTGTATCGTTTATTATGGGAGAACAAAAGAAAACCGGATACTGAAATAACCCTGGGCCACTCCCAGGTCCCAGTGCCAGCTACGGGAGGGGCTGCATGGAAGAATGTGGACTGAAACAGTAATCCTGTCTCCAAACACCTATGGGCAACATCACCTGTGCCATGCAAACCTGCCTTTACAGCCCTGTTTATGTCGGGATCACCACTGAGGAACACTCTGCTTTCATGAGGGGGCGGAGGGCTGGATGTGTATATTCTCCTAGAAGGCAGAAAAAGCACAATCTTATGCCAGAAATTGAATTTTCTTATTTCAGCTGGTGTCCAGGGCTTTGAACCCTTCCAAAACATGAGCAGCTTATCTTGTTCTACTCGATCAAAAACATTTCATAATGCTGGCTCCTTCCTCAAGGTCACCTTGAAATCTCTTCCCTGCTCAAAGCATCCTGAATCTTCCTTCCTCTAATAGAAACATTCTTGAAATCTGAGTAAAATGGACTTGCCCAGCCCTGTTCCCTCTCCAAGAAAATTATATCTGGCCTCTCTGTAACAAGTCACTAAGAAGAGGGAAATATTTATAGTTTCTTGACAGCTCACCTATCAGGACAGTTGGAATACCCAGCATCTTCTGGCCCTACCTATACTGGAGATCTTGGCCTCATGCAGATTGCTTTCCAGGGGGCTCTGAACCCCCATGCTTTCTCGGATTGCTCAAGAATGCATTCCCTCCTAAAAAAAAAAAAAAAGAACACGTTCCTTCCTAGAGTTTTCATGTACCCCTGTGCCACTCTGCTGGGCACCATCATTCCTGCCCATAGAGTTCTTCTCCCCTCCTTGCTCTGCCTCCAGGTTGCCTTTAGATGCCAAAGCTAGCCTATGGTCCAGGATGAAACCAAAGCTAGCTTATGGTCTGGGAGAGAACTTTCTCTCCTGTCAGCCCTATTCTGATAACCAGTTAGAAGTGACCCAAGGTAGTGTTGTTTGGCCCCAACATGTTGCAGTGTTTCCTGGAGTCCTTCCTACCGATTTGATTTCTAATAGTGAAGCCTCATGTACAGTGGTTAAGAGCATGTGCTATGGAGCCAGGTGGCCTCAGTTTGAAACCCAGTGCTGCCACTTCCTAGTTGGGTGACCTTTCATAAGTGACTTAACCTCTCTGTGCCTCAGTTTCCTCATCTGTAAAATGGGGATAATAATACCGAACTCCTAAGTGTGAAGACTAGATCTGAGTTGTTACCTCGGTCTGCTCTTGGGGCTTGGAAATGCCTCCTGGGATGGTTTCAGCCATGACCACCAATCACCCTGTGCTTAGATCGCCCCTTCCCCTGACCTCAGAGAAGTTTGGCCCCCAGTTGTTTGCTGCAGCTGACCTTTTTCACCCTGTCTTCCACGAGGCTTTTCCACACCATTCCTACCCTTGAGGAATCTTCTGTCCACTCCCACCCCCCACCATCAGGTGGCTGGATATGCCCACAGATATGCCCCCACATGTTTGAGGTTCAAGGGGGTGGTGGGAGGCTCAGCTCAAGCAGACATGCCGTCTACTCTCTCAGCCACAGACCCCTTCTGCGTTTTAGACATGAGGGAAATGAGGCCTAGGGCAGCGAGGCCACCTGCTTATGCTGACCTTTCTGGTACCCTTCAGAAAGGGTACAACCCACAGCTGCTTTGTTTGGCACAGGATTCCTCTCCCTGCAGACCTCAGGTGGTCTCAGCATGGTGAGTGAAAGCATCGTGAGTCTTGGGAGCGAAGCGTGGACACAGCTGCCTTGGGAGACTTGCCTCTGGCTGTCGTCTGTCCCGTTTGGTCGAGTCCTTCCAGTCTCAGCCTTTTCGATGCATCCGGTTCACCCCGACTGTCCGCGATTCACACCCACTTCACCTTCCTTCCCAGATTCTCCAGCCATCACGAGACTCCTTACTGAGATCTTGACTCCCGTCTCCTCCCCAGCCTTCCCCACCTCTTGCTTGACTGTGTCCAGGTGCTCTCTCCTGTCATTCAAACTCGGCATCTTGCCTTGGACATAGGATCAGCGTTTGCCTACAGCTCAGAAAGGACACTCCTGTTCCTGGCCTGGCCCCAACAGGATAGAAAGACCAGAGTCACCTGCTCCCTCTTCTTTGCATGGGGGAGGACAGCACAGGGAAGGACACAGGGACCCCCTGATTCCCAAGTTTACTCTGACAGTACAACCTCAAGAAGTTTTTCTTTCTTTCTTCCTTCCTCTTTCTTTCTTTCTTTCTTTCTTCCTTCCTTTCTTTCCCCTTCCTTCCTTCCTTCGTTCCTTCCTTCCATTCTTTTGTTGTTTCATTCGTTCTTTCTTTCTCTTTCTTTTTTTTTTTTTTTTACAATAACCTCTAAATCCCTTTCCAGGCTGGAGGGACTCATGACTTTTTATTTAGTATCTACTCTCCCTCTTTCTCGGTTCATTGGCTCCAGACTTATTATCTTGCATTTGTCTGCATTACACTGCCTTTTCCTCTGACTGTCTGAGTCACCCGCTGTAACCCAGGCCAGTCCCATCCCAATCTATTTCTGAGTGTGTGTGCATGCACGTGCATGTGCCCACCCTTGCACTTGATTCCGTTGTTCCCAGCAGAGCAGATCCTCTGATGGAGGTGAAGAATATTGCCCTGAGTATGGGCCACGTTGGACACGTAGTCGGGGGAGGCCTAGTGTCACAGCAACTATACTTCTGCCTCAGTTTCCCGACGTGTAAAATGGGGATAGTTGCTACTTCACAGTTATCGTAAGGACCAAATCAGTTGAATCGTCCAACAGTGTTGGCATGTAATCAAAACTATATGGAAACGTGCTCTCATTGTTGTGTCATGACCACTGTTCAAGAAGTTATGGTAGATGAAGCCCCAGGATTCACAGAAGGATAAAATAATGGCCACCACCAAGTACCCTCTAGATTCCAAGGACTATGTGCTAAGTAGTTCATTTTTCAACAAAGATAAAGCTCCTTATTTCTCTGCCCTGATTACAAGAATAATGCGAATTGTAAGGAGAGATCTATAGAGCTGATTACTCGATAAAACTGAAAAGGACGAGTGCCTAGCAGAGTGTCTCTGATTTACAGTGAGACTTTCATAAATATCCATAAAGTAATGGCAGAACTGAAGGAATGATTAAGGGCAAGGCTATATACACCATCCAGAACAACCACTGTCAGTATTTTAATGTGTGCGTTTCCAGAAGCTTTTCTTTACATAGAGTTATAAACTTCTTTATTCTTGTAGAAAAGTGTAATTATATTGTTCATAATGATTTGTGAATCACTTTTATTCCCACTCACCAATTTATTGTAGTTACATTTCCGTGCCGGTAACTCTAGCAGGAAGGACGTATTGTGTGGCTTCTCCACCATCAGCCACGTCGGAGTAGATGGCTGGGAAAGGGAGTTCCTCAACCATACAGTGTTACCAGCTGTCTAGTTAGGGGGAGAATGTGGGATTTAAGTTTTGAAAACCTATAATAAGCACATACTGGTAATTGTCATGTGTTATTTGAATTATGTGAGTGATAGCAGAAGCACACGCACACAAAGGGGGTATAAAGACCTTTGAATAGCTGCGTGCTGTTCCATTATGGAGGTGCTATATTGTGTTTAATTCCTGTTTGATGGATACTTAGGTTATTTCAAAAGTGTGACCCATTTGGCTAACAGCCATTGATGCATGGAAGAATTTTCTTTTTCTAACTAACTCCGCTTTGTCAAATCTCCCCCTTTTCTGTCACCTAACAGGCTTCCTCAGGATCTCTGACCTAGACCAGGCAGACACGTTCTGGTAGGAAAAGTCTCGCCTCCATCATTAAGACTCTGTCTTGGTCAGCAGCACAGTTTCAATCCCTGTTGAATGCATCCCATTTCATTCCCTTCCTTTCCTTGCCCAGAGTCCTGGACAGCAAGCAGGGAGGGAGAGGGTCACCCCTTTTATAAATATCTCCCATGACCTCCCTTGTGGCTCCCTCCATTAGCTGCAGTGGGGAGGGGAGAAGAAGAAGACACTCACTTCCCCAGCACTGCACCCCTCCAAAAGGTGACCTCATGTCCCTCCCTGTCCTTTTATACTTTCACTGGGGGCGTGGCTAGAAAGGATCTTTGCCCTTGCAATGAAGCCACCCCTCTAACCTAGGGTCTGCTGAAGTTCGCTCCTCTTTGCTTCCAAGCTCCGTGTCGGTGGTGGGACATTGGTAGCTGGGCATCAGCCCCGGTGGGAATGTTTACACCATGGAAGCTGGCGTCATCAGACAGACCACCCTCACCCCGACCCCGGAGCCCGGTGTTAGACACTTACGAGCACGCCACTGCCTCTTACCTGTCCAGCAGGTGGTTGTCACCGTATTGACAGCGTGGGATGCTTACTACCTTTTTGTTCTCAGCCTTTAGAGGCCAATTATAGGAACTTGGGAAACATCACACCTTCATAACAGGCATTTCATATTATAATTGATGCTTCAATGAGCCATTTTTTTTTCTGTTTAACCTGCCCATTTGAGTGATTATTTCCTTTGGCTAAGTTCCTGGAAATGGAAGTGCTGAATCCAAAGGTACGCCTAGTTTAAAGTTTCAGATCCATATGGTTGAGTCGTCCTTCAGAAAATACGTGCCAATTTACACTCCTGTCACCAGCAGGCCTGCCATAACTAAATATGATTTAAAAATATATGTTTTACTTTTGGGGCAAAGGTGCATTTGGTTTTCATCTGTATTTCTCTGACTACCAATCTGCCTGAGTAGTTTTATGGAACATTCATTTATTGATTAATAGCGTTTCCCAAATATCCTCTTCTTTCATGAATTTCCAAAAAGGCAGGCAGGAAGGCCACCAGCAGGTGACGACAGGGGACTAGAGGGCTCCTCTGTCGAGTGGCCCCCTACTTGTCCCGCACCTGTCCTGAGAAGAGCACCGAAGTCTAGGAACCTTTTTAGAGGCCGTGCTTTAATTAAAACCTTTCTACATTATCTATAAAAGCAATTTGGGTAGAATATTGATTCTGCTGTGTGGTTACAGTTCTTATAGGATGTCTTATTCTACCATCTGTGGCTTTCTGGCCATGATAAGCTTCTTTGTAAGGATTCCATCCTCACTCACACTCATATGCCTGGACACACACACACACACACACACACACACACACACCAAGCAAAGGAAAGGGTACTTATGTGACTTTCCAGTTGGGAGTTTATTCATCCAGCAGTCCATTATCTCCCCCACAATCCTAGTTCCCTGAAGAAGTGGATTCTCTACCCTGTTTACTGTGTTAATAACCTCTTCACATAACACAGTACCTTGCCCGTAGCAGGCACTCAAAAGTATGTGTTAAATGAACAGATGAAACTGTTCAGTAAACAGTCACTGAACATCTACACTGCACGGGGCTAGGTGCTAATGGGATTGCAGAGATGAATAAAAACAGCCCTTGACCTCAAGTATCTTGCTGTCTGGTTGGGGAAGCTGGCAGATAAATCTTTGCCCTTTTGGATATGCAGACAGTCTGGCTCTTTCGTGACCCTGCCTTATTCCTGTGTGCACACCAAACAAAGGCACACACACAATCGCGTATGTGTGATTGAAACTCTGAGTGCCCTCCACACATGCATACGTACACCTGTACACCCAAGCCCCCTGTCCGAGCTAGAAATAAACAGGCTGAAGCATTTGCAGCCCAGCCCGGTTTGTTTCCTCTGAGTTCAAAGGAGTTTATTAATTTCAGCCCCTTCATGTGGAACTTGCAAAGCCTCCCAGAGGAGATATCCATAGCAACTGTGGTAACCATCTGAAAAGGAAGATGTTAACCTTTTGGAGCCTGCTGCCCACTTTGCACGTCCCCCTTAGCATATTTACAGTGTGTCTCAGAATCTCTGAAATAACAAGCTCAACTGGGGAGTAGTGAAGTCTGGGGCTGGGGGATGCCTCCCTCATGGAGCCCTGGACCTGTGCCCCACGCAGGCTACTGCCCGATGAGTTAAGCCTGGCACCAGCTGGTATCGGAAGCTGGAGGTAGAGAAGAGGACTGGGATGATGTGGGAATTGGCTTCAGCTTTGCCCCCAAGCTGCAGGCTGAACTTTCTGAAATTGCTAAAAGGTCTCACTTTGGGTCCCACTGCCTCTAACTTGACCTTTTCAACGAGAGTGAAAAATGCTCGGTGCCTCATCTTTGGATCCAGAATGGATTGTTTCTTCGAGCAGGTCAGCCATTTCTTCTCACTTCCTGGCCTTTGGCACACCACCGCAATTTTCTGATCTCATCTTGGGGTGAGGAATTCATTCAAGAATGGCCTCCTTTCCAGCTTGGGGGAGAGGGGAGGATTGAGCCTACAGCGCAGGTTGGGGAGAAGGTGCCTCGTTTCCTGCTCTTGGGGGATGCTTGGTAGAGAGGAGAGGTTTGGGGGCCATGCAGACCTGGGTTCAAACCCCAAGTCCTTTTACATTCTTGCTGTGTATCTGTAAATGAGTTCCTTTTCTCTAAGCCTTAGTTTCTTCATTGGCAGAATGGACATAATGATCTGTCCCTTATAGTCCTATTGAGAAGATTGAAAGGAATCATGCGTGCAAGCAGTTTAGCAGTTGTGGTATACAGTAGGTGCTCAATAAATAGTAGTTGACTTTCTTCCCTGTCTGCCCTGTCTACTACCCTCCACTCTGTGCCGACTCCAGATACAGATATAAGTGAATCCAGCCCTTGAGGGGCTGTCAGTCTAGCAGACCAGACAGATGAGCAAACAATTATGTGACAGTGGAAGGAGTGGCTAATTAGACATGAGGAAGGCAGGGCATCTTCCCAAAAGAGGTGACAGTAACCAAGAACAGAATGACCAAGCAGGCTCAGGAGGGGAATCCATTTCCTGTGGAGCACTAGTTCTCAACTGGGAGCAGCTTTGCCCCCAGGGGACATTGGCAATGTTTGCAGACATTTTTGGTGGTTACAGCTGGTGACAGGTGCTACTAACACCTCATTAGCCAGAAATGCTGCTAACATCCTACAAAGCACAGGGCAGCCCCCGAAACAGATAATTATTCATTCCCAAATGTCAGTAGTGTCAAGTTTGAGAAAACATTGGGTAGAATATCATCATATTCATCATCATAAAAATTATAATCAGTATAATTCTAGGATATCTACTCTGTGCCCAACATGGCCCTAGGGGCATTATTGCATTTACTTCTTATAACCAGAGTATGGGATAATTGTCAGTGACTCCATTTGAGGCTCAGGGAGATTAAGAAACTTGCTTGAGACCTCCCAGAATCAGAAGTCAGGTTTGAAATTCAGATCTGCCTGACTCCAAACCCCACTTTTTTTTTTTTTTAAATCTCTACGTGCTATTTCAAACGTCCATTGTGGAAAGACCTGAGGCTTGCCTTGACCACACACTGGACACGTGGTATGTGAGTAGGTTAGACTGGCTTCAAGCTCCAGGGAAGAGGGACCAGCACAGCCTTTGAAGGTAGCACCTGGGTGCTTTCTTCAGGCAAGAAGACTGACTGGGTCCGTCTAATCCCATGACATTTCTGTGAGTGGAGAACAAGTAGAATGCGGGCAGCTAGTCCTCCGGCCCCATCACTCACAGCCTGAGACAAATTTTGCTGGTGCTGCTGTTGCCACCACTATGCTTCCTACTGCCAAGTCAGCCAACAGTGAAGGAGCGCTCTGTCAGCTGTGCCTTTTATCACTTTATGTCGGTCCGTGTTCCAGCAACCCAGTGGAAGAGGTGTGATTGCTTTTGTTTCACATATACAAAACAGAGGTCTAGGGAACTGTCCGGCATGAGTGGAAAGGCTGGTAATTGAACCCCTGTCATTCTACCAGTGGTTCCCACGGGGGGGAAGACTCCCTCCCAGAGGGGATATTACCTGAATATCCAAATATTATGTGGAGACAGTTTTCACTGTCACAACTGGAGTGAGTGAGTGAGTGAGTGTGTGTGTGTGTGCATGCGCATGCTGCTAGCATCTAGTGGGTAGAGACCAAGGATTGTAAGCATCCAACACCGACAAGACAGCTTCCCACAACACAGAATTTTCCGACCCCAAGTGACAGCTGCACCATGGTTCAGAAACTTGAACTGTACATCTTAAGCCCCTCCTCTGCTTCAAGCGCATTATCTCTTCAGCATGCAGTGGGATTGATAGTTTTCAATTTGTGTTGAATAAATGTTTATTGAAAGTTTCCTCAGGACACAAAACTCTTTGCATCACTCCTGGAAGCGTAGAAGAGCAGCATGAAAGTTAAAAATTCTTTTTTTGACTCATTGTTGACAATGGGGTGACTTTTGTGGCAAAACTATGAGAGAGGCCAAGAACACGAACACTGCAAATCCACCTGTTTATGGCTGTGTGAGGGCATTTTGTTTTTTTTTAAGATGGTAATTGGGAAGGCTAGCAGTGAGCCCTAGTGAAATATTCATGACCCCCATCTAATTTCTAATTCAATTAAAAGGTGCTAATGTAGTTAACTGTGACAACAATTATTTTTGTTAATGAATATATTTAAATGCTTATCAGCAAAGGTGATAAGGAGTGCCCACAAGACCCAGCTACAAACTTGAATTTCAAATTGGTTTCAAAGTTTAAAGGTTGTTTTCAGAAAGCTGTGAACCAAATTCTGAATTTACAAAATGGATAATTTCTGAATTAGCTATTCACTTCTACAGGCAGTCTTCCATTTTCTTGAAGATTCAAGACAGGATTCTCTTAAAGTGCAAGTTCTTCCACTGCATTTGAAATAGGATTTGATTTATAAAAATTCAAATTAGAGTGACTTTGCAAGAACCCAAGGCCAAGAAATGGGGCAAAATCCAGTGTTTGTTGCCAAGCAGAAGACAGAGTTTCTCTGCCTGGGATGTCACAGGATGGATCTATAAATGGCAGTTCTGTTCCGGGGGCCCCTTTCAAGAGGAGTTGAATAGCATCTCATCCTAAAAAGCGAGCTTGTCCTGTGGGATGGAGGGGCGGACAACGGGCGAATGTACCCGAGCTGGTAGACCAGATGTCTAGACTGGCATTTAAACCATGTACTTGATACTGCCTAGTTTTAAATACAGTCATCAAAATGTGAAATTGCCTATTTTAAATTTTACAGTGTTTGCGTGACTTTTAAAAGATAGGTTTCTAGCTTCTGGATGAAAAATGTCTCCTTTCATGTTCTTGATTCTTACTTTCACTGTTCTGCTAGCACCAATAGCTACAATGTTGGGTGTGAGGCCATCTTTGCGACCAACAAATCTGCTTTGGACACTTAATTCCACCACTCACTAGCTGTGTGACATGGGGCAAAACATTAAACCCGTCTGAGCCGGTTTTTTTCATCCATGAAGGGAAGGTTATAATACCTTGCATACCTTGGCAGGCTTGTCGGAGGGTTTAGAGAGGTAACCCCATAGGTAACCCCTGAAGTTAAGTGCCTAGCAACCTAAGTGCCTAGCAGTGTCTTGACATATAAATAAATGCTCAATAAATGATGGTGATGGTGGTGTTAGCACTAGGAGTGGTTGTTGTGGTTGTTGTTAGTCCCAGCATACTTTAATCTCAAAACATCCCTCAGGATAGGGAGCATTATTTTCATTTTATTGATAAAGAGACTGGGACTCGGAGAAGCTTTAGTTACTTGTCCAATGTCACATCATTGGTAAATGGTGGGATTGAGATTTGAATCAGATTGGTTTGGTCCAAGAACATGTTCTGTTCACATAAAGTGTCCCTTCCATTTACATTACATATTTATCTTTCCTCCACTCGACTGAAGTTTCTGTGAATCTTACAAGTCCTGGTATTTCCAATTCGCTTGTGGATCTTTCATTGGCATCATTTGAGAATGACCAGTTTTCACCATTGCTTTGATCAGAGCTCACTCATTTCCTATATTTTTACACTGGTTTCTTCTCTTCAAGACAATGCAGAAAATAGAACAAAAGGTTGTGAGGATACATCAGGCAGTAATGTCTTTGATGCTGTTTGGAGAAAGATCCAGGGTACTGGGCTCTGCATGTAGACCTCATTCTAACTATAGAGACCTCTTGAGTAATGTCTGACATAATTGTTTATAAATCTAGCCCTTCTCCTGAATCTAGTCAAGCTCTAGAAATGTGAAATTCTTTAAAAATTAGGAGTGGGAGGAAAGAGCTAAGACATGAGCATTTGACTGGTGATATTGACTCTGTAAAATGAATCAGCAGAGGACGTCTGGCTCGTGCTCTTGGAAGTCCCAGGAGTAGCCCAGTCTGGAGCTTTCCCTGGAGATCCCAGGAAAGGGAAAGTACATAACATTCAACTGTTTCTGGTAAGGACTTGAGACAGGAGTGCTGTTGGTGTGGTTTACAATGACAAAAGAAGGCTCAAAGACTTGACTTGAAGAAGTCCGCCCAAATGACCCATTGAGAGAGAGAAGGTAGTTTTAAAGCCATTCAGATCTCAACAGCCTGTGAACCTTGAAAACATTATGCAAAGTAAGAGAAGCCACTCACAAGAGAATGCATATTATATGATTTCATTCACATGAAAACTCAGAATAGAAAAATTTGTTTAGACAGGCAGTAGATTAGTGGTTGCTTAGGGCTGTGCGAGGAGGGGGAAACAGGAGTGTGATAGCTGGAACGTTACAGGGCTTCTTGTGGAGATGATGAAAATGGCCTGAAATGGACTGTGGTGATGGTGGCATGTGTCTGTGAAAATACTAAAAACTACTGAATTGTTTACTTTGAATGTGTGCATTGTATGGCATGTGAATTGTATCTAAATGAAGCTGTTTTGAAAACTCTCAATAGCCAACATGGGTAGTCTATTGCCCATGACCATGATCCCTGCTCTCAGTGCCTGTTCATTGCTTTTTCAAAGCTTTTTGTGATCTTGCCTTCCTTATCCTACCAATCTTACCAAATTAATACTCTCCATATGGTCCCAGAGTACCCATAATGATAAATATCTTGAAAGCTAAAGGGTCTTTTTTTGTTTTTAGAGCATGCTGATTCTTCTGATCACCTTAATTTGTTTTTGTATATTTCAGATATACATTTGAAAGTTTAGGGAAATTTATATACTATCACCACCCTAAAACCATCTGTTTTCATACTTTTAAACCTACTCTGGGAATCATTGGAAATTGGGAGAGGAAATCACTTCAGCATTATGTTGAACTTCCCACTCTGTGTCCTCAAGGGAGGCACAGAATAACACGTAGACCTTGGGAGCTCGTTTCCTGACAATATTTAGAAGTTACCACCTGTGAGATCTAGCGAAAATTACTTAACCTCTCTGAGTCTGCTTTCTCAGCTACAGAAAGAAGATAATTATAATACCTCTTGAGTTTGTTGTGTAAATGAAATAAGATGATGTGTATAAATCACTTAACGTAGTAGGCCCTCTGTGGATCAAAGCTATTTATTATAATTGCTGTGGTTATATTACAATTGATTAGAGGGTGTACACCTCTGAAGTTTAATCTTTATGACTTCCTTAGGACCTCTACCCTAGGGAATACCCTGGGAACACACACCTTCTGGCAGACACCCCCTTTCTTGAAGTGACTACCTTTTTAACTCCCCTAGGAATGCAGATAACACAAAGGGCTCTCTGGTAGCCATGACAGGGGTGTACCAGAGAGCTGGAACTTCCTATCGACTGCATCTGTTTAGATGTTGCAGACCCAGAGAGGGCCTGGTAGCCAGAGGTGGTGGTTTCTTACAGAGTGAAAGGCAGACTTACTATCTAGATTTCTGATTCCTCTGGGATGATTGAGCACACATTTCTGAATGGCAGCAGCCCGCTGGAACTGAAAAGCAGCTGCCGCCTTTTACACAGGATGTGCCTCCTCCAGTTTTCTCATCTTTCACCCTTTTCCTTGACTTATTTATGTTACCTGTCTGGTGTCTGGATGCACTTGAGTTTGTGATCCCCAAACTAAGCCTCTGTGATCCCCGTGAATGAATTGCTCATAGTAGTAGATAGCCTTTCTTGGCATCCCTGGAAAAATCACAGTGTATGAGACCACGTATAGGGATTAAGGTGTTTTGTCTAGAAGTATACAGGAACAGGAGCCCAGCTAGGACAGGAAACTGGTTCCAGTCTCCATTCTAGGGTGTATGAGGCTAGGAGATGAAGCTTGTAGGACAGAGAGAGTGTACTATCTCTGCCCAACTTGAGCGCAACATCATCCTTTAATATGTCATCGTTAAATCAAACCCTCTAAGGGGAGATGCCAGGGAATCTGCACTGCTCTCTCCCTTCTTCACTGTGTCAAAAGAGGGTTGACTCTGCAGCTCTGACGGTTGCTGGTGGGTCTCACAGCACAGCTCTGAGGTCCTGTCCTCCTCTCTAGTCCAGAAGCAGATCAGCTCACATTTTAAATTCTCTAATAGAAGCACAAATGAGGTTTATGAACCATTAAACTTAGGTCAGTTTTCCAAAGTCTCAAAAAGCATTTTAAAACAATTAATTACTTTGCTTCACTGGAAACAGATTGCAGACCAGTGCAAGTAGGCAGATGCTGGAGGTGAAGCATTTCACTAAGATGGACAGCGAGCTCCCACCCCAGAATTTTTTGTGGGGGGAGGAGAAGCTTGTTTCTCACATCTACCCCCACCCCAGCCTGGCAATGTCATGATCATTTCAAAGCAAGGTCTGTTTGCATTTTCCAAGCCCCTTTCTTCTTATAGTTTTGAAGAATAACCTTGAATTTTCACTGTGCTTAGGGAATGGGCAGTTCTGAGCAAATAAATGAATTTGTAGGTTAAGAGGAAGATGCTCTTAAATTCTTTCAGTTCTGTTTAAAATTTCTTTTAGAAGCATGAGTCCTCCATTGCTTTGTATTTGGAGAAGCTTAGAAAAAAGCTGATTAACAAGGTACCTACTACGCTGAGCCCGGGGTACAGGTGGAGATGCTGACTCCCTCTTGTAATTTCTCAGGGCTCTTGGAGCAGAAGTCAATGGCCCGAGACCAGGATACGGGGCGAATGACTTCCTTCTTTGTCCCAGCTCTGCTACCATCAATGCTGTGGAGGCTTGGACAAGTCAATTTCCTTATATGAGTCTCCCTCTGTTCTTCTGTAAAATGAATGGATTGGAATGGATCTCAAATTTCCTTTCTAGCCCTGACATTCTATGATTACTTACGAAACTTATTCTGTAGACACAAAAGGCATAAGAAATCAGGCTACTCCTTTCAGTTCAAGATGGCTGATTGAGCACATCTTGACAGAAGAAATATAAGAGCTAGAATAAGTCAGTGGCAGTGTGAGAAAATGGGGAATGTTGCAATCAGCGGGCAAAAATGTTGAGAAAAGTATGGAAGAGATAAAATATATGGCATCAGATTAATGGTGATTCCTTAACAGCCTTTAGGCAACTATAACCCCAAGTAGATAAAAAGGACATGATTGTAAACTGAGTTCTCACAATAGAACTCTGGAGAAAAATCAAAGTCAGAGACAGCAGTCTGGGAGAAGCAATGGTCTCTGGGTAACAGAGACAACAGAATCGTTATACACATTCCTCTTTCAAGAGGGGCTGGCTGCAGCACTCACTGACGGGTTCTCAGTGAAGGCAGTTTTCTATAGAAAGCTGGGACTGGAGCTTAGGTGGCTGGAGAGAGAAATGGGTCACTGCCCAAGTAACCGTTGCTAGATGCAGCTGAGATGGAGAACTTTCAACCAGAAGTCAGGCTTCCTTCCCTCACATCATGAAGGGAAGCTCACATGGATGTACCTCCTCTCCACTCAAAGCAGCCACTTCCACTGTCTGGGGGACAGCGACTGTCACATGGTTGGAGGGAAAACGAGTCAGTGCAGACCAGCACTGCACTGTAGAACAGCCTGCGGTGATAGAAATGCTCTATCAATCTGTGCGGCCAATAGTATAGCCTCTAGCCACATGGGACTCTTGAGCACTTGAAATATAGCTAGTGCAACTGAGGAACTGAATTTTAATTTCAATTTAATTAAAAAAAATTTTTTTAACGTTTATTTATTTTTGAGACAGAAAGAGACAGAGCATGAACGGGGGAGGGGCAGAGAGAGAGGGAGACACAGAATCGGAAGCAGGCTCCAGGCTCTGAGCCATCAGCCCAGAGCCCAACGCGGGGCTCGAACTCACGGACCGTGAGATCGTGACCTGAGCTGAAGTCGGACGCTTAACCGACTGAGCCACCCAGGTGCCCCTCAATTTAATTTTACTTATCAGATCTGAGAGGATGTATGCTCCATACAGAAACCTGAGTTTATTCATAAAGTGCTTTAATGATATAGAATAAATTGTGCATATTAAACTGATTGGTAACATTACCAACTGAGTATGAGGTCTGAATGGGAGAATTAAAAATTAAATAAAAGAGGGTGCCTGGGTGGCTCAGTTATTTAAGCATCCAGCTTTGGCTCAGGTAATGATCTCACAGTTTGTGGGTTCGAGCCCCATGTCTGGCTCTGTGCCAGTAGCTTGGAACCTGGAGCCTGCTTTGGATTCTCTGTCTCTGTCTGTGTCTCTCTCTGCCTCTCCCCTGCTTTCACACTCTGTCTCTCAAAAGTAAATAAACGTTTTAAAAAAACATTAAAAATTTAAATAAAGGATCGACTTAGTGATCAGAAATATCTAACCAAAGCATTCTGCCAACCCCCCAGAGCAATGCCCTGAAAATGACAACACAAAAGCCGACACACGGACAATGGATCCAGGAGACCCAACGTTCATCAAAGAGAGAGCAGACATAATGGAATTAAGGAACAAGCTGAAAAAACAAAACAAAACAAAATGGAAAAACATACAAATAATTGCTGATAGTGCAGTTGTTAAATAGAAGTTAATAAAATAGAAGAGGCATGCCAGAAAACCAAGTATCTAAAATCCATGCATATCTACAGCAAAATATTAATCTTATACCCAAATTCGACATCATAAGATGTGGGAGGTGGAGAGTGGAGGGCAGAAGAGATGAAGATATTCCATAAGGGTTGTGTTTTCAGAGAGGAGGCTCTAGACTACTGCTGACTTTCTGGCATTGCTAAGAAAATAGGATTTGAAATATATTTGTGTTTGTAAAAGTACATCTAAATTAAAATATAAGTATAAAAAAAAGGAAGGTAGTCTTCTATTTCACTGGAGAAATAAAAGCCAGAAAGAATATTTGCTTAATTAGCTAGAAGCTGGAAAGGGTAGCCCTCAAGAAAAGATGAAAAATAAGCAACATAAATGAAGATGACAGAAATAAAGCCAAACATATGGTGATTATAGTAAATATAAATAATTTAATTTCTCCTGTTGAAAGACAAACACTGTTAGCACTTTTTAAAGGAAACATGTTACTTAGGAAACCTTAAATAAAATCATTTCAAAAAAGTTTAGAAATAAAGGATTAGAGAAAGCTATAAATATTGAATTAGGTTAGCAACTATATTTTCTAAGGAAAGATTTTCTTTGTTTAAAGATTATACGTCCCACTGTTTTTCATTCTCGCCCTATCAGAATACTCTTATTTTTGTAAAATGTCACCCTTAGATGAGTTGCTGAATTATTTTGAAAATTTGACTCGTCTCTACTCATTTCTCCTTCTAGAAAGACTTTTTGACACAACTTCTTGTCCAGAAAGTCTAAATTCAGGATTTTCTACCTGTCTCCTCCTACAAAACTCTGTGTTTACAACAGTAACTCAGTAAAATACTCCAGAATGTTAAAGCTGAAATTTCTCCTTCATCTGAGGAACTCCTGATGATTTTTATCCAGAGTTTCTCCTAGATGAGGAAACCCAGTGGCAGAGGGATCAAGAGGCTTGCACAAGGTCATGCCGTAGTTTGTGGCAGAACCAGGGCTAGAACCTAAGTGCAGAGCTCCTTTTTGTTTTAGGTGAGAGAAAACCAAGACAGTCTCCTTTTAATGCCTATCAATGAAAAGTTGAGGATCAGAACTAGGTTCAGATGGCACCTGACCCAGGTATTAAAATTATGCCATCAGAATGAGGTCTCTGTCTGTAAAATGCTTGCTTCTCTATTAGCTTCATTCTCATGTTCCATGTGGTGGCAAATTGCTACCAACTTCACCACCTTTAACTCCAAACTCAAGTCTAACCTTAAAGAACCTGCTAATCTTAACCATCAAAAGTGTCTCTTTGTCTCACTGGCTCAAGTTGAATCGTGTGACCATCCCTGAACCAGTCAGTGGCATCACAGTAATGCTTGCTCCGTTAGGTCTGGCCTGAGCCACATGCACATCCCTAGGGCAGAAAGTGGATCCATCCCCACCCAGAACACATGCGCTGAGAATCAGGAATGTTCCCTGGAGGAAAATCTGGGTGCTCGAAATAGGAAAAGGCTGAATGTGCATTGAAGGGCCAAGTCAAGTCTCCTTCCTCCTGGTGCAATAAGTTTGCAGTGCACCATCACCGAAACGTGTCCAGTCCTCCACTCAAGGAGGCAACTGGCGCTCAACCTCCTCATCCTGTTTCAGGGGCAGGAACAAGCAGGCAGGTGAACTTGGCCTCTTTTTTTTTTTTTTTTTTTTTAATATTTTTCGTTTTGTTTTGTTTTGGAATGCTTCCTAAAGGGCACTAGTGAAGGATGACAGTAGCAAAGCCATTGTTCATTGTTCTGTCATCATCTATTGCAATTTCCAAATCAGCAAAACCAGCGGCTGTCTGGAGTGACAAATCCCTTGACAGATGGGAGCCTTCCTGGTTGCCAAGCAGTAACCCTGCTCCAATCAGTGATTGTGAAAAATCCGTGGAGAATATGGAACCTGAGATAATAATACTCTCAACTCCATATACTTGCAAAATTGGCTTGAGTATCAAGTTCAGACAGCCTCCAGTCCTACAGATGTTGCTTATGGAATGCTTTCAGTCTTGGTAATGCACTTTAGGAAGATATGTAGGAAGGGTGGTACCAAGTATCCCGGCCTGTCTTGGAGCTGGGATTGTATGGAAAGACCTCTGTAGTTTGTGACCACTTAAAAACAGGGGTCTTGTGGAAAAAACAAAACAAAACAAAAAAAACAACACTTTCACTCATCACATTCCCTAGAGAATATCCTCCTCCCTGACTACAATCCTTCGTTTTGTGTGAATTTGAAAAGCATAGCATCTTGCCTACAGGACTGGACATGACCCAGGAACTGGACAATCAGTATTTCTATTCCTTCTGGTTAGGGTGCCTGGACCCAAGTTGGACCCATGAGAAACCAATGAGAAAGGCTTGGAAAAATTACCTTGGAATTTTTATATGGAAAGCTGGAAGGAACAGTTCTTTTTTTTCCCTGGAGTTAAGGTTGTAAATATCTGACCCTATAGCTGTTGGTGATTACAATGAGTGGGGTTTAGAAAAGACATGTGCAGGGAGGGGTGGTATTGGAAGAAAGAATGTCCTCCGCTCCTACTAGTGAGGCATTTGCATACACATTTTCAGTTTTTATCCACAAGCCTCATTAATGGAAGCTTCTCTCTGATTCTGACAATAGGCTTATGCTAAGTCCTTGTGGAGTGGAATAGCCAAACCAGATTTTTTCCTTCTTTCGGTAAAGAAGCTGCCAGCTGCTCTTTGTTCTGGTGGGGATAGATGGTCAATTCAGAGCAGATGTTTATGCTCTCTCTTTAATATGCAGATATATTCCAAACAAACTTAGATTTGAAAACTGTTATAACGAGGCCTTTGGTTTGACTTAGAGGAGCTACCTATATACTCCTCTTTGCGAAGACATGAAGGCCGCTTTGCATATGGAGATCAGGGGTTTTCTGGGAGAGAAGACACTAATGTTCCCACAATACTTGCCCCTGATTATTTTACTTAGGAAGCTCTTGTGGAGAGGACTGGAGCAGACCTGGACAAGATTCAGTGAAAGAGAACAGCACTGGGGCCAAGAATTAAAGTAACCATAAGCAGAGAGAGATGTTAGACCAATGATCTCTGTCTGGCACTGACTCAGGAGACAGTAGTAGAAAGTGGTTCTGGGGATCCAAGATGAATAAATCTTAGAAAGGCTTCTGCTTTAGCATTTCTAGTGTCAGCTCATGTCAGGAATCAATTGTGTGTTAGTTGGTGTGAAGGGCCCAAGCATCTAAGTTTCCTATGTACAAGGAGGTTTTAGAGATGTGGGTAGGGCCACCTCCCTAAATTCCGTTCTCCACCCACACTACAGATAGTAAGTTCAGTACAAATACTGAACTAAGCCACTCTTGGGTGCCCAATGATGTTCTTTCTCTCCATGTCTAATTTCTGGTGCTGATAGACCAAGAGGCTACCCAGGTGGAACAAGTGCCACCCCATGGAAGCAAATGCCTCTTCAGGTGGGACCTTGCACCGTGATTATCATGGTGTGAGATGCGTATGTGTGAATGCATGTGTTGGTGGGTTTTCCTCATTGCAGAACATGCTAACGGTTCAAGTTGCATTCTGTTACCTAAACTTATAGGGCTTGGCCAACGTTTGTAGTCCATAGAATATGTCCCCCATGGCTCGTTGGCTTTCTGTTTGAATACATACAAGTAGTATAATTTGGCACCTGGGATGCTCATAGCTACTGAGTTGGTGGTTGTTTTTAGGAGTTTTCAGGAAAAAATTATTACAAAAAATCTCAAGGATTCATTGTTGATACTTCCAGTTTTAAGTTAAGACTTTTACTTGACCTCTTTTTACTACATCAATATGTCCTCTCTTCCATTCCAAGAATCCTGGCTTTCCAGGGTACAGGGGGTGACGGAATTAGTATTTATCATTATTTCTCACTCATTTTATCCAACCTTACTCACACAATGGTCTTGGAATAACAATACTAATTTATTATTACAGCTGTTATAGTTACTGAAAGTAACTCCACCTCCATTATTTCTATCGAAACCATCAGCACAATTTTGCTATATGCTCTTCTCATGCCCCTCCTTTTTGCCAAGTTTATTGAGATAAAACCTACATATAGGAAAGGTTACCTGTTGTAGGCACACAGATGTATAATCTTGATGTTTAAAAGAAAAAAAACTTATATAGACCCTCCATTCTTAGTAATTGTGCAAATATACATTGGCAGACATGTAGCCATTTCATAGTATGTTTCTCCTTGTGTGTCCTCATTTGTCTTTGTCTGTCTGTATGAGTAGCTATTTGTTTAATGCTCATTAGCCATCATTATGTCACTGGCCCTTTAATTATTTTGGTTGTCTAAAACTCATTCCATAGTAGATTACTCAGAGGGGCTTGTGGGAACAATATTTCTTGAGTTCTTGTGTTTCGATAAGTTTATCTATGCACTTTGTACTTAAAAAATCAATTGTGCCGCATAATAAAATTCCTCAGTGCTCTTTCCCTGAGTATTTTAGATATGTTACTCAATTTTCTTCTGACATAAAGCCTGGCTTTCATTGGCTAATAATAATCTAATTTTCTTTCCCTTTTAAGTTGCATGGTTTTTTTTGGTGCTAGATGCCAAAAGGGTTATTTAATGTCTCAGATCATACTGGAATGTGTGTTGGTATTAATAATCTTGGGTCAGTATTCTCATGCTTGCATTGTGCTCTTTTGAAATCTAGTTTCCAATTACATTTTTATTTCAGGAATGTTTTCTTGAAATAGAGTTTTTGGTATTTCTTCTGTTTTCTCACCTTGGTTTTCATCTTTAGAAATGCCCGTTATCTGTGTGTTCAATCTTCTTTGCCTGTTTTCTTTTTTCCCCCCTTTGCCTAGTTTCAGTATTTGTTACTGTCTCAATTATTCTTCTCTCTAAATCTCTTACATTGAACTTTAGTTTGTTTGTTTTTTTTTTTTTTAACGTTTATTTATTTTTGAGACAGAGAGAGACAGAGCATGAACGGGGGAGGGTCAGAGAGAGGGAGACACAGAATCTGAAACAGGCTCCAGGCTCTGAGCTGTCAGCACAGAGCCCGATGCGGGGCTTGAACTCACGGACTGCGAGATCATGACCTGAGCTGAAGAGGGCCGCTTAACCAACTGAGCCACCCAGGCGCCCCTGAACTTTAGTTTTTTAATTGTGAAATCAGTACAGCATGAAATTTAACATTTGAATAACTTTTAGGTATACAGTTCCATGACATTAAATACATTCACATAATCGTGCAACCCTCACCACTGTCCCATTTCCATAACTTTCTTTATCCTGCAGGACTGAAACTCTATATTCATTTTAAAAAGAATTCCTAGGGCACCTGGTGGCTCAGGTGGTTAAATGTCCAACTTCAGCTGAGGTCATGATCTCATGGTTTGTGAGTTCGAGCCCTGCATCGGGCTCTGTGCTGACAGTGCAGAACCTGCTTGGGATTCCCTGTCTCTCTCTCTCTCAAAATAAATAAATAAATAAACTTAAAAAAATAAAATAAAGAGGAATTCCCATTCCCTACGCCCCCCCCCCCACCCACCTCCTGGCAACCACCATTCTACTCACCGTATCTGCAAATTGAGCTACTCTAAGTACCCCATGTGATCGTTATTATGCAGTGTTTGCCCTATTTTCACTGGCTTATTTCACTGAAGGGAATTTCTTTCCCTTCTAAGGATGACTAATACTTCATTGTGTGGCTCTACCACACTTTGGGTATCCCTTTATCTGCTGTTGGACTTTTGAGTGGATCCCACCTCTTGGCTACGGTGAAGAAATGCTGCTGTGAACACGAGTGTACAAGCACCTGTTTGTGTTCTCCGTTTCTTACTGACTTTTCAATTTTCCCTCCTTCTCACCTTCTGCTTCTTTTGTTCTTTCTGCTTGCCTCTCCTGGGCTCTCTTTTCCTCGGGTCTCTGAGATTCTGCCTCTGTCACTTCCTCGGTCTCCCCCATAGACAAGACTATAAGGCATGTCTTATACCTGTTAGTGGTCTGTCCCCACCCTCCTGTGTTTGGGGATTCAGGGGTATCTTGTTCCCTGGATTTGTTGCAAAATGTTGTCCTTGTGTTTCTAGTCTTCCTAATCGACTTACTCTGTTTTCGTGTCGGGATTGAAAGAGGCTGAAAAACTGAGCTGCCATTGCTACTATCTTCCAAGAATCTCCCATAATTGTTTCTTTTTCTCTTACTTTCTGCTCCTTATGTCTTATTTCCTGTGTGCTCAGACATTTATTACTGTGTGCTGTTCATTTTTCCTGGAAATTTATTTGTGGCAATCCCTTGGGGACTGTGAAAAGGGTGCGTTCTTCCGAAAAGCATTTTCAGTTGTGTTAGCTGGACACCTGGGGGCATAGCCTGCAAATGTGTTAAACCAATTGATGGCTTGGAGTTTTCTGGTCCCCATGGGTTGTCCAATTTTGGCTGTAATTCCTGTGATTATTAGGGCCTTTTACAGAAGGTATTTTTCTCCCTACTGTGCTGAGTACTGAAGAATTTTTCTTGCAGACTCCAGAGCTGGGGGCTATATAGGTGCAGTCATTTTACCTCTGGTTCATCCTTACATGGCTGTTGTAGCTCTTTGGGTCCTGGGTTTTGGAGGTCTTGCACTTAGCTTCCCACTTTGGGAAGGTCCGAGTCCATTGCGCCCCACGAGGTTATGAAAACTGAAGCCTGAGTTCGTCAAGTTTGAGAAATGTTTTCAGCACAAAAATGGTTCAGTACCATGCTTCCCCTTCTGGATTTCTTCCTTCCCTGAGATTTTGCCCTGATAATTCTTCACCAACAGCATTTTTAGTTGTTTTCTGTGGAAAGGCCTGACTTCCACTTGATCAGAAATGGAAGGCCCAAAATAATTTTTTACATGTAAGCTTTTGTAGAAATATTATCCCTTTGTGTGGTCATAAGAACTGTTCTTTCAGCTAAACAGTAGGAACCATGTTAGGTGAGGCTGGGGCATCCAGGCCAAGTACTGGAACCCACAAACATCTAAGAAGGCTTAAGGGAACCAGATCCAACCCAACAACCCAGATCCAATCTACACACAGGACAAGTCCTGTTGAACAGCCTTTTTTAACCTTTCTTCCTACACTGTAGGCACTGGCCAGAGAAGACTCACTTCAGTTTTGAGATGGCATGAGTGTATTTTTCTTAGTTGATACATGACAGGTACATGGGATCTGGAACCAGACTGCCTGGGTTTGAATCCTGGATCCGCTATTTATAGTATTACGATCTTGAGCATGTAAAGTCATCTCTCAAATCTACTTCCCTCACTTTCAAAGGGGACAAAAATAGTTCGTGCTTTATTGCGATGTTCTGAGGATTGCATGTGATAAAGTATTTAACACAGTGCCTGGCACATTTACACGCCCACAGTGAGGACTAATTGTAACCTCAATATCCCCAAAGGGAAAAGTCTTGTGGCATTTTTTCTCTCCGCTCGTTTTCCTCTTTTAGAGGCATACCCCATCCAGCATCTCATACCTTCATCCAGAGGAAGATCTCTTTTGTTTACCACATTTAGTCCTTGCCATAATAAAAATGCTGAACCAAAGTTTTAGGTGTTGAGATGGGAAAGCAATTTGAAAACACAAGGACAGAGTTTTCTGAGTGAATGGGAAGGCATCTGATGGAGCGAAAGAAGCCACAGAGATGAAGTCTTGGGGGTGCTCAAGGGAGAAGACAAAGGTGTGGCTGATGTGAGGGGTGGAGGAGCAGGATGTTGGGAACAGTCCTGTGCATTTAAGGCACTGAGTCATTAATTATTTAACAGTGGTGTATTTGGGTGCTGAAGTCTCATATTTACTGTGCTACTGATCTCCAGAATTCTGCAAACATTAAGTTTGAGTGGGCCCCAGGGAACTGACCCCTGAGCTTATGTCTGAGTTTTCTTATTTCCTGAAGTCTGCTTGTCTGCTCTCTCTTCTTTTTTTACTTCACACCTTAATTCTTACTGTCAAAAGACCCAGTGCCCTTTCGGTAGCTTTGTTGCGATGGTCCCAAACACCCAAGCTTTCTGAACGTCCTCTCCACATCTCCATCCAAACTCCTCTCTCCTGTGAACTATCTGAATTTTCTCTCCCTTGCTAATTTGACAAACATATCATTCTGAAGTGTGGTGTGCTGACAGATTCATTTAGTCTCCATTCTCAGAACATTCTAACGAGGGTTTTCTGGAAAGCTGCTCGCTTCAATCCCAAAGTGGCTTATTGATCCTGTCGTGTGTGTCGACTCCAGCCCTTGCCGGGGAGAAAGGTGAGAAGCAGGCTCACACCATACATTACTGGCGGGAATATAAAATGGTATAGTTACCCTGGGAAATACTTTGGCAGTTTCCTATAAAACTCAACACACAACTGTCTTATGACCTGGCAATTGCACTCCTGGGCATCAATCCCAGAGAAATAAAAACTCAATTTTACACATAAACCTGTATGCAAATGCTTATGGTGCTTTTATTCATGATGCCCCCGCCTGGCAACAAGCCAGATGTCCTTCGGTGGGAAAATGGTTAAACAGACTGTGGCACATCCATACCATGGAGTACTACTCAGCAGTAGAAAGGAGCATATTGTTGATACTGCGACAGCCTAGGTGAATTTCCAGAGAATTATGCTGAGTAATAAATAAATAAATAAATAAGTCTCAAAAGATTGTGTATTTTGTGATTCCATTTAGATAGCATTCTTGAAGTGGCACTCTTATAGGAATGGAGGAGAGATTTGATGGCCAAGGATAAGGAGGGGTGGGGCGGGAGGGCCGTGGGCAAGATGAGAAAAGGGCAATATGAGGGATGCTTCAGGTGATGGGATTGTTGTATGTTGACTGTGTGAATGCCAGTTTCCTGGTTGTGGTATTGTGCTCTAGTTTTGTAACACGTTACCATTGGGGCAAACTGGGTAAAGAGCACGTGAGAACTTCCTATCCTTTTTTATAACTGCATTTGAATCTACATTTATTTAAAAATAAGAATTTAGGGGCCCCTGGGTGGCTCAGTCAGTTGTGTCTGACTCTTGACTTCAGCTCAGGTCATGATCTCAGTCATGAGATCAAGCCCCGCATCGGGCTCTGTGCTGAGTGTGGAGCCTGCTTAAAATTCTCTCTTTCTACCCTCTCTCTGCCCATTCCCTACTCATGTGCTCTCTCTCTGTCTCTCTCTGTCTCTCTCTCTCTCTCTCTTAAAAAGAAAATGCTAACATACACCAAATACTCACAACAGTGAGTGGCACAAGGTCAGAGCTCTATAAGCCTTTGCTATTATTAGTAATGATAGTATATTAATTTGTCAGTTCTGTTTGGTTCCAATCCCACAGATGCTAGAGCTGATCTCTATCTGTGCACATTGAAGATGAGGAAGTCGTTAGGCAGGCCAGCTCCTCTAGAGGCAACCACAGGAAGCCTCTCTAATATCATGGAACCTCCTTGTCGTGAAGTCCAGAAAGCTCATCCCTTTCACTCGGCTCCTTCTTGGCCTCCAGAGGACTTTGCATGCCCTGACAGGCCCACATTGGCCTTCCCAGAAGGCCACAGATGTCTTACGACTCCCAGGATCTGCTGTTTGAGTCCAGAAGGTACAGGGCTCCCTTAGCTTTTGGGAAAGAAAGTTCCCCAGTTCTCTTCTCCCCAGTCCTTCCCAGAACTTTTTAAGCAGAATCCAGAGCTTTGTTTGCTTCTGCCTGTGCCCGGATGATGTAGATACCTTAGGCCCGCAAGTGGAGAACACAGTCTCATTCCGGTTGCCATGCTGAGGAGTGTCTTATCCTCAGAACTTTTCTCTCGCTCCTGTGGTACCATCATGACCCATGTTCCCAGCATCCTCCCTGGCCCTCCCTCTGGAGGACCCTCATGTCTCAGGAATGTTCGTGTTTGGCCTAGTGGTTCCCGATGAGGGCTGATACCATCCACTAAAGAGCAGGGCATTTGGACACAGTGCCGGGCTTTTGGTTGCCCAAATGAAAAGCCACCCTCTCTGCCCACAGAGTGCCTGGCACATAGAAAACAGTATCTCCCTCCTCCCTTTCCTTGGCATTACTGCATGGCTTGTCTCTCTTAGTTGTGCCACATTGCAATATGGTTAAAAAGCCGTAAAGTCTCAGCACACATGAATGAAATGTAGTGTTGACATTAAGATTTTTAATCAAGGTCTTCTTACACCTATCGAATGATAAACATCAGTGTCTCCAGGCTCTGGGACAATTAGGAATGCATTGCACACCTTGCATGCATAAAGGAAAGCTTTTCTTTTCTTCACCAGGCCACATACTCTTAGAGTTAAGAGAACACCAGCTGGGAAGATAGTGTAACTCAGTACAACCTTCATCCTGGCTGGAGGAAGACATTTCCCTTCCTGGTCCCCAAGGGTCTGATCTCACATTCTTTAAACTCATACCAGGATCAAGACCAACAGGGAGCCTGCTGTCATCTCTCTGACATCCTATGCTTCTCCCTTCCTTAAGAACCAAACCAGAATTCAGACTCTTACTCAGTTTAGTCTGGTCCATCTCCAAAATTAGCAGGATTTTCTTCTGGTAGGTGGAAGTTGCCATGTGCATAGGTCTGTAGGTGCTTTTTACCTTCAGCCCCAGGAACTTGCTCTGGAGAGTTTACACAGATGTGAACTCCCCACCCTGAGACCCGGAAAGGTACAGTAAAACCTTGGCTTGTGAGCACAGTTTGTTCTGGAAACATGCTTATAATCCAAAGCACTTGAATATCAAAGCGAATTTTGAAAACCATTGGCTCAGTCGTGATCGTGTGATGTTTGGCATCACGTACTGCTCGCGTTGCAAGACTCCACTCGTTTATCAAGTTAAAATTTATTAGAAATGCTTGTTTGTCTTGTGGAACATTCGCAGAACAAGTTCCTCGCAATCCCAGGTTTTACTGTTGTTTGTCTCTGGAGTTGGAGAGGTCTGCGTTCCTTTTTGAGCTCTGTCGCTTACCTCCTCCCTGAACGTGAGCCCATTACTTGCCTCTCTGAGCTTCAAGGACGTAAACTCTACAATGTGGACATACTTGCTTGGCTAGGTTTGTTTGAAGTTTGAGATCATGCTTATTTAGTTCCTGGTACATCTCTGACACTTCGTGGCCATGAGCTCTAATTATTCATCATAATTAAGAGAGAGAGAGAGAGAGAGATGACAGAGAGCCAAAGCTCTGTGATCATTGCTGACACGTGTAAACTCGATGTCCACTGGGATTTCTTTGTCCTTTAAAATTCAAATGAAATTGGCTTTACCTCCACCCTACATATGGTTGGAGAGCCAGCGTCCCTTCCCATGTCACTAGGACTCTCCGAGACCTGGTGCAGATCAGCCCTTATGCTTCTCTGGTCAGTGTCTTTGTGTTTCTCCTCTCACGGGATTAGGTCAGTTTCAGGCCTACCTCACTGTCTTGCAAGCCGTGTCCACAAAGGGTGAAACCCCAATGTTTTCACTTCAGTTCCCCTGAGATGACATTATATTCATCAGATGATTGGTAAAGTTTTAAGGCAATGGAGTTTTATGTGACAATCCGCCCCCCAAACCCATGCTGGAGTATTAGACATTCCTGCTCCAAAAAAATGCCCTTCAACCACCTGCCGTTGGGCACTTGGCACTGATTACGTTTCTCTCCAGGCTCCATCTTCCCATCCTGGTACTTAATCCCCTCTCCTTTCCTCCTCACTTCTCTTATTTCAATCTAACCGTCCTCTTCCTGCCACCCACCAAATTCCTGCCACCCACCAAATTCCTGCCAACTATACAGAGAGCACCTTTGTCAAGGGAGCCGTCTCCTTCCACATGGATAGTCTTCCTACACAAATGTAGCCCATCAAGGCATTTTCCTAATCAAACATGGTTAACACCCTAAGGGGTTCTCCAGAGCCAGCTGTTAAAATAACATATCTTATTCCACTGCTTGGGAAAAATCAGAAGTACAAATATCTTAGGTCTCTGGGTCAGGGCTGCCATATAAGGTTTTGCAGGTTGTGCACTGCACAAGGATGTCTGGCCAAGAAGATTAAGTAGGGGTCAAAATGTAGCCACTTTTCAGTCTTCAAGTTGTGTGTCCTTGATCAATATTGGGTGCATTCAGAGGAGTACTTTTTCCTAGGTCAACCACTAATGTAGGGAGAGCTTATTCTAATTTTCTACTGGGGCCAGGGGAGTAGTGGCGGTGACAATGGCAATTTCTTCTGATTTGTCTTTCCAGAAGGGGTGCCTCTTTCTCATTCTCATAAGGGTGTATGCGTTAGCAGTGGCCTTGCTTGAAGTCAGGGCTTTTGCAGTCACTGGGTAAGTCAGAGTCCTGAACTGAAGTAACACGGCGTCAGTATCTGAGTGGGAACAGCAGCAGGGCTGTGTCATTTTGAGGGAAAGACATCTGCAGTTCTCCCCAAGCTGTCACTGGGAGTTATCATTTGCATATTAAACAAATATTTAAAATTAGCCATGCAGCAAACAATCAGAAGCTGCATTGCAGACACCATCCCTTCAAAGCAACAGCAGGAACTAAAATGTACCTCCAGGTGTGCACATCTGGATTCAGGGTGGCATGACTGGAGCTGGGATCAGTGGCTATGACAGGTGAACTTGTCAGGTAAGGAGAAGGGAAAAATAAAAATAATAAAACTGTTAATAAAAATGACAAAACTTAGTTTTAAAATGAAATAATAAAATAAAATACGCACTCCTTTATACTCCCGCAATCCCAGTGGGCTATTGGGGGGTTAAATGAGATAATACATTTAGAATAGTGCGTGGCTGCAGTAAGAGCTCAGTAATGTTAGCTACAGCTGTCATTATTCCTAGGGTGACAGCCAGATATTTACAAACTGATCAGAATGGACGACGCCTACAGTCAGCACAGACATTACCTGACCTGATTTGCCTCACTTGATCAAAATGTATCATTCAAATAATAGACCATTGTTTGCGTAGGCTGAGAACTTTGCATGTTTTTATTTTGTCTAATCCTCATGAGAGCCTTGTGTAGTTGGGAATAGCATTACCCCTGTGTTACAGATGAGGGAACAGGCTTAAAGAGGTTAAGTGAGCTGGCCAAAGACACAGTGCGGCCCCTGGGACTCAAGCGGGAGCTCATGTCCTTGGCTTCTCCACGATAACTGTTTCCTCCACTTCTGCTTCAGGCGCTGTGTAAGGACATGCCCACCTTTTTGATTCAACAGGTAAACCCTGTTGGCGATATAGTCACTGTGCCTGGATAAGTACGTTTTTCAAACCACCTTATGCTTTCCTCTGTTTTCCAATTTCCCACGGTTGCCCCACTATTTTTGTAATTGGTAAAAGAGCAATTAATAAAAGAAACAGTTAAATTTAAAGGAGAAAATAAACTGATGCGTCCCGCCCAAACAACGGGACTATCGATTTGTGTCATTAATTAAAATGCTTTCCCGGGCACACACACTGCATATCCATTAGCTCACTCCTTCTTCATGGCGCGTTGGGGTTGGGGGGTAGGGGGAGTGGCCATCTATCCAAATCTGATCGAGATTAAATATGTCAGGGGAAGCGAGTGCTGGGGATGTGCTTCAGCTCCCAAGCCTCCAGGGTCTCCTCTCTCATGCTAATCGTGTTCAGGATTTGCCCTTCTGTGTGGGCAGAAGAAACAGGGAGGACCCACTCTTGTGATGTAAAACTGCTGTTTATTCTTTTTCCAACGAGAACAGCATTTGTTTATTTGTATAATTTAGTGAGCGGAAGGATGGGATGTGTGTGTGTGTGGGGGGGGGGGGGTTGAAAATGTAGATAGAAGGAAAGAAAGAAAGAAAGAAAGAAAGAAAGAAAGAAAGAAAGAAAGAAAGAAGGTTCCCATACTAAGAAACACTGGCTTATTACAGTGAGGGTGATCCCAGGGGTTTTCATGCCTACGAAGCACCCCAGAAGGTTCATCTGTGCTTTGGATGCGGCGTGGGTGGGGAAAGGGAGGACAGATGACTGTTTTTCTGAGCCATGCCTGGGCTGAGCATTTTGGAAGTAATTTCCCATTTATTTCTCATGACCACCCTCCAGAGCACCATTTTACAGATGAGTAAACTGAGATTCAGAGAGTTTCAGCCAGTGGCAGAGCCATGGTTGGGGACCAGAACTGCCAAACCCCAAGGCCCACCCTCTTGGCCGGCATGTTGACAGTCATTTCCAGATCCAGGCCTATCAGCTGGTCCCATCATGGTCACTGAGGAGTTTTGTTAAAGCACATATTCCCAGACTTCCCCTAAGCTCACGGAATCAGAACGTCAATGCAGGGCCCAGAATCTGAATTTTTAACAAGTGCCCCCAAGTGGTTTTGGATGTGACGACAGGCTTATGCTCCAGAATTCTGTCTGAGCAGGGCTGTTTTCGGTCGGTGTGCAGCTGGCACGGTTATCTAAGCTGGTTAAACTCTGAAATACCTCCATTTTGATTGGTAGGTACCGGCTGCCCTGAATCTCTGCCCCCTGCCCTGCCTGCACAGTCCCAGCCACTCACCACTTATGACTTCTCACGACCAAGCCACCGGAAGGCTGTTGGCCCGCTTACTTGGGGTGAAAGCTTACTTGCTGCAGCTTCTGCTTCAGTACTGAAGCTACTGTATCTCCTGATTTGTGGGTGCTCGTGCATAGCTGTTAGCAGATTTTGAATTTCATCCTGAATATGAGTACATGCCCCTGTTTAGATCATCGACTCTGGCCGACACATTTTACATTGCACACAGGGCTTTAGACATAGTTAACTGCTCATTAAATTTAGTGTTTTTTAAATTTTTTAAGTGTTTATTTTTGAGAGAGAGAGACACACACACAGAGTGAGAGTGGGGGAAGGACAGAGAGAGAGGGAGACACAGAATCCGAAGCAGGCTCCAGGCTCTGAGCCCCCAGCACAGAGCCTGATGCGGGGCTCCAACCCATGAACCGTGAGATCATGAGCCAAAGTCAGACGCTCAACTGACTGAGCCCCCCAGGCGCCCCAGAGAGAAAGGGAGCAAAGGATCCTAAGCGGGCCCCGGGCAGACAGCAGACAGCCTGAAGCAGGGCTTGAACTCACGAACTGTGAGATCATGACCTGAGCCAAAGTTGGTGGCTTGACCGACTGAGCCCAGGTGCCCTGAATTTAGTTTTTTAAACAATCGTAACTGTATGATTTTTTTTTTCTTGTATTCACTGTAAGAGGGGCTGATATGGAAGGGGAGGTGGGGGAGGAGGACCCAGAGTTGGTTTCTGGGGGCTGTGCATCAGGGTGGTCTCTGGGGAGACCAGGGCAGAAAAAGAGCCCCAAACTTCGAGGAACTTGGGAAGATGAGAAAGCAGTGATATCGCTGGAAAAGAAAATGGGGTGTTCAGCAGACAACAGGTCCTCAAAGAGACATTTGTTCAATGTTAGGTGAGGGAACATAACAAGAGAATTGCAATTGGGCTCATTTTTCACATAATCTAAAGAGAAGAAAGGACCCGCGGGTAGAAGGATGTCAGTTTCAATTCCGTTGTAGCTGTGGCATGTGGAAAAGACATTAAATTCTCGGGAAGGAACCCATTAAGCCAAATAAACGTCACCATAGCCAAACATTATTGGCTCTCTGACTTCCACAGATAACTTTAGAGATGGTTATTTCCTTAGTTGAGAAATCATGGCCAGGTATTTTCAATGGAAATGAGTTTTGCAACCTCTAACGTGTTTGAGAAAAAGAAATATTTTGACACACCATTCCAATAATAGATAATGCAGAATAATCTCCCGGGTAAATCACCAATGTGGAACAATTTGCTTCATCACAGAAAAGCTTGTTCTCCCCCACCCCCCACCTTTCCTTTCTGGAATGTCTGTACCCTCTCCCATGCTGCTCTCGGTGCTTCAGAGAAGCAATAAGAAATTTAGGATAATGGACTGTAAATGTATCTGTAGCACAGAGCCGCATGTCCGCACTGGTGGCCCGCCCACCAGCTTCCTTGGCACCTGGTCAGACTCACTGCCCAGGGTGTTGCAGTGGAATCTAAGGATGTCTAACTAATTAACCCCTGATTATGGCAAAATGAGGTTTATAATAGAGGAGAGTGTGCCAAAGCTGCATTTGGGAGACTTAGAGAAAAAATAAAACCATAAAACTGTAACCAAGCCAACTCAGAGCATAAGAAAGAAACCACAGCAGAATGCAAAAAGATGACCAGACTATTATTCCCTGCCCCTCAGCTATGGGATTTTTAAGTTGAGGTCAGCTTTGGAAATAAATTCTCTACTCTGGCTACTCAGTGCAAATTTCTAACCATTTTCCTGGCAGGAAAATGAATTCAGTGTTAATTCTTGACCAGAGAGATGATTCCCAAGTAGGTGCTAGTCCCTAAGGAAGAGGAGTACCAAGAGAGAAGGGTCAGTGATGTGCGCGCTGTCTCTGCTTCCTATTTTTCCATCCAGCTCCTCAGTGGCAAACTAAAGGACGTAAGCCTTTTTGGCAAGGAAAGCTTTCTATTGCCTCCTGCAGAAGTGAACCCAGCGTTTTCATGTTCTTTCCACAGCAGTGGGTTGTTGGTGGGAAATGAAGTCATAGGGTTTGCTGATGTCCTAGAAATAACGTGAAGAGATTTTTCAACAAGGAGGCATCCCTAAATGTCCAGAGAAACTGTCAGGGAGCTATCAAGTAAAGATAAAATGTATATGTATAGTTCTGTTCCCAGCCCTCTCAAATACTATGGTTTCCTGTCTGAGAATCAGCAAAGATTTGGGGTTTAGAAGGCCTGAGTTCAAATCTCAGCTTTTCTCTCCTGAGTGATACTGGGAAAATCCCATATTTTTTCTGTACCTCAATGCTCTCAACTGTGAAATGGAGATGACCATTTCTGGCCAAGGATGCGCCAGAGAGTTCAAATCAGAGGGAGGGACAATGGTCTTCTCCTCAGCCTTACCTTACACTTTGTCATCTGCCCGTGACATAACTATGAGAATACCCAGAACCCATAAACTGTAAGGACTAGGCAGTTTGTAAGCTTCCAGGACATACAAGGAAGGAGCGATCCAAGAGATTTCTCTGTCCCCCTGGGGTTTGATCCAACAAATCCTGCTTCCCACTCTTCCCCGATTATAAAACAAAAGCCTCTGTGTCTATCAACTCATGCACATCAATGCTGAGCAGAAAAGAAAGAAAAACTTGCAACATTCGGTGACTGAACATAGTCGGCCAAGACGTCCTGACATTTTTATCATCATCGTGGCCGTCACCATAAATTCCTTATTATTAATGTTGATTGTGGAGACATGCCACCACCTGGCTTTTGGCAGAAGACGGGGGCACAAGTTTCAGAACAAAGAAAAATGATGCTCTGCTCTTCAGAAAAAGTTACATGTTTCAAAACTGAGCACAGAATGAACACATACCTATTTTATATTTTCACCATGAATTTTGTAAGACGAATCACCAGACCAATACAGCACAGTGCTGATTAAACTGGAGGCTTTAAAATAGTGATTTTTACACCTGGCTACACATTAGAAACAACTGAAGGTCTTAAAAAAGAAACAAACGAAAACAAGCAAACAATGTCCAGGCATTCTCCCTACCCAGAGATCCCGATTTAATTGGTGCCAGAAGTGAAGTTTTGATAGATGAGCCTGGTGTGAGTCTTCCCACTGAGCTGTGGCCTGTCTTGTCTGCCTACGTTCATCAAGGCCTGGGAAAAGCACCCCACCCCCATTCGCCTCCAGCAGTCTCTCATATACCTGGTCTCCTCCTTGGGCTCTTCCCCATTTTCCTTCTTTAATGCCAAGGGCACTCTCTCATACCTTACTTCACTCTTCAGGGCAGATCCCTATATCCTATAAAGCAAACACAATTAATTGATCTTTGGGGTTTGTAGTAGATTTGATTATTGGTCTTAATTATTCCCTCCCCTAGAATGGTATTAGGCACCCACCCCCTTGCCATAGTCACACAGTGAGCAGTGTTCCCCTACCCTCTGTCTTTGGGCCACGTGAGTTGCCTTGGCCAATGGATAGTATGAATGGAGACTTGATATGTGCTTGTCTGAGTGGGTTTACTGTCTTATGCTTTCGTCATTGCTGTGGCATAAACCTGCCCTGATGTGTCTGTTGGTCCAACGAGGATAAGAGACATGCGGTTAATAACCTGAATTCAGCTTGCAGCTTGGAGGAAAGCATAACTTAGATCAGCTGAACCCCAGCTGGCCCACAAATCTGTGAACAAGAAATAAATGCTTGTTGTCATATGTGACTGAGTTTTGGCATGGTTTGTGACGTAACATTATTGTGGCGATAACTGTCTGGTGCTAAACCCGTGTCTAAGCACATGGCCTTCAACCATTGGACTTTTCCTACTGTGATACCTGAAGTCATCCTTTGATACCCTCTCAATGTGTGTGATCTCCATTCTGAATCAGCGTCCTCAACCTGCTCACTCCACTTGCTGGCATGTTCCACATCTTTCTGACTTCTGATCCTTGGCTGTGGATGGCCTTATCTTGCTCCACTGAAATTGTGCCCTTAGCTACCCCTCTGATTTTGCCTCCTTTCCTCTTCAGGCATGAATTGCATTTGGTCTTTTTGCTCGCACTGGTTAGACATCTGTTGAGGATGCTGGGACTGTGCAGCCGTTCTGAAAGCCTCAGAGGTGGATCCGTACCTGAGCTCACCTGTTCCTGTGACTGAGATCCAGATACATGTCCATTTCCCCTCGGTTTTCTCCCAAGCACAGAGTGGAGAGGCAATACAACTGGTTAGAGCACAGACTCAGGAACAAATGTGCGTCACCTTCCACAAGCATTTCTCTTTCTTTACCTATAAATGGGGGAGGCCGATGCCAATCTCCTAGGATGGCAGTGAGGATTAATCTATGGAAAACACTTAACACAGAGCTTGGCGCATAGCAAGCACTACATAGGTTTTTGCTATTACTATTCTCCTCCTCCCCTCCTCCTCCTCCCCTTCCTCCTCCCCTTCCTCCTCCCTTTCCTCCTCCCCTTCTGCTTCTCATCCTCCTCCTCCTCTCCTCCTCCTCTCCTCCTCCTCTCCTCCTCCTCCTCCCCCTCCTTCTTCTTCACCTCCTTCATACTACTGCATTCTACTTAAAACTCTCCACGTCCTACTTTGTGATTAGCATACAACATGTGAATAGTCAACCAAGGGGTTGATTTTCTGAAATGCAAGTCGTGGCTTCATGCTGTAGTGTGAGGCTTCTAAATCTGAAGTACACAGTACTGCAGTATCCTATAATGAAGTACAGGATTCTGCTAGCAAGGACTCAGAAGCTGTGGAATAACTATGGTGCAACTTTCTAGAATGTTCTTTTGGCGTGACTGCAAATTATTACAAACACTACCTTTATGTGCTGAAGTTAATTTTTTTAATCTTAATAGCTTCAAGAGAGTTTCTGTTAGGAAAGTAAATACCTGTGTTTACCCAAGGGGCTTTTTAGCCTTGGGATAGATAGTGAGGCCCCTGACATAAGGAGCCAAAACATATAATAGAAGTTAAGGATATATTTGGTTTAAAGTGACAGAAAAATCAACACAAATTGGCCTCAAAAACAAAAGGAATTTCTTAGTTCTTGTAACTAAAAAGCAGGAAGATCTGGTTTTAGATAGGGCTTCATCTAGTAGCTCAAATGATTGTATTAAGGACCCAGGTATTATGTATCCTCTTTGCTTTCTATTTTGCTTGTCTTCATCTTCAGGTCTGGTAGTTTCTCTTTCCCCGGCTCTGACCTCTCTCCCTGTGATACTAAAATGGCCGAAGTAGTTCTCATCTTGCAGTAAATACATTGTCCAGAGGAAAGGAGCATATCTTTTCTGCCATCTCCTCCTTAAGTCCTGGGATTACCTCTCTCTCATTGGCCGAAATTGGGTCTTGTGTTCAACTCTGAACCAATCACTCTGTCCAGGAAGCTAGGACTCACTGATTAGCTTAAGCCAAACACAGCCAACTGCTGTAGTTTGGGCAGTTAATTCTACCCAAACAATAAAACTGAGAAGGAGGGAGAGGGGCATTCCTCTGAGATGCTATTTATGGGAGAAAGGGACAAGGATGTTTGGGTGGTAACCCACAAATGTTCAATACTCCAGCGAAAGAGATGATTGAATAGATTTGTAGGAGATTTAGAAAAGCATTTCATTTTGCACAGATAGAGAAGTAGGGAGAAGAATTACCCATTCTGAAGGGAGGAAGTATAGATAGGTAGATAGATAGATAGATAGATAGATAGATAGATAGATATTTACTGTTCAATTGTGTTTAGGGTTATGATATAAACCCCTTTTTTAAATGTTTTTATTATTTATTTATTTTGAGAGAGAGAGAGAGAGAGAGAACGAATGGGGGAGGGGCAGAGAGAGAGAGGGAGCGAGAGAATCCCAAGCAGGCTCCGGACTCAGTGTGGAGTTCAATGTGGGGCTTGATCCCACAACCGTGAGATCATGATCTGAGCCGAGACCAAGAGCTGGAGTCTCACCTGAGCCACCCGGGAGCCCATATATAAACCCCTTCTTAGTGGTAGGCTGGTGAATGTTTAACAACTAGGTCTCTGGGAACCATATATATTTTAAATTTTACTGATACAGAAGAATATGTAGCATACAATTTACAATGATAGCAAAGTATACACTATTCTTTCCCATATAGCTGATTGATTCCCACAAAATGCTTCCTTGAATTTTGCAGAATTCCTGTATCTATAGCTGATCTGTGCTTGCAATTCAACCATGATTTGACAAAATCGGGCTCTAAATAAATAGTTGATTACGAGTGTAGTTCTGACATGAATGTTGGCTGATATTTTCATTTATGTTGTTGAATAAGATGGAAGAGAAACAAGGGAGACGCGCAAGTCAGAACTTCATTTGTCAGTGATGTGAGGGACTGTTTTGCTGAACTGGGTAGCAATTTTCAAACACTGAAAAAAAAATTTCTTCAACTTTTTGTGCTCGTCACAGATATGACACCCTGAAATTTAATTGGCATTATTAACATATTTTCCATTATGTTTAAAGTCCAGATAATTAACAAAACAATAAATCAAGCCTTGCTTTGTAGCCTTTGCTGCTTTAGGTGGTATAAATACTCCTCTCACAGCCAATTCATTTTATCAGTGTGAAATCAGTAAACACAGAATTGGGAAGAAATGCACTACCAGCCCATTTTTATGGTATTTCTGCCACACAAATATAGTAGGCAAATAACTCCAACAGCACAGATAATAAAATGTAGTGAAATAGTAAGTAACGTTTTTAATATTTATTACCTTTATTAATCATATGGTTTATTTAATTGTGTTTGTATTACTTAATATTTAATAACAGCTGTGTTTAACCACCAGATTGCAAAACCCCTGAAACTTTAATAGCTGGCTCTCGCAAGGCTGTGTGAGACAGGGCCAGCACATCACTGCCCCTCCTACATGCATTCGTCCCTTGTTGTCCCCAAATGATCACCATTAGCGTGTGCCTATGGGAGTGAATTTTAGTGGCAATCAAGTATCGATCACTTTATGTGCATCAAAATGTAGAGATGATATCCACGGGATGATCAAAGAATCCCGAGACGAGTGTGGTGGGAGAAACAATTTAAGGCCCAGAGGTGAACCTAAGGATATGAGCACTTACGCCTACCCCACCAGGTTTTTCCGAAATCCTGGGCAGTTTATGTAAGTTCACTGGCTAGAGCATGGGCTGTTGTAGGAAATGAACAGATATTCTGGAATCAACTAATATCTGGGGTATGTACACACACACTCACACACACACACACACACACACACACACACACACACACACACACACACACCGTTATATAATGCTTATTATTAAGTGGAATCCACAATTACATCATTTTTAGGATAAATGAGAAGATCTCAAAGAAATTCCCCTGTGGGAACCACCCAGGCTGTAAGTTCCAACCTCTTGGGAGCATGTTTCATTCTTCTCTGCTATTTGGGACACCTAGTGCATTTCTCTTCCCTGAAAATGTGTATTTTTCATCTGGTCTTGACATTTTAATCGGACTCCCATGCCTGGCTAGTCATCAGAATCTCCCTGGAGGCAGTTGAAAAATAGGATTCCAGGATCCCACCCTTAGATGTTCTGATTCAGGAGATCGAGCCTAGGGATTGAGAATCAGAATTCCGAAGGCCCTACCCAGGTGACCCAGCCATGTCCAGGGTCTGAGTGACATAGAGGTCTGCCACTCACCGTGTGCCTTGGCACCTCACGTCTCCTGACATTCTCTCAAGCTCTGACAGTCAGGGCAGCGATGGGTGGCAGTGCAGGGTAAGGAGACCTCTCCTGCTCCTCCTCATAGGAAGATCCTTTCCAGCTTCCCCTCAGCCCAGCCCTGTCTGCGTGGCCTTTCCATTTGACAGGAGAAAGAATCGGCTTTGCCTTTTGCAGCGAGACATCCCGATCGCAATACACTTTTAAAATTTCTAACAAGAGTAACTTTTGCTCCCATGTAATTTGCCTGGACCAGAGGGGCTCCGCAAGTCTGACTTCCTTCCAGATGGAAAAAACTTGGTGTGAACTTTCAAATCAGTTTAAAAAATTATTATTAATCTGCCTCATGGAATACACACCATGCTCCTACTAAATGCAGGAAGAGTAAGGGAGCCCCAAGTATGTAATTTAACACCTGAAAATTCCCGAGGATGATTATACCATGGAAAGGAGACATATTGAGGATTGTAAGAAAAGGTTTAATAAAAAAATGTAAATGGAAAGGCCATAAAATTCAAATGAGGCTCATTCCCCGGGTTATAACAAGCTCTGTGCTCAGACCTTGTTAATAGCTTTTTTTTTTTTAATAATTTTATTGTAGCTTCTATTTTTTCTGTTGGTGTAATTAGAGCTTAATTAATTCCCCCCTAAAGGGGAAAAAGAGGACAAAATAGTATTTGATCTGAGACATGTATAGCGGGCAAAGCAATTAGGATCAGCAAGTTACTGTCTGTACCTTTTTTTCCTATGAGGTCTTCTGGGAGGCAGGTGGCTCTGGACAGACACTCCCAGTCCTGCCCTTAGACCAGAGAATCAGTAATGCCAGGTCATGCATTAAGTACCACAGGACTTTATTTAGACAAGAGACCATGCAATTTAAAAACAAACAAAACCCCCACAGCTATAAAAGCTCGCTGCATCAAATCTCTGATAAAAAGAAGGGTTCTTTTTATTTTTATTTAAGTTATTCGCATAAGTACCATATAGTTCAGAGTACCAAAAGCATAGCTCAGGGAGGATACCAGAAGGCACATGGGCTCAGTTATAGCTTGGACATGAGAACCAATCCCAGCTCCTGCACTGAAGCCATGTGACTCTGAAGCCCTCTCTCCGTTCCTTAGACACTTGTAAATTGGGAAGAGCGATGGTACCTAATGGATAGGCCAGTCGCGAGGAGTAAATGGGGTCATGTAATGAAAAGCACCAGGTGTAGGAAGTTGCTAAGTGATAGTATGACTTTGTGTGTGTGTTCTGGTTTCACAATATAGTTTTAGTGGAATTAGTCTTGAGCAGTTCCCAGCGTTAGAATTAATTACCTTCAGCTTGCCTGGCAGTGACTTATGATACCAGGCCTGTTAATGCTACCTCTGGTGGCCTCATAGGCTCAGGAGAAGCCACAGCGGTACAGGCGTGCTAATTAGGGGAGAACCAGTGTGCCCCGGAGCCTGGTCAGTTCACACTCTGGGGTCCAGGGAACAGCATGTTGGAAGCCAGGCAGTTGTGAGACCTGCTGAGTGGCCGACAGTGTTCTATGGTGGGGATGGGGGTCACAAAAGGATAGCAGGAGACATTTGTCTTCCAAAAGCAGGCTGAGGAGCTCCCAGCTTGACTCCAGCATCATGCCAAGGGCTCCATGGTGATGGTGAGAGACAGGCCGAGGGAGGAGCCTGGGCTCCAGTTTCCCAGCATGCCCTGAGCCCAAACTCTAGAACCAGGACTTTGGTCTGCTTTGGGCTCCTGGCTTTTGTGTCCTCGTTTCCTCTGCCCGCAGTGTTCACTTCACCTATTTCGCTGAATGAACGCCTCCTCTTTCTTTCCTATTTCGGCTGGAAGACCAATTCCAGTGTTACCTCCTCCCCGCCCCCCCAGATATTCAACCCAAGACCGCTGTTACAAGCTCTCATGTCTCTGTAGCACTTTCTCTAGGTAAGTTTATGTGATTAAGGTCTGTAAGCTCCACAAGAGCAGAGATCACTGTGTTGTTTTTGCTTATCTTCATATCCTCTATTTCAAGTTCCATTTAAGATTTTTTTAGTCTGCTTCTGACTTTAGTGTCTGCCTGTCCACAGACCTTGGCTTATGGCCACATTACTCCACAACCCACTTCTCCCATCACATCTCTTTTCCTGACTGTGGCACTCCTTTCCTCGTCTTATGACAGACATTGGATCCATCAGGATCATCCAGAATCACCTTAACTCCCTCAATTATATCTACAGTAACCCTTTTGCGGTGTAAGGTAACATTTTCACAGGTTATGGAGATTAGGACAAGGATGTCTTCTTGGGGGTTATCCCTATACTTACCACACTCCCTAAAATGGTCTACAGATTTAGTTCAGTCTTTAATCGACTATCACGGCCAGACTTTTTTCTGAAAAAACTGAAAGGCTGACCTGAAAACCTATATGAGCTAGAATATCCAAAACAATCTTAAAAAGAACAAAGTTGGGCTTACAGTGCTCAATGTCAAAACTTTCTCCAAGGCTACAGTAATCAAGACAGTGTGGTACTGGTATTACAACTAGACCTATAGATCAATGAAATAGAATTCAGAGTCCAGAAATATACCTTTACTTTTATGGTCCATTGATTTTTGACAAAGGTGCTAAGACAATTCAATGGGGAAAAGAACAGTCTTTTCAACAAACGATGTTAGACAACTATATATTCACAAGAATGGAACTAGATCCCTACCTCACATCAAAAATTAACTCAAAATGTCTCATCAAACTAAATGTAAGAGTTGAAACTATAAAACTCCTAGGAAAAAAAAAAAAAACAAGAATATATCCCTGTAACCTTCTGTTAGACAAAGCCTGCTTGTTGTGACTTTAAAACAAAATGACAATGACAAGAAAAAAGATACAAACTGAACTTCATCAAAGTTTAAAAGTTTTGTACCTTGTAAGGACCACATGAAAAAAGTTAAAAGGCAGCCCCCATAATAAAAAATAACATTTGCAAATCATATATCAGATGAGGACCTTGGATCCATAGTATATAAAGAACTTTTACAACTCAGTAATAAAAAGAAACTCAATTTAAAAATGGGGAAAAGATTTTCATAGACATTTCTCCAAAGAAGATAAACGGCCCAATAAGCACATGAATATTATCAGTCATTAGAGAAATGCAAGAGAAAACCACAGTGAGATACAACTGCACACCTACTAAAATGTTTCTAATAAAAAAGACAGATAATAACAAGGGTTAGCAAGGATGTGGAGAAATTAGAACTTTAGTGTGTTATCGGTGGGACTGTAAAATGGTGCAGGCACTTTGGAAAACAGATTGGTAATTTATCAAAAGCTTAAACATGGCTACTGTATGACAGCAGTGATACTCCGAGGTATGTATCCGAGAGATTTGAAGATATAAAAAAGTATGTTCATAAATGTTGACAGAAGCTCTACATACATTAGCCCCCAAATTGAAACAACCCAAGTATCCATCAGCTCATGAATGGGAGAGTCAAACGTGGTGTATCTGTCCCTGTAATATTATTCAGTTATAGAAAGGAAGGGATCACATGCTCTACCATAGATGGACCTTGAAAACATTATGCTGAGTGAGAGAACCCATCACAAAAGATCACATATTTCATGGTTCCATTTATACGAAATGTCCTGAACAAACAGATCCATAGATACAGAAAGTAGAATGTGGTTGCCAGGGACTGGGAAGAGTAAGGGTGTGTAGAGATTGCCTAGTGGGGATGACTTTCTTTTTGGGTTGATGAAAACATTCTGGAGTTAGATAGTAGCGATGAATAACTCTGAGTTTACTAAAACCCACTGAGTCATACACTTAAAAGGCTGAATTTCATGGTATGTGAATCATATCTCAATAAAACCGTTAGGAAAAAAAGAAATTGTAAAATATACTGAATCCAACATAAGGAAGAAACAGAAAGGAAACACACAGATGGACCTAATTAAAAAATAAAAACAAATTGAAGATGATCAACATGAATCTAACTGTATTTAATAATCATATTAAATGTAAATGGCATTTAAATAGATTTTCATGGAAAGACAAGAAGGTCAGTTTGGATTTTAAAGAAAATCAGGACTTAACTATATGTTGGAAATATAAGAAATGCTCTTTAAATACAGATACAGAAATAGGTTAAACCTAAAAAGATAGGAAAAGATATCCCATGCTAACACTATTTTTATGAAGAGTTGGAGCTGTTATATTAGTATCAGAGAAAATAGATTTCACAGCAAAGAATAAAGGTTACTTTATAATACAAGGGGGCAATTACTCTAGAGGACATTTGTGCACCCAGTGACAGATTCTGGAAAGACATGAAGCAAACATTTAGAGAAATGCAGAGAAAGAATTCCACAATTACAGTTAGAAAGTCCCAGCTCCTCTCTCAGTAACTGATAGAACGAATGAATGGAAAATCAGCAAGGATACAGAAAGACTTCAACACCCTGAACCAACTGCACTGAATTAACATTCACAGAACACTCTCCACCCAACAACAGCAGAATCACGCGTTCCTTCTGCCGTGCCCTGAATGTCCACACAGAACACTGAGCATATAGACCATATCCGGGACCAAAACACAAGTTCCCCTGTAGTTAAATTAGAAATGAATAACAGATCTCTGGGAAACTCCGAATTTTGTGGACACTTAACAGCATATTTCTAAGTAAACCATGGGTCAAGGGGAATTGCAGAGTATTTTGAACTGAATGAAAATGAAAACACTGTACATGGGAAGGTCTGGAGTATTGTGAAAGCAGTAATTAGGCAGATATTTGTAGTATTAAATGCCTATATTAGAGAAAAAGGATGGTCTGAAATGAATGATCTCAGTTTGCACCTTGAAATAGAACATAAGGACAAGTTAGACTCAAAGGAAGCAGAAAACATACTGTAAGAAACATCAGAGAATAAACAAATGAAGTAGAAAACAGAGAAAAGCAAGAAAACCAGTAAAACTAAAAGGTGATTCTTTGAGAATATCATCAATCCAATTGATAAACATCTCATCAGACTGACAAGAAAAAGAAGACACAAATACCAATATCAGGAATGAGAAAGGTGATCTCGTTACAGATTCTACACGTATTTAAAGGATAATAAAGTGAATACTGGGAACAACTTTGTGTCTGCAAATTCAACATCCTGGTCCCCTGAAAGACAGAAACCACCAAAGCTCATCTGCAGTGGAACAGATAGCTTGAACAGTGCTATATCAATTAAAATGAAATTGTAGGGGCACCTGGGTGGCTCAGTCGGTTAAGCGGTTGACTTCAGCTCAGGTCATGATCTTGCGGTTTGTGAGTTCGAGCCCCGCGTCGGGCTCTGTGCTGACAGCTCAGAGCCTGGAGCCTGCTTCAGATTCTGTGTCTTCCTCTCTCTGACCCTCCCCCGTTCATGCTCTGTCTCTCTCTGTCTCAAAAATCATTAAACATAAAAAAAAAATTTAAAAAAAATAAAATGAAATTGTAGCTTCAGTATTTCCCACAAAGGGGGTGCCTGGGGGGGGGGGGCTCAGTCAGCTAAGTGTCTGCCTCTTGGTTTCAGCTCAGGTCGTGATCTCATGGTTCATGGGATCAAGTCCCACGTGGGGTCTGTGCTGATGGTGCAGAGCCTGCTTGGGATTCTGTCTCTTCCCCTCTCTCTGTCTCTCTCTCTCTCTGAAAATGAACAAATAAACATTAAAAAAAAGTTTAAAAAATTTCCAACAGAGAAAACTCTAGGTTCAGATGGTATCCTAGTGAACTCTCCCACACATTTTAGAAAGAAATGATACCAGTTCTGCACAAACTCTTCCAAAAAAAAAAAAAAAATTGAAGAGAAAGGAGCACTGCCAAATTCATTGTATGGGTCTAAGATTATTCTGCTACCAAAACTCACCGAAGACATTGCAAGAAAAGGAGAACTGTAGTGAGGTTCTGGTCACTCCCAAGATAGGGTCTGGATGTGAAAATATGGAAGATCCGCCTAGGTAAAAATCCTATGGGACAGTGGTTAAGAGGAAATGCTTGGTCCCATATTCAGGTTCAAAATTCCTTCTGTGATACTTGATCAATTGTGTGACCTTGGGCAAGTTACTTTACCCCCCTGACCCTCATTTTCTTTATCTATGAAGTCAAGGCAGTAACAGGACCTGTGGCTGAGGATTAGGGTGAAGATTAAATTAGATAATATATTGGCAGTGCCCATAAACAGTGCCTGGAGCATAATAGGCAGTTCAATAACTATTAACTGTAACAAGATAATATTCTTGTTAAGATAAAGAAGGCTTATGCCTTTTGTGGTGTGAATAAATGTTTGCAGCCAGTAGTTATTTTTTGATCAATGAAGCCATCTCAGAAATTACTGTTTTTCTTTGCATTTAAAGAAGAATTAAAATCCTCTGCAACCACATAACTTATATAACAACATAACTTATCTGCTCAACAGGAAACAGTGGCCTATTTTTTTCTGTCTTAGGAAGAAGGATTTTTCTGCCTCAGTATAATGTAAAAATTCCTTGTGGCCATTTGTTTCCCTGCTGGCCGAGGACCTGGCTTCCCCACATAGCAGTCACTCAGTTCAAGCAGACATAAAGTCCAGAGGAGTCTTGCTCACCAGAATCTGCTGGTTGACCCAAGGCCCTGTGGTTGACAGCCTTACTTGAGGGGAAACAAACAAACAAACAAGCAAACAAAAAACAAAACCTCAAGAAAACCTGTTTGGAAGAGAGCTTCCCCTGGCTCTGCCCAGAGCCTTGCCCTCCGTATGGCCTGGGTAGTAAAAACCAAGGAATAGCCTTGAGGGTTTATCTTGGTTATCTATGCCTCATACCCAGTCACCAAGGCAGCCAAATGTGAAGTATTCAAAGTTAAAAGGCTCTTCTTCCCCACCCACCCCCTCTGGCCTGGCTACCAGGATTTACACAAAGGACTGGGACCTTGAGCTTTATGTATGATTTGCACCCTTTCCCCCACCCCCCCACCCCCCTCCCCCCTTCCCCCATCACCACCAAATCCTCATCATCTGGTGAAACTGTATTAGGGCCTCCCACCCCAAATGGCAACCTTGGAAAGGACGCGTCTCTTGTCTATGTAAACATGCAAAGCATTCAGACCCGGTTGGGAGTCCACACTCCCACGTGCTTTAGGGACAGGCCTCAGTAATCCACGAGAGGCTGTGTCACTGCCTTCCTCCTGCCCCCGGCAGAGGTGTCCTGCTTGTTATTTTTGCTGCAGGAGTTGGCACCAAGGCGGGAGGGAGACGTGCTGTGTCTGAGGGAGACGACACCAGAGGAAGTAGGCTGGTTTTTGGTTTTGAGGCTCTGGAAGCATGAAGACCCTGCCTGCGTATTCATGAGCCTCAGGAACTGTCCCATGTTCTGAAAAATAGGACTACTCACTCCCCGTCCCGTGGAGAGGACCAAGTAAATCTGTACAGAGAGAGAGAGAAAAAGCCACTCGGGTTATTGGTATCTCTTCCCTGTCCTTTGGGGCTAAGTCAGGGTTTCTTTACTGTAGCACTGTTGACATTCTGAGCCAGAGAATTCTTTGTTGGGAGGGAGGGGCCTGGGCACCGGAGGAGGCTTAGCTCTGTCCTTGGCCTCTCCCCATTAGATTCCCAAGCTGTTAAAACCAGATGCCTCCAAACACTGCTAAATGTCTCCTGGGCAAGGGTCAGGGTGCAGATGTCCCCTGGGGTGCAAAACCCCCTGGGGGCTGAAAATTACTGACTTAAACAGCAACATGGGAATAAAGACATTTCTCATTCGAGCCGCTGTAGCTTTTTCTTAGAAAAGGACGAGAAGGAAGCAAATTCCTTGACGTCATACAACAAACCAGAGGGCGATGGGAGAGGACAGGTAGGTTCGCAACCATCTCTTTAGGATGGCCAAACACTGTCCCAGTAGCAAATAAAGTGCCGGTGTATTTCACTGGAAAAATACAGACTTGGCCTCTCAGGGCTCTCTCCTAAGGGCTGCTCTGGGGGACGCAGAATGACTGAACAATATTTATGAACATCCAGTCCCACCCCCAGGGTAGGGTGGCCAGGAATGCATCACAGACCCAGCAGGCACAGAGCACTCCGACCCAACAGAGGTGCACACAGGGGTCAGTCGCCTCCAAGGAGTTCTCTCCCCTCGAGTAAACATGGCCCCGAGTGGTCAGAGGACAGTTCCTCATCCCTGAACAAGACTGGGAAGGGCCACTGGAGAAATGAGCTGTGAGAAAGGGAGATATGGTCCCCTCCTCCAAACAGAAGTCACCAGGAGGGTGTGGTGCAGGGCGTGGGCTGAGGGTAGCAGATTGACACCAGCAATGAAGGAAGGATGGGGCTGTGGCTGACTGAGGAATGACCTCCCAAAGATGTCCATGTTCAGATCCCTGGACCTGTGAATGGGTTCCCTTCAGGCACATGGGATTTTGCAGATATGATCGAGTTAAGGATCTTGAGGGGGAAATCATCCTGGATGCCCCTGGTGGGGCTGATGAAATCACACGGTCTTTCTAAGAGTGAGGCAGGAGGCCCTGCAATGAAGAAATCAGAGGGAAAGAGAAGGAAAGACTTGAAGATGCTACCTTGTTGGCTTTGAAAATGAAGGAAGGGGGTCACGATGAAAAGGCGTAGGTGATCTCTTGGTAGCTGGAAAGGGCGAGGAAACAGATTCTCCCTCCAGAAGGAACACAGCCCTTGCAAGACCCATTTCAGACTTCTGACCTTCAGGTGGAAAAGATAATAACCTGTGTGTGCTGTTTTAAGCTGCCACATTTGTGATAACTGGTCATAGGACCCCTAGGAAAGAAACATGGAACCCTCCAGAGAATACTCAGAGAGTTCAGGGTTAGAGACCAAGCTTCCAGATCAGCTGAATCACCAAGTACTTGGGGTCCCTATCATCGGAGTCTCATTTTGCTTTGGTGAAGTAACCAGTCCCTAGGTCTCCTCTGTTCTGACTCTATATTCTGTCATTTCACCACCCAGATGACACCCAGCCAGCTGGGGTGACGGAGGCAGGAGCTGTGGGGTCAACCTCAGCCCCTAAGGTATGATTTTCAAAAGGAGAAATCTGACCTTTGTCCCTAGGTCCTGGCATAGAGCTTTCAAAACCTTGGGAATTTCCTGAGTGATGGGGTGTCTCTGTTATTCTTAAGAGGAGTCTCTTTTGACCACACCACAGTTTGTGGTAATGAGGTGACTCTTGCTGGACCCCAGGTGCTTTCCAGTCCTGTGATTTCAATTTTTTTTTAATGTTTATTTTATTTTTGAGAGACAGAGAAGGAGTGGAGCAGGGTCAGGGAGAAGGAGACAGAATCCGAGGCAGGCTCCAGGCTCTGAGCTGTCAGCACAGAGCCCAACACAGGGCTTGAACTCAGAAACCGTGGGATTCTGACCTGAGCCGAAGTTGAACACTTAAGCGACTGAGCCACCCAGTTGCCCTTCCAGTCATGTGATTTAAAGGGTTAGACCCTTCAGTCTCAGGCTTGCTCAGGCCTCCTGGAAGAAAAAACAGCTGGAGACTGAATTCAACCTAGTGGCCAACGATTTCATCACTCGTGTCCAGGTAATGGAGCCTTAGCAAAAACTTTGGACAGGGAGACCCAGAAGACAGCTTCCTGGTTGGTGAACATTTACAGGTACAGGCAGGGTGGTGCACCCCAGCCTTTACAGGGACAGAAGCCCCTGCACACAGGACCCTTTGGAATCTTGTCACCTTATAAATCTCTATATGTCGCTCTTCATTTGTATCCTTTATGATAAAAGATACACATTCATGTGATAAATTAAAGCAAATTTCAGACCATGAATCACTTCCAAATCCTCCTTCCTCTTACCCCTGAAATGCCTTTGTGAAAACCTAGGGTCCTACTGAGTAATTGAAAGGCCACTGGCCTAGGTGATCTGGGATCCCCTTTTCTCTGAGGCAGTGCTGTTCTGTGCTCTCAAAGTCTCATCAACACAGATCTGATTTCCCCGAAGGCCAGTGGCCCCTTCCTGTCTCAAGCAGCTGCAAGGGGAACCAATGGGGAAGTAAGCAGCCTCTTGACTGAGTTGGAAATGAGCCCTTGCTCCTACTCAGGTTCTCCCCGCACACCCCCAAGGTCAAACCTGTGTGGTCACAGAGAGCCCAGCTCTTCATGATCTGAAATAAAATAAATCCTGCTCTTCTCTCCTCCCCCATACAAGGCAGCAGCATACTCTGGCCCTATCTCTGGTAATATCAGGTTTATAAGAACAGTTTCTCACTTTTATTCATTTGAGAATTGAATTAGCTTTCACATTTGCTTCCTCAGCTTCAAAGAACATCTCCAAGCCATCATTTACCACACTATTAAATCGAGGAGCATCTTGTCGGTACATCTGATAATTTGATTCTGAGTGATGTTTGTGTTGTTGCTAAGCATTTTAGCCGGCAACAATAACGTTACAAATGTATGGCTGGGCCTTTTAACTACCAACTCAAAAGAGATTTCAACAACTGCATGTAGCACTGGTAATGAAGAGACTAGATTACTTTAAAAGTTATTATGTTTCAATAGGAGGAACCGGATTCAATTTAAAGATACTCCCAGGTCTGGCCAAAGTAACATCTTTAGTTTCTCATGTGAAACTAGGTAAAAATCGGATGTCGCAGCAGCAGGAAGAATGTCAAGTCCCAGCATATTAAGTAGGTACAGGATTGGCAGCGTAAATTTCCCTGCTTAGTCCAACCTTGTAGATAAGACGTGCCAAGAGTTATAGGGTAGATGGTAAGAACATAGGATTTAGACCCCAGAGAAGGAGGTTCAAATCCCAGCTCTGCTGCTGGCACAAAGCACCTATAGTATTCCATATTCCTCATTTTCCTCTCCTGTAAAATTAGGAAAATAATAATAATGATTTTAAAATAATAATGAGTTGTAGAAGGGATTGCTGTAGATCAAGATTTCTTAACCTTGGTATTTCTTTTTATTATTATTATTATTATTATTATTATTATTGTGGTTGTTTTTTTAATGTCTATTTATTTTTGAGGGAGGGAGGGAGAGAGAGAGACGGGGGGGGGGGGTGGGTACAGAATCAGAAGCAGACTCCAGGCTCTGAGCTGTCAGCACAGAGACCAACGCGGGGCTTGAACTCACAAACTGAGATCATGACCTGAGCTGAAGTCGAATGCTTAACCGACTGAGCCACCCAGGAGCCCCAACCTTGGCATTTCTTAACCTTGGCATTATTGACATGTGGGTCTAAACCATTCTCTGTTGTTGTGGGGACCCATCCTGTGTTTCAAGGGATGTTTAGTTGAACACCTAGGCTCTACCCACTAGCTCCAGAAGCAGACCCTTTCCTCAGTGACAGTCAAAATTGTGTCCAGCCATTGCCAAATGTCACAGGGGGCAAAGTCACCCTGATGGAGGACCATTGGTTTAGATCATGTTTTCAAAGCTCTTAGATGGTGCCTGACAAGCTATAAGGGCTCAGGGATTGGCAAATGTTATTAAGATTTGTTTTTAAAAAACATCTGAGCAGGCCAAATCACTCTAATTAATGCTGGGTTGAGTGTCCTGTCCTCAGGTCTCTGCTGTACTTGCTAGACCACGATTGTCTGTGAATCTAGCTCAGGAGAACATCTGAGGAGATGTGAATTCTGCCAGCTTTTGTGTAACCTGACAGCCTGAGTTCTCTAATCTGCAGGCTTCTAATGCCGAAGTCAACATAGTCACCCTTTTGCTCAAAGCAGACTGTGATCTCTATGGACAAGTGAGGTTGGCCAATGCAATGTGTCTTTCATCCATCCGTCTATCCGTTGATATATCCATTTACTTTTATGGAGTGTCTGTTATATGCCAAGTTTTGTGCCGAGCATTTGGAATACAGTGACTAAGGGCTAGTCTCTGTTTTCTATAAGTTATGGGGTAGCAGGAAACACAGAGAAGTAAAAAATGATTGTACCACAGAACTATGATGGAAGAAAAAAGAGAGAGAGAAAATAAGTTGGCCTTCAGCACAGCCTAGAATGTTAGGGAAAGATTCCTTCATGATAACTAGGTTTTTAAAATTTAGGACCTGGTTTTCCTCTCCCAAAACTGGTTGCAAGGATTTATCTCATATTTAAACCATTTACTTTTCAGATAAGAAAACTCAAGGATAAAGAGGAGGTAACTCTTATACAAAGAAACACATGAATTTGTACCAGAGTTGAGTTCAAGTTTCTTTACATGACAGGTTTCCTTGTAGGAGGGAAGTCAATACAGTAGAGTGAACATGGCCCGCAAAATGTTTTATTCCCTAGAGGAAAATCTGATGATTGCTCCCTGTCTAGTGGGGCATCCTGGAGTGTGTGTTTGACTGTTGAGAGACTAGGATGATCTGTGTTATATTTGTCCATTGCTGGATGTTTCAAAGAGAATGGATTTCTCAACAGGAGGAATCACTGGCATGAAGTGGTCTGCAAGCTCCCGTACACAGTTGAATGGGGCTGAGTGCCTCTCTCGCAGAGGCACTAAAGAGTATGAGTGAAAGTCTTTGTGTTTTAGAAATGTCTCAGCAGCACAAGGGGGGCACTTCGCTCCTCGTGAAACCCAGAAAATGGCCATGATCTGACAGATAAGGCTCTAATAAATGTTTGGTGTCTGAACAAATGAATGCATGAAGGATGAAGAGATGAATAAACAAATAATTGAAACTTGAGGCAAAATGCCCTCCCTGTGTTTAGCACTAGGAGAGAAATGTAGAGTTCACCCATGGTTTTGTCTGTCCAGCCTTGCTCTTTTTCTGGAAACTGCCCCTCCACCTACAAATTCTGTTTGGTTTCCTTTTGAGGGACCATGTTCCCTGCATCTCCAGCCACTGTTAATTGGTCCCCATGTAGGCATGTGATCCAGAATGGACCAATCACAGTACACTACTCTGTACTGGAATCAGCTGATTGGCCCTAGAATGGGCACCTGACCCAAGCTAAGACATTGGGTTCATTCATGAGGACATTTGGACCATCACTAAAGGAAAGAGCTCGGTATCCCTTGGAGGACTGACATCATTAAGTAGAAAACTCAGGAGTTATCAGAGTCCAGTGGTTTTTTTTTTGTTGTTGTTGTTGTTTTGTTTTGGAAAACCCATTGGTAGTGGGAGAGAAGAATAAGGAAATACATAGACAAATGTCTACAGGAAATAAGAAAAGAATCACAGTATGTCTTGAATCCTTGGTTTTACAGTTCCTAAGAGCTCCCCCGAATTCCTGCCTTTACCTTGGCTTGGTTGTCCCATTGTTTCCTGAGATTCCTCAGCATCCTTATGATTCCACTTTCCCTTAAGCCATTTTGAGTTGTGTGTCTGCCCTTCGCAATCTGAAGAGTGCTGGCCGAACACACAGGCCAGACATCAAGATAAGTTCATTTCCTTTGCATGATTTGTCGCCAGTGTGGAGGATCTCGGGCAGGCACACACCGCTATGCTGTAAATCATAAACACAAGGCCCTGGCTTTGCAATAAAGCAACATTCTCCCTCCAGTGCATCCGGTATGCCTTTATAAGAGTAATAGATCAGAAGTTGCTTCGTAACAAAGATGCCAATATTATAGAAGCTCAAGATAGAGAATTTACTGGGAAGAGAATAGTGGTCTATTGACTTGCTACAAATGTTCTGGCTCTGCCGTTATTCAAATATTTCTATTGCCTGGAGTCCTGAATTTTTTTTTTCTCCACTCTGTGAACACTCATCTGTAGCTCCTAAGCGAAGGGAAGAATCTTTCAAGTAAGCCTCCTCTGCCTGTACTATGGTTTGTTTGTTTGTTTGTTTGTTTTTGTTTCTTGTTTTTTTGTAATTCAGTGTAGTTAACAAACAGTGTTATATTAGTTTCAGGTGTGCAGTATAGTGATTCATCACTTCCGTACATTACTTAGTGCTCATCAGGATAAGTGTACTCTTGATCCCCTTCCCCTGTTTCACCCATCCTGCCACCCACCTCCCTTCTGGGAACCATCTGTTTGTTTTCTGCTTTTTAGTTTGTCTCTCCCTCTTTCTTTTCTTTCCTTGTGTGTTTTGTTTCTTAAATTCCACATATGAGTGAAATCATGTGGTATTTGTCTTTCTCTGACTGGCTTATTTTGCTTAGCATTATACTCTCCAGATCCATCCATGTTGTTGCAAATGGCAGGATTTCGTTCTTTTTTATGGCTGAATAATATTCCATTGTATGTATAACCATACCTTCTTTATCGATTCATCTATCCACGGACACTTGAGCTGCTTCTGTAGTTTGGCTATCATAAATAATGCTGCTATAAACATAGGAGTGCATGTATCCCTTTGAATTAGTGTTTTCATATTCTTTGGGTAGTGTGATTCCTGATCGTAGGGTAGTTCTATTTTTAATTTTTTGAGGAATCTCTCCATACTGTCTTCTAGAGTGGCTGCACCAGTTTGCATTCCCACCAGCAGTGCATGAATGTTCCTTTTTCTCCACATCCTCGCCAGCAGTTGCTATTGCTTGAATTTTTGATTTTACCCATTCTGACAGGTATAAGGTGATATCTCATTGTGATTTTGATTTCCATTTCCCTGATGATGAGTGATGTTGAGCATCTTTTCATGTGTCTCTTGGCCATCTGGATGTCTTCTTTAGAGAAATGTCTGTTCATATCTTCTCATTTTCAATTGGATTGTTTGTTCTAGTTCTGTGAAAACTGCTATTGGTATTTTGATAGAGATTGTATTAAACGTGTAGATTGCTTTGGGTAGTATAGACACTTTAACAATATTTGTCCTTCCAATCCATGAGCATGGGATATCTTTCCATTTCTCTGTGTCATCTTCAATTTCTTTCATCAGTGTTTCAGAGTTTTCAGATACAGGCTTTTACCTCTTTAAGTTTACTCCTAGGTATGTTATTATTTTAGGTGCAATTGTAAATGGGATTGTTTTCTTAGTTTCTCTTTCTGCTGCTTCATTATTGGTATATAGAAATGAAACAGATTTCTGTATATTGATTGTATATCCTGTGACTTTACTGAATTAATTGATCTGTTCTAGTAGTTTTTTGGTGGAGTCTTTTGGGTTTTCTATATGTAGTATCGTGTCACCTGCAAATAGTGAAAGTTTTGCTTCTTAATGATTTGGATGCCTTTTATTTGTTTGTTGTCTGATTGCTATGGGTAGGACTTGCCGTACTATGTTGAATAAAAGTGGTAAGAGTAGACATCGTTGTCTTGTTCCTGACCTTAGGGAAACAGCTCTCAGTTTTTCCCCATTGTGTGTGATGTTAGCTGTGGGTTTTTCATGTAAAGCCTTTATTATGTTGCGGTATGTTCCCTGCAAACCCTTTGTTGAGGATTTTTATCATGGATGGATGTTGTACTTTTGTCAAATGCTTTTTCTGTATCTTTTGAAATGATCATGTGGTTTTTATCCTTTCTCTTATTGATGCGATGTATCACATTGATGCCTGCACTATTTTGAATTAATGCTACATTGTGGAAATGGCTGTTCATGATATAATAGTTCATGGCAGTGAATAGCTTAAGTTGCCGATGAATCCACCTAGTCTGGATGCCTCTCTGAATGGAGATAAAATCAACCTTTATCTGCTGCCAACCACTTTTCGGGGCACTGTCCAAATGTTATCTGTCATTTGATTTTCACATCCACACAGGGAAGTATTGGTCTTCCTAATTTGCAGGTGAGGAAACTGAGGCTCAGATGAGTTAAGGAAATTGTCCAGCTGGTCAGCTAAAGGGCAGGGTTTGGAAATTGGGTTGGTCTGTTCCACAGGCCATGTTCTTTGTTTGTTGAGATTCTTCAGGGATATAGAAATACTGCCTGGGAGAGATTCATCGCTTCTCAGCGTTAGGAGTCTTGGTTCATTTAAAGCACTTCTTCTTACTGAAATTTGAACACTATAGGGGAAGAAGGATCCAGGCACAGTCTGCGGGACCTGTAACAACGGAAGCTCTTCCTTACTCTTCTCAACATGGGACCTCTGTGCAAGGAACCTAAAGGTTTTATGAAATAATGGAAGAAAATGTTTGAATACCTATTATCCCATAATTCTGGTCACTGGCTTCTTCTCCCCATTGCTGCTAATATGGCCGTTCTTCCTCCCACTCAAGTGGGTTTAAAGCCCTGGAAACATTTTGCTGGCTTTTTTCTTTCTCCACATTTCTCCTTTGCACCCCATAGCCAAAATGGGACCTAAAAAAACTACAAATCTGCGTGGTATTGCTACTTTGCTTAAAACCCTTCTCACCATGGTGTCCCTTTGCTTTCGAAAGTATCCTGACTTTCGAATAAAGTCTAAGAGCCTGAGTGAGGCTTACAAAGACCTCCACGATCATCCAGGACTTTTCTTGCCTCAGCTGTCCAGCTGTCATTGTTTTGCTTTGCTCTTGCCGTGCCCTAACCCAATTGTATTTTCCTAGCTCCCTTCCTTCTCCCTCTTTGACCCCACCCCCTTCACCCCAGAAGTCCCAGTGGAAAGGTCTTTTCCTCTGAGAAGCATTGTCAGACCCTTGAGACCAGGTTACGCACCTGCTTTATGCTCCAGCGGCACCCTGGGCTTCGTCTTTTGTAACGCCACGTTAGTCCCTATTTTTCCACACCTGTCGTTCTTACTAAACTGCAGAATGATACGCGGCTCTTGTATTCCCAAAGGCAGCCCTGTACTTATCACCTGTAATCACCTGTCTTTTCTTCCCATAGAGAATCTTTGGTATTTGTTGTTTCCTTTCTATTTCTCATCATCCAAACCTTTTCATAGAATTCATTTCATTTCTGGATCTCTTCACTCCAATTCCTTGTGTGAGCTGGACGACCCATTTACCTTCTTAAAACACTGAACTTGAACATCCTTGCTCTGCAGTGTTCATTGACTTGCTTTTGTCTACCCCAAGTATGACAACATAATATTCATAACTTTTCAAATATGGTCCCAGCCTAGGTTTCCAGCCTTAATAGCCAGATTTTTCTTATGAGTCACAGTCCAGCAAAAGACTTTGGTTTTCTTTCTTCCTTTCCTTCTTCTTTCCTTCCTTTGCTTCTCTTCCTTGTACTTCCTCCCTGTCTCCCTTCCCTGCCTTCTCTTTCTCCCTCCCCATCTCCATTCCTCCCCTACATTCATCAAGTAAAGAGTTTAGCAATGGACATCTACTTTGGTGATTATTAACCCCAGCTGCACAAGAGATTTAACTTTTTATGGATGCCTGGACCTCAGTTCCCCCTCCCCCCCGCACCCCTTCCCTTCAGAGAGTCCTGTTTACTTAGCATGGGGTTAGATCGTGCATCATAATTTTTTTAAAGCTTCCTAAGTGATTCTGAAGTTCACTTGAAATTGAAAACCATGTATCTACATTTACCAGGCATACTGGATCGGTTTCTTTCCTCATGGAGTTTCCAGTGCAGTAGGCTGTGGAGTGGTGGTTTTTAATGGGGACACTTTTGCTTCCCACCCATCCACACAGGAGACCTTTGGGCAGTATGAAGACATGTTTGGCTGTCACAACTCAGGGAGGGGTGCTTCTGGCATCTGATGGGTAGAGGTCAGGGGTGCTGCTAAATATCCTTTATTTATTTAAAAAAAAATTTTAATGTTTATTCATTTTTGAAAGACAGAGAGAGACAGAGCACCAGCAGGGGTGGGGTGGAGAGAAAGGGGGACACAGAATCTGAAGCAGGCTCCAGGCTCAGAGCTGTCAGCACCAGAGCCCGACGCGGGGCTCTAGCTCACGAACCACGAGATCGTGACCTGAGCCAAATTCGGACGCTCAACCAGCTGAGCCACCCAGGCACCCCTTCTTTATTTATTTTTAATGTTTTATTTATTTTTGAGAGAGAGAGTGCAAGCAGGGGAGGGTACAGAGGATATGAAGCTGGCTCCGATGCGGGGCTCAGACTCACACACTGTGAGATCATGCCCTGAGCCAGTCAGATGTCCACTGACTAAGCTACCCAGGAGCCCCTAAATATCCTTTAATGCACAGGACAGCCCTGTCCCCCACACAACAAAGAATCATCTGGACAAAAATGTTAATAAATCCAAGGCTGAGAAAACCTACTCTTGAAGGAAGAGTCATTGGTGAAATAATCATGCAAATAAAGTTTAATTTACTAACTGAAATGAGGCAAATAAAGCTAAATATGGGGTGACAGTGTGTGAGAATCACAGGGAGATCTCAACTAGCCTGGTGACACTGTACTTCCTGAGGTAGAGATCTGAAGGAAGGGTATAAATTAATCACTACATGAAGGGGTTGAGATGGGGCAGGGGGCATTTCAGGTGGCCTCCCCAGCATATCTGAGGCTTTGGAAAATTCATATAACTTAGAGAACATCCACTGTGCTGGAGTGCAAAGAAAGGAAAGTAGGTAAGAATTTTAATCTAGATCATCAGAGCAGTGGGAAACATGGAAAGGCAAGAGGGTATCATTATCACCAGATTTGCATTTGAAAAAGTTCATTCTAGTTGGCAAGTGGAAAATGATTGGAATGGGGTAAAAGTGGATGTCCTGAGTCTGGGCGAGGCCTGACACTGGGGCATTGGGTGGGAGAGATACTTGGAGGAGATACTTGGGGTAAGCTTGACGCTTTTAACTTATTCTTGTACTTTTCAGCCTCTAGGTATTTGATGACACCATTTTCTTTCTTTCTCTTTTTTTTTTTATTTTTTTAATGTTTATTTTTGAGAGAGAGAGATAGAGTGGGAACGGGAGAGGGTCAGAGAGAGAAACGCAGAATCCAAAGCAGGCTCCAGGCTCTGAGCTGTCAGCACAGAGCCTGACCCGGGGCTCAAACTTACAAACCGTGAGATCATGACCTGAGCCAAAGTCAGATGCTTAACCAACTGAGCCACCCAGGCACCTCTACACCATTTTCTTTAACTGGAAATACTCTCCCTGTCTATTTGAAACCCTAGCCATTCTTTCCCTACATCCCAAGCCAAACAAAAATCGAAAAGAAACTTCTTACTTACCTTAGTGTCATTGCCTTTGAAATTCTGGGATTCTTTGTACCTTTGAAACAAGCTTTTACTTGTGATGTACAATTTATGTACATTGGGTTTATCTTCCTTATAAAAAGGTAAGGTCTTTGACAGCTGAAATCTGTCTTATTCATCTTCATTTCCTGCACATTTTTCTAGATGTTTAGTTAAGGACTATTTGGTGACGAGAAACAGAATCTTCTCAGACTAACTTAAAACAAGAGTTTCTTTGAAGGGAGACAAGGGTATAGCAGACATTCTTTCTTGTTACCTGCCCAACATCCATCTTCTGGGAACAACACCCCAGTGTGCCTTTGGGTGGTGTCCCTTTGCTTTCTATCCCTTCGTGCTCATGATTTGGGTGAGGCTGATGCCTCTTCACAGTGACTTCTAAGGACGGACTGATTGGTCAACATGTTCCACTCAGTGGCTTAGCTTCTTGGTGGTTGTGACCTAAACTATTCAATGAGCATCAGTCTCCCAATTTTTCTAAACCTACTGGAAATGAGGGGGCACTTTCTCCATTGTGGTTGCAAAGCCAGAACTTCTGAGAGCATTTGGTGAGCCCATCTGAGAAGGAAGCCAGCCGAGAGGAAGGCAGAAACAGGAGACAAAGAAGGAGAGCCCTGTTGACATTGAACACTTGCAGTCATCTGTCTCCGTACTGGCAGCACTATAAGCCAGTACACCCCCGTGTCTCTGGGACTTGCCACTAAAGGACACTGAGTAAAGCAATGGAACGTCATTCTGAATCCAAGGGCAGGGATTTAAGCCATGTCTCCCAGGGACCTGGAATCTAAGAGACCTGGTGTATAGCTCTACCTTAGGGGCATGGCTAGATAGGGGGACACGTGTGTCCCCTCTTTGTGTCTGAGGGTTTATCTGCCCCGTCTTTTTTCTCTCTCTGCATATCAGTGATGCCTTTTTTGAGCCATGCATGTCTCAGAATTGTGTGGCTCTTCAGTGCAGTGCCCATTAGCAGCCACATAGAGTGCCTGAGCCACATTCTCAGTCTCTAAAGCTTATCTAGACTTAGACTTCGTTTCTATCCTTGGCCCAACCTGTGGTCAGGGGGCACAACCACAGGCTCATTATCCTCTCCGCAGGCTCTGTGGGAGCCCACCAAAAGATTGGGAGTGGGGGTACAGCATGCAAAGTGATTAGCATGCCAGCTACATGATTGACCCCAATAGTAAGTACAGATGGAAAGCATTCAGAATTGCACCAGCTTTAACACCAGAGCCTACTGCTTGAAATATCAAGTGATCCCTCCAGCAAAGGGGAGGGCTGTATCCTGACATTTTATTATGAGTCCCGGATAAACTCCAATTACAGCTTCCTTTTGCCATATCCAAGACCCAAAGTTCCATCTGTCTTTGGAGATGTGCATACCAAACACAAGAACCAAGCTGGATTCCCAAACATGGTGCCTTGACCATTCCATACCTGTATCCCTCATCTGTGGCGGAGGTGTGCAGGCCCCCGTTCAGCAGGGGTGCAGAGACCTTGTCCAGTCTCTGGTTAAGAACATTTCCCAGTCTAATGGTCTTATCTGTTTCCTTGAAAAGGAAAAAATATTATGGGGCAGTTACAGAATCCCTGATAACAGATTTTCCGAGGAATCCTCCATAATAGTCCTTGGGAGCCCGAAGTCTCTAGAGCGGGCATAGGGTAGGACCTCAATAACTGTAAGCATCTTCTGTGTATACCTTTTAGTCCTAATATTTCATGATCCCACCTAGGTCACTGGGAATGTTGTTGGGATGAGAGCAGGGACAGGATATGATGCCAGTGTCATATTCTCTCTTTGCTTTGAGCTGGAGAATTTTGCTTGCCTGCCTTCTCTCCTTCCTTCACAGTGTCTCTGGAGGTCCTGCATGTATGGGCTGAAATTTTCTCTCCCAACCTGCTTCAGAGACTGCCAAAGAATCTGGATGGAGGGGCTGCAGAACCGGGGATGAATTGCCAGTCTCTAAAGTCGATACCTGTTCAGAGGCTACCCTGAAAGTGAATGATTACTGGCGGGGATAGCTTGCTGAAATGGGCTGATGAATTGGGACCCATACAGTCACAATAAAGATTGTGATGCTGTTAGGAGACCAGATTAGATTTTTCTGGACTGCAATAGGCTGCAATCATCTTGTTATGTCAGCTTGTTTATTGTTTTGGGTCCTGACTTATTTTCTCAGTGCAAGGTGCATACAAAATAACTCTGCTGTGAGCACTAAAATTATTTGGGTAGGAGACTTGAATCCCACTAGTGTCCCCCATTAATTAGTAGAATGGGTCATCCTAAGGGGACAGTTACCCTGTATTATTCAGGGATGCCTTATCATGGTAGAAATTTCACACCCGGTAAATTGCTAATGAAAATGTCATACTCCCGCTGAGTTTACCTGACATACTATTTATCTTGCCACTGCCATTAGAGATAGAATTACTGTCAGATTTACTACAAAAAACAGAATTGATTTTTAATTAGGGTTTCTAGAACTAAAGGTTAAAGATGGTTTAAAGAAGGGAAGCTGTGGTTTTCTCCGTAAGTATCCCAGAGATTGCTTCCTTAGCCTGGTGAGAGGCCAGAGCATCATCTGCACGGATGATGTTTCACGGTTAACCCTTTATACTTCCCATTGGTACAGGAATGTACACAAACTCCTGTCCATCCCTACCTCCATCCCTTTTGCCAGCCATGGGTGTCAGAGTGTCAAAGTAGAACAGATTGCTTTGGTTTGTGTAACAAGGGTTGCTAAAATTGCAGTCTTTCCTTCACAGGCGATTCGGGGAATACTCCGATAACCTCATGCAGGCATTTCATATACAGGCAATTATAGGAAGATAGATTAGAGTGTCCACAAGAATCATAACTTCCCTTTGCCTGATTTATAAGCCTTATCCTTATTTTTTATAATACCATTTATAACATCAACACCATCTAGACAGCTGTCTACGGGAGTTGGCTTCTCCAAACCATATGCTGGTGCCCGGCTGGCATGGGAGAAAAGATCCTGGAGGCAAGGTCCGTGGGAGAGCTGATCTAAGGGAGAGGTTATGATAAGCTCAGGTTCTGGGGTCAGGCCTGGCTGTGTCCCAGCTCTGCCACTCGTGAGCTGTGTGATTGTGGGCAAGTGGCTTAACCTCTCTGAGCTTTAGTTTCCTCTTCTGTAAATATGGAGTGACAGTCAGTACTTACTACACTGCAGGATTGTCATCTGCAGTAAATGAGCTGAATCTTGTAAATTGATTAGCATTGTACAGGATACATCGTTAGCATTCAGTAAATATTAGCTATCTTGAGAAAAGCAGAATACAGTGATAGAAATCAGAAAACCTTAGGGGGTTTCAGGGGGGGAAATAATTCATTCTCCCAAATATCTGTTCATTTGTATGATGTCAGCAGACACCCACCTCAGATGTAGTCCCAATTATTTTTGCCATGGTGGAAAAAACTCTTTCCACTGCCTTTTCTTCTCTCTTCCCTTAATGTTCTCCAGCTCTTTCCCTGTGGCCAGGCTGAGTGCCGACTTGGCCATCATTAGCCTGTCCTTTCTCACCCTGGTGCTCGTCACATGGAGCCTGGGTCCCTGGTGACCTCTCCCTGTGGTTTCCAGTCTGTGAAGATGAGAATGAGACACTGGAGAAGACAAAGGGCGTCCACTGCCCTCAGCATTATGAGTTAGAAAGCACTGATGCCCTGGGGCAGCAGGAATACTGTGACAACCTCCACACTGCCCTTTGGCTCCTTTCCCATAGGAAGCTACTACGGCTTGCCCCGCCTGACAAGTTCTTTATGCTTTAAACAAAAGAGATTATTGGAAGGAAAGACATGAGTGTCTCAAAGTGGTATTTTGGTACAAAAGGATGTCTTAAAATAGCATCCTTACGCTTCCCATTGGGGCAGGAAGGACCTGAGGAGAGAGAACATTAAGTCTGGAAAAGCCAAAATGATTGCTGGGCATTATCGTCCCCTGATGGGTAAGAGGGCTCTCTTTGAGAAGTGGCCAGGCACTCTGGCTGATGGGCTGCTGGGAGAGGAGGGGACCCCGTGATTAAGTAAAGGGGGGGATGTGCCCTCACAGAGGACAGCACCAGTTAGACCCAGCAGGCTGGAGCTGGTTTAGGCAGTAGGAAGAGAAGAAGGGGGATGGGGTTGTATCGTTACTCTCACACCTGACTTGAGACCCTAGAAACAGTAACAGGGAGGCCCTAAGTGACCGGTCGATGGCTTCTCTCTGGGACCCCAGCCTCTGCTTCTGCGTGCCCTCTCCCTGTTGTCAGATGCATACATCGAGTCCCCTCTGTGTTTCCTGCCCACCAATGGACAGGTGACTGGTAAGTTTTAATGGCCAATCTAGAGGTAAGACGGATTCCCTAGGGGATACAGAAGAAGGGAATTGCATGGCACATCCCACTGTAAGCAACTTAAAACTCCAAGTAGACATGTCTGTTCACCAGATTCCATCTCTGAGAAAGTCTTTCTCTCTTATTATACACCAGGGATCAGTAAACTTTTTCTTAAATGGCCATATATAATAAACATTTTAGGCTTTGCAAGCCAAGAGGCAAAATCAAAGGTATCACATAGGCACTTATCTAACCATTTAAAATATAACCATTAAAAACTGTAACAACCATTCCTGGCTCAGGGGCCATAAAAAATAGAGCTGGATTTGGCTTGTGGACTGTAGTTTGCTGACCTCTGTCCCACATAATTCTCAAATTTCCGCCTCACCATTTTGCACTAATATACCTGAGGCACTTCACATTCTCAGCTCTGCCCCAGCTTGTGTCCAAGACAAACCCAATCCCCCCTAAAACAGTCAGTCCTCACATAGTTAATGGGCTCCAAACAGTTAACAGGAACACACTTGTTTGAAAATGATCAGGGTTATGGATACTTTTTTTTTTTTACCCTGTCATATGAGAAAAGATTGGGGACATTGGTCAAAAGGGACCAGCATCTCAGGGTTTCTGCCCATGAGTCAGTGAAATTAGGTCATGTTTCAAAGTGAGGGTAATGCCTCTTGGTCCGCTCTAAGGGGGACAGGTCCAGTGATTTGTGGAGGAGAGTGAGACCCACTATTGCTATATCCGTGTTTATGTCCAGCTCAAACACGAGGTACATCCATCCATGGGGCAAGATAAGACCCCTTAATGCTGGACTTATTTTTCTTCAGAACCCTTCCAAGACAAATCACCCAGCTACCAAACTACAGAGAAGTCTGGACGTCTGCAGGTGTAGCAGTCAGCAACAACTCAATCATGTATTCATTCATTTGTTCAACAAACATTTATTAGACACCTGCTGTCTTCAGAGATTAAAAAATAAGCAAATGCAACCAGTGAATTCTTGTGGAGCTCAAGTCTAGGTGGGGAAAGAGTTGCTGAAATGGGCAAATGAGAAGAGTCCATTTAGACCAGAAAAATCCTGTGAATGCAATGACATCTGCCCATACTAACCTGTGAGAAGGTGGGAGTAAATGGGAGGCACCTTCCCAAACTGGGGAGGAAAAGAAAGGCTTCCAAAACAAGGGATAGTTAGTCCAGGTAGTCCAAAAGGCAGAGATGAGGGATAGTGCCCAGGACAAGGGCAAGCCTATAAAAGCTTAAGAGAACATAGTATCTCTAAGAAACCAAAGTATTTGGGGTAGAAGGAGTATTTGCACTGTATGTGTGTGCATTGGGATGGGGACAGTGCCACAACAGAGTGGCAAAAGATCAGGCTGAAAGAAAAAAAGGAAAGAATGGAAGAGAAAGAAAACTGAAGGCCCTCTCTGCTTTACTTAGCATTTGTCCTTTCTGCTCAAAGCAATGAGAGACCACTGAGAGACCTAAACAGAAGAATGCCACTTTTGTGTTATTAGATGTGAAAAATGCACAAGTCTTACTGCCCTGTGGTGGCCCAAGCAAGTCTCATCAGAATGAAGGTCAGATTTCTGAGCGTGCACTTCAAGGACCTTTGCAACTTGACATTTCCGGTCTCTCCTCCCCTCTGCCATGCATCTCCAGTGGTAGAACATTTACTCCTTCCCTCAACATGTCAGTCACTTTGTGTTGGTTATCTATTGCTGTGGAACAAACAGTTAACAGCTTAAAAAAAAATTTTTTTTTTTTCGGAAACTATCTCAACTGGTTTCCGAGGTCAGGAATCCAGGAGTGCCTTAGCTCGGTGGATCTGGCTCAGAGTCTTTCATGAAATGGTAGTTAAGATGTCAGCTGGGGCATCAGTCATCTGAAGGCTTGACTGGGGCTGGAGGAGCTGATTCCAAGATGGCGTACTCCATAGCAGTTGACTAAGATGCCTCAGCTCATTACTGGCTGCAGGCAGGAAGCCTCAGTCCTCACCCTGTAGACTTCTCCACAGGGCTGCATTTGTGTTCTTGTGACTTCCCCTGAAAAAAACAATTCAAGAGAGAAAACAAAGAGGAGGCCAAAATACCTTCTGTGACCTAATCTTACACATCCCAATTGTATCTACCGTATTCTGCTTATTAGAAACAAGTCGCTAAATTCTTCTCATTCTCAAGAAAATAGGAATTATGCTTCAACCCTTTAAAGGAAGAGTATCAGGGCGCCTGGGTGGCTCAGTTGGTTAAGTGTCTGACTTCAGCTCAGGTCATGATCTCTAGGTTTGTGAGTTCAAGCCCCACGTCAGGCTCTGTGCTGACAGCTTAGAGCCTGGAGCCTGCTTTAGATTCTGTGTCTCCTCTTATCTCTGCCCCTCCCCTGCTCACACACACTCTCTCTCTCTCTCTCTCTCACTCTCTCTCTCTCTCAAAATAAATAAAAATAAACTTAAAGGGGTGCCCGGGTGGCTCACTTGGTTGAGTGTCCAACTTCGGCTTAGGGTGATGATCTCATAGTTTGTGGGTTCAGGCCCCACGTCAGGCTCTGTGCTGACAGCTCAGAGCCTGGAGCCTGCTTCGGATTCTGTGTCTCCTCTTCTTTCTGCCCCTCCCATGCTCATGCTCTGTCTCTCTCTTTCAATAATAAATAAACATTAAAAAAAATTTAAAGGAAGAGTATCAAAGACTTTGTGGGCATATTTCAAGTCCACACATCATTTAATGTTGATGTCCCTTTCCCGAAGCTAGTAGTTCTCAGCTGCGGATAATTTTTGCCCCTCTCCCCCTGGGGGACATTCGTCAACATCTGGAGACGTTTTTGGCTGTCACATGTGGAGGGGAGTGGTCTACTGACATGCGGTGCTAGAGGCCAAGGATGCTGCTGAACATTGTGCAATGCCCAGGGCAGTCCCTCACAACAAAGAATTACTCAGCCCAAAGTGTCACTAGTGCTGAGTCTGAGAAAACCTGGCCCGAGCTGTTAGCTCTGTGACTTTGGGCAAATTAAGTATTCTCTGTAAGCCTCAGTTTCCTCAGCAACAAGATAGTGAGATAATATAATCCATCTGGTAGAAACATGAGGGAAAGCATGTAAAATACTTATATAGTCAATCAGAGGAGAGCCTTCTCCGTGCCAGGCCCTGGGCTAGATACAGGGAACTTGGAGGTGAACTAGCCAGGTGTGTGCCTGACTTTGTAGCGTTATGTATTTGGAGCTTTAATCATAACACCGGTATTTTAGTGTGATTTATCACACACTGGTCGTTGTTCTGTTTATCTGTGAGAATCTTGGAGAGAGGAGCGGCTCTCTCTCCCTGTCCAGCCCACCTCAGTGCCTCGCAACATGTTTCACACTGACAATGTACTCCATCATGCTCGTGGGATTGCTTTCCACCCGCTCGCTTCTTGAAATGACTACTTTTTATATGATTTTAAGGTGCCGGAGATCGTAAAACGTACAATCTTTTTAATAACAGCTTTCAATTTTGTCGGGGGGGGGGTGGGAAACACTATTAACTGTATGTTTCAATTGTGAGGCACACCCTGATTTGAGAAATGTTAAAATTTAAAAAACAAATGTGCCTCACAAAATTGGGGAAATAATGGTGACGTTCTTTGTGTCCCATACTACTAATTTTGAGTAAAAGCAGCCTGTGTGCCAGTCCTGCCATTATTCTTCCTACGGAGGTGGTGTTAGCCTCGGCATATTAGTTTTCTCTTGCTGTTGTAACAGATTGCCTTCAGTCATGTGACTTAAACAATGCATATTTGTTATCGTACAGTTCTGCAGGTGAGAAGTCCGAGGGAGATTTCACTGGGCCAAAGTCAAGGTGTCTACAGGGCTGTTTTTCTTCTCGAGACTTTGGGGGAGGAGTCTGTTTCCCAGCCCTTCTCCAGCTTCTAGTGTTTACTTGCATTCCGTGGCTCACGGTCCCCATTCTGCATCTGGAAAGCCAGCAATGGAAGATTAAATCCTTCCCTGTCTTCCATAATCACTTCCCCCTCTGCCTCCCTCTTCTACTTTTAAGGATCCTTGTGATTCCATTGGACCCATCTGGAGAATCTGGGCTAATCTCTCTGCCTTAAAGTCAGCAGACTAGCAACTTAATTCTATCTGCAACCCTGATTCCCCTTGGTCACCTCGCCTTATATATTCACAGATCCCAAAAGATTAAAACCTGGGTGTCTTTGGGGGGCATGGTTATTCTGCCTACTATGGTCAGTGATACCAAGAGAATTGCAAAATCCCTTTAGACATGTAAAGTTAGTCCAAACCACATCTCATGACATAGGGAAGTTTGAACATTATGTATAATGTTTATGTATATGTATAATTATACATTATCCAGTTGGATGGGTGAATTCCAGCCACTGCTTTCAAATGGCGGGATCCAGAGAAATATTGCATATCTGTGCTCCTTGCCCCTGGGTGAGTGAGATTCAATCCCTTTCTACATAAGCAAACGGAACCTATAAACCTCAATTTGGCTACTCCATTGTTCCAACATAACATTGCTCAGTGTCGTGAAACGTGACTCTTCAAAAATCTATTATGTGACAAGCTGAGTAGTTTATGACACAAATATTGTATTTTGCACACTTCATTTGCAGTTAAATTATTGAACATCTGACAGCACAGGCCACATTCCGTTTCTTAGTGCAAATCCATTAGAAGGTATTTTGTCGTTGTTGTTGCTGCTGTTAAATTAGGGCTTTAACATTTCCAGACGTGAAGAGTGAATGTATTTTACAATGATTAAAAATCATTTTGTAATTAGATTTGAATGAATAGGGAGTTATTGGAAAAGCTCAGCCTAGTGTTAACTTCTTAAGGAACAATTCCAGGGCACATGTCTTGATGGTGTCTGCTGTTGTAGTCATTTGGCAATTACATAAAAGAGGAAATTAAGGCCAAAGGGGAAACAACCAAAGAGAGTGGAGATCTGGGAGGCAAATCTCCAGGAAGAGTTTAATATGGAATCACTTCTTGAGATAGGTCTGTCTTTGGATTTTTAAAATCCTGAACTTCCCTGTGCTGTCAGTGATTAGGCCATTTGTATTGCCCACAACCAGGGTCGTAACATCAAAGTCTGTTAGGGCTAGGCATTTAAAGCAAATGAAATAAGTGATGCCGGTGCATTATGGTATATTAGGGAGGGGTGGGGACTGTGGAAAATCGCAAAGCACTTGCCTTCTCTAAATGGGTAACTGCTCCTCAGCTCCCACTGATTTTTTTTTAGACGAGTGTGGGAGACCAGTCTTGCCAAATTTTCCAGCTTTTCACAAGAAACCAGGATTCTTTTTTTCCCAAGTTTTTATTTAAATGTATTTATTTTATTTAAATTTATTAAATTAGTTAACTTACAGAGCAATATTAGTTTCAGGTGTAGAATTTAGTGATTCCTCACTTACATATCACACCCAGGGCTCATCACAAGTACCCTCCTTATTCCCCATCACTGATTTCACCCATTCCCCCACCGTCTGGTAACCATCAGTTTGTTCTCTGTAGTTAAGAGTCTGTTTCTCGGTTTGTTTTTCTTTTTCCCCCCACTATGTTTATTTGTTTTGTTTCTTAAATTACACATATGAGTGAAATCAAATGGTATTTGTCTTCGATCGACTTATTTCACTTAGCATAATACACTCTAGCTCGCTCCATCCACATTTCTGCAAATGGCAAGATTCCATTCTTTTTTATGGCTGAGTAATATTCCACTGTATGTACATATCACATCTTCTTTATCCATTCATAGGTCAGTGGACATTTTGGCTCTTTTCATGAAATTTGGCTGTTATTGATAATACTGCTATAAACACTAGGGTGCATGTATCCCTTTGAATCAGTATTTTTGTATCCTTTGGGTAAATACCAAGTTCTGTATCCTTTGGGTAAATAGCAAGTAGTTTAATTGCTAGATCATAGGATAGTTCTATTTTTAACTTTCTGAGGAACCACTACCCCCATACTGTTTTCCACAGTGGCTGCACCAATTTGCATCCCCACCAACAGTGCAAGAGGGTTTCCCGTTGTCTGCATCCTCGTCAACATCTTTTGTTTCCTGTGTTGTTAATTTTAGCCACTCTGACTGGTATGAGGTGTTTTGTTCTGCATTTCCCTGATGATGAGTGATGTTGAGCATCTTTTCATGTGTGTGTTGACCATCTGTATGTCTTCTTTGGAAAAATGTGTATTCATGTCTTCTGCCCATTTATCAACTGAATTATTTGTTTTTTGGGTGTTGAGTTTGATAAGTTCCTTATAGATTTTGGATGCTAACCCCTTATCAAGTATGTCATTTGCAAATATCTTCTCCCATTCCACAGGTTACCTTTTAGTTTTGTTATTTCCTTCACTGTGCAGAAGTTTTTTATTTTGATGAAGTCCCCAATAGTTTATTTTTGCTTTTGAAGAAACCAGAATTACTGATTTTTATTTAAGATCTTTAGATTGCAAAATACAGACTATTACTACAAAAATAATTTTTTAACTATTCACATCAAACAAAATGCATGTATAGATCCAGGATAGCCCAGAGAACATTTGATTTAGATTTCTAGGTTCCAACATACTAATAAGCTATATGTAGTAGCTTGTTCAAAACTGCAAACTTTGAAGTGTGCCCTGTAGTGCAATGAGGTATGGTTCACAGAATAGACTCTTAAACAGCCTATGAACAGAATTGCCTGTTTCAACCTTAGTTTGTGCATCTTTTAACTGTTAATGGCCTTGGGCAAGTTGCTTAACATCTGTCTTCATTTTGGTTTCTTCTCCAAAGAAAACGTAACTAATATCTATCTCATAAAGTTATTGTGAAGGTTTAAAATTAATTCCTATTTAATTCCAGTAGCGACTGAATGTGGGAAGTGTTTGTGTTGTTTTATTGTTGTTGTTAATAATAAGGAAACTAAAAACTTCGCGTTCAGAGTTTAGGTGACCTTCCTCAAGGTCACATCGTGTGACTCTACATTGCCTCCTGTGGGTTGCTCCTGGTGAAGGTGTCATTGACCTTCATAATTGGTTTAAAAGTGGGACAAATCAGTGTGCCTGACTGGCTCAGTTGGAAGAGTGTGCGACTCTTGATCTCGGGGGTTTGAGTTTGAGCTCTACGTTGGGTCTAGAGATTACTTAAATAAAAACAACTTTAAAAAAATGAGGGGCTCCTGGGTGGCTCAGTTGGTTAAGCATCTGAGTCTTGATTTTGGCTCAGGTCACGATCTCACTATCTCTCAGGCCACGTGAGCCAGCTTGGGATTCAGCATGGAGCCTGCTTGGGATTTTCTTTCTCCTGTCTCTGCCTCTCCCACACATGTGCGGAATTCTCTCTCTCTCAAAATAAATAAACATTAAAAAAAAAACTTATTTTAAAAAGTGGGAAAACTGTAAGCCCATGATTTGGATGCTAAGATGCCCAAAGCCTGTTTCATTAACACTTGATAAATAAACCACATGAATACAAATAAATGCCTTTTCCCCTCATTACTGGAGTTTAGAATAAGATTAGAAACAAAATCATGTCACTTGTAATCCTTCAGTGACTCCCTGTAATCCTAAGAGCAAATTGTGATTATTTAGTATGGTTTTGGGGACCCTCCATGATCTGGCCTCTCCCTACCCCGGAACTCTCTGACTTACATTCTTTATTCTAGCTCTGCTGTATTCTCTCTGTGTCCAGGAGGCAGCATATCTTCTTTTGCCTCTAGGAATCGTATTCTTATTACCTTTGCCTGAAACACTGTTAGAAGCCTAGACCTGAGTTAATCACATTCTGTAGCTCAGGAAATATCATCCTATTTGGTCAAGGGATGGCCCTTGTTTTATTTTATTATTCATTTCTTTCTTTCCCTATACACCTCATTCCCAATATCATTTCCTTCGTTCACGTGTTTGATATATGTTTGTAAACATTGTAAAGTACACAGTTATTTTGACTGTGAGTGTATTTTTAATTAACATAAACAGCGTTATGTTATAAATCTCATCCTGAGGCTTTCCTCACTCAACACTGTTTTAAGGTCTGTCTGTATTTCTTTCTGTATATTTAGCTTGTGACTTCCTCATGCTGTATGATTTTCTTTAATCACATTCATTTATCACATTTTAGTTATTCAGTTCTGGCCTAAGGATGGACACCTGGGTTGCCTTCTTGGTGTTAGAAAAAAACTTCAAGGTACAGACTCATCCCTTCATGAATCGATGTGGCAACTCCCCTGGGATGTATACATAGGTGAGACCGATTGATAGGTAACAGGGCAGACACTAACCTAAGTTCACCAAGTCTCGCCAGCTAGCTTTTCCAAATGGTTTTGCCAGTTCACTCTCCCACCAGGAAGAAAGGAGAGTTCCTGGCTCCGTGCTTCCCGGCAATGGCCACCTGTCTAATGTTTTGCCATTCTGATGGGTAGGTGAGCACCTCGTTTTAATTTGCATTTCTCTAGTTATTGAAGAGTGGCAGCATCTCTTCCGATATCATAGAGTTACCCAGGTTTCTCCATATCTGAATCATCTGTTCATGTGTTTTTTTGTTTTGTTTGATCTTTCCCTTGGGTTTCCTATCTTTTCTTCATAATTTACAGGGGCTCCTTGTATATTCTGAATACCTAAACCTTTTTTGATTCTGGATGTTGTAAATGCCTCTCAGTGTCTCTCATGTTCACCTCCCTCTTCCTGGGCTAGCTGACTCCAACTCATTCTTCAGCATCACCCTAGACATCCCTTCCTGCCTGAGCTTCCTGGGTTCTCTGTTATCTGTCTCATGTACACTCCCACAGCCCCCTGCTTCCCCTGTCATATTGCTCATCAATCTGTCAAAATCACCTGTTGGAGTCCCAGCTTCCCCAAAGTGATTGTGAGCTCCCTGAGGCTATAGATCACTTCTTGTTCATTGTGACATCTTCAGTTCCTGTATCAGGGCTTAGACTGAAGGGCCAGGACAAACATTTGTCAGATCAGTGAGAAGTAAACTCATCTATTAAATACTTCCTGTGCATCAGATTTGATACATGAGAATTATAGGCAGTGCTCCATTAAACTACCCCAGTGACCCTGCAGTGGAGAATTTGTTGTCCCCATCTTACAGATGAGGAAACAGAGCTGACGTACAGTCTGTGTTGTCGGGGAGATGGGTAACTACGAGCATTAGCTATTTTCAGCACTGGTTGTATTTTTACGACCCTGTAGCTCAAGCTGCCAAATTAGGGTTTTAGAAGATCTTGCTCAAAGCATAATCATTTATTTGCCCTCAATTATTTTTCTTATTTTTTTGCTTAACATGGCTACAAGAATCCCATGTGGTCTGCCCTTCTCTCCAGCGTCAGTTCTCCCACCGTCACTGCCACCTCTTTCTCCCTAAGTCCCAGGAACACCTGATGCCCTTCTAGTTCCTCAGATGCTATTTCTTCTCTTCAGAGCAGCACTTCTCAACCCTCAATGCAAATACAAATCAACTGGGGATCTTGTTAAAAAGTTCGGATTCTTGTTTTGCTAGATCCCAGGCGGGGTTTGAGACTTTGCATTTCCAGCAAGGTCCCAGGTGATGCTGATACTCTAAGACCATACTCTGAGCGGCTAGAATTTAGAACACTCTTTACTCTATCCTACCTCCCAACTGTTCATGCTTTGGAGCTCAGCTTAAATTCCACTGCCTCAGGGAATCTATCCCTAGTCAGACTAGACCAAGAAATATATCCTCACTGCACTCTGCCCTTGTTTTCTGAAGCTCTTACCACCATCGTATTAATGAGCCACCAGATGAATCATTAAGTGTCTGTCTCCCTAACTCACATACAAGCTTCGCGAGAGAGGGAACATCAGCAGTCTTTGTGTCTGAGCGAAACTTGCCAGTAATGGGATCTCAACAAATATGCGTGGATTAAAAGGACTGGAGATGAATGCCCTAACATTTGATTCAGAGGCCCCATGATGGTGGGTTTTTCACCTCCTTTGGGCTACAGATCCCTCTGAGAATTTGGAGAACTCTATCCCCAGGAAAAAAACAAAAAAGCCTCTCCCAGAAAATAGGAGCATATCAATAAGATTTTCCCCGACCATTGCCCTCCTTTTCAGAAGGTGAAGAACGACGATCCTGTGTAAATATAATTGGGGCGCATCTCTTCTGGGCTCCAGCTGCCCCTTAGATCTTCCTTCCCTCCCTTTTATTTCAGTCGGTCTAATACGGAGGAGCACCATGGGGACTCCTACCATCAACACAGCATTTTTACTTTTTTTTTTTAAGTTCATTTATTTATTTTGAGAGAGAGTGCGTGTGAGCGGGGGAGGGGCAGAGACGGAGGGAGTGAGAGATAATCCCAAGCAGACTCCACACTGTCCGTGCAGAGCCTAGCTGGGGATCGAAAGAACTGAACTGTGAGATCACAACCTGAGCCCAAATCCAGTCGGATGTTTAACCCACTGAGCCACCCAGACGCCCCCGCAGCATCTTCACATCTAAATTCACTGCACAGGCAGTGGTGGAGAGCGCGTAAATGTGGCCCCAGCAAGGCAGTGGTGTGTGTGCTCCTGGGGGAAGGACTAAGTCTTGCCTGATCCACACGTGAATTAGCCCAAATTAACTGAGACTTGACGTGAGCTAGAAATCACTTTACCTGGAAACAGGCTGGTCTTTCACTTGGGCTTTGGCAAATGAACCTGATTCTAGAGCATCTTAGAGACCGGCTTCTCTCATCATTTCTGTGCCTCTGCATCTCCTGGAGACAAATGCCTCGCTCAGGGGACTAGAGTGGATTTCAGGGATGGAGGCACCTGCTTTCACAGGCAGCTCACCAGAGTCTGACACCTGTGGGCGAGAGAGTTAACTTCCCTGCACCTCAGCCTCCACATCTGTAAAATGGGTCCCATCACAGTGTCCTCTGAAGTCCTGGGACATATTTTCAGTGCTGAAACAGTGTCTGCCATTGATACTGCTCTTGCTTTTAAACAGAAGCTTCCTCACTGTGTCCCACTGTCCCTCCTATAATAGAGCCAGCTTACAGGGGCTTGCTTTGCCCTTTTAGGCTGATTATCTAATTTTTTTTGCTCAATTCTCTCCTCCCCGACTTCTGGGGATGTAGTACATTATAATCTGTTATTGGCACTGCTATTTATTTGCAGCCAGGGACATTTTATTCTTTTCCAACTTGTACAAACCTGGGCTTGGCTTCCATCCACAGCCAGACCTAGAAATTATAATGCATTACCAGGTAGGTATTCATTTCCTGGTATTATTCTAAAAGACTTCTGGGGCTCAAGAGATTCTGAGCAGTGAATTTGAGGAAGACACCCTGTAGGTTGCAGTAAAAGCCTGTGCAGGTACTATTTAAGGTGTTTTTTTTTTTTTAAGTCTTTAATATTCGTTCAGAGGTTCAATTATTTACCATGCTAGCTTCAGGTAGAGAGTAATTTGAATATCACTGTTGGTAAGAAACGGGCGGAGGGGAAGGTAGCAGTTTGCAAATCACACAAGTCAGTCTTGGCTTTGGTGACTACCACCAAGATGCAGAAATGTAGGCTTTCTACACTCTATTCCAGGTTATAGTTTATGGATTTTTAAAATAAAATTATACAGGTAATATATTGCTGTCTGTAGGGGTGATATTTAGAATATACAACTATGTGAGACAAGTGATCTAAGCTTAGGCTGGAGCAAGGATCTGGGGACCCCCTGTTGACCCCCTGGGCAACCAAGGTGTTAACTCTGTACCTGCTGGGTCATGGGGAGGCCTGGAGGGCGGGGTAGGCTCCAGGAAAGGGCCTAGGATGGTTAGGATAGTAGCGGACATACTTTACCAACTGGTACAATAATATTTTAGTATTTTAACAACTGCTGTAGCCATGAGCTTGCCTAACTGCTGAATATCAGCCATATTAGTTGTAACATTTCAGTGGTAAGAATATAATGATGAAATGCCCAATCTCCCCCTTCACGTCCCACCTCTCCTTCCTCTGTTACATGCCCCTCTCCCCTGCAGGTTGTTTTCTCATTCAAACACTAGGAACATCTACATCTATGGGCAGATTTTTGTTCTGTTTTGTTTTGTTTCGTTTCGTTTTGTTTTATTTTAATTGTGTCACCCAGAGTGTAATCCCACATTATGAATTGTAATAGCCAACAGTTGTTAAAGCTTGTTAGTTACCAGGCATGGTCTAAGCAGTTTACATAATGAACTCTTCTAATCTCCCCACTGGTCTTCCCAGCCGACAGATGAGGAAACTGACACAGTGAAGTTAGTTACCTTTCAAGCCCATAAATGCTGAATCAAACCCAAGTGGCCTGGCTCCAAACCCCCGCTTTCAGTATCATGAACTAAGCTAGATCAATATGTTACCTGCACTTTCTGTTAAATATCTGATTCATCCCTTTAAATGACTACCTCATATTATCTAGCAAGGTTTACAATATTTCATTAACCCTTTTTCCTTCTGTAGACATTCAGAATGTTCCCCATTCCCCCCTCCCTCTCTCTCCCTGCCCCCCCCCCCCACTCTGCCCCATCTCCTTTTTGCATTTTTCTTTTCTTTTCCTTGTAGGGGGACACTACAAATAGTGCTATAATGTGGTTATGTGTCCTTGTACAGATAAGTCTCTGTACAGCTTTTGTTTCTGGAATATGTACTTCAGAAAAAGGGAATTGCTGGCCCTAATGATAAGGATATTTTGAATCTTAATAAATAGTGCTAGAATTACATTGTAGAAAAGTATATGCGGTTCTAGCCAGCCTCACATGCCTTTCCCATTTCTCCAGACCCTTCCCAGCACCAGAGGCTGTCTGTCTTTCTAATGTTTTGCCAGAGACGGAGGAAGAATGTTGTCACACGATTGTCAAAATTTACATTTTCCTTATTGTCAGTGAAGTTGAGCAGTGTTCATATGTTTAATGGCCTCCTGCTCAAAAATTACCTGTTCCTCTTTGTGTGTTTTGCCCAATTTTAAACTCATTTATCCTCATTCTTATCAGTTCACTAATAGGAAAACTAACCCTTTGTCAATTGTGTGTACTGTAAAGGTTCGATCCCAGTTATCATTGCCTTTTGTTTATATGTGGTCTTTGGTTGAATAAGTTTAAAAAACAATATTTTTAATAATCAGCTTCTCAATCATTGACTTTGTAGCTTCTGGACTTCCTGTCTAGCTTAGGAAGGTCTCCCCCATTCTGAGTTATACACACAGTGTCTCTCCTTATTTCTTTTTCACATTTGCATATTCAGTCTATCCAGGATTGACTTCTGTATCTGATTTGATGTGTGAATCTGTATTTTCTCCAGACGGAGAGCCAAATATACAGTTCTGTTGGTTAAATGAAATGCAGCCTTCCCCGTGTCTCAAGATGCTACAGCCAGGAGTGAGTACAGAATCCCAGAGCTGGAACCTCAGAAAGGCAGAGCCCGGCCATGACTCCTAATCCCTCCCTCCTCTGATTGGCCACATGTTTGGCAAGATCTGGCCCAGGGTCTCCTTGGAAAATGCCTTCCCCAACCATCTGCTCTCTAAAGAAAGTAGGCAATGTCTAGGGAACTAATGGAAAGGAGGCCACTGAGTCTAGACCAAAGGGTGCCCCACCTCCACATCACCCCAAATGCACAGAATTTGGTCTGATTCAGGAAGGCTCAAGCCCAGCAGGCACTCGTAAGGAGAGCATCTGTGAAATCAGATCATATTCTGGACTCCACAGCAACCTGGTGGGAAGGGCACCAGCACCCTGAAAGAGTTTGCATTATGTAGTCAGTTCCTGCCTGCTCTTTGAAATATGCACTGACAGCTACAAACCTGTGTGCAGGTGAGCAGGCAGTGTCTCTCTGCTTTACCTGGGAGCCTGTATAAGCAAGAACGTGGGGCAGGTTTCAGCATGCACATATCTGTAAAAGTTTAGCCAAAGGCTAGAGGCAACTGACCTTTGCCAACCCAACTAGAAAGCTGGGAAACTGGTTTGGCCCCTTTTTCTTTTCTTTTTTGTTATTTTTCTTGTCTCCTCTGCTTCCCTTCCTTCCTCTCTTCCTCCCTCCCTCCCTTTCCATCTCTCATCCTCTCATCTTTTTTGGGAAGATGAGATCCTAGTGATCCCTAGAGAGCTCATCTCCAAGGCAGAGAACCTCAGCAGCCCGGCTATGTGTTTGATCAACACTTGAAGTGCCTGCAAATACTCTTGCTTCTCATTTAAATTTGTATCGATCTCCCAAATGGCAAACAGGCAACCAAAATAAATTACCTAAATAGAGTTAATCAGGAAGGAGCCAGTGCACGAAGAAGAATCTGGTGTTGGTACCACAGATTTTGCTGATGTGGAAAAGCTGCTGGAATGAAATATGTATGCTTTGGACAGAAGAAAATAAACAAAAGTCAGTCCCTGAGAAGTCAGAATTACTGAGAAATGAACCAGGGTCGCCTTGTGCAGAATTGCTCTGTGGATGCCAAGACCTGGAGGTGGGAATACATGGGTCATTAAGGGCTGCCTCCTTCTTGGGAACAGGCCTCAGAAATCCTTTATGGTTAAGGGGAGATCTGCTTATAACAGGTATATGGTTTTGTGTGTGTGTGTGTGTGTGTGTGTGTGTGTGTGTGTGTGTGTTTCCAGATCAAGCAATTTCAAGCTAAACAATGCATGGCATTAGAAAAAAAAAAAAACAGTGGGAGAGCCCAGGTGATAGTTATCTTTTCAGTTTGTGCCTTAGAGCAGATAGCTCTAATTGTTTTTGTCTAATTGTTTTCCTGAATGTGATGGAAGGGAATCATCTCAAGAGAGGGGCGCATGTAATGGAGGCTTTGCTGGTCAGCTTTTGTTCCCCTTCTCGAAGGGGCTGGTTCAGAGGTGGATCCAGTAAGAGTCAACGTGAGTGTTTTGTTTTGCCAACACTGTTTGGGTTTGTTGGCTTATTTGAGCCATTTAGTTGCCAACATCTAAACAATTGGTATATTTGATGTAAAATCATGGCTTCTCTTTAAGAGATCCACTGATTGGTTAACTCTGGGCTGATATCCCCACCAGGCAATAGTCTGCTGATGATGCACAGCAGCCGTCCTCTTCAGATGGGCGAGGGCTTCCAGTTTGCCAAATTCCATACCCGGGCCATATTTACTTGAGTTTCTGACCTGGTCAAAGATAGCAGTTCTATCTAATTTCATTTCACAGCAAGTGTCAAGAATGATGGAGACCTCTGAGGTCCTGAGAAGGGAAGTAACTAGACTAAGGGCACACAGCAAGTTGATAGCATACATGGGAACGGAACCCAGGATATTCTTATATTAACTATCCCAGAGCAGACAGTACTCTTTACATTTCCTGCTAGGGAAGAAAGAGCTGGTTCCCTGAGGAGGCTTCCAAAGGTAATATTCTGTGATGCAATCCACTAAAAGTGGTAATGGTGGGAATTTCAGACCCAGTGGGGTGGTGGATATTTTTAGGCAATGGGACTGAGTGTTCCTCTCTCTAGATGCTTTTCACAGGTGAGTGCCAACTCCTCTTATGACCAGAGTTGAAGTCTGGGCAAATAAAACTCTTCTTTACCTGACTATTTAAAAAAAACAAACAAACAAAAAAAGCTATGAGCCTAGTTGGGATTCTCTTTCTCCCTGTCTCTCTGCCCCTCCTCCAATTATGGTCACTCTCTCACTCTTTCTGTCTCTCTCTCAAAATAAGTAAATACACTTAAAAAAAAAAAGAGCTCTGACAACATCACTCATTCTTTCTGACATGGGTGTGTTCATAAGCTTACAGATGGAAGAAAATTCTGTCTTTATTCATTTCTCCATTCAACTGCTTGTATGTGTTTTTCCACCCCACATTTACTGAGTATTCACTATGTGCCACGTTCGGTGCTAAACTTACGGAGACACAAAGATTGGTCCCTGAAGCTCTCAGTCCAGCTACAGGCTGTAATGCACACACAAAGGAGGACTGACTTCACTGAGAAGGTGAAAGGTTGTTACCAACCTTTCCAGGACAAAGAAGAGGCCATTTTGGGTAGGAGTCAAGAATTAGTAGCTGTCAACTGCCCTAAGAGCCCAGACCCACTTGGGTTGGCCCCAACATTTAAAAAAGTAAATTAAAAAGAATGTGTTTACCACATTTAAAAATTGGAAGATTTCAAATAAAAATCCAGATTTCCAACTTCTCTTTAAAAGTAGTGGATCTAGGGGTGCCTGGATGGCTCAGTCGGTTGAGCGTCCGACTTCGCCTCAGGTCATGATCTCACAGTCCGTGAGTTCAAGCCCCCCTTTGGGCTCTGTGCTGACAGCTCGGAGCCTGGAGCATGCTTCGGATCCTGTGTCTCCCTCTCTCTCTGCCCCTTCCCCACTCATGCTCTGTCTCTGTCTCTCAAAAATGAATAAATGTTAAAAAAATTTTTTTTTAAATAAAAGTAGTGGATCTCAGGGCACCTGGATGGCTTAGTGGGTTGAGTGTCTGACCCTTGATTTCAGCTCAGGTCATGATCTCAAGGTTCATGAGATCAAACCCCATGTCAAAGTCTGTGATGACAGTGTGGAGACTGCTTGGGATTCTCTCTCTCCCTCTCCGCCCCTCCCCCCAATAAAAAAATAAAAATAATGGATCTGGGTTCACATCCTCTTGTGGTGATGTTGCTGAGTGGTGGCTGCTCTTTTTGGAGGGGGCATGCACTCCAGCCCACTATTTCCTATTACATCATTTTTGGCCCCCATCATAAAGTTACATAACTTGGCTGTTCTCTCTAGGGATTTGCATTGGTATTCTCTGATTTAGCATCTCAAAGAACATACAGTGGTCACAGGGAAGAGGTGGGAAAAATGTGTAAGCAGAGGCCCAGAGGTGGGGAACATGTAATGTATTCAGGGAACTGCATGTAGTTTCATGTGGCAGGCAGATGATTGCATGGGACAAAGCATAGGTAGAAATGAAGCAGAAGTGGGCAAAGGACAGATTGCCCATGGAAGGCCCTGTGGGTCATGCAAAAGACTTTGTACTGAGTCCTCTACTCAATGGGAAATCCTTGGATTCTTGGCACTGGAGTGTTATGATGCTATTTGTTCTCAAAAGACCGCTGTGCAACCATGGAATGAATGTAACTGGCAAAGGTGATGAAAGAGGTTGGGAGACCTTTTGGGCAACAATTGTACCTATCCAGGACGGAGATGAGGGATCCAGTAATCTTTAATATATGCCCAGCACGTGTTCATGATAGAGAGATGAATAAGAAAGTCTCCAGGGTCACTTGTTCCTTTTACCAACCAAGAGTCACCATGGTGGCCCTCCAGGCTTCCTGTGGCCAGAGTTCAGCACATGTTCACAGACAGGGCACAACTGAGTACTTCCTTGTCTGTAAAATGCTTTTTGGCAAAGTACATAGGAATTTAGACTTTCTTAGTAGTAATTACACTATAATGCCCCAGGTGCCCCCAGGGTGTACTCAGGGAATTAATGGGCCTACCAGTCTCATTTACTTCTTAGGGTCCCAGGGTCTCCTTCCACAAATGAGCATTCTCAGCGCACTGAATGAGACCCTGGAGGACCAGAAGAATGATTGCTTCTCTCCAAGGTGAGCCAGAGGTGAATATCAGCCCCTGGAGGATGCCTCTGGCCTACTGATTGGGAAATACTGCAGTGACCGAGGCAGAAGGCGCTCCAAATGCAAAGAACATTATTCCAAGCAAACGAGGGAGCTCAGCAATTATTTCCACTCAAAAGTTGATAATGAATAGGCATGTTATTTATTCATTCATTATATGTAGGCAAACAAGCAACCAAAGAGGAAGCCGTCTGGCCATTCTTTTCATGAATCTGTCCCATTTCTGAGTGAAATGTAGGCCATGCAGATGAAATGCTGAACTCTGGAAATAATATTACCCACTCAGGAAGCCATCTTTCCAGCCTTAATTAAAGAAAATCAACAACTTCCATTTGTAGTGGATGATGATGGGAATCAAAGAACTGAAATGCAGACTTGCCAGGCAAGCTGAGTTGGGCTTGGCTGGGCTTGCAGAAGCCTGGGAGCCTCATGAGTTCACTGGAAAGATTGTGCCTTGGGTGTCCAAGAAGCTTGTAGCATCAGCAGTAGCCAAGATACTGCAGAGAATTGATGTTGTTACAGGACACCAAATCTTTTTTGTTGAAGCTTTGGTTCATTCATTCATTCATTCATTCCCTCAAGTTTTTAAAAAGCTTATTTATTTTGAGAGAGAGAGAGAGAACATGAGCGGGGTAAGGGCAGAAAGAGAGAGTGAGAGAGATTGCCAAGCAGTCTCTACACTGTTAGTACAGAGCCCACCACGAACTGTGAGACCACGATCTGAGCCAAGATCCAGTCGGATGCTTAACTGACTGGCTGCCCAGGCACCCCTCACTCCCTCAGGTTTTATTAGTCCATATGCTCATTCATTCATCTACTCAGTGAGCACTTATTGAATACCTACTATGTATTAGGTATTGCACCATGAATATAAAATGCTAAGCAAAAAATAGACATTGTCTCAATTCTGTTATTCTTAAATTTTAGTAGAGATGATGTTTACTAAGTGAATAATCACATAAATATATAATGACAAACTGTAAAAGAATTCAGAGTGAAAACTACAAGGTACTCTGCAAACTTGTACCCAGAAGCTTTAACTGGTGTGGGGGAATCAAGGATAGATACCCTGGGGCATTGACCCTTGGGCTGCAATCCTAAAGAGGTCGGGGTGTAACCGGTTGAGGACAAAGAAGAAGACATAGAACAATCCAGGTAGGGAGAACAGTATGTGCTTATGTGCCAGTATCCAGAAATGGAAGTGAGCATCATCACCAGAGAAAATGCCCCTTGGTTTTGGTTTTGCCTCACCTCTGTATACCAAATAATGGGACTCTATTTAGGCAATTCAATTAGGGACTGTTGATGGGTGAAAACTGTCATGATAGCATAAGGCTTGGTTTGAGTGTGTGGGTTTAGATGCCAAAGAGACTGTTGGGAACCCTGATTTCACTCTATTAACCTCGTAAAAGGAGGACTGAGCTTGCCTTGTTGCAGTAGGAACATGACCTCTGGACCTCCTATCATGTGGGTTGCCTACACCTTGGCTGAAGCCAGTGTTCTAGAGACCTCTCAGGTCTCACGAAAAGCTCCCATCCTCCTCCTCTCTCTGAGTCCGCCAAACACTAGTGCATGAGCTCTGGAGACTCATCATGCAATTAAAACCTGGACCCTCTGCTTGTAAGCTCTGTAACCTTGGGCAAGTCACTTAATCTCAATGTGTCTTAGTTTCCTTGTCTAACAGTTGGGTGCGATAGTAGTGTCTGCCTTAGCATTGGGTGCTGTTGTGAGGAGGGGCTGTATGGAAGCACAGAGGAGACACAAATACTGATGATATTATTATTATTATTACTTAGAGAAATACCTTCATACCCATTTCAGAACCAAGGGAAAGAAGGAAGCTTATGCTGAACATCAAAAAGGATGGATGGATGGATGTGTGTGTGTGTGTGTGTGTGTGTGTGTGTGTTCCATGTTGTTAGGCACAACTGGGAGGTAAACATTCCTGAGACAGGTGTAAAATGTGTGTGCCTCAAGTGATTGTCCTTGGCCATGTCTAATGCAGGGGCCCTTGGGGAACTGCAAAGTCAGGGTGGCGGGAGTCCACAAGACTTGGAGTATTTTAGTAGGATTCTGCTGATGGCATCTGCATTGCAGCTTGTGACTGCATCTGCCATAAGAACACATGCTCCTGAAAGATGGCGCTATTCCCGAACTCTATCTCTTCCATGGCCCTACCCGCTTGGTTCTGCACTGAGTTACTTCTCCCAAGCTGTTCTTTCTGCTCTGAAAGCTCTTTTCTCCTGCTTCCTTTCTTATTCACAACCATCAGGCAACCCCATTCATCTTCCAAGACTGGCTTATGCACCTGCCCCTCCAAAGTATCTCTTGGACTCAACTTCCATACTCTGTCCTCAAAAAGCCAGACATTTTCTTCTTTATTCCTGACTGAAATGTATATATAACTGTCTTGGCATCTGTGATGCTATAGAGTCTTCTTAAATTTGTAAGTCTGTCTCCCAGTGTAGACTCTAGGAACATCCCTATAAGACAGAGCCCTCTTATGTCTCCTTTATGCCCAGGATCTAGCACAATACTTTGCATGCACTTGGTACTTAATAAATGTTGGTTGCATTACTGAACCACTGAAAGGACACGTGAAAATCTATTTTATCATCCCTCGAGTAAGAAAGAAATCAATTAAACCGCTATAAATGAGTGTTTGAGAATGGGGGCTTATTCTCTTTTCAAAGCTCATTTGTGGAATGCTACTCAACAGTTAAAACGGATGGCTCTGATACGTGTAACAGCTTGGATGGATCTCAAGAGAATTATGCTGAGTCAAAAGAAATGTTACATACTGTATGATTCCAAGTATAGAGCACTCTTGAAATGAAACAATAGGGATGGAGACCCGATCACTGGTGCAGAGAGGAGCAGGAGGGAGCAGTGGATATAAAAGGTAGCAGGAGAGGTTCTTCTGATAAGACTGTCTGTTTCCTGACTGGTGGTGGTCACTGGGTCTACTCAGGTGGGAAACACACACACACACAAATGCATGCACATGAAACCAGTGACATCTGACAAAGGGTGGTGAGTTGTATTAATGTCAGTTTCCTAGTTGTGGTATTGCCCTATCGTTATGCAAGATGTTATGATTGGAGAAAACTGAGTGCAGGGCATATGGGATCTCTTTGTGTCTTTCTTATCCCTGCATGTGAATCTTTCACTATCTCAAAATAAAAACGAACACACATACACACCTACACACACATTTACACAGTGAGATCCCACTATACATCCACCTGAATGGCTAAAATTAAAAAGGCTGACCACACCTAGCGTCGGCAGAGATACGGAGCAACCAGAACTCATGCACGCTATTGCTGGGAGTGTTGATTGGTACAGACACTTTGAAAAAAAGGTTGACCGCTTCTTCCCAGGCTGAAAACATACACACCTTACTATCCAGCATTTCCATTCTGACAACAGAAAAACACAAGTATGAGATGATCTGAAGCAGCACATTTCATGATAACTCTACACTGGAAGCTGTCAAATGACCACCAACAGTATGATGGATGAATCATTTGTGACATATATCCGTTGTCTCAGTCCATTTGGGCTCTTAGAACAAATTACCATAAATTGGGCGATTTAAACAAAAGGCATTTCTCTCCCACGGTTCTGGAGGGTGAGAAGTCCAAGATCAAGGTGTCAGTAGATTTAGTGTCTAGTCTAGTAAGGGCCCTCTGCTTGGTTTACAGATGGCTGTCTTCTTATGTTTTCACATGGCCTTTCCTTGTGCAAGCATGAAAGGGGGGGGAGAGAAATCTCCTGTCTCTTCCTCTTTTTATAAGACATTAATCCCCTCTTGAAGGCCCCGCCCTCATTACCTACTGTAACTGTAATTACTTCTCCCAAGTCCTACTGCCAATGGGGATTAGAGCTTCAGCATATGGAGGGGAGAGGGATAGTCCACAGACATTCAGAGCACAGCACGTATGATAGGATAGTATATAGCAATTAGAACAAACAGCTTTCAGCTACATGCATCAGTGTCAATGGATTTCAGAACCGTAACATTGTACAAAAGAAGACAGTCACAAAAAAGACACGCTGTATGATCCCATTGATACGAAGTTCAAAGAAGGCAAAATTAGTCTGTGCTGTTGGAGTCAGTAGGGTGGTTATATGTGAGGGGTAACAACTGGAGAGTGACAGGAGGGAGAATGCTGGGGTTATAGTATTGTCCTGTTTTTTTTTTTTTTTTTAATCTGGGTCCTAGTTATAACAGTGAATTTAAAAATTTGTCTGATTGTACCCTCACGATGTGTGTTTCTTTGGGTGTGTGCATTATTATACTAGAAAAATAAATTTTTAAAGGACAAAAGTGTTGATTCATTCTGTTCCATAGTCACTATTTATTAGGTGCCTACTCTGTCCCAGATACCCTGAGTGCTTGGGACACCCTTATAGATGCAGAAGCCCTATTCTGGGGGATTCAAGTCTCTGGAGAGGCCATTTATTTTCCTTTTCTTTATTTTTCTCTTGCAAAGAGTTCTAAGTATCAGATAAGATCAGGGGAAACTTTTCTGTTAGTGGTGGCTGTGATTTTAATTAGTTATCGAACTAAAAGAACTTGCATAAGAGAGCTCTTTACAGCAGAGCATCAGAGAGGTTTGATATATATATATATATATATATATATATATATATATATATATATATATATATAGTATTTATTGAACTCTAAATCCTGAGTTCCAGCATCCCTCAGATAATTCCTTTTAAGACTTCCTCAAACTAATTTCCAATCAAAAGAAGAAAACATAGTCAAATGTAATTGCTGCAAAAGAAAAAAAAATCCCCTTATTAGGAAATCTGTAGCTGCCTTCAGGAATTCAAAAATAAAAACAGTCAAGTGAAGGAATCTTTGCTTTGCTTCACATGGAAATATCTTGGCTGAGAGGAAATTCTGCATCTGTGTTTTCAGCCCTCAGGCCTGGGTGAGTAGACCCCCAGGACAGATTACCCCCTGCCATTTAAATGAAGGACAGTTCATGGCCTCTGGGACTTGATTTGGTGAAAATGGTGTTTCTTGTCATTCTATCCATAATAATCCTGTAATTTGCAAAACACAGGAGGCATTAAAGCGTGGATAATATCACCTTGCCATGCCAAAGATGGAAAAGAGAATTAATGAGATCAATAAAGCTACTCTCACAGGAAAAATAGAAACGCAGATGGGAAATGGTGGATGGGTTGGCAAGCCTGAGAGAGAGCTGGGGACCTACTGATGGCCCTGTCTTAAAGCCAGGACTGTTCCATGGAACAGGTGAGCTGACCAGCCTCACCGCCACGCCTCCAGCAGAGTCCCACCTTGGCAATGCTCAGGTTTCTGGCCCGGATGAGAGATCAGTCAACAGCAGGTCAGCAGGTATTGGTGGGACACCACCATATGCTTGGCATCAGGCACGCATCGTGGTGATGCTAAGAAATTACGAAATATTGTGTGTTTATCAAGGAGCTTATGTTCTGCTTTGAAAAAAAGTCAGATGCCCTCACCTCTTTTTACACCAACATTTACGTGAACATGTATGACGATAGACATCTGATCAGTAATCACAATTAAAAATGTGTTAAAATGTATCCAGGGCTCGCCAAGAGTTGAGCACACAGGGTTGGCCATCACGGAAAAAGGAAACAAGCATGTGTCCTGATACATGTATTGGGTCTTCAAAGCAAACCTTCGGAAGAATAGATATAGTTGCAGCCACTGTGCAGATGGAAAAACTGAGGCTCTGGGAATTAATACATTTGCTCCAGTTCCCACAGCAAGTGGTGAAGCCACATCAGATTGTAATAAATCTAAAGTCCATGCTTTCTCCCTGTGGAGTATTTCCCAAAGAGAGGCAAGCCCATTTAGGAGGCACCTGGGTGGACATTTTAATTTGTGTACTTGTGCATTAAGGTTAATATGTACAAGAAACATACATAAAACTAGGATAGCAAAGCCCCAATTTCAGATATTACTGCTTCAGATGAGGCTAAAGTATTTAAAAATAATGCAATTTTTAAGAGACATAGCAAGTAAATCATGCAGGTGATATGTATTGAGAACAAAAGCATGAATGACTTTCATTATAGAAAGCACCTGTCCCTGTCATGGGGCGACGAGTGTTTTCTAGGGATCTAGGTAGGAATTGGGGAATTTGGACATTACTAGGACTCACACTTGCCGCCTGAGGCAGAGGGGGCTTCTGGCAAGTGGAGAGGAAGGTCCAGATGATAGGCACAGTGTGGGGTTAGAGTGAGCATGCCCAGCATAAGAGGGGACACCATGCCCAGAGCGTCTGAATCAACATCCGAAACATCCGTATCGATTAGCACCAATACCCAAAAGAGAAGCTCAAGCTTTTCCATACCAAACTGAAGAGACAAGGAACTATGAGTAATTTGAGAACTTAAGGACATTAGTGTGTCATTGGATCAGGAACATGGTCACCTGGGACAGCCTGGTGAGTGCTCACCTTAATGGGCGTGGCAGCTGATCCAAAGGGCAAAGGTAGGGGAGGCGAGGAGGCCCCGCAGCCACAGGCCTGTGAAGTCATCCTTAGGTGGATGCTCATTTTCTACCCCGGGGGATGGTGATGGCCCCTAGTTTGTCACTGCTCCTTCTGAGGTAGCACTTGGAAGACCCATGGGAATGAGGGCAGGGAAGGCAGGAAGGAGAGAGCAAAGGGAGTAAGGAGTTAGAGTCAGAAGGAGAGAAGGATGGCAGGAAAAGAGGGAAGGAGGTAATAGAGAAGGAGGGGTGGGGCGTTATGGAGGGGAAGAGAGAAGGAAGGAAGTGGGGGAGGGAGGGAGAGGAAGGAAGGAAGGGAGGGGGGAACGAACGGAGGAAGGAAGGAGAGCAAGACGTAAGAGGATTGATCCCCAGCAGACTGGCTATGCATTGTCTGTATTCACACTCTCTATTTTTTCTTCCTTCTCTGTCCCCCATCACCACCTCTGAAATTAGCTTCTTGTTGGCAGTTCCACCTTCTCTTCTTACTAATTTCCTTTTTGATATTTTAATTTATTGCATTTCACTGGGACCTCTTTCCCTTTAAGGCATTGTAATTAATGGACCAGTCTAATTTCCTTTGAGACAACATTCTTAATTGCCATAATTCTCACTTATGTCTTTTAGGCATCCCTGTTGGCGTTGATTCATTTTCATTTGCATCCTCAAACTCTTCAATTAGAAATGCACCGTGATCAGGCAGACAGTTTTCCTTCCCTCCACCGCAATGCCACATCGTGGTGTGAGCGAGCTTCGGGGGCCCTGTCTGCCTTTTAACGTCTCATTTATAAATTGAAACTCCTCTCAGTCTCCATGCACATTGGAATTTTTATGAACGTCGGCAAAGAGGCTGGGTTGCTATTATTTTTTTTCATTTTTGAAAAGTCAATACTGTTTTTCAGTAACTTTTTTTGTGGGTGGACCTAACGTTGCTTTTGGCTTCTGTTGCTGCTGCTGCTGCTGCTTTAATTTTTAACCAGTGCTTATGGGATATGGCTTGGCCCCCCAACCTAGTTTGTGTGCCTTGGGTGACAAAGAGTTAGTGGCGAGATTCCCCTTCTTCTCTCAGAACATTGACGCCAGTATGATACTGTGAACTCACATACCCTCCCCTCAGCCCACACCCCTGGCAGGCAGCCCCTGATCCACTGGTCCTCCACTTTTGACATTTTTAGATTATTCTATAAGTGGTAGCTTTGCTGTTATTTTTTCTTCTAGTTTTTGGTGATGCCTGTTTTCCCAATTATGTCTACTTATTTTCAAAGTATCCTTAAACCTACTTTTACATTATAATATTAACATATAGAGTAATATAATTACACTAATATTATTATATTGCACTTTTATTTAATTGTATTCTCCACCGCATACCATGGCACTCTCTTTTCTTTTAAGGAATGTACAAAATAATTGGGGGGGAGGGGAGCAGGACCAAAAAAGAAAATAAAAAAGACTAAGAAGCAGAGAGATAACCATTAAGGTTTCTATGCAGGCTTGACCTCATGGTGGTCCCTCTGCCTCGCCAGCACTTGTATGCAAAGAAGAAGAAAAGAGGTTTGGGCCCAAGCAGAGTAAACTCAACAGTCTCAGCTGTAAGCTGTGTGGCCTTGGGCCATTTGTTTTGCCTCTCTGAGCCTCAGTTGCCTTACTTTTAGAGAGGGGTAACTGTTGCTGTGCCTACCTTAGAGGCTGGGTCGTGAGGATTGAAAGAGTCAGCAGACCCTAAGGGGCTCAGAACCCATGCCAGGCACACACGCACCGTTTCTCAGCCCTGCCCTTGTCCCCACCTCTACAGAGGTTCACCCCTCAGGATCCTTGTCTAAAACCAGCCCCTCAGAGAGGCGGGCCTGTAGGGAAGGCGGTCAGCAGGGACTGGAGATGCGCAGGGCCTGGTCGGCGTTAGAGGGAGATTCCTGTGGTGCCTGGTTTTTCTCCGACACTCACACTGGCCTCCGATCTTATATAAAATCTGATGCCTCTCCTCCCCGCTCCCTCTTCTGATCCCATTCCGAATTGCCCCCGGCCCCTCCAGCATGACCCTGTGCTGCATCCCAGGGGAGACCCACAGAGCTGTTCACACTCAACCGTCCCTCCTTTATGGCAGCACCAGGCTGACTTTGGTGTCCCGGCCACTTTGGTGGCTGCAAAAGTCATTCTCTTTGGTGATAACCTAAGGTGGCTGGTTTTCTTTCCATCCTATCCTGTGGCCCATCCTGTTCTGACTCTGTGATCGAAGCTACTGGAAAAGTCCGGCATCGGCTTTCCATCGTATCTCGTAAAAAACAACGAAATAGATCTTATTTGACTGCTGCTAATGTAATTTTTTTTAACTTTTAATTTTGAAATAGTTTTTGAACTCACAAGAAGTTGTAGGGTCATAGTCACCGGTCTCATTTAATTTTTACAACCCACTTGAAGAGGTAGGCACTATTGCTCTCTGACTGGTGCTGTTATTTTATGGGTGAGGAAACTGAGGCACAGGGAGATCACGCGAGCTGCATAGTCATTGCTACTGGTGGAGCCAGGCTGGGAACCTTGGTCTCTGAAGTACCACCACCAAGAATTCACCTCTTTCCCTTTCTCCTGTAGCAGGGACCCACCCACGCAGCTGCAGGAAACTTCGTGAAAATTCACGAACCCCTCAAGAGTCATGGATTTTTCACTCACGGCGAGACCATGTGATTCCATTCCCTAATTTTACAACTGAGGAAATTGAGGTCTTGCCAGCATTTTGGGCTTCCACAGGGTCACTCCGCAATACAGAGGTCAGCTAGGATTAGAACCTTGGGTATTGGAGCCTTTGATTGCTTTTTACAGAAGTATTCCTTTTCCTGGCTTTATCGGCATATAATTGACAAATAAAGATTGTATATGTTAAAGGTGCACAATGCGGTGATTTGATACACATTGTGAAGTGGTTTCTGTGGTCACGCTAATGAACATGTCCTGCATCACCTCACATAGTTTCATTTTGGTTTTGGTTTTTCTGTCTGTGAGAACAATTAAGATATGCCCTATTAGCAATGTCAAGTTTACAATACGGTGTGGTTAACTGCAGCCACAACGCTGTACATGAGACCTCAAGAACTTACGCATCCTTCAGAATTCCAACTTCGTAGACTTGAACACTGTCTTCGGGGTTTGGGGGGCTTGGGTGAAAATTAAGTTACAGGGCCAGTTACCTTCTTCTGCTTTGGTCTTTGCATGAAAGTTTCCATCATTGGCTCTTGTTTTCCTCGCCCAAATATAGAATTTCTGTGTGTGCGATCAGGATAACCCTGTCATCTTGTGATTAGTCACTAACCAAAGTCACTTCACTTGTTCACTTCATCCCTGCTGCTTACTGTCTTCAGAAAAGCAAAATCAACAGGGTATTAGTATAAAAAAGACATTTATTTTAAGGAATTGCTTGTGCAATTATGGAGGCTGAGAAGTCCAAAGATCTGCAGCAGTTGGCAAACTGGAGATCTCTCTCTCTCACTCACACACACACACACACACACACACACACAAACACACACACACACACACACACCCCTATTGTGTTACAGCCATTGAGATTTGGGTGCTTATTTGTTAGAATAGCTTGTATTACCTTGATTATTACGTGGCATGAAGTCCCATTCATTGTAATCCAAGTGTCCTGAGTAACTAACTCCTGAGCACGTATGTGCCAGGCACGGGGCTGGGGAGTGGAGTTAGGGCACACAAAGCATAGATAGGTTTCCTGCCCTCACAGTGCTTTCGTTGTGGGGTGTGTGGCCCTACTCTGGCCTCTCCCAGTGTCCTGTGCTTCCGTCTCTCATAACACTTACTATGCTTTGTTGTCTCTGTATAATTACCTGCCTAGCCTGTGAAAAGTACGGAACATGGCGTAATTCTGTTTCTGGTACCCTGGTGCCTGAGACACAGTGCGTTTGGTAAATGTTTCATGAATAAATGCACCACCTGCTGTCCTCGTGTTTTGCCCCCTCAACCCCGGTCGGTGGGGAAGGCCCTACCCCGTGTCCTTCTTCACACCTGTGGCTTACTGACTCATCAGTGCAACATAGACTTCTCCCCACAAGTAAGGCAGACTCATTGAATCCAAAGGGAAATTTTATGCCTCACTCAAATGGCTGCCCCCCCTAATGAGAAAATAAAATATTTGACAATTTTCTCCATTGTCCTCCTATTTTCTTTTGGATTGGGCTGCATTTTGCAGTGTTTCTCCTGCTCAGACATGATGAATACCCTTTAAACCAACACAGTGTTATTTGCAAATGAACTTTAAGAGGAACAAAATTGCACAGGGCCAGAGTGGGCTCCAGCAGCAGCTTGGAAAAAACACATTTTTCAAGGTACCAAGCAAAAGGAATTTATCCAATTTAATTTTCAGGTAGGTCTATAAAATTAATAAGTATTCTGACTGAAAAGCATAATTAAACCAACGGTGAATGTAAATGAGGAAGGGAAGTATCGTGCTATGCCTGGAATATCGTTTTGCAAGCGAATGGCCCATACCAAGAAAACAAATTATTAATGCAGCCTTATTTCTCGAGAATATTTGGGGAACCAGGAAAGCTCTCGCTGTTCTGCATAATCATCTTCTTGGGAATGTATGAGCAAAGAACAGCAGGCTCAGCTGGAACAAGCAGTGGTTTCCACAGCACTGAAGCCAAGAGGGGGCTGCCTGCCATCCTTCACATGCAGGGGAAGACCGTTTGAATAAAACCAAAGCCACCCCACTCCCACCCTACGGCCGACACTGTTAGCAGCTGGTTTTGATTATGTCTGGAGGGGAGAGGGGAGGGAGGCAACATGGAAGGTCCAGAGCATGAGTCATGACTGGTCTAAGCCATTCAGACATCTGTTTTTCTTTGCTGGATAGCTTATTTCCCAGCTCACCTTGCAGCTGGGAGCGGCCATTTGGGCCGTCCTGGCCAATGAGACATTAACAGCTATCTGCTGGGACACTCTGGAAAATGTTTCCTCTGTAAGAAAAGAAGAAAGATGCAAAATGGTCTTCACTTCATGGCCTGGCTCTCCCGTCTTCACCTTCTCCTTCCTGTCCTTGAATGCAGCCATGATGCCTGGAGCTGTGGCAGCCATCTTTCAACCACGAGTCAATGCACACGAGTATAAAAAGCCACTATGTTAAAGACTGGAGTCCATACTGAAATGGATGTGGATCTTTAAAGTTTTTTTGTTGTTGTTGTTGTTGCTGGTGGTGGTGGTGTTTTTTGTTTTTTGTTTTAGGTGGGGGGAGCACGCGAGCAGGGAAGAGGCAGAGAGAGAGAGAGAGAGAGAGAAAACCCAAGCAGGCTCCGCATCATCAGTGCAGAGCCCGACACAGGGCTCAATCCCACAAATCATGGGTCATGACCTTAACCGCAATCAAGAGTGAGATGCCTAACCAACTGAGCCACTCAGGCACCCTGGATGTGGATCTTTAATGATGCAAACGAGTTGCTGAACCAACCTTGATGTCTGGCTCCAGTCTTCTTATTAGTGAGGCAAGAAATGTTAATTAGAATTCAGTGACTTATGTTTGGCTGAACATAATCCTACCTCACAGCGACCCCAAATTTAGCCCCTCTGTCATGTCTCTGGAAGCCACCTCCCCCTCGCCAACCTCTCCTCTGCTGCCCAGTTCAGGCCTGCTCATCTTTTATCTGAACTTTTGCTACAGCCTTTTAACCAGTCTCCCTGCCTCCCGGCTCACCCAGACCATCTCCCACATGGTTGCCTGGGTGATATAATACTCTCCCCAGATTTGTGTATCTGACAAACCCCTGTTCCTTCGTTAGGATCCTTTAGGGTCAAGATCAGCACCTCCTCTGAGAATCCATCCCACTTTTCCAGACAAAACCTACTGTTGCCTTCTCTGTTCACATATACAATTCTATTTCCATATGTATTTCAGAGTTCCGTCCTGTCTCCATCCTTCCTCAAACACTCCATGTGCCAGAAAGCATCAGGGCTGATCCCTTCCAATTTTGGCTGCGTGTATTTCGGGACAGATCTGTCTGTCCAGCCATCGCGTGGTCAGACACCACATCATACTCTTTCTGTATCCCCAGCGCCTAGCCGAGGGTCTGGCGCCTTCTAAGAACTCCGTAAACATTCATGGAATAAATCAGCCTCCTAGGAGCAGGAGATAAAGTGGTGAACAAGGCAGCATGGTCTCTACCCTCATGGTCTACAAACTCCAGTTGGAGAGGCTTCAGTAAAACAAAGATTCACAGACACATAGGAGCTTGGGAAGTGTGGGGACGGCTGCCCCCCTTGAAGGGAGAATTCAGAAGTGCCATGAGGATTTCATCTAGACAGTGGGCAAGGGCTCAGACTGGGGCACTTTGAGGAAGCCACTCATGTATGCTGAAACCTTCACAGCCACAAAATGGAAGAAATTGAGTTTTTTCAAAGAGCTGGATGAGTCACCGTGGTCATAGCACAGGGGGAAGGGAGTGAGAGGTAGGAGATGATGTCAGTGGGGCGGGACCACATAAGCCTTGGAAGACCCGCAAAGGATTTGTTTGTTTGTTTGTTTGTTTGTTTTGATATAAAAATATTTCCTTTTTCCATGTTAAAACTGTCCAGTTGTGCCACACATTGTGTACATTTTAAATAAATGTAGTCACATGATCCCAATATATAGGAAACATTGATGATCAAGTTTATCAAATCAGTAATACCTTTCCAGCATCTCTTAATAACGTCCATTCAGCCTGTCTGCTTGCTGGCCTAGATGAGTGGGTGCCTACTTTTTACATGAACTGTGACATAGAACACATTGGTCTTTCATCCGATTTCAGTTTTAAAATAATGATCAGTGGTGAAACTTGGTTTCATTCTTAAAAAGACAAACAAACAACAACAACAAAAACCCTAGTGTTGTGTTTAACAGCTCTGCCTTCCTCCTTCCCTGCAGTCCCTGGAAACCATACATCCATTTCTAGATTTCTGTGAATTTGCTTACGTTAGTTTCCTCAACCAAGCGACATCATGCAGCATTTGTCTTCCTGTGACTGGCACGTTTCACTCAGCATCATGTCCTCCAGGTTTGCTCCTGTTATTGCAAACAGCAGAATTTCCCTCTTTTTTCTAAGGCTGAACACGATGTATGTTGTATGTCTCTAGCACATGTCCTTTATCCACCCACGCGTGGACGGGCACGTAGACTGTCTCCACAGGCGAAGGATTTTTGCTGTTTGTCCCAGTGCAATTGGAAGCAGCTGAAGGGTTTTGAGGAGATGAAGGGACAAGGATGTACTTTATGTTGTAAGATGGTCACCCGTTGGCTCAGCTGAGAAGATACTTGGAGGAAACAAGAGTGGAGCTTGAGGGTGAAGTCAGGAGTCTGTTTCCAGAAAAGACGGCAGCTTGGGTTGGGGCAGGGGGATGGCAGAGGAGCTGAGAGGAATGAGCAGATTGGGGGGAGCTTTGGGAGTGAAAGTGACAGGACTTGGGACAGGTTGGGTATGACAGTTTCAGACCCCCTGGACTCTCTCTGCTCTCACCCTCCTGCCTGGCTGCCTCCCAACAACCTTCCTTGGAAGCAACTCTCCACTCACAGGAGCAAGGTCAAAGAGAAGCCTTTTCCTTCTAGGAAAATCGATGAAACTCATAAACCAGAAGAAAAGAACATATTAAGCCTGCCTCCCTTTCTTTGCACACATCTGTCCCAACAGAAAAGTGCATGTGGTATTTCCCAGTAATTAAGTCATATGGTTGAGAGCAAATGCAAGAGATCATGTAATTCTCCAACGTCTGTTTGCCCTGGACGATGCTTCTCAGCTTCTTCTCCAGCCCCCACAGGAGTGAAGTCTGTGCAGACTGCCGTAAGCCTGCGGCCCAAGCCATGCATCCGTGTTGTAGTGGTTTCCTCTGACCCAGACTCAGTCAGTGCTTCCTGTTTTGAGTGGTTGCCGTGGACCAGACGTGTTCTCAGTGGCTGACTCATATTAACACAGCCACCTCAAGAGGTGATGCTGATAATATCCCCATTGTAATGTGAGGAAATTGGAATGACTCGATAAATATTGGATAATAATGCCACCAACAAACTTTCAATCAGCATCTACAATCTACCGGGTACTCCACTCAGCCCTGAGCATACAAACGTTCTTTCCTTGCAGAAATTCACAGTCCGGCAGAAGAGATAGATAAACACATAACTATCTGAAAATGCTGTGTTCACAGTATGAATAAAATCATATGCAAATATTGAGTTAATAAACATTTTTTTTCTGAGTCAGTAGGAGAGAGGATTAAATCTAACGCATAGATAAGAACTATGTAAACCTGAAAGCACACACAAACAAAGTGAGAAATAGTATTATTGGCAATTAAAAATACTCCTTACCTACATACGCAGAGGAGGAAGAACATTCCTCAGGGGTGAGGGTAAGAAGGCCGGCTTAAGTCCCCTTTGTTGCCATTGTCACTTCCTTGGCTGGTTCAGGAGCGTTTAGAGATGGCCCTTATTAATTCATGCACGAATTGGGGATGATCCATTGAATTCCAAAGTGGTGACCCGATGTTAATAATAACAGTGGCTTCTGAGACCTTTACGAGGGAGGCAAGCAGTTTTACTAGAATTATTTCATTCATTCAGTCAGTCAGTCAGTCAGCCAACAAATACTCATTGGGTGCCATGTTCTAGTCCGGTGCTGATCACTCTGCAAAGTCTAGACAGAACCCATGCTGTCATCACACATATATTCCAGTAAGGAAGATGGACCATGAACAAATAAAACAGTTTATGTTCTGTAATCATTTAGCGTATCTGATGGTGTTGAGCGCCTGCAGAGGAAGGTCAAGCAAGATAAGGAGGGGGTGAGGAGTCCCAGGATGGAGGTGGAACTATTATTTTATGTGGTGTATTTATTTACTAGGGTGTTGATAACAAAATACTACAGGCAGGGTGGCTTAAATATCAGAAATGTATTTTATCACAGCTCAGGAGGCTCACAATCCAAGGTCATTGTGCTGGCAGAATTGGTCTCTCCTGAGGCCTCTCTCCTTGGTTTTCACATGGTGCCCCATCCCCCAGCTGCCTCTTCACATGGTTGTCACTCTGTGCATGTACACTCTGGTCCCCTAATCTCCTCTTCTTGTAAGGTCCTTCACATTGGCTTAGGGCCCACCCTAACAGCCTCATGTTACCTTCATTGCCTCTTTAAAGACCCCACCTCCAAATGCACATCTCCCCATTCTGATGTACCAGCGGGGTCCTTCAACATGCGGATTTTTAGAGGGTACACGGTTCAGTCCCTAACAGGTGGTGAGCGGAGACTTCGCAGAACCTGGAGGAGTGAGGAATCACGTGGACAGTAGGAAGAACATTCTGGCAGAGAATCAGCAAGGGCAGAGGCCCCGGGGTAGGTTATTGACTTGGTGAATTTGAAGATCAGGAGACAGAAGCTACTCAAGCTAATCGAATGATGGCTGTCAGAGAGATAATGGAGGTGTACGAATCCTGTAGTCCATGGTCGAAATGTGAATTTTATTCTTGGCTAAATGGAAAGGATTTGGGAGGGTTTTGAACAGGGGAGTAATACAGATCGCATCACTCTTGGTTTTAAAAGATTACCCTGGATGCCATGCCAGGGGCAACCTTGGGAGGGAAGGGAGAAGAAAGGGAACTAAGAAGCTACTGCAGTAATCTGGGTGAGAGATGAGGTGGCCTGAGCCCAGGGCTTAGCCCTGGAGGTGGTAGGAGGCAAGGTGAGGCAGGGATATGTTTTCAAGTGTGGCTGACAGGACTTGCTGACTGGTTGGATGTGCAAAGAGAAAGAGAGGAGACAGGGAGACCCCAGGTTCTTTGACCCCGACCACCAGAAGCATGGAGCCCCGTTTAGTGAGATGGGCAAGACTGGTGGGTTGGACGGGTGTGGACGGGAAGACCGGCAGCCCATTTAGACACATTTGGTTTGAGATGCCAACGAGACACCCATGCCGAGCTCTGAGAAAGGAGCTTCTGTGGAGAGACCCAGGTCTGGAGGTAGAGCCCTGAGAATCATCAACAAATAAACAAAGACATTAAACCCACAGGACCAGAAAATACGCCGGAAGGAATGAATGTAGACGAAATGAATTCAGAGGGGACAAATAAAATGTGACTTCATTTTCACTCATTCCTAACTGAAATTTGATATGTCCCTCAATTATGAATGAGGGAATAAACCACAGTAATGTTAGTGTAGCCGTGAGCATGTGGCCAACAGGAATCCCGACCAGTTATCATTAGAAGTGATGCAGGTATTTCAAAATATCATTTACATGTATCACTGTTTCAAAATCCGGGAGTCTTTAGACCCACCACTGGATCTCTTTTTTAATGTGTTAATAAATAAGGCCACATATTACCATTTCACACAATCTTTTTATTAAATATTTTGATAACTCTTTCAAGGTAATTAGTTTCTTTGAAATGCAATGTACTTTTATGGATTTTTTAAAAAATCGTTATTCTGACAAGGTCTCTGTAAGCTTCATCTGTCTGCCTGAGGGTTCTAAGCTGCTCTTCCCACCCCCAAAGAAGGTCTCACACCTCTGGTTTCAAGGTCTAAGGATCAACAAAGGAAGTGGAGTTGAGCCAGACCCCCCTCCCCCCCCCGGCTGGTTTACAAAGCTGGTCTCTCTCCCTGTCTTCAGCCTCTCTTCCTGATGACCAAAGTCCTGTTTGGCTGGCCCTCCACTCAGTGCCACTTGGATTCTATATGAGCAAGCCAGAGCCTCTTCGCCCAGTGACCCTGTTTTCCAGGAGGCGGACAAGCATTTATTTATTTTTCTGTTTTTAAATGTTTATTTATTTATTGTGATAGAGAGTGAGAGTGCGTGTGAGCAGGGGAGGGGCAGAGGGAGGGAGAGCGAGAGAGAGAGGAAGAGAGAGAGAGAGAGAGAGAGAGAGAGAGAGAGAGAGAGAGAATCCCGCAGGGTCTGTGCTGACAGCAGGGCTCGATCCCACCAACCATGAGATCATGACCTGAGCTGAAAGCAAGTTGGGCGCTTAACCAACCGAGCCACCCAAGCGCCCCAGGGAGCCAGTATTTACAGACATGTTATACTCATCAGACATTCTTGCAACCTACAAAAAAAGACGCTCAGCCACACCATGCACATTCCCAGGACGACCCTTGCAAAGCATTCAAGTACAGGATTCTAGAGCTGGGGAGCAGAGAATTGACACTCTCGTTGTATTCTTCTGTGGCTTGCTTTCTTGGCGAAGCGTTCGGCGCAGGGAGATCTCCTTAGAGATCATGTTCTGTCTGCATCGATTCCATCACAGGAGGGATGCATCCCTCAAAGAACACATCATGCATTGAAAGGCCACTCACAGAGGTTAAGTTCCTTTCTTCTAGCAGCATCCTCTGTTTTCTCCTGGCTCACTTACCTCCCTTTCCTGGCCCAGGCTGGAGTCAGGCATAGGGGGAGGGGACCCCCAGTGAGAGCTATTTTGATTGTTCTTTTGCAGATTTTCCATCCAAAAACTCGTGGGTGCCATTTTCCCCTCTGCACCTCTGAAAATAGAAGCACCCGAATGTTCAGATCTGCATTTGGGGCCCTGCTGCTTGAGGCCTTCTATCGCAAGGATGCCGTTTTGGGATGTAACAAATGGCTGAATAGATTTTCTTGGCTCACTCCCACTGCCTCAAGGCAGTAGTCAGTGGGGTAGTGCATTTCAGAACATCAGCTGTATCCCAAAAGGAAACCAGAAGTCAGAAAGCATCATCCTGCCTGTATTGCCAGGGAAAGTCTTCATATCTCATTTCCATAGTTTGTAAAAGAAAATACAGAGAAGAGTTTACCGCAAAACATGTATTATTAAGCTTTAAGAAACATTCTGGACCGGCTCTATTTGTTTTTCTCCCATGGGTAAAATAAGGGAACTGATCCCTAGTAAATGAAAGAATGCATATATGAGAGGTGGGGGTTTCATTATGGATTCGCTTTGGCTGAGAGTGGGTGATCTCTTCTCAGGAAAAATACCTTGATAAGTGGGAAAGCGTTCACAGGGCAAGTGTGGAAGGCCTGAGCCGGCAGAAACTCATGTTGATTAAAGACTTGGCTAAACCGCTTGGTCTAGCAACAGACAAGAATTCGGTGAGAAACAGACATGCCCTTTAATACATTATGGAAACTTGTTCTTAATAACCTCGAGGTGGGAGAGGCCTTTCTAACCATTCGTCTTCTCAACAAGTATTTTTAAGTGCCAGGCACTGTTCTGGGCACTGAAACACAGGGCTTTGTCTTCTGGATGACCTCCCACGCATATAAATGGGTGTCGGACCATTTGGAGAAATCTTTGCAAACATAAGGCGTCGGGGACACTACAGGGTGCTTATAAGTTGGCGAAGGAGAGTGAGGCCTTTGCCATCAGCTAGACCTGCCAGGGTTCAAAATCGCACCCACCAGTCATGTCACCTTAGTCAAGTCACTAAGTTCTCTGGGCCTCTGTCACCCACAGAGTTGTTGTAAGAGGCAGGTGACTTAATGGGGGTGGAACACTTAGCATCATAGCACTCGCTCATAATATGTACTTCCCAGTGATAGCTGCTGTTGTTAAATAAAACTACCCGCTGTATTTGTTCCCAGAGAACTTACCCTGCAAAAGTGCGCTTTTATAATAAGCCAGTGTTATTACTGAAGTTCAGTCACTAGAAAATGTTCTTTTTTTTTATTAAAATTTTTTTTAATGTTTACTTATTTTTGAGAGAGAGAGAGAGAATGAGAGCACCAGCAGGGGAGGGGCAGGGAGGGAGACACACAAAACCCAAAGCAGACTCCAAGGCTGTGAGCTCTCAGCAAAGAGACAGAAGTGGGGCTTGAACCCGCAAACCATGAGATCATGACCTGAGCTGTAGTTGGACACTTAACCAACGGAGCCACGCAGGGTGCCCCGAAAATGTTCTTTTCTTTGTTTCCTTACAGCAAGAATCCGCATTGTGTTCATCTGTGTATCCTCTCACGCAGTCCATCATGCATCTTTGGGGGCAATTTGAGTTGTCTTGATGGGGTGGGGGTCCTACTGGCATCCAGTGGGTAGAGGCCGAGGACACTGGGAAACGTCCTACTATGTCCTGTCCACAACATCCCTCTGCAACAAAGAAGTATCTGGACAGAAATGGCATTAGTGTCAAATTTTGAGAAACCCTCCTCTAGGAGGGGTCTAGAGTGTTGACTCACATATGTGTCAAGCCCACCCAGTATGTGTCAAGCACTCGGCTAGTGTTAGAAATACAGTGTGACCAAGAAGGACGTGATCCCCATTCTCGTGGAGATTGCACTTTAGGAAAGGAGAGAGAGTCATTTGCACTAATAATCACGGAGCAATTCTAGCGCAAATCACCCAGGGGTAGGTCAGGTGGCGGAGTCAGAGTGTGCAGTAGCAGAAACGATCCCGGTGTGTGGGAGCCTGGGAAGGCTCTCCGTGGAAGTGGCATTTAGGCCAACACTCGAAGGATCTGGCTGGATTCAACCCATGACCTTGGTGCTCTAATCATTGTATTTTGGGCCCCTGGACTGAGCAGTTCCCTGGCATCGCTATTCACGAAATCACAGTGAGGTGGGAATGGCGTGGCAGTTAAGAACATGGATTCTGGGACCAAATTGCCATGGTTGGTAACCACCTCGGGTGGCTTCTCTGTCGCAGTTTCTTCATCTGTAAAATGGGAATGAAAAGAGTGCCTGCCTCATTGGTCCTCAGTGGAGATTAAAACGAGTAAAATAGTGTAATTAAATAACGGGAAACATTCGTACCATAAATACTACCTAAGTATTAGCGATTATTAACATTAATATTGTCATCTTGGATGAAGGAGCAGGTCTTCTCCACGAGAATCAGCCCCACTCATCTGGGAAATAGTGAGAAAACACAAGACAACAGTGAGCTCATCAATTCACTTCCATTGTTTTTAGAGTGAATTTGGCCGTGTTTCTTTGAAAATGGCAGATTTGAGACTGGAGTGGGACCTACTTTCTTCCCAGAAAAGTGAACAGTCAGTGTGAGAACTGCCGTGGGCACAATGTCAAACAGAGACAAAGACACAAAATCCAACTGTTGTCATGTGGTGGTATTTTCAGACTCCCCTCCTTAGTCTTGATTCTTTAAATCCTTTGTAAACTCACCCAAATCCTCCCTTCTCTGGAGCTCCCACTCCATTAAAACAGGAGTTAAATGTTATTTTTATAGTTGGCATGAAAATACTCTTTAGGGAATTCTTTTTCAGAAAAAATCTTGATAATAAGCTTTAAATATGGAAGGACAGTAAAACAAAGAGACAGATGACCAGGTCTAGACCCCCAGAAATTTTCGTTGGGAGAACTAAGAGATAGGAAAAGGCAAAAAGTTACAGAAAAACATCTGGCAAAAGGGCCAGGAATGGCATTAAAAAAAATCATCAGTAGGGAATAGCTGAAGGATTTTCTAGATCACATGTGCCTAAAAATCAATTTTCAAGTTACTTGCTGGGTAGAAGTCATCCATCACCTCGAACTTCCCTTTAAGACTGTTACACACCCAAATAAATGTCTTTTGTAAATTTTGGACTCAGAAAATCAAAGAACGGTTTCTGGCATCCACATCCGCACTGGCATCCCCAGAGTGAAATTAACAGGAAATTAGAACCAGAGGTCATGGTAAGAATATAAGACTCTGGAATCCGCCGAAATCTTGGAGCAGAGATTAAAATTTCCAGCCCAGTGCGGAATGGAGGGCTTGAGTCAACTGTAAGAGAATAAGGCTGGGTGTTCTCAGCTGACTTGTGAGCCACGTGACCCTCTTCTTTGAAACATTTCATGCATTGATGCATGGATCACTGGAGGAACTAGGTTTATAGACCATCCTTATGATTGTTTGGGGAAGATTAGACATAAAAGACAGTGAAAGTAGTCATTAGGTTCTCAAAACAAAACAAAAGCATAAAAATCTCAACCTAAAAAATTATAAAACAGCCTAGCTAAACCTTCCAAAAAGAAAGGCTTCTTGTTGGCTGAAACAAAGAAGTCAGAAAGGCACAAATAGACCTTGGTTGTACTGATTTAAGATTCACAGTGAATCTTAAACTTTTATTTGCTTCCCCCACCTAGGCTAAACTTTGGTTTGGGGTGCACTAAGTGAGCTTTAAAGAACAGTCCTTGGAGATGTCTTTTGCCTGACTGATCACCCCACGATCAGCTATGTCCTTTTGAGCACTCAACATGATTCAATCCAATCAGCAAATTCTAGAATCAGCAAAATTGTGTAGAAGGAGCATGGATGATTAATTCTGACAGAGCCGAGTTAGATTCTAAGTTCTGTGTGACGATGGGGAAGCTAGCTTAGCCTCTTGGAACCTCAATATTTTCATCTGTCAAGTGGGCATAAGCATACTTACCTTACAGGTTAAGGGACCATAAAGTGAGACCAGAAGAGGGACGTGTGTGTGTGCGTGTGTGTGTGTGTGTCTACAGTTGATTCACATCACGTGTCAGAGTGAGGTACCATAAAGTTGCAAGAACAGCAGTTTAGGTTCCTGCGAGCCTTTGGTCACAACATTTTCATCTGGCAGTCAACACAAGCCTTGGCTATGTGTGTTTCTATTTAAAGACAGCTTATCTAGTATTATTGTCCGAATTTTTAGCCTTGAACCCACTCAGCCAGCAGCACTGTAACTCCTGCCTGTTATCCAGCCTATCTGATGCACCTGCTTTCTCTTGCAAGCACATCACCTCCTTGCACTTTGAAACTCTAGACGGCACTTGAGCACTATGCTTGGGGGACCATTTTGAACAGAGAAATAACGAATAAAAAGTACAAAAATGAAAAAAAACCCACAAAACTCTAGCACTAAACAGACTGGGGAAGGACCCTTGTTTACAACATGAGAAGTGCAGCAAGGCTTGCTCGACCAGAGCTGGAAATGTGCACACTGAGGCTCAGATTGCTCGCAGCTCTTCTCACGGCTGCGAGTGACGGCCAACACACCACATGTATTGAATTGGGGATTACAAATAAATTTTAGTGGGAAGGTGAATTCACAAACACAGAATCTGCAAATCATGAGGACCAACTGAAATGATATAGATGTCCCACACTCCAGTCCTTATAGGCCTTAAGCAGATCTCAAACCCCCAGGCTCAGCCCTTACAGGCCTGACTTTCGTCTCTGTCTTCATTTCCGGCCCCTGGTGAGTTTCTTCTCTTTGAAGTTTGGGTTGGTATTTTTATGTCTTTGCTCTGTGTCACCTTGCCTCCCTGTATGTTTGTAGCAAGAGAGGATGCCATCTGCCTCACCTTAGCCTGATAATTTGTTGGAAATCACGTGTGGTTCATTTTCTCCCTCTCTTACTGCAACTTGTGCCCCCATGGCGATGCTGTGCAAACCCCATCACAGCCCCATGCACGCTGACCCCAAGTGTCCTGGGTCTGCCACTTACGGCCTTTGCACCCCATGTAGGGACAATACCTGTTCCAGGTTTTTCATGACAGAGGCCATGGCACCTAACTAATATCTTCAGTATGAGGGCATCAGGTTCTGGAAAGATCTCAGCTGTGGCCTCATACTCTCCCAGGACCAAACTGCCCACTGCCCCTCTCCCCCCATGACAACTTCAGCCTGGTCTCAGCCTCTTGCCCCAGTCTAGCTTCTCCCCGTGCCTTGGGGTGCATCCTCTGCTGGTGTCCCCATGGTTTATGCTGCTAGCTGACCACAGTCAGAGCCACATGGATCAGCAGAGATATAACCTTGATCCTCAAAGGTGAAAGGACCAGCGCTTCAATCCCTTTTTCCCCAGTCTCTGCCCCCTACGCAACTCTAACCTGTCCCCCATCAGTAACCCTCCAAATTCATTTCCTATCAATGCTATAACAAACGACCTCACGCTTTGTGGCTTCAAACATATTTATTCTCTTGCCATTCTGGAAGTCAGAAATCCAAAATGAGTCTTCCAGAGTTCAAGGCCTGGTGTTGGCAGAGTTTGTTCCTTCTGGAGCCTTGAAGGGAGAATTGTTTCCTTGCCTTCTGCACCTTCTAGAGGCTGTCCTTATCCCTTGGCTCATGGTCCTGCATCACATGGCCTCTTCTCTCTCTCTCTCTCTCTCTCTCTCTTTCTCTCTCTCTGCTTCCATAGTCATCTCACCTTGTCCCTCCCCTGACCTCCTCGCCTCCCTTTTGTAAGTACCCTTGTGATGACATTTAGGGGGCACCCAGGTAACCCAGGATGATCTCCCCATCTCAAGATCCTCAACTTGATCACAGCTGCAGAGACCCCCCCTTGCCATACTAGGGAGCCTCCTGGATCCAGGGACTAGGACTTGGATATCTTAGCGGGGTGTGGAGGGGCATTAATCAGCCCACCACACCCTCCGTCACCTTATAAAGGAGAAGGGGGTGTGAAGGCCGTCAAACTAAAGTAGGACAACGTTTACATGCTGCTGTGTACACCCTGCCTTCAGGGCCAGTGCTGCCTCCTTGGATGGCACCAAAGGCACCACTCAAGTGGTTCTCAGGGATCCAGGGACCTCCCCACCATTGGACCCAGAAGGGCTGACAAGGTTTAAATGGAAGTTTCTCACCCTGTGTTAGTGATCATTATAATAATGTGTCTTACCTTACCCTGAGTCCTGCTGATCAGAAGGTGCAGAATTCTAACAGTAAATGGAACATAAGCATGCCAAGTTTATACATGCTTTGTGTCATTGGGTTGTTCTCAGAAGCCTGTTAGTGGACACCATTCTTCTTCCTGTTTTCTGGATGAGGTACCTGAAGCACAGCTAAGGATCGTGCTCAGAGTTCCTCAGTTATTAACAGTTACATCCAAGAGTGAGAGCCAAGCATTCAGACTCCAGAGCCTATGCCTCCAACAGCTACAGATCATCGTGCTGCCAGGTTCTGCCTCTAACTTGCTGTGTGACCTCGAGGAAGCCACTTTCCCTCTCTGGTCGTAGATTATTAAAGTAGGAGCATAAAGCCAGGTCAGAACTTCTCAACTTTAGCACTTCTGACCTTGGGACCAGATTACTCTTTGTGGTGGAGGCTGTCCTGTGCAGGGTATGACATTTGCCAGCTTCCCTGGCCCCTGCCTGCTAGATGCTTCCCCAACACCCTACTCGACTGTAATAATGACACACGTCTCCAGACGTTTCCAAATATCCCTTGTTTGGAGGCAAAATCTCCCCTGGTTGAGAACCCCTGGGAAGTAACCCATCAGGACTTGCCACACGTACAATATTCTGGTATTTCCTTAGCTTCAAGTTAGAAAATTGCTTTACATTCAAGAAGCTCCCTAGGCAAGCAAGAGTTCAGATGCAATGTGCAAGCTAACCAGTCTTATAAATTAGCACAAACATATGTCAGTGGTAATTAATTAAATACCTCTGTCGCATCACTAATAGCACCAGCTGAGGACAATATTACCATTCACAGAGCACTGCCGCCCATTTCTCAGCTTCACGTCGCGAGAGGTATGAGTGAACAGTTTGTTTAGCGGGTTAAACAAAAGCTGTTGCTTCCTCACTTTGAAGGAAAGGGAGAATGTCCCCCAGAATGGACACGGGGCCTTCTCACCCTCTATTCCTGCCACCTTCCATGAGATCTTCCCAGGGAGCCAGTTTCCAGGCAGTGGCCAAAGGAACTGGTCCTCAATGTTGGCTTCTCCTGTTCCCTCTCCAAGTGAGAGTTTGTTAGCTGCCGAGTTCAGGCTCTCACGTCACGTTATTCCGTAGCAGCTCTCCAGCCCCCTGCTTCTACGTGGTACGTAGATGCTATTTTCTTATTATCTGACATCATCCCCCACTTAAATCAGTGTAGGTTTTCGTTTGTTTGCTTATTTAGTTTTTTGTTTGTTTGTTTGTTTGTTTGTTCGTTTGGAGCATTTTGGAGTTTTATTTGGCTTCGTTTTGTTTGGTGCTGACAGAAGTCACGAAAAACATAGACAAATATCTGAGTCTGTATTCCAAGTCTTCCTACAACTTGTGTGAGCCTGGACACATGGCTTAATGTCTCAGCCTCAGTTTCCTCTCATCTGTAAAATGGGGATAGGAACACTGATCTCAAGGATGGCCATAAAGATTAAATTAGACCGTACCTATTCAGCACCTAGACAGTGCTGGGCAGGTACGAATAGTGCCCTTCTGCCAAAGTGGTTAGCCCACAGGCGAATACTTGGCTTTGAAATTTTCCCTTAGCTTCTGGCTGTCACTGTTGAAGAACAGTGTTAATATACACAAGATGGTTTAAGTCCACACTAAGAGAAGGAAGAGGTGGAATAATCAGCCCCTGAATAATGAGCGTCTGACTACATACTATTGCTTTGGGAAGCACAGCTCCAAAAGGCTGAGTCCACGCTGGCTTTAAGTAGGAAGATGTATCCTTCCAACTTGAGCTCAGAGTGGGAAGCTTTATCACACACATGCTTCACATGCACACATAGTCAGACTGCAAAATCGAATCCCCTGGGCCACCACACTCCTGAATCCGTGGAAAGAGCCAATGTAGTATTCCATAGCATTACATTTGAGGAGGTTAGCATAAGGAGCAAATCTCTGGCCTCTGTTATAATGCTGAATGATCAGCGCTTTGGCTAATGACCACCCCCCCCCCCCCCGCTTTTCTCATCTCCTGTGTCAGTTAGCTTTCACCGGGTTATGCTGTGTAACAAGAAGCCCAAAAATCTCAGTGGCTTACAACAATTCGGTTTTTACCGTCTCCTTATCTGCTGGTAATCACAGGTCAGCTGCAGCTCTGTTCCACATGCCTTCTCTTTCCAGGACCCAGGTTGCAGGAACAGTCCCTATCAAAGCCCAGTGACAGTCATAGGGCAAAGGGAAAGAGCAAGAGAGCTGACGGGAACACACCATCTTAAACTTCTGCTTGAACATGGTTGGCCTTATACCTACAGGTCTGCCACTGGCCAAAGCGAGTCCCGTGGATGAACCTAACATCAGTGGGTCAGCAGAGTATAACCCTCTGACAGAATGACTGAATACTTGGAAGTATACTCCCAAATTGGGGGAAGTGATAGATTATGCTCTAAGCATTCCCAGGCCTTCTCTGATTTTAAACTAATTTTCAATTTTTAGAAGGCAGACTAAGTCAAAGGCTTTTTAAAACTAAAAAATCATTAATTTATTTTTAAAATTCCAGTATAATTAACATACCATGTTATATTAGTTTCACATGTACAGCCTTCATGATTCAACAATTTCATACGTTACTCTGTGCTCATCATGATAAGTATATCATATGTTCTCTATAAATAAGAGTCTGTTTCTTAGTTTGCCTCTTTTTTCCTTGTTCATTTTGTTTTCTTAAATTCCACATATGAGTGAAATCATATGGTATTTGTCTTTCTCTGACTGACTTATTTCACTCAGCGTTATACTCTGTAGATCCATCCATGTTGTTGCAAATGGCAAGATCTCATTCTTTTTATGGCTGAGTAATATTCCACTGTATGTATATATGCTGCATCTTCTTTATCCATTCATCTATCGATGGGCACTTGGGTTGCTTCCATGTCTTGGCAATTGTAAACAATGCTGCCGTACACATAGGAGAGCATACATCTTTTCAAATCAGTGTTTTCATATTCTTTGGGTAAATACCCAATAGTGGAATTACTGGATCATAGGGTCGTTCTATTTTTAGTTTTTGGAGGAACCTCCTCAGTGTTTTCTACACTGGCTGCCCCAGTTTGCATTGCCCCCAACAGAGGAAGAGTGTTCCTTTTTCTTCACAACCTTGCTAACACTTTCATCCTTGCTAATAAAAACACTTTGTGTTTTTGATTTTAGCCATTCTGACAGGTGTGAGGTAATATCTTCTTGTGGTTTTGATATGCATCTCCCTGATGATGCGTGATGTTGAGCATCTTTTCATGTGTCCATTGGCCTTCTGGATGTCTTCTTTGGAGAAATGACTGTTCATGTCTCCTGCCCATTTTTTAATTGCATTATTTGTTGTTTGGTACTGAGTTGCATAAGTTCTTTATAGATTTTGGATATCAACCACTTATCAGATGTATCATGTGCAAACATCTCCTCCCATCCCATCCAGTGGGTTGTCTTTTTGTTTTTTTGATTTTTCCCCCTCTGCACAGGGGCTTTTTGTTTTGGTGTAATCCAGTAGTTTACATTTGCTTTTGTTTCCCTTGCATAAACATATATAGAAAAAATGTTTCTACCGACAAAGAGATTACTGCCTATGTTTTCTTTTAGGAATTTTAAAGTTTCAGGTCTCACAGTTAGGTCTTTAATTTCATTTTGAGCTTATTTTCTTGTATGGTGTAAGAAAGTTGTCCAGTTTCATTCTTTTACATGTAGCTGTCCAGTTTTCCAGCACCATTTGTTGAAGAGACTTTGTCCCATTGCATATTCCTACCTCCTTTGTTGTAGATTAATTGATCATACGATTGCGGGTTCATTTCTGGGTTTTCTATTCTGTTCCATTGAGCTGTGTGTCTGTTTTTGTGCCAGTACCGTACTCTTTGGATCATTACAGCCTTGTAATATAACTTGAAGTCTGGAATTGTGATACCTCCAGTTTTATTCTTCTTTTTCAAGATTTCTTTGGCTATTTGGGGGTCTTTTGTGGTTCCATACAAACTGTAGGATTATTTGTTCTAGTTCTATAAAAAGTGCTGTGGTATTTTGATAGGGGTTTCATTAAATCTGTACATTGCTCTGGGTAGTGTGGACATTTTAACAATATTTGTTCTCCCAAACCAGGAACAAGGGATATCATTCCATTTGATTGTGTCTTCTTCAGTTTCTTTCATCATTGTGTTTTATAGTTTTCAGAGTATAAATCTTCTACCTCTTTGGTTAAATTTATTCCCAGGTGTGTTATTATTTTTGGTGCAATTGTAAATGGAATTGTTTTCTTAATTTCTCTTTATGCTACTTCATTATTAGTGTATAGAAATGCAACAGATTTATGTATATTGGTTTTGTATACTGCACCAATCAAAGGCTCCTTATACACACTATGAGGGGTCCAAAGCTCAAAGTTCCTCTTAAGTATTCTTAGGGTCTGTGGACTCCAACAAGGTTTGTCTAACAGATTTCTAACAGATAACTTATCAATCCCTAAATACTCTTTGTCAGAGCAGGAATCCATTTATGAGAACAGTAATCCATGGTAAAACATCCCTTTCAGGCATCTTTGTGACTTCTAGGTACTTTTAACTGAGGGAGGTCACGATTCCTTTCTAAAATTGCTATGGCTATGATAGACCTCCCATTGATACAAGATGGAAGGACATATACAGAATATAGGATATGCATGCACGTGGGGAGGGATAGGCTCCTGGGGGATACAGAAATGCTGTCACCAGATGGAAAATATGACAGCTAGCCAAAACTCCCAAGTGTGTAAGAAACATCAGTTCTTCCACTGGTTTCTGAGGTTGCTTTCACATCTAAAATGTTACTGATCTACGTTCAGAAACCACCTCCCCCATCCAGACTTCAAATCAATTTCAACATCTTTTTCTAAGTATGATCCAATCATACTGCTCTCCCCCTCCACCACCACTTGGAAGGAAGCTTTCAAACTGTCCTTCATTAATGCTTCTACTTAGATCTAGGACCCTTTTCTTCCCGTTCAGCAATACCCACTCCAAATGCCATCACCCATCTTCCTAGTCATCGGATCTCCCACTTCTCCCCAATGCATTTACCTTGGAAAACTTTGCTGTCCTTGGATGTGTAAGCAAGCCTTTCATAATATTGTTAAAGCAGCAGTCTGAATGCTCACATTGAGCATGCATGCATGGCCTTAGAAGAAAAAACCTTACCCGTCTTCTATGTTATCATCAATAACTATAATGTCGGCTATTTATTGAGTCCCCTATGATGTTCTAGGCTCCGTTCATAATTTTCATTTATTGTATCTACTCTTGAGTACAGGGGAAAATATATTATTACCCCAGTTGAAGAGAGGAGCCAGTGGAGACTCAGAAATGTGAAGCAACTTGCGCAAGTTCACAGATGCTAATAATTGGCAGAGCAGGAATTCAAACTTGAGTTTTGCCCGACCTCACTATCCATGCCTTCCTGCTACCTAGTGTTTCCTTCTACCTTAATGCTTCATGGAAAAGCGTTACGAAGGGCACGCCACCCTGGGCCTGAACAATGCCCATTAAGGAGAACTCACACCTTCCCTGCTGTTCCTGTACACTTCGATTCACTCAACAGACTGAAGAATGGAACTGGAGACACTTAGTCCTCTCCAGACAATAAATCATTGGCTTTTTATCTGTCACCGGCTCGATTTTCCAAAGATTTGTTTTCGTCAGTTTAATGAATTATTGGATCACCTGGAAATTGCTCAGAATTAACCTGTGGCTGACATTAATGGATCTGCAACACAAGTGTCGAGCTCTCTCTAACCAGTCCAATCCATCCTTTTGTGAGGGGGCCGGCTGCCCGGCACGCGGCGATCCGTCCATTTTGCTGCTCTGTCTGCCTGTGTCTACGGACGGCGAGCAGGCACCAGAGGAGTCTGTCAGGAGCCCGGGTACTGCCTGCTGCTTACCCTGCCTGTGCCGGCAGGAGGTGAGAATCCTAATAAATCCCTTCACGACTTGCCACACGATCCCCTGGTTCTCTGAGAAGCCTTTGGCAAGGGTTGGGCTTCTTTGTTAGGATCCACTCTACATCCCCGACTACCCTCGAGCCCTCTTAGCCCTGGTTCCAAGTATTTCCCTAACCCATCCGGTTCTCTCCACCTCCCCCAACACCAACCAGCCTCGTCAAGCTGCCACTACTTGATGCCCGAGTTGATACAAAGCACTCATTCTCCTTGTTCCCACCTCTGCCCTCCAATAACCTGCTGTCCACAGAGCGATCATTTTATATCAAATAATCACATCCACTTTGCTTAACATTCTCAGGGGCTTCACCCTGTGTTTGGAATAAGACCCCACAAGAGCATCCATGACCTGGCTCTGCCTCCCTCCCAGCAGACCTAGGACCTTGCCCTGAGCTCTCACTCGGCCCCAGTCACTTTGGCCTTTGGCCTTGCCACATACCCTACTCATATTTTGGCCTGTTTTGCTCACAGCTGTATCCACAGGACCTATGACAGAACTTGACACACAGCAAGTACTTACTCCATCGGCTTAATTCATCAATCGGTTATTTTCAAGGTCCTAAGAACATTGTAGAGAATGAGGACACAGAGGGCTTCTGACAGCTTGTTAAGGTTTAACAACCAGGGTCAGCTCATAGGAAGTCCCAGCTCACTGTGCTCCCCTACCACTTCCCTTCACCCTCACACTCTAGACTGTTACTAGACTGTCTCTTTGGTCTGGAGAGTTGCCTCTCTAGACCAGAAATCCGCACACTTTTTTTTTTTCTGCAGAGGGCCAGAGAGTGAATATTTGCAGACCATTCATTCTTTGTCCCAGCTACTCAATTCTGCTGTTGTAGTGCAGAAACAGTCATAGACAATATGTAAATGAATGACCTGGTGTGTGCCGGTAAAATTGCCTACCTGCCGTAGGCTGGATCTGGCCCGGTGGCTGTAATTTGCTGCAGTCTGCTTAAACTCTAAGCTCCTTGGGGAACCCTAATACACGGCTGGCCACCATTCAGGGTCTGTTGGAGAAAGTCCAATATGATGGAGGCAAGAATTCACCCAGTGATGTGGAAATCAAGAAAGCCGTCTTCATAGCCTTCCATGTCTGAGACCAGCCTTTCACATCTTGAGCGTTGGAATCAAGTCTGTCTTCCACAGTGGCTTGCCCCACTCACAAGCTGTGCAGCTTGGGACAAGTTACCAAATTGTTTTCCGTCTTTCTCCTATAAAATGGGATGAACTAATCTCTTAGGGGTCTTTAAAAGAGCAAAGGAGATAATGTAAGTGATTTCAGATGAAGTGAGAATCGCCCTTCCCTCCACCCCCCACATGTGCATACATGCATGTATGTAGGCTGGTGCAAAAATGGTTGTGATTGTCACTGTTCAGTTAACAACCTGGCTTTTGTCCTCCTGAGTGATGTTTAGGATCTAGAGTAGCAGCTGAATTCCTCAGGACAATGGAAGGCATTTCTTTTGTGATGCTTTAGGGGAAAAGGAGAAAAATGAGGTAACTGGCAAGGAGAGATTTGGCTGGAAAAAAATAGGTGGTTGAGGGAGATTTTCATCCTGTATGTGGTGTCTGATTGTAAAATCGCTTTCCCTTTACTACCCATGGGATTCCAGTTAAACGTCCTTTTCTTATTACTGCACTGGGTCCGGGGGCGGTGGTGGGGGGAGGGAGGTTGGATCTATTTGTTTTCAGGAGGGGCTAATCTGCACAAAAGCTGAACCCTACTCCTTCTAGGCATGAGCTGAGAACAAATGGCTCTCTTGCCTGGCACATGCTAGGGTCAGTAAATGCTAGTTAGTTCCATTCTTACCTCCCCTTAATCATTTCATCTTTACAAAAAAAAAAAAAAAAAATCATGTACTTCAGACTCTGCCAAAAATCCCTAAGTCTCAAGTACTGGATGTTTGTTGAAGGAAGAGAATAATTCAAATGAGGCTTGCCCGGTAGAGATCCCTCAAGGATACCTAAGAATGGCTCGTAATTAGCATACTCATTCTTAATATATAAATGGATGCTTCTAAAGTGCTGAAGTGTGCTTAAAAGCAATTTGATTATCAGTAGTCACAGCATTCTTTTTGCAACCTTTCCCCCACACATTCACACTGCCTATGGGGAAGTTTTTCCAAAGGGTGGAGGGAACTAGAGACCAGCCCTTGCCAGTATCATCACAAATTACAAATAAATAGTCCTAGCCTCATGCTCCCTGGAAGAGAGAACTCAACCAGGTTCCAATTGTCATTTTTCCTTATGTGAATTATATGATCTTGAGTAAATCACTTATTCTCTCTGTGTTTCAGAATCCTAATAAATTGGAAAAGATCCTGTGCCCATGGATTGGAGGATTTAATATTGTTAGTGTGTCACTATAGCTTTTCCTTGCATTTTCTCACATCGGAACTGTGATTCAGTTCCTGGGTGAAGGTGCTCTAAAAAGCTCTTATTCTTATTTTTTTGTCCTCCCATAATTCTGGAGATAGGCAAACACACACACTATTTAATTTTTTGCTAGTGCTTTAGTATCATATATAAGAATTTTGCTAAATCCAAGATCATGAAAATGTACCCTTGTGTTTTCTGCCAAGAGTTCAATGTTTTTGGCTCTTAAATTTAGATCATTGATCTATTCTGAGTTAATTTTTACCTAAGGTGTGAGGTCAGGGAGTCAAACTATGGCCATGTGGAAATCCATTTGTCCCAGAACCAGTTGTCAAAGAGACTATTCTATTCCCACTGAATGGACGTAACATCCTTGTCCAAAGTCAGCTGACCATAGCTATATGGGTTTATTTCTGGACTCTCAATTCTGTTCCACTGGTTTATATGTCTAGCTTTATGCCAGCACCACACTGTTTTAATTACTATAGCTTTACAGTAAGTTTTGATGGGGAGATATGAGTACTCCCAACATTGTTCTTTTTCAGGATTGTATTGGCTGTTCAGGGCCCCTTGCAAATCCATATGAATCTGAGTACTAACTTTTTCAATTCTGCAAAAAAGGGCCATTAAGATCCGATAGGCCATTAGAAAAGATTTGATAGGCCATTGAATCTATAGATCACTTTGTGTATGTCAACATCTTACCAATATAAATCTTCCAGTCTTTGAACACAGGATGCGTTGCCATTTATTTAGGCCTTCTTTAATTTCTTTCAACAATATTTTTTAGTTTTCAGTGAACAATCCTTCTTGCCTCCTTTGTTAAATTTGTTTCCAGGTATTTCATTCTTTTAGATGCTATTGTAAATGGGATTGCTTTCTTAACGTCCTTTTTGGGATTATTCATTGCAGGGATATGGATACACCATGTGTTCATCTTGTCCCCTGCAACTTGGCTGAACTTGTTCTTTAGTTCTACTAGCTTTCTTTTAGATTCTTTGGGATTTTCTATATCGTGTCATCCATGAACGGAGATAATTTTCCTTCTTTTCCAGTTTGGATGTCCCTCAATTCTTTTTCTTGTCTAATTGCTCTGGCCGGATCTTCTGGTACAGTGTTAAATACTAGGCAGGAAAGCAGGCATCCTTGTTTTGTTCCTAGTTTTAGGGGAAAAGCATTCAGACTTTCACCACTGAGTGTAATGCTAAGTGTGCATTTTTCACAAATGCCTTTTATTGTGTCAAGGAAGTTCCTTTCTGTCCTTTGTTCTCTGAGATATTTTATCATTAAAGTGTGTTGGCATTTTGTCAACATCATTTGAGATGATTATATATTTTTATTCATTCTACTAATCTCATGTATTACACTGATTCATTTTCTTATGTTGAATCACCGTTGCATTCCTGGGATAAATCCCACTTGGCCATGGCATAAAATCCTCAATAATATGTTGTTCAGTTCTATTTGCTAGCATTTATGGATTTAAAACAGTATTTTTTTCTCTTTCTTATTATTTTCTTTCTTTTTTTTTGATATATGAAATTTATTGTCAAATTGGTTTCCATACAACACCCAGTGCTCATCCCAAAAGATGCCTCTTCAATACCCATCACCTACCCTCCCCTCCCTCCCACCCTGCATCAACCCTCAGTTTGTTCTCAGTTTTTAAGAGTCTCTTATGCTTTGGCTCTCTCCCATGCTAACCTCTTTTTTTTTCCTTCCCCTCCCCCATGGGTTTCTGTTAAGGTTCTCAGGATCCACACAAGAGTGAAAACATATGGTATCTTTCTCTGTATGGCTTATTTCACTTAGCATCACACTCTCCAGTTCCATCCACGTTGCTACAAAGGGCCATATTTCATTCTTTCTCATTGCCACATAATACTCCATTGTGTATATAAACCACAATTTCTTTATCCATTCATCAGTTGGTGGACATTTAGGCTCTTTCCACAATTTGGCTCTTGTTGAGAGTGCTGCTATAAACATTGGGGTACAGGTGCCCCTATGCATCAGTACTCCTGTATCCCTTGGGTAAATTCCTAGCAGTGCTATTGCTGGGTCATAGGGTAGGTCTATTTTTAATTTTCTGAGGAACCTACACACTGCTTTCCAGAGTGGCTGCACCGGTTTGCATTCCCACCAACAGTGCGAGAGGGTTCCCATTTCTCCACATCCTCACCAGCATCTATAGTCTCCTGATTTGTTCATTTTGGCCACTCTGACTGGCGTGAGGTGATATCTGAGTGTGGTTTTGATTTGTATTTCCCTGATGGGGAGCGATTAAAACAGTATTTTTAATAAAAGGCAAACACTTGACAATTCCATTGCAGCCATAATGTAATGAACAGTAGTCCATTCTCTCCTGTCTGCCTGTAACTAACTTGTCTCCCTAGTACTAGCACTAGATTTGTACTTTGATGATATGTTTGCTGTATAGAGGGTAGTTTAGTAAAATAGCTGATCTTTTACATCCTTAAGTGTGTGTGTGTGTGTGTGTGTGTGTGTGTGTACGTGAAGCAGCATAGCATAGCAGTCAGCTAGGGACTTTGCTGTCAGAAAGATCTGCACCAAACTGCTGGTTCTGTCACATACCATCCTTGGGAACCTGGACAGTATTTTAGCTTCACTGAACTTCGGTTTCATCACCGGATTATTTACTCTCTAGCTCTCAGAGCTGTTAAAAAAGAAAAAAGCAGATGAGATGTTGTATGCAAAGCACAACACAGTGCCTAACATCAAACAAAGTCTCAATAACAAGAGCAACTCACTTATCAGGATCATTTAGATGTAACAAGTTGTAATTATGTTCTGTTTGAGTATGTTTTCCCCAGGAAGTTAGTTTTTTTCACAAAAACTCTTAACATGACCTTCTGATGGAGGCTATGATTACATCTACCCGGCCAGAGGTACTGTGGAAACAGTTCCATAAGGCCTCCAGATGTGTCCACAGTGTAGACTGAGGGTATCGACATCTCACCCAGATGCTAGGTGCAGAGCCTCAGCCTCAGATTTTCCCTGATGTCCTGCTTTGTCAGGGCAATGGGGGTTCAGCCTTGCCCAGCCTGGCCCTTCCAGGGTGATCGCCTTCCTGGGCCAAGGGAAGGGTGCAATTCCTCATTCAGCCACCAGGTGGCAGATGACCATTCCCAGGAAGGAAGTTTAGGTGGGCGGGTGCCCTGAACCTGAGCCTATTGGAATTTTTTAAAAAAGGTCAGGTATTTGAGCCACAGCCTAAAGTCGCGGCCTAATTACAACTCAGTAGAAGAGAAATGGCTAATGCTGGTGCTTCCTTTGTTTCTCAGCCTTATCTCGAGAAATGGCGCCTTGTTGGGAGTGGACTTCCCTCTCACCATCCAATTCCAGGAGTGGTGCAGTGGGCGTATCCAGAGAACCTTAAATACAGTAGCAAAAATTTCATCCCGGGGCATTTGGACATGCATTTTGCTGGGTAGTGGGGAAGGCTTCGGGGCCCAAAGGCGTTTCCTGATGGGATTTCGGGTACCACCACCAGCTGTGCCAGACGCTGATGCTTCCTCCTGACCCAGGTTTCCTAGAACAGGGGTTTTAACCCTTAATGTGCTAAGGACCCCATCTGCAGCCTGAGGTCACCTACGGGCTCCTTCTTACAATGATGTTTTTAAATGCATAAAGTACACTACATTGCATTACAAAAGAAGCCTGTAGTTTGATCTTAGCTATGATTTCTGTAAGTGAAAAGTCACAGATGTTTCTAATATTATAGTCATTTTTCTTTATATTCATCATTGACTGACATGCTCAATGTTAGGTGGAACTTTGTGACAACCGATAAGCAAATTGTTCTCACCTAATTCACAGACTCCGGAATTCTAGCCACAGATATCTTGGGTCAGTGGATCTCAGGTGAAGAACAAAAACACGTCGTTATTGCTACCACCTTAGGCGTCCTGAGCAGTGAGATTTTGTTGTTTATTTCAGCAATATACATTCCATTTTGCCCCAGTGGAATCTAAGTGAATTGATTCAGAACACATCGCTTATCACCTTTTTTTTAATTATGAGACTGAGAAAAACTACAAGTGCACCTTATGTTGAGGGGAAAATCCATCTAATTGGTATTGAATGGTATCAACAGCTAATTTTTTTAACACAGCAATTCTACATAGAGAAAATTGGTTTAGATGGTCAATGGAAAACAATGCTGTTTTAGGGCTTAATGAGAACAATTCTTCCTTTCCTTAAAAAGTTCTCACTTCGTGGCCAGATTGATATGGCGCTTATCAATTGCCACATTGCTTTTCGTTAGAAAGAAAGAAAGAAAGAAAGAAAGAAAGAAAGAAAGAAAGAAAAGAAAAGAAAAGAAACTTACCTGAAAACTTTTAGCCCTGTGGATGTGTGTGTGTACACATGTGTGAACATGTGTGCATATGTGTGCCTTATATCCCAGACTTGTGATATGGGATGAATAGTTCCATACCTAGTAGAGAAAGCCTTTTGAGATTGTTTCCAAAATAGCTAAAAGAGGGGGAAGATACAAAGAGGCTTGGAAGGGCAAGAGGGCAAAGAGATTCCTCACTCCTGCCTGACTCCCCTGAAATAGCTTCCTTTGTCACATCCATTACGGTGACTTCATATTGTCACAGGTTCCACCCTCAGAACACCAACCTCAGTTTGAAGGATCAAAAAAAAAAAAATTTAAGAGTTGTAAGTGTGTTCCTATTTTGACTTTTCCCTGCCTACGATTCCTTATTGCTTCTCGAAGAGAGCCCTTCCTACTGTTATCTGTAGCACCTCCCCAATGCAAATACTTTGTCTTAAGATAATGCCTGTAGAGTGACTTACTTAACGGTTTGGTGAAGTCAGGGCATATCAGAACCACCTGGCATAAGGTTGGGCTATGGTCACTTCAGTACAAAACCAAGCCAAAAGTTTGAGTGGGTCAAGACAGTCAATCCTAGGTAGAGAAAAAGGAAATGGGCCACCTACAATGATGAAGAATCCATGCCTCTTCTCATTAAGCATGATCCTGTTGGTGTCTTTCCATGTTATCTTCCAGGATTGTCTACACAGAGCATTGAGAGCTTAGCTGAACTTAGACCAAGAAATTTCATGTCTTTATGGATGCTTGCCTCATATGTGTCTACACTCGTGTGTACATCTTCATGTTTGTGTCTTGTATGTGTCTGATGCAGCATGTCTGTGTATTTATGTTTGTGTGTGTGTCAGTGTGATTATATGGCGTATACGGCAATGTGCACTGTGGGTTGAACAGCATGGTAGACATTGCATGGGGCTGAGCTCCAGGATTACACTTTGTATGTTGCTAAACAAATGCCACCAAAGAAAAGCCAGTCGTTCTTAGTATATTCAAAGGCCCGAGATACTGAGAAACTCCCTGAGAAGGAAAACAGAAACCCTGAATCTGTGGAATGTCCTGACACCCCATTTCAATGAGTAAAAGTGACAGAGTTGAGCTAAACTTAAGAGTCTGTCAACAAAACTGTTCTTTTAATATTCTACCAAGCAAAACTATATAATGGTGTTGAATGCAAACTTGGGATGGATTTTTAAGGTAAACATGAGACATTTTGTTGTGTGAATGGACATCATATGGGAAAGTATTAGAGATACAGAAAGTAAGGCTGATTGGTACTAGGCTGGGGAGGGCCTTGAATGCAAAGGTTAAGGCAAATGACCCTGGGGGAACCATCAGGGGCTCTGGCTAAGGTGTGGCACAATGAAGGGCATCTCTGCCATCCCCAGGGTGGTCCTAGCATTGGCCATAGTCCCTGGGTCTTCCTCACAGACCAATGTGGACATATTCTAAAAGGTATATAGTTGAGTTTCTTGTGGAAATGAAACCAAGTCACTGTGAACCCAGCATTCCACTGACTGCTTAACTCCAGGCTCTGCTATGCTCTCATCTTTTTGAATTGCCTAAATGCCTATATATATAATTTTTTTTTGAGAGAGAGAGAGACGTCATGAGCTGGTGAGGGGCAGAGAGAGGAGACACAATCTGAAGTGGGCTCCAGGCCCTGAGCTGTCAGCACAGAGCCCGGCATGGGCTTAAACTCACGATCCATGAGATCATGACCTGAGCCGAAGTCAGATGCTTAACCAACTGAGCCACCCAGGTGCCCCCCTAAACACCCATTCTTATCTATTCATTAGTTCATTTAGCAAACGTATATTAAGGGCCTACCATGTTGGAGGCTTTGTCCTTGGTACTGGGGATTGAGCAGTGAACAGAACAAACCAACAGCCTGTCCTCATGGAGCATTTAATCTAGTTGGGAGAGACACAAAGCATACATTAAACCAGTAAATTATGTACCATATTAGATAGGAATAAGTGCTTAGGAGAAAAAAAGTTGGTGAAGTAGACATGGGAGTTAGGAAGCAATGGGCCATTTAGAACTTTTAAGGAGAGCCATCAGGGAAGGTGGTGTTTAAGGTGAGACCTGAAGACATGAGGGGCAAGCAGATGTCTTGAGAAATAAGAGTTTTAAACAGAGAAAACAGCGCATTCAAAGGCCCTGAGGTAGGTGCTTGTCTGCCTGCCATGGCCAAGGGATTCTGAAGAGGCCTGTGTGGCTGGAGCAGAGTGAATGTATGGAGATTTGGTCAGAGAGGGGATGGAGATCATCCTCAAGACATTGATTCGATCTGAATTCTGCAAAGAGTGAGCTGTGGGAGGTCAGGAACAAAGCTGGCATTCTTCAAAACAACGTCTGGAGCTGCATCCACAAAATGAAGCCACAGTTGCTGGTATGTTTTAGAAAGATGCTCAGAGCCAACCGTGGGCTGTAGTAACACTGGCAAGCTGTGGCAATAAGCTGAGGTCCTGATTTAATTCCCACATGGCCTGGTTGCAATCTCTCTTCACACTGGAGGCTCTGAGCTCCGTGTTCCAGCCTCTGAAACCCCTTTCTCTCCAGAGAGTGGACTTGTCCTCCACCATCTGTTGAATCCAGCCAGCACTGAGAAACCAGAGGGGGTGACCAAAAATATCCAAATCTCTGTTTTCAGGGAAACTATCAGACCCAGGCTCCCTTTTATCCTACCCTCGTTCCATCGTCTTTTCTAACACATCTGGATTTCAAAGGAAATTGAAGCCACTTGTAACCGATGAATCACAGGCACTGAAACCATCGGGTGGGTTTTACACAATCCATTTAATATTTCAGCTTTTTACATTCCAGTCTCTCTTCCCCCTTCCCTTGTTTTCCTAATGTTTTTCCCTCTTCTTCTCCCTCTTCTAAATATTCTCCTATATTGCAGAGACAAAAGGGTTTTGGTTGCTTGGGGATTTGGGGTAGGTTTGTTTGTTTGTTTGTTTGTTTTTTGGCTAACCAGGCACTTTGCCTGCAAAGACTGGATCCCTCCCTCCCTCTTCTCATTGACAGCTCTTAGTATGTCCCCCAGACTCAGCCGTCTGTGGCTTCTTATTCCGTGGGCTCCCTCCCTTGCCGGGAGGCAGACATCTCACCTGTCTCTCACCCCTCCAGGTCTGACTCTGCAGGAGCACCCATAAAGAATAGAGTAAGTGGGGTCATTGCGTATTCCTCTAGAAGGAGTTATGATTTGGCAGAGGGCATTTTTATCACTTTTCTGCAAATTGCCTCAAAAGGAATGCCACTTAAAAACGAGGCAGTTTGTTAATAAGGCAGCACGGAACAGGCTAATTCCAGTCACGACTTGCCTGCTGTGCTCAACTGCTATTTGAAGAGAAATCCTTCTTGCTTTGGAAGTGTATTTGGCATGGTGCGTATAATAAACATCAAGAAACCCTGATTCAATCCAGTTTGGCATTACATGAGAGAAATCCGGCTTGAAAAGATCCCAGAGTAGCTATGGGTTTGGCCTACTCCAACTTAAGGGGTGAGATTTGATGGGCAACAAAAAGTTGTCCTCACCAAAAATACCTCCTTCACCATCATCCCCACTACCACGTTGATTCTCTCCACTCGTCACTCTCAGAGGGCAAACGTGTTCACGTCTCGTTTGTGTTTCCATCTAAACACTTGCACGTCTTTACCAGTGAGACGCTAAGTACTCCACTTAGAACCTTCCGCCCCGCGGTCCTACTCCTCCAGGGCTTATCCAGGCTGGAGGGGATCAGGCATCCTCAGCAATGAGCAGAGGCCAGGAGTCTTCTCAGCCCACCGCTGCCATTGCTTCTCGCAGCCACATGGTGTCGCTGTGGAAGACCGGTTCTGCCCCGCTCACAGACGCTCCACTTGGTAAAACCTAAATCCCAACAGAGGCTGCATTGGTTCTGTGAGAGTCCACAATCCGCTTCCTTGGGTTTTGGCACAGCCAACAGTGTTTCGTGCTCGTTTTGTAACCACAACTCTTGCGATCAGCCATTGTTCTCAGGAGTGCAAGCATCGTGTTAAGGTCTCTGGGTCTCTGGGAGCTTCCTGCATCAGCCAAAACCACACCCAAATATGTCTCCTCTGTGAAGAGACTCAGGGACCCTATTGTTGAACTGAGCACTGTAATTAACACAGCTAGGACTTACCCCTTTCTTTGAAGTCATCTTATTTTAGGGGTCTGGTTGCCCTTCCCTGCTCCTTTGCCATGGTCAGGGCCGCCTGGTCAACCTGGACAACTTGGTCAATAACAACCCCCCCCCCCCCCAAACACACATATGCACACCTAAGTCATGGAGGTACCTGGGCCCAACTGAAAAACTACATGTCCCAGCTTCCCTTGCAGATAGCAGCAGCTAGTGAGATGTGAGGGGAGGCCTTTCGGTGGAGTCATTGGGCAATCACTCTTGATCTTACCCCTTTGCTTCCATTTGGAGGCCAGACTTGTAGAGAGAACCCCAAGAAGCTCTCTTGGACCATGAAGTGGCCCAGAGGATGGAAACCATGAGATAGGGATGTTGGAGAGAAAAAGATAGGAAGACTTTGGGTTTCTGATGACAAAGGAGCTGCTATACTGTCTTAAGTATTTATCTTCTGATTCATCTGTTAGCTGGACCTCTCAAACTTTACTATGCATGCTAATCGACTGTTAAAATGCAGATTCTGGTTTCGGGGGTCTCGGGAGGCCTGGGATTCTGCAGTTCCCACACGATCCCCGATTAGGGTTGCCAGATAAAATACAGAGCACCCAGTGAAATTTGAACTTCAGAGAAACAACAAATGAATTCTTAGTGTAAGTATGTTCTAAATGTCATTGCATGGGATATACTTATGCGAAAAAAAGTTTGTGTAAGTATGATCCAAATCTTGCCTACTGAGCCAACAGGCAAGCTTCCTTTCAGGCGCAGCAAAAATGCATATTGGTTCTCAGGGCCGTAGTGTTCATAGGGCTGGTGGATTTCCAGTGTTTTTGTGTTTTTTTAGTACTGGTGCAAAGAAAAGAAACTCACCCCGTCTAAGTCGGGTTTTAAAAACACATCAGTGGAAAAGGTGTGAGGGGAGCCCTTGACTCCAAGACAAGATGTCCAGCAAGTCCTCAGGAACAGTGGCTGGGGCCTCAGTGGTTGGGGACAAACGAATCTCTCTGCCTCTCTCTGTGGGCTTGAGTTCTGTCCTGCCGTTGCTCCTGTCTCCTCACGATGAACCAGCATCTCCTTTTTTTTTTTTTTTTTTTTTTTTTCCATCAAGTCTCTGATGCACTCCCAGCTTGCCCGGGCTTTTGCCATGACAGCAGCCGCCCCAGTCTTGGCTCTCCTGAAGTAGAAGAGGCAGCGTGGCCTCAAGGCTTGAAGCAGGGACTCCAGGTTCACACGCTGGTGCTGCCGCTGTTGGTACCATGGTGGGGGAGTCGTCATTCTCGCTGCCCGCCAGCTTCTTTGCCTGTAACATAGGGAGACAGTGGTACCCACCTTATAGGATTGCTGTGGGCTTGAAATAAGGTGAAATATGCACAGGCCTTAGAACAGGGCCCAGTGCAAAGTGAGCACTGAACAAATATGTGCCAGGTGTTAGTATAGCACAGCCTCTGACTCCACATTCCCAGGCTCCGGCTCATCTAGTTTAAAATCTCCAGAAGAGGAGGGTCTGGCTGGCTTAGCGCCGAGGGCTTCCAGTGCTGGGGCCGTGAGGAGGCTAATGATGTCTTCAGGAAAAAAAAGCTGAGACCTTGGCACTGTGGGAACACGAAGGAGAATCATCAGCCTTGCCTTATTTGGAAACAGCATCCCAGAGAAGTGACACTGAGCATCTTGCAGAACACAGAGGTTTGCAGGTGGCAAAGGACAAGAACATCCCAGGCCGAGAGGAGACTTTTAAGCATAAAGAACAGAGAAATGTGAAAGAGCTTGATGCCCCTCTTGGAGTTTCCTTAGCAGCACTAAAGACGTGTGATAAGATGGGGAGGTTGACAAGCAAGACAGAGAAGTGTTTTACTGGCAAATGGAGAAGTTTGAACTTCGTTCTGTGGGCCAGGGATGCCAGACGAGAGCCAAGAACCTCTCAAGGTCCTTTATGCCTGATCAGCGGTCCGGGAGTTCACTTTGAGGATTTTCTTAGAAACCTTCTGGTGAGATGACTCAGGACAAGTTGAGGTCACCACTTTGAGCCTTGGTCTTGTCATTGATAATATGGCATTAATAATACTGTCTACCCTATAGAGTTGTGAGGATTAAGTAAATGATAATTTGGCAAGAACTTACAACAGTGCTTGGCACATAGGAATTGCTCAATAAATGCTGATGATTGCTAGTCCTAGTTCACCCATAATTTTAAAATTAGCATATAGGTATTTTTTAGATCATTTGGGCGGCCCACTTATAACCTGCAATGGAATGCACTTACCGTTGCAATGGAATGACAGTGTCCGTGTCCACATTAATATTTATGATCTCACCAGCACTAATTAGCATGTCCTTCACTGTCATGGGTTATTGGGAAAAGAGCAGACATGGAACCGATCCTTAAAGGGTGGCTTTGTTGCAAGTGAGTTTCTAATAGTGTCAGAGTGCGGCATTCGAACAAAGTTATCCTACCTTGTTGAAACTCAGGAAAGGGACCAGAGACCTGAGCCATCCCGGGACCAGCACACAGTGACAAAGGGCCCACGTCGCAGCAGCCAACGTGGTACCCTACTCCCTCCGCCACAGGCCCTGTAGTTTTGGCAAAGCAACCCACCGAATTGATGTTGTTAATTTGAAGTTTCCTGGTTCTGTAGTCTGACTTTTTTTTTTTTTAATTTATAAATTTGGTTTCGCCATTGGATAAGAGCTATGAGCACACGGGGCGTTGATGCTGAGTTTTATGTTGGGACATAGTTAAGCCAACAGTATAGCAAAGATAAGTCACTACTCGCACCTTGCAGTTTTTGTGTCCTTATTGTCAGTCCCATCTGCGAATACTCTGGACAGCCAGGAGGGCGTTGAAGGGCTCTGAGCGGGGGAGTGGAGTGGTTGTGTGTTTCAGGAAGGTCGGGCCTAGGCGAGGGCATGGATGGAAGGATGGCAGGCAAGCTCTGTTGCCTTGGCAATATGTGTTGCTTTGAGAAACTAACAACCTTGTGGAGGTAACCACACTTTTTTTTTTTTTTTTTTTTTTTTTTTACTAGATCTATGTATTTGGAGTAGGGTAGCAGTCGTGGTTTGCCTGGGAGCAGGCAGGTACAGTCACACAAGGGCCCCATGCTCAGGACACCGCATGTGGCTTAATGCTCTGGTATCGCAGTCTTGAAATTCTTACTAAGGTTTCCAGCAATTCCTGCACTTTTCATTTTGCATCGTGTCCTGCGAATTTCTGAGTTGGTCGCTCTTGGAGTGAGGGGGTTTTGGGGACATGAGATGTTCGGTGCTAAAACTAGGACAGGCCTAAGCAACCTGTCTGGCCACCCAAACTGGCACGCAGGGCCAAGCCCAGGAAGAAAGCGGGTTAACTTAGAGGGGCATCTGGTGGCTTTGTTCCCAAGCCCCTGGCTGCTCCAAGGGAGGCACCTGGCAGAGGGTTTGCTGAGACCCCAGGTCTGGATAATGAGCACAGCCAGGTTCCGGGTGTCAGCTCAGAGACACAGGCTGGGAAGTTTCCACAGGGGCGGCTCACTGCAGAGCTGGTGGATGGTGGCGGGGGTTGGGGGGAGGGTACGGGGGAGGCCTGGGACGCAGCTGGATCTCATTTGGCTGGAGTTGAGTGGGATGGGGGAGGAGATGGCGTGGCTCTTTGAAAACTGTTGTGACACCAAAGGAAACAGTATCTGGACACGTCTCCTGGCAGCCTTGCTTTTTCCAAAGCATGAGACATTCGCAGAAATCCCCCACCCACCTTGAGAAGTAAAAGTTGGTCTTCCAAGTACAACAAGAAACCCCAGCAAGATAAGGGCCAGGCACCTTCAAAGCCTGCTCTTGAATTCAGACCAGCCCCTCAGTCTTGTTTAATCCCAGGTAATGGGTGAGGCCGGGAGGAGGAGGGGAAAAAAAAAAAAATAAGTAAACCTTTAGCTCGCCGGGCCCCTGCTCTGGCTGGAACAAGATTCGAGGGAGTCAGAGAAAAGACATGCCAGGGTCATGGGGAGCGACAGACGTAGAAGCCTCGAGAAAAATACCTCTCTGTCATTCTAGTCGCGATTCCTTGCCTTTCCCCAGAAGATACTCATACCCACTCTGCGTGAACTAGAAACAGTTATCCTCTGATCCTCTGAGGTTAGGTCAAAACAGTCTAAAATAGGGAAAGGTTACACGATCCGGTGGGATGCTGGATGAAAACATTAGAATTTCTGCTCATTTTACATTGTTATCTGGTGCTTTTCAGTGGCTCTTTTTTGCATGTGCATTATCATTTGGAAGGTATACAGTTCAACATAGAATTTATAGGTAATTAGTCACCTAACCGGGTGTTTGTTCACTTTTTTTTTGAAGGGGGCGTCCTTGATCAAAAGTATTTGGAGACTCTTGGCTCAGAGGTTGTAAGCCTTTGGAGGTAAAAAAAAAAAAAAAAAGGCTGTAAATTTCTGTTCAGGCTCCCTTTTCCATCCCATAATTGAGCCAATCATGCGGGCTGGCTATGTAGGGCATCAAATAGAGGTAATGAACAGTCACACACGATCGATGTCCCTGTGGTGTCTCCATCCAGGGACGCAGGAGACAGGGAGACACCCAGAAGGGGCCTAACACAACGTTTTTGAATACAAGACGGAGGGTAGGATTTACACACTGGTTAAGGAGTTACCGAGTGGACAAAGAATGGGAAGGTGTTGGAGGCAAAAGCAAGAGCTTGAACAAGATTATGGAAAGAATGGTATCCCACTGTGGTTTTGAGAGCTCAGGTGGTGAGAACGGAGAAGGTTTTGGACAGCCGGTGACTTGGTGTCCAGTGGAGAAAAGACACAGGAGGAAAGGTGCTTTTTCCTAGAACAGTGCCTGGAATGTAGCAGGTGCCCCGTACATATATTTTGTGTTTTTTTATTTTTATTTTTTTTTAATTTTTTTAACGTTTTATTTATTTTTGAGACAGAGAGAGACAGAGCATGAATGGGGGAGGGTCAGAGAGAGAGGGAGACACAGAATCTGAAGCAGGCTCCAGGCTCTGAGCTGTCAGCCCAGAGCCCGACGCAGGGCTCGAACTCACGGGCCGTGAGATCGTGACCTGAGTTGAAGTCGGACGCTTAACCGACTGAGCCACCCAGGCGCCCCAGCCCGTACATATATTTTGAATGAATGAGGAAAAGGATGCATGAAAGACGATCTTGAGTGCCAGGATAAGGACATGGGATTTAACCACAGGCAGTGAGAAGGCACGCTCATAACACTGGCTAGCATCCATTATCTTCAGTAGTTTTGAGGATGGGGGTGATGTGCTCAGATCTTCGCTTTGGGGGAAGAGGCCTATATTGTGCATTGGCTAGAGAGGCACTGAAGTCCAACACGGCATCTGCTCCCGTGGAGCCCAGATTCTGTTGGTGGAGACAGGGGTGGAAAAGACATAAATGCATAGAAAACTAAGGAAGTATGGAGCTAGGAAGGAAGCAATCAGGGTAGTATGAGATCAAATAATGACACTTTGTCATCAGCCAGGCAGAGGGAGAAGAAAAGAGCGGTTCAGGCAGAGGACAAGCCCGTGCAAGCTCCCTGAGTTGAGAAGGGGTCGGCCAACTGGAAAAAGTAAATGACACAGAACAAAACAACAACATCACTACTGTGACTGGCACATTGTAAGTCATATGGAGAGAGTAACCCAAGGTGCTCCTGGGAACAGGCAGGGGCGAGGCCGGGCCAGGAGGGACGGCTTAAGAATTTGATTCTTATCCAAAGAGCAAGAAGGAACCATTGCAGGGTCCATGTAGAGGAGTGGCAAGCTTCTCTTTATGTATTTTAACAGGTGACTTTTGAGTTCATGGGTCGAGATGATTTGTACCTGGATAAAAGGCCTACATCCCCCCTCTCCCCAGACAGTCATGATGTACGTGTATTTGCTAGTAATAGAACTCTGGAGTAAAAGTATATTAACAATATTGAATAGTGCTTTTGCTTGTTTGCTGTGCTTAAGAGGCAGTCCAGAGGTAGGTGATCCCAGAGCTCACTCACCAGCTCAACTCGATAGCTTCTCTAGATTCTCTTGGCCCTTTCCTCATGGTCACAGTTTGGCTGCCACACCTCCAAATATCACATCATCACCCATCAATATACAACACAGAAAGAGAGAAGAAAGCCTTCTCCTTGTAGCTTCCCCCTTTTTACCACCAGGGGGTATATCTCCCAGAAACCTCTCTGCAGATTTTCTCTCTATGGAGATTAGGTCGCTGGCTGTGCCATAGGGAGGCTGGGAAAGTGAGTAGTCACCATGGCCTGCTTCTCTGCTAGCACAGAAGGGCCACTGAGCAGCCAAACAAGAGTGCCTTCCATGACAGCTTCTTGATGGGATGTTTACTTTTCCCCCGTCTTTTTTTGAGACTTTCTGATTGTGAAAAGAAGTTCCTCTTTCTTGCACTGAAGCCATACAGAAACCAAATCATCCAGGCTATAGAGCGATCTGGACCCCTTGAAAGAAGGGGCCAAAGGTGACAGTAAAGCAGTAATCAAGGAGGGAGGGAAGTAAAGATAAGTGTGACTCAACACTGCTTCTCACCTCTTGCCCACATTGCACAGTGGGGATAATTACCGGCTTTGTGCACAGCTTGCTGCAGGGGAGAGAGCACTGGTCTAGGAGTCAGGAGGCATAGATCCTTGTGCAGTCCGTCCTCGACTGGCTGGGTGGCCTTAGGCCAGGCACCACTTGTTTATAAATGAAGTATTTCCTCTAGAAAAATAACATATAAAATAATGGAACAAACATCAAACGTCTGCCCAGCCTGCGGACCACATCATGGGAACCACTAAGACCCCTGGTTCCTCTCCTACAATATCATCCCCATGCCTTTGACTACAATTTGAATTCGGTGCTTCTAATGCCTTGAATTGGAGCCTTTCTAGTACATATTTGTATCCTTAAACAATGCACGATAATGTTTAGTGGATGTCTGAAACTTGGTATAAGATGGTGTTTTACTAACGCATTCTTTGACAGTTTATTTTTTTTCATTCAGTTTGTTGTTTTCTTCCATATTACAGGTGATATGTATACTTGTAGTTGATTCAGTTTCACTGCCTCGTGCCATTGCAGCACTTAAATGTTCTGGTTTATTTATCCTCTCTGCCACTGAGACACATTTGGCATCATTACCATTTGTTTTTACTGTTCCAGCCTGATATTTTTGCATACCTTTCCCTGTGCACACGTATACAGATTCTCCAGAGGGTATAGGTGGAGAATCGCTGTGCAGGCAAAGCACACAATTTAGAGCCACACCCACCAGGACCGGCTCCTAGTTCGGCCACGTACCAGCCGGCATGAGCATGGGCGGTGGGTCCTCTACCCTCCCTCCCCTGGTTCTCCCTCTGCATTGATGATGTTGTTATGAGAAGCATTGTGAAATTATGTGAAATTGTGCCCGTCAAATCAATGCCTGTCGGAAGCCGGGCACAATAGGTTTTATAGTCAGTGGTATCACCCTCCCTTTCCCTTTGTTTTTCTGTATCGCTATCTATAAAATGGTGATTCAGGGTGCCTGGGGGGCTCAGTCAGTTAAGCATCTGACTCTTGATTTCGGCTCAGGTCATGATCTCACAGTCATGGGATCGAACCCCATGTCTGACTCTCTGCTGACAGTGTGGAGCCTACTTGGGATTCTCTCTCTCCCTGTCTCTCTGCTCCTCCCCAGCTCCTGATCTCCCTCTCTCTCAAAATAAACAAGTAAATATTTAAAAAAAAACTTTTTAAAAAGTGGTGATGATATCTCTCAGCTTGCTAACCACCCAGGATCAAAGGGGATAAGGTAATAGGTAATACCTTTGGAAATTTCTGTCCTCATAAGACAGAAACACTCTAATACCAGCCCTATCACACAATTCAGTGTGATATATAAAAGTGCCTCAAAAGTGGAAAACAGGCCTCTTTCACTCATTCGTTTGTTCATTCGTTCATCAGACATTTATTTAAGACACTTTTGGGGCGTGCTGCACACCAGGCAGCAGGTCATCAGAGACTGAAATAGACACAGACACGGACTCTGCATCTTTATGCAAACTGTACCGAACCTACAGACACAGGTAGTGGACACTTAGCACACAAGCAAGTGCAAAATGTGGTGACAGAAAGGAAAAGAACAACTAATAAGATGAGCCAAGAATCATCTGAGCACTTCCTGGGTGTCCTGCCCTGAAGCTCATTCTCACAACAACCCAGGGAGATCGATACTCTTACTGCACAGGTCAGAATCCTGGCAGGAAGCTGGTGGCACCCTCGGGGGGGTAACTGCAGGGAGGTCAGGAAAGGGGATATTTACAAGGTGTAGGCGGGGCTACGGGCAGGGGACCCGAGGCCCCAGAGGCCAACAACCACCATGGGTGCTGAAGCGGCACCACGTGGGCAGTGGGGAGCAATTCCGTGAAGTAAGGACTCTGAGATCCTAATCAGGACCCGAGGGAGGGGGCTGGAGCCATCACCCACCGGGCAGTGAGCCGGGTGACTAAACAGCCTGATCTCCTCTCTGCCTGCCTCTCATTGACTGAATCCAACCAGAGGACACGAGAGCACCACCCATCAGCCCAGTGGAGCCTCTAGGAGTGTGGAAAAGGCGAGCAGAAACTACCCACCACACTGTTGTCCTTATTTACCAATGGGGAAGATAAGGCATGGAGAAAGGGAAAGACAGTCTCAAGGTAAAGGATAATCGAAAGGCAACCTTTGACGTTGCATGATCCAGGATGGCTTCTCTGAGGAGACGTGAGTTAAGACTCTCGGAGGAAAGAATGTTCCAGAGAGGATTTGCACGAGTAGAGTTCCTCAGTAAAGAAAGTTCCAGGTGTGTTAGAGAAACAGAACGAAGGTCAGTTCGGCGTGGCTGCAGTGTTTGAGCAAGGTGGAGAGAGAGAGACTGTTTAAAGGAAAGGGCTTCTTCTTACTGCAAACAAAATCTCCTCCCAAGGATCTTGGCTAGAAGGTCCCTGGTAGCTTGGCTCTCGAATCTGGATTCACAGAGGGCCCGCTGTGGACCCCCGGCTGGTTTCTCTTCACTGGGTCACCCCACTGGTGCGTGGTGACCTAAGAGTGACCACTCCTCAGCTGGAGGTTCATGGCAGGATGCCCAGGCCGGATGGACCAGCTGAGCTTGGCTCGGGGCCGGCAGGACTCTGTGCCTCTTTGGTCAATCCGCTGAGTGATGAACACAGCCTGATGGCACGGGATGTGTTTAAAATGCCCTCCAGGTGCTGGGCCCTATTCTGCATATGGTACCATGAGGGTGCCTCCATCCTCGGCCGGACAGACTCCCATATCGACAAGGGCAACACTTACCGTGAGATGGTACCGACATTGACTTTGGAGTCAACTTTCTCTGTGCGTGAGAAAGGAGCAGACGGAAGGGGGGCAGAGGGCACCTCTACTGTGGGTGCCAGGCGGTTGCTCTGGGTCTCAGTGGCTGATGTGCCACACTTCTGTTCCCACGAGGGGCAAGGCACACTTCTGAGGGAAAAGCAGAGTCTAACACCCGTGTTTGCATGCTGGACTCCAGGTGTGGGCATTATATAATGTGTGTATTTATTTTGGTAGCTTTTATCCAAGCATGCATGTGTATCCATCCAGCCACCTATCTGTCCATGTGTGTATCTGTCCATCGATCTATCAGTCGATCTGTCGATCTGTTATTCCATCCGTTCATCCATCTTTCTATCACAAACAGCCAAATAGGACTAACATTTTCCTCATTCAAGAAACACTTCCAAGCACATTAACTTAATTGCAGACTCACAAAAATCCCGTGAGGTAAGTAAGTACTATAATAATTCCCACTTTAAGATGGTGATATAGAGGCGTCAAGTGTTTACGGAACTCGCCCAATGTCATTGTGCAGCTAGTAAGCAGGAGAGTGGAGATTTAAGCCCCAAAAGACTGGCTCCAAACAAGAGCTCGAAGAATAGTGACCACCTTCACCTCCTCCCCCTTAGATTCAAAGTCATTGCCACTTGGCAATTTCTGCCCTTTCTCTCTCTGTCCACATGCACATACACACACTCTCTCACACACATATACACACAGTTTTCTAAACTATCTGAAAGTAAATTGCAGATTTCATGTTTACCCCCAAAGCATGCATCTTCTAAGAGTAACCTACTCTCCTAGAATTCTGTTTGTTTCTCCCCAGCTTTCTTGAGATATAATTGACATATAACACTATATAAGTTTAAGGTGTAGGGGCACCTAGGTGGCTCAGTCGGTTGAGTGTCCGACTTCGGCTCGGGTCATGATCTTGCAGTTTGTGAGTTCAAGCCCCACGTCAGGCTCTGTGCTGACAGCTCAGAGCCTGGAGTCTGCTTTGGATTCTGTGTCTCCCTCTCTCTGCTTCTCCACCGCTCATGCTCACTTGCTCTCTCTCTCTCAGAAAAAAGAAATATTAAAAAGAATTAAAAATAAGTTTAAGGTATACAATGCAATGGTTTGATATGTGTAGATATTGTGGAATAATTGCCACATTAAGTGCACCCATCACCTCACACAGTAAAGCCTTGGTTTGCAGGTATAATTTATTGTGGAAGCGTGTTTGTAATCCAAAGCACTTGTATATCAAAGCGAATTTCCCCATAAGAAATAATGGAAACTCAGATGATTCATTGCACAACCCAAAAATATTCACATGAAAATGATTACAACACTGTAATGTCATACAAAATAATAAAGAAAATACAAAATATAAACAAAAATAAACAAATTAACCTGCACTTACCTTTGAAACCTTCGTGGCTGATGTGGGGGAGATAAGAGAGAGGAGGGTTATTGTGTAAGACGACTTTCACTATCACTAACAGAATCACTGCTGTCTATTGGCCCAATGGCATCTTTTATTCTTCAGCAGTTTTAACAGGGAACCTACCCAATGATGCTTGCTTTTGTCTCCTTTTGAGGATTTTGCGGAAATTGGCATTGCAATGTTGTTGAACAGATTCATCGCTCACACTGCTACAGCCTTATTCAGGTGGGGCTTTTCTACAGAATTTTGCACATCTCCCTAATCTCATTTGAAGTGAGGGATTCCTCCTCCTTTTTCTCCTCCTCCACTGCAGACAGGATGCAGATGTAGACTTCTTACGAAATCTTACAATTTCGGCCACTCTCATACATCGTTCGTACTTCTAGATGATTTCTTTCTTAACTTGCACTGCAATCATCTCCTTCTTCTTACTGCCTTTCTTTTCAACCTTTATCTACAATGGGAGCCATTGTATACGCTCTCACGGGTGTTGACTACAGTACAGTACTAATAAACTCTTGTCATAGACTGTATTTAATGTAACTGGCAATAAGGCAGCACAGGAAAGGGTCTATATCTGCAGGCAGCCTGACCTAGAACCAAGCAAAGCATTCCTAAGCTTACTCTTGTCTGGAGAAGCAAAGGACGGTCCATAGGGGCTTTGAAGGGACAAAAGATACACTAGTGCCAATTGTGGGCACCTTCCCACATTGTGAAAACTCACCGATATCTGCCAAACACCACAGCCTGAGAACAAGCATCCGAACATGGGAGAAGATCACCCAGAATCCCGCAGTGACAAAGAGAGAGAAGGCCCATTGGCTTAGTGGTGATCATGTGATGTTAGGTGTCACATGCTACTTACATTGCAGGACATTGCTTGTTTATCAAGTTAAAGTTTATCAGAAATGTTTGCTCATCTTGCAGAACAAGTTACTCAGAATCCAAGGTTTTACTGTATATAGTACGATTTAAAAAACTTTTTTTAAATCTTTATTTATTTTGAGAGAGAGACAGAGTGTGAACAGGAGAGGAGCTGAGGGGAGGGAGACACAGAATCCGAAGCAGGCTCCAGGCTCTGAGCTGTCAGCACAAAGCCCGACGCGGGGCTCGAACTCACAAACCGGGAGATCATGACCTGAGCCAAAGTCGGACGCTTAACTGACTCAGGCACCCCTATGATACCATTATTAACTATGGTCACCATGCTGTACATTATATCCCCAGGGCTCATTTATTTATAACTGGAAGACTCTGTCTTTTAACCCCACTCCCCCATTTCCCCACCCACCATCTCTGGCAACCGGCAATCTTTCTGTTTCTTTGTGTTCAGTTATTTTATTTATTTTTTATTTGTTAATGTTTATCTTATTTTTGAGAGAGAGAGAGAGAGAGAGAGACAGACAGAGCAGGAGCGGGGGAGGGGCAGTGAGAGAGAGGGAGACACAGAACCCGAAGCAAGCTCCAGGCTCTGAGCTGTCAGCACAGAGCCCAACGCAGGGCTCCAACTCTGAAACCGCGAGATCATGACCCGAGCGGAAGTCGGACGCTTAACGGACTGAGCCACCCAGGTGCCCCCAGTTATTTTAGATTCCACCTGGAGGTGAGATCATACAGCATTTGTCTTTCCCTGTCTGATTTGTTCCATTTACATACTGCCCTGAAGATTTGTCCATGTTGTCACAAATAACATAATTTCCTGCTATTTTATGGTTGAGTTATACTCCATTGTATATATATATACCACATCTCCATTATGGATTCATATATCCATGGACACTTAGGTTGTTTCCATGGCTTGGCTGTTTTGAATAATGCCACAGTGAACCTGGGGGTGCAGGTATCTCTCTGAGGTAGTGACTTCTTCTCCTTTGGTTATTTACCCAGAAGCGAAGTTGCCGGATGGGGCAGCAGCTCCAGTTTTAATTTTGTGCGGACCCTCCATACTGGTTTCCACAGTGGCTGCACCAGCTTGCATTCCCACCGGCAGTGCACACGGGCTCTCTTTCTCTGCATCCTCACCGACACTTGTTGTCTCTTGTCCTTTGGTCATTGTCATCCTGACCTGTGTGAGGTCATTTCTCATTGTGGTTTCGATTTGCATTTCCCTGATGATGACTGATGTCTAGCATCTTTGCTTGTGTCTGTTGGCCACTTGAATATCTTCTTTGGGAAAATGTCAGTTCAGGCCTTTTCCCTATTTTTAATTGAGTTATTTGGTGTTTCTTTGTTTTTGTTTTGTTTTGTTTTTACTATCGAGTTGTATGAATCTGTGTTCTCAAACCTTGCTAACTACAGATAGAACACTGCCTTGTGATTTCTTTTCAGCTGATGACCAGTTAACCCCCAGGGAAAGATGGACCTTCAGGTGGTTGGGGCCAGTGGAGTAGATTGAGGAGGGCTGGGCAGAGAGCCCCTTGTAAGAGACAAAAAGGAAGTAAAGTCCCGTTTTACTGAAGGTGAACCGTCTCCAGCTGAGTGATTCTGCACTTCTCACCCTGATTATTGAAACCTGCAATGCATGAAGATTTCAATTCCACCCTCTCTTCCCCTGCCTTAAAAATTCAGCTCACTCACTTGCCAGCCCCCCACCAGCATGCCCACAAACCCTCAGTCAATCCTTTGCCTCGGTTGGTTCATCTGGAAATTTCTGTGTTGCTGCTGCAAGGCCCTCAGAGCTGACCCTGTTTCCTTCCTTCAGCATCTTTTATGTTTCCTCAGCCATGAGTGGAATATTTTTCAAGTCCTGTTGGCTGGTTTGTTTGTTTGTTTTTCCCTGCCTCAAGCCCAACTCCTTACTCCTGATTGGTGGTAGGAAAGCCAATCTTTCTGACAGCTGGATAGACCGAAATAGATCACAACCCATAATGGGACCCTACAATAAATAGCTGTACTGCTCTGAGCGATGGCCTCTCTCAGAATGAGTTATAAAGCCGGCTAATGTATTAGCATGGCACGTTTTTACACTCTAACTTCTTCTCAGTGTGTTGTGTTCCACGGGGGACCTCCTGAGCCAAAATACGGCATTTTGCAAAGTCCAGCGAGAGTTATTTGTGCAGAGTTCTCACAAAAGCTCCTTTTTGAGGTTTGCAGGGGGCAGGGGTCTTTGAAGGTGGTAACAACTGTGATAGCAACAGTGGCTTTATCGAGCTCTTACTATATGCCAGACACCGTGCTAAGTAGTTTACCTGCATATCTCATTTAGTCCTGGCAGCGGGTCTCTGAGATCTAGGTACTGCTATTGTTTCTAATTTTACAAATGAGAAAATGGAACTCAGAAAGGGGAAGTCATTTGTCCCGCCCCCAGAGTTTCTGATTCACTATGTCTGGGGTGGGACCCGAGAATTTGCATCTCTAACAGGTCTCCAGGTGATGCTGCTGGTCTGGGGCCACACTCTTGAGAGCCGCTGAGTTTTCGAGCAGCTGCTCTTGTGCCTGGACTGATCCTCACTGCAATTCAGCCAGGAAGTTTCCTTACCCGCATTTGAGATCCCAGGTCCAGAAGAGGGAAGTGGCGTCCTCAGAAGCACACGGGTGTGGCTGACTTCACATCCACCCCTCTGTACACTAAACTGCAGCAGCTTTCTCAACGTCGATTTTAAAGCCCGTGCGTCAAATTGAGAATCCTGGTGAGGGCCTGCCCATCCCTCCTGGCTGTCCTGGAGTCACGGCAAGGAGCCGGAGTAAAGCCTTACAGAGTCACTCACCCTGACTTGGATATTTTGCCAAATAGAGCTTGGGAGGAAGTTCTCGGACACACGCTTCAGTCTGTGTATCTGTGGTCCCTGACTCCCTGTGCCCCACGCCCAGGAATGATGACCCTGTCCCTTCTCAGCACGGCAAACGGCCCTCTGGTGGACTAAAAGAGTTAATGCAATTTCCGAAAGGTTTAACATGGGAAGCACAGGGCGTCAGAACTCCTCTGCGTTGAGGCTCAGTGCTGGCTGTGGCCTGGACTCACCTGAGGCGGGTGAAAAATGCCAACCGTGAGCCCCAACGCCAGAGCTGCCCCTGCCGCTGGGTTTGGGGTTATCTAGCAGCCCAGGCATCCTGTCGTTCAAAAGAAAAGCGTTCCAGGTGAATTCTGAGATCAGCCAGAGGTAAGAACCGCTGGAGCATGAATCAGAATCCCCTGGAGAGCTTGTTAAAACACACATTTCAAAGCTCCACCCCCCCCCCCCCCCCCAGAGATGCCAATTCAGTGAGTCTGGGTTGGAGCAACAGAATTTGCATTTCTAACAAACTGCCGGGTGATGCTGATCCCGCCTTCCAGAACCGGACTTGGAGCCAGCACGCTCATCCATGTCATGTTCAGAGAACCGCTCAGAACCACAGAGGAGTGATTGCTTCACATCACAGAGCCAGTGACTTGCACATTCTGGGTGACAACTCAGCTCGGCTGACTGTAGCCTGAGGCGTGCTTTGCTACTGGGGCTCAGCACCTCCATTCAGCAGACCCTTGCTTATTAAGTGCTTATTAATAAGCACTTGGTGCTACTCTAGGTGCTGGGGGAGGAGGGGTGAGGATGAGAAGGACAGTCACGGTTCCAGTCCTCCCAGAGCTTATGGTCAAGTGAGGCGGCTTCAACCAGGGATGATTTCGTTCCCCTCCTCCCCACCGGGGACACTTGGGAATGTCTAGAGACATTTCTAGTTGTCACAACTGGGACAGAAGGAGAGGGATGCCACTAGCATCTAGTGGGTCAAGGCTAGGGATACTGCTACATGTCCTACGGTGCACAAAAGAGCCCCCTGCAACACAGAACGATCTGGCCCAAAATGTCAGTAGTCCTGAGGCTGAGAAACCCTGGCCCAGTTGGCAAGACAGACATATAAGCTGGTGATTAAAATACACCGGGGGTGACATGTGCGATGGAAGACGTGAGGGTGCTGTTGGATCCAGAGAAGGGGACCTCATCCACGGGTCTGGGGTCTCGGGAGTTCTAGAAGAGGTAATATCTAAGCTGGAAACAGAAAGATGAGTCAAACAAGGCAAACAAGGCAGTAAGTTTGGGGTGCGTAAAGAATGTTTACTTTGGGCGCACCTGGGTGGCTCAGTCGGTTAAGCAGCCAAATTGGGCTCAAGTCATGTTCTTGCGGTTCACGGGTTCAGGCCCCGCATCAGGCTCTGTGCTGACAGATCAGAGCCCAGAGCCTGCTTGGGATTCTGTGTCTCCCTTTCTTTCTGCCTGCTCTCCCCCCCGCCCCACCACGTGCTCGCTCGCTCTCTCTCTCTCTCAAAAATAAATAAAAACGTATTTAACATTTTTTTGAAAAAAGAATGTTTACTTTGTACAAAGGAAACAGCATGTACAAAGAGGAAAGAAAAGCCCCTTGGAGGAGCAGGACTCACAAGTAACCGAGGCACAGAGCACCCATCGATGGGCTTAATACTCACAGCTACTTTATGAGGCAAATGCTTCCATTATCCCCATGTTATAGATGTTGCACCTGTGGCCCCGAGAGGTCAAATGGCTTGCCCCAGGTCACACAGCTCAAAGGTAGTGGAGCTGGAATTAGAACCAGGCATCCTGGCTTCCAGAGTCCCTAACTTTGACGACCCTTCTGCATGTAGACGATAATCCACTCTGTTGGGGCCTGCAGGCAACAGAGCCGGGAGAGTGTCGTGGGGGAGTGAGAGGGCAGGGGACCCGTAGGTGGGGGACAGGCCAGCAGAGACGAACAAGTCACCTGACTGGAGTATCGTGGTGGCAGTAGGAAGCCACAGAAGGGTTTAGCTGGGAAAGGGACCTATTTAGATGTTCGGGGAGTAGTATAGGTCAGGGAAGAAACCAGATTAAGAGTGAGCTCAAGTAGAGAATCCTTTTTAATTCATGACCCTAGAGGAAACCCTGGTCACTTTTGTATTTGAGGGAAAGGTGTGCATTTCTGGGCTTCTTAAAAAACCTGACTGTCCAGTGTCTCTCCCCGAGAGTGTCAACGGCTTGCCTGTTGGCCTGTGATAAAATTAGAACAAAGTGGGAAAAAACGGGCTTCGGTGTTGCATTTCAGAGGCGTCTTCTCCAAGGCTAGCCCCCGAGTATCGTTCAGCTAGCTCGCTAACTAGAAGCTTTAAAGGAACGGAATTGTTTAGTAGTAGAAAAATACAGTTATTAGCTATGATTATAGGGGAATCCGATTGAGCTGTGAATGGGCTCTGCCTGTCTCCTAACTGGCAATTTCAAGCTGCCTCCTCTCCCCAAATTTCAGAAAAGGAGGAACCCAAACCTTGCAAGCGGCTCCACCTTGTTTATTTGTTATTTTTAAACAAATCAAACGGAAATTGATCTGCCTTCTTGGGAACGCGGTAGCTGCCAAATGGCCTGGCTCTCCTGCAGGTTTTCGTGGCGAACACCATCCGTTAGCCGTGATCGCTTCAATTGTGAATAATCAGGGAACTAATTACAGGCCTTGTGGCATCGCCCTCACCAGCAGGTAACATAATTCACTACTAAGTGGGGTGACGATGAGCCTCCTGTGCTTTGGAGGAAGCGGTCATTCCTGGGTAACGTTCCAACACTTGTCTACTCCAGGTGTCCCTGTAGGAACAGGTTGAAGGAGATCGTCACCCACGTGCCCACCTATCCATCCCTTCCTTCTCAACAAATAGTGATTAAGGATTTGCGTTTCAGACACTACCCAGTGGAGCTTATGTCCTGCAGGGTGAGCTAGGCGATAAGTAACTGACTAAAGAAGACCAATCTCGATGGTTATAAGGGCCGCGAAGAAAAGCAAACATCGTATTACCTTAGAACGATGACTTCTCCCGAGAAGCCGCGTCCCCAGAGACCTGACTGATGAGAAAGACGTGGCCCTGCAAAGATCTAGGGGCAGAAGTTTCCAGCAAATGCAGAGGCCTGGCGGAGCAGCAAGCTCCAGGTTCTCTAGGGTAGAAGGCAGCGTTGCCAGAATGGATTCATGGAGGTCATTTCAGCTTTGCAGCCATCGTCCCGAGCTTAGATGCATTCTGAGGGCAGCGGGACACCCTGGAGGGCTTTGTGGAAGAGGAAGGCAGGATCATTGTGAGACCAATGGAGAGAGGAGAACAAGAGTGCATGAAGAGAGACCAGTGACCACACTTGGCTCCTGGTGGCTTGGACCAAGGTGCTTACAGCAGAGATGAGGAGGGCAGGGACCCAGCAGTTGTATGGAGATAGAGCCCCGGCTGCCACATGTTTGGGTGATGATCATCCCAAGGCTCTGGACGCATCGCTGCCTTTCCTCCTCAGACCAGTGGACAGAGCTTCTCTCTACAAAGCCTCTTCTTCCCCACCCAGCATTTCTTAAGCAGCCGCTGTGTACGTGGGTTAGAGTTCCCTTTGAGCACTGTGTCTGCTGTGATACCAATACTCCAAAGCAATAGGCTTTTCTCAGTAGAAAACCTCAGTGGTTCCCATAAAGCCTGCCATATGAATATGAGACAATATACACTGGTTTTGGTTTGGGCTTATTTCTGGGTCACAAGGACCTTACAAGTTCTCATGAGGAGGGATGTGGACTAACTTCCAGGAAAACGCATATGCTCGAGAGATTCATCCATATATCCCCTAAAGACTATCCATGCACAGTCTGGGGGCCATGGGAACCCCAGTAGATTCTCTCCTATCAAGTGACAGGGCACTAACTCCCTCTATCTGGAAAATCTTTAAATAATTCTGCCATTGTTGGTGCTAAGTGCCACCCAGCATGACCGGTCACCAGGAGTCCTTGCCTGCCTGTCATAAGTAATAGAACAAGGGCCAGTGCTCCCAGAGGTGTGTATTATCTCGTCCACTTTCAAATGGAGATACACTGCTACTGTTGACCTAAATGTGGTCATGGGGCTAAAAGAGTCAGGAACCAGCAAGGACATCAGAAGCCGGTCTGAACCCTTCATAGTGTAGTTTAGAGGTCACAAATGTGACCCCAGGGAGCCAGGCATCCTGGCTTCAGGACCCAGCTTCTGTGGTCACTACTTGTGTGAGCTCAGGCACGACAGCATGCTTTCTAAGATTTAGTTTGCTCTAGAAGGGGGAAGGGTATGGCAGTTTTCCCGTGTTTGGGGGAAAATTAAGTAAGACTGTGTCTCCAGTGCTAAGCTCCCCACAGTGGTGGTGGTTATAAGCTAAGAGGTTTTGGGAAGTCAAGGCACTTTGGAGCCTCACGTAACAATGTTCCTTCTGCATCAGGCTGGGTTGGCTGGAGAATCGAACGCGAGAATATATATGAAAACCCCTTTACAATCACAACAGGCAGTGTTAAATTACTGTTGCTCTGAGTGTTTGCTAAGACGTGCTTCTGAAGCTCCCCCACTCAGAAAAGGGACGTTCTATGATTTAAAACAAACCAACCAATAAATAAACTTTCTTTTTAGTCTGTTGCAACATCCTTTGAGATAATTGGTGGCATCCTAAGAAACTGGGGCTGGAAAATTTTCGCCTACACTCATAAAGCAGGTTGAATAAAACGTTTGTTGGACTCAGCTGAGTAGCTGATGAATCACTGCTTAGAACTGGGTGAGTTCCAAAATGTGGTCACATCTGGATTAACTGGAAATGTGCGGAAGGAAATTCTGATCAATTGACTGCTCTGGTTCGAAGTCTCCCCTTTTTGTTCTTGCCCTTGTATTTAAGAGGATTTTTTTTAAAGAGAACTTAAGTCCCCCATCCTTCCTTGTCAGTAGGAACTAGGTGGGGAGGGGAAGCTTTGGTGAATGCAGATCTTCATTGTTGTCAAGGTGATGGCTACTGTCACTGCACAGGGCTGGACAAAGATAGGTCACAGGTTGCATATTCAGGGTGAACAGAGACCGATCCCTAAACATTTGTAGGTCCACGAAATAGAATATTTTATAGCTATTAAAAATCATATTGTAAAGCAACATTCAATGGCAGGAGAAGCTATTATAGACTATGTCCTCCACCCCTGCCCCGCAAAAAGAAAGAATAAAAAGACATGTTGAAGTCATAATTCTCAGTATCTCAGACTATGTCCTTATTTGGAAATAGGATCGTTGCAGATGTAATTAGTTAAGAGGAGGTCATACTGGAGTCAGAAGTCCCTAATCCAATTGGACCAAGGTCCTTATAAGAAGATGGACATGTGAAGACAGAGACACACAGGAGGATGTCACGTATGATAAAGGCAGAGATTGGAGTAAGGCCACTGTAGGCTAAGCAACCTCATGGATTTCCAGCAGCCGCCAGAAGCTGGGAGAGGCATGGTAGGATTCCCCCACAGATTTCAGAAGCATCGGAAGCATTAGCCTCCAGACTGAAACAATACACTTCTGTTGTTTTAAGCCACCCAGGGTTGTTTCGGCAGCTCTAGGAAATAATACTGATAAGTGGAAAAGCAACTGATCAGTGTGCAGAGTATGAGCTCATCTGTATAAAAGTCACAATTATGTAATCGTAAATGACAGGAAGGATGCCCGATACCATGCTAACGGAGGCATCGCCAGGTGGTGAGACCGCAGGTTTAAGTTTTTGCTCATCTTTCTAGTCCATATTTTCTAAATTTTCAGAACAGATTATTAGTATAATAGGGAGAAAGTTTATTTTTTTTACAAGAGAAATAATTGCTCCTGGAACTAGGCTCCCCAAACATACACCTTATATCAAAAAACAGCATATAAAACTTGCTTCCTAAGATCTTAAGCCTTAAAATATCCCCTCTCTCAGTCTATGGCTCTATTGAGAGAGGTGCTGAAGAGAGAAAGGACTTATGCTCTCTCCCTTTTATAATCATTGGCTCCCCACTACCATCTGAATATCACATACAAGTTCTCGGGGTGCCGGGGTGACTCAGTCAGTTAAGCATCTGACTTCAGCTCAGGTCATGATCTCGCAGTTCATGAGTTTGACAGTGCAGAGCCTGCTTGGGATTCTCTCTCAGCCCCTGCCTGCCAAACCTCCCCCCACCCCCGGCCTCTCAAAATAAATAAATAAACTTGAAAAAAACGTAAAAAAAAAGAATGTCCATATAAGGTCTGACATGACCCAGGCTCTGGAAACATAGCCACCCTCCTTTCCCACCCATACTGATCACTTGTACCTTACACACACGCGTGTGCACACACACACATGCATGCACGCACACACACATACACACATACACATACATCACCTCCACATATCGATGTGGTAATATTCTGCCTCATTCCTGAAGGAATCTTATGTGGCTTTCCACATGGCTGTGCTGTGCCTCAGTGCCTTTTCTCATGCTGTTTTCTTTGCCAAAAATGCCTTCCCCATCTGAGTTCCAGTCATCTTTAGATCCTCAGCTTAAATGCCAACTCCTCCAAGAAGACTTCCCTGGTGCCTCTGCCTCATTAAGCTTTTTTGGGAGCTCCTACCTGTGCTATCAGTATCTGGGTGTCCTGATATCCTATCCCTAGTCACAATTGCTGGCTTTCTTATATCTGTCCCACTGCAGTGTCAGCTCCCGGAGAGTAGGAAATACTCCCTGATCATTTTTGTACCAGAGTGCCTGGGCCTGGTACACAGCAGCAATTCAGGAAGTCCAGGTTACAAAAGGCAATAGGATTGTTGGGCTGTGTCGTTTAGAGACTACATCTCTCTGCTCCTACTTTTGTCTCCTACAGCCTATCATCCACAAACCAATAATTTTAATCTAAATAGTATTAGGTCACCCCAGCTTAAAACCTTTGCATGGGTCCCAATTACTCTTAGAATAAAATTCAAATTCCTTGACCATTAAGGTCCTGCAGGACTACCTCTGACAACCCTAACCTCAGCTTATATAGTATATGTACTATAAATACTTGCTGAATGATGACATGGATGGATGGATATGAGATAGGTGGGTGGATGATGATGGATAGGTGGATGGATGGATAGATGGATGGATGGATGGATGGATGGATGGATGGATGGATAGATGGATGGATGGGTGGATGGATAGATGGAAGGAAGGAAGGAAGGAAGGAAGGGAAATTGGGTGGGTGGATGGATGGATGGGTGGGTGGGTGGATGGATGGATGGATGGGTGGATGGATGGATGGATGGATGGAAGGAAGAAAGGAAGGAAGGAAGGAAGGCAGGAAGGAAGGGAAATTGGGTGGGTGGATGGATGGATGGATGGGTGGATGGATGGATGGAAGGAAGAAAGGAAGGAAGGAAGGAAGGAAGGGAAATTGGGTGGGTGGATGGATGGATGGGTGGGTGGATAGATGGATGGAAGGAAGGAAGGGAAATTGTATGGGTGGATGGATGGATGGATGGAAGGAAGGAAGGATGGAAAATTGCATGGGTGGGTGGATGGATGCATGTCCTCTCTTCCATTTATGTGAGTGTAAACTTGCAGGGAGTTCAGCTTCAGTATTGATTTTTCTCTTCAAAGACACTCTTTGAAAACATTCCACAGCAAGAGAAAAGTATGCTTGATTTTTGGTTTTGCCATTTATTGTCATTTGTGAATGTTTTGCTGCCCTGGGACTCAGTTTCCTTATCTTTTTACAGAGCATTAAGCCAGATGATTTAGTAAAGTTCACTGGAGAGTCTTCTCTGGCCAGTGGTCCTCAGGCATCCACACCGGGCCACCTAACTGATGTCTTTCACCTGCTCTCCCATCTCTTCTTTTTGTTCTCCAGCCCCACACTGGGGAAATTCTGGAGAATCATTAAACCTGTTTTTAGTTGACTGATGACGTCAAGGTCTCACTTTTCCTCCCAGTTGCCCATCGAGGTGGAAAGTCAGGTGAAATTAAGTTAACATAAAACTAGCCATTTTAAGTGTATAATGTATAATTATAAGTGTATAATTTTAAGCATATAATTCAGTGGTACTTAGCACATTCACAGTGTCAGGCAACTGTCACCTCCTCCTAGTTCCAAAGCACTTTCATCGCCCTTAGAGGAAACGTCTTTCCCCGTAAGCAGCCCCTCCCATTTCTCTAACCTGCTAACCACGAATCTGCTTTCTGTTGCTATGGATTTACCTATTCTGGATATTTCTTGTAAATGGAATCATACAATATGTGACCATGTTTTTGAAGTCCATCCATGTTGTGGCACATATCAGAACTTTATTCCTTTTATGGCCAAATAATATTCCATTGTATGTTTATACCGCATTTTGATGGACATCTGAGTTGTTTCCACCTTTCGAGCTACTGTGGATAGTGCTGCTATGGACATTTGTTTCTGTTTTCAATCCTTTTGGGAGGGCAATTGCTGGGTTATAGGGTAATTCTGTGTTTGACTTGCTGAAGGACCCAGTCATTGTCCATAGAGGCTGGACCATTTTATGATTTAGCTGCATTTCTAATATGTATCCTGTAGAACCCAAGCTTTGTTCACCGTGGTAGGCTCAGCGTCCAGAAGACTGGCTGGCATGTGAATAGGTCTTTGTTTTCTTCTGAAATGAATATACATGGCAGACTGCGCCTCTGAGGCTTATCTACCTGGGTGAAAATGGTATCTTCAGTGGAAAGCTACTGTCCCATCTTTTCCCTACATCCATGTCCTTCCGATCTAACTCCAGGATAGACAAAATTCTCTCCCAGGACTCTTTGAGAATAGCGCACTTCACTGAAGGAAATCAGGTTTATAGGAAGATGTTTCAGGAAAACTGCAGGTCTCAGAGGACTCAGGAGAGAAGCTTGGCAGAAACAGAAGATGCATGCCACTAAAGAGTGGCCACCGTGACCCATGCCTCACCACACAGACCCCTCCCTACCCCACTTTGCCTTCACTGTCCACCTAGCCAGGCGGAGAGGGAGGACAACCTTCTCTGCTCCAGGGTTAAAGTCAGGGCAGTCAGGGATGGCACCAAGATGATATTCAGCCTTGGGATCTTAATCTCCTGTTGGATGAGAACAGACTTATGACTCCAGGACCAGAATTAGAGCCTGAGCAACTAAGTGCTTTGTGACTCTGCTGAGGCAACAGATCCCTTGGTCCAATTCTGTTAAAACACGTAGTAAATTATATCAGTTGGTAATGGGTCCAGTATGGCAACTGAAGCAAAAACAAAGAGACAGACATTTTACGACTGGATGTTTGTTCTGTCTCGCTTTCTGTCTGCACCTCCTCCCTCCTCTGCCTACACACGTGTGTGTCCCCGTGCACACACACACACACACACACACACACTTAGTGGAGTCCCACGATAGTTTGTTCTTCAGAGATGCTATAAAAAGAATATGGATATTTGAAAGTCAGACAGATCTGTATTAGCATCCCAGAGACCCTCCACTAATTAGCTTTGTGACCCCACACTGCTAACTTTACCTCTCTGAACCTCTATTTCTTCACTTAGAAAATGGGAATCTCAGTAATATCTATGCTAGTCACCATGACTGGCCTGACACATATTCAGTGCTCACCTCCACTTTGTAGAGTGAGCAAGTCTCTCTTTCCATCCCAGTGGGCCTCGATGTCAGTGGGAGGACGGGGCCAAGGACTCCGCATGCTTGAACATTTTCAGAGAGCCACGGCAGCCGTGTCTTGGAAAAGTCATATTGAAAACAGGGCCAGTTTGGAAGTGTTTGGTGATAATTAAAAATCACAAAGAACAACATGTAACCCAGTAGTCTTTGAAATACCCGTTAGCACCAACCGTTAAGGAAAAAGCAAAGAGAGCCACAGCATCGTTCAGCACTCGATTTCAGACCGACACGCTTTAATCTAGCTTTTAAATTTTTAATTATGTTACTCTAATTTTAGACATTAATGAGATTGTGGTGCAGAGTATTTATTTCCATTTCAGGTTGTTTTCTTTTCTTCTCAATCACTCACCCTCTCAACAGTGCAGGGCGCCAGAGCCGGTGAGCTTCCTGGGAACGCTGGCGACTGCTTCCCCAAGTGCCTCTGCCTTGCCGCTCAAGGCATGGTCCGCCCACCGGCACCACCTGGGAGCTGGTTAGAAATGCAGGATCTCGGGCCCCAGCCCAGACCTGCTGAATCAGAATCCCCACTTTCGAAAGATGCCTCCCGGGTGATTCTTGAGTGCGTTAAAGCATGAGAAACACCCCACGTGAGGACCCGTTAGATACCTGGTGATGCTTCTGTGAACAGGGCTGGTCCATGGATCCGTAAGCAGCAGTGGGCTGCAAAAGCTAGGGAAGACCAAGTCATCATTCTGCTAGGGTTTTCATAGTTATTCTCGTGCTTGTTTCAATTTGGCTTGGGGACAGGACACATTCTCCTGAAAAATCCACACCCCATAGTGGAACATCAGTTCTATAACAACACAAGATTGGTTCTATCCCTGTCAGCAGCAGCAGCTGGAGGGTCCCTGGCCAGAATAAGCGCAGCTCACCTTTATTCTGTGCTGACCGTGGGCCTAGCCCTGTTCTCAGTGCTTTACAGGCAATAGCTCATGTGATCCTTGCACTTCCCTGAGAAGTGGGCGCCACTGTTATCCCCGTTTCACAGATGAGAAAACGGAGGCTTACAAGTGTAAGTGACCTTCTCAAGATCACAGCCAGTGATCCCGATTTTGACTGCAGAGCCTGAACTCAGCAGTTTTGTGCCCTGGGGAACTTTCACCCAAGTGAGACCCTGATTCTGTCATCCAGCAAATGTCTGTTGAGCACCTATGAAGTGCTGGGCATGCATGAAGCACTGGGGATCGGATTGTGAATAGAGACCAGAGATTTCACCCCAGGGAGCCTACAGTCTAAGGGAAAACAAGGACATTAACCAGATTATCACATACAGACATATGTGTACATGTATCCTTGCAAATGGGGACAGTACTAGGAATGACGCTCAGTGCTCTAAGGGTACTAGGAGAAGAGACGCACGGTGCCCTAAGGGTGACTGGCAGGGGGATCTGCCTGGTTTGGGTGTCGGGTCGGCCTCCCTAGAAGATCTTTGAGCTCAGGGCTCACGGAGGTGTTAGCTGACAATGGGGCATGAACAGTCCAGAAACAAAAGACAGCATGTGAAAATACCCTGAGGAAGAGGTCCATAGGATGTGTGGAATATCTGAAACGTGGTCCAAGTAAAGGTGCAGGAGGCAAAGGGGATAGAGCTGTCCTAGGAGGGGAAAGAGGGACGGGCCCAACTAGGAGGCCCCTGGAGGCATGCTCATTCATGGTCTCCTTGTCACCACATGGCCCCTCTCAGTGTCCCAGTATGTTTCCCCTCTCCCATCTCACTGTATCCTTGCCCCCTTTCCCCATGCTCCAAGCTTTCCCATCCCCTTCTCCTCTTTGAGGACCTGGCCCTGCTTTGTGACAGCACACATTTGCAGGCGTGTCATCTGGACAGAGGTGGTGCGTATGACAGGAGCCCAGTTCAACAGGGCTGAATTACCTAGCCTCAGGCACGCCTAGATTCAGGTGCTCTATAATGGCATTAGGAATTCCATCTCTCCATCTTTGGACTCTGAGTTCTTGGGATAGCTTCATCTCCATCGTGTTTGATGGCCCCCTCCAACTCTGGACCTGTATATCCCATTAGCTTATTACCAATCAAGAAGACCTCTTTCCTGATGATTCTATGACCTTTCCAAGAAGAAATCCCAGTGGCCCAACTTGTTTGGTATGCCTGTCCCTGAACCATTCACTCTAGCCAGGATATGCTAATGCTTTGGTTTTCCAAGTTAGGGAACCACCCCTGAAGCCCAAGGCTCCTTAAAGCTCTGAAGACAGAATGTGAATAGTGGATATTTTAGGCATGGTGAGCATGGTAGGGACAGGACTAGAGGGAAAAGAGCCATGCCCTTGTGGGTGCCCTTCACCATTTCAGTTACAGTCATCCTCTACTCTGCTCCTAATAGCAGGGGTGACTGAATCACTCTTACAGGAATTTACTCCAATTATAAAATGCCATTGGTTATTTTTAAAATGCTACATTAAAAGTAAACTTGTATCATAGAACACATGCTGGCTTTGGAAATGTCAACATGGTAAGGGCAGCATCTTAGAATCAACAGGGTGGCATTGAGTGCTCTAGTAGGCACAAGGTCTTGGGTGTGGCACCCGGAAAACCCCAGGTAATGAATTCTTGTCTCATCTCCACAGAGTTGCTGCATCCTCTTCCCTCACCCTGCACAATGCTATTTATGATCATTACTAAGGATATATTTGTTATCTACCAAGGATGGAATTTTGTATCTTGGGGTGGAAGAGTAAAGAAGGAGACAGACAGCCCAACAGAAACAGGGAATGGCAGAGACAGACACAGATGGAGAGAGCAAGAAACGAAAATAAATAAATGAATAGTAAGCTTCGAAAGAGTTTAGGGAAGTGCCCCAAGCCCAAGTGGAAAATTAATCAAGATTCCACTTGTAAGTGGATATGGTTCTTGGGCCAAAGGACAGGAAGCACTTTGACCTGGAACCTTTTGAGGAACTGTGGACAGTTCCTCTGCCTAAGAGAGGGGAGAGAAGAAGTGGGGATCAGAGATGGGGATGGGTGCTCTTCTGGGAGCTTTCCCCTCCCCTCTGAGACAGTGCAGATGAACACAGCATCCGCCTCCAGAAGGAACTGCCATGGCCTGGTCATGGAGCATTCGCAGCCAAAACACACATCCACCCCCGTGCTGCTGTTGATAAGACGTTTACAAATTTCGTGAGAGAAAAATGTGGTCATTTATACTGCCACGTCGTAAAGCCTGACATTAGTGGAGCTATTGGAGCCCATGAATCACAGAAGGAGGTAAAAATTCAAATGGATATAAATGTCCATTAATAGTGAGAAAGTGAAATTACACTTCATCCACATCATGGAGAATATGAAGCCATTATAAAAATGAGATAGACCTCTACTGAGTGTCATGGAAAGATCTCCAAGAAAAACGCTAAGTTAAAATAAAAAAGCAAATCACAAACAATACATATAGTATAATTCCGTGTATTTATGCTGCAGGAGCTATCTATGTGTGTAAATGCACAAAGGATCTATGGCAAGCAACACTGGTGATCATCTCCTAGGAGGAAGTGAGCATAGTAGGCTTGGGGTTTCCATAATTTCTTTATATATTTATCTTCTTTATATATTTTCTCCTGTTGGACTCTTTCTCGGTGAAAAGGAAATAAATGACATTGTGTCTACCAGGTGAGAAATAACAATGGAAGTTAGTGCTTTGGGGACAAGGAAAGAAATTACTTAATTTACTCACCTTCAGCCTCATTAGTCACATCCCCACCACCACCAGCAGCACCACTGATACTCCACTTGTGGCCACATTGGTCTGTCTGTGATTCTCCTGCCCAGGCTAGAATACACTTCCTTCCATTGCTCTCCACGATTCTGCTCCATCTACAGGGTTGTTTTCATGCACATTCATTTTGTTCAAAAACATGTAAAATCCGGAGGTGATACTACTACTACTCCAATCACATAATACAGTGTGTATCAGTCAGGATAGGAATGGATATGCTGCAGTAACAAATGACCCCTAAATCGCCATGCCTCAGAACAACAAAGGTTTATTTCTTGCTCACATTTCAAGTTGTCTTCAACTCTGGCATCCAGGGTTAGTCTCTGGAGCAGCTTATATCTGGGATGTTGCTGGTCTCATGTCAAAGGCAAAACAAGATCAGAGTGAGCCACATAATGGTTTCTAAGCCTTCTTTATAGAAGAGAAGAGCCCTAATCATTTCTGCTCAAATTTCACTGACTAAAACAAGCTAAGTGGCCAAGCCTGATGCCAAAAAGTCAAAGAGGTATGATCCTCCGGGGTTGGAGACTTGGATAGAGAGAGGGAAGGAGATACTTGTGTGTGGTTTTCAAAGACTTGAGCCACAGCAAGTATTTCTGGAGCATCTGCTCTGTCCTAGGTGCTACTGTATCATAGGAAGGATATGAATACAAGTCATAATTATAAAAATAGACCCTACAACACCAGATACTGTGCTAAACACATTACATGCAACCACTCATTTCATCCTTACATCACTGTTACTAGAGATGAGCAACCCGGAACTCTCACTGCCCTCCAGGAGCTTACAGTCTTAGGGTATCCTAGGTGGTGTCCAGACTTAAAATACAAAGATTGCTCATGACGCTCTGCTTTTCAAGAATTTATTTATCAACTTAACAATCACCCCTCATATGCAAAAACTGAGTGGGTTTTTAGGATGCTTTACAAGAAACGCCATAGAGTAGTGCTTAAGAATATTGCCAGGACCTTAGTTCTTCCTATGTCTCTATGAGCTCAATGACCGAGGGAGGTGATGCAGCCTCTCAGCCTCCACATCATCAGCTAAAACTGAGCATGATTACAGAGCCTACCCTTTGGGCTGTTTAATCAGCAGGATCTATTGAGCACCTCCTCCATGCCAGACACTCTTCCAGAAATCAGCAATGAGTGAATCATCCATAGGCTTTATTTTCTAGTGGGGGAAGAAAGAAAGGAAACCAACAAATCAATATATAACTTAATGTTAATATAATAAGTGCTATGAAAAAAGATAATAAGGCAGAGAGAAGAGTCTGAGTGATGGGGGTGCTATTTTAAATGCAGTGGTCAGCAGAGACCTAACTGATAAAGTGATATTTGAGCAGAGACCTAAATAAAGTGAGGGACAAACAGGTCACCTGAAGTCCTAAGAAAGCATGGGTCCAATGGAAGAGATGGTGGAAACAAAGTCCCTGAGGCCAGGCTGTGTTCCACTGGGGTGGGGTGGGGGAGAGCAGAGCAGAGGAGGCCCTCATAGCACGACTGGAGCAGGTGAGCATAGCGGAGGATGGCGGAAGTGAGGCAGAGGTTGGTGGACCAGATAAGGACCTCATAGGCCAGGGAAGGGGGTTTTGATTCTGTTCAGTTGTGAAGGTTAAATGTGATAATCCATGGAAAGATGCTTAGCACTGTGGCAGGTGCATAGCAAACCTTCAGCAGATGAATGGATGCCAGAAACTCCTCATCCATTCAGTGACCAAAGATTTGTGGAGGGCCTGCTGTGTGCTAGGTACTGCCCTGGATGCTTGGGACTCACTAGTGCACCTGGCATGCAAGCCTGATTAGAGCACGAGAGCCAGAATGAAATGAATGAATATAAGAAGCAGATAAGTAAGTGATAGAGCACATTAGAAAGTGGTAAGTGCTGTGGATAACTAACCGATAGAGAAGGAGGGTCAGGACGGGGACACTGGGGTACCAGGCTGTGGCACTAAGTACTGTTGATGGTTGAGGAGACCTCACTGAGAAGAAAGACTTGAAATAGGTGAGGGGTTTGGGGAAGTGGATTTCTGGGGGAAGAACATTGCAAGCAGAGGGAACAGCAGAAGGGAGCAAAGACCTGGAAGTAGAGCCATGGCTGGTATGTTTAATGAACACCAAGGATGTCAGGGAGCGGGGGCTGGGTGAATGAGAGGAGAGGAGCAGGGGATGTGGTCACAGGGTTGATGGGGGTCAGGTCATGGAGGGCCTTTGGCTTTTGCTGTGAGTGCCACAGTTTCCACCAGAGGGTTCTGAGAAGGGATGTGACCGAAGGTAGATTCTAACAGGGTGGCTCCAACTGCTGGGTTGAAAAGATACTGGACAGGGGGTGGCTGGAAGCAGGGAGATCAGTTAGGAAGCCGTAGCAGTAATCCAGGTTTGGGGCGGGGGGGAGTGGGGGCGGCGATGGTGGCTGGGGCCCAGTTGGCAGTGGTGGAGATGTGGAGAAGAAATAGGATACTGGAGATATTTTGAAATAGAACCCCTTCCCCAGACCCCTGTCCATTTCCCCCACCCCCAGCACTGTGCAGTTCCTGGCTCAAACAATTGGCAAGAAGAGGAAGCCACCATCAGTGTCCCATGCCTAAGCTCAGGACATCTCATGTCCCTCCACTCACTGCTCTGTTGGATAGCTCCTAGTTATTAATGCCAGCTGTTCCCACCTCTGATGGTGTGGAAGCAATTCTTCTAAGCTCAGATTGGGAATCTGAGGCTGGACATGAGGGAACACAGGATAAAGATGCCAGCAACAGAAAGAAAGAAGCTTCTACATGAGGAGAATCTCTTCTCCCAGTCCTGATCCAGTGCTGTTTTTGGTAGGACTCCCCCCACTTCTACCCTCTTGAAAGTCGTGGAAGACCGATCTTGCCTGGTGACCTGTTCTCATGCAGACATGCATCTTAAGTCTCTCTTTTCAAAAGGAATTAATGTATTCTTATTTTCATATGTTTATTCATTTATTCATTTTGCAAATGGTTTCTTAGGGCCAGGCATGCTGATGAGTGGTAAAAATCCATAATAGGCACAATCAGTACAGCCCCTGACTACATAGAGCATATAATTGAGTAGGGAAATAATTAATTTAAGTAATCCAACCCTTCAGCAGAGGAATGCTGTGGTCAAGAGGAAGTAGGTAGGGGCTGAGGGGGCAGACTTTGGAGTTAACTCCTCGCTGGATGATCTCTTGGGCAAGCTAACCTAACTGCTTCTGTTTTCTCATTTGTGAAATGAGGGATAATTAGATGGCCTATCTGATAGGTTTGTGGATGAATTAAAGGAAATCACATGTATAAAGCTCTTGTGGAATTATCCAGCACATAGGACACATCATGTGGGTGTTAGCTACGATTATTATAAACATGTAATTCAGATTTTGATAATTATATGAAGGGAACATATAGGATATGTATGAAGGTGGAGAGGGTTGAAACTGTAGGTGAATTTAAGGTGAACACTGAAGGATGATAAACTAGCTTTGCAAAAACGTTCAAGGACAAAGTGTTCAAGGCAGAGGGAAGGGTATGATATGGGTGAAGACTCTGGCACGGGGCGGAGGTTGGCCTTTTGGAGGAGTGCAGAGATGGTGGTACAGGGCACAGTGATTCAGCAAAGATGCTCGATCTTTTCCTGAGTCTTAGACACCAGGAAGCAGAAAACAGGGGACTGACCTGAACTGGCCAATGGCAAGCTTAATACCCCAGAGGTTTCTGCCATGGATCCTTGTCAAGTGGTCCTTTCAAAGCCTGTAATTGCCAATCACTGCATGTTTTTGGCCTCTTTTCCTGCTTAGTCTCGGGGGCAGATGCTTCCTAGCACCTGTACCCAGTGCACACCCCTGTGAGCTGATATCTACCCCACCCCAAGGGGTGAGCTGCTGCAGCTATGTTTGTGATATGTGACTTTGACCTCACCTTGGGCTTAGATGATTGGGCTAGAAGGTACAAAATGGGCCAATCGGATCCTCTTCTGGGAATTTACATTTGGATTTAGTTGTTCTTGTGGGCACTTAAATGGAAAGACCATGAAGAGAAGTGGGGTGGCCACACTGGGGTCATGGGCAAGAGAGGCAACAACACTCCTCTGCAAAAGAGGAAAGCAAACAGATTAGCAGAGTGCCGCAGAGAGGAGCGAGAACACGGCTTCAGAATGAGAAGGAGAGAGAACAGAGTTGCCTTAGACCCTGATATATCAGGTCCCAGGTTCTAGACTCTTGGAGCCCAGCCGTGTTCTAGGAGATAAGGCTTGAACACTTGCCATCAAGCTTAAATCGATTTGAGTCCCTTTACTTGGCTTGCAACCCCACACCCTATGAGAAACTCCTTCCTCTCCTTGACCATTCCATGAAATGCCAAGACAGGTACCATTACATTGTTGGACTTCTTCCATCTGGTTAGTGGACAGGATAAGATTTCACGGATGGTCTGTAGAGTCTTCCACTTCCCTGAACCTTTTAAAGTAGAAAATTCTCAGCAGCTAACAAGTGAGTATTGCAGGAAGAAAAAACCCAGGTGAACATGGCAGCCCTTTGTGCATAGATATATACAAACAGCAATACTTCTAGACGGTTTCCCCTAGAATCTCTGCACATACGGTCATGTAGTTGACTGAAACATTTGAAGAGCCATAGGGCACTTAGACATTGTAGGGACAGATCTATCCACAGAGTGCCACTTAGGGGTTTCCTTTTTAAAAATTTTCTCTTCTGGATTAATTTGTTGTGTGATTAATAATAATAGTTCACGTTTATCCATTAATCACAGTGTGCCACATCACTGCTTTGTGTGCTTGACATGAATGGACTTATTTCATTCTCATAGCAATCCTGTTAACTATCAGCCCAATTTACAGATGAAAAAAACTGAGGCACAGAAGATTAAGGAATGCTCCCAGGAACATCTAGAAAATGACAGGACCGGAGTAAATGTTCAGCTCCTGAGCTCCAGAGTCTGGGCGTTCAGCAATTCCACTGCATCTGCCCTGATGCAGAGTTTCACAATCCAAACAGTTGGCCCTGCAGTGGATCTTTATAGTTTTATCATGTTTCTGTCCCTATTTTCTTCCTGTGAGATATTAGAAAGGCTCTTCCCGCAACCCCTCTGCCACTCTGTCATCCTCCCTCCGTCCCAAATATTTGGTAGATATGGCCGATCAACCACAAGGCATTCTTTGCATGTGGGACAGTGGGACCACCAGGGAAATAGTTCACGGAAGGTCATAAAAATAGTAGTTAGCATTTATTTAGTACTTGACGTATGCTGGGGTGTCCCCTCCGCAGTCACTATTTCATTTGATCCTTAAATCTCCCTCACAGGAACATACACGTATTTCCTCCTTTTTTTCAGATAATGAAGCTCAGGCTTAAAAAGATTATGTGACTCAGCCAGGGTCACTGAGCTCGTATATGACAGAGCCAATGTTCAAGCCCATGTCGCATGACACACACATAGACACACACGCAAAGCCTGGACTCTTAACCACAAAGATCCTTGGATCCAAAGCTGGAAGGAAATGCCAGGTAGAAAGCAGCACAACACGGGTCCTCATCTCAGGTCAGTCCCTCATGAGCAGCAGGGACTCATGCGTGAATACGAAAAAGCAGTCTCCAGAAAAAGAGGGACTTAAAACCAAAATGGTTGGTTGATGAAATTTCTGGGGACCCTGAGCACCCACTGGCTACTGGTGGCTCAGCGACATTTGTTTCGACGGGGACTTTTGACGTGGCCTGGTGGTTCCGACCCCACCTCATCACCGCTGGCCCTGATGGCGTCCTCGCCTCCTTACCCACGGGCATAGTGCAGAACAGAAAGAAAAGGGCAGGTTTCACTTGCCAGCCAAGCAAACTGGACTTACAAGAATAGGTGAGAGGTTCCCCCCCAGAGACTCCCAGAAATGGCAACATCGCTGGTAGTGGTGAGCTTTAGGCGGAGGTCGGGATGAATGCCATCGTAGGTATGGGACGGAGCCAGAAAAACACAGTTCTAGGATAGGTGTCCAGGATGATCCAGCAAGTTTTGTCACCTGATGACCCATTAAACACAGAGCACACACCAGTTAAAACAACAGAAGTTTTTTCACCCAAACTTCACATAACACAGTATCATGTGCCAGGCAGCATGGGGCACAGTGCACCCCACCAGAGAAGAGGCAGCACATGCACAGAGAACCCAATTCACGGTGATGCTGTTGGATGAGAGGGATCTCGACAGAGGCAGAGGAATGTAAGATGTCTTCACGTGGTCACACGTGCCAACACTAAGTAAGGGATTTACTGAATCCATTTAGTCCATATACACAAAAACAAAAGCAAAAAACCCAACCAAGCAGAGCAGGTATTAACATCCTTCAGGGATGAGAAAACTGAGGCTCAGAGAGGTGCATTAGGTCCCGAAGGTCACACAGCTAGGAAGCAGTGGTACTGGCTTCCAGATTCACCCAAATCCCTCTGGCTCCTGAGCCCAAGTGTGTGGACACCATGCAGCAATGCCTCTCGTTTGTCAGGTTGTTTCCTCCCTTAAAGTGGGCTCCTGATACGAATGGCCAGTTTCCCTTGGAGAGACTCCACTCACCCCACCAGCTGACAGGCACAGGTGCTGGTTGAGAAGTCACAGCAGAGGTGCAGAGAGGAGAGGAGACACCGCTGTCTCTCCAGAAGCTTCCAAGGGCTTATGCTTATTCCGCAGGTTTCCGTGGGCGAGCTCGATCTGGTTTTCTTTTTTAACAAAACCATAAATAGTTGATGCGGTAAGGCTGACCACCTAGCCGGCCTCTCTGTGGTGGGGTCTGCATCCCAGCCTCGTAGGGCCGGGAGACATCTTTCCGCGGAAAAGAAAATGTCTCAACCACAGAGCTGCCGACACAGCATTTCGTTTCTCTACACAGACAGAGGCAGGAGTCAAGGTGAGCAGACAGGAAGGCCAGACTCTCAGGCTCGGGTTCCTAAGCAGGGGCTTCATTCCAGACACCCTGTCCTACCTGGGGACATGGAATGGAACGAGAGGTACGGTGACGTTGATGCAGGCTTCTGGTTTGCAAACAGAGCCAACCCAGGCTGACTTAAGCTGAAAGGGAAATGTATTAAAAAGTATTATTTAGCTCACAGAATCTCCAGGAGGTGATGTAGTGGATTGAATGGTGGCCCGCAAAAAGGTATGTCCCTATTCTAATCCCCAAAATCCATGAATGTGACCTTATTTGGAAAAAGGGTCTTTGCAGACGGAATGATCTTGAGGGGACAAGATCATTCTAGATTATCCAGGTGGGCCCTAAATCCAGTGACTGGTGTCCTTATAAAATGAAGCTGAGAAGAGTTGACACCCTCAGAGGAGACACAGAGAAAAGAAGAAAGGTGACCAGAGGAGCAGAGGCTGGAGTGGCATGGCCATAACTCAGAGAATGCAAACAGCCACCAGGAGCTTGAACAAGCACAGGACCGATTCTCCCCTAGAGCCTCCTGACCGAATGCAGCCCTGCCCACACCTAGATTTTGAACTTCTAGCGTCCAGAACTGTGAGCGGGCACATTTCTCGTGTTCTGAGACACCAAATTTGTGGTCGTTTGTTACAACCTGGCGAGGACAGGATTTGAGGACAAGGACACCAAGGACAATCTCTAAACTCGCACTGGAGACAGAAGTGGTGCAGCAGAGGCATCCCTTTCCCCACGGTGGGCCCCACGGACCTTACGATGCCAGCTCCGGGATGCTTTACTGAACTTGGGACCCCGCCGTCCCAGGAAGCTGGACGAAAGCCCCCACCATCGCAGGCAGGGTCAGCTTTCAAGGCGAAGCTGTCACCAAGCAATCTGATTGGTGGAAACCAGGTCACATGGTTTTGCTCAGCTGCAAAGGAGGCTGGGAAAGGTTGCGCCTCAGACATAGGAAGGTGCTGGGAAGCCAAACAGGGGCGGGGGGGGGGGGGGTGTCCTCCAGAGGTGGCTAGTCGGGTGGACCTGAATCCTGTTCCCTGATCCCTGCCGCTGATCGGAAATAGCGGGGGGCGGCGTTCCCCAAGTATAAGCAGCCCTAGAACCGTCCTGCCGGGCGAGCGGTGCATAAACGTCTTACACGAGGGGATGGGCAACCGCAGGTGCTGCTTGCCCAATTTCATGGTTGTGGCAGCTGGGTTTGAGGGTTTTTGTTTCACAGAGTTAACTTGTCCTCTGTTGTTGCTGCCTGCTTCCTACTCAAGGCTGTTAAGCAATGTAGGTTGCGTTTAAGGAACTGGCCTCACCATCTCCCACCCCCCGCCGTATCCCCCTCACCCCCTTGGCTCCAGCCCCACTGATCTCTCCGCTGCTTCTGGAACATTCCAGGTACTCGAGGGACACGAGCTTCAGGGCTTGTGCCCATTCATTCCCTCCTGCGTGGAAGTCATTTCCCTTGAACCTGAAAAGGTCCACTATCTCACTTGATTGACCTTCAGCTCTTTGCCCAAATACCATCATTTTTCCAAAAACGAAAGCAAAAACAAAAAGCCTTTCCTGACCACCCAGTTGAAAATAGCAGCCCCATCCCTTTACCCGGCTTTCTTATTAAAAGTTCTTATCATTAGCCAGTGTAAAATGCACAGTGATTAGCCATTGTTGTTGTTGTTGTTTTTACTGTGCCTTGCCCCACCCCCCACCCCCCAACTAGAACAAAAGGTCCATGAGAGGAAGCACTTTTGTGCTTTGTCTAGCTAGGACTGTGTCCCTCGTGCCTAGAATGATTCCTGGCATGTAAGTGGTGCTCAGTGATATCAGTTGAATGCAGAAGTCATATTGTCATTAATAGTTTTATTTTTTCTTTTCCACTAGGATTTAGCCATCTCTAGGAAATGATTCCATCTTCTTATTCTGTATTTTCTGTGGAGCCTAGCACAGTGCTGAGCACATAGAGGCCCCAGGGAATAGTTGTAAGAGGGACAGATGGATGGGTGAGCACATTTGAACTCTTGTAAATCCCAAACGCTTGATGTAAAATGCACGATTTTCAAGGGGAGATTTCTCTGAATGGTGTTTCCTGGCTCTAAGTGGCACCCAGTACAACTGGGTCTCTCTCTGGCTATCTCTGCACCTACAGCAGCCCCTATGGTTTTCTGCTCACAGAGTCTTATTCTAGCATGTAGCAGTCAACATCCATCTCACTCGTATGCTTTTCTTCATTAGCAGAAGAGCTGTCTTTTACCCCAAACAAGAGCTGGTGCTGAATGCCAGTGTAGGAAACAGGTGAAATGGAAAACGCCTGTGGCCGGGGGCATGGGTCCTGTCCGTGTGGCCCCTCCTTGTGGCATCTCTCCAGTAAGCTCCGGGCCTCTCCAGCAGCTCTGGGAACACCTGTATTAATGAGAACAAGGAGTGCCCATGTCTCCTGAAGGTGGCATACAAACATCCCTTTCTTTCTTCTGTCGTCAGTGACCCTCTTCTGGTGGTGTGTCCGGAACTTGGATAATCTCGTGGGAGTTGAAAAGCCTGGCCAGGGGAGTGTGAGTTAGGCCATCCAGACAGCCCAGATGGAGATCGCCGTCTCACTGTCTCCTTCTGTGGCTCAGTCTTGGGTCATTATGAGAATTCGTTGAATACATACGGACGGACAGTGTGCTGTGTTCCAGCATTAAACACGTTGCCACGTCTACACTGGGTGGTTGGGACTATTACTGTCACACCCATTTTACAGATGAAGAGTGAAGGCTTCGGGAGGTGATCTTATGTATCCGGGGGCACAGGAGACAGAGCCTTAGAAACCCGATGTGACTTTCAACCTCTCCCCACAGAGGAAGGAAGAAGGGATGATTTCTTTCACAATCCATGGGTGTTTGTCACTGATTGCTTTGGAGAGTGCTTGACCATTGGCCATAGGCTTCTCAGCCTCATTGGGCTCCCAGCTGGACCCTGCAGGCCCCCGGGAAGTGGTGGCCCAGCCCCCCGACTTACTGAGATTGCAGCTTGGCTGATGGCTGAACCATGGGAACCGCATGCTGAGAAGGAGGTGCTGCTTGCCATGTGGGCCTTGGAGGCCACCTGCCTGCGAGGGCTCTTCCCCCCTCCCCAATGATGGACGGTGCTGGAGCTCAGCCAGGCGGCATCTACTCATCCCCATTTCCGGGCCGTGGGTCTGTGCCAGGCACTGTACTGGGTGCTGGGGACTCTCAGTGAGCAGACAGCCATGGCCAACCAGGCCAGCAAAAGAGAGGGCGGCTCTCAGCCCCCAGGAACCCCCTGGGCTTTGTGCCTTACATGAGGTGCATCGCAGCCCTGACCCTCATCCTCATGGAGCTGATTGTCAAAAGGAGGAAAAATACATGAGTCTACTGAATACACCATTAATGTAAGTGTGACAGGGGAGCCATAGGACTATATAAAAAAAGGAGCCAGGTTAGGGAGAGTGAGGAAGATCATTCCAAAAATGACTTGATATAAGAAAGATGAGCAAGGCTAAAGAATGTGGGGTTTGTATGTGTGTGTGTGAATCTGTGCATGTGTGTGTGCATGTATGGGTGTGTATGCTGGTGTGGATATATGTGGGTGGTGTATGGATGTGTGGATAGATGTGTGTGGATATGGACGTGTGGATGTTGGGATTGTGTGTGTGTGGATTTGTGGGTATACGGGTGTGTGTTTGCATGCGTGTGTGCTGTATGTGGATGGATATGTGTGTGCAGATATATGGATGTGTGGAGGTGTGTGGGTATGTTGTGTGTGTATGAACATGTGTGTGGATGTGTGTGTGTGTGTGTTCTATGGGTATGGATGTGTATAGATGGATATGTGTGTATAGATGGATGTCTGTGTGGATATTTGGGAATTTGTAGGCATGTGTGTATAAATGGGTGTGTGTGTATGTGTGGGTGTATGTATTATATGTGGACAGATGTGTGGATGTGTAGATATGTGGGTTTGTGTGTGTGGATATATGGTGTGTATGTGTTGATGTGTGAGTGTGTGGATGTGTGTGTTTGTGGATCATTGGGTATGGATATGTATGTGGATGTGGATGTGTGTGTGTGTGTGTGTGTGTGTGTGTGTGTGTGTGTGTGTAAGAGAAGAAGTAGGGGCAGAGCCTGGAGCCCAAACTGAGGGCAGAACTCCTAGGAAGAGAAAGTGAGATGCTCCGGGTCCTGAGCGAAGTCCAGTGGGATAGGTGACAGGAGAGCAGTGAGCAAACAGTGGAGCAGGAGGGAACCCCCATCAAAGCAGGCTGCCTTCTGTTCAGTCTCAGAATGTCCTGTGGTCAAGAAAGACAAATCGAAGCCCAAGAAAATCCGGGAGGAATGATCTGTGTCTTTCCTGAAGAACACCTAGCCATACTGAAGTCAGGAGCCCCCAGCCAAACTTGCTGAAATTCTCCACCAGCCATCTTTTTCCAGAGTCCCAAGAGATGCTATGTAGAAAACAGTGTCTTTAAAGGGGGCGGTTGAGTGAGGAAGGGTGTCTGAATGATTCCCCTCTCTTGTTTTTGCTTTAGTTACCCCTAGGTATCTTTTTTTAATGTTTATTTATTTTTGAGGGGTGAGGGAAGACACACACACACACACACACACACACACACACACACACAGAATCCAAAGCAGGCTCCAGGTTCTGAGCTGTCAGCACAGAGCCCGACATGGGGCTCGAACTCATGAACTGTAAGATCATGACCTGAGCCGAAGTCTGACACTTAACCGACTGAGCAACACAGGCGCCCCCCCTCCAAGTGTCTTAAAACAAATTGGATATTTGTTGCTTTTTGAGAGTCAATCAATTGGTAACCCTCATGGGGTCTACATATGAGATTCATTTGTCAGCACACCTCCCTTTGTCTGTTGGTATACCATTGACAGATCATTTTTAATTTTCCTTTTCTGACCTTTTCTACTAACATGACCCTGAAGAGGAGGGTAACCTGATCAGTGTTCCTTTCCTACATTCTGGCTTTCTCCTGCCTGCTGCAGAAAATGAGAATATTTACACAGGACCCTGGGGGCTGTGTTAGGCATCTTGGACTTTTTTCCTAGAAATAATAGGACATCAGTTGAAGATTTTAAACTGAGGAGTGTGATTAGGTTTTTGATCCAAAACAAGAGGATTTTACCTTTCTTGATTCACCGTGAAGTTTTCCCAAGGGCAGCAGACACCGTCTTTCCAAAAACAAGAGACCCTGCTTCTCCCAAGTGGATGCCACCCCCTGCCTGGCCCCATGCTCGGTAGCGTCGTCTTTCCACGCTCTGTCCACGCTGTGGACCAGTTAATTCTGTCTTGTAGGCAGTTGTTCTGGCGGTGTAGGATGTTCACTCGATGCCGCTAACGCCCCTCTGGGTGTGACAACCATAAACGTTTTTGTATTGCCAGGTGTTCTCTGAAAGGAGAGGGCGCAGTCGCCACCAGTGAGAAGCACTGCTCTATGGTTTCATGCTCACATTTTTTTTCTCACCATTTCATGGGACTATCATCTAAATTACATCTGTCAAAGATACATGGAAGCCTCCGTTTCCATGGATATTGACATTAGGGCCTTCCATTTAAGCTCCCGTGGATTTTCTTCTTTCACTGATAAGACGCAAAGCTCTTGCTGACCCTTTAGCCACGTTCTGAGAATCTTGTCCAGCCCCATCCCATTTGCCTGATGGGCCTCTCCTTAACGCAAGTGGGCTCATCTTTCTCACACCTTTGGGGGCTTAATTCATTATGTGGTGGTCATTGAAAGGCTTGGACAAAGAGGGCATTGGGTAGCCACGACATGACAAAGAGTTTGCTGTGTTAGGAAGTCTCAGGCCTTTTATGATTTACTAAAGATGACTCTAGACTCTTAAACTGTTTGAAAATGTAAAAAAAAAATGACCTTGGACAGAAATGATCTCTGGATAACAAGTAAGAGAATTCATATTTCTATAGCAGAAAGCCATCCTGAGTACTCTCCAAAAGGAGATCTATTGTATTTGCTGGGGAAAGGGAGGTTCCGGCACACCCCTGACTGCCTGTCTCATTCATCCACTCCCAACTCTCTCAAAAGCACCAAACTTGGGGGCGCCTGGGTGGCTCAGTCGGCTGAGTGTCCAACTTCGGCTCAGGTCATGATCTCGCGGTTTGTGAGTTCGATCCCCACGTCGGGCTCTGTGCTGACAGCTCAGAGCCTGGAGCCTGTTTCGGATTCTGTGTCTCCCTCTCTCTCTGCCCCTCCCCTGCTCACTCTCTCTCTCCCTCTCTCTCAAAAATAAACATAAAAAAATTTAAAAAAAAAAAAAAACACCAAACTTAGGATTCCACATCCCAGATCCCCAGGCTCACTAATTTCTCCATGTAAGAGGAGCAGGTGACCCGGCTGTCACAAAGTACCTAGGAGGGAACTTGTCGGAGTTCAGTTCATTGGAACAGAAATGACAGAATGTCAATTTCCCTCCTAACTGCATGTCATAGTCAGGAATCAAATAAGCAATTACAGAAGGCTGAATTGAATTCATTTCAAATTCAGATGGGCAGCCTGGACCTAGGATGCTCCACGGAGGGGAAACAGCCTTTCTGACTATGTATACCATAGCAAGCCATCCCCCCCGGGGCCGGCCCAGTTAAAATTGTCACTGGCAGCTTCCCACCTGGCCTTTCCATGTCAGCTCCTGATCTCACATCCCCTGGCTCCACCCAACCCAGAGATGCTGGCTCTGCTGCTGGAATTTAAGGCATCGAGTCAAGGTGTAGGGATGTGACCATGTAAGCCCGGCCCCTTCCAGGGGCTCCTTCCAGGGTCTCCACAGAACACCTTCTCCACTGGTCCTGCCAGGTAACAGGGTGCTCTTTGAAGGTGAGGAAGAGAGGAAGAGAACAAAAAAAAGGGCTCACTATTTTTTTAAATGTCAGTCACTGGATGATACATGGTTAAATAAGCTAATCCATTTTAGCCCATGTAATTCTAAAAATAACTCTGGAATAGCTATGATCGTAATTGTCTCCATTTTTACAAAATCTTACTTGACAGAGAAGGCGCTCACCATATATTTGTGTTCTTCCCTATGTTTCCTCGCCTCCCTTGGTATTAGTTCTGGGCCACGTGACTCATGCTGACAGATGGGCTTTGAGCAGAAACAATCGTGTTACCTCCTGGCAGAGGTAGTTGAGAGGCATCCTCCTTCCTTCTCTTCTGCTCTTGTGGCAGAAACGATCAGTGTTACCTCCTGGCAGAGGTAGTTAAGAGGCCCCATCCTTCCCTCTCTTCTCCTCTTGTGGCAAACGTGGAAGTCCCATGAGCCAAATGGCGCAGAACCAAGATGGTGGAGAGTAGTGTTAACTATGATTATACACTCATATTTGGAAGGGTGCTTAGAAGCCTGATACCTACCCTTTTCTGGCATTCTTGCCAAGTTCATTTCCAACCTCTTATTGCACACTTTTAGTAAGAGAGAACTCACTACCTCATGAGCTATTTCTATGTGGTTATGTTCTGCTCCACTGCTCCTCATTCTACCTAGGGAGCCACACAGATCAAGTATCCTCGCCCATAAACAGGACACCTTTCTCAGTGTTTGGACATAGGTACCCTGTCCTCTGGGTGTTCCTTTTCCCAAGCCTAGTTCTTTAAGCTGTCCCTCTCTCTTGCTCGATGTTGAGAGTTTGTCTTATATGACAAACTGAAAAGCAGATGCCCACAGAGGGCAATTGTTGTAGAAAATGTAAGTCACTCCTTAATGACAGAAACTGGCACTGAGGTGTCTAAATTCCATAAAAGAAAGGATTTATGTCTGTTTGCTTCATTCCCTGTTGTATACCAGAACAGTGCCTGGCACTGAGTAGGTGCTCAATTAATATTTGTTGAGCAAATGAATGAACCAAAGAGTCCTAACTCCCAGTCACTTTTTTTTTCTCTTTCCTTTAAACAATGTAAAGAAATCAACAGTCAGTCGTTAATTCCATGCTAAACTCACACCTTGGAATCCTTGGGCACAAAACACTATAACACAGCTACAGTCAAGATAAAACATGTATCAAATAGCCTGGGCTTATAAGGCACTTAAATTTGGCAAAAAAAGATATAGGTAGATGATAGATAGATAGATAGATAGATAGATATGGAAAGATAAAGAGGGAGGGAGAGAGATATGAGAAAAAATCTTAAAGATGATGGTGAAAGCGTATTTGACCCCCCCCCCACCACCTCTCATTCCCTTTAACTTTAAACTATGTTGAGTCCATACTAAGGCATTTCTCATGGAATTATTCCAGGTGCCTTCTATTCTAATTCTCTCCACCAATATCATGGTCATCTCTAAAGCCTTATTAAGACACATATATTTTGAGGCATACTTCAGTAGGTTGGTTAGTAGCTTCAGGGATTAAAGCTAAGCACAATAACAGAATGTACCTAGCTTTTGACATTAAAATTGTTATTTACATTTGGGGCTTTTTTGCTGTGATGTGGCATTATAATGAAGGTAAACTTTTCTTTTGAAAAGATGGATATGATTCTGGGATAAAAGTGAACGCTGGTTAATAAAACCACAGATAAGTATACCCTTGTATGATGCTGTTGTGCTTAGGCAGTAATTCAAATACACCTGCCTTATTGGGACTCTACTGCTCCCCAGAAGACAAGGCAACATCTGCCTGAGAGAAATATAGTCGAAGAGACGGGTACAGATCCCAGCTATGCATTAACCATTGTGATATGCCTTTTTATGGTGTACAAAATGAGAATAAGATGAAATTCATGTATGCATTTACTTTCAAAAAACAGTCTTGAAACCCCTGATATGCCATGCACTGAAAGTTGAATTGCTTTCTACAATAAAGGGAAGACCAGTCACTAGCTAGCTAGTTATGTGGGCGACTGGGTGGCTGAGTGGATGCATCGATATGTGGGTGGGTGAATGGGTGGATGGGTGGGTGGAGGGATGGACAGCCAGATGAGTTGCAAAGGATGGTACAGAATCTTTGCGTTTCTAGGATCACACACCCCTCCCCCAGCACCCCCGCCCCACTTCATCCAGTAATAACAGTCCAGTATTCCTTAGAGAATCACTGTCCTTGCTCTCTGTCCATATGGTTTATGTGACTCCGACCCGTCCTGGCCAATGAGACCTCTGAGACTGGAGCCCATCAGCTCTAATTCTAGAACTGGGGCAGGCGTGACCTAGAGAGAGGCAACTCTCTCCTACCGGCCTTGGATTTGGGACGCTGTAAGCCTGAGTCTGCTTAGTGGGCTGTGGGGACACACAGAGAGAGTGTGCCTAGGAGTGAAGCCACCAGAGAGGAGAGCAGAGTTGAGAAAAGGGAAAAGTCAAGTGCCGATTAAATTACTTGAACATCTGACTTCTGCCATGCCTGATACGAACACCTGGCTTTTGAATTAATGTGAAATTTTACATCCCGCCTTCTGTTTCCATAATTTTTCTTTTGGTCTCTTGCAATCAAAAGAGTTCTATGTAACACAGATCTGTAAGCCAGGAGAGGGACCCAGTTATTGTACAATGTGCTGGGGAGGATGAAAAGTGGAATTGACGGCAGCATCCCACTCACTACCCGCCAAGATAAGTAACCAGTCTCTGGGCCACGTGTGACCTGCCTAAACTTGGGGATAAAGTCCCTGATCTAATTTCAAACTGAACCATTTGAAAGCCAACTCCATGGGTCTACTTCTCAAATATACCCAAATATTAGCCTTTGGGTGGCCAAAAAGCAATGTCAAATCATTTATTGATGGCCTTCTACTGAACCAAGTAAGCTCAGTTTGAGAATGCCCCCCTTCCTGGCACGGAACTCAGTAAACCTATTTTCACTTTGTTTTATTTTATTTTGCTTTGTTTCATTTTATTTAAACATTTTTAATGTTTATTTACTTTTTTGAAAATGTATGTATTTATTTTTTAATTTACATTCAAGTTAGTTATTGTATAGTGCAACAATGATTTCAGGAGTAGATTCCTTAATGCCCCTTACCCATTTAGCCCATCCCCCCCTCCCTGTTTTCACTTTGAATTCACTTTGAATGAACCAGAAGCATGTGGATGGAAAACATGTTTATTTTCTCCAAAGCAGTCCTGTGTGCAAAAGGTTGCTCAACATTGTTCTTGATAGATTATATTCTCCAAGGGTGTTTTCAGCTTTTAAACTCTGTGCTTGCATGATAAGACCAGAGAGAAATTTCTCTCTGCGTCATCATGTAATATCCTCCAAGCTCAACACAGTGTCTGGCACAGAGGAGATTCTCAGTAAGCATTTGGCAAATAATTAATGAAAAAAAATGTGACCCTTCCCTCATCCCTATCTGCTCACCAGTAGAGAAGTAGAGAAGAATCTTAAAAGGATCTTAGAGTTAGATTCCAAAGTCATCATATGAAGAAACAATCACAGAGAGTCATAATTTCATTTAAAAGCCCTCTTAGATTACCCATGAGGAAGTGGGTAGTTTCTCAGTGTGCCCAACACAGTGCATTTTCCCTCCATCTTGAAAAGACCGCTGTGTCTTAGGCTGAGCAACTGATGACGGGGCTGAGTGGTGTTTAAGGGGATCATGGTGACTAAAAACAGCAGCCTGGCACTGAGCACGGGGAGACTCTCACACTCCTAAGAGCCAAAAGGACAAAAGGAGGGAACTGTAGCCTCAGGTTTTCCTGCTTTCTCAGGCTATGAGTGGGATGAGAATTGAGATAATCTATATGATTTAAAAGATTCTCCCTCCTTTGCCTTGGCCTCCTTCTCTTTCTTCACTCCCTCTCTCTCTTCCCATCCCTCTGCACTCTCTCTCTCTGTCTCTCACTCTCTCGCTCTCCCCAGTACCCACCTCACATAATAGAATTTGAATAACTAAAATATACTTCTTGCTGCAACTATGATGTATTCTTAAACATTCACAAACTAATGACTGTCCTGGTAAATGGCAGAGAAGGGAGATTTCGCTCCATCCCCCGAGGCCCGTCCTAACACAGAACATTCTGTGCTTGATAGAAAGTTTTCTTTGCAAGCTTCTTCCTTGCATATCCCGTTGATCTTGAGGAAGCAGAAAGATCGGAGGGAAATGCCACAAGCCATCTCCACGTTAGATGCTAAAACCACTATGATTCATTCTTTTTCCATCCAAATAAAATCCATGTCTTCCCAGTAAATGTGACGAATGGATATGGCCTTCTCAGGGATTTATGCACATCTTGTGGGCTTTTCCCCCCTTCCCTCTCTTCTTTTCTTTTCTTTTTTTTTTTTTTTTTTTTCATTTTGCAGTGCAACAAAGTTTCACAAGGATGGATTTTATAGAAAATCCATGTCTGCGGATTTATTCAGGTCTTTGTCATAAATTATGGCAACATAGAAGCAGTCTCTTGCTATACAATTCCAAATATTTCAACAAAGCGATTACAATAAAGTCCATGGCTCTCTTCAGCTGGAGTAGGACTGTGAGCCCAGCTGCTCTCCCAGATACAAGTAAGACAAACACGATACAAAAGCTTCCTTTGATGAGAAGGCAAAGCTGGGTTTTGGAAGGAAAGGCAGTCTTTTTCCCCCTGAAGAATACTATGTTGAAATAGAACGATCTTTTTAAAACCCAGATCTGCATCTATGGGGCATGGAAATGACAGAACACAAGACGAAAGGGTTTCCCTGGATGAAACGTGACCTCACCCCTTGATTCATCTTTGCAGTTAATATAACGATCTTTAAAATCGAGTTGCCAAGAATTGGACAAAGTTAAAAAAAAAAAAATCAAGCAAGAAAGCCCAGCAAAGATCATAAGGGATTGTTTAAATGCCTGCTAATTGGGAACCCTGTCATCTCTGACCTATAACATAAACCAGGGGGGTAGGTGCACCACTTTCCTCACCGTTTCTACATAAAAATCGAATGTGAGAATTAAGAATCCCTTTGATGGGCTGTTTGCAATCTGGGCCAACTCTCTGTGGCCATCCAACTCTTCATTCAGTCTCCATGGAGGCCCCGGGGCTGGTCAGTGGTCCAGCTGACCGTCTCACATAGGCAGAGTGGTCCCTTGCATCCTTTCAATGATGCTGTCAGTTAAATTCAGCTTTGGGTGGGAACTTGTGGGTCCTTTCCATTCCAAGAGCTGAAGTTTCATCTGCAGAGGCCGGGATTGCCTGTGTCTTTCACACCTCAACACTAATGCCACCCTTTCCAGAGGCCCTCCTCGGCTACCTTCTCAAAAGAATGTTTTCATGCCCCAGTCACCAGTACCATCCCCCATTTTATTTTCTTCATGGGCTTTAAAGACCTAAACTTCCTCATTAACGTGCCTATTTATTTGTATGTTGCCGCTCTCTTCCCATAGAACCTGAGCTTGAGAACCCGTGTCTGTCTCATTGACCATGGTGGTCACAGTACCTAAAACAGCAGCCGGATCACTGCAGTTGTGGAGAAAAAATGTGGATAAGGGAATGGCTGTCATTTCTAATAATAACTTGTATGTGTGTTTATTTTGTGTAAGCCAAATAAATGAAAACCTGGTATTTTATTCCTAAATAATTTGAAAGATTCTTCGACGTGAAATTCCACCAGAGAATCCCACCGCTGGCTCCACGGGGGCTCGAAGGGATAGTTCCAGCCTCTTATTTAGGAGTGCCACAGGTACAGATGGAAACTCATGTCAACTTTGGGAATTGCCGAGGCTCCTGGTTGGGTCTTCTAGAAGCAGATGTTGAGTTGGAGGCTAGGGTATGAAGTGTTTGTTAGGAATCTACACCTGGAAAAGGTCAACTTTGGCAATTGCTGAAGCTCCTGGTCGGGTCTTCTAGAAGCAGATGTTGAGTTGGAGGCTAGGGTATGAAGTGTTTGTTAGGAATCTACACCTGGAAAAGGAAGGGGCAAGAAGCAGGTTGGAGATGCAGTAAAAAACGGAATCGCAAGGCAGGCAGGTCTTAGCTCTGGAGCAAGTACCAGGTCACACCAGAGTGACCCAAGTGGGTCCTTGGCTCAATCCCCTTTTCACCAAGTCACAGGGTGTGGGCTCACCTGCAGCCTGGATCTCTGCAGCCAAAGCTGACCTTGAAGGAACTGACAGCTGGAGGTGGTTTTCCAGCCACACTCCCTAAAGCTGGGTAGCAAGTCCCTCCTCAAAGGGGCACTTGGACAGGACGCCTCCTCTGGGTACCATTGTTACAGATTTCAAGCTCAAACCTATACACTTTCAGAAGTCTGACCACCGGTGTCCACTGAGTTCCTGCTGTCTTGGAAGATGAGCCACAAATAGTCCAATTCCTAAATTAGAAGTCGCGTCCTGTAAGTGCTTGCTGGCTTGGCAGCAGCAACACTGACATAATTTCACAAATAATGATGTTATCCGAGGCAAAAGTTGCATTAGATCAATTACCACTCTATTTCGGTGCCATCTGAGTAGCTGTCAGTGTTTATTTCAGTTCGCCTATATTTAAACCAAAGCTCTCAGGCTTCTGAACCACAACCATGAACCTACCCTTCCTTATCCAGTCCTTGATAGCATCTGGCTCACATTTTGAACTAAAGACAATGATTTGAATACCCTGCCCCCAGTGTCTCTTCTCAGTTCCCTTTCTTTGTGTCCTTTAATTGGCAGGAGGTGGGGGGGGAGGTTGTTCAGCTACAAAAAGAGTCCAAAACTCAAGGCTCAAAACAGAAAGGAGAGAATATTGTTATTTTAGGAGATTGAAATGCAATTACCTTAAACTGTGAGAGGAGGAGGTTTGGGTTGGATTGAAGGATATTCTCCTAGTGGAGAAGGATGTTGAACCCTAGTGGGTCTGGACTGTCAAGAAAAGTCAATAGCCTAAGACACACATCCACGTGGCTGATGTTATGGGTTGAATGGTGTTGCCCCAGAATTTATATGTGGAAGTCCTAATGCCAGCATTTCAGAATGTGACCTTATTTGAAAAGAGAGTCATTACAGAGGTTGAAGTGTGGTTATTAGAGTGGGCCCTAATCCCTTATGACTGGTGTCTTTTTTTTTTTTAATGTTGTATTTATTTTTTAGAGAGAGGCAGAGAGACAGCAAGAATGAGCAGGGGAGGGGCAGGGAGAGAGTGGGACGGAGGATCTAAAATGGGCTCTACGCTGACAGCAGCAAGACTGATGTGGGGCTCGAACTCACAAGCCATGAGATGATGACCTGATCCCACCTCGGATGCTCAACCGATGGAGCCACCCAGGTGTCCCCCCCCTTAGGACTGGTGTCTTTACAAAAGTGAAGTTTTTTGGACACGGACACACAGAGCAAAGAAGATGTGGAAAGACACAGGAAGGAGAGGCCATCATTATATGGGCTGAATGTTGGTGTCTGTCCCCCCGCCCTGGAATCCCTCCATCCCACAAAGGAAAACCCCAGTCCTCCTCCTGTGTGTCTCCTTTGCTCTCACACAACTACTGCATAACACTTCTGATACCAGATGTGTGGGGACTCTTCCCACACCAAGCAATTCTGCAACACCAGCTGGGTGTGCTGCAACTTAACCCAATGCTGATACTGCGGACCTGGAGGTAGCGTCACATCCTACAAGTTAAGAGCTGAGTCCCACAAGACTGCCTCCCCTCCCCACTTGAGAAGCCAATCACAAGTAGTAGGTCCCCAGATGACCCACAACTTCTGTCCCACTTGGCTATAAATCAGAGGTTCCTATGACCTCCCCCCACTTAGATTCCGTTATTTTCCAGAACAACTCACAGAACATAGGGAAACACTTACATCAACCAGTTTGTTAAAGGGTCTGATAAAGTACACAGGCAGTCAGATGAAGAGATCGATCAGGTGAGATCTGGGAGAGTCCCAAGCACAGGGGTTTCTGTCCCACTGGAATTGGGGTGTGTCACTGTCTCGGTACATGGATATGCTCCCTAACCTGGAAACTCCTAAAACCCATACTAGTTGGTTGATCAAGTAGGCATGATCAATTACTATGTTTCTGCTCCTCTCCCCTCTCTGGAAATTCCAAGCTTCTACTCATGCTTTGGTCTTTTTTTTTATTATTATTAAAAAAATTTTTTTACACGTATTTATTTTTGAGAGAGAGAGAGAGCGCGCGCAGAAGCAGAGGAGGGGCAGAGAGAGAGGGAGACACAGAATCTGAAGCAGGCTCCAGGCTCTGAGCTGTCAGCACTTGAACTCACAAACCGTGAGATCATGACCTGAGCCGAAGTCGGATGCTTAATGAATTGAGGCACGCAGATGCCCCAGTGCCTTGATCTTTCTGGTGACCAGCCCCCATCCAGGAGCCCACCAGCATCACCTCAATAGAACAGAGGATGTCCTAGTGCTCTTACCACTTAAGAAATTACAAGGGTTTTAGGAGCTCTGTGCTAAGAACCAGGGGCAGAGACCCATATATACATTGTCTGTTATGTCATACCTCCAAATATGTTGAAGCCCTACCCCCCCATGTGATGGTATCTGGAGGTGATGCCTTTGTTTAAGCTGCTCAGGTTGTGGCCCTTTGTTAAGGCAGCTCTGGCGAACTAACCCAGCTGGGATAGATCAGGGGAACACTGGCTAGAGGATCCTTATGGATTGCCCCAGTTCCAGGGTGAAAGGTTTGCCGAGTGTCAGGAAGCAGAGAAATTTGGAAGATACAGTCCTGCTGTTGTGGGGGGGACGCATGAGGAGGTAAGAAAAACGCTTCCCTGTGCCTTTTCTCTCCTCTCCAATATCACCTTCACCTTTTCATTCCCTGCCCCCTGGTCTTTGTCAGAATCGATCAAACAGTGGATGTGTGGGCTCTAACACGGGGCTCCCCACAATCCAGTGCCCTCGTGCATGAAATGGGTGCAATAAAACCATTGACGTGGACATGCTGTTCAGAGGAATCAGAAGGCTCATATGTGCGGTGTGTGTGTGGTGCAGGCACATGACAAGTGCTCAGGAAACAGACACCATAACCACCATTACTGTGTCCGCAAGAACTCCACATTATACTTAATCATTCATCACTTTAATTAATGATTAGAAATTATGAGTAATGGGCGGGTCATTATTACATTTGGCAAGCCAAAGTCCTCTTCTAGCTGGTCTGTGACTCCTGGGACATGTCAAGGATTATGTAAGCCTGGGGTCAAAGCCTGGCTCTACAGTTTACAAACGGTGAGGCCCGGGTAAGGGCTTAGGGGGTCTGTAGGGATGGGTGTCTAAGGGGTCCCAAAACACACCAAAAGATGGCACAGGGGTGGGGGGAGGGCACGGGAAATGGCCATCCCAGTGAAGGAGTTGCGTGGGGGAAGAGGGAGGTGGACCCTGTAACTGGGTAGTTTTAAAACATCTGGATGACTTTGGGGAAGAGGCAAGAGGATGACCAGTTGTTTCCTTAACCCTTGCTGACACCCCTCCGGTTGGTTCATATTGAAGATGGAGCTCTTAGTGCTTAGCACCAGACTCCTATGTCCTGATTATCTCTTTGGTGATAAAGATCACAAATATCTTCAAGTCCTCCAAGGTCCACAAAGCGTTCCGACTACAGTGATAGTAATAATTTGGGGTGGTTTTGGGTTCTTGTTTATTTTTCTTTTTGCTTTTGTTGCTGTTTTGAGTCCCATTCTGTGCCAGGAACTTTGGTAACTAACCTCGTTGGACATATTTCTTATTCTCTTCACAATTCCTTAATGTAGACTGTATCTTGGAAAGATAAGAAAATCCAGGCTTCAAGAGGCAGAGTAACTTGATCAAGGTTCCATGGCTAGTAATCCTGTATTAGTTTGCTAGACCCCCATGACAAAGTACTCCAGGCTGGGTGGCTTAAAAAACAAATTTATTTTCTTACCATTCTGGAGGGTGGATGTCCAAGGTCAAGATGTCAGCAGGGCAGGGCTGGTCTCTTCTTGTCTTGCAGGTGTCCACCTTCTCCCTATGTCTTCGGGTGGTTTTCCCTCTGTACATGCCTGTGTCCACGCTTCCTCTTATGAGGACACTGGTCAGATTGGATGAGGGTCCACCATAATGACATCACTTTAACATAATTATCCCTTTAAAGACCCTAATCCAAATGCAGTCACCTGCTGAGATACTGGGGGTTAGGATTTGTACATATGACTTTTTGAGAGACACAACTGAGCTCATAACAACTCCTCTGCCTGTGTGTCTTCAGGTGTAAAACCCATAGCATTGTTGAAGCAGCATGGTTTCTGGTATGGCCTGAATACTAACCTCAGCAAATTATGCTTAGGGAAGCAATCATTTCGTTACTCTGCACCAGGGAGGAAGTCTTAGCCGGGTGCTAATGACCTTAACACTTCTCCAAACCTTGCAGGTCTCTCCTTTGAGCAAAGACTGCTCTCTAACTAACTAGAATGAGAACAGCCTTGCTTATTTTCCCTGTACTTACTTTTCCGGTGATTTTCTAGTCAGGGCAGGGAAAACCAGCCTTCCCTTCTAGGGTGCTGATGTCAAGTTTCCTTCTCAAGTAAATGTACCATTTGAAAAAGAGTGAGTCCATTTATTTTATTTATTTTTTTAAGTTTTTATTTTAATTCCGGCTAGTTAACATGCAGTGTTATGTTAGTTTCAGGTGTATGGTATAGTGATTCAACAATTCTGTACATGACTCAGTGCTCATCACTCAGAGCTCATCACAAGAGTGAATGAACTCTTAATCCCCTTCACCCACCCCCCCACCCTTCTCCCCTCCAGTAACCGTCAGTTTGTTCTTTAGAGTTAAGAGTCTGTTCCTTGGTCTTTCTCTCTCTCTCTCTCTCTCTCTCTCTCTCTCTCTCTCTCTCTCTCTCCCTTTCTCTCTCTAGTATGTTTTCCCTTTTCTTGTTTTGTTTCTTAGATTCCACATATGAGTGAAATCATATGGTATTTGTCTTTCTGAGACTTATTTCACTTAGCATTATTCTCTAGCTCCATCCATGTCATTGCAGATGGAAAGATTTTCTTCTGTTATGGCTGAATAATATTCCATTGTGCGTGTGTGTGTGTGTGTGTGTGTGTATAGATATAGATATAGATATAGATATAGATATAGATATAGATAGATAGATAGATAGATAGATTTAAGTTAAATACATGTATACCACATCTTCTTTATCCATTCATCTGGCCGTGGACACTTGGGCTGCTTCCGTATCTTGGAAATTGTAAATAATGCTGCTATAAACATATAGGTGCATGTATCCCTTTGAGTTAGCGTCCTTGTATTGTTTGGGTAAATACCTAGTATTGCAATGGCTGGATCATATGGTTGTTTTATTTTTAATTTTCTGAGGAACCTCCATACTGTTTTGTACAGTGGCTGCAGCAGTTTGCATTCCCATCAGCAGTGTAAGAGGGTTCTCCTTTCTCCACATCATCACCAACACCTGTTGTTTCTTGTGTTGTTTAGTTTAGCCATTCTGACGGGTGTAAGGTGGTATCTCATTGTAGTTTTGATTTGCATTTCCCCGATGATACGAGATGTTGAGCATCTTTCCATGTGTCTGTTGGCCATCTGTGTGTCTTGTTTGGAGTAATGTCTGTTCATGTCTTCTGCCCATTTTTTAATTGCATTATTTGTTTTTTGGGTACTGAGTTTTATAAGTGTGTCATATATTTGGGATATTAACTCTTTATCAGATAGGTCCTTTACACAGAGCTCTCATTCAACAGGTTGCCTTTTAGTTTTGTTAATAGTTTTCTTTGCTGTGCAGAAGCTTTTATTTTGATGCAGTCCCAATAGTTTATTTTTACATTTGCTTCCCTTGCCTTGGAAGACCTATCTAGAAAGAGGCTGCTATGGCCAATGTCAAAGAAGTTATTGCCTGTGTTATCTTCTAGGAGTTTTATGGTTTCAGGTCTCACATTTAGGTCTTTAATCCATTTTGAATTTGTTTTTGTGTATGGTGTAAGAATCTGGTCCAATTTCGTTCTTTTATATGGAACTGTCCCGTTTTCCCAACATCATTTGTTGAAGAAACTGTTTTTTTCCCATTGGATATTCTTTCCTGCTTTGTCAAAGACTAATAAATCATATAATTGTGGGTTTATTTCTGGATTTTCTATTCTGTTCCATTGATCTATGTGTCTATTTTTTTGTGCCAGTACCATACTGTCTTGATGTATGTAGCTCTGTAATGATGAAGCTCTGTAATATAACTTGAAGTCTGGAATTGTGATGCCTCCAACTTTGCTTTTCTTTTTCAAGGATATTTTGGATATTCAGGGTCTTTCGTGGTTCCATACAAATTTTAGGATTGTTTTTTCTAGTTCTTTGAAAACTGCCATTGGTATTTTGATAGGGATTGCATTAAATGTGTGATTACTTTTGGTAGTACAGAACTTTTAACGATATTTGTTCTTCCGGTCCATGAACATGGGATATCTTTCCATTTGGTTGTGTCATCTCCAATTTTTTTCATCAGTGCCTTATAGTTTTCAGAGTACAGTTCTTTCACCTCTTTGGTTAAGTTTGTTCCTAGGTATCTTATTATTTTTGGTGCATTTGCGAATAGGATTTTTTTTCTTAACTTCTCTTTCTGCTGCTTCATTGTTGGTGTATAGAAATGCAAACAGGGGCACCTGGGTGGCTCAGTTAAGCGTCGGACTTCTGCTCAGGTCATGATCTTGTGGTCTGTGAGTTCAAGTGCCATGTCAGGCTCTGTGCTGACAGCTCAGAGCCTGGAGCTTGCTTCGGATTCTGTGTCTCCCACTCTTTCTACCCCTCCCCAGCTTGCACTCTGTGTCTCTATCTCTCTCAAAAATAAACATTAAAAATTTTTTTAAATTAAAAAAAAAGAAATGCAGCTATTTCTGTACATTGGATTTGTATCTTGTGACTTTATTGCATTTGTTTATCAGTTCTAGCAATTGTTTGGGTGGAGTCCTTGGGGTTTTATGTATATAGTTTCATGTCATCTTCAAATAGTAAAAGTTTTACTTCTACCTTACCAATATGAATGCCTTTTATTTCTTTTTGTTGTCTGATTGCTGTGGCTAGGAACTTGCAGTACCAAGTTGAATAAAAGTGGTGAGAGTGGACATCCTTGTTGTGTTCCTGATCTTAGGGGGAAAGCTCTCAGTTTTTCACCATTATGGATGATGTTAGCTATGAGTCTTTCATATACGGCTTTATTATGTTGAGGTGTGTTCCCTGTAAACCTACTTTGTTGAAGTTTTTGTCATGAATGGATGTTATACTTTGTCAGATGCTTTTTATTCATCTATTGAAATGATCATATGGTTCTCATCTTTTCTCCTATTGATGTGATTGATGTTCATGCTGACTGATTTGAGAGTATTGAACCACCCTTGTAGCCCAGGACGAAATCCCACTTGATTGTGGTAAATGATTTTTTAAATGGATTGTTGAATCTGGTTTGCTAGTATTTCAGTGAGAATTTTTGCATGTATTTTCATCAGGGATATTGACCTATACTTCTCTTTTTTTATGGTGTCTTTACTTGGTTTTGGTATCAGGGTAATGCTGGCTTCATAGAATGAATTTGGAAGTTTTCCCTCCTTTTCTATTTTTTAATAGAATAGTTTAAGAAGAATAGGTCTCAATTCTTCTTTAAAATGTTTGATAGAATTTGCCTGTAAAACCATCTGGTCCTGGACTTTTATTTGTTGGGAATTGTTTGATAACTGACTCAATTTCTTTGCTGGTTATCGGTCTGTTCAAATGTTCTATTTTTTCCTGTTTCAGTTTTGGTAGTTTATATGTTTCTAGGAATTTATCCATTTCTTTTAGATTGTCCAATTTGTTGGGATATAGTTTTTAATAATACTCTCTTATGTTTGTTTGTATTTCTGTTGTGTTGGTTGTCATTTCTCCTTTCTTGTTTTTGATTTTATTTGAGTCCTCTCTCTTTTTTCTTGATGAGTCTGGAGAAAAGTTTGTCAATTTTATTGATTTTTTTCAAAGAACCAGCTCCTGGTTTCATCAATCTTTTCTGTTGTTGTTGCTTTTGTTTTGTTTAGTTTCTATGTCATTTATTTTTGGCCTATATTTATTATTTCTTTACTTCTGTTTGTCTTAGGTTTTGATTGTTGTTCTTTTTCTAGATCCTTTAGGTACAAGGTTAGGTTGTTTAAAATTTTCCTTGCTTCTTGAGAGAAGCCTGTACTGCTATAAAGTTCCCTTTTAGAACCACTTTTGCTGCATCCCAGAGGCTTTGGACCATTGTGTTTGTTTCCATATATTTTTTTATTTCTTCTATTTACTGGTTGACCAATTTATTGTTTAATAGCATGTTATTTAATCTCCATGTATTTCTGCTCTTTTCAGACTTTTTCTTGTGGTTAACTTCTAGTTTCATAGAGTTGTGGTCAGAAAATAGACATGGTGATTTTGATCTTCTTGAATTTGTTGAGGTTTATTTTGTAGGCTAATATGTGATCTGTTCTGGAGAATTTTCTGTGTGCACTTGAAAAGAATATGTATTCTGCTGTGTTAGAATGGACTGATCAAAATATATCTATTAAATCCTTCTGTTCCAGTGTGTCATTCAAAGTCATTGTGTCCTTGTTGATGTTCTGTTTAGATGATCTATTGAAGTGTGTAGGGTGTTAAAGTCCCCTACTATTATTGTATTATTATCAATTAGTTCCTTTGTGTTTGTTGCTAACTGTTTTGTGTATTTGGGGCTTCTATGTTGGGGGCATAAGTATTTACAATTTTTATGTCTTCTTGTTGGATTGTCTCCTTTATTATTACATATTGTTTTTCTTTGCTGTTAGAGTCTTTGTTTTAAAGTCTACTTTGTCTGATACAAATATTGCTACTCTGGGTTTCTTTTGACATCCATTTGCATGATAGATGTTTCTCTATCCCCTCACTTCCAATATGCAGATGTCTTTAGGTCTAAAGTGAGTCTCTTGTAGGCTGCATATAGATGGGTCTTGTTTTTTCAGCCATTCTTTAAGATTGAGTCCATTTAAAGAAACAAAAGTAGTGAGCAGATTAGCATAAGAGTGGTTCATGGAGATGACAGTCTTTCTAAGAGTTCCTATAATGACTAATGGTAGAAAGCCGCTTGTCCCTACTGTAGCCACAGGCGTTGCTGAAACACAGAGAAAGTCCATAAATCAAAGCCTGGAAGAAAAAAATCCCTGAAGTAATGTCCCAGCTGGGGCTGGTAGGGGCAACTTAGGGATCTGGGGCTGAGACTCTATAGTCTTGAGCCAATGTCACCAAGCTGACCCTCTCCAGGAGTGGGTCCTACCTTGGCAATTCCTCCCTTTTCAGCGTTCGGCTTCAGAACCTCACTCTTTCTTCTCCCAAAAGGGGCTAAGAGCTTATCAGCTACAACAAAACCTTGCTTTTTCTTAAACCTTCCCACCAGACAGCTCCAGGATGCTGCCTCTGGTGGTTCATTGCTACTCACCTTTTCACAGATTTTCCCAGAAGCACATGGGGAAGGAGCTTAATGAGACGGGTGGGTTCCAATGTCAGCTTCATCATTGAGCAGTCGCTAGTCTCCAGACAGCTTTCATGACCTCCGCAGATCTCAGTCTTTTCATCTCCAAAATGGGACTAACCATAGCTGGTGGTGACAGTCAAGCGGGAAATCACCTGTACCATAAGCTTCTGGCACCAAGTAAGCACTCAATAAACGATACCTATTATTAGCTTCCCCCAAGGCAGAGAAATGTAAATGTGCACTTGCCAAGTGTTCTGGGAGTATAGCCAAAATCACCCCATCTCAGATGAAAATTCTTCCCAGCCTTAAGTGTGGGATACTACTCTGTAATATATCCATGTTAGTTTTAATGTAAGACTAATGCTTTAAATTATTATCAAGGACAATTAGTGCTCCAAGAAAGTATCCTCTGCCATGAGCCCTCATTCCCCTGAATATAAACAGTCTGAGCTTTGAGAGGCATGCAGAGATTCCCTTTAACTTAATGCTTCTCAACAAAGAGTGATTTTGCCCACAGGGTACTTTTAGCAAAGTCTGGAGACATTTTTGGTCACAATTTGGGGGCAGGGTGTGAATACTACTGACATCGAGTGGGTGGAGACCACACAAACATTGAATGTCTTCCAAACATCTTACAAAGCCAGGATGGTACCCCACAACAAAAAAGTATCTGGTCCCAAATGTCAATAGTGCAGGTGTTCATGCCCCAAGGGCATCCAGAAGGCATTGTTGAAGCAAGACTGGCTGGTTTGTTCTCATTCTTCCCTCCTGCCTCCAATCCCTTGTTCATCCTATCTCTATTATTGTGGCCCTAGGTGTGGAATAATGGAATGTAGCTATTATTGGCAAACTATTTTGAGAAACCCTACTTTAAAATGGCAATGGGGGGTGGGGAGCATTATCACAACAGAAGGTATTTATACTGCCTTGTTTGCCATATCTCTTTAGACCAAACCAGTGACTAAGTGCCCACCAGACACCAAATGCTATCCTGGGTCCACACTGGCCCAATGGTGCTCTGGAGTGACAGAATTCTCTCTCAGGAGATAGCTGTCGTGATCGGAGCCAGAGTTCAGCAAAACCAGGGAGAGGACAGCTGGGCTCTTCCCACCTTCTCTGCCTGTACTCATCTCCCTGTTCTGGGCACTTCTAGCTCTTTTCCTTACTCCCAGGCAAGTTCATATTCTCAACCATCTAGCTAAGATATTGCCTGCTGTGTAAGTCAGTATACTCTGAAGAAACAGAACCAATGGGATATGCCTATATATCTGGAAGGAGATTTACTATAGGGAATTGGCTTCCATGATTATGGAGGCTGGTGAGTCCAGTGTGGGATAGCTTGCTGGAGTCCCAGGAAAGTGTGTGGCCCAGTTCTAGTCCAAAGGCAGTCTGCTGGAGGCCCAACTTTTTGTTCTATTCGGGCCTTCAACTGATTGGATGAGGCCCACCCACATTATGGAGGGTAAGCTGTTTACTCAAAGTTCACCAATTTAAATGTTAATCTCATACAAAAGCACCCTCCAAGTTGACAAATAAGATTAACCACCCCACCTGCTAACTAGGGTGGTGGGGTAAATCATGGGACTCTGACCTTACCCTGACATATGATTATCATGTGTTCCCATCTCAAGCTAACATTGTACGAATGTTGCTGCTACCACTGATGTTATTATTGGTGGTGGAGAAGGGGATGCTAGAAGGAAGAATAGGAGCTCACTTTTTTGGGTCAGCCTGAGGTTTGTTCTGCTGAGCAACATGCTATTTTCTAGAGTAGGGATTGGCAAACTTCAGCCTGATTCCTATTTTTGTGAATAAGGCTTATTGGAACACAGCCATTCGCTTACAAATTGTCTGTATCTGCTTTCATGCTACAATGGCAGCATTGAGTATTAATACAGGGATGGTATGGCCCATAAATATTTACTATCTGGTCCTTTACAGAGAAAGTTTGCCAAAACCATTTTTAAAGGCATGGACTCTATAGTCAAGCTCTCTGGCTTTCATTCCCCACTCCTCTACCTACTGGTTGTGTGATTTGAGCAAGTTACTTAAGCTCTCTGTGCCTCAGTCTCCTCTTCTGTGTACTGGGAATAAAAATAGCATAGTCTTAGATATATACTTGTAAAGTGCTAGTAATGGGGCCCATCTAAATAAGTGCTCCACTGGCTGTTGTATGTAAGTCAATTTGACAATAAATTATAGTAAATAAATAAATAAATAATAAATAAATAAATAAATAAGTGCTCCACAGATGTTGGCTGTCAGTATTATGCTTAGCAGGTATTTGCTTTCCTGAAGGTATGTGAAGGTTGACAGGACCAATTTGGCTGGAGAAGCTATTGGGAAATATTTTTTGAAGGTGGTGGTCAGCAAGAAGAAAGGAATATCAGGAGAGGATTAGTAGGAAGTTTGACATGCAGAAGACAGTGTCAGCCTCTCCTCTCTCTCCCAAGACAATTGCGCTAAATCTGTCACTCATCAGTGCTTTTAAGGGCATATGGGTTGAACGTATATATTACCGTGCTGTTTCCAAGGTGGGCACCAGGTGAGAACAAGAACAGCTCCCAGAAGCTGGTGGCACAGTTTTGTGTGTCCAGCCCCTCCTAGGGACAGATGCAGTCTGCTGGGGTCTCTGGACATGGGTAATTCCTGAAGATCCAAGGGGATATGTTTCTAGCAGTGGAATGTGAGACACCACTACAGGCAGTAGAGAGGAGACTCGGGGAGTACTGAGCCTAACCAGTGCTCACACAGCAAGCATCTACTTTTCCTGATATGGCTGGCCCTAGGCATAAGAAAGTCACCATCACTGTGGCCATTGTAAGCCAGAATTGCAAGTAGCTGACCATGAGTAAAATGGGGTTGGCAGATACATTTTATTTAGCCTAAGCAATGTTTTTAAAAACTGAGCCAGGTTTTAGAAATCTAGGGACTTTGCACACACACATGTGTGCATACACACACACACACACACACACACACACTTACACACGATGTCAATGTCTTCCTTCTCTTGAAACATTAGGAAATGCAACAAGAGCCCCCTTCCCAGATGACAGCAGTTGATGCATATTGGGTATCCTGTGCACTTTGACCCACCCACAGTCCCCACTACTCCCTTTTGTGTTACATCAGGCCCTGTAACTCACTCCTGGTACCTGCTTGACCTCTGTAGGCATGAGTTTTCAAGTTCTATGTTACATGTTTGCTGTAAGGGCCAGGAGAGGGAGAGAGGGTATTTTTTTAAGAGCACAATCTGTAACTGATGAATTCTTTCTTAATAAAGTTCATTTCTGACTAAAATAAAGTTCCTATAGATTCTGGAGTCATGGGAAAGTGGGGCTGAAGCAGTCCCTCACTTTACACATGGGGAAACCAAGATTTAAAGAAATTAATTATTTTATTCAAAGGACTAATGTCCAAGCCCTTTAACTCCTGGTGTATTTGTGTGTGTGTGTGTGTGTGTGTGTGTGTGTGTGTGTGTGTAAGTGTGTAAGAGAGAGGTGGGGAGAGGAAAGGGGAGGGGGAGAAGAGGGAGAGAGGGACATTTGCAGAGAGATAAGAAAGTTATATTGACAAGGGCTGTATAGCAAACCTCTTCTCTTCTGATACAACATTTTTGTTAGTCTGAAAATAGAAATTCCCCCCCCCCCACCATCACCCCTGGAATTATTAAAAAGGAAGTGTCTATTCTTCCCTTCACCTGATCCATTCCTCCTCTCCTAGAATGGAGAAATAATCGTATCTGCTTGGCAAGATTGGGAAGATAGGATCTGAAGGTGAGTTAGCTCATCCCGTTGGGCTTTCTTTTGGGGCACTGGCCTTTTCCCCGGCCAACAGTGACTTATGTAGAATCAGTGTGCCTGGGTCAGGGCTCGGGGCTGGCCTGTGGAGACAGGAGCAGATGTCCACCTCTCTCTGTCTCTACGCCTGGGGCCCAGGACTGTTCTCTTGCAGCCAGTGCTCCTCTTTAGTGGATCCAAGGATCCAGGCTCAGGAGCAGAGACCAGGGAACCACATTGTGGTCGTAGGTCCAAGCCATACCTCCCAGCCCATTGTTACCAATAATAAAGCTAATATGTTAGCCAGCAATTTATTTCTGTGCCTACTTCTCAATTTGTTCATAGTGCAAAGGGAAAAAGGTGGTATTTCTAAATAGCACCTGATAGAGATCTCAAAAGGGACAACAGCCAAACTTCTCTGTGGGTTCATCCAGATCAAGGAACAGGAGCAGTTCAGATGACCTTCAGCAGCAAGGTCAGTGTCTGCTTTGGGTGTATACCACATCCCACATCCTAACTCATTTGCGTTTATCAGTGGTTGTTACCGCAGGCAGTTAGTCATGGGTGAATTACGCCTCTGTGCACAGGGAATTGTAACCAGTTTACCCCATAGACAGAGAGGATGACACTCTGTGTGATGCATACTATGGTTGACCAGTTGGCCGGCTGTTCTGCTTTTATTGTTCTCCATCAAGTTTTTTTCCCTATTTTATTAATTTCTACAAAGAGAGGGAAGAAACGGTGAGTGGTTTGGCAAGCCAGGTAAGAAACCAAGATCCCTGTACATCAGTCACTTCCCAACACTAACCTCTTCAGTTCCCAAGATCATCAGAAACCGTTAGATCTGTTTAACAACAGGGGTTTTTGAGATAGCCCCATTCCTTCCAATGCCAAGGCTAATGGGTTCATGGGATTCGAGATTTCTTGGTGCCTGCCAGTCCTTTGTGTTGAAAAGATATCTTTATTTTTTTAAGTTTATTTATTTATTTTGAGAGAGATAGAGAGTGCATGAGTGGGGAAGGGGCAGAGAGAGAGGGAGAGAGAGAATTCCAAGCAGGCTCCACACTGTCAGAGCAGAGCCTGACATGGGACTTGAACTCAGGAACTGTGAGATCATGACCTGAGCTGAAATCAAGAGTCAGATGCTTAGCCAACTGAGCCACCCAGGTGCCCCAAAAAGGTATCTTTAAAATACATCAACTCAAAAATTCATATGAACGAATGTATCCTAGGGTAACTGCTTACCCTAGTGTAAGCATGGGGTGCCTCTTAATTGCCACTGGTAGTGTAACCATTGACTTCATCCAGAATGTCCCCACCTTCTGCATGGAAAATTTATTTGCCCATCTTGCTCTTACTTCCTTTCTGCAACTTAAGCCATTTAGAGAGGCACTATCTCATTTACACAGACAACCACACATTGTATGATTTGTTTATGTAAAACGTCCAGGAAAGGTAACTCCTTAGAGATAAAATGTAGATTCATGGTTGCCAGGAGCTAGAAGTGAGAACAGGGATTAACTATAAATGGGCACGTGGCATAATATCATTGGAGTGACAAAAATATGCTAAGAGTAGACTATGTTGATGGTCACACAACCTGATAAATTTGCTAAACATTGTTACAGTGGGTAAATGTTATGGTGGAAAATTTATACCTCCATAGAGTTGTTGATGAAAAAAAAAAAAAAGAAGAAGAAGAAAGTGAGGTAGACACTGTGGCAGTTGTGTCTTGCTCACATTCCCAAGACTTTTAGTTTTCATACAGGCTCACTGACTCCACCTCCAATCCTAGAACTCCTTGCCTGGGGCTTTCTCTGGCCATCAGAGCCCACTGTGCCCACATGTGTGGCAGACTGCGGGTACCAGGGAACTCATGTCCCTTGAGAACAGCCCTTGACCACTAACTGCTAGGAATTGGAGTACAAATACCCCAGCTCTCTTGCCTTGTGGGCACATCTTACATGGCATCTCCCAAAGTTCTCCAAGTGGGATTGAACTCCAGTTTCTCATCTTGGTCACTTGCTTGAAGAGATCATTTTATAGGCTTCTTTTACTTCCCCCATCCTGCCTCAATTTCCTACTCTTTCCTTCTGGTGTTTTCTGGGGTCCCCAATGAAATATATTATTACTTCCACTTACATCTTTGTCTCGGGGTCTACTTTTAGGGTAACCCACTGGAGAGGATGTATTGGAAATTGTTAAGAACTAAGAGTTGATTAAACAATTTAAATTGAAGTTAAGCAGTGACCTTGGAGTCTGATTTCCTGGGTTAGAGTCTGAGCCCTACCTTCCTTGCTACTTATGTGACTCTGCCTAAGTTCCTTGGCCCTAAAGTCTCCTATGTCTCATCTGTCAAGTCAGGGTAACCATAGTGTCTATGTGATAGGGACACTGTGGGGTTGCCATGCAGTAGTGCAGCTGGAGCTCTTCACAGAGGAATTGGCACGTAGTAACTGTGTAATAAGATGTAATTATATGTGATTTTATGGGGTGATGACTGGTCCATTAAATAATCACAGACATTTGAACCTGAAAAAAAAAAAAAGGATTGGTTGGATTTCCTGAGGCTTATTCATAGAGTGTTGCCTCTGTAGCCAAGATCATAAAGCTTTGGCCTTGTTGCTTGGGTAACACGAGTACCACCGTCACCAAATGACACTGGCCACTCTGGGGTTGAGCAGAAAGTGGAACAGATGATGCCTTATTGTGTCTTGATGAACAAACTGGATTGAATACTTCTCCAGAGGGACCCATTTAACTAAAGTGATTATCAAAAATTAGTAGAATTAGTTTTACGACCTTCTAAAAAGAAGCGGACATGATCACATTTTATTTGATTCCATGTTAAGCCAGGGTTGCTCATCGGATAGATAAGCAATCTTGCTGTGATTGATTGTAGACTTTAGAAGTCGTTTTCCTTGCCTTAGCCTAGATCCTCATCTGTAAGAAGGAAATAGCAATGCTTGCCTCAGAAGGATATCTTGGAGATTATATGACTCATTTTATGTAAAGAGAACTGGACAAGGTCTAGCTTGTAGCAGGTGGGCAGCATTCACTCTTCTTTTTTTTTTTTTTTTTTTTTTTGAACTCCTCTGTTAATGCTTCTCCAGTGATGCTAACTTGGATAGGGATTTGGTTCCTTCAACCTGTAGGAAATAGAGCATGTGCCAGAGCTTAAGTGACCCTCACTAAACTGGCAGAAATAATCCAGCATACATGGCAAATGCATGGCACATACACCGCCATTTCCCCTTCTACAACAATAGCAGACATTACTAATCGATCATCGCTCTTTTCATTTGAGTTTGGATACAGTCCCAGAATCTTTCCCAGCAGAGCACTCTATGCCACTACTACCAACTGATCAAATTTGGCATGCAAGATGAAAGTTATTTGCCAACTTCCAGTGTCAGCTTAAAAATAATGGAGTTTAGCACAAATTCTGGAACTCAATAAATACTTAATAAGTGGACAACTAAGAGTAAATAAATGCAAGGAGATTATTTAATACTGCCATCGCCTATGTCCTTACTAGCAAACCTGCTCAGAGATCAAGCCCAAATTACTCAGAGTTCCCCCACCTATATTGTGCATCTTTCCTTAGTGACAGAAAGTTTTGGAGAATACCTGGAATACTCATAATTATAGTCCCAAAGGAACATCCTCGGAAAATCTATATATTGGTATGATCTTATCTTGGGATATTAAATCTCCCTGTTACAGCATTTCTGTCCAGCGCTGGCTCCACAGAAACTTCCCAGAAGTCTAAGTTGTCTGAAGAGCTATTCTGGCAACGAAGGAGAAATCCTTAATTGGTAGAACACAGTCAACTATTTTCTGACCAGGAGGCACATCTCAAAACTGTAGGTCAGGAGGCTGTGACTGAGCTGTAACGCAGAAGCTGATGGCGATCTCCTTAGGAAATTGGTTTTAGCCATAGGAGTGATGGCTCTTTTAAAACAAAAAGACCAGCATTGGACATCAAGTCTGCAATTCCTAACATCCCATGCTATTATAGTCACTGCAAGACTGATTCATGGTCCGATGTTTGCTTTTTTCTATTATAAATGTAAAAGTATTCACTATATTTGTATAATTATGAAAATTAAACACATTATAAATGCAAAAAAAATCTGAAAGAGGAAAACAAATTCATCTGTAGATTTGCCACTCAAAGATAGCCAGTATTAAAATCTGGGGTATTTCCGGGGTGCCTGGGTGGCTCAGTGGGTTGAGCGTGGAACTCCTGATTTCTGCTCAGGTCATGATTTCATGGTTCATGGGATCGAGGCCCACATTGGGCTCTAGAGTGACACCATAAAGTCTGCTTGGGATTCTCTCTCTCTCTCTTCCCCTGCCTTCTAAATAAATATACTTTAAAAAATAAAATATGGGGTATTTCCATCTTGTCATATTTCAACACATATTTAAGCATAATTATGCTTGTGTATTACACACAAATATTATATACAAACCTTTATGTCCTGAAGGTTTTTTAAAATTTTAACTATGGGGATGCCTCAATCAGTTAAGCATCTGACTTCAGCTCAGGTCATGATCTCCTGATTCGTGAGCTGTCAGCACAGAGCCTGACATGGGGCTCGAACCACAAACCATGAGATCATGACCTGAGCCGAAGTCGGACACTTAACCGACTGAGCCACCCAGGTGCCCCAGAGCTGCCATGTTTAATCACTGTGCTGTGCCTCAGCTAAGGGAACGCATGCTCAAAATCGTGAGTGATGGCAGAGTACTGATCTCCCATTCAGCTTTCTGACAGTTGACCTATGTGAAGCGGCATATCCCAATTCTAGAAACAAGGAATCTGTACTTTATACCCTTGATGAAGTAGGATACCCTATGTTCTGCAGTTAATAAACAAATGCGGGCTTAGTGGCCTGAATATTTTTAATGGATTTATTGAGATATAACTTACATACTGTAAAAATTCACCTGTTTTGGTATGTTTACACTTCTGCAACGATTACCACAATCTAATTTTAGAGCATTTCCATCAGCCCCCAAAGAAATTATGTAACCCATTAGCCATTACTTCCCATATCCCTCTGCCCCCAGCCTCTGGAAATCACTAAGTGTCTTTCTGTCTCAATAGATTGGCTTATTCTGGACATTTCTTATAAATGAAATCATACAGTATATGGCCTTTTGTGTATGGTTTCTTTCTTGAGCGTGTTTTTGGGACTCATCCATGTGATAGCATAAATCGGTACTTAATTCCTCTATCTTGTGAAATAGCTGTTCAATGTGCCACGAATGTTTTCACCATCCTAGACACCTTTCTCTCTCATTCCTTCCCATTTTATAAGACTCAGTGTGTTCAAAACTGGCTTCCCCTTTCTCAAGTCAAGTGCTGCTAACCTTCTTCTCTTCCTGTTCTACTTCATTCTAGTTCATTTCTCTGTCTCCTCTGAAATTTTCAGTGTTTTGTTTTATTTATATTCAGGACCCTATCCCATCTGGAATTTCCTTGTACTTGATCTAAGATAAGAGCTCAACATTATTTTCTTCCAATGGAAATTTAGTTAAACCACATTACCCTATTGGATTCAAATATCACCTTTGTTATATATTTGAGTTCTCTGTAAGAGGTCTAGGTGAGCTATTTTTTTCTATTCCTAAGCCAGAAATACCACATTTATATGGTATTTGACTTCATGGTATATTCAGAATATCAGTGAAGGCAAGTATGTCCCTGCCATTTATTTATTGGCTATTTTAGAGCATTTCCTTTTCCGTTTGTTCAATCCAGTCTCCTCCTTTCCCTTCCCTTAGCACTGAGAGCAAACTGTTGATATTCTAATCGATACTGGGGATTTTAGTTAATTTTATTAATTTGGGGAAGGCTTGTGTTTTATTTATTTAAATGAATAAATTTATAATAAACTTATTTAAATAAGTTGTTTACATGGTTCTCACTCAAGAACATAGTATTTATTTTCACTTTTATAGATCTTGTTTTATGAAATTCAGTCACATTTTGAAGATCATTTTAAAAATGGTTTTCTTCATATAAGTCCTGAATCTTTTCTTCTTAAGTGGTTTTCTAAGTTATTTCATAGTTGGTGCTGTTGTGACTGGGATATTTTATCCATCCAATTTCTCCTCGTATCTGTTTCAGAGTCATTATTGTTAGTATGTAGAAAAGCTACTAAGATTGTGTAATTTTATTGTTTCCAGTCACTTCACAAATGCTCTCCTTGATTCTACCAGGATTATTGTTTTGCTCTTTTATTTTTCACTAGAGTCAGTTAGTTTTTCTTAGTGCATAGAGCAAGCCATCAGGAAGAAGAGTGTAGGCTCTTCTTTTCCAATACTTACCTGGTTATTTTATTTTCTTGTCTAGATACATTTTCAGAACTTCTGAAATTATTTAAACATTTTAATTGTTGCCATTTTAAAGTGTATATATTTTTGTCCAATGGCCTTCATTATATTTAGGTAACTTCTTCCTTTTAATGTTTTAATAAGATGGTGACTTATCAGGAATGACTGCCAAATTTAATCAAATGGCTTCTCAGCTTCACCTTTAATTTTTTTTTTATGTTTATTTATTTCTGAGACAGAGAGAGACAGAGCACAAGTGGAGGAGTGGCAGAGAGAGAGGGAGACACAGAATCCGAAGCAGGCTCCAGGCTCTGAGCTGTCTGCACAGAGCCTGACACAGGCCTCGAACTCACAAACCGTGAGATCATGACCTGAGCTGAAGTCAGTCGCTCAACCGACTGAGCCATGCAGGCGCCCCATCAGCTTCACCTTTAATATATTGATGTGATTAATGGATTATGTTGATACCTTCCCTGGTTCCTACCTGCCTTGAATTCCTGGAATAAACTCTTCCTGGTCATAACACTTTACTCCTTTGATGCTAGTACCTTATTCAAAGGATTTGTCTTTATTCATAAGTAATATTTACTTATAGTTTTCTTGGCTGGTACTATCTTTATCAACTGTGTTTTAAAAGAATTGAAAAGCTTCTCATTACATTCTATGGAAGAGGTTACCTACCCTGGCTACACTTGAGAACCATCTGGATATTTATACCTGGCACAACACAGACAAATTGGAGAGGAATATCTGGGGGTAAGGCTTGGACAGCATTAGTTTAAAAAAAAAATTACCTGGTGATTTTGTCATTCAGTCAAGTCTGAAAACCCGTGTGTATGATTAGGAATTGTTTAAATAACATTAGAGCAATCTAGTTTTTTTGTTTTTGTTTTTTTTTTTTTAACGTAAGGTTAATATAGAACTCAGCAATGATACTCTCTGATCTGGGGGTCTTTTTAATGCTGTATGTTCCATATCTTTGGTAACTGGTTTCTTCAAATTTGTCAACTTCTCTTGTGTCATTTTAAATATTTTTTCAATAAGCCATTTTATCTCAGTTATCAAATGTGTTGTCATAGAATTGCATATGATATTGTCTTCCATTTCTCTTCTGTTCTGTAACTTTGGTTAAGTGTTTTTTTTTTTAATTTGTTTAATATTTATTCATTTTTGAGAGACAGAGAGAGACATGACCAGGGGAGGGGCAGAGAGAGAGGAAAAGAGTGTGAGCAGGGGAGGGGCAGAGAGAGAGAAAGACACAGAATCTGAAGCAGGCTCCAGGCTCTGAGCTGTCGGCACAGAGCCTAATGCGGGGCTCAAACCCACAAGCTGTGAGATCATGACCTGAGCTGAAGTCGGATGCTTAACCGGCTGAGCCACCCAGGTGCCCCCCCCCCTCTTTTTTTAAAATAAAGTTTATTTATTTATTTTGAGAGAGAGAGAGAATGCCTGTGTGCCTGCAAACAGGTGAGGGGCAGAGACAGAGGGAGGGAGAGAATCCTGAGCAGGCTCTGTGCCATCAGTGCAGAGCCCAATGAGGGGCTTGATCTCACAAACCGTGAGAGCATGACCTGAGCCAAAATCGAGAATCGGACACTTAGCTGACTTAGCCAACCGGGGGCCCAAGTCCTCTTTTTGATAGAACCGTATTTTCTATTTTCTTTAATCAGACATGGCCAGGGGGTTAATCAACAGAGTGACTCAATGTTTGTGTACATTACAAAATGATCACAATTAGTCTAGTTAACACCTGTCCCCATACATAGTTGCAAAATTTTGTTTCCTTGTGATGAGAACTTGTAAGATCTATTTTTTAAAGCAAGTGTCATATATACAATACAGTATTATTAACTATAGTCACCGTGCTATCCATCACATCCCCATGACTTACTTATTTTATAGCTGGAAGTTTGTACCTTTGACCCCCTTCACCCAATCTGTTTTTTTTTTTAAGTGTATTTATTTATTTTGAGAGAGACAAGAGACAGAGACAGCACGATGGGGGAGGGGCAGAGAGAGAGAGAGAGAGAGAGGGAGACGGAGAATCCCAAGGAGGCTCCACTGCCAGCACAGAGCCTGACACGGGGCTCGGACCCACGAAAGTGCGAGATCATGACTTGAGCTGACACCAGGAGTTGGACGCTTAACAGACTGAGTCACCCAGGCGCCCCCAATCTGGTATTTTTAAAAATGAGCTTTTGAGTTTATTTTCCTCTCTGCTACATATGCTTTCTATTCCATTACTTCCAGCTTCTATCATTATTAGTTTTCTGTTCAGAATTTCTTTTAGTTTATTTTGTTCTCATTCTAACCTCCTGGGGTTTATAACCATTTCCCTTGTTGTTTTATTAGTCATTCTTTATAATGAAGGCACTGAAGTCTATTAATTTTCCTCTGACTACAGCTTTTGTTATATTCCATAGATTCTATTACAACGTGTTCTCTTAGTTATTGCTGTAAAAAAGATTGAATTTTTGTTGTCTAGAATTATGCTTCTCAATTTTTAAGTTAGAAAAATAGGTATTTCTAACATTATTGGATTATTATCGGAGAGAATTTGGCTTGAGAAAAATCTCTTTTATTTGTTGAGGCTTTCTTATGTCCACTGTGTATGGCAGATTCCATGGATTTTAGGAAATATATTTATTTTCTGTTAAGGTAAGCATGTTTCTGTATATATCTACTAAATTGAGTTTGTAGGTTGCACAATACAATTTCTCCATGCGTTTACTTATTTTTACTTCTATTTATCTGCTTGATAGGGAAAACAAGTGTATTGATTTCTTCAGATATACATGTATTTATTTTCTCAAGTTCCTATTGTTTTTCTAATGGTGTTCGGTTTTGTACTGAATGCTTGGCATTGCTCTAAGTGTTTTTGTTAGTTTGTTTGTTTAAGTAGGGTTCACATCCAGTGTGGAGCCCATTGAAGGGCTTGAACTCACCACCCTGGGATCAAGACCTGAGCTGAGATCAAGAGCTGGATGCTTGGGGCGCCTGGCTAGCTCGGTGGATTGAGCATCCCATTTGGCTCAGGTCATGATCTCACGTTCATGGGTTAAGCCCTGCGTCAGGCTCTGTGCTGACAGCTCGGAGCCTAGAGCCTGCTTCGGATTCTGTGTCTCCCCCTCTCTATGCCCCTTCCCTGCTCATGCTCTGTCTCTCTCTGTCTCTCAAAAAATAAAATAAAAAGTTAAAAAAAATTTTTTTGAGTCAGACGCTTAACTGGCTGAGCCACCCAAGCGCCCTGCTCCAAGTGCTTGGTACCATGAGCATTATGACCATCCTACGAGAAGGGTGAGATGTCCTCCCAGAAGGAGCAGGGATGGGAAAAAATTTGCCAAATCCCCAGAGTTAAGAAGTAGATTCAAACCAGGGCGCTTTGTATCCAGAGGCTCGTTCTCAACTGTCACCCTGCGTCTGACACGTAGGGCATGACCGACTTTCCTCTCCTGCAAATGGCCCCCCGTTACATGGCTAGTGTGGGTTCCCTCTCTTCTTAGGGACTCTCTTTCTGGAGCTACAATCAGTGGCTCCCATGGGAGGGCCAGACTCAAGCCAGGATAATGATCACCCTTTGCTGAGATGTTTCTGGACTATGACTAAGAAAATGATTCATTCACTGATCCAGCAAAATTTAATTAAACACCTACTATGTGCCAGGTACTTAGTGCTGGGGATAGGGCAGTGAACAAAACAGACAAAACCTACCCTCATGGAGCGTGTGATCTAGTCGGGGGGTGGGGAGGGAGACAGACATCAAACCTAAAACTATGATCAGTGATTTATTTATGAAAGGTAAGAAGTGCCACAGAAAACAACAGCACCAAGTACCAGGCAATCAGGGGTGCTGGCTCGGGCAGTGCAGTTTCATTGGGATGGTCAGGAAAGGCTTAGCTGAGAAGGGGTCCTTTGTGCAGAAGCTTGGCCAAGGTCAGGGGCAGGGTGAGGCATGCAGGTACCCCGGGGGAAGAGCCCTGCATACAGAAGGAAGAGCCAGGGCATTGCAGTGACGTGGGCCTGCCTGGTGTGTCCCAGACCAGAAGGGAGTCGGGCAGGGGAGTAGGTCAGGAGGTGAGAGGTATGCAGAGCTTCCGAGCAGCTTCAGAGTGTGTGAATCTGGTGGGCAGGGAGCACAGGCCTGATTTAGGGCAAACGGGAGACCCTAAGTTAATAGTTTTGCAGCCATGCTGGGAAGGGAACAGAAACTTGGGGAGGTTGCTGGAGAGGGAAGTGGGGCCAAGAGAGGGCTATTTGTGTTTGTTTATGTTTTAATGTTTATTTATTTTTGTGAGAGAGAGAGAGTAGGGGAGGGGCAGAGAGAGAGGGAGACACAGAATCCGAAGCGGGCTCCAGGCTCTGAGCTGTCAGCACAGAGCCTGAGGTGGGGCTCAACCTCACAGACTGTGAGATCATGATGGGAGCCGAAGTCAGACGCTCAACCGACTGAGCCACCCAGGCGCCCCTATTTGTGTTTGTTTTTAACCAGAGAAGTAGCAGTAAGTTTGGATGGTGGAGGGAACAACGAGTTGGATGGAGTTGGAGCCATCCATACGTGGGGTGCGGCCCCCGGGCAAGTGCAGGAGGGGCCCTCCGGCAGGAGCCAGGGTGGTTTGTCCATCAGCACTCACTCAGCACTCCAAGCAGAGGAGTAGGGAAATGAGGCCCAGGCAAGGGCGAAAAGGAGAGGAGGCCCAGGAAGTGGAGGGCATCCGAACATATGCCTAAGGCCCAGAGGGTGTGTGGACTAGCAGAATGTGCGGTGGTAGGGCAGCATCGAGGGTCCACTTGCGGCCCACGGTCGTGGAGGGCGATTCTGTCCCTTTATGGTGGCTGTGGCATGTGACCCTCAGGAGCTGTGGCAACTGTGTTTCTTATACGTGGAGAGCATTGCTCTGCCATGAGAATCACTCAAGTGCTTGGAGAGAAGCAGAGGCAGGGGCTGAAGCACCTGGCTTGCATGTTGGGGTCTCTGGGTCCAGCTCTTCCCAAGGCTTATCTCCATCCCTGGCCTTCGTTTAGGTAAATGGTTCAATGTCACCACACACCTCAGCATACCGGATATGGAAACAGAAACCCACCCTGAGTGGCTTCGATCAGTGGGAGGTTCCCTCTCAGGTTTGAAAAGCAGTTCAAGGGTGGGCCACATACAGCAGATCAGAAAGTATCAGGGACCTAGGCTGCTTCTGTCTTGCTAGCGCATCGTCTCTAGCACTGGCTTCTATCCTCATGGACACAAGCTGGCTGCTGGAGTTCCAGCTATCCTTCCTGCATTCCAGACAGAAAGGGCACTCATCCCACCCAATTTAGCACCCTCTCCCAAAGGATTTCTTGGAAGCTTCACAATGATGTTTACTGCTCTTTCTTAGATCATCCTTAACGACTAGGAAAGCTGGGAACCATTGCTTTGTTTGGGCACACCGTCACCCTAAATAAATCAAGATTCTTGGTCAAGGAAGAAGGGAACAAGGGATATTTCATAGGCAGTCTGCAGACTCCAGCATATTTGATTATGCTTTCAATAAACTACCTTTTCCCTTAAGTCTTTTTGGAGTGGATTCCTGAGGTCTACAAGCAAAAAGATATTCGGAAGACAAGACGCTGAGTAATCCCAGTAGCTAAAATATGGGTTGAGATGGTGCACAACAGAGTCTGCAAACAAGATGGGGACGATGAGTTTGTGAGGACGAGGCTGAACCTACCAATGCAGGGATACGGGGCGAGGTGGAAACTTCAGTCACATGGAAAGCCTTCGACAGGGCTGAGGGTAGATTAATAAAATAAAAGGATATTTGGACCAACGATACTTGTGATTTAATGCAGCAGCTCCTCCCAAGCCTTTTTTTTTTTTTTTTGGTAAGATGGTATCTTTTTAATTTTTTCTCTTTTTTTATGGAATTTTTCCTGACCCATTCCGTATACTACACCACCAGTAAGATGAGTCTTTGTTAACCAGGGTTTGAGAAAATCCAAAATGGCAGAACACCTGCCATGAATTAAGCGGCATTTTTCACTTATACATCCCAATGCATATATATGAAAACAGAGCTCCCATTATTTATTTGCCCAACAGATGATGCTTGGTGTGTGGAAAGAATCACAGCCCTCTAAAAGTCGCGATTTGTGAGACAGCGTATGAAACACTCCAGTGGCCTTCCGTCCATGAGGGAGGGACCAGCCCTGACCCCGCCCATTGTTGTCACTAGCAGAGGGCTCATGGCTCTCTGTTGTTCCTTGTGCACATAAGTAACTGGTCTCAGCCCTGCCTGCCCACGAGAATGTAAGTCCCATAAGGACAAGGCCCAGCTGTGCCCCCCTTCACTGCTGTATCCTCAGCATGAGCACTGTCCTGGGCATCGGGTAGGTTCTCAGTAAATATTTGGTGTAGTCCTGAATACAGGACTTGGCACATAGTAAGTGCTCAATGAATATTAGCTCTATCTCCATTATCATCACCACCACCATTTTTTAATTTTATTTTTTAAAGTTTATGTATTTATTTTGAGAGGGGGGAGTGGCAGAGAGCGAGAGGGAGAGAGAGAATCCCAAACAGGCTCCATGCTGTCAGCACAGAGCCTGACGCAGGGTTCAGTCTCACGAACCGTGAGATCATGTCCTGAGCTGAAATCAGGAGTCAGACGCTTAACCGACTGAGCCAAGCAGGGGACCCTAAACAGTTACTTTAAAGAAAAAGAAAAGATGCCTGCCACGCTGGACCTGGAGTGGGTCCTTCTTTCAAACAGCACAGCGTTGCAGGGTAGGGTACAGGCTGTGAGAGCTCAGGGGTCGGAGGGCTGGTGCCGTGCAAGGTCAGATAATCCTGCAGGCAGTATGGTGGTTTCTGGTTTTTCACGCGTCCTTTCTTCAAGCAGGTGTCTCTTCCTCTCCTCCATCACCCCCAGCCCCGCCCCACACCTGCTACCCTTGCCAACGGCTGGGGGTTCCTTCTGCACAGAATGGATGCCAGCTCCGCTTAGGACCCCTCCTTTTCCTTGCTGTCTTCAGATCTTTTCTGTGGGAAAGTCTGTGGCCAGAGGAAAGTTATTTGCTACCTAGAGCTCCCTCTGCTGATACACCGGGTGGACAATTCCCTGGAAAAGCAGCCTGTGTCAGAAGCACAGCTGGGTGTCTGTCTGGCAGGACGTGCTGCCTGCCTGTGTCTGTGGTCTGACCAGAGACTATTTCCTTTTCTTGGGTGGAGTGGGGGGGGGGGAGGGGGAGTACAGGTGAGGCGTGCTTGTGACCTCACGTGCTTCGGTGGGCCAGGGGTGGCTTTCGGCATCCTGGCTCCTCTGACCATCATGTGCCCAGGGACCACGGTGCTTTGCATGTGCTTGACTGAGAGAATCAGAGATGCCTAGGATGCGACCACGTTCTGTGCATCCTCCCACTAACACTGCCAAACAGGTGACCCATGTTTATGATGTCTGTGTGATGTTGAAGTGAAACCAAGGGAGAGGTGCTAAATTTTTTAAGACCAAAGTCAGGGTCACAACAGAGCCTGGGTCAAAACAGGCTCTAATAAATCAAAAAGAAACAGACACATTAAGATTAAGACAAATTAAGATAAAAAAAAAAAACCCATGTATTTGACTACATTTGACTCTTAGGCTGAAGTTTATCTAAATTCAGAAGGCATGTCATGCCCTAGCTCTCTGGTACCTTCTGTGAGGAGTAGAGAAGGGGAGAGCATTTCTTTACAGACCAGCCTGCCAATATGAGCAGGCTAACATTCCTTCAGTGCTGCCACTGGCCAGTGCCAATATTTTATATGAAATAAAGGACACTCTGTTTTATACTCTACCCTGATCCCTACCCCCCAACAGCCTTAGGACAGAAGTATTATTTTTCTTCATCTTTTATGGACTGGAATAATGAGGTTCGGTAATGTTAAGCAACTTGCGTAAAATCACACAGCTAAAAAGTTGCTCAGATAGTTATGGGTTCTGCGAAGCACTTGTAAGCACCAGGCTCTAATCCACCAGCTGGTGTTTATTCTATGCCTGGAGTTTACTCTGTGCCCTGCACTATGCAAAGTGCCAGAGAGAGAAGAGGTCCTTGCCCTTGGGGGGACTTAGAGTCTTTTGTCAAACTGGAGGACTAGATTTAGTGCTGCTTCCTCCAGGCAGCCTTCCCAGACTACCCTGCCCACCCCCCTCCGATACCTATGGAAACTCATAATTGACACTTTCCTACTGTTTGTTAACGAAATGAAAAATACCTAACATTTACTGAGCACTTATTATGTTCTGGTCTCTATACAAAAACCCTGTATATGCGTTATCTCATCTAGTCCTTCTGAGAAATCTATGAGAAAGGCCCTTTTAATACCCCCCACTTTACAGATGAGGAAACTGAGGCATAGAGAAGGTAAACAATGGATGCCAGAAGTCTCAGTTAAAAAGCAGCAGACCTGGGCACCTTGAGGGTGAAGACCCCTCTTCCCTGATTTCCCTCCTGGTCTCCAGCAGTGCTGGGCACACCCAACAGCTCAGAACTAATTGCTGACCGATCTTCTCTCCCCTCATTTGAAACTGATGATCAAACAAGAAATGGGTGTGGGGTTGTGGAGGGAATCCCACAAATCAGTTGGAACTTCCTTAGAGCTCTGGCTCTCAGTTAACATGAGAATAAGAACCGTATTTAAAAAGAAAAAATTCCTTAGGGAATCTTCTTAATATCTATTTTTCTCTTGCCCAGCGTGGTTCCTGGCGCATAATAGGGTCCAATATATCTGTGTTGAATGACTGAATGAGCTTTAAAAATTCTAAAGAGACTTGCTGCTGTTGTCACGGCTGCTGCTGCTGGAGTATTTCAGCCCCGTCTTCTACATCAAGCTCTGTGTAGATGCTCCAGGTGCTGTCTGTCTGTCTTGGGGCAGGAAGATAATCTCAGCCACCCTAGTAGCTCGCCTTCCTGCCCTCCTATCTCAGGTGATTTTTCATCCTGAAAACCTCACATAAGCTGTTTATGGCATCCATAACCTGCCCAGAGCTTTTAAACCTCTTTCTTGCATGGCTTTTTATGAGTTGAGATAAACAAACAACTCTCTCTCTCTCCAGGGACTGGGAGGCCTGGATCTTTAACCTCACTCTTTCAGCCTGTGGCCCCCAGGGGAGCTGAACCAAAGCATGGGCCCCAGAAGACCATGGTTAAACGTGTCACGTGCAGGAAGCAGATAACATCGTTGCTGTTTAGAGGAAAATGCAGCAGAGACCTTGAAGCAGAGACAGGCTGGAGGGAGCCGATGCCAAGAGTCCCCAGGGCAGCCTCTGATGGGATTGGAAAGCTCTGTTTCGACACCAAGGAAGAGTTCTGGGGACATGACATGATGATGCTGGGGCCCATCTATCTCATCCAATCCATCATTTGGCATTGAAGACACCAAATTATTTGGAGGGGAGTGACCTGCCTAAAGTCATGCAACATCGTGGCCGCATGGGATAGACGATGGTACCTGCCTCTCCTGTACCACTGCCCTCCTGCCCATAAGACCATCATCCCTGTAGAACATCCGGGTGGTTGCAGGGAAGCTAGCTTCTCCCCAGTGCCCACGATGGTGTATGGGACCTCGGCCCAGCTGATCAGCACGTTCCATGCTCCTGGCTACCTTGCTTGGTTAGGGGTGACCTGTGACCTAATACTAGTTCAATCAGAGAGCATCTCTGCACCTTTGAGGAGAATGCTGGGAAACAGTGACCCTCCTTCCTCTGGGCTACAGATGAACAAAGGATACAAGTAGTCTCAGCAACTGATGTTGTGACATGAAGAGAGAGCCTCAGGATGAAACAGACGCCATGAAAGGCAGAGAGCAGAGATGGGAAAGAAAAGGAATTCTAGGTCATCATTCTGAGTTGCTGGATCAAACCTCACCTGATGCCTGATGTCTTTAAAATAATCAGTTACATGATCCAGTCCACTCTATTTTTAAGACAGTTAGAACAGAGATTTTTATTAATGATAACCAAAATACTCCCAAGTGATAAATAGATGACAGAAGGCCAAAGAGCTTGCCTCTTCTTCTATCTCGCTCCTGGTTAGGTGGGCTGAACCCAAAGGGTCTGCCTCTGTGCCTTTCCACAGGCCTGGCCAGGCTACAGATATTCCAAAGGCTGAGTCTAATCTGCAGTTTAGAATCCCGGCTAGCTGGTCGTTTACACTCTCGGTTCAGGGAAGTGGGTTGGCTTGTTATATGGGTCCAGAAAGCATTTTCTAGGAGGTCACTCCCACCCCACCCTCAGGAACCAATAGCACTTTGTGCATCTCTCTCAAATCACACTGACCTCACTGCTTTTTAATGACCAACACCTACATCGGGATCCCCTTTGGACTCCAAGCTTGCTGAAGGGGAGACTAAGCCTTACCTTTGGATCCCTGCACCTGGCCCCGTGTGTGACACAAGTCTGATGTTCACGGATTCTTGACGAGTGGATGAAACCATGTCTTTCCCCTCTCTGCCTCCCTCTCTGATGGATCCTGTTTATTCCTGTACTTTCTTCTCTTTAAAAATTAGGATGAGGTTTCAAAGCACCGCAGACAAGATGCAAAGCATTCGCCCCTGCGTCCCCGATTTACAAACCGGGGATTTGCTCTGCTACTGTCTTCTCATAGTGCTAAGGCCTGTCCGGGACACCCACTCCCTCTCTCTGCTCACCATGGGTTCAGGGCTGCCGTGTATAAAGCCCTGGGCGAGAGGACAAGGGAGGGAAAGAGTGGAAAGACTGAGTCAGAGAAGGCTGGGGATGAAACTTGAGTCCGTTGGGCTCATCAGTCTAAAATCTCATTGACAGACAGGGAAGCTCGGGCCCTGGGAGGAGTCCTCCTCGCTCAAGGTCACGGGGACAGTCCAGCCGGGATGGGAAGGAACTCCACTTTACAAGGCAAGACCCGTGCCCCCAGAAGCTGAACCCCGCACAGACAGGAAGGTAGGCTTCGGGACGGATGGGAAGAAAGACTGGCGGAAGGCTCAGCGGCCAGACCTGGAAGCTTGCAGCCTTTCAAGGTTGAGACACTGCTCCAGTGGGTGCTCCCTTCCCAACCAAAGCCCTCGCTCGCCAACTGGGTTTGGAGTCTCTTGGCTTGTTTGTCCTTAGGGACCAGAGAAGTGACTCAGTGAAGCACTTAGTAAGTACATCGTTGGCTCTGGAGGGTGGGGTGTGACTCAGGAGCCACTCACAGAAACTCATTCATAGCCTCCTCCCTGCCCCTTCAAGCCAGGGATCCAGGGATCCGCCGCGTGAGACCCTCCCGCGGCTCTGACACTCCTGATCCGTTTCTCACGTCTCCACCTGCCCAGCCGTCTGTGTGCCGGTGGAAGACACCTGGACTGCAAACTCCTGGGCGGGGAGTCCGCTCCGCTCAGCGGCCTCCTGCTTGCTTCCCTCGTGGGAGGCAGGGTCTCAGGACCCCCAGATCTCCCTGACCTCCCCTGGATTCTGAGCGGGCCCACCCTCACCCAAAGCTTCCCCTGCTCTTCTGCCCTCCCCTCCCTCCCTGTGTCGTGGAAACTGTCCCCTTCTCCCCCACCCCGCCGCGACTCTTGCGGTGGAGGGTGTCTGACCTCTCTGCTCGCCCCCACCCCCTTCCTTTCCCTCCTCCTCTTTCCTCCCTCGCTCCGCCCCCAGGCCCCGCCCCCTCGCCACCCCGGCCCGCGTTCCCCCCCACACGCCCCCCCCCCCCCGGGCCCCCGGGCCCCCGGCCCGCCACCACCCCCTCCGCCAGCCGAGGGCTGTGTGGGCGCGGGGGGGGGAGCCCCACGGGCCAGGCCCCCGCCCGCCCTGCGCGCCCCCTCCCCGAGCGCGCGCGCCCGGCGGCCCCCTCCGCGGCCTCCCGCTCCCCGCCTCCCCCCGCCTTCCCCTCCTCCTGGTGACGTCCGGGTCCCTGCCCGTCTGAAAACTCCGCGCCGCGGCGGTGGAGGCGGCGGCGGCGGCGGCGGCGGAGGAGGAGGAGCAGCGGCGAGCCGAGGCGGCGGCGGCGGCGGCGGCCCGAGCGCGAGCCCGAGCGGCAGCCGGCGGCCGCGGGAGCCGCGGGGAGCGCGGGGGCGGCCCGGAGCGCCCGGGGTCCCCGCGCCCCGCTCGCCCGCCGCGCTCCGAAGATGGTGGCGGCGCCGTGCGCCCGGAGGCTGGCCCGGCGCTCGCACTCGGCGCTGCTCGCGGCGCTCACCGTGCTGCTGCTGCAGACGCTGGTCGTGTGGAATTTCAGCAGCCTCGACTCCGGGGCCGGGGAGCGCCGCGGGGGCGCAGCGGCCGGCGGCGCGGAGCAGGCGGCCCCGCGCCGGGAGCGTCGGGACCTGCCCGCCGGGCCGGCCGCAGCCCGAGGCGGCGGCGGCGGAGGAGGAGGACGGGGGCCCCCGGCGCGGGCGCGGGGAGGCGGCCCCGGAGAACCCCGGGCGCAGCAGCCGGCCAGCCGGGGCGCACTGCCCGCGCGGGCGCTGGTAAGATGCCCTTTCGGCTCGCGTCCCGGAGGGAGGGGGGTGTGTGTGTGTGAGAGGGAGGCAGCCCCGACCCCACGCCCCCCACGCCCCCCACGCCTCCGCCAGCCCTTGAACCCAGGGCGGCAGACTGGGACTCCCCAAGCCTGCTGGCTCCACGTCCCTTTCCCTGGAAGCCGGGGCGGGGTCCCTGCCGAGGTTCGGGGGCCGTGGGCTGCCCCATCCCGAGTCTGAGGACTGCCCCCTTGGGGTCTGGGGAAGTTGTCTCCAGAGGAGGCGCTTCGGGGGTTTTCGGAGCCTGGCCGGGTTCCCGTTCCCCGTCACTCTTGCTGGGCGCCCCGACTTGCACTGTGCATGTGGGTGTTGGTGCCTCGCTCTCTGTCTGAGTGCGTGGATCGTGCCCGGGCTCCTCAGCCGCTGCTCATGGGCGGTGCTCACAGCATCTCTTCGGGTTTTTGCTGAGCTGAGTGCAGAGAACTCAGGTCCCTGCTTGGGGTCTCCTGGTCTTGTCCTGGCCTCAGCTGGGGTCTGGGATCGGTATCCCACAGCCCCAGCCGACTCCCGGAATCAGGATTCAGCCTTGGGCGCCTGGTCTTACTTCTCGGGCTCCCGTCTGCCATCTCTGGCTGTCTGAGACTCGTGTCTCTACCTTCTCCGTCTCTAACCTTGTACTCTCCCCGGTGCCCTCTCTGACTTTCCTCAGCCTGCTCTCCAGTGATGGGGCATGCCCCCTTCTCCTGGATGATGGTTCTGTTCCCCGTGTCTCCTGTGTAGCCGATTGCCGTCACCACAGCTGTGTGTCTGACCACCTCATCACGACTTCGGCTCTCGTGGGTTTTCTTTGCTTTTCCTTGGGTGTGAACAGTCTGAGCTCTGAAACTGTTTTTTTCTGCAGATCTTCTGGGGCCATCTGGGTGTCTACCTGTTCTGTACCCCCCGCCCCCTTTCTCCAGGGATGTCTTTCACACCTTCTCTGGGCTGTCTTGCTGAGAGCCCACAGAGCTAGGACACACAGGACAGGAGGTCAGAGTCCCCAGCTCTGGGCCAGGCTGTCACTGTCCTGTGGGTGTGAGTGACTGTCTTAAGGAATAACAACGTGCAGGGTGTCTGTCTGTATCTTCCTCATGCCATCTGCCTACAGGGATTCTCCTAGTCCTTGGGGGACATCAGATGCCAGGGGTTAGTTTTAGGATTCTTAGCCACTGACTGAATACATATCTGTGTCGTTCGTCGCTCTGGGAGCCCTCACTGAAGATTGTCTTCAGGCACAGCGTGATGCTTTTTGATCTGTTAAACTTCTTTGGAATCGGCGGCGACCCTCTTTGCCAGAGCGCGGCTTTTTGTGCCTGTGGGCAGAGCAACCCCAGGACGTGATGTGACGGCATTTCGCTAGCTTGTCTGCGTGGGTAGCAGGTAGATGTCTTTCCCTCATTTGTAGAGGTGGGGGGAGACTGGAGTGAGATTCCCGATGGAGAACCAGAACATTCCCAATGTCCTGTGGCCGTTTATTTACAGAGAAGAGTATTCCCAGATGCTGTCTTTGAAACTCCTGGGGTGACTTGAGATATGTTTGGGCAGAAACTCAGTGAGAGGTTCTTTGTGGATTTGGAGCCCTCCCGGAGAGTGGGGTGGAAGAGGGCTCGGGATGTGCACCATTGGCCCGGAATGGGAACGTCTAGGATGAACATGGGGGCATGGGGCTTCCTATAGCCTTTGCATCTGGGGTTCACACAGGCACCAAGAGGTATCTTTGGGTGCAGAGACCACATGTTGAAAAAAGTGGAGAGAAGGAAGGAGGCCTGGATGGCTGATTTCTTCCTGGGTCCTTGACATTTTGAGTACTCTGTCCACACTCCGTGTGTGTGTGTGTGTGTGTGTGTGTGTGTGTGTGTGTGTGTGTGTTTAATGTCCTCCTCTCTTCTCTCTGGGTGTCTACCTGCCGTGGTTAACTGTTACCTCTCCTGGATTTGTATTTTACTTTCTCGGCTTGTCTGTCTCGTCTCTTTCCCCTGCCCCACGTCTACCCCCCTCACCCTGCTAGCTCCTGAAATCACAGCGCAGACACGCTGGATGGAGCCAGGGGTCGGCCCTCCCCTGGCTGTGCCCACCCAGCCCCTGCCCTTCCATGGGGCTCAAGGAGACCAGAAGAGGGCAGGCTGTTCCCAAAGTCCGATGTCGCCTGAGCTTGGGTTGCAGTCTAGGAGAGGACCAAACCTTTTCCAGAGCCCCTAAGGCCCTTGCAACATGTGGTTTCTCTGCAGACCCTGCCAGGGCTGCTGGCGGGATGCTTTGGGGGGGTGGATTCAGGAGTGGGACATGAAAAAGAAAATTCCCTGTGATTTTCCAGGTGGCTCACTTAAAGAGCTGGTGAGACGCATGCTTGGGACATGATGCTTCATCTCTGCGCTCTGTGGAGGGTGGGGCTCGGGCGGGCTGGGCAGGGGGGGTTCTCGAAGGCAGAGGGAATCTGTCCCTCCGCCCCCCCCCCCCCCTTGGTGGTGCTGGTGGGTGTGTCCCAAAGAGTGTCAGGCAAGCATTGCCTCTAGAGCGTTTTCTGAAACAAGACCTTGCTGCTTCCTTGTGCCCATGGCCCCGGAGCTTCCGCACTCGCACCTTCTGTGTCTGGGGAGCTGCGCCCCAGTGGAAGGACATGATTATATTTTTGGTGCATCTTAAGAAGCCAAGAAGAAACACGCTGTTTCTCCAGCAGACAGAGTCAGACACAGCATGAGGATGGCCACAAGATGAGCATATCTAGAAAAGATTTCCAAGCTCCCGTGTCCCCCTCAGCCTCTTCCAAAGCTCTTAAATATTAGCATTATCAGGTGGCTTGCTGCAGAGTTGTGGCCGAGACGCCGATTCCTTTCCTGGGTCTCCAGTAAGCTGTGGATTTGTCTGTCGCCTCAGAATTTATGAAACAGATGGGCTCACTTATCGAGGGAGGAAAAACACTGGGGAGAGTGTCAGAAAGCTCACACTCCAGTTTCTGAATAGACTGGGGAGAAGGGAAAGAGAGCTGTGTGCGTCAATGTCAGGAGAGTTTCTTTTCTTGCCCTTGGCCTCCAGCGAGGCCTCTGGAGGTCCCCACGTTTATTGCTTGTGCCCTTAGATAAACTGCTACTCAGTAAGTTTCATTTAAGGAACCGAATTTTTAATTGCCCTCACACACATGCGTGCTTAGGATGGTGTTTCTGTGTCGACTGACCCCTTTGAAATGTTGATTTTTCGGCAGAAATTCCTCATATTCCACATTGCTCAGATAACTCAGGACTTTTTCAGACCTTGGCAATGACTTTGAAAAATTGGTTTGCAGTATCCAGATCACCTCTGCTTTTAACAGCCTGAGAGGTGTGGCTTCTGTTTTTATCCAAATGTTTCGAGACCAGAGAGAACAGAGGATATTTTATTGATGGTTTGGTTTTTTTTTTTTTTTTTCACACTCTCAATGGGGTTTTATTTTGCTTGAGCAATACATTACACTTTGTATACAGAAATACGCATCATTGAACAATATTTATCTTACTGCAAATGTTGCCATCTGCTTAATCATATACTGGAAAATATTAAATAGAGTAGATAAATAAAAGCAGAAATTATTAGACATGTAGGTGTATGTATGTAATTGTGTATATATGTTTGCTTTCCTTCCAGTCTCCTCACACTTTAGATATTCTCTCTAGTTTATTAGTTTATTAGTTTTCTTTTTTGAGAGAGAGAGAAAGAGAGAGAGCACAAGTGGGGGAGGAGTCAGAGAAAGAGGGAGACACAGAATCTAAAGCAGGCTCCAAGCTCTGTGCTGGTAGCACAGAGCCTAACATGGGGCTCAAACGCGCAAACTGTGAGATCATGACCTGAGCCAAAGCTTAACTGACTGAGCCACTCCGGGCGTCCCTAGTTCTTTTTTTTTTAATCTTCTGAAAGTTTGCATGACAAGATACTTGCTCGTCTGCAAATAAGAAGCCAAGGTGTAAGTCCCTGTTTCCTGGGGAATCATCCAACTTTGATCCATAGGATCCTTTCTTTATAGGAAAGGAAATATGGTGTTTTGAATTATAGCAGACACCTGACATCCTCTGTGTGTGTGTGTGTGTGTGTGTGTGTGTGTGTGTGTTTCCCAGAAAACAAAATATTCTTAAGTATATCTCTGTAGTCAGGGGCTGCCCTCTCACCCAGAGCTATTTATGGTCAGTGGGGCCATAAATCTGCCTGCAGAAAGACGAAAGGTGCACATTGCCAATATAATCGGACGGCAGGCACAAGGTGCACTGTGTAAGGGCTGACCTCCTCTCTGTCTTTTGGTTAATCCTGCCCTAAGACTTGTCACTTAGGAGAACGCTCCCTTCTTTTTCTTTTTCCCTTTGCATTTCCCCATTTCTGTTGACTGTGGTCCCCATCTTTCAGAACCAAGAAGACACTTTGGAGAAAATGAAAAATAAAACATAACCTCAATCCCAACAAACTCCAAGTTCAAAGGAAAAGGCATGGGAGCAGGACAAAAAGTCATAGCACACATGAAAGAGACCTCTGTGAAGTGTCCTTGGGTCTGAGACACCTGGGTTCAAATCTGGCTCTGCTCTTGGCCATCTCCATGACCTTGAGCAAATCATTCTGCTCTGCTCCTCTGAAAAGCTGGGCTGCCTCATAGGGTCATGTGAGGATGAAGTGTATTCATACATGTGAACTGATTGGGGCCTGGCACACGAAAATGCTCAAATGTGAGCTGTTGTTCTTAAAAAGAAAGTCTTAGTATGTTTGAAAATAAGCAATTTTTCGCAATTATTCATTTTCCCATGGAAAGTGGGGTTTGAATGAAATCCAAGGCAGTAGAGTGCGTCCAACACTGCTGTGTGGGCCAGACTTGGAGAAGGATAGAATGTGCTACAGGGAGGAGCACTAATATTTATTGAGTGCCAGCTGTATGCCAAGCATCCTTGAGATGGTTTGCATAAATTATGTTATTAAATGCTCACACACACATGCAAAAAAAAAAAAAAAAACCCACGATGGAAGGAGGCACGATTCAATTTACACAAAATTCTTTGCAAATATTGCCTTACTGTCTAAGCCAGTCTTCCCAGCTCTGTGGGATAGGACTGTTTCTGTTCCCATTTCACAGATGAGGAAACCGGCTCAGAGAGGTGAAGCACCTTCTCACTAAGAGCCCTGTGCTAGGGAGTCCCAGACCTGGGATCCAAACCCGAGTCCGCCTTCTTCCGATGGACCTACAGGTTTCTGAGCACCTTGTGTGTGCGGTTCTTTGAGAAACTCTTCGTGCGGCCAAACTGTTCTTAAAAATCTTGAGACCACTTTTCTCACTTCTCACCGCAGGTTTCCAAAAAATGTGCCGACCCTAGAGGAGGAGGAGGGCTGCAGCTTGCATTGAATCAGACCCCTAAACAATGACACAAATAGGGAATAGGAATAATAATGATAATGACTCTCCAGAAAGCAGTTATAAGGTACCAGGCACTGTTTTAAGCGCTTCTTCTGTATTAACTCATTTATTCCTTCAGCGAATTGTGTTACAGTTGTGACAGTTGTGACAACAGTCATGGTGCTTAATGGAACTAGGCCCTGTTCTGGGTGTTTTACAAACATTAACTCATTTCAATCTCACGCTGCAGAGGAAACTGAGGCACAGGGAGTTTCAGAGACTTTTCCAAGGTTCACAGTTAAAAATGGCAGAGGCAGGATTTAAACCCAGGCATTCTGGGCTCTTAACTCCTCTGTTCCACACCCTCCCTCTTCTAAGCATGTTGAGAAGGTCCCCAACCTTAGAATCACAATGCTTCAAGGAGGCACAGAGGTGGTTGATTCTGTCACAATGCCCAGCCCCAAGCATGGATTTTTATGGTCCTAGAATGGTAGGTTAACACCCTAGAGTGAAACATGCAGCGTCCATACAAGGGTTGAACTTGAACTGCTAAGTTGGCCCAGAGGAAGGAGTTTTGAACTCCGCTCTCTCTAGCCAGGAAAGGAAGGAAGGAGGGTGCAACACAGGGTTCCTTGCCCAGTGGAAATAGCCCTTCATTCATCATCAACGGGCTTCCTGCTTCTGCCCCCACCCAGTTAAACTGCTCTGTGGTTCTTTCCGGAGGAGCCCATGACTTGCCCCCGAGAGCCTGGGCGAGGCAAGGAGGTATCTCTAAGAACATGCAGGTCGATTGTCTCATGGCACTTCCTTCCGCCAACAACAGAAACTACCCGTTTGCCCGCAGATAGTCATCAGGTTGTGCCCCTCTGATACTTGTGGTTAATGTTGCCTCCTCCCCCTACTGGAAGCCAGAGATGTTGAGAAGAGGGAGATAGGGAGGGTGGATGGGTGTCACCTTGACCCGCTCGACACTGGAGTGAGCAGGGAGACTGGTATTATTAGCATCAGGGCCTATGAGCCCAGACAGCCAGCCAGGTGGGGAAGGAGGGCAACTAAGGGCATTTCCAAAGTCTCTTTGGGAGGAAGATCTCCCCTTTCTGGACCCTCTTTGGGCAGTGAAATGGGTTTGTTCTGTCTCTGGCCCAGTTTGTCGCAGCCAGATGACTGCTGGCTTATCTGGGTATCTAATCCAGGCTAATGAGTCTGTGGATTCTAATGACGAGCGTTTCTCCTCCCAGGGAATCCTTTGCTGTAATCCTTGGCCAGGAGAAACACTGGTTAAGCCCAAAGGAGTCAAGCTGATGGGGTGGAGAGGTTGATGCAGGGGTCCTTTCCCCAAGGGGCGTGGCCACTGTAACTGTGATCATAACAGTGAGGAAGGTGAGCAGGATCTCTCTTCGTTGAAAGTTTACCTTACACCAGACCCTGTACAAGTACGAGGAAGACGTGATCTCATGAATTCCTACAAGGTGCCACAGCTCAGTCTCCTCTGTTTTACTGATTACAAATAATAACAACTAAGGCAAGAAGTTGGATGGAAGTTGAACAGCTAAGAAGTGGCCAGTTATAGGAATTGAAGGTTGGTGGTGACTTCACATACTGTGTTCTTAATCTCTGTCCCCAGTTGAGTAAGTCCCTTGTCCCTCCCTCTCTCCTCTCACATCTGTTGATTCACAAGTGCACCTGTGCTTACATCCATCTGTGCATGCATTCATCCATCCATCCATCCATCCATCCATGCATTTATGCATCCATCTATCCATCCATCCATCTATCCATCCATCCATCCATCCATCCATCTATGCATTTATGCATCCATCTGTCCTCCATCTATCCATCCATCCATCCATCCTCCACTCCAACAGTGAGAGCATGGCAGGCACTCTGCCCAGCACTGCCACGACCTTTATGAACAGGACAGATGTACTCCCTGCCCTTGGGAGGATCACTGCAGTGAGCTTCCATCAGGTGAAGGGTAGCGCCATTGCCGATACTCAGGCTATCAACAGAGAGGTTCCTTTCGAATCCTAGCCTAATTCACTGCTGGTTTCACTTCCCCAGAGTGGCCTCTTGCACACAAGAAGAAGGTTTCGTCTGGACAGGTTGGGGGTCAGGAATGGTGTGATTCAGGGGCCTGGAAGCCCTCAAGTCTCCCACCAATGCCCCAAACTGCCTAGCATGAGGTCTGGACTGCTCCACTCATGGGGCTCAAGCTCTTCATATTGCTTAATAAGGAGCCTGGAGATTAGCAGTGAGCTGCCTGAAGGTTGCAAGGGGAGCAGGTGGTCAGAGGCTGTGGGGCCTGGGAGGCGTGTCCTGTGATGTTTGCGGGCCAGAGGGAGTGCTCTGACATTTGGAGTTCATAGCATCTGAACTCCGCCATTCATATCTGTGGGACTCAGATGTGTTACTTCAGCTCTCAGGGGCCCAATTTTCTCATGTGCAATGCACGAACCATGAAGGCACCTACCTGGGAGGGCCTGGTGATGAGGCACAACTCTGGCCCGTGATCAGTGCTCCCGTTTTCATTCCTGATTCGTACCCTTTGGGTAGGTTTTGTTTGGCCACACAGTATATTAAAATAAAAAGGCACTGAAGTTTGAGGATTAAGATATGCTATAAAACGATACGGATTATTGGAATTCCTTTAAAAAGTCACAAGATCTGGCAGTGCGGGGCCCACATTCTTGCTTGTTTTTCAACTGGCCGGGCTGTGGAGGGACTGTTTCTGAGACCCTCCAGATTCCTGAGACCACTCCCCACCCTGCCCCAAGATCTTTTCTTTCCCCTCTTGTATCTGACTGGCCCCTTTAGGCTGCTGAATTTGCAACCTCTCTCTGGAAGATGTCCCTGTTAAAAATAAGTGCCTGTGGTCACCTGTCAATTATCCCCATGCGGTTTATTCACAGCACTTACTTACCTGACTGCTTTTGCTTGCCTTGGGCATGATGGAAGTTCTCTTCCCTTTCTTGCAGTGGGTGAATACTCAGAAGATGCAAATTCTTACAAGGATTAGGCCATTGTGAAGGCAGCAGTCCTCAACATTCTACAAGTCTGGTAAACCAGCACGCGGAGAACGTGCCGTTTTGAATGGCCTGCCTTCCCCGCACAGCCTCGCCCCACAATAGCATGTATCGGGGTGTTGAGGGTTTCCTGAGAGCTGGGCACGGCAGGTGGAAGAGTGGAACGTTCTACTGGAGCACCTTGGCTTGGATTCCAGCACTGTCAGGGACCAACTGTTACTTCTGTCTTTTTTTGTGTGCCTTTTTGGCTCTTCTGTCAGATGATTAAGCCCACTGCCCACCCTGGGTCGAGAGGACCTAATTCGATGAATAGATGAGAATGTGCTTGGTAATCCCTAGGGAACCAGGAACCAGTGAATGAGGGAAATCACTAGAGACTTCCCACCCACCCATCAGTGTGCACGTTAATTCACCAGGTCACTTGAGCTGCCGTGTGCAGGGCACTGTGCAGAGCATGTGGGGAAGACAGACGGGCCTCCACCCTTCATGGACTTGATGGTCGTGGGGCAGGGTGACCCCTAGATAAACAGAAACCAGAAAAAATTTAAAAATCAAATTGTTACAGGGACACCTGGGTGGCTCAGTTGATTAAGCGTCCGACTTTGGCTCTGATCTGTTCTGATCATGACTTTTGTCATGATCTCACAGTTCCCGAGTTCAGGGCCCCGCGTCGGGCTCTGTGCCGACAGCAGCCTGAAGCCTGCTTCAGATTCTGTGTCTGCTTCTCTCTCTGCCTCTTCCCTGCTTGCGCCCTGTCTCTCTCTCTCTCAAAAAAAAAAAAAAAAAAAAAAAATTACCAATTTTTTTAAATAAAAAAAAAAATCAAATTGTTACAGGCGTACCAATGGAAGCAGTTGGGGAACTGAGAGAAAACAGGAGGCAGCCGGTGAGGATTTTTGGAGGGTGAGGTGGATTAATTTTATTTAGTTTTGGTTGATGGACACCTTTTGCCAGAGTAGCTCCAGACTGGTCCCAGGAATCCCAAGTGTGGTTTGCACCCCAGTTCTGATCTGCCAGTGATTAAAGCAGCTTTTTCTTTTTTTTAATATTTGTTTTAAGTTTATTTGTTTATTTTGAGAGAGACAGAGAGACAGAATCCCAAGCAGGCTATGTAGGGTCAGTGGAGAGCCCGATGTGGGATCATGACCTGAGCCCAAATCAGGAGTGGGATGCTTCACTGACTGAGCCACCCCCCTGCCCCTTAAAGCAGCTTTTAATAGAGTTTCTGTCCATATCTCTGCAAAATTTATTCAGTTCTGAAATTTGAGGTATATTCTTTTAAGTGTTTTTTTTTTTAACTGAAATGTACTGCATAAACAAAAGTGCACATTATTCTAAATGCACACCTCAGTGGGTTTTCACAAACTGAACACACCCGAGTAACCCACACATCAGACCATCCACCACAGCCCCCATGCACACCGCCCCTGCTGCTTGGGTGAATGTTTTTAAAACTTGTAATGCTGTTTGTTTCTTTAAACGTGTATTAGGGAAAACATACAAATATAACCATTCAATCAAAATGACAGCTTCAGGGCTCTTACTGCTTAGCATGTGAGTAAAGCAGCGTTTAAGTACAAAAGGTTGGTCACCACGATGAAAATGCGTAAGCGAGAGCACCAAGCCTTAATTGTATCCTAATGATGGCATCCATTTTGGTGGTTAATGACAAGGAAGTGCCCGAATGACCAAACTTTGGTAAATGTCAGGTTAACCCGCGTGAAGACACTTTGTTCCTTTGGTAAACAGCAGTGCCATTTTGTTCTGACGTTTGAGTGGAGGGGATTTAAGTCACACATTAGGAACTGTGCACTGGGTCTGAGCGGAATCTCCCTGATGTTCTCATTTGCTGCCTGTGTCGCTCCTGCAGGAATGGGGCTCCTCCGGCCCGTCTTGGGGACTTGGGTCTGGGTTCTTCATCTGCAGCTCTTAGATTCACGCTGCACGCTGGCCTCGCTTTGACTGTGTATGTCAGCCCCCCATGTGTTGTCACACATGGACTTAACCATGATGAATGCGTTCCCAGATGGGCCTGTAATGACTCCGTTAACTTAACCCCGAATCAAGACTCTCCTGTCCAGAACCAGGGTAGCAGAAACCCAGTACAGCCTGAGTAGCAATTCAGAAGGGCAGCAGAGACAGCTAATCAGTTCATAATGAGCAAGGAGACAAGCAATGAAAAGAGAGCCCAAGGACGGCATGATAGTTTCACAAAGTCTCAGCACTCAACCAGGCTCATGTTAATAAAATAAACAAATGTTTTTGGTCACGGAGAGCTAATGTGTACATTATTTAAGGATAATATTAAAACCAGATTAGATGGGTCAAGTAACACAGTGGTTCCCTCATTAAGCATCTTCTCTTTGGAGATGTGGGAAAGTTGCTCTCTTTCTGTTTTTCTTCTTTCCTTGTGAAATGGGGCTTTATTAATTAGAGATGTAATGGGAAATCTTTTTTTCTTTTCCCCCAGACTAGTGGCTGTTTTCTGTTTATTTTTTAATGTAGGACCATGCTTTGCAGATGTTCTCTTTGAAATAAAAGCCTATTCATTGTCTCTCTTTCTCTCTCTCTTTTATCCCCAGCTCCGAAGGGGCAGCCGTTGTAAAAGACACAAACAGAGAACCCCATTTACTTGTCATCAGGCGGTTACAGAAGATTCCATCCCTGATGTAAAATACTCTCATTACCTGCTTTTTTTCCCCCCTGTAGCCCCATTGAGGGATAGTGTTTGAATTGTTGCATCTGATTCTCTCTTGTTTAGAAGACGAGGTGATGACAGTGAACGGGTTAGAGAAGGTAACGCGGAGGTGGGGCGCATTCACGGAAAACGGCCGGGTTTGCAACTGGGCCTGGCCTGGATTCACTCTTCTGAGGTCAAGAGGCTGACTGCTGTTTTGACTCTCTTTTAGGGTAAAAAAAATAAAAAATAAAAAAAACAAATCACGTGGAGCAAACAAACCCTCTGTTGGAAGGACAGCAGGCGGTATGAACCCCCAACAAGAGTGGACACTTTCTAGAAAATCCCTTTGGGCCACAGATGGAATAAAGGCAGCACTGAATTCTCTTTCTCCTTTTTCTTCTTCTTTTCATTGAAAAATCTTAAATCACTGGCCAACATTTAAGAATCAGGGATTTCAAGCAAACATCGAATTTGGGGTTCCTGTTTAAAAATGTGAAGTTCTGGCCTTCCTTCCCATAGAAGTATACATTTGAGGAAAGGGAGATAGGGCTGCCCCTCCCTACTTAGGGCCCCACTCTCCAGTTTGCCCGTCTCCAACCTGCCCGTCTGCTTTGCTTAATTGTGGTACCTGGAAGACTGCAGTTAGGATTTGAGTGTACGGCTGTCAGAATCACGCTGAAGAGGAGGAAGAGGCCGGTGAGGGTCATTGCTCTGGTAGATTAAACGTTCGCTGGGTTCCTGACGCCGTGCTACACGGCATCTCCTGGGCGATCTCCCCGAATCCTTACAACCACTTTATGACGCTGTCCCCATTCACAGATGAGGAAACTGAGGCATGGAGAGGGTGAAGAATTGCCCAAAGTTGCAGAGCAGTACCCTTGGCGTTTGAACCCAGGCAGTGTGATCAGGGAGCCTGTGCATCAGATGCCGTGCGTGTGATGCACAATGTTTTAACAGAGCAGCTCTGGTTAGGAATTCTTCAGAACAGCTCTGCGGGAGGGTTGGCACTGTTTGTTTGCCCATTGCATGGATAGAAATACCAAGGCCCAGCAGCGAGTGGGTCACCCAGCATCAGACTGTGAGGGAAAGTGCAGAACATGCCCCTCTAAAGCAAGGACAGGCATGGAAACGACTTGGACCTGGGCACTGGGGAGGTTGGCGTCTGGCCGTGGTAGGAAGTACTGTCACCAAAGCTCCCGTCATCCTGGCACACAGAACAGGGCAGGGGGGACGGCCTGTACCCTCTGCCTATCGACTCAGAGCAGAGAGGCAGCATCTGGGGGTAATATTTTGATAAGTTGCTGATTTGTATTAAAATAATAATTACAGCAATCATTACAAGCATGGGTTTCAGGGAGACTCGGCTTCTGGCTGCGAGAAAAAATAATTAACTGCATATTCTCTCAGTCACACGGAAGCCAGGCTTGGCCTTTCTCCTTTGTGTGGGTCCAGCACAGGTTTCGGTGCGGGGCCGAAGGCCACATGTTTTGCCAGGTGCTGTCTCTGGTAACGCGGGTGATGGCAGATTGCCATGCGAGGAGGAACATTCGGCGAACACCATCCTTCCCTACAAACACCAGGGGAAGCAGCCTGCCTGGAATCTGATGGTAGCACCTTCCCTTAAATCAGGAAGCGCACCTCACCCTAGAAGGAAGTAGGATAACAGCTGGAGGAACGGGGATTCAAATCTACCCCGTATTAAGCACTCCAGCACCGACTGGCACCTGACTCTAGCACAGGATTCGTAGCTGATTTCATTGGATGGCTGGATTCTCTTTACGCTTCTGTTTTCGAAGCGGATCAAATGGGCTTGCCTTGATTTTAACAACTTTGCTAAGTTTCTCTTGAAATAGAACACACCTAGTGAAAAGACACAAATCATAAACCAGCTCCACCAGTGGCCATGCTCGAGTAATCGGGACCCGGATCCAGAGCAGAGAGAGTGACAGCTCACCGCCCTTCCGCGCCCCTCGAAGAAATCCTTTTCCTTCCTGCTTCCAGTACCTGCGTCTCCAGGGGGAAACCTTGATCGTGATCTGACCCCGTAGGTTACTCCTGCATCTTTGTAGAAACAGAATCATGCTGTCTGTTCAATTCTGTGCCTGGTTTGTTTTGCTTAGCATTATGTGAGATGAGAGTGTGTGAGATTCTCTCAGAACATGGCAGACTGCAGCCCCCCGAGCCAGGTCCGGGTTGTCTGTTTTTTCACACAGCCTGTGGGCTAAGAATGCATTTCACGTTTGTGAGTGGTTGGGGGAAAAAAGAAATCAAAAATAGAATAACATCTTGGGACATGTGAAAAGTATGTGAAATCTAAATTTCAGGGTGCATACATAAAGCTTTATTGGAACACAGCCACATCCAATTCATTTACATCCTGGCTGTGGCGGATTTGCCCTGTGATGGCAGAGTTGAGTAGTCTGGACCCAGACCACATGGCCCACAAAGCCCAAGGTCTTTACTGTCTGGCCATCTACAAAACCTTTTGCTGACCCGTTTCCTGTACTTGTAACTGCTCGTTCACGTTGTTGTATGGCATGTCATTGTGGACTATAACACAGTTTACATATCCATTCTGTGTATGGGCCTTTGGGAAGTTCCCAGTTTCGGGCAGAGTGCTGCTGTGAGCATTTTCATGCAGGTGTTTTCCAAAAAAAAAAAAAAAAAAAAAAAAATATATATATATATATATATATATATATGTATATATGTATGTATATATATATGTTATGTAAACATTTATGTTAGGTATATACCTAGGAGAGGAGTTGGTTTAAGCATCGCTTTTGTTTTTCATGGCTTGCTTTTCACAAGTGTATTTTAATTCGAGAGTCTTGGTTTTCCTGCTCAGTGATAACTTCTGTGTGTTGAGACTCCAGAACAAGGCTTACTTTCCAGCAGAGTAATTAGGCTTGCAAAATGGAGGGTCCGTAGAACCACCATTCTTTAATGGACTGCCATCCTTCCAGCTCAGTCTTCAAGGATGTTGGGAACATGCCTGACATTAACTGCTTTAGCCGTTTTTGGGAATGGTGCCACCATTTAATTTCTTCTGCTGAAGCCGCGTCGTCCAAATGACTCTTATCTTTATGCGGCAAAACAGGTCTGGCAGAATTAGGCAAGTTTTTCCGATGTCACTTTCTGCTCTGATTGACTTCTGTTTATCTCTTGTTGCTCTGCTTTCCTTGCTGGGAAGCAGAGGAATACGGCTCGATGTCCCCAATCAGATCTCAAGCCCAGGGTAGCGTGTGTCATTTCTCATTGAAACACTGTGCTGAAATGTGCCTTCGGGGACTGCCGACATTGTGCGTGGCCTCAGCCTTGGAGCTAAGACCCCTCACCCCCACCCCCGAGGAGCTGCCTTGTCAGTGTCGTGGAGCAGGCGTGGGTCCTGTGTCTGTTCCTGCCCGCTCGCCCTCTTCCGCATGACGCCCCACTTTTTCTGGCAGAGACACTCCCAGGGTGGGGAGGACAACGTCAGGATTCCCCGGGATCCACCCATCTCTCAGGGTTCCTCGGCACTGCCTGAAAAATGACTTAATATTCTTTCTGGGGCTTGTCGCAAGAGCTGCGTCAGCTTCCTTTTCTAGCCAGCCCACTTTTCCCAGGCGTAGAGTCCTGCTCGCCTATAGGAGCCTGGCTGCTGGCTGTGCCCTGGTACAATGAACCCACTTTAGGAAGCTCGCCAGAGACCTGCTGCTGTGTTAGTACTCCTTTGAGAAGAAAGTTGGATTCAGTGGTGAAGGGGTTAGTGGAATTGACAGATGGTCTCAGCTATCATTTACTGGTATACCTGACTCCGTCTCTGGCAGCCTCAGTTTTAGTCTTTAAAATGGGGCTACAGGGGCACCTGGGTGGCTCAGTCGGTTGAGTGTCTGACTTTGGCTCAGGTCATGATCTCTCGGTCTGTGAGTTCCAGCCCCGCGTCGGGCTCTGTGCTGACAGCTCGGAGCCTGGAGGCTGCTTCGGATGCTGTGTCTCCCTCTCTCTGACCCTCCCCCGCTCATGCTCTTTCTCTCTCTGTCGAAAATAAATAAACATTAAAAAAATTAAGTTAGCTTGTCATTTAAAAAAATAATAAAATAAAATAAAATAAAATAAAATAAAATAAAATAAAATAAAATAAAGTAACATGGGGCTACGCAACATCAGTGCCATTGTGGGTGTGATTCCTGAGTGTGGGATTCCTAGATCAGACACCCTTAATCCTTAAGTATAGTTCTGGGCCCCCCACCAAGTTAATGGTTTGTTTACCTCTTTTATAAAGGTGTGTGTGTGTGTGTGTGTGTGTGTGTGTGTCTGTCTGTCTGAAGCTATGTTTATTCTAGGGGATGGCCTTTTCTTTTTATTTATTTTTAAGTTTTTATTTATTATGAGAGAGAGAACAGGGGAGGGGCAGAGAAAGATGGAGAGAGAGAGAATCCCAAGCAGGCTCCATACTGTCCGCACAGAGCCCCATGTGGGGCTCGATCTCACTAACCGTGAGATCATGACGTGAGCTGAAATCAAGAGTTGAACGCTTAACCTACTGAGCCACCCAGGCACCCCAGCCTTTTCTTTTTAAAGGCTATTGTCTAGATGTGTTAAGATACTGTAATTAAAATTTGAAATTCATTTGTCTTGAGAAATCTAGTAGATTTCAAAAGTAGAAATCTGTCAGGCCACACTCATAAAACAATAAGATACATTTATTTTATTTAAAAATTTTTTTTAACATTTATTCATTTTTGAGAGACAGAGTGCGAGCAGGGGAGGGGCAGAGAGAGAGGGAGATACAGAATGTGAAGCAGGCTCCGGGCTTCGAGCTGTCAGCACAGAGCCCGACGTGGGGCTCGAACTCACGGACCGCGAGATCATGACCTGAGCTGAAGTCGGATGCTCAACAGAGTGAGCCACCCAGGCGCCCCTAATAAGATACATTTAAAACTAGCCTCTCAGAGGCAGTCACTTAGAAATTCAAACAAAGAGGGGCGCCTGAGTGGCTCAGTCAGTTGGGCATCTGACTTCTGCTCAGGTCATGATCTCACAGTTTGTGAGTTCGAGCCCCGTGTCTGGCTCTGTGCTGACACCTTGGAGCCTGGAGCCTGCTTCAGATTTTGTGTCTTCTTCTCTGTCTCTGCCCCTTTGCCACTCTCTCTCTGTTTCTCTCTCTCTCAAAAATAAACATTAAAAAAAAAAAAGAAGAAAGAAAGAAACCTCTTCTAAATAACTGTCAAATCAGAGAAGAAACCAACCTGGAATTTTTGATCATGGGGTGATTAATGCAAATAAGAACACCTCATTTCAAAACCCATGGGATGAGGCTAGCCCTGGGCCCAGAGGAAAATTTATAGCCTATTTCAAAGGCACTTTAGTTTTTGACGTGAAATGTGAAAGATTAAAATGATTAGCACACGAGTCCACTTTTTATTTTAGTTTATTTTTTTAATCATGGAGAATAAACAGAAAGTAGGAAAGGGCCATAAATGAAAATAAAAACAGCAATTCATGAAACAGCATGCAAGTATACAGGCATTGCACTGAGATCCCCTCAGGACTCTGAAGCACAGAGTGTTGGTCTGGTTCCTCCCGGAACCTCCCGGAACCTGGTTCCTCCTCTGCAGTTGTGGAGTCTGTGAATAGGCTGCGGGTTCCTTGTTCCTAAGTGGGTGGTCAGTGCTTGTGTTGAGGCTGTTGGACGAAGGAAGCAGTGAGGAACAAGGGGAGCCCGTGCAGTTCGAAGTTACCTGGGCCAGTGGGTGCGATGTTGTCTCGGAACCTGCCCACATCGAGGCAGAGCAAACCTTGTGTCCTTTTTCTCCTACTGGTCTCCTTCCTCCTGAATAAGGAGGCTGGCTGGGCCTGCCTGGGTCTTGTAAACGCCAGCGTTCTCCTTGTCCTGGTGTTCACTACCTGCCAGGGTTGGGTGGGGATTGGAGAGTGGTCCCTGGGCAGATGGGTAAGAGGCATCTTTCCCATTAAGCACAGAGCTGGCTCCGTGCAGCAGAAAGGGGATGCTGTCCTGGTGAGCAGGGGGTTGACTTCGGTATATTCCCAGCAACATCCATTGGCGATCTCCCAGGTATCGTGTTCTAAAACTTTTACACGAGTACATGGCTGTATAGATTTGCCCCGGGCGTTCACCCGTGCTGTTTCATTCAGCAGATGTCACCGAGGGCCTGTTGTGTGCCAGGCACTATGCTAGAAGCACTGAATAAAACAGGGGCCCTGCCTGCCAGTAGCTCATGTCCCGGTGGAGGGGACCAATCAGTAAAGGAAGGGGTCACCTGGACAGGCTTTTCCGAGGAGGTGACATTTACGAAGAAACAAATAGAAGGTGGTCACACGTAGCTCAGAGGAAGGGAGGGGGGACAGAATATGACCTTCGTGAGCAAGGGCATACACGTCATCTGGGGACGGACAAAGCCAGGGGCTGCAGGAAACTCCTGGCCACTATAAAGTGGTCTCTGACCGGTGCTCCCCGCAGCTCTGTTAGTGGACTCATCCTCCCTGTTGCCCTAAAACCTAAAAACATCAACTGGTTTAGACATTATGTGATTTGGAGGTGGAACCCAGCAGATGAAAAAAGTTGACTGTCAATTGTACAAAACCATTCTGGCTCCAGTGATCCTTCCAGAACTTTTCTGCCGTGACTGCCACTCTCTGTCCAACAGAAACACTCCTGCCTTTGCAGGGGCTTTTCCGATCGCCGTCTGCCCCTTCAGAACGACGTCCCTTTTCTCTCCCTCCACCTCCACATCAGAACTCCCCTGTCCTGTGCTGCATTCTTCTTTTTTTTTTTTTTAATGAAATTTATTGTCAAATTGGTTTCCATACAACACCCAGTGCTCATCCCAACAGGTGCCCTCCTCAGTGCCCATCACCCACTTTCCCCTCCCTCCCACCCCCATCAACCCTCAGTTCTCGGTTTTTTTAAGAGTCTCTTATGGTTTGCCTCCTTCCCTGTCTGTAACTTTTTTTCCCCCTTCCCCTCCCCCATGGTCTTCTGTAAAGTTTCTCAGGATCCACATATGAGTGAAAACATATGGTATCTGTCTTTCTCTGCCTGACTTATTCCACTTAGCATAATACCCTCCAGTTCCATCCACGTTGCTACAAAGGGCCATATTTCGTTCTTTCTCATTGCCATGTAGTACTCCATTGTATATATAAACCACGTCTTCTTTATCCATTTGTCAGTTGATGGACATTTAGGCTCTTTCCGTAATTTGGCTGTTGTTGAAAGTGCTGCTATAAACATTGGGGAACAAGTGCCCCTATGCATCAGCACTCCTGTATCCCCTGGGTAAATTCCTAGCAGTGCTATTGCTGGGTCATAGGGTAGATCTCTTTTTAATTTTCTGAGGAACCTCCACACTGTTTTCCAGAGTGGCTGCACCAGTTTGCATTCCCACCAACAGTGCAAGAGGGTTCCCATTTCTCCACATCCTCGCCAGCATCTGTAGTCTCCTGATTTGTTCATTTTGGCCACTCTGACTGGCGTGAGGTGATATCTGAGTGTGGTTTTGATTTGTATTTCCCTGATGAGGAGCGACGTTGAGCATCTTTTCATGTGCCTGTTGGCCATCCGGATGTCTTCTTTAGAGAAGTGTCTATTCATGTTTTCTGCCTATTTCTTCGCTGGATTATTTGTTTTTCGGGTGTGGAGTTTGGTGAGCTCTTTATAGATTTTGGATACTAGCCCTTTGTCCGCTATGTCATTTGCAAATATCTTCTCCCATTCCATCGGTTGCCTTTCAGTTTTGTTGATTGTTTCCTTTGCTGTGCAGAAGCTTTTTATCTTCATGAGGTCCCAGTAGTTCATTTTTGCTTTTAATTCCCTTGCCTTTGGGGATGTCAAGTAAGAAATTGCTGCGGCTGAGGTCAGAGAGGTTTTTCCCTGCTTTCTCCTCTAGGGTTTTGATGGTTTCCTGTCTCACATTCAGGTCCTTTATCCATTTTGAGTTTGTTTTTGTGAATGGTGTAAGAAAGTGGTCTAGCTTCACGCTTCTGCATGTTGCTGTCCAGGTCTCCCACTGTGCTGCATTCTTGAGCCATTTGATAGTGGCATCCTGCACGCACCCCAGCCTGATGGCATTAACCCAGATCGATGGCAGAGAGAAAGGACAGCTGGCCCTGGGCCTGGTGGCAGTGTCTACACGTCGTGGGGGCTGTGCTGTGTGGGGATCACTTACACACTTTACAAAGCAGATCTGGACTTCCAGGAGTCAGGACACCTGGGGACCAGCCCCGCTCTGTGTCTCACTTTGTGGGGTTTTGGGTAGCCTCTCAGGGCCATTCTGTCCCCATCTTTAAAATGGACTAAGGGAGCGGTGCCTGGATGGCTCAGTCGGTTAAGTGTCCAACTTCAGCTCAGATCATAATCTCACAGTTCATGGGTTCGAGCCCCGTGTAGGGCTCTGTGCTGACAGCTTGGAGCCTGGAGCCTGCTTCGGATTCTCTGTCTCCCTCTCTCTCTGCCCCTTCCCTGCTCATGCTTGGGGTCTCTCTCTCTCTCTCTCTCAAAAATATATAAACACTAAAAAAATTTTTTTTAATGGTCTAAGGGATTTCTGGGTCCCTTACACTCCCCAGTTTTAGGTCTTTTATGGTTTTCTCTGCCCAAGTTACACACCTCTTTCCTCGTTCCAGCCATGACCTTCATCCCACAGAGGGACTTACTAGGAGCCTTACCTACCATGTGTATAGGTGGCTGTTCTCGTGTGATTGTGTGCAGAAAAGGGCCTCATTCCCCCCAGAATCTACCCCCTTCTGCCTGACGATAAACTCCAGTCTCTTAAGACCTTACTGCCATTCCCCATTACCTTCAGAGTTGTTCTCTGGCCCGCTAACTCCGTCAGGGGACCCCCCCAGGGCTAGAACAGTGAATGACACATAGTCGTTGCTCAGTAAACATTTTCGTTTCCTTCCGAAACTGCATGAAAGATCAGATGATGAGATACTCTAAAACCCAGAGCTGTGGAACCCTGCTTTAAAGAGATTTTAAGATCCAAAGGCCAAAGATTCCTCTAGAACTTAGAATCATGTGTTGTTCTGTGGTTTCTTCTCAGCCCCTCAACCATCCCGACAGCACCTTAAGGATCACCGTGTGTCGTTAGTAGCTGATACAGAGGTCTGTGGTTGATGTTGCTGCTGCTGCTGCAGGGTGATAATAATTAAATAATAATAACAGCAATTAATAGCAGGTGCCATTTATTAACCACCCCCCACGTGTCAAGCATTTTACTTTTAATGCTTGCCTGTCATGTGAGCATTGTTGGTCACTGTTTTGTGGAGAGAGGAAGTGGGGCCCAGAGAGGGGAAGTGACTTCCCCAAGGCTGCACAGCTGGTGAGAGGCAGAGCTGCATTGTAACCCAGGCAGGCTGGCCCAGAGCCCACGCCCTTAACCACCAAGTGACCTAATGCTCCATCCTCTTGATGTGATTGCAGACTGGCTGGGACAAGGTGGCGCGGGGGAGGGTCTCCTCTCCCATCTTCTTGCCCTGCCTCTACCCTCCTGTGGGTGGGGGAGGCCTCGGCGGTCCAGGCCTGGCAGGTTTCCAGTCTCCTGCCCTCTTCAGGCTCTCCCGTTCTCCAAGCCCACAGACGGGGCAGGTAAGAGGCTGACTGCTCGGATCGGAGCCTTTACCCAGGCTGGGGCTGCACACTTGTCCCCTCCCCGCCTTGCACAGCTCAGCTGGCCCCACACGGACACATCAGGAGAGCACAGAAGAGAGGCAGGAACGTGGCCTCGCCCTAGGGAGAAGGGGGTGTGCTCTCCAGGCTCAGAGGAACCATTCTGTGTGTGTGTGTGTGTGTGTGTGTGTGTGTGAGCGAGCGGGGACACGGTGTGACATTTGTATGGCACTCTGCTCCCCCTCCCCCGCACATCCCTGTCTGACTTGGGGGTGGGGGTGGGATGCGGTACAAGGGACTAACTAGGCAAGCAGGTGGATTCTGCTGCAGGTTCCCATCCAGGCTCTGTCACTAACCAGCTGTGTTAAGTTTAGGCAAGTTAGGCCGAGTCTCTGTGCCTCAGTTTGTTTCGTCTGTAAAACGAAGGGGTAACGGTGTCTACCATCATGGAGGCTCTTTGGGAGAAAGAGATGAGCCGATACAGGCAGCTCACTTAGCACGGGGCCTGGGCACATAATAACCACCATAAAGTGCTTGCTAGTGTTGCTCCCTCTAGTCTTTGTGGGAAGAGGAGGACAAGGACGAGGATGAGGAACCGGGAGGCAAGGCTGTCGGGTTGTCCGTCCAACCTTCGGAGTGGTAGGGATGGGATCCTGTTCCCAGCTCAGCTGTGAGTGGCCGTGTGGCCTTGATCTAGTCACATAACCTCCTCGTACCTGCTTTCTCACCTAAATTCAAGGCAGTGATTATAACCAGGATGAATTTTACCAGTTGGTGTGCACGTTTCTTTAATGGTTCCTAACACACCCCAGTGTCCCCCAAACTGGTAGGAAATCCATGATGCCTCTGGCAAGCGCACAGGGTCTTAGGATTAAGTAAAGAGGCCACAGTGTCTGTGATGTATGAAGCAAGGCATGAAGGTTTTTGCACGCACCGTTTTATGTCATCCTTACCATAGCCCTGAGGGCTAAGTACTGTTACTCTCCCATTTTACAGACATGGAAGCTGAGGCTCAGAGAGAGCAAAGGTGGCTTGCATGGAATCACGCTTGTTTAAGTGGCAGAACGTGAAAGTCTCTTCCAGGGTGTCGGGTAACGTCCCTCCTCTTCCCGGGACACGAGAATGTGTTCCTGAAGACAGACTCAAGTTTTTTTGGGGGAAAAATGCTAATGGTAGTCTTAATGGTTCGTAAGCCACTGCCAAGTAGCAAATGTCCTTGACCATGAACTTGGCAGGGTGACAGCATGTCTGAGAGACCCTCACGAGTCTGAACACAATGTTTTCAGAGCCCGAAACACTTTGTAAAATAATGTGGATTCATCCCAGAGCCTGGCACAGGGTCTGGAATTCTTGAGCCCTGTTTTCCACTTGGATTAAACTGAGGTCAGATATACTGCCCCAAAGCCCACAGTGAGTCATGCAGCCCCTGATGTCAGGGCACCGCCCAGGGCGGAGGTTGGTAGTGGGCTTTGGGGGTCTTTGGTGACAGGAGGAGGTAAACAGCGGGCTGCCTGGCAGCTTGGAGCAAGGCTGTTGGGCAGAGTCCAGAAATTATCTTGCTAACAGTGACAGTCTATGAGTTTGTGGGAAGCGAGGTCGTGAATAATTGATTGCCGCTAACTGAGTTGTGAAAACCATTTTCGGAGATTCCAATCTGCAGGCTTGCCGAGGGAGGGAGTACACAGGCACGAGGGCTCCCTTGTCCTTCGAGGCCCGGGGACATTCTGAGGCTCCTTCTCATCTGCCCAGTGAGCTCGGCCATGGCCCTTGGACCAGGAGGCAGTGCTGGCGGCCCGAGCCCTGGGGAGGGGCCACCTGTGTGGTGGGTGGGGAGGCCTGGCCTCCCTTCTCTTTGCGCTGTTCCCCGCTGAGGGTCGCTTGAGCCTGCCTTCCAGGTGTCTCAAACTCAGAGCGATCCCTGGGTCTTTAGAAGGGTTCCATGGAGATGCAGACTTCAGGGCCCTCCTCCCACCCCCCTCCTGCCTAAGCAGCTGTAGAACCCAGAGCACATGCAGCGGGAGCATTGTGCTTTCTGAGCATGACATTTTGGGGCCTTTGTAGCCCACCTCGTTTCTAGAAGAGGCAACATTGCCTAGTCATTAGAAACTGAGGGCTTGAATCCTGGAAGCCCTTGCTGTTTGTATGAGCTTGGACCAGTCGTATTCTCTCTCTCTGCCTCAGTGTTCCATCTGTAAAATGGGGATGCCAGTGGTCCCTACTTCAGAAGGGTAACAATTAAATAGGTTTGCTCTTAAACATAAAAATAAATATATGCCTAGATAAAATAAAGCTCCAGCTGTTACCTTATCCGGCCCCCTTACAGCCCTGTGAGGAAGGCAGGATGAGAACGGATGGGCAGATGAGGTGATACAGGCAGAAGAGATGCGGTGTGGTTCCAAAGGCCACACACCACTGGTTTAAAGATGGAGAATTAGTGCTTCTCAGCCTTTTCGTCAGGAAGGTGAGGATGGATGAATCTGGTGAAAGAAGGAGAAAAGATGGAATGAACCAGGAGGAGCCCAGGGTGAAGGTAGGGAGGCCTTGATACTTCTTGTGGGTTTTCAGCCTGGTCTGGTGGACCTCTCTGTTTTAGGCTGCTACATGGTGCCTTTATGTGTTAGAGAAAAGTGCCTACTCTAGGTAGAGGCCTGGCTTGGCCAGAAAACAATGTTTGTGACTAAGAGAGGTGTTCCTTCTTCTGAACAGTGCAGTGCTGGACTGTGGGGCATGGCTAGATTTCTCCCTCACTGGGAACACTGTGCAGTGCCCAACCTGCACAACTGTACATGGTGGCCTTGTATAGGACATCAACCTTTATTCAATAACAGGTGGTCACTTGGCTCTCTCACTTCCAAGCCTAAAGGGCTATTCCAGGTTTCTCCTACCTGTGGGTGCTCACCTGCCTACATTTTCATTCGGGAGTTGGATCAGACTCTCAAGCATCCTTCCAGAAGCTGACATTGTGCACGACATCACCATGAGGTCTGGCACCTCCCAGATTGCTGTCTTCCTGCTAGTGTCCAAACTTCCTAAGAGTCCCCCCTCTTTATCCTGTTAAAAATAAACACCGTTTTCTTCGCTCCCTTCAGCTGCTGAATTGTGCCCTGGAGAGCAAGCGTTTGTGTTTCCTCGCAAAGGCTCCAAAGGGAGAGGAATAAACAAACTGTAAACAGCTGTTTCTCCTCTGGTGACAGGATTCAGACAATAGACCCTCGGAGGGTATTAATCAGTTGCCTTTTCTGTGGAAACTTTGCATTGCGGGGCCGCTGAGGAGCCTCCATGCTGGGTGCGACTTCCTGAACGAGCAGGGGAGCCTCTCGACAGAGTCCTGGGCAGGCCCGGTGGCAGGTGCCACCTCCACACAGCTCCTTGTGGGCCTGGTGCACTTTGCAGACAGATGTCCACGCAGCTGTTGGGAAGGCTCCCAGCTTTGCTCGCCGGCAACCTCTTGACAGGGATCCTTGGGTAGAAAAGCGGCCTCCACCTGACTCCCTTTGTGTGGCCGCCCTCTTGCTTTGAAAATGGACAATGTGCATTCAAATACCCTTCATCCAACAAATATTTATCGAGCACCTGCTCTGTGCCAGGAGGCACTGTGCTAGGTTCTTGCGTTAAGTCGCTGATTGGTACTAAGTTCAAGAGGTATTTATTGAGTACCTACTATATGCAGGCTCTGTTCCAGGTTCTTGGGATACGCCTGTGGACATTTACAAACCGATACCCTTCCTTCATCTATTCATTCCTTGAACTCATAGTCCCAGAAATATTTTCTGAGCACCTGCTACGTGCCAGGCACTGTCCTAGGTACTTGAAGAAAAATAATGAACAAGATGGACAAGGTCCCTACATAGTCTAGCAGCGGAGGCTAGGCCATCAATCATAAATATATAAATAGGATCCGTTCGGGAAGCAGTGCGTGTGCTCATGAAAGTGAAAAAGACATATGTGATGGAGGGGGCGCAGGCTTAGCTGGGATGATGGAGGAGGCGTCTCTGACGAGGTGGGCGTGCGCACACACCTGAACTTGAGGAGGAACCAGCTGAGGAGATAGCTTTCCAGGCAGGGGGTGCAGCAAGGGCAGAGACTGGACCAAATTTGGGATTTATAGAGGTGTCAAAAGACACATCTGCCAGGGAGCACTGAGGGAAGGGAGCTTGCCTGAGATGGGAGAGAGGGAAAGGGTTGGAGGGGTTCACTTGTGTGGAGCTTGGAAACCAGGGCACGGAGTTCAGATTTCATCCAAAACATATGGGAAATCATTGCGGAGGTTAGGGTGGGGAGAACGATCCGCTTTGAGCTTTTAAAACAATCCTTCAGGTCTAGACCTGATGACAAACGCAGTGTGGTTTTCTGGATTGGATCCTGGGACAGTAAAGCTCATTGGTGGAAAACCGGGTGAAATCCAATAAAGTCTGCAGTTGAGTGAGCGAATGGTGTTGCACCGATGTTGACATCTTAGTTCTGCCAGATGAGCCATGGTTAGGCAAGGTGTGCACATTGGGGGAAGCTGGATGAGGGGTAGGCAGCAACCTTCTGGCCATCTTTGCAACTTTCCTGCACGTCGAAAATGATTTCAGAATAAAGTTTTATCGTAAAGATCCGTCTGGGGAATAGGTGCTAGGGGGAGCACTGAAAGAAGGTGAGAGTGGAGTCACAGAGACCAGTGAGGGTCTTCTGGGGTCAACCGGATAAGGGATGATGGCAGGGAATCACGGTGATGATGTGGGCCTGGGAAAGGGCGTCCTCCTTAGTTGAGTGACAGGTCTGCAGCCCCAGCTCTGGAAGATCTTTCCGCCCCTGACTGAAGTCATTCCAATCAGCTCCAAATCAGCTGCTATTTTTTGAGCACCTTCTAGGTGTTGAGGCCCATTCCGCAGATCAAAGTTAGTAATCACATCCATTCCCAGCCAAGATGGCCTCTTATTTACACCTGCTTTTGTGGAGATTACCATCATCACCTTTGGTAATGACTTGGAGTGAGTGAGCGAGTGAGAGTGTGTGTGTTTGTGTGTGTATAATGCCTTACCCCCCACTTAAGGTAACACCCATGGGATCAGGGGGTTAATTTTACTGATCACCATATTTTGAATGTCTGTCATACAACAGGCACTTAATAAATAGTACAAAATATATATTTATGTTATATCAATATACCATACATAAATATAGTAAATCTAGAAGTATTGTAAAACAACACTAATCGTGGCAGTATGCACTTAATTAGCATTTGCCATTTACCAAAAAGATTTTAAGCCCTTGGCTTGAATTTTAATCCTTGCAACTCTTTACAAGGTGACTATAATTTTCATACCCATTTTATGAAAGGGTTTAAGGTCTTTGCTCAAGGTCGCAGAGTCAGGATTTGCACCCAGGCAGTCTGGCTTTGGTGGCCCAAGTCTCTAAATACTAAGCTATACTGCCTGCCATAGAATGGATGTGGAATGAATGGGTAACTTTAATTATCTTTGCTGATTAAAGCAACACATGTTCATTAAGAAAAATTTAGAAAACAAAGATGAACGTGTGAAGAAAATGCAAATCTCCCATAAGTCCGCTCACAGTTTACTTCTGGAAGAGGGTGGGGACCCATGAAATTGCTGTTTTCACAGGAATGAGGCGGTTTCATCTCCTTGGAGAGCATATGGACGCAGACCGCTGGGCTTGGGGTACATGGGGGACTTGGGAAGAGAGCTGCAAAGGCGTTCATCTTACGGAAGGATGCTTCCGCTTCTTCCCAGCATTCCCAGGGGAAGCGGGAAGAGAGCTGCAAAGGCTTATGGGAGGACGCTTCTGCCTCTTCCCAGCATTCCCTGGGGAAGCGGAAGAGAGCTGCAAAGGCTTATGGGAGGACGCTTCCGCCTCTTCCCAGCATTCCTTGATGTGGCCTCTGCCACTTCCTCAAGGCAGGAAAATTGACCAAGCTCACTAAAAATCCAGAGCTATGGGACGTTCGGTATCTAAAAAAAGGACACTCCAGGCAGCCTGTCACAGCTGATGAACCTCCAGGTAGTTGAGCCTCGTCAGCTTACACATTATCTTGCCCAAAGAGTTGGGGCTTTGTGTGGTTCTTTGATGCCAATCTGCCATCAGTTGTAAGTTCTGTGCCATCAATTTGATAACAGCCTTTTGGGGATGGGGAGAGGGGTGCATATTGGGTTTCTCCAGGGAAACGGAAACGATGGGATGCATAGAGACAGAGAAAGCGATTTACTGTGAGGAATTTGCTTGTGCTGTTATGGAGGCTGAGACGTCCCGAGATCTGCAGTCAGCAAGCGGGAGACCCAGGAGAGCTGACAGTGTAGTTCCAGTCCAAGTTCGAATCAGGAGAACGGATGGTTTAAGTTCCAGTTCAAAGGCCGGCAGTCCTAAGAACCAGGAACAGCCAATGTGTCAGTTTGGAAAAAGCCAGTGTCCCAGTTTGAAGATTGTCAGGCTGGAGGAATATTCCCCTTTCCTTGCAGGAGGGTCAGCCTGTTTGTTTTAGTCAGACTTCAACTGATTGGGTGAGGCCCACCACAGTAGGGGGGGGCAGTTTGCTTTACTCAGTCTGCCAATTCCAATGTGAATGGGGCAACGGTGTGAATGGACACCCCGTGGCCCAGTTTATTTAAAATTAACCATCACAGAAGTAGGGGGAGGGTAACAGTTTTGATATTTGGGCTCTGGCAGCTCACTTTTGAGTCATGTGTGGAGGGTTATTGCAGAGAGCTCGATCTTTATCCTCTTTTTGATCTGACTCTATCTTTATCCTCAGCCATTATCTGCCACTTACTCTTGCTGTGGATTTCCTTAGGGAAGACTTAATCTTCTTCATTATCTATTTTTGCCTTTGCTACTTAGAGTACATGATATTTAAAAAAAAAGTCTTAGAATTTCAAATGGAGGCAAGTGTTTAAGAAACTAAAGCAAGTGTCAAAAACTCAAATGCCGTTAAAGCCAGGCAGGTTTGTAGGACAGGTGTAGAGCGATAGGGAGTAGTGTGGACTGTGGCTAATGGAAGAATAAATGCTCTGCCTTAAGTGGACAGTGACTCCTTGACTTCAGCTGCCTGTGGCTATGAGACAATCAGGCCCAGGCTTATCTGCTTTTCCAGGTTTTAAAAGAATCAAGAAGCTTGAATTTCTCAGGGTCATCTGGAATACATATTGGCAACTAATTCAAATTTATTATTTTTTAAAAATGATACCCTGTGTGAACCAAACACAGTGTTTCTTTTGGCTAGATTTGTGCCATAGACCTTTATGTAACTGGCTATGAGTTAAATGACAGACTGATCATAATAAATAATTTAATAAACATCTACCATTAATATAATGTTTACTGTGGGGCACTGGGGGGCTCAGTTGGTTAAGTGACCGACTTCAGGTAGGGTCATGATCTTGCAGTTGGTGAGTTTGAGCCCCACATCGGGCTCTGTGCTGACAGCTCAGAGCCTGGAGCCTGCTTCGGATTCTGGGTCTCCCCCTCTCTCTGTCCCTCCCCTGCTCACACTGTGTATCTCTCTGTCTCTCAATAATAAGTAAATGTTTACATATATATATGTGTGTGTGTGTGTGTGTGTGTATGTATAAATATATATATATAAAATATATATATGTATGTATGTATATATGTAAATAAAATGTTTACCGTGTGCCTGGCACTATTCTGGGTCTCTGGCTACATTATCTCATTCAGTTGTCAGAACAGAGGCAGGCGTGGTGTTCTCCCCATTTTACAGATGAGGGTAAGGTGCACACAGCCACACCTTTAGTAGGTGTGGGAACTTGGCTCTTCTCAATCAATAGCCTTTGCTTTAAGGTTCTATGTGACGCTGACTCTTGTGGCCCTCAAGTGTGAGGCCCACAGCCCCTGGGGATGTCCAGCCTGCCTTCTCACAGATCAAGGCAGAGCGCCAAGTAGGTGATACAAGAAACCGTGTATTTTATTGGGCAGCCATGTGCCACGGACCGTGCCAAGCAGTTTCGAACATAGATGCCTGGAACCCTTGCATTTACACAATGAGGTGGATCTTCTCATCCAGAATCGGCAGATGAGGAGATCAGGTTCTGTCTCTGCTTCCCTAAGCTCACGGCGCTAGCGAGGGGCAGAGGTGGGACTGGAACGCAGGTCCCGCGTCTCTGCGGCCTGTCATCTGGCTCCTTGTCCACAGAATTAAGACCAAAGAATGGGAAGGAGCCGACACAGAATACGGTTGTGCCGACACCTCGAAGTGGATGTGCATCCTCACCGAGACAGTCTTTCAGATATTTACAATTTATTGCTGACTTGTGTGAGTGAGCACATGTCCACAAGGTGATAAAATAGACGTTTGATGGCTGTTTGTGTTTCCCTGTTGAAAATTGTTCTCAGTAAGGTTTTTGTTCTTTGCCTCTTTGTATTAGCTGGCCGGTAACAGTGTCTGTTTATTTCCGTCTTCGCAAAGTTAAGCTCAGGGTCATCCAGTGCCTTCAGATTGTTGACCTAGCTTTGGCTCTAGAATTTCCACTTGTCTTCTCACCTGTCTTGGTCTTAATGAAGTACAAAGAAACTTACCCTCCATACTTTTAGGCTCGTGTTTCCCACAACATGGGATGTTTGTTTTTAACATTATTCGAACTGATTGTAGGCAGGTCTGTATTCACTACCTATTGCTTCATAACAAATGACAGAACTTGGTGGCTTGAAATAATAGATAGTTCTCTCACAGTTTCTATGGGTTAAGGACCTAGGAAAAGCTTAGCTGAGCATTCTGGTTCAAGGCCCCTCTTGAACTTGATTTTCTAAATTTTTCTCCATGAACATGTGTTACTTTAATCAGGAAAGATAAAACTAACCAGCTCATTCTGCCTGTGATTGATGGCCAGAGCTGTAGTCTCATCTGAAGGCTCGACCAGGGCAAGATCTGTTTCTAAGCCCACTCACGTGGTTGTTAGCAAGCCTCAGTTTCTCACAGGCCATCACACTGAGGGCCTCAGTTCCTTGCTGGCAGTTAGCTGGAGGTCTCTGTTAGTTCATCACTGTAGGGCAGCTCACAGCATGGCAGGTGGATTCCCCCAGAGCCAGTGATCAGAAGAATAGAGAGCTTGGGGAAGGAAGCACTTCAGATGGGAGCTGTAGTCTTTTCATAACCAAACCTTGAACGTGAAATACCATCACTCCTGCTGTATTCTCTTTGTTAGACGGGACTCACTAAATCTCGCTCACCTTCAAGGGGCAAGGATTTGCCCAACCAGCAACCAGTATTCAGCCTCCTTTCCGTGACGACCTTAAAGTGGTGTTTGGCCCCAGGGAAGTGATGCTGGAGTCCAGGATGGTGAATTTCACTGTATGGTAAAACCTGGCCAGATTTATGTTCCTGCACATTCTAAAAGGTTCCCCCCATTCCCAAGAACAATTTTCTGTAAGTCGTGCATGGAGAGAGATACTTTAAAGGGGGGATCTGATTCCTTTCTCCCTCTCCTCTCTATCTAAATAACTGTTCCATGAAAAGTACTTTGTCAGTCTCATCGGACCTGAGTGATTTTGTCCCACGTGTCGCTCCGAGAAAGATGTAATTCCTAGTGTTGCAGTCTGGACACAAGTACATGCCAAGCAGTTGTGGGGAAACATTGTGTGCATAGGCTTAATGTGAGACCATTTCCTGGAGTGGCCCCAACAAACATTTGGTACAGATAAAGATCACTTGTCCCCAGATGCCTTTTTTATTTCAGCCAGAGCCAAATATGATTGGAGGCAGAGGACGCTGAGTTTGAAAATCGCATCTCTGTGGCCACATGCGGGAGTTTCGCCCAAGGGAATGCCATTAAAGTGGGAAGGAAGCAGCATGTACCCGACGTGGGCCCAGATGGTCCCACGCTTCTTGCCTTCCTATCTGAGATGTCAGGATTTGGGCAAGCATTTTTTTTTTCCCCTTCACATAATCTTCAGTGTTCTTTGCAGCAAAGTCTAACAAATAAGATGGAAGGACTAGGGGCTCTCAGTTACGTGCCCGTGTTCAGAGTCTGGCTTTGCTGCATTTTCTTCTCTGCAAAATTTAGAACCTAGGGTATTGGCTTGCCACAGAAGGGTCTTGTGAAGATTCAATGAGATAGCACAGGAATACCATTAAGCATGGGCCCGGCACCCAGAAAGTACACAAGAAGTCAGTTACTATTATTGCCGTGTTATTATCAGTCACCTCGGATAGATGGTCTTCCAGACTGTTCTCTGTGGGGAGCACAAATGTTAGAAAGTGAGTGGAATATGTCTTCGTTTCCCTGTGTGACCCAAGCAGTTATGTAAAACCCTACCCTTCTATATCATGAACTTAGAAATTTTACAAAAGGTAGCATGCCAGCGGAGGCTGAACCTGTGTTTCTGAGCTGTTACATAATTCTTCAGTGCATCTCATGTAATCATCATGTATCAAGGCCATGTCTTGGTCCCGTGGTCATTTGCATAGAATCCTTTCTCGTTTCCTACCTCTAAGTCCTAAGAAATTCCTCAGGGTAAATTTCTGCTTTCCATTTTTATAGAATGACCTTGTTCCCAGCCCAGAGCTTAAAAGCTGAGTGTGATTGCGGTAGCTTTAAATAAGATGATCAAATTCAATTTAGCAGACACTGATTGATCCCCTACTGTGCGCCAGCCACCATTTTTAAAGGCTGGTGGGGTCAACATCAGAGCCACAGCAAGCTTCCTTGAAAGGCACGGGTGGCGTCTTGGTTGCTAGTGTGGACCCTGGAGCCAAATAGCCTCGGTTCAGTCCCTCCCCCTCTTCCTGTGGGTGTGACCCTGGGCAAGTCCCTTCGCCTCTCGGAGCCTCTATGTCCTTTCTACAAGGGGGACGTTAATACCCGCCCACCTTTAATTGGAAGTACATGGGGTCATGCATATTTCATGCCTCCTGTGGTACACAAAAATCGTGTAATTGTTGTGCACGGCTTCTGTCCCCAGATGCTCACAGGCACACGGGACAGGAAGAAAATAAAGCCAATGAGAGAATCTTTAGAAGATTAAGCCCTGGAGAGAGGGCCCTGGGGTTTTGGAACCCCGGATTCCCTTTGTACACCAGGGGCCATGCTTTGTCAACTATGCCATTGGGCGTTGGACCCCCGTCTTCTCCCCTGGCCCCCCACTTGCTCTCTGTATCCATCCCAGACTATCATCTGCGGGCAAGGCCTGCCCTGTGCAGCTCACCTGTGGATGCCAGCACCTAGCGTGGAGCTCGGCACGTAGCACAGACTTTGTAAATCTTGGCTGAATGAATCAGTGAAGCCTCCCCAGATTGTTTTTCTCATCAACAGTTTACCTCCGCAAGCCCGGAGGCCAAACTTAGATGTAACCGAAGCCGCTGCCGCCTCCAGACCGATCTGGAGCCTGAAATAGCCCCCAGAACCTCTCGCCGTGTGCACTTCTTCGTATACCGCAGCAGCTGTCTCCTGTTTTAAAAAAAAAAAAAAACCTGCTTGTGTGACAGACAAAGTGACTTGACCCCGAATTGCCAAGTTCCAGGGGCGCTCGGGAAGGAGAGGGTCCCGGAAGGCCAGGTGACACCCCTTCAACTTCACCTGGGTTTCTGGGGGTGACTCACTACCAGCCACCTTCCTTGTGTTTCTGCTCTTGAGCCGGTTGGGTGAAAAGTCGGCGACTGGAGAGCTCCGTGTACGCTTCCAGGACAGGTCCCTGGAGGATGGAAACTGTCCCGAACCTCCTGCCGCGTCAGCCTGCTGCAGCCCCCCGCCTCGTCCGTGTGCCGTGGCCGTCCTGGCCCCCAGCACTGCTCCTGCACAAGGCATCTGACAGGCGGTCCGCACCTTGCTGCCTCCAGCGCCAGTGGCCCGTCCTGCCCCACCAGGAGAGGCCGAGGGACCAATAACCAAGACTGAGCACCCCTGAGCCCCTACATGCAAGGCACCGCCTTCCCACGTCCCTCCTTTCGTGCCCCTGACCACACGCACGTCAGAGTTGCGCATTTTGTTTTGTTCAGTGGTTAACCTGATGGCAAAGAGGGGAGCAGACTTACTTAGGATTCCTAAAGCAGGTCTTTGGCTTCCTCATTTTGTCCTGTAGGTGACTATTCTTTATATAATCCCCCCCCCCCCCAGAAAGTATGTAGACTTTCCTGGTTAGAAACTTAAGAAATACAGAAAAGTATTGTATTGCTAACAAAGCTTCCCTGGCTATTGCCAGAAAAAAAAAGAGGAGTGAGGGGTGAGGTGATTCCTGGAGGGGAACCCCATAGCTCACTGGAGGATAATGACACGCTGTCACCGATTTCTCCGAAGCCTCGTTCTGTGCTTGCCAGAAAGACTTTTCCTAAAACATCACTTGACATTGATAATGATGGAGGCAATCTGTAAAGGTTTGGTTCCACGGGGAGAGGAGAGAGTTTCTAAGCCAGAACAGGTCATTCTGGGGCTGTCCACTTAAATAAAGCCCTGGCTTAGAAAACCCCAAACACGCTAAAGTGGATACTGTAATGGGATTTATGCAATACTCCGCTAAGGGCAAACCCAGCCCCATAAATACATGTCCGAAATTCAATCTGCCAAATGAAATGTTAAAGGCGCCAAATGGATTTCTCAAAAGGATCAGAGCTAAGATGTAGTTTGCCTGCACTTGATAAGCTTATCCAGCTTTGCCACTAGGAAAGAAGAGGGGGGAAAAAAAAGAAAGAAAGGAAGGAAGAAAGAAAAAATGGAGTTAAGGATTTTACTGTATTCTCCAGTATCTTAGATATTTTCTTTTTCAGTGAAAAGGGAGAAAGAGATTATCAGTCCTCTGGCTGTGAAGCTAGTGTTCCTTATCCAAATACCTTCTGGGCTACAAAGGGAATGGTACTAAATCACTAGCTGGGGCCCAAATTCCATTCTTTCAGTCCTAAAACCTCCCCAGAAGGGTTTCTTCTGCACCTGGTAGGCTCAGCTACCTGTGTGTCGCATCCAGAAGACCAAGGTCACGGCCAGACTCTTACATGGCTCAGCTCGAGTCCCACGTCCGAGCCCCAAGTTCTGGCTTTGACTTGGTGCCAGCTGCTGCCACCAAGCGTGTTCATGGGCGATGAAGTGAATTAGGGGAGCAAGCTGTGGCAGGGACCGACAGGATCCTTCTAGACAGCTCCCCCTGACCCGCCCTCTTATTCTTTATGATTTGCATAATCAGCTGGGACTATATCCTCTCCTGCAAGTGACTTCGATTGTCCTGTTTATCTAAAGGAAGAGGTGTCACGATAGTTCCTAATTTCGTGAGATTTTTCCCGTACCATTGGGAGGAAAGCCAAAGCTGTACTGTTGAGTCGGAGTTTTCGTTTTCTTCTGAGAACACGAGAGTGGCTCCTGACATCAGAACGGGATCCCAAAGAGTCACTTTCAGGATGACAGCACGTGTCAAAAAAGAACCATGTCATCTCGGATGAAGGTGTGAGTTTGTGGGTGTTGGTGTATTGGGGGGACTAGCGAATTTGGCTCTCAGCGTGGTGGATTTTCCTGGCCTTTTCTGCAGTACTGCTAGCCACGGGACGAGGCTGTTGCCGTAACTGGCCTCACTCCTGACTCCCCTGGGGCCGAGGCCTCTGCAGGTCAGGTCGCTGGGTTGGGTTGGAGGTCATGGCTGTGGATCTTAAGGGGCGTCTTCACAGGTGTTGCCCTGCCGTGCCCAGATGATGCTCTGACCACAGATGAATTCGGCTCTTGCTGTAAAAATATCAAGGCCCCGGCTCCTGCGTGTTTATTTTCGTCCTCTGACGAGTCAGCTGATGTGCCAATCTCTGGGGTATTTGTCTGGGCCGGAGGCCTTGCTGAAGCCTCATCTGGAATAAACAACAGGTCTTTGGGTCTGTTGCAGTTTATGGGATTCCTGAGTATTTTAAGAACTAGGGAGGCGAAATGTGAAACAGAAAAGGACATAATGGAAACCTTTAACTCTTAAAAAACTTTATTGAGGTATGATTTATATGCCCTAGAAGTCACACGTTTTAAGGGTACTGTCCAGTGATTTTTTTTAGTAAATTCACCAAGCTGTGCAACCATCACCACAATCTAGTTTTAAAACAATTTTATCACACTCGTTAGATTCCTCGCGTCACTCCCAGGCAACTAACTGCTCATCTACTTTCCGCTCCTGTAGGGGCAATAGATTTATGGATTGCGGACATGTGGAAATGGCTTCTTCCACTTAGCATACTGTCCTGGAGGTCTGTACATACTGTGGCGCCCTCTGCTAAATAATACTCCACGGCATGGATATACCGTAGCTCATTCATGCATCGGCTAACGGACGCTTGAGCGGTTTCCCCTTCTGACTCTTGTGAATAACGCCGCCGTAAGCATTCACGTACAAGTCTGCGCGTGGACGTATGTTTGCATTTTTCTTGGGTGTCGTCCCAGGAGTGGGATTTCTGGGTCATATGGTAAATTCGTATTTAGCTGTTTAAGAAAGTTGCCAGACTGTTGTCCACAGAGACTTCGTTGTTCCGCACTCCTACCAGCAGTGAATGAGTGGATCCGTTCATTCTCGGTCTTGCTCTGAGCTGGATGGTGACGTGGGTCAGAAACCACCGCATGTAAAAATCCGAAAATTGCTACCTGCCTGTGGGAACCTGGCCCTCACTGGGATGTTGACAACATTCTAGAAGAGCCTTGATCCCAGTTTCCACATAAGCTTCCTCAGCATGGGGCAGAGCTCCTGGCCCAGAAGCTCTGTCACTAGCCCCCTCTCTCCTCCCCCACTCCAGCCTTGCTGGCCACGCTCCCCTGCAGTCCGTCTCATTCCAGAGAGGATTTGCTTTTATTAAAAAAAAAAAAAAAATGTTCTGTGTCGCGCTGTTGCTAATTTAGCAACTTTAGTGGACAATGTGATTTACCATCCGTGGCCTGCCTTCGAATGGATTCATTTACCTGCATTGATTGGTATATGTCGCTGTTAAGTGCTGCCAGAAAATGCACAGCAGTGCTTAAAAACTGTGTAGCATTCTGCTTTCTGATAATGATTGTTCACTCCATCCTTGATCTCCAATGACATGGTATTCTCCTCTTGAAGGTGGACTTAAATCGCAGAACTCTGTTCCTTGGTCACGAGAAAATGAATTGCTTTTCTGTACCGCGTTCTGCTAAGCACTTCTCAAAATTTGGGTTCTTTGGTAAGTGCTCCTTCTTTTCTCTTTTGGGTACTCTCTCCTTGCTACTCAAAGCGTGGTCCTTGGGTCAGCAGCCTCAGTATCCCCTGGGAGCATGTTGGAAATGTGGAGGGAGTCTCAGACCTCATCCCAAACTTCTAGAGTCAGAATTTCATTTTAACAAGATTCCCAGGTGACGTATATGTGCACCGAAGTTTCAGATGCACTGCCACGGGGCACCTGGGTGGCTCTGTAAGTGAAGCACCCAACTCTTGGTTTTGGCTCAGGTCGTGATCCCAAGGTCGTGGGATGGAGCCCCATGTCGGGCTCCATGCTGCCGTTGTGGAGCCTGCTTGGGATTCTCTCTCTCCCTCTCTCTCTGCCCCTCCCCTGCTCATGTGCATGCACATGCCCTCTCTTTCTCTCACACAAAATAAGCAAACTTTAAAAAAGAGAGAGGGAGGGAGAAAAGTGCTGCCCTGAGTCTGGAGTCAGCCAAAATAAGGCCCTTGGACTGAATCTGGCCAGCTGCAAGTTTTTCTTTAAAAAAAAAAAAAAGTTCTATTAGAACACTGCCACATCCATTCATTCCGTATTGTCTGTCTGTGGCTACTTGGCACCGACTGTGGAGTTGAGGAGACTGACGGAGACCTTATGGGTTGCAGAGCCGAGAATGTTTACTTCCTGGGCCTTTACAGAAAAAAGTTTGCTGACCCCTGCTCTGCAGAAGGCTTTAATTTTACTTTATTTTTTATTTACTTATTATATTTATTAATTACTGGCATTATTATTTACTTATTATTTGTATTTTTTAAAGTTTTGCCAGCTTTTTCTTATTGCACTTTTTTCATTTTACCTTATTTATACACTTTTGGCCATTCTACATCTTTTTTTTTAATTGAGATGTAATTGACACAAAGCATTATATTACTTACAGTCATACAGCGTAATGATTCAGTATGTTTATAGATTGCAGAGTGTTCCCAGTAAATCTGGTTAACATCTATCACTACACATCGTTATCAAAAAAAAAAAAAAAGTTCTGAGAACTTTTAAGGTCTATTCTCTTAGCAACTTCCCAATATACAGTACAGTATTATATACTTCTTTTTTTTTTAATTTTTTTTTTAACGTTTATTTATTTTTGAGACAGAGAGAGACAGAGCATGAACGGGGGAGGGGCAGAGAGAGAGAGGGAGACACAGAATTGGAAGCAGGCTCCAGGCTCTGAGCCATCAGCCCAGAGCCCGACGTGGGGCTCGAACTCATGGACCGTGAGATCGTGACCTGAGCCGAAGTAGGATGCTTAACTGACTGAGCCACCCAGGCGCCCCTATATACTTCTTTTAAGAAAGTAAGTTACGAGTGCCATTCATCCCCAGCCTTTCTTTGCATCCTGCCTTGGTAGGATGAAGTGACAGAAACCAGAACAAACTTAGGCTTTGGGTTTCTGGTCCATGGGCTGGAAAGCTCTGAGGCTCCCTGATTTCTCAGATACCATCGTGCTGGTATGAAGATTGTTCTGGGTGAGCTCTGTTTCATGTCATTCTGTTCTCTGTAAGCAAGAGGATTCACTGTCGGTGAAATGGGAAGGCCATATTATTCCTTTGTAAGGACTTTGCATAGACACTCAGAAATTAGAAGAAGAAGAAGAAGAAAAAACCCTTTGTGAAATCCCAGGATCTGGTCCCGCTGGGAAAACCTAGGGAAAGTGATGACGGGAGGCAGCCCAGAAAGGGAGGAAGCCGGCAGGATTGGCTTTCATGCTCTGCCATCACTGTCTTGAAATTCCTCACCGCTTTTAAACCAGGCACCCCCATCTTTGTTTTGCACCAAAGTGGCCTGGCCCTGGAAGCCAGCGACAGGCTCAGAGGACCCACGCGACAAGCCTTGCATGGAGGAGGAGAGCAGCGTGTGCGGTGTCCTGTCCGCCAGCGGCTGAGCTCTCCTGACCCAGCGACTGCATTGCCGACGAGCTAGCTTCCTCTCCCCTCGCTTTGTGCCAAGGGAAGAAAGACCACTTTCAGTGATTTTCTGAATTAAGCAGTAGAGACGTAAGCCTGCTCGTGCAGAGGGGGTTCAAAGCGAAGTTCGGATTACCTCCAGTTAAGGACGTGTTTGATGCTCACAACTTGAATGTAATTGCTTGCTAAGGACGGAGGCAGCACTTTTTCCTGCAGAGCCAGTGTGAGACCCCGCTTTTCTACGAGGGGGTTTCTTAAAGAAATTGGGCTCCCGTCCTGGCTGAGGTTGAGGTCCCTGGGGACTTCTGAGCGGTTGGGGTTTTCAGGCCACGGGTCACCAGTGGAAGCGTCCCAATGGGGCCACTTCCTCCTGATCCCTGTGGGGAAGAATTTCATCCAGTGACCCTGCAGGTAGCTGATTGAGTCTGAAATAGCAGCCTCCCAACCCAGCAGGGACCAGAACAAGGAACATTGCAGTAATTTCTTTCCTCCTCCCCTCTGAACGATTGTTAATCAGGAGTCTTTTGGAAACAAAAAATAAAAGGAAAGCAAGAAAAAGGAGACCTACTTTGACAAACCCAGTGGAAAACTACTGCTCTGTCTACAGGTCCCCAAAACTACTGCTCTGTCTACAGCAAATGGGTGGTGGGCGGATGGAGGGCTGCAGATGTCTCAGAAGCTCAAACACATCGGTGACCAGAGGGGTTGTTCGCACTTTGCGAGAACAGAAAGGCCATTGGATGATCATAATTGTAACCATAAATAATTCTGTATCTGTTGTCATAGCTGCAGTCATTTATTGAGAGCGTCTACTAGGTGTCAGGTTTTAGGCCACACCGTGCACATCTCCTAATTCCTACAACTGTGTGGCCCGGCTCCATTTTACAGACGAGAAGTCTGAGGCTCTCAAGGTTTGAGCTGGCCAAGAGCATATGGCTGGTAAGGGGCAGGGTCGTGTTTGAGCTGTGTGCGACCATGTCCCCTGCACTTGGGCCGTGTCCCCTGCACTCCCCCGTGATTGCACGGTCCCCTCTGAAGCCACTGCCCTATGTTGTGATGTGGGGAGCTGGAGCATCAGTGAAGTTCTGGAAGGTCTATGCCTAAGCCGTGGGTTCCCAAAGTGTAACTGGGAGGCAGGTGGTAGACAGGCAAACATTTTTTTGTAAGTGTATTTCTTGTATTTAAAGGAAATACATATAACTGCTATATAAAACCTGTGGTTTTAGAGTGAACTAAGAGTTCACTCTCACAACACAAATTAAGAAAAGAAACCGTGAGTCTTTTAAATAAAAATAGCAGTGTGGGTGAGATGCTTGTTTGGCCCGCTGGTTCCACTATTCTGGAAACATCTTGCCTAAGCAGTTGGAACAGCCCTGAATGTTGGGGGGGGGGGGGTTGACACGGAACTGGTTACCCTGACAAGGAGACTTTGTTCTCAGCGGGAAAGAAGTCGTGAGCCAAGTTGTCAGCATTTTGGGTTCCATCGTCCACCGTGATGGTGCTGTCCCCTCCTCTTTCATAGTTACCGTCTTGTCACTTGTTGCCAAAACCCCAGACACTCTCGCTGACTTTCAGAATTGTTCACAAGTCTTAGCAAGAAGCCCTTACCCCAGCCTGTGGGGTTTTTCATCACCTCTGCCTACCGTGGGGTTGTCTTGTGCCAGTCGATAGCTGATGGCGCCTCACTGGCCTCCTGTCTCTGGAATACACCAAGCCCAGTCTTACCTCAGGGCCTTTGTACTTGCTGTTCTTGCTGCCTCGGACTCCCTCCTGCCCCGGTATTTGCTTGGCGGATGCCTTCTTCTCATTCTGGTCTTCATTCTAACATCTGTCTTCTCAGGGGGGCTTTCCTGTTCACCTACTAAGGTCTCCCTCTCCCCACATCTCTTTCTATGCAAATCTTTTTCTGTCAAAGACCAGATAGTAAGTATCTTAGGCTTGAGGACCATATGGTCTCTGTGGCAACTACTCAACTCTGTCATTGTTGTGCAAAAGCTTTCACAGGCAACATGTAAATAAATGGGGGTATTATTTTGCTAACACTCTACTTACAAAAACAGATGGCCAGCTGGATTTGACCCACACAGGCTGTAGTTGGCTGATCCCTGCTCTACTCTACTACCTTTTTAAGAATTGTTGTCATAACATTTATCACTATCTGAAATCATCTTGTTTATTTGTATATAATTTTGTCTCTTTGTATCTACAACGTAAACCCAACAAAGGCAGGAATGTGCCCTTCCTTCCTGTTTAGTTGGTATCCTTAGTGCCTCGCACACAGTGCACACTCAGCAAATGTTTGTTCAATGAATGGATACTGTCACTATGGGATTCCTGCATTCATTTATTCTCCAGACATGTATGGCTCACTTATTCTGCCCCTGGCCTCATATGGAACATTGGAAACGGAGCTCACGGACAAATACGTAGATGCTCATGGGAGCAGGTTATGGTTCGACGTGATGGGCCAGATGGGATGGATAAGTGGCTCTCCATAGCGGGGTATTAACTCTTAGGTGGTCAGCGGTGGCTTCTTGGAGCAAGCAGTGTCTGAGCCGAGCGTGAAGGGGACATTTAGGCTCTCTGGGTAGAGAGGCAGCCTGGAAGAGCATTCATGCACAGGGAACAGCCTGAGCAACGGCGTGGTGGCAGGCACCCGTGTGGCTGTGTGCTGCGGGAAGGAAAAGCCATTCGGGGCTGCTGAGTAAAACCAGTCCAGACGTCACTGCAGGTCAGACGAACAGCAACAGGTGTAAGTTGAGAGTCCGGTTGGATGAGTTCTTGTGAACAATTGACAAAGGTCTTTCTCTGAAATATGGAATTGGGCCCTGCATTTAAATGTGGGCTTTGGTTTCTGTGAACTCAGAGGTTCTATTGCTCCAGAAGCTTAAAAATTCGTAGTCCGTGGATCTGGCTTCTCAGTTGACCTGGCCCCAGTCATCTAGAGTTGGCCGACATTTGCAGGCGAGCTACCCGACATCCTATGTAATTGGTAGGTCTTGGCTCTCAAAATATATAGACGATGCTAATGAGCGGCCTTCCCTGGCTGTCACCCTGCCCTTGTGCGTACACCTAAAACCCATCCGTTGTCAGCAGGGAGTGAAGCACACAGAGAAAGGGCAGCAGATGGCATGGAAGAGTGGGGAATTGCAAGCCCCGAATAAAATTTTATTGAGGTGGGCCAGCCCTGCTGTTGACGAGGCACTTAAAGGGAATTTGTGATTTGCAAAGCCAAAGACTGTTCTTGCTCATCACCCTGGAGAGGGGAAGAATGCCTGAGATGTCGGGGACTCTGCCTCCAACTTCTAAGCCTTGGCCAAGCCCTAATGAGGCCAGAGCCAAGTTCAAGGGTAGAGGCTGATGCTGTCACAAGCCTTGGGGCTGCTGTGACAGGCGAGCCACAGCAGAAGGAAGCAGACCTTCGTCAGCACCTAACAGGCCCTGGGGTGCTGATGGGGTGCACACATACCACGTGTGCACATGGCAGATTCTGTAACATCCACGTTACACTCTTCCTGCCAATAGTTACTTACTATTCTTCTTTATGTTTTTTAATGTTTATTTTTATTTTTAAGAGAGAGCACGTGAGTGGGGGAGGTGCAGAGAGAGAGGTAGACAGAGGATCGATCCAAAGCAGACTTCATAATGACAGCAGAAAGCTCAATGCGGGACTCGCTCATGAGCTGTGAGATCATGACCTGAGCCGAAGTCAGACACTCAACCGACTGAGCCACCCAGGCGCCCCAACATTTTTCTTTAAATGTGCTCACTATTTACTCGGGCTCAGCCTTAAGCTCTGCTATCCATAATGTCATAGTATGAATGAAGCCCATTTTCTTCTTAAATATACCAAAGTAAATAAATAACTGTTAGGGGCGCCTGAGTGGCTCCGTTGGTTGAGCGTCCGGCTTTGGCTCAGGTCACGATCTCGCAGTTTGTGAGTTTGAGCCCCGCGTCGGGCTCTGGGCTGACAGCTCAGAGCCTGGAGCCTGCTTCAGATTCTGTGTCTCCCTCTGCCTGCCCCTCCGCTGCTTGCACTCTGTCTCTCGCATTGTTTCAAAAATAAACATTAAAAAAAATAAAAATGGAAAAATAAATAACCGTTAAAGTTTTTTCAGAAAGGTTTATTCACGAACCACACGGGAGAACCTGTGTGCTGTTGTTTCTAGTGCTTCGGCCTTATCCTCTTCAGTACTTGCGGGTTTGCTAGAAGGTGTTGTTGCCTCCGTTTTGTAGGCGAGGAAACAGAGACCCAGAGAAATTTAGCATCTCACCCAAAGTCACGCGGCTAAGAACCAGCAGAGTCTGGATTTGAACACAGATCTTTCTGGCTCTAAAGTCCCAAGCGATATGCACCCACTTCTCAGAGGACAGAAAGGGAGAATGATGTCCAGACATCCCCTGGATTGGACGGACGGATTTAAAGGTCCTCGGGACAGGCATAAATGGTAAGACTGAGGCCAGTCAGACTTCCTGCCCCTTCTCGGGAGGCAAAGACAGCTTCAGCCACCGACATGTAGAGTCCCGTGGGTGTGGGCGTCAGACTCGCTCACACTGTGAGGATTGTTCCTGGGGCTCCGCCGCATGGCACGGAGAGCCCTTCGTTGTTCCGTGAAACAACCGTAATCAGTGTGGACTCCCACACGAAAGCCCAGGCAAGTGACTGTCCCCACTGCCCAGCAGCCAGGGCAGCAGGAGACCCCTTCTCTGTAGTGGAGATTCATTAGTATTCAGTCCTCACGGAAGGGCCTTGGAGGAAAAAATCATCGTAATGGGTTCTGAATTAGCCCAGCTGCCAGCCACTGGGGAAAGGCCACAGCGAGCAGACTCCGCTGCCCTTGAGCTACCTCAGTGATGGCCTTCTGTCCTGAGGTGGGCGGTTCTGTGGGGTGTCCGTCAACAGGCACCACCCCTGAGTAAGCAGCCCCGATGGGCAGGAGGACATCAGCGTGCAGTTGGGGGGTGGAGCTTGGGGACGGAAGAAGGGGGGACCAGGAAGACCTGGGAAGCCCAGCGAGATCACCAGCAGGGAAGATGGCTATGGTTGGCTGTGGCGATCCCATTTTTCCTTGAAAGTCTTAGCTTTCCAGCATTGAGGTCTCAAATCTGGGTAAGAGCTTGGGGTCACTGCTAGTCTATATGGAACCTTGCAGGGATGATAAAGCCCCCCCCACCCCCTTAGAGGAAGACTAGAGAAAGCATCTCTGGGGGGAAGTGCCAGCCTACCTGGGCAAGACGTGAGGGCCACTGGCTGGATTGGGCCCCTACTTTGCAGTCCACAGACCATGGAGCCACCAACAGGGCCTCAAATGAGAGCTACTTTATGTTTCAATAAAAACAAAAAATACACGTACCAGTTCTTTATTATTGTAAAACAAACTGTCTCAAAACCTGATGGCTTGAAACTGCCATTTTATTTGGTTGCTGGTTTTGTCAGGGTCAGGATTTCAGGAAGAGCTCTGCCGGGCGGTTTGTTTCTGCTCCGTGCGACAGCAGCTGGGGCTGGGTGATCCGTTTCTAGAATGATTTCTTCATCCATATGTTTGCCCTCTTGTTCCTTCCTGAGCTCCTTCTCTCTCCATGTGGCATCTTGTCTTCAGAGCATTTGGCTGTGACTTGATTTTCTCATGGCAGGATGGTCTCAGGGCAGCAACACTTCCAATGTGGCAGCTGGCCTCCAGGAGGCAGGAAGTGGAGACCGCCAGGAAGTGGAGGGCTCCGACTGGAACTGGCACGGCATCACTCCTGCCGTGTGCCGTTGCTCAAAGCGGTCACAGGGCCCGCCCAGATTCCAGGGGCTGGAAAAAGAGGCCCTACCCCTCGTTGGGATGAGGGGGACGGGTGTGTGTGGCAAAGTCACGATGCAGAAGAACGTGTGGGTTGGGTGACGTCGTTGCAGTGCTCTCTGGAGAATACAGCCAGCCACACCTTCATGGCTGGGGGTGGAGCAGATTTAGGTGAAGGAGCTCACCTTCATGAGCAGATTTTTCAGGAGCCCCACAAGGAATTTTCTGGTTTGAGCTCCCCTTTGCTTCCCGTCTAAAGAACAGTGAGAGGCAAGGCACAGGTGTATTGTTTTAAGATAAAAATATATGTGCAGTTCTTAATTCACTGCACACTCTTCATGGGACCCTAATATTTGATCTGAAAGGTTGCTCTGGGGCACTTGGGTGGCTCAGTCAGTTAAGTGTCTGACTTCAGCTCAGGTCATGATCTCACCGTTCATGGGTTTGAGCCCCACGTCGGGCTCTGTGCTGACAGTTCAGAGCCTGGAGCCTGCTTCGGATTCTGTGTCTCCCTCTCTCTGTGCCCCTCCCCTGCTCACACTCTGTGTGTGTGTGTGTGTGTGTGTGTGTGTGTGTGTGTGTGTGTGTATCTCAAAAATAAATTAAAAGAAAGAAAGCTTGCTCTAATAGGGTAAACCAACTTGCAAAGTGAAAATAGCCCCAGGGTGGGCACAGCTCCTGGGGGAGGGACATTGTATGGGGGAGGGACCGTGGTGGTGTCAGGGCACGGTCAGGAAAGCAGCTGGCTTCTGTTTGGTGAGATCCCAAAGAAAAGGCCATCTGGCTTGGACCAGCTCACCTCCCACCCTGGTGTTTAAATCTGAAGTGGGTTTTATTGAGTCAATCAAGAAAGATTCAGTTATTGAAACAGAGGCAAATTCAGGCAGTAAATTGATGTTTTTGATTGAAATTTGCTTCCAAGCCAAGCCCTTGGGTCACTATTGGACATTCGGCTCCTTTTCAAAATATGGTGTAACAAATAACACGCACACCCACTCAACTGAACATTTTGGACCCTCGCTAAAAAAAAATCTGAATAATTAGCCAAGCTAACATTTTTTTTGGATAGTGCTAAACTTTGCAAAGCACTTGGAAATAGATGTTGCATATCAATTATAACTGGAGAGGAGTTACCCTGTTCTTTTGAGGTGTTCCCATGCAAGGGCCCTGAAACCAGAAGGTGTGGTTTACAGCCTCATTTCTGCCCCTTATAAGCTGTGTCCATGGGCAGGTCACTGGTACTTACTGTGAACCTCACTTTCTTCGCCTATAGAATGAAAATGGTTATACCTATTTAATCCTGGAATTGGTTTAAGAATAAAATGATACCGCACTGTTTTTAAAAAGTGCTCTGTGAGTTCAGAAATTCTTCATGCATTGAGCTGTCACTGCTAATAATAGCATGGCAAATTTCTGTTGTCTGAGAATTAACATTAGCCATTTAAAAATTAAATGTATGGAGTCTGTAATTATTTTAAAACACAAAGTTTAAAAAAAGTTAACTGTATAACTCTGATATCTAGGTACAAGCTATGGTTGGAGCGCTACCTTATGTATACCTAAGTTCAATCTCGGCTAACCTAGGTGGTACTTTCTGAAATTAGAGGCTTGATCCTACAAAGACAAGTGAGTAAGGAAGCCATTACTTACAATGTTTTGCTGCTTTGAATAAACTTCACCCAGTAACTGAGCCCTACTATTGAATGGGCCAATAGAAACGAGTGGCTTCCTCTTATTCTAATAGACACAGATTCAGTTATTTATTAACAAATAGTTCATTGAGGGCCTACAAGGGGGCATTTCTCTTGGCCAAGAGCTGCCTCAATGGTTTCCAAACACCACTCTCATTGAACGTTGCTCTTATGAGCTGGTGATAGGCATCTCAGACTCAAATCAAAGGGAGCAGACCTCCCCTCCCCTAGTTTATAGGAGAAAAGGTCGGTGGATCAGATTTTTTTCTATATTAATTTTTTTTTTTACTGTATCTTCTTCTTATATCTTTTGTACCTGAACCTGCCTGCCCATGCTAACATACAGTGAAAAATGCTGTCTGCAGTGTACTATTCAGTGTACTGAAAGTTATTTCCTTTGGAAGCATTGCCTGTTTCATTGGGTCTGCAAACAACATGATCACTCCTAAATTTAAGGACGGCTGGAATATGCAGTGTACCAGGGAGGGGCAGATCTGGCCCTCTGTTTGTGTTTGTGTAAATAAAGTTTTATTGGAACACAGCCATACCCATTCATTTCCATATTGTCTATGGTGCATGCTTTGACCCTAAAGCAGAGTTGAGTAGTTGGAACAGAGACCTCATGGCCTGCAAAGCTGAACATATTTATTATGTGACCCTTTACAGGAAATGTTTGTTGGCCTCCGTGCAATACCACGGTGAGGGCCGGACAACACAAAAGCAAACTGGCTTTTTCACTCTGAACTTCCCCTGGGCTAGAAAGCTGCAGAGGCTACTATCTCGCGACAAGACTCCGTTTGAGAATTCCACTTTTCCTCCAGAACCTATAGCAAATATGACAGGCAGGAAGATCATGTTTTGTTTTGTTTTCATTTGTTTCATTTGATTTTATTAGTTTATCTTATTTTTTTTAATGTTTTCCTTTTTAAGGGAACATTAGGTTATGGTTAAAAAGAAAAGGGAAGGGAGATTTGAATTTATGTAATTTGGTTCAAATCCCACCTCTGTCATTAGTTGACGCATTCCGTTCTTCATTTAATCAACCGGTTATGTACTTACTGAGTATCTAGTCGTCGCTGCTGCCTCAAGTATGTATCCCTAAGGCGTGAACACCTACTTATTGTAGCGGATCCTAGGGCGTCCTGCTTATCTATTGCCGTGGAACAAATTGCTCACAAACGTAGTGGCTTAAACAGTTACTTATTAGCTCTTAAAGTTTCGTGGGCTGACTGGGCTTAGCTGGACGGTTGTCCCTTGGATTTTTTGTGTGTGTTGCAGTCAGATAAGGGCCGGGGCTGCAGTCAGTCATCTTAAGGTTTGGCTGGGCTGGACGCTCAACGTGTCTCGTTCATGCGGCTGGCAGCTGGCGCTGACGGCTGGCTGGGAGCTCATCTGGAGCTGTCGACTAGAGCACATGTGGCTTGGGCTTCTCGCGGAATGATGGCCGGGTTCCAAAAGGACGCTTCCCAAGAGTGAATGTTCCAAGAGTCCCAGCAGGAGCTTTCTTATCACCTAGGCTCTGAGCTCCCAGAACACCCCTTCTGCCCCATTCTGTTGGTCAAACAAGTCACTGAGGCTAGCCCAGTTTTAAGGGGGGAAGAAGACCCCACCTCTCCATGACCGGAACGTCAAAGATTTTGTGGGCATCTTGAATCTGGCAGACAGATGCATACAGTGGGGAGCCAGCAACAATGGCTCTTCTGTGAAAATGTAACTTTTACAAAGTGATAGAGAAAAAGAAGCTCTGATGTTAAGAGAGCTTTTAATAGGGTGGTTTGGTCTGGAGAAGGGCCAGAGAAGGCTGCTTGGGGGATGAATAAGGTGGGATGTGAAGGTTGAGTGCAGTTAGCCAGGTGAAGAAGGGAGGAGAGAGTAATCCAGGCACAAGAAACAATCTGTGCAAATGTCCTGGGGCAGGGCCACAAGAAGACTGGTGTCGCTAGAGCTGAGTGAGTGAGGGGGAATGTGGTAGGAGATAGGGCTTTCTAGCTGGATGCTGCAGGCCACAATTCCTCATCCCTCCTAGCTTCAGTTGTTACCACCTGAGGCTATTGTGAGGCTAAATGAGGAGTAAGTCAGTAAAGCCTTCTTGTGGCTTCTGCTTGTGCTGGATCAAGTGGTGGTTGGGAGGGAGGCGGGTTTAGACTAGGAATCAGTTGGTTTGTATATGAAAGGGGTACCCCTGGCTGACCTTTTGCCATGTGTAAGAACTGGAGAATTGTCCAGCTCTGGGAGGCACCCCAATGCCAGAGCATCAAGAATATAGAAAATATGAAAATATGTAGTTAATATAATCCTCCCTGTGATGCATGGATGCTGGCTGGACAAAGACAGAATCTAAGAGAACACAGTGAGAACAGCCCCGCTCTTTGCTCACGTGTGGACACTGAGAATGTCTCCTGGGAAGTTGTGAGAGAGTGTGGAGCTAGCCCAGGGCCCCCAAAGTACAGGGGTGTGCAGTGGTGATACATATATGTATCTTGTCATCAGAAATGCCACCTCTTTTCTGAGTAGAGCGTCAGGGGCACACCCAGGCCAACTGTTGCCGTGTGTCCCTGTGGGCTGTATGCCGTGAGCGTCTACGGTGTGTCAGGCTCTGGGCTAGGCTTTGGGGGGATAATGGTGAGCATGTAGGCACATCCTCTGGCCTCCTGGAGTTTTTAATTTAGTGGAGGAGACTGAGGTTAATGAGAGTGTGCAAGGGGGGCCTGAACCAGTCTGAGGCACCATGGGGGCCTTCCTACAGAACTGGCATTGTCGCTGAGTTGGGAAGGGTGTTTTGAGAATGCTTGGTGTGGGCTAGAAAAGGGGAAAACAGGATTTAGCAACCATGGAATGCATTTTTCTCCCAGCGTTGAAGGACCTGTGAACACCTCTGTGCAGAGAACTGGGACTGACACCTCCTTTTGGGGGTTCACGTCTGGCCTCTTGTAAGGTTGAGTTTCTCGGGGTGTACTTTTCCTTGTGGTGTATCTAAGCTTGAGTGATAATGAGTTTCAGGGAAAAAGTGGGGAGTATCCCTGTCCCTATTCACCTTCCAGTCACAGCCCATATTAGTCACTGCAGTGAGCTACTGAACACATACGGATATAGCAAACATGGGCTGGATTGCAAATCAGGTGTAGGATTCGAGAGTTTATATATCCCTTCTTCCTTTTTCCCAACAGTAGGACCACCAGGAAAATGAGAGTGCAGCTGGAGAGATCCCCCTGTTAAGGTGTTCCTTGGTTGGGAAAGCAAATGTCATTAGATCCCTTTGGAGCTCCATCAGTTGGGCCACCTTCCAAGATGGTGGATGGTGGTTGACAGGGAGAACCCAAACATGAGAGGAATTTCCATCCGAGTCGGAAAGAACTTTGATTACTTAGATTCCTGAGAGCCTCTCTGCCTTCTCCCTTCTCTGCTCTGCCCAAGAAATGCTAATCTCCAAGTGAGTCCTTCCCCCACTCCAATCCTTGCTATTTGTAAGATTGGAATGTGGTTGTCATGGCATTTAATCTGTTTACACGGGTTTTATTCTGGTCTCTAACTACACGGGGGGCAATGTGCTTGAGTCCAAGCAGAGTTAAGCCTGGAGTCGTGGAATCCTTGGGGTGTGTGTGTGTGTACTTGGACCACCTCACATGGATGCATTTTGCCGTCCACGCCTCTACATCTCCATGCTTTCCTGGGTGCTACTCACATATTGTTCGTGTGAATGATTGCCTTAGACTTGGGCTGAACTGTAGCCATGAGAACGTAAACTCTGCCTCATCAGGATATAGATCTTCAGCTGCAGGGTCTGTGGATAACACTGGAAGGGGGAGAGATTTGGGGACCCAAAGAAGCAACCATGCAAGTACTGTTCACACATAACCTTCAAGCCAAGCTGGTGTGGGGTGAGCAACTGGGCGCCTGCCCATTAAAAACATCATCTCTTACAGCGCGGGAAGATCACGTTCCCCCTGCTTTGTCTACCAAGAAATCTGAATGGGCTTTCGAAAAATAATGGGCCAGTAGAAAGAAAACATCCTTTTCTCCCTCAGCCGCCTTGCCACCTACTGTTGAGAGCCCGGCTGAGAGTCAGCAGTGGATGTCATGATTTAACAGCTGGACCGCCCGTGTACCTAACAGTCAGTAAGATAGGGTTCCTGTTCATCAGACAGAGACCTTGGCCAGCACTAGGTTTTTTTTCTAGAGCCTTTTGGCTTCTTTTGAAGCCAGGTGAGTATTTTGTCATTTGCACAGAACAGAGCTGAAGTGGGACGTTTCATAGTTCCGCTGTCTGACCCAGAGCTATCAGAGATGGGAGGTCTCGGAAAAGTCACCCTCTTGAGCAGTGACCCCCAAACTCAGAGCCAGCCAAGGAGTGTTTTCAGCTGCTCTTAGAAGTGATTTTTCTCCACTCAGTGTCACAAGGCCTGATGGCCAAAAGACTTCTTCAAAAAATAATCAACTTAACTTTCATCGAGTGAAGTGACAGGGATGCCTTATAAGCAATTTTTGGTGGCAGGACATTTTTAGCAGCCCAAGGTGAAACTACCAGTTCCTTGGAGAGTGAGACAATATAATTCAATTTGGATATAATATAATTAATTAATTGGGAAGCAAATTGCATTAAGCAGATAGCTCTTGGCTTTAATGTTGCACTCTATCTGGAAACGAGCACCACGAAGGGGGTTATCATGTTACTATTTTATTTTTTATTATCAACATCAACAGCAGCGACTACAACTGACAAAATTTGTACAAATGTATGTTACAGGCGCTGTGTTGAATGCTTGGCCTGCATGAGCTTGTATAAGCCCCACAACTGGGCTGCGAAACACACGCGACTGTGATCCATGTTCTACGGTGTAGATGACTGAGTTGTCCCAAGACCTCCAGGCCATACGGGCTGAGTTGCAGGGTGCAGACCCAGGCGGTGAGGTTCCGGGGCCCCGTTTCTTCGCTGCTGAGTGGGCAGCCCAACCTCTTCATTACAGTGTTTACAGCAGTCTATGGAATATGCAAGAAATCTCATGCGGTGACAATGATGGCCGGCAACAGCATCAAAGTGTAGTGTACCTGGTGGCCCAGGAATGTCCAGGCACTTTCTCTACTCACTGAGGACTCCTCTGATGCACCTTTCTCATGTGCATTTTTGGATTTCGTGAAGAAGCAAGTGAAATGAGGGAGGCAGCCAAGCACGCTGGCCCGAAGGGGAGCCATTGAGGTATTGGCTTTGGGCATCAGCAGAGGTCAAGGTTTTGGTTCTGTGCCCGACACGGGTAGTGTAAACCCAATAGCAGCAAAGGCAAGGGGGTCTGTGCTGGCCATTCCCATTGTGGTTGGGTCATTGTCTCCTACAGCAGAGGAATCCCTGAGCTTGACTCTGGCTGTCTCAGAGACCCTGTCGGTCACCTGGTAGTATTCAGTGTTCCTTTTGAGTCTGGTCTGCAGCTAAAACCCTATCTTACCCATGCCCTTCGGATATCAATGCGCCAGAAACTATTGAGTACCTCCAGAGGACATTCTTTCTCAATGTGTGACCATCCCTTCTTGACTCCCTGCATGAGGAGGTAGGAAGGTAACTGTGATTCTCAAAGTCAAGAGCACACACATCATTGCTAATTTGCTTAGGCATGAGGGGGCTTGAGGGGCCGTGAAGATATTGGGGGACCCAAGCTGCCAGGCCCTTTGAATTCTTTGGTCTAATGTGTGTGTTTCAATTTTGTCCTTGCCTTCAAATTGCTGGCCTCTTTCAGATCCCTTTCTTATTTTCTGCTTTCCAGTAAACTCCAAAATAGAATTAAATTGCAAGTTGGAAATGGACCTGTTACTCTTTCTAGCTCTGAAGAGGGAGGTTGGGGCACACTTTGGGCAGTTTCCTGCTCTTTCTGTTCACTTTTAGAAGGTGGTTCGGAAGAAGGGCTTTGTAATTTTCATCCTTTTTCCCCACGACCGAGGCTTTCTCCAGTTTTGATATGTGTCATTATGGTCAGATCCTTTGGCCTGGTTTCTAGAACTCAGTCTGGGCCCTGAGTACTATCTAAATATGGCCTCTGAACTCAGAACAAGCCTCAAAATGTCACACGAGGGCCTCCTGATGTTCCTTCCCCCCTAAATTTAACATTTCTTATTCTTCTAGAAGCTAACCACGTGTCAACCAAGGATATTGTGGTCCCCTCCAGCGAGTCTTGAATAAACTAGGGGAATGTTTCCAGTTTGAGGCTGAAAATCAGATACCTGGTTAGGAAAATTCTGAGTGTGCAACTGTGAGCATCCAGGTACGAAACTCAGGACTGAGCATGAGCCACAAGGAAGCCGAGATGGTCTTCTTGACGTCCCGGAGGTTCTGGCTCAGAAGACTTCCTGAGAAGGTGCAGGATGTTCACCTGAACCACTGAGTGAGCTCTTAGCCAGTGCGCGTCACTGGGCCCAGGAGGGGCTTTAAAAAGCCTGATTCTGTTCCTTCCTTACAAAGAAATCTGCATTATTTCCATTTTACAGAGCAGGTAGCTGAGGCCTGGCTTCGAATGCAGACCGGCCTGATTGGCAAGGCTGGCTGCCACAGTGGACTCTGTACGGTGCTGGTTTTAGCCAGGGGCCTGCACACGGCTGGTGAGCAGGCAAGGAAATGGATGAATGAATGAATGAATGAATGAGTGAGGCCACGAGGTTCCAGGCAAGAGGGTGACTTGTGAAAGACTGTATGACCCTTGCAGGAAGAGGCACTCCCTCCTCTTCGGGCCCCAGTACCTAGCCTGTTCGAAGCACACCAAATAATTTTTTAATGAACACTGAACGTATTACTGTTGCATTGACCATTTGGCTTTTCAGCATCTCCCTCTTTGTCCTAGGGACCTTGTGATCTCTTTTGACCCTGAGCGTCCAAGGGCTGTTGGAGAAGTTGGAGTGAACGCAGCCTCTCTTCCCTGAGGCCGCCTTCGCTCCACGTGTCTTCCCATCTGCTTTCCAGATGCGCAAATGACTCATCAGCTCCCCGCAGCTCTCTCAAACCCGCTTTTTGTCTTCTCCGCTCTCTTTCCTAATCTCCTGGGCACAGCTCTTGGCTGCGAGTGATGGAAACCAACCCGGTCTAGTTCAGGCCCCAAGGGGGAATTTGGTGGCTCCCAGATGCTGGTTCACAAGAACCCTAGGAGAGACCTCACTGATGCACGGAGAGGGGACATGGTGTGCCCCAGGTCACACAGCTGTTAATTGGAGGAGGGCTGGGGAGAGCGTGACAGTTTCGAGAAGAAGCTGTGTGAGGGGGGAGACTGTTCTGTTCACCGCTGTGTGTGCCTAAAACAGTAACATGCGGCACATAGTAGGTGCCTACTACACTTTTGCTGAATGTAGAGACTACGTGAATTGGTGAAGTATTGAGACCGTCTCAGGCACTGCACGTAACGGAGAGCTTGTCTGCCTCAGTCTCAGCCTGGGTCTCCGGGCTCAAGAAGGCCCCACGGTGGACAGCCGTCTCTCAGTTCTTGCATCATGCCGTCTCGGCTGACCACAGCAAGCTGTGGCCCCCGAGGAAGATGCCAGAAGTGGAGTTTCCTGCCAAGGGTTTTCTGATGCCATCCCCGTGAATTCCGACTCCCCGGGGCTCCCAGCGGGTGAGAACAAGGGCTGGCTGTAACTGAGCCCCTCGTCTCTGGGTGGGGTGTGTGGTGAATGGAAAGTCAGCCGCTCGGGCCTCGTGGCTTGGCCTCCGCGAGCCGGGATGTTTCATAAAGTGACTTTTCAAGGCCTTCTCCCCTCCGCTGGGCTTTGGCAGCCACACCAACTCTCTAGAACTGAGCAGGCCTTGTGTCTGTTGGGAAGAAAGACGTGAAAACGAGGGCTGGAACGGACTCAGGGCTCCGATTCCAGGAGAAACAGGGCACCGTGTTGTGCTGCTGCGGGTAGCAGAGCCGACAAGCGGCACATTCATTCCTAGGACTGGGTTTCCTCCCTCCATGGCACCAGACCCCCACCCTGCACAGCCGCGGTGAGGACCAGTGGCATCAGCGGCATAGAGAGGTGGCGGGGGGAGCGAGTGAGGCCATTCGTTTGTCCAAGGGAACTTTAAATACCGATTTTCTAAGCCGAGTTCCCCCTCCAGAAAGCTGGGTGCCGGTATCTGCTTTGTATCCTGTGTGAACGGTGCCCCCTGGAGGTGTGCCAGGAGCCGACCCTTGCGTGGAGACAGGGATGCATATGTTCATTGTTGCAGCCCTCCGCGTGCCTATCCGTGCTGTCTCTTGTCATCTGCACCACGTCTGTCTCTCTGGGTAGGCCCGTGTCCTATGTGTGTGGCCACAGCTCTAAAATACCGTGCATCAGTGTGTTCCTGAGGGAGAGAGGCTGCCTGGATTCAAATCATGACCATGTGACCCTGACAGAGCCACTGAACCCAGTAAGCCTTGGTTTTCTCACCTGTACGATGGGGCTGAGAACAGTTCCCACTTCACAGGATAATTAGGAAGGGGAAATGCGGCAGCGCCTGGCCCCAAGTAAGTGGCTGGGAAGTCTGTTGCTGCTACAACAAAACAGCTGTGCTGTTTCAACTGTGCACACGTGTGTGCACGCACACGCTTCCCTGTGCCCTACTTCATGTTGTCAGCTTTGACAGGAATTGTGTCCGTTTTTTCTCTCGATTTCTGAGCAAAAGATCCAGCGCTTTGAGGTGGGAAGTGACAGCATCAGAACCTCTTCTGGTCTCTCTGGGGCTGCACAGCCTGTTCAGTCTCCCATCTGGGCAGGGGAGAGGTGTCCGTCCCTCTCAGTGCCTGGCACCTTCTGCTCACGCATGCTGGCACCCTCCCCTTGAGCTCTCCCCCTCCCCCTGCCCCGCCCCCCCCCCCCTCCCCCGATCTTTCTGAGGCCAGTACAGTTTCCCAGAAGGGCCTTAAAAAATTCTCCAGTCTGGGCACCTGGGTGGCTCAGTGGGTTAAACGTCCAACTTCGGCTCAGGTCATGATCTCACGGTTTGTGGGTTTGAGCCTCGAGTCAGGCTCTGCATTGACGGCTCCAAGTCTGGAGCCCGCTTCGGATTCTGTGTCTCCCTCTCTTTCTGCCCTTCCCCTGCTCGTGCTGTGTCTCTCAAAGATAAATAAACGTAAAAAAAATTTTTTTGTTAACATTCTCCAGTCTGAACTGCAGAATCTCTTTGTCCCTAATCCATACCGTGGACTCTCCTCATCTAGCTCCTGACTCCCTAAGGCAAGCCCAGGGTTTCAGGCTGGGCGTGAGCTCAGGGAGGCCAGGACTCAACAGAGCCCTTGTGTCTGACATAGACATGAGTGTGAGCTGTTCCTGGGTGGGCATCTGGGAGAGGGACTTTCACCTCCTCCTGCATGAACACCCTCTGGGGCTCTTGGTCAGAGACACAGTGGTGAGAGGAGGAGCCCTGGGGAAGAGTCTTAGGTCCAGATCCTTGCTCTACCACTGACGGTGTGACCTTGGGCACGTCATTCGCTCTTTCTGAGCATCAGGTTTCTCATCTGTCAAATGGCTGCAGCTGCCTTGAGGTTGGAGGTTCGCTATGAGGACCAAAGGGGGTTCTTCCCATGAAACCCTCAGAACAATGCCTGGCCTGCAGGCAGTTGTGTTAGCCGCTGTTGGCTTGTCCTCTGTGACTCATCCGTCTTGTCTTGTCTTCATTTATCTCCTTCATGAGTGAGGCCTTCCTCTCGGGGGCTGTGCTGGTGGCCATTTTGTACCAGTCGTTCACGCAGTAGGCCATCAGTAAGTGTTTGGTGACATATTCCATTACCCATTCATTAAAAAAGTAAGATAGGGAAAATAGACACCCAGGTACATAGGATACGACGAGCCTGATGTCGGAAGAGCTTAGCGATGGATAATTTCACCTTCCTTGGAGGTGTTTGCCGTCCCGTGGAAGAAACCATTGCTTTACAAGGGATTCCATGTTCCAAATCCCCCAAATAACGCCCTCCCAAGTTTCACTCTCATTTTTTGTTGCAGTTGATTTTGTATTTCCATGCGTTAACCGTCTTTTAAAAACTTTACCTGTGATCCACCTTTGCAACCCAGAAGCTGTTTTTTAAACGTTGGCTTATTTTTGAGACACAGAGAGTGCGAGTGGGGGAGGGGCAGAGAGAGAGGGAGGCCCAGAACCCCAAGTAGAGCTGGCAGCACAGAGCCCGACGCGGGGCTCGAACTCATGAGCTGTGAAATCATGACCTGAGCTGAAGTCGGACGCTTAACGGACTGAACCGCCCAGGTGACCCCGAGAGCCGTTTTCATGTCTCCACAGTCTCTTCCACCTCACTTCCCAGAAATGCACAGTTTGTCTTTTTCAGATCCACTCAACACCATTTTGTAAACATCGTGGAAGCATTTTGTAGTCTCCGTATTAATCATTCGATTTAGCGTGTGGTTTTCCATTGAGCTGATGTGCCTTCGTGAATGCTACCGTTCCCTTATTGTTCAGTGTTTAGATATTCTTGTTGTTATTTTAAATAAATAACCTGGTAAGTATTTTTGAACATACGGCTTTTTTTTTCTCCCCCCAAGTATTTCCGTACTAAATTTTCAAGCAGGATACAACAGGCCAACAAATATTCCACAAATGCCAGGTGCTCCCAAATGTTGTGGAGGCTGATGTGGTAGTAACAACCACGGCTGACACCCCCTTCGTTGAGCAGTTAAGCCGGGCCTTCTCCTGAGTGCTTAACATGGATTCTTCTATTTTGTCCCCTCAGCTCCTGGAGAGGGAGATGTTATTATTCCCATTTTACAGAGGCAGGAACTGACGCAAAATAGAAGTTGAGTGACCTGCCCAGAAACATAGAGAAGGATGTTACAGGAAGCCACCCATTCCCTGGGTTGTAGAACGTTACAAGTAATTACATCAGCAAGCTCCAAGTTGTCCTGGCCAGGTCTTGGGGAAAATCATAACCACTCCCACCACATTAGTTTGGAAATGCTAAATATGGATCCATAAGTATATCTCCGCATATAAATCTAGGCAGTAATTGAACTTGCCAGAAGTCCCTTCTGACTTTCACGAAGACTGCCCCCGCCCTGCACTGCACCATTCTTGGCACCCGCCAGGCAGAATGGGGGGTGGTTTGAGCAGTTGATCTGAAGCCCTCTTCCCCTTGCTTCCTGTGCCTCTTCCTCTGCGACCTTCCTCCACTCCAGGGTCTTCATATACCATCTCCCTTCCAGCGTTCCCAGCTGTTCTCCGAAACAGCTCATCCATCCTGAGGTTGAGTTGAATATGGAGTTCATTCCAGAGAGAGCTGCATTTGGTCAAGGACTGATGTCCAAGAATTGGCTCTGAATAATATGTTGTAGAAGCATGTGTGTGTATGTGTGTGTGTGTGTGTGTGTGTGTGTGTGTGTGAGAGAGAGAGAGAGAGAGAGAGAGAGAGAGAGAGAGAGAGAGAGATTGGCTGAAAGGGAGGACTGGATTACGGCATCCCCCCACTTGAAACCTTGTCATGGCTTTGTGCTGCGTCTGGAATAAAATCCCCGCTCCCCTGCTTGCCCCTCCTGACTCTTCCCACTGTTCAGCTTTGCGGTCGTCTACACGCCCTCCCCCCCCCCACCCCACCGTCTCTCTGGTTAAGCCTAGCTGGCTTGCTCTGTGTTCTGCATTCAGAAGTTCTATACCTCTTGGCACTGGATGGCTGGCCAGCTCTGGATGAGCCCTCTTCCCTCTGCCAGCGTGGGTTTGCCCTCCTCCTTCCCATCTCAGATCAAGTGCCGCTGGCCGTCCTTACTCCATACCTTGTTTCTTTCACATGTAGCTCTTACTACGAGCTGGCTTTACAGACTGGGTGCTTGTTTGGTTAGTTGAATGTGTGTCTCCCCTACTAGACTGTAATTGGGGGAGGGCAGAAGACGCCACAACGGTGTCATTCACCAAGGCACCTGGCACCTAACATGGCGCCCATGCCCGTCCTTCCAGCCAACATGGCCGCAGACTGGGCAGGCTGTGGGAGCCAGGAGAGTCCAAGGCTGTGGTCCCCCTGTTACAGAATGGATGTGAATCCGAGCGAGGACCCGTTAACTCGATGGCAGCCATTGGGTAAATCTGTTGGCTGTGTCCTTGGTGTTTATATTTAAAGCACAGTCGTTCTGTTTTTTCCTTCGCAGAGAAATGTTTGCTTTATTCTCTGACAGTGTGTATTTTATTGGAACTGAGCAGGAGGATATTGTTGACCGGAGATGTGAACACAGTTTCCAAAGAGACTCTGTCAATGGCTTAAAATTAATAAAGGCTCAGCAGGGGGTGGGGGACAGAGACACTGCTGCCATTTTGTTATGTGGACGACACTACGTTTCTTTTAGAGGCAGGTTAAGGGGAGGAAAATCTGAATTGGCATATCTATAAACAAGTTATTACTTCAGCTGGGAGATAATTTGTTGAGAAAATGCCATTATTTTCCCAATCTAGGTCCCTCGGAGTGTGTGGCCAGGGCACGACGCCGGCTGCCGCTCTCGCATGTCTATGCTGTGAAGTCACCAAGTGGGAGAATGAACTTCAGGTTAAAGCCTGTTTGTTCTCAAATAAATTGAGTTTTCTGTTTTCCACAGCATAATGAAAAGGGAGAAGGGCTTCTCCTCCCTGCTTTCAGTGCCCCATCCCCACCCTCCTCGACTCCCAGGATCCTTCTGGAAGCATCAGAAACTCCTGAGACTCTCGTTGTGCTTAGAAAGACAGGGGGGTGGCGGGGGGACCCGGGTCTTTAGTCTTCATAGGGAAGAGTCTCAGAAAGGGTTTTGAGAGGCTCAGCTCCTGGCTCCATGCTTTCCTGACGCCTTGAAGATATTGTCTGTTATGGGCCGAGTTGTGTCCCCAAGAATACGTGTGTCCAAGTCCTAACCCTCACACCTTAGAATGTGACTTTATTTGGAAGGAGGGTCACTGCCCATGTAATTAGCAAAGGTGAGGTCATCCTGGGATAAGGTAGGCCCCTAATCCAGTATGACTGGGGTCCCTGTAAAAAGGGGAAATTCAGATACAGACACCCATCCAGGGTAGATGCCACGTGAGGACAAAGGTAGATATCGGGGTGATGCTTCTACAAGCTGAGGAATGCCGTAGATGGCCAGGAGACCACCAGATGCCAGGAGGGTGGCACGGAACAGACCTTCCCTGCCAGCCTCAGAAGGAACCAAAGCTACCGACACCTGGATCCCAGACTTGAAGCTCCCAGAGACAATAAATCTCCATACTTTACACCACGCTGCCTGTGGTACTTTGGTATAGCAGCCGTAAGAAATTAATACACCATCCGAGAGCCTCAGCTGACCCACCATCTGCCCACCCTGAATAAAGAACCACTCCCATCCCCTCAAATCTATAGATCCACCCACCCCGTGCCCTGAGTAGGCCCTTGATTCCACCAGTAACTGCCCTCTGTGCTCGCCAGGTACACAGTCTGCCTTGTGTTGTTGTTTCACAGGTACCAGCCTCCCCATGAGACTGTGACCTCAGAAAGGGAACCAGACATCTCTCTGTGACCTGCTTCCACTAGATTTTTTAATCAGTGCTTGTTTGGTTCGTTAGGTTTGTCGATGTTGACCTCTGAGACCTGCCCACTTCTTGTCCTTATTTTTCCGGAGTTTTTACAACCCTTGGCTCACTCTTCCTTTGGTGAACATCTGCTCTTTAATCTGTATGCATCCCACAGAGATCTGAGATCTTGCGTATTCCATAATAAAGCCTCGTTGTGTGTGGAAGAGCTCAGCAAACTGTAAAGTGCCCTAGAAAAACCGTAGTGATGACTGATCCTTTTGTTCGAATGTCTGAAGAGGGCAGTGAATTAGAGGCAGAGGCCCTGGTTCCCGTCAGACATTATCATTTCCCAGCTGGGTATCCTTAAGGAAGTCACTTAGCCTCTCTGAACTTTGGTTTTCCCATCGTAAGGTGGCAGTGATTGACTTGTCTACCTCATGGGTTGGCAGGGTACCAGAGAATATGTGAGACAGGCCTTTGTGGCAATAGAGCGAAGGCCACAGACAAGATCCTTATAAGACAGGGGAAGGATGTGGGTTTGGTGAGGATGATGGTAAGCTAGAGAGTAGGCCCCCATTGAAAGAGGGTTCAGTGGGAGTGTGGGTCCACGGTGTTCTAGATATTCAGAATTTTTAATAGAAGCCAAAAAGGCAGATGATCATGATATGTCTTCCATTGTGTCTTGGGCATTTCTAAGTACCATGAGGGTCATACAAAACAGGTTTATGGACTATTTCTGGCCCCAAGAGCCACCATTTAGTGACTTCCACTATAGAATATGATATAGGTAAGGGTTGGTGGCCTCCTTTCTGTTACTCAAACCTGTGGGTCTAAACATACTCTTTGAGAACTCTGAAAAGCAAGAATTAATACTGGCCAAGGTTGTCACCTTCTCCAGGAAGCCTTCCCTGATCTCATCCCCGCCAATCTGGATTAAATCAGATGTTGGCAATCCTTTTCTTAAAGGACCAGACAGTAAATATTTTAGACGTTGAGGGCCATTCAGTCTCGTTGGCAGCTACTCAACTCTGTGCAGTGCCAAAGCAGCTAGAGATAATAATGTAAATGATGGTTGTGGCTGAGTTCCAATAAAACTTTATTTACAAAAACAGGTCACCAGCTGGATTCGGCCCATGGACTATGGTAGTTTACTGACCCCTGAGCTAGATGCTGCTTTTATGTGCTGTCGTAACATCCAGAACTTAGTCCCTTACAACTAGTCTACTACTAGAACTAAAAATAAAAACATTAACTGAGCACTTGCTGTGCGTCAGGAGCTATTCTAAGCCCTTCATGTGTCTGAACTCAATTCTCACGGCAAGTTTATGTGGAAGGTCCTGCTGCTATCTCCGTTTCACAGGTAAGGGGATAGAGTCTCGGACAGGTTAATCAACTTGCCCAAGGCCACCCAGCTGATCAACAGAGCTGAGCTTTCAGACTGCCAGTAAAGTAAACTCCACTTCTCTGGCTCACCCCATGGACTTGGTCTCTCTTTGGTATCTAGCATGGGGACCGGCTTGAAGGCTGTACTCACAAATCACTGAGTGAGTGACAGGCATTGTTTCAGCCTTTGCAGACCTGTCCAGGAGAGGGATAAAAATAACAATTTGTAGCCATTTCCAGATAGACTGTGACAGTCCGTCTGCTGCGGGGACATGCTGCCAGACTTTTCCTGTTTCTCTTGCACCAAGAATCTGGCAGCTGACTACCGGAGGTGGTTTGGGCTTGCATGGGGCTTGTATGGGGCCAGTTTGAACACCTGGTCCTCTTAGTGGCCCTAAAATCTGACAGACCTGCACCACTACCGGTCTCTCTGTCCCAGCGCTTCGTGAGCCATCACAGCCTCCCGCTGCTGATGGAGAAACTCGAGCGGAGTCTGTCCTTCATCAGGAAACAGATGAGAGTGACATAGAGGACACACTGGGTCTGGGTCCCTCCCAGAAAGGTCTCTGAAGAATTCCATGTCAATATGGTAAATTGATTCTTATTTGAAAAGCCCTTCAGAGATTTCACTCTATTTAAAGAAGTGTCCGATGGGAATCCTCTGTACTGTGCATGATCTGGTTCGTTCCCTGCTGTAGAAGCCTGGCTTCTGTGTAACTGGGGCACCTGTATCGTTCTGTACATATGTCCGAATTTCACGGGTCATAATGAGTAACGATAACGATTACGGTGATTACACTGGGACCTTGCTGTGTGCCAGGCCCTGTGCCAGATGCTTTCTGTACACAGTGTCATTTGACCCTTTCGACTCCTCTGTGGGGTAGGTGCCCCCTTTTTGCCTATGTGTAAACTGAGGCACAGAGAAGCTAACTAGTATGCCAAAAGACACACAGCCAGTGAGTAGCACTGTGAGGACTTGAACTCAGACAGCCCAGCCCCAGGGCCCGAGCTCTTGACCACCCTGCATGGGGCTCCCTCTGATATGCTTCCAGAAGTGGTGTCCTCCTCCGTGCTCTGACACGGAAGCTCTGGAGCATCGCACGTGCTGGCCAACGTCACACCAGAGGTCAGTGAGGACCAGATCTGTTGGTTCTTCCTCCAGAGCAGTTCTCCCAGTCACTGGCCTCCCTGCTGGGATGATTTCCACCCCCAGTGTGGTGGGTGGCGTGGGCCACACCTGGGCCGCCCAGCATCATGGCCACCAGCCGCTGTGGCTATTGCTGGTGGGATGAGAAATTGAGTTTTTAATTTTGTTTTGTATTAATTTTAATTTAAAATGGGATACAGTTATTGGAAAGCTTCTAAATATGTTTGGACCAAGTTGAGTCTGCGAATTTATTTTTTTCACTTGATATTTTTGTGAACTCTAAATACGGAAAACTTGAGAGTCTAAACTGAGATGTGCTGTAATGTAAGAGACACATAACACCCTCTGGATTCACCTGAACCCTTAATGTGCCTCAGCCCTGTTCCCTTCCTACGGTCATTCTTTCATTCATTCATTCAACACACAGGTCTTGGGCACAGCTGTGGACAGATACTGGTGTGCATGCTGACTATGCAGCTGTGAACAAGGTACAACAATCAGAAAGACAAAAAAAGGACATATTAAGATGATAAGTATTGTACGTGAAATTAAAGCAGGATGTTGCAGTGGAGAGGAGGGTGGTCACCAGAGGGGATTCTGGGGAGGTGACATTTGACATGAGACCTGAATGACCAGAGAAGCCATGTGAAAACCTGGAGACAAAGCATCCCAGGCAGAGGGAAAAGGCCTTGGGGCATCAGAGAGCATGGAATGTTCTAGAAACAGAAGGCTGTCGGTAGTAGAGGAAGAAGGAAACGGGGAAGTGACATGAGCTCAAGAAACAGGAGTAATAAGATCCTGGAGGGCTTTTCCATCCAGAAGGAGAAGTTGAGATTTTGTCCCGGGTGAGATGGGAATGTGTACTATTTGCTCTTTTGTGTGTTATTTGGGTTATGACGTTTTTAAAGGTGCCTCCGGCTGCCGGGTGGACACAGGGCCACAGAACGTGCTGGGACTTGGTGGTCCAGATCAGAAGTGGTCAGCTATGGACACTTTTCGGATGTGGGCAGATTCTGTTGGACTTGGCCGTGAATTGGAGGTGGGTTGGCTGCGGGCCATCAAGAGAGGAGTCAGGAGTGACTCCTGCATATTTGTCTTAAGCTGTAGGGTGAGTGGTTCGCCCATTGACTTAGGTACCTCCACATTGCTTCCAGGCCAGCAGTATTGTTTTAATTTCCTTCCTCCTGTGTCTGCGAGTGCCTTTTGGCAGCTGACAAATGTATATATAGCCACGGCCTCATTGGAGACGTCTGTTTTGAGTGGGGAAAGCGGAACTTGTTCCCTTTCATTCTGGTTCAGGGCCCTATTTTCCTTGTAAACCCTTCCCCCCCCCCCCCCAGTCTGTTCCTGCTGATGGAAATGACGTTTGGATTAAGAATAGATCTCTTAAACCTAGTGCTGACTTCCCTGGCATTTTTCCCTCTGCGGGGAGATGCTAAAGATGCGGGAGAAGTGGGGGGTGAAGTGATTATTTAATTGTGTGCAAATGAGAAGTGGCAAATACAGCAGACAAAGGGCAGGACCAGAATTCTGTAAGAGCAACACCTGACATGATTCCATTTCCTGACTTGAGGCTCCAAATGAATTTCTACTTGACTAAAAATACCTCAAGAGCTAGGTGGCAGCTTAAAACGCTGCCGGTAAATTTAAAACAGGCCTGCATGCCACCGACGATAGCGAGGATAAAAAGTTAGCAGAGAACTTTCTGCCACTCATTTTCTTTAACTCCTGGTTCTCCATCCTGTCTGCTGTCTGTTTTGATTCTTGGGGGGAGTTGGGAAGGTGGGTTGTATATTTCATTTCCTTTTTTTTCTTTTAACCTGTCAGTGGCCGGGGGCTAGGTTGATGGTACTTTAGGCATAAGATGTGTCTGGCCTAAGAGAAGATGACGTGACAACATCCTGGGACTGCAGAGAGAGCAATTTCAGTGGGAATCAGTAGCATCATGTGCCTAAGTGGCTAAACAGGCATGCAGTCCCAGGCTACATATTTACCTGCAGCACAGTTCCAGAATGTTCTTTACCTTCGAGCTCTAATAGACAGTCTTCTAGATTATCCTGGAAGTGAACAGTGATTAGCGGAAACTAAAAGCAGCTAGTGCTGAGTTTACTTTAAGCACTTTCACATCGAGTCCACACAACAACCTTCTTGAGTATTGACAGTGTTAAATTTGACCTGAGTGAGCCCTGTGCTCCTGGAAAAGAGCAAAGGAACCTCCACTCTTGTGTGTTCTGCAAAGCACTTACTCCAAAGACCACCCTTCTCCATATGACTCCGTTATGATGCACGGATGCCCCCTTGCTTACCTGTGATGAGGCCAGACACACACCCTCCAAGTTCCCATTCTTTGCCTCTGAAATGACTCACTGTGATCTTGCTCCTGCCAATCAGAACAAAATGCTTGTTAACCAGACAAACTTTGGCGAAGCTTCTCTTCCTTCTTACGGGGTCCCTGTGCTTGGGTCCACCCTCAGCCTGAGCCAGCCCATCTGGGGAATGGGCTGGTTTCAGGCTGAAACATCCTCTCATCTCCTGGATCCCCGGCCCCCCCCCCCCACCTTTTCATCTTGCATCCCCGTAGTTCTGTCTTGTTCACTCCTCCCTAGAAAAGAAAACTCTGGAACTTCAAGAGGCGTGCGGATCCTGTGGTGAGAGCGTGCTCTCCAGCGCAGGAGACCTGGCCCATTATTGCAGGACTTGTGTTCTCCCTTTTGCAGCGATCATTTCACATCGTCTCCTGACGAGTCCAGACTCGTTTTTCTCTGTGACCACACCTGTTGTGATGATCTCTAGTTTGCGAAGGAGGAAGTTGGCACCCAGGGATGTGGTCCGAGGCAGAATGGGGAGCTGTGTTCTCTCTGAACCCAGATTCTTTGCCTGTATGGTTCAGTAGTTACCAAGGCCCTATTTATGAATTTTGGACTTTATCTGAACTCCGGCTAGTCCTCAGTGTGCTTATTATCTAGTTGGGGTATAAGATACTGAGTCCTGGCATCTTGTGTTTCAAAAGTCTGGGAAGAAGCTCCAGCAGGATCCAGATTTCATGTGCACCTGTGTACAGGTGCTAACAGGCCCCCCAGAGAGGACAAGTGGTGGGCTCAGCAACAGAAACAAGCCGGTGGGGCAGTGAGCTCCCAACTTGGATGTTAGGGGAACGGGTACTTGGCTGGGGGAGTGGGGACAGCTGGGTGAGGTGATGTAGACCAGGGGGCAGGGCTCTCCCTGGGAGTCACTGGGTGTGATGTGTGGGGACGAGCAAGAGGGATGAAGGAAAGAGCAGCAGCAAATCGGTGGCCTTGCCCACCAGGCTCCTAACTGCATCTTCTTCTCGGGGCAGTGGGGAGCCACTGCAGGTCTTTAGGCAGGAGAATGTCATGACGGAAATGATAATAGTAATAATGATCGTGCTGATAATAGCTTGCTCCTCCGTGTTTTTATAGCTCCTCTCCCAAGGTGCCCTTCTCCAGAAAGCTGGGAGTGCTTCACAGATGTTACCTAATTAATCACCAGCGCTTCCCTGCCGAGGGACGTAGGGGGTAGCTAATATCCCCATTTTTCAAGGGAGGAAAATGAGGCAGCGAGAAGCTCTCAGGTAGCCCGGTAAGGCACCGGGAGGGGGTCGGTGACAGACTTCCTCTCTCTCTTCACCTCCCAAGCCCGCAGCCCACCTTTGGGGAGCACGGTCCCCCAGGACGGACTGGTCTGTGCTCAGAGTCGTTCTGATGAGAGTATCCCCGGCATTAAGGATGGAGGAGAGAATCTGGACATTGGAGTGTGGGCTAACAACTGAGGGCTGGGTTGAGCTCACATCTGACTTTGTGAGCTCACATCTGAGCTCACACCAGGCTGTGGGCACACCCCGAGTCCTTGCTCTCCTCTTTGTCCTCACAAAAGTCTCTTTCAAGGCATTTATCATCCTTATTATCTATCCTTTGACCTCTTTAGCTGATCTTTTGTCTCCTCCTTGAGGCAAGGATTCTGCCTTTTATAATATAACCTCAGGGCACGGTTCCCATCATACTTGGGCTTGAATTCTCCCTCTGCCATCCACTCCTTCTGGATGAGCCATGTCCCCTCTGTCAGCCTCAGCTTCTTCATCCCTAAAATGATGGTTACAATCATGCCTACCTCACTGGGTTGTTCTGATGATTAGATGAAATGTTGCGGGTCACATGCTCAGCAGTGCTGGTGCATTACAAGCAGTTACTGCATTTAATAAATTATCAGTGTTGTTATAGCAGGGGCTCAAAAACAAACAGGCTGGATTATCGCTCTAAACTGGCTCGTGGATGCAGGCGTGCCTTCTTTAAAGCAATTGATGGACAACTAAAACATTGGGTAGGAATAGATTTCTTTGAAATGGGGTAGTTTCTCTTGTCGACACTCATAATTTTAAGGGAAACATACTCACTTGTTAAATTTCTGGTTGGACCTAATTTAATCATGCTTTTGCCACAGTTCCTGGGCCCTCCACCTCCCCATCAAGTATTTAGTAATCCATAAACAAGGCTTAAACTGCTATTTAAAGCAACTCTGCTGTTAATCCTTTTGTGAGAGCAAATCTGTTTGGAATGTGAATAACCTCCCCCCTGGTCTCCTAGCTCCTCTCTTGGGCTTCCATTGTGTAGATTGTGTAGATTCAGGTTTTACCCCCCCCCCCCCTTTTTTTTTTTCTTTTAAGGTAGGGTCATCCACAAATTGAAAATCTGAGAATCAGAGGTGGGTGAAGGACTGAGTCTTAAGAGCGTCTGGCCCAACAACCTCATTTAAGTCATGGGAGGGGACATCTGGCTGGCTCAGTCCATTGGGTGTCCCGCTCTGGATTTCACCTCTGGTTAAGGTCTCACAGTTCATGAGTTCAAGCCCCATGTCAGGCTCTGCACTGACAGTGGGGAGCCTGCTTGGGATTCTCTCTCTCTCCCCCTTTCTGCCCCTCCCCCACTTGCACTGTCTCTCTCAAAATGAATAAATAAACTCTTAAATAAATAAATAAATAAATAAAGGGAGAATGGGGGCACAGGGAGAGGGAAGCCTTTACACATCTAGGTTGTGGCAAAGTAGAGGCAAAGCCTGTGTCTCCAAAAGTGGTTTTTAGCTGTTACGTGAATGACATTTTTAAAAATTGTCATTTATATATTTATGTATTTTATTTAGGTTTCAGGAGAGGAATTTAGTGATCTAGCACTTAGATATAATAACCAGTGCTCATCCCAACAAGTGCCCTCCTTAATACTCATCACTCATTTATTTAGCCCATCCCCTTACCTACCTCTCTCCATCAACCCTTAGCTTGTTCTCTATCATTAAGGGTCTCTTATGGTTAGTTTCCCTCTCTTTTTTCTTTCCCCTCCCCTATGTTCATCTGTTTTGTTTCTTGAATTCCACATATGAGTGAAATCATAGGATATTTGTCTTTCTCTGACTTATTTTGCTTAGCACAATACACTCTAGCTCCATCCACGTTGTTGCAAATGATAAGATTTCATTCTTTTTGATGTCTGAGTAATATTCCATCATATACGTATCTACACACATACAGAATTTGTCCCGTACACTTTTCTAAGCACTTGCTATTAATTAACTTTACATGTTTTAGCTCATTTGCCCCTATCATTTGGAGGTTGCACTCATTACTGTGTTACAGGTGGGGAAACTGAGGCACAAAGAGGTGAACCCACTTTTACAAGGTCACACGGCTAATAAGTGATGGTCAGTTCCAAAGCACATCGATCACAAGTGCCCCTCGATTGCCTAGATATCTTTCCATAAAGTCTGATATTTTTAATAGACCTATTTCAACAAACGAGAGTTGCCTGGAGACAATACCGAGTTGTACGTGTGCTAGAGAAATAGGCAAGAATCCCGAAACTGTTGTGTAGGCGCTGGTGGTCTGGAAACGGTGCAGGGCACCTTGTATTGTATCAGCGATGCCCTGAGCAAATTTTCAGTAGGGGCCTGATTTTTGCTGCCAAGTGCCGGCTGAAGTGCAAGAACCAGAGAACTGTGCGGAAGCAGACCAAACCAGAGAAGGTCCCTGCCTTCGTGGAGTGTGCAGTCTAGCGGGAGGGAGGGCATAGAACAAATAACTCAGGTGGGAAGTTCTGGGGTGGAAGCAGCCAGTGGGGTGTGAGCGTGTGTGTGTGAGCATGTGGGGGGAAGAGTGGGGGCCCACTTTTACTAGGGCAATCGTTGTCACCTCTCGAAAGAGGTGGCCACACCGCAGAGGAAGCAGAACGGTGACGTGAGCCTCTTTGTCTCTGCATCTGGCTGTATTTCTTTCCGTATCATTCCCTCTTTGCGCCGTGAGCGAATGCGGAGAACTTTGAGGGCCAAGTCTTTTTGCAGCATCTGCGTCTCTTAAGGACCGTGCTCTAAGCTGGAATCAGGAGCTCGTCCAGGCCTCGTCTGATGGAAAGGTTATAGCACCACCTGACACCCCTTTATCAGCTGTAGATTGATAAGCTGTGCCTCGAGTGATTTATTTTTAGCTTTCTACGTGAGAGAGGCAGCAAAGGCATGGTTAGGTTATTATCAAACAGAACCATTTCTTCATCTGTGTCTTTTTTAATGTTTTTATTCATTTATTTATTTATTTGAGAGAGAGAGGAAAAAAAACGTGAGTGGGGGAGGGGCAGAGAGAGAGGAGGAGACAGAGGATCCAAAGCAAGCTCTGTGCTGACAGCAGAGAGCCTAACATGGGGCTTGAACTCACAAACTGTGAGATCATGACCTGAGCCCAAGTCAGATGCTTAACTGACTGGCGCCCCTCATCTGTATCTTCACCTACTGGTGGTGTCAAAGGGAAATCAGGTGGGTTTGGAGTCTATGGATTTTGACTCAAACCCAGAGCTGCTCTCTGACCCTAGCAAACTGCTTTCCTAAGTAAAACAGTGGCAGGTACCTGTTTCTGGCCAGATCCCTTCTCCTTGAGAAGGACCTGGAAAGTTAGATGCCTTCTGAGCAGGGCAGGTAGTGAAAGCAGGTGTGGTGGCCACATGGGGCCTGCTCAGGCGTCCCAGCTCCAGCTGACTGCAGGTGGGGACCCAGTGAGGCCAGATCTCATTTTCCAAGGAAGGCTGGACATTCAGAATTTGAACGTACAGTCTTCCTGAATTTTCGACTTCGGCAACTTAGTTGAAAATGTTTAAAATGCTTTGCAGACTGTGGCGCCTGGGTGGCTCAAGCCGGTTGAGCGTCTGACTTGGGCTCGGGTCGTGATCTCACAGTTCATGGGTTCGAACCCCACATCTGGCTCTGAGATGACAGCCCGCAGTGTGGAGCCCACTTCGGATTCTGTGTCTCCCTCTCTCTCTGCCCCTCCCTTGCTTGTGTGCTCTCTCTCTCTCAAAAATAAATGAATAAACGTTAAATAAATAAATGAATAAAATACTTTGTAGGCTGAAACCAAAATCTCCGTGAGAGTCATAGTCAACTGTTGGCTGACTGGTCGTCAGCCTCTTGTCTGAGGGCCCCTGAGAACCAGGCCTGGCCAGGGAGAGACCAGATGGGTGCAGTGTGGTGGGAAGCAGAGGAGAGGACATGGGTAAACCACTTGTTTACTCAAGGTTGGTGGGACAATGCCTCCTCCTGCGCTCCGATCTGCTCTTGTTGGGATAAGCTGGGCCCAGAGCCGACCAGTTCTTAAGATCTTCCTGAGACCAGCTTCGATGCCTGAGCCATTTGTTGAGCAGCTTTGCCAACGATTGTGAGTGTTTACCAAAGGCTCTGAGCCAGGGCTCCATGCCAAATGCTTCCCATACCTTATTAGCTCAGGTGACCCTCATGCTAAAGCCTTCAGGTAGAACCCCATGCTCTCCCACCTTCTAGATAGGAATTATGGGGCTCCGAGAGGTTAAGACCCTTTGCTTCGGGTCACACAGCTAGAGTCTAGCTGAGTTGGAAAAGTCACCCTGGCCTGTCTCCAGGGCCTGAGATGTTGAAAGATACTCACGACTCTGTCTTTGACATAAGGCAGTTCTTAATTCATCTCTTAAATGTCAATGTTCCTTTTGTTTAAGCCATTCCTCTTATCGCTGCCATTCAAAGTCAACATTTGCTGTGCAGGGACCTCGCGTGTCAGGCACCCTCTTCGCCTCTGGGAGAACAAGGGTGGGTGAGATGCAGGCCCTGCCCATCACCAGTTCTGAGGGTGATCAGTGCCAAGGAGGAAGTAGTCACAAGGTACTTGGAGTTGGTATGGCCGTGGGAGTGAGCCAGGAATGCAGGGGTGGTCAACTTATCTTTGAGAGATCAGGAAAGGATTCAAAGAAAAAAAATATCTGAGTTGAATTGGGAAGGATAAATAAGAATTCTGCAGGTGGGCTGGAGGGAGAAGGCCTTCCTGGGCAAAGGAATGGCCCCGGGCAAAAGCAAGCAGCCGCATTTCCTCTGGGTTTGCCTGGAGGGACTGTCCTACAGGACTGTCCCACTCCCTGCTATCTGCCTGTGTCTTTCTCAGAAGACCCAGCCCTTCTCCTTCCACCAGAACAGAAGCCTCTGCCCCCAGATGGTTGGGAGTGAGCGGACGCATCTCAGAGCAGGCAGTGAGGTGTGCTTTTGTCTTGGGACACAGGATTATGTAGTGGTTTGGAATCTGTCCCCTGGAATCAGACCTCCCTGGGTTCAAATCCCGGCTCTGCCGATGGCTTCACCTCTCTGAGCTTCAGTTTCCTTACCTGGCACAAGAGTAACCCCCTTGGGGGTCCCCAGGAGGTAATGCACTAAAGCACCTTGCATAGGACTTACTGTTTAATTAGTGCACATCGTGGGAGACTATCCTCCCTGGCACCTGTCGGTGGGTGTCCACACAGCTCTCGGCCTTCTGGATGGCTCACAGTGGCTTGAGAAGCCTTTGGATCGGTGGTACACAGAGCTTGGGGCTGCTGAGCTCATCTCCCACGGGCTGTGCTGACTCTCTGCCAGCCTTCCCCCTGGGCCTACTCCCGGCCGTGCTCTGCTGACATGGTGAGACTGTGAGGTCCCTTAGGTGCACGCTGTCCAGCACTGTATCCACCAGACGTGTATGGCTGTTTACACCTAAGTTGATTAAAACCAACAAGAGTTAGAAATTCAGTTCCACAGTGGCACCCGCCACATCTCAAGCAATCAGCAGCCACATGTGGCTAGTGGGCAGCACAGATACAGAACATTTCTACCATCATAGAAAATCCTCTGGGGCCATCTTGGCTTCGACAGTCTCTAGGACCTTAAAACACCTCTTGCTGAAGTGAGCCCTTGGGGGAGCTCTGTGTGTGTCTGCACACCCCAGAGGAGACAGTGTGCCAGGACCCACATTTTTATCTGCCCCTTCCTGGGACCTCATGGTTGGGGCGTCTGGCTGGCTCAGTCAGTTAAGCGTCTAACTTCAGCTCAGGTCATGATCTCACGGCTTGTGGGTTTGAGCCCCACATCAGGCTCTGTGCTGACAGTTCAGAGCCTGGAGTCTGCTTCAGGTTCTGGGTCTCCCTCTCTGTCTCTGCCCTTTCCTCCTCTTGTGCGCACGCTCTCTCTCTCTCTCAAAAATAAATAAACATTAAAAAAAATTTTTTTCAAAGTGACCCCTGTAGCTACAAATCCAGACTGAGAGAGTGCCTAGCACATATTAGGTGCTCAGTAATAATTGAGGGGAGGGGCTTGGCACAGTGAGTAGGAGCACGAATTCTGAAATGACCTGGTCCGAATTCTGGAGAGATGACCTCATTGTGTCTCAGTTTCCTCATCCGTCCAATGGGAAGAATACCAGTGACTGCTTCACAGGCTGGCTGTGGGAAAGTATGAGATAATGGTTATGGCGAACCATGCCTGGTGCCTGGCATGCTGCAAGAGCTCAGGAAATGACAGCTGCAGTCATTATTAGTTGAGTAAATAGATTAATTCCTAGAAGTCTTTGATCTTCCTTCTATAGTGTTTGCCTGGACTTAGAACCGTAATTTCATGGACTGCCAGAGCCAAAAGGTTAGCAATTTTCTAACCCAGATCTCTATTTTATTTTGGTGTTGCCTTTTACTAATTCTCTTTTTTAAAGTTTTATTTTATTTATTTGAGAGAGACAGAGACAGTGTGAGTGGGGGAGGGGCAGAGAGAGGGTGAGAGAGACTCCCAAGCAGGCTCCGCCCCACCAGCACAGAGCCCAGACTAGGGGCTCAAACTCACAAACCGTGAGATCATGACCTGAGCCGAAACCAAGAGTCAGGTGCTTAATTGCCTCAGCCACCCGGAGGCCCCTCATTCTCTCTTAAAGCTGAATGGCATTAGTTTTCCCAAATCTGTGCTGTCCAGCTTTATTGGGGAATGGTTGACTCGTGATAAATTGCACATATTCAAAATGTACAATTGGATGGCTGATGACCCCTCCCCACTGCCCCCTGTCTGATTTCTCTGCGGCACCCTCCTTGGGATGAGCTCACATTTTCCTGTGGTAATAGTTTGCTCAGAAGCCCCGGGGCCTCGATGCCCTGACAGACTGCGCTAACCCCACAGGGGTTTCCCATCTCTCGACTGACCTGAGTTAAAGCTGCCTGTCAGGTGTTGCAGGTTGTGTTAGAAATTAGCCGTTTGGGCTGAGCCTGGGCGAAGCTGCTGCCAGATGGAACCTTTTGAGTATTTTCTTCTATATATAGTCCATGGTGAGCTAACTAAAGTCAGCGGGGTTTATTTTAGGAGGTAACTCCTCGGGGCAGAACGTAGTGTGTCGGGCTGCCTGCTCAGAGGAGCGTTTGCAAGATCGTTAAGACAGACCTCCCGCGGGAAGAGCCACTGGCCTCTGACAGTTCTAGCTCTAGAAGGTACGCTTTTGGCTGCATTCCACTTGGTTTCTGGCAACAGTTTGCAGAAGTGGTTGGGAGCTGTACCCACTGAACGGATGAAGCAGTGAAGACTTAGTCACTTTGCAGCGCACTTAGAATGGTGCATTGGTTGTGATAAAGCTGAGAGCGGACAGAGGTTTCCTGATTCCTTGTTTTGTACTGCTTGTAAAAATTGAGCTCCTTGGAGAGTTCTGTGCATGGAAAAGTGTAACAAGAAAGGGGTGGTCGGCTTTAATCAGAGGTTAGTAGGACGTCGTAGGAAAGAGCTTAGACTTTTGGGGTGCCTGGTGGCTCAGACGGTTGAGCGTCCCATTTCAGTTCAGGTCATGAGCTCACAGGTTCGTGGGTACGAGCCCCGCATCGGGCTTGCTGCTGTCAGTATAGAGCCTGCTTCGGATGCTCTGTCTCCTTTGCCCTCGCATTCTCTCTCTCTCTCTCTCTCTCTCTCTCTCTCTCTCTCTCTCTCTCTCTCTCTTTCTTTGTCTCTCAAATAAACATTAAAGAGCTTAGACTTGGAAGTAAGACCCAGTTCAAATCTCAGCTCTGCCTCCCACTAGCTCTGTGTCACTGGAGCAGTCATTGAATTTTTAGCCTCACTTTTGTCAGCTGTGAACTGGGGCTCTCTGCCTCACAGTGTTGTCCTGAAGGTAAGAATGAGAGTTTCAATGAGTTAGAGCCAAAGAAGTACCTGGCCTGTAATCGATGATTAATCAGTGGCAGCCATTATTGCCTTATTTGAAGGAGAGGAAAGATTCCCAGAAATGACTTCCTTAGAAGGAGGCATTTTATTGAAATATGGTCTAGGATTTTAGGTTCAGTTATGTGGGCAGCTTCACCGAAGGGCCACCTTTTGGAAAACGGCTTCTTTCTGGTGATCTGGCAGAAGAAAACCTTAAGCGGATTTCCCCTTAAGGGCTTGGACTCTTAAGCAAACCCAGTAGATCTAATCAAAATTAGAGAGGTGATTATATTAAAATGGTTATCTTTGTTTAAAAAAAAAACGTATTTTGCAACAAGCGAGCACCCATTTGGTGTGGGAACCACAGTGTCCCTGCCCCTCTCCCCCCACACACTGTCCCTCTCCCCCCACACACTGTCCCTCTCCCCCCACACACTGTCCCTCTCCCCCCACACACTGTCCCTCTCCCCCCCACACACTGTCCCTCTCCCCCCACACACTGTCCCTCTCCCCCCACACACTGTCCCTCTCCCCCCACACACTGTCCCTCTCCCCCCACACACTGTCCCTCTCCCCCCACACACTGTCCCTCTCCCCCCACACACTGTCCCTCTCCCCCCACACACTGTCCCTCTCCCCCCACACACTGTCCCTCTCATGCTGTGCCTGGCAAATGCTTGCTGATGCCATCCATTCACTGAAAATCTATTGAGTGTCAGCTGTCTGGCATGCCTAGGGAGGTAAAAACCCCTCACCTGTGAGTGTCCGTGTTTGACTATTTTCCTTCAACTACGAGAAAATGGCAAAGGAGAAAAAGCACGATGCAACTACTCTGTTCTTTTGAGCCCCAGTGTTTTCTGGGTGTGACAGTCTCCAGGTTCTTTGTAGCTCTTCGGTTCTAGAACTCAGCCGAAGCCAGGAATTTCTTTTGCATGCCCTGCACCTGATTCAGCTCTGATTCAGAGCTGTTTGTCTGGCCGGCACTTCTAGGTGAGATCGTCCTAGGGTGAGTTGAAGTGCTCAAATGCTCAAAATTCGCACGCATCACATGGTGAAGCCAGAAACAGAAAGTAGGGTTTAGGGTTAGGGGTTAGGGTTAGGGTGTCTGGGTCTTGGGGGGTCCCTGAGTATTCTGGTTATCTTTGGAACAGAGGGCTATGGAAAGGATGAACCCCTGGAATGGGATCACAGCTTTCTTCCCACAAAGACCTTCCCCATCAGGATGTGAATCAGGTCGAGGTCTTGAGAGGCTTGTAGGAGGGGGACAATGAGCCAACCAAGTGGTTTTCAAAGTCCTCCAGGGCAGGTAGAAGGCTGGCTGTCTTTGCCCACAGGATTAAACCTTGGTCCCCAGTTGTTACGTACCATGTGATGATGATAACTTTACTTCTTGGAGCCCATGTTTTCTTTATAATACCTGTGGTTGTTGTGGCTAGAGAGACCTATTTGTCCTCGTTTGGGACATCCTGATTTTAGTATTGGACACCCATGTCCTCAGTTTGAGGCGAACTGAATGGGGGTCACATGAGCTATCAAGTTGAAATAAACACAGAGCACACAGTAGCAGTCAGTAAAAGGGAACTGACAGGACATAGGATATAGTTTGATTGTGTGTGTGTGTGTGTGTGTGTGTGTGTGTGTGTGTGTGTGCATGTTGGGGGGTTGCCATTCATCTTTTTCAATATACAAATGCCCCTGGCATTTTCATAAGCCATAGAACTTCAGAGCTGCAAATTGACGTTTGTCTGAGATTGATTTTTTTTTTTTGTCTTTGATTTTTTTTTTTTTTTTTTTTTTTTTTTTTTTTAGACAGAAGATACTTCAGACTTGAATATGCTGCAACATGCCATTTCTTGATTTCCCCTCCCCCCCATGGTCTATAACAATGAGGATTAAATAACTTGTAAAGCTTGGTAGGTAGTAGCAACCTATGGCTTAGACAGTGTGGGATGTGTTATGATCCCTAAAAATGTGAAGTAGAAACCACTTGAAGTTCATCTTGAAAACTTTAACTTTTCAGTGTTGGTCCACTGAAAAGGTTTTCCGAGGTACCTTTACATCCGATTGTGTGAAGCCGTTTAACAATGATCTAGGACGTGGGAGGGAAAGCTGGCTTCTAGGGAGGAGTCCCGTCACTCCCCACATGAACCTTCTCCATCATTCTCTGCTGCTCTTGGCATGAAATCCAAATTCCTTGGAACCCACAGGGTCTGCCTGGCCCGGCCCGGCCCTTTGACCAGGTCCTCCTGTGTCCCCTTATGCCCCTCACCCCTCCACATGCTAGGATTGGGCTGCCTCTCTTTGTTGCTTAAAAGCATTGCTAATGCTGTACTTCGTGCCTAAAATGCTTATGGGCTTTCCCATCTCAAGTGAGCTGACCCTTGTTTATTCTTTGAAGCCCATTCTATTTTACTTTATTTTACTTTGATTTATTGTGAGAGGGAGAGTGTATGTGAGTGGGGGAGGGGCAGAGAGAGAAGGGGGGAGAGAATCCCAAGCAGGTTCTGCACTGTAAGTGCAGGGCCTGATGGGGGGTTTGCACTCATGAACCGTGAGATCATGACCTGAGCCGAAATCAAGGGTTAGAGATTTAAACCACTGAGCCACCCAGGAGCCCCTGAAGCCCATTTTAATTGTCACTCCCTGAAAGAATCGTTTTCATTGCCCGACTAGGTTGAAGTTCCTATGTTTGATGTCCTCCCCACATCCTCCTCTTGGACGGCATTTCCCACAAACAGAACTAAGTCATGAATTTTGTCATCCTTGTTTGATAGATGGTGACTGAATCCATTCACCCCTATTCCATCCAGCTTGTTGCACCCTAGGTGTTTATTGAAAGGGCGACAGTTGTTGAATTCCGCAGGCTTTATGAGAGGCTGTATTTCAGAGTGTTGAGGGGCAGGGCCTCTGGAGCTTGAATTTGATCAAATTCTGGCTCCAGCACTTTGTAGCTGTGTGGCTTTGGGCATCTCCTAGAACCGCTTTGAGCCCAGTTTCCTCATCTGTGAAATAGAGGCTAATAATAGTCTGTGCCTTTATAGGATAGTCAGTGGCTTAGAATAGTGCCTGGCAGGTAGCATATGTTGGTGCTGGTGGTGGTTGTTACCATTCATTCTGTTAGTGGCAGTAATCACCTTGACAGATGGACCCAGCCAGCTTAAGAAAACGGGGAAGGAGAGAAGGTTAATTGTGAGAGGCACGTCACAACTTGGTTTGGTTAGCAACTTGAGCGATCAGAGACGAGTTGTTTGAAGCCTCTGTCTCCTCATCTGTCAAATGGGGGCAGCGTTACCTTCTCCACATTCTCCATTTCACAGTGCCTACTTGGAGGCTTGGTGTGAGAGCTTAAAAGATGGGGTTGTAGATGGCCAAGCCCAGGTCGAAGCACACAGCAGGTGCTTGAGGAAACTCAGCAGTCCCAGTACAGCGAGAAATGGATCAGCAGCTCCTCATATGCAGTAATTAGATGGTTGGAAGCGTGCTTGGGGTCTGAGGAGTTGGGCCTCAAATCTGGGTTCCCATGACAGCCTTTCAGGGAGAGGTCTGCTTCTCTGTGATTTAAAACAAAACAAAACAAAACAAAACAAAATACCACGGATGATCCAAGGTGCTGGTTTTATATGACAGCTAATGAGATACCAGGACAAGTAATTGGAGAATGCATTGCTCACAGACACAATAAATACAGCGATGATTATATATTAGTAGTTCTCAAATGGCTCATAATGCAGTGAGATTGCATGAGGTCAAGAATGTGTTAGAAAACAGATGTTGTTGAGGTATGTTATAGCCTCCAGTGATTAGTTCTTATAGCCCGCACTTTTGGAAAAAATACTTACTTGATGATGATTATGAACCAGACATGATTCCAAGTGTTTTACAAATGTGAATTCAGTCAGTCCTGAGCACAGGCTTCAGTGGCGGGTGTTACTAATGCTCTGGTTTCATATGGGGAAACCAAGGCATCAACAGGTTAAGTAGCTTGTTGAAGGATAAGCAGAGTAAGCCGCCAAGCCAGCGTTTGAATACAGGTGGACCGGTACAGGAGTCCATCTTCTCAGCCACTGAAGAATGGAAATAGGTAATCAAATGCAAAATACTCACTTGACCCTTGAATGGGCCAAGCCAGCTGTCCTTGGTCCTGATACCTACAGGTCTGTCGATTGATGGAATTTGTCTACTGGGTTCTAGAATCCATTGGGAGAGTTGCAGCCCTCCAATTAATGGAAGGTACACAGCCTCTTCTCTCTGCCTGTGACACTGTATGCCCCCCCCATCCCCGCCCCCTTCAAACTCTGTCCTGATACTGATGGTCTTTGATTCAGTTAAAATGTATAAGTGGTTCACCATACCTGCTGAAAAACAGGGTCTTAATTAGCCTTAATTTTTGAAGTCTACAGCTGTAAACTGTGTTGGAAAGATTGAAAAGATTAGTGCACTAGTAATAAGATAATTGTCCCTGAGAAATGCTGTTAGCATGTAAATACAGTTAGCGTGTGAAATCAGCAACTGTAATATTTCCCCCTTTTGGTGTTTAACGATGCTCCTGCATGAATAATTATAACTAAATGCAAAGTGCAGAAATAAAATACTGCATGCTTTCCCTCTTCCTCACGTCACAGCTGAGGAAGAAGTCTGCGGAGTGGGATCTCTGCTGCCATGGCCCTCCCTCCCTTTGCACAGTGGCCATTGGAAATTAGTACTAGGAGTGGGGTGACTTAGAGGCAATTCCCCAAAATTAGGGGTAGCAGGCAAACAAAACTTAGAAATCTCACGGCAGCTTTTTGGAAGGCTTCAAGCGTAAGAGACCACGTGTTCATGCAAGTGAATGCTCACAGATGTTTGCGTGTACGCATGTATGCACGAACACACACACAGACTCAGTCGTATACAGAGCTTGAAGAATAACGGTCTTGGCTACATAGGACAGAAGCAGATGCAGTAAATGTCAACCCACCTTCTTGGACCTAGAAAAGCTGTAATAAAATACGCTGTACCTGCCACCACTGAGGGGCCTGCCCTGTTTGTGTTGAGCTTTTGTAGCCTTGGCTAAATTGGGAACTTGCTTGCATTTTATGATGTCGGTGTAGGTAATAACTTCCCAGGAAACCACAGCTTGCCAGATAAGCTACATATGCCACATGGAGGAACCTCTCTGTTTCTTCATCTCACATGGTGGCCAGTCGGTTGAGTTCATCTGCTTTCTGCTCGGTCTTTGATGCCCAAGGCTCATCTTTGCAGCAGGCACTTGACCTCAGGAAAACCTCCTGCAACTCCTAATTTGGCCGGGTTCTGAGGATTCATCTTTTAAATCCTAACCCTGTGTGGCTTCAGGTACAGTTAGTGTGGGCTCAGTGAAAATGAGAGTGCTGTCTAGGTTGATAGCCACAGGGCTTCAGATATGCGTACAAAGAAGGTAGTCCGGGGTCTTGGGAAAGCAGGACAAGTTGTTAAAATAGTAGCTAGCTGGAAAGGGGACCCTCACCTCTACCGGATGAGGGGACTCAGCTGCAGACGCACTGTGTCGGATGTGTGTTCATCTGTGCTTCTTAGGTCAAACTGTCCTTGGATTTTGTAGCCAAGTTGGCCTTAAGACCAGTCTATGATACATATTCTGTATTTATCTCTCATCCCAGGGCCACCGTTGAGAGTGTTGAGACTTAATAAATCAGATCGCGGAGTTGAGGGCCCATAGCAGCCGCCAGGCCTCCTTCATAAGGGAAGCCTGTCTGCGGGCTGGGTAGCCTGGAGGGCACATGCCCCTTCTAAGGGAGACAGCTGCTTCCCAGATCCATACTACTGGTACCTTAGGGAGGTGATGGATTTGTGTTTCCAAGTCTTAGGGTTTTCTAAGAAATGCCAGGACTTTGCAGTTTTACGTGGGACCTCCCAAATATTAAGTGTTGGCATGGTATTTAACAGTTTGCTTTTGAAAATAATGTACAGGGTAAACAAAACATGTCTGAACTGAATCCTGGTCCATAGGCCCCCAGTTGGCTCTTTGCTACCTGTGCAATAAATCTCTGAAGATGAGGCTCTCAATGTGCCTGCAACACAGGGGCTCCTGCTTGGTCATCAGCAGTGACTATTCCCACATCGTGAATCGGGTCAACTTGAGACTGCAGACTTGAACTGGCCTCTTCTCCAGTCCTTTCTCGTCCTGCCCTGCCCCCTCTGTGCAGATGTCTCAATGAAGTTTGTGGGAAGGAAACACTTACTACCCTGAATAGATCCTACAGTTATGCCAAACATGTCACGCGTGTGAGTGAGCCCCCCCCCCAACCCCGAGTGCCCAACCCCACTGCAGAAAAGCATAAAAATAAAAGGGGATCTTTGTAGACTTCAGGTCAGCCAAATGGCACTGGGCACTGTGGTTGTCTCTTGGGTGCTGATTAGCAGCTTGCTTGGGGGTCTCAGGCTCTTGCCTGACCTTGGCACAGGGTCTGGCAAATTTGGCTTTCTGGGTGTAGAATGGGTCGTTTAAGAAACAAAGCCATTGAGACTGAGTTGAGGAGAGTCCTCTATTCACTGATGAAAGGAGCTCATTGTACACAATCCATGTGCCCTGCCGAACCCCCTTCCTCTGGCCTCCTCCTCCTTTTCCCTGTCCCCCAGCTGGGGCTTTGTCAGTGGGCTACAGGATGCTGTATCCCAGGCTGTGCTTTCTTCCCATTTTCCTGTCTGGGCAGCTCTGGGGTTGCTCCGTACAGAAGGAGAGCTGGGACTCGGAGCCCCTGCGCACGTTCTCGGTTCCTAGGGCCAATTCTGTTGTCGTGGGTGATGAGCGCGCTTCCTTCCGGGACAGCTAGGAACAAACAGCCAGTTCAGAGGCAGCTGCGTGCGATGGCTACGCAGGAAGCCAGAAAACAGTGGTGCTAATAACCTCTTCCTGTTCTGTGCTCTGCACTGAAGCGTCCCCATCACCACCTCCCTGTGTGATCCCACCACCCCAGGAAAAATCAAAGCTATTGAGCTCCAGGTAGAGGCTTGTAAATGAATAAACCATAGTGTTGAACTTACTGTGGATTAGTATAACTTTGATCCTTTTTAGGTGAAGGCATCCCAAACATTGCTTTCTTGGGACTGGAAGTGAGGGTGGGGTCCTGATGAATCAACCATTGAGTGGGTAAAATGGCACAGCGATAAACCCTGGTGGCAAAGATATGGCGGGGTGGTGGGGGGGGGTGGTCACCAACTCGGGCTCGCCCAGGTGGGTGGGGCAGGGCCGTAGCTTAGAGGAGGGTGTGTACCTACCTTAAGGAAGTAGCAACTTTCTCCAGTTCAGCCATGCCAACCAGCATGCCCACTTGGCCAGATCTTTGGACATTCTAAGGAAAGCCATAAATCTGGATGTTCTGAAATCACCCAATCTTTGGGGGTTGGCAACTAGTAGAAAAAAAAATGTAAAAAGCGCTGTGTATCGTTTAAGTCAAACCACACCACATCTGAGTGTTCTGGTTACTTTTTTTTTTTCCTAACGTCTATGAGGATTAGAAGGTTCAGTGGGCCAATCTCTGTGGCTTCTGGGCAACTCATGTAACCTCTCTGAGCCTCTGTTTTCTCCTCTGTAAATTGGCAACAGTACCACAGGGTGTCCGTACTCTGGCAACAGAGGTGAATGTGCATGGCCATCAGGGGCCTCTCACTCTAAGAGCATGATATAAAACCATCTGTTTCCAGACTTGATGGCCATCCTGTGGTAGCCAGGCCTTGAGGATGGGACGAGGATTTATTGAAATAATGTGCATGAACTGCTAAATGTGTTGCTTCATGAGGACTTTGAAAATAGCTGTCCTAATGGCCACCGTCATTGGTGCTGTCACTGTCATCCCCACCGTTGATAACATTAAGAAACCTAGGAGTAGGCCAGGAGGCAGGAAGGAGACCTGAGTCTCTTTGCTCTGAAACCACCTGACTTTGACCTTGACTCTGAACATAGGAACCCTCTGTCTCCTGCATGTTCGACGACCAGCCATCTCTCTTCCGGCCCAGGAAGGAGGCTTCCCTGTTCTGAGGCACAGCCTGGAGTTGGGGGTGTCCCCTCTGCAAGCACTGTGAAGTTCTCCCCTTCATCACCCTGTGCCCAGCATCCTGGGATCAGTTTTCCCCCATGGCTTGAATCAGCGGGTCTGTGTGTGGCATCCTGGAAACACTCCAGACCTGAAACACTGCTGAATTGGTTTTCCCAGAGCTGGGATATGCTATCCTTTGAACAGAAAATGTCCTGGTTAGAGGCTCTTGTGTGGGAGCCGAAGAAGAGAAAATGAAGAAAAGGCAGAAGGGACAAGCATAGAAAATGACTTTGGCAAAAAGGGATGAACCCAGGATTTGGTATTAAGAACTTTGGATTCTAGACCAGGCCCTTAGGACATTCACTTCCCATCTTGAATCTTCTTTTCCTTACCAGAAAATGAAGGGTTTGATTCAAGTCAGGGACAGAAATAATTTTGCATCTCCTAGGACAATCAGAATCTGTTAGTAATGGCTGCCCAGAGGGCCGTATTGAAACTTTGAGGCTGAGTAATTGCTTAGTAGTAGCCACCTTGGGCACTTGGCAGGGAGGCACTGAACACCTATCCTCCACCTCTAAGTCTCCTGGTGCTCAGTCTTGGATTCTGGGTCTTAAACCTGAACTGTTTGCCCGTGGGACAGAAGGCCCACTCAGTGGTGCCAGAAGCTGTAGAGCAAAGCATAGTCTCTCTGGAACTCGCGACAGTGTCTGCGGGACACTCAGTGGCATTGGCTCCAGTGGGCCGTCTGCCATTTTGGTGACCACAGCAAGTGAGTGCAAAATTGGCAGGTGCCACGGCATGTGCCTGAGGAGAAAGCTAATTATCGCGCTGAGCTTGAGCTGTGGCTTGCGTCCACGCGGAGTTCAGGTGGCCAGCTTCAGAAGGACATGGAGCCCTGGAGACAGCTACCAGCACCTCTTGCCCAGCAGTGGTGGGTGGAGGCTGCATTTCTCAGGTTTCTCCTGGCTCGTGGCCTGTCTTGTTTCTGGTCTGAGCTATGAAAAGCCGAACACGACAGAGTGGTAGTAATTGTCCTCCAGAGGAACTGACACTTGTGGCTCGCCCACTGTGCACCAGGACTGAGCAAGGCTCTGCTCCACCATCTGAGTCGGTCTTCACTTTGTCCCTCTGAGAAGGTTGTTGTTAGGATGGTTGCCGTTGTGACAAGTCACTGGCCTGAAGACACACACGAGGAGATGGGAAGGTTACCACTTACTAACAAGTGACTTTGAGCAAATTCCTTTCTCCTCTGAGCTTCGAATGCATCGTCTGTAAAATGGGTCTGTTAATACCTACATTGTTAAGAGGTTTAAATTAGATGGTTCTTACTACCCACTTAGGACAGCGCTTTGTTTTCACTATGAGCCAATGTTAACTGCGCTTCTAATAATTGTTGATACCAGCCATGTGACCTTAGGCGAATTGCCTTAGTGAATGGAGGTGACCGATACAGTTGTTGGCAGTGACCAGGTAGCGATCCAGCCAGAAGCTTTGCTGTCTTGCAGGGACACGTGCAGTGTTGGTAAATCTCTCATTTTCAATTATTTTTTAATGTTTGTTTATATTTGAGAGAGTGTGCCTGCATGAGTGGGGGAGGGGCAGAGAGAGAGGGAGACACAGAATCTGAAGCAGGCTCCAGGCTCTGAGCTGGCAGCACAGAGTCTGACATGGGGCTCAAACTCATGAACTATGAGATCATGACCTGAGCTGAAGTCAGACGCTTAGCAAACTGAACCACCCAGGCACCCCTAAATCTCTCATTTTTTAAAAGAGAAATGAGAAATCTGGATTTGCATGTGAACTATCCTGGTTTTAGAACATGGGCAACAAGGAAAAATCTGTCATCAATATTACAGGCCAAAAAATACCACCTAGCACGAATCATCTAGAGGCCACCAATTGGCCATCCCATGTTAACACTTCCTACCACAAGCCTCTCCTCTTTGAGGTAGGTGTGTTCAAAACCTTATTGTTCGAAGAATTCTAATTCCGTGTGGTTTGCAAAGAATTAAAAAACCTCTTAAGGCATACACAGAACCAAGTGTGTGGTTTAGATACTGGATAACTGTTTATTCTCACAGGTGTTCACACCCACCTGGAGAACCATTGAAGTCCTTCCAGAGTTTCATGCATCTATGGTCTTTTGTAGCTTCCAAGGTGATTCACTAACTCCAAGGCCCCGAACTTCATTTTGAGGTCCTGTGGCTCGGTTCTGGGGTGTGGGTTACAATCTGTGGAAGGAAGGCCAAGTGGTAAAGAGACCTGTAAATTCTTAAAACTTGGAAGACCACAGAGACAGGACAGAGTAAGGAAATTGCACCCAGTTGAAAGGGCCCAACTCTGCACCACCATCTCTCTAAAGCACTGCCGGTGTCCTTGACCTCTCTGTGAGGTTTCTGTTTGCTCAGTCTTTCTTCGAGATGAGTTTGCATTTTCCAACAAGGTGAGGGCTGTGTGATTCTGGCCGGCATCTGTATTCCCAATGTAGCCTTTCTGAGAGAACAAGGGGACTTGTGTGCTGTTGGAATCCCTCCCTCATCGACCAGTGTTGCCTGCCATGCACGTCCCCACCCTTCATCCCAGGAGCCACGGACACATGAGCTAAGCTCCTTGTGAAATCCCAGAGGGACACCTGGCAGAGAAAGTCCCATTGTGTGAGCACCTTCATGGCTGTGAACAAACCCTGAGGAGTCCAAAGGAGCCACTTATCCCTGGGGAAAGAAAGCTGGAAAGATGAAGGTGATGGTCAGGGTTTCCGGGGCAAGAAGGAGGTCATCACCATGTAAGTGGAGAAAAAGGAAGGAGCAGAAAACACCTTGTACCCCACTGTGGATGGAATGGTTTGTCCCCCTAAATTAATTTGTTGAAATCCTGACCCGCAGTGTGGTGGGGGCTGCTGAGGGCAAAGCTCTCAAAAACGGAAGGAGTGCCATTATAAATGAAGACACTGGAATGCTCCCTCAGCCATTCGTCTAGGTGAAGGCACAGCAAGAAGAAAGCTGTCCATGAACTAGGAAGTCCTGCCAGACCCTGAATGCACCAGCACCTTGATTTTGGACCTCTCTGCCTCCAGGACTATGAGAAATACAATTCTGTTTCTAAGTCACCCAGTCTGGTCAGTTAGAGCCCTCAAACACACACACACACACACACACACACACACACATCATGGAAATGTCTAGCGGATGCAGAACGTGAACATCGGAGTTGGATGAACACCTCAGAGTCTTGGTGACTGGCTGGGGATCAGAGGGGACCTATTCTTGGTCTCGCACTAGCTGTCTGTGTCACTGCGGATGCTTCCGGTCTTGAATTACCCATGCTACAGTGCAGGTCTTGTCAAGCTTCAGTATGCATAAGACTCAGCCAAGACTGTTCAATGAAAACGCAGGTTCTTGGGCTCCTGACCCAGAGATCCCGATTCACTAAGTTCATGGTTTTGTAAAGGACCAGGATATTGGTGAAGGTGCCTGTTTCAGGCCACTTGCAAACCTAAGCATCAGTCCTGGCTCCAACCCTTATCAGACCTGTGTTTCTGGGCAAACGATCCTCCCTGAGTTTCAGTTAATCTGATCTGTAAAAGGGGTAGCATGATACCTGCCTTGGCAGAGTGGCAAGGATTTCATGTGCTTGGCACAGAATAAACACAGAAAAGGAGATGGCTAAATTTGCCCGTTTCACTACTGTCGAATGGGATTGGTTCAGCTGGGATCTATAATGAGTGGCCGTGGAGAAGAATTGTGGCTGATTGGTTTGGGGGTGGAGGGGTAGGTCTTAGCCTTCAAAAGCCTGGAAGAAGATGACAAAGAGGAGATAATTTTTGAGCTTTTCAAAATTTGTTTATTTAGATTGAGACAGAGTGAGTGTGAGCCGGGGAGAGACAGAGAGGGAGGGAGAGAATCCCAAGCAGGCTCTGTGCTGTCAGCACAGAGCTTGACGGAGGGTTTGATCCCACAAACTGAGATCGTGACCTGGGCTGAAATCAAGAGTCAGACGCCCACTGAGGCCACCCCGGTGCCCTTGTTTCTGAGCTTCTAACCACACAGCAGACGTTAAAAATAGCTGGTTTTATTAAACATGCATGATCACCTATAATGTCTGTCGTAGCCCACTTCCAAGATGAGGAGGTGACTCTCTATACACATGAACAGTCCAGATTTCCACCTCTTAAGCTAGTGTCCTTATTTATTTGTCCCCTTTAACTTCGAAAACAGTCCTAGACTGTCCTTTCCTTCCTTCCTTGCAGTAGCTCTGTTGGAGAATACAGTCCCACCTATTCACAGGGTGTGGTTGAGAAAAATTAAGCTCACAGAAACTAAGTAGTTTGCCTGAGGTCCGAAATCTACTAAGTGGTTGTTAATCTGCTGAATCGCCAAACCCCAGCACCTCAGAATGTGAAGGTTTGGAGACCGGGCCTTGACAGAGGTAATGAAGTTAATATCAGGCCTGAAGGCTGGGCTCTAATCATTCTGACTGGTCTCGTTATAAGAGGAGGAAATTTTCGATGCACAAGGAGACACCAGAGAGGCTCAGGCATGGAGGGTAGAACATGTGAAGACACAGTGAGAAGATGGGTGTTGGTGAGTTGAGGAGAAAGGCCTCAGCAGAGAGCAACTCTCTTGGCTCCTGGATCTTGGATTTCCAGCCTCCAGAACTGTAAAAATAAACATGTCTGGCACATGGGCCAAGCAGACTAATCAGTGGTGACGTGTGATTTCAGCTGACGGTCTGACCCCGAACCTGCACTCTTCCACTGCGTTTTCCTTCTTTGCCCCATACAGTCCCTTGTTACAAGTGACAGCATCCTTTTGGGTCCTTGGCTTGGCATCCGAATTCCCCTTGCACTTGATGGCCTTGCTTGGTGGTCTCCAGCAGGCAGGAACGCTGTTGGTGAGATTTTGTGTGTTTTAATCTCTGATCCTATAAACAGCTCCCTGCATTTTCTGAGGTACCTGGTGTTTGGTAAAGCACAAACTCCTAATGGGGGAGGCTTCTATTTCTGTCCCCCAGAGGGCTCTCGGGAAGACAGTGCCACACCAGCCTTCTGAAGTGTTCTCCTGGGTGTGTCCGTGCAGAGATTGTACTGCAGGGCCTGGTGCCTATAGCTCTGCTGACTTGATGGCCCCGATGGGGAAATCTGGCTCTGAAGACTTGAGTCACAGTATTGTTGCCTCCACACCAAAGCCATTGCTTAGTACCCAAGAGCAAACACTATCTTAGGAGATACTCAAAGCACAGGAAGGGAACACACTTTCCAATGGCTGAGGCTAAGCTCGAGGCTCACCGCCGGCCAGGGGAGCCCAAAACGTTTGAGGCACGTATGGAATGATCATGAAATGTCTCCTCCTATTTTCTTCATGAAAGTCTAATTGCTTGTTAAAATTAGGCTTTTGGGCTTGCTGAGCTCCAAAGTTTCTGAGCCTGGCTTCCTGGTCTTGAAGTGAGACCGAGTTTCATTTCTCCAGGATCTGTAATCAGACTTCTGCCTATTATTTAAACTGTTAGCTTTGGGAATAGAAGTGTACACAGAGTCCCTTTAAACTCCTTTCTATCTCCCTCCTGGTGCCCACCAGACATGGTGCTAGCTACTGAGTCGGGACTCGGTAAATATGTGTGGATGGATTTGGTGCCCCGCTGTGGCAAAGTGGCTGTGTTTTATTTTTAGTCATGACACGTGTGCTAATTTCCATCAACCGTGTCCACTACCTTTTTTTAAAAAAAGGATGCTAATAGTGGTTAAAGTGCTACTGTTGATTTGCTGTGCGTGTTCTTTCTTTTAGTAGACCTCATCCAGGTTGCAAGATGATTTTTTCTGATGGGGGATTGTGTTCTCCAGTGCAGCTAGTATAAAATAACGGAGCACAGGTTTCTCAAGTACAGGGCCCTGGTGTCCAGTCCAGGCTTCAGTACTGTCTGTGTAACCTTGGGCATGTCACTCAATTTCTCTGGTCATCAGTTGGCTCATTTTGGTAATGAGCATCATGGAGGTCTCTATCTCCTAGGTTTGTTGCAAGGGGTCAGTGGAATGATACATGTCTAGAAGGTAAGCCAGTGTCTGAAACGTGGTAAGAACTCCAGGTATTAGTTATCACTTACTAGTTCTTACTGGTATTGATGATTGTTGGAAACGTTGGTCAACTAATAGGCCCATGGGTTAAAGTTTAAAATAAGCTGGAGAAATGAAAATGGTAATTATCTCAGGGCAAGAGGATTCTGAGAAATCCTGTGACCATTGTTTGTCATGGCATTGGAGTAAATTCGGAGGGACTGGTCCATTTGGCAAAGAGATGAAAGTGACCTCCTATATAGTATGAGGTCTTGGTGGTTGAGAATGTCCTTTGCTTGGTATAACCTACAGCTCATGTGGAGTGTGGCACATAGTAGGTCCTAAATCATAGCTATAAATGGTAGTTAGTTCAGGTTCCTGAGGTTTGTTTGGATACTTGGGGAGAGTAGATAGCATTTTGTTTCCAAGGCTGGACTGTCCATTATGTTTTTGTTCTATTAAGATCAATCTTCAGAAAGTATATCGGTTAGTTACTACCACAATGATGGCTGTATAACAAAGCACCCTGAACTGTGTGGCTTGCAACAACAAGCATGTATTATGTATGTGTCTGAAGGTTGGTTGTTCAAGGCTGGGGTGGGCTTCAAGCTGCAGGTTGCATATAGGTTTGTTCCCTGTGTGTGTCCTCCTCCTTGCACCAGCAGGTTACCTGGGGCATGTTCTTGTGGGGGTAGCAAAAGCACAGGAGATCATGTTCAATCACACAAGCATATTTCAAGCTTCTGCTTAGGTCCTGTTAATCTCCCCTTGGATGAAACACATCAAAATGGCAAGCCCAAGGTCAAGGGATGGGGCAGAACACTCAGCAAAGAAATGGAAAGTCATGTGACTAGAGGGCGTGGATACAGGGAGTGGTGAAGAATGCAGGCCACTAAATCTGTCTGCCTGGTTCCCTATTTGACTTCCCCAATTTAGTCATTGCAATAGATGATATGAAAGGGCTTCCCTTGCTTCAGGCAGTTCCGTCGCCCCAGTATCCACATTAAGATTCTAAAAGCACTCCACTGTAGCATCCGAGCATGTTGCAAATTCCCCTTTGGTCTCCAGGAGCCTTTCCCCTGACAGACAGGAATTTACTCTACTGTAAACCAAAGAGTCCCAGTTTAGACAGACACGATGGATTAGGCAGACAGCATCATTGACCTGGTTCCACTTCGTTAGCCTTTCCAATTAAGGAGGATGTTGCTGAAAGGGAGACCTCACAGATATATTGCCATACCTGGAATCTTCTGGATGGAGCTTCTGTAGGGAGAAGCTTAGGTTTTGAGTGTGCACAGAGGGAGGAGATTGAATTTTTGTTGGCAAGTGAATCCTAAGTGTTAATAACATGGCTGCTTGGGAGTACTCTGTCTGCTTCCTGGCTAGGTCATTAACATGCTGAGTAGATAATACTGGACCCCTGACCATGTGCTGGGAGGATTTCTGATCTTGGAATTCCAAGTAAAGAGCCGGTGCTCTACCAGAATCTAAGTATCAGCTTTGGGTTTTGTCAGTACAGTTGACAAGTTGACAGAGTTTTCTGTGGTTTGCTAAGGACGATCGTTTTCAGGGAAGTTGTTCTTAGGGGTTCAGGATGGCATTCTCCCCTCTCCACCCCTTCAGGATTCTGAGCAGTGAAGCATAAGCCCCAAACAATAGCCAAATGGGCTGAGAAGTACAACTTAATTAATCTGGGCGCACACCCAACACCCCAGTGTGGTTCTTCACTGTGACCTGGCTTTGAGAATGAGGCTCATGTTGGAATCTGAGAGGCAGCTTCTTATCTTCTGGCCAAATCGAGATGGCAGAAACTGAACTTGGGGAGAGACACACAGGCTGACTCGGAGTTGAAGAGTAATGTGGCATGCCCTCACCCACAAAGCAGCATGCCTGAGGCCGGAGTCCCACCCTGTCATAGACCAGGAGGAGAGCCTGGTCTCCCAAAGACAAAAGTGGGTCCTGTCTAGTGTGCCTGACACAGGGAAAATGGAAGAACAGGGTTGCCACTCCCTGTGTGTGAGGATGAAGAGGCTGGTCAGGGGGAGCCCCGTGAGGAATGGCTAAAACACAGAGGCTGCTCACTCGAAAATGCCTCAGCCAAGGTTCTCACCCATATAGCGGCCCCTCCTCACCCTTGGGAGGGAGCTAGGTAAGGGTTTAAAGAGAGAGCCTCTAAAATACTTTCAAGGCTTGAAGGACAAGGCTGCAGTGTCCAGAGAGGGGGAGGAGTATTCCCTCAGTATCTTCCTGGGTCTGAGGAATATTCTGTGCCTGGGTAGAATGTGGAAATTGGAGTGAGCTGTTTGCCTGGTGGTCAGCTTGGAGCCGTAGCCTTGGAGAAATGCTGGGGACTGGATTCAGAGCTAGGATCTGGGGTGGGGGTGGGGTGGGTGGGGAAAGGAACCCTTCATCTTGAAAGAAAACTCAGAACAGACCAGAGCTCAGGGTTACTTTGGCATCGTTATAAAGATACCACAGCGGAATCATTGAGAAAGCAAGTGACCATTCCCCTAGGGTAGGGGTTGAAAATTTTGCCACAGTTTTTTCTTTTCTAATTGTGGTAAGAACACAACAGGAGTTGTACTCTGTGAACACTGCAGTATACACCTAAAATTTTGTTCACTATAACCACAGTGTCACACAGCTGAATGCCAGGGTTTCTACATCTTGCATGAATGAAACTTGACACCTGTTGAATAGCAACTTCCCATTCCTTGCCCCCAGCCCACCTGACACCCACCCTTCCACTGTCTGTTTCTGTGAATTTGACTATTGGAGATGCCTCATGGGAGTGGAATCATGACACTTGGGTGCCCATGCTCGTTGAAGCCATACAACAGCCAAGATAGGGAAAAAGGGTAAACATCTGTTGTGGATGAATGGATCAAGATGTGGTGGATGCGTATAGTGCACTGTTACTCAGCCTTATGTGACAACAAGGATGAACCTTAAGGATGTTACGTAGAGTGAGCCAAGTCAGACCACAGAAGGACAAATACAGCATAATCCCTATACTTGTTTCTTATTCACCGACTAGGCCAGGGGGTGCTCAATTGCATGGCTTCCTAGAAGCCAGTGCTGGAAAATCTCTTGCCTAAAGCAATGCTTCCAAACTGAGTTTGTCCCTCAGGGCCCTAAAATCAAGCCCATTCTCTGTAAGAGGCAGCTTGAGGTTGCTTTACCAGAATCCTGAATCCAGGGTGGTTAAGTTCAGAGCCGACACAGTGCAGACAAAAATAGTCTTTATGTGCTGGGTTTCCTGTTTTCCTTGGAAACCACTTGCTGAAAAACCCTGCCTCCTCCTCACCCATCCCTCCCGCCTCTCGACCCACCCTGCCCCCCACCTAAAGAGTTCATGTTTAATGACCCGCGACATGACCACCAAGCCTTTCCAGTCAATTGGCTTTTGTAGAGAGTGAATGAATAGGACTTTTCTCTGGCCTTTGCTATCCTGAAAAGGCTCTTCCCCAGCCCATTGGAATGTGCTGCGAAAACGGGGAATTAAGCTCTTCTTTTTCTGTCTGTTCCTTCCCTCATTTTTTGTAAGACCAGGCCTTGCCCCCTCATCTGGACTCTGTGTTCCTTGAGGTGTGTTTCTAATCTTCTCAGAGGTCCATTCTCTCCATGTAGAGGATTTGAACACACTTTGAGAGAAGCAGCAAGAGTGCTTTCTTTCCTATTTCCTTACACTTGCACATTCGCATGATCTCCGTGGCAGGTGTCCCCTTAACCTGTCAGTGAGAAACTTGAACCTCCTTAGTCATCTGGGTGTGGGAAGAAGTTAGGGGGAGATTGGGGATTGGGTCAAGCTCTTCTCATGAGTTGTGGAATGGGGAAGACATTTGGGTAGCCCTCCCTGTGGGCTTGTTAGGCACTGAAGAGATGTAGCTTTGTTGGAAAATGTGAACTGGGTTAGTAGGCTCAGTTTCCCCCCCATCACTTACCTGTGTTTTCTCCTCTCTCCCTGCAGGACCCTCATCCAAGTCCACCGATCACCCTGGAGACACAGGTCAGTACCTTCCCCTGATTTTTCTCACTTACCTGTTTCAGCTCTTCAGGGGGCTTGGTGCACCCTCTAGGCTCAGGAAAGCTGGGCAGGCACATCAGACCGTCCTCTTGCCTATTGGGATGTGTGCAAGCACGCACAGGTGGGGACACGTGCCAGCCGATTGTGTGTGCACGCACGTGTGTACTCTCGTATCCGCGTACTCATCTTCAGGGCCTGAAAAGTGACGTCGCCTGTCAGTCTCCCTCCTGCCATCTGGAACATTCCCATGGTGGTAGTGCCTACCTTGCGGCGTTGTGAGCACAGCAGAAAATGGTGTCCATGAAGTTGTCAGTATGTATTAAGTACTGGTGAGGTAGCTTTTGAAACCAATAGACTGTTGCCTTTCCGGCTGGGCTTTAAGGGGAGCTATCTTTGGATTGATGGTTTCCTGGGCTCTGAGGGTTGGTCACACAGAGAGGAGACCAGATGGACTGCATCCAGAGCCCTGTCTGCCCAAGACAGGCAAGCCTGCTGGAACATTGCAAGGCTGTGGAGCAGCGCTGTGGCTGTTTCTGGAGTTGTCTGGCAAGACCCACCTGCCTGTCTCCCTCTCCAGCCTCCTCCATGGGTCCCTGTTCTCACCGATGTCTCTGCCTCAGTCTCCCCTAGGGGAATGAAGGCCCTCCCCCACCCCCCCACTCCCCCGCCCAGCTTCTCCTTACCTGATCAGGAGGGCCAGACACAATGGGCAAAGTGGAGTCCTCTGCCTTCTCTTTCCTACATGTATGTTGAGTTCTGTCGACTTCAGGAATGACACAACAACAGAGCAGGCGGGAAAGAGCATGTGACTTGGGGGATAAGGACCCCGTTCTCTGGCCCTTGTGGGCCATCCTCTGTTCTGGTTCCTCTGAAACTTCTGCCAGTGACCTGTCACCTTAGCCGTGTTTGCCCCATGTGAATCACACCTGTTCCAAGTCCCCTAGAAGTACATTGGCCTTAAATCAACCTAATGTACTTTCAGAAGTGGATTTACTCTAAGCTAATCGTGCTCAGTCAAGGAGATCTTTGACCTCCAGAGGATGTACGACAATGTCTGAAGACAATTTTTTATTTTCTCACCTTGGGGTGGGGAGGTGACTACATCAGGGTAGCAGGTGAGGAGGTAGACTCCAGGGATGCTGCTAAACTTTGGGCAGCACCGGGGCCAGCCCTCCCCCGCCCCCCACACAGAGAACAAGCTGGTATAAAAGGTCAGTAATAACAACGATGAGAAACGCTATCCCGTGGGATAATATTGGTGAAATCACAAGGAATCACATGCTGGTTAGATTTTTTTTTTCCCGCAAAACATTAAGAATTAAACTATTATTCAATAGTTAAATGATTAAATATTAAACGATTAAATAAAAATAAATAAAAATATATAAATTTTAAATATTAAACTATTAAACTATATTAAAATGTTAAGCTATTAGTTAAATATGATTAGTTAAATATTGAACTATTAAATATAAATATAAAATTAAAAACATAAAACTTAAAATACTAAAATACAATTTAAAGGTTCCTTTTGAGTTCCCTCCAAAGTCATCTACGTATACTCTCAGAGCATTTGTTTGTATGCTGTGTTTTGGAAAACAAGGCTCTCCCCAGTCTACTGAGTGGATTACCAGAGAACTTCCACAGTATGTTTTTATTTTTTGTTACTTTTTAATGATTTTTTTAATGTTTATTTGTGAGAGACAGAGCACAAGTGGGAGAGGGACAGAGAGAGAGAGAGGGAGACACAGAATCCGAATCAGGCTCCAGGCTCCGCCCTGTCAGCACAGAGCCTGATGTGGGACTCAAACCCACAAACCAGGAGATCATGACCTGAGCCAAAGTTGGATGCTTAACTGACTGAGCCACCCAGGCATCCCAGGGTGTGTTTAAATGATGGCCCTTCCCTTGATCAGTCCTTCCCCAGAAGAAAACTTGACTCTGCCCCTGGGCAGATGGTCTGTGTCCCGAATTCTAGGAGCCAAATCTTATCTCCCAGGGAGGAGTAGATGTGCCCCAGGTAGTTCTGTCCTTGGCTGTCTTGTGTCCTTTACTGTAGAAACCATCCAGTCAGCAATTAAGAACCTCCATGGGAAAGAACAGTCACTTGCTGATGGCTGATAGCTATGGTGAGAGTGACAGCTCACCCCTACACAGTGACCTCTCCTAGACCCGAACCTGATGCCAAGCCAGCCACAGCACAAGACAGGCTTTCTACGTTGATGCCACGCTATCAGGGAGATGACTCACCTGGGCTCCAGTACCACTCTGTCAGCCCCAGCCGGCTCTTGGGGAGCCATAGGATGTTCTAAGTTTCTATGTTAAAGAGACTCTGGAACCCAACCAAAGTACTAATGTTTTTCTGTAACTGTTGGCACAAGTCCGTGGCCAGATCTTATGCTGTGCTGGGCCCCAGTCCATCCTGGGACTCATGATGGGATCCTGTTCAGCTGCCTGCAGGCAGGTTAGACAAGAGGGACATGGATGGGTTTTCTGGCAGAAAGTGGTGTCCCAAATATTACCCATATGGCAGCAGCGAGACAGCAGATGAGGCTGAGCTTGGAAAACCAACCATGCAGTGGCAAGGGACAGGTGTAGGAAGTCTGGCTCAGTTCCTGCTTCTTTGCTTCAGCTCCCTTTGCTCCTCAGACAGGCATTACCTGGTCCAGCCTGGAGCACAGGTGTCACAGGTAGGGCTTGCCTTTCAGATTCATTGTGAGCTGTGTTTGTACATGACATACCTGTGGCTCAGCTTACTTAGTGCTCGGCCTGTGTAGGAACATTGGGCCACCCAGGGTGTTCGTTGGGTCCTCCCCCAGAACTTGGTGAATCCACCCTCAAGCCCCTGTTCTGAGTTGGGGACCATAGACAAATGGGCTTCTGGAGCCCCTGCAATGCACTTAGCCTGTGGCAGCACCGAGCTCTGCATCTGCTGGCATCAGCATGCCTCACTCTGCCTGATGGCCACGTTAATAGAATGAGGGAGCCTAGTGAGGTTGAAATCCCTGTTGTCAGCTTTCCCTCAGCAGGCTGCTCCTGGGGTGCACCAAGGAAGCCCTGACTTGCCATGGTGGATGCTTCCCTAGTCTCCAGATGGTGGTTACCCAGGAACCAGAGAAAGCCAGTGTGAAAGCCGTGTGAATTTGGTTAGTGGCATTACCACAACCTCTGCTCACACTGACATTGACCATTTGCCGAGAACTGGCTTCTCCCATTATATCTTCACCTCATTATGTAGGTGTTCTCATGATACCCATTTTCCAGATGAGAAACTTAAGGGTCAGAGAGGTTAACGAACGTGCTCAAGATGATGCTGGGAGCACATAGCATCGGTGAGTGTCAAACTGGGGGCCACAGGATAGCACAATCTATCTTCTCAACTTGTATCTTACTGTTCCAGAAAAAACAAGTTGCCTTGACTGGTAGATGTGAAATGGCTCAGGCAGAACTGGAGGGATGGGCTTGATGTATACAACCCAAGGTCTAGATAAAGGGAACGCTTTGCAAAAGTATCCCCAATGTACTTAGATAAATAGGAAGAGAGATGGATGACAGGTGAGTAGGTATGTAGATAAATAGATATAATGCTTTGCACAGTGAGTAATTCTTTGACAGATAGATTGCCACAAGGCTTGTGGATAAAATGGTTTGAGCAATGGAGCCAATAGAAAATTTATTTTAAAACAAAAATGAAATCTCTCCCTGTACATCAGTAGTGTTTTTGACCAATTTAAATGCTCATTATTTGATTCTTTCTCATTGATCCCCAAGATGGCTTATTTCTGAACCCTCTCCAATTTGGCAAGGCTCTTGTCATTTAATTTTAGCTTCTCTGCCTGCCTTATCCCCTCTACCCCCCCACCTCCTGCCCCCACAAACGGCTTCACTGTCAATTAGTTAATGTCCTCTACTCAAATCCTGAAATACCCTGGGAGTTGTAATAAAAGAACTCTTAGTTAGGACAAAGATTTGTCAATCTGGGTATTTGTGAAGTTGGCTGTACTTAGAAGGGAAACAAACCTTCGTTTGCATTGAGAATTCTCGCAGGACCTGAATATCAAGGGCATTAGGAGGAAAAACTCCTGACTGCTCAGTGTTCATCAACCAACCAGGTACTTGAATGTCTTTGATCTGCTCAGTAACTGGGAGCATAAGAGGACTGAGTTAACTACATTCACTGAATTAAAAGATGATGCTGGGGCCATGAGGATTGTGAACAGAGCTCAGGCAGACAGAGAAGTGGGTGGTAAGAAATTAATACTCCAAAGCTACAGCTATGCAAATTCGTTCATCCATTTGCTTACTTACATAGTTCTGGGGCCAGGAAGAGGCCAGGCCTTGTGCTAGATGCTAAAGATACAGCTGTGAACAAGACAGAAAGCTCCCTGCCCATAGAGCACCTGCTCTGGTTGGGGGAGTCAACCAGTGAATTTCTGAATAAAAAAAAATGTGCCCATAATTTCGGGTAGTAATAAGTGAACAGAAATACAGGCAGGTCTGTAAGCAGGAGTGGCTGGGCGCTGTAGAGAAGCTTGTCCAGGGAGCGTTCTCTTTGGACTCGAGTTGCAAGCTCAGGAATGGAGGTTTGAGCTGAGAGCTTACAGTGGAGAAAGAGTTACAGGCAAAGAGACCACAGTGAGAGCATTCTGAACATTTTGCATATTATATCTGGATTCCTATAAAAATAATGCCACTTTTCCTTAGAATCAATTAAAGTGTTAGCTCCTTCGAGCTCCTTCAATGCCTTTGTGTCACTAGAACGTCAAGATGAATAAGGAATTACCTTATCAGGCAAGGGTGAAGGGAAAGGACTGGTAAGGGAGGTGGGGGGAGAAAAGGTGGTCACATTTGGAACCAGCCTGTCAAACTGATGTCCAGTGCATCTTGCCAGGGTCAAAGGAACTTAACAGCTCCTACAGTACTGTGCAGATACTGGGGACTTAGGTAAGAAATCTGGCTTATACTTAGCATTAGCTAATTCGCTGGCTTAAGTTCTGCTGAACTAAAGCCTCCCACGAAACCAGTGGTTCACAACTGGTTGTGAATTTACCCCCCCCCAACCCCGCCCAGGGGACATTTGACAATGTCTTGAGACATTTTTATTATGACGTGGGGGGTGGGGCAGTGCTACTGGCCTCCAGTGAGTAGAGGTCAGAGGTGCTAAATACCCTGCAGACACCTGAGGAAGAATGATCTCCCAAATATCAGCAGTGCCAAGGGTGAGATACCTTGGCACACCCCTCTTGGCTCTGTGGACAAAGATGACCCTGGCCATGGAATCATAACCATGTAGAAAAGTGTAATTCGTTCCTTCCTAGGTGTTGCCTCGTTTATGTCCAAACGTCACCCTCTCTGGTTAATATCAGACTTGTCCCATCTCCAGCCATGACATACTCGTCACCCAGAGTCTCTGGGTCTGTGTTTGCGTGCATAGTCACTGTTGAGTAATGACTCATGCGTGTGAGCATGTGCATGGCGTAGGTAAAAGGGAAAACACCTTTCAGAGATGGTTTCCTGAGAGATTTATGGCTCAACAGTGCAGGGAGTGTGCAGTGTGTTAAAAAAAAAAAAAAAATGAAAATGGAGCTACTTGGCTTGGGTTCAGAGAGGGACTGGCCAAGGCTTGTGGCCTGATGGAGCAGGCTTTGCAAATAACTCGATTTGGAGGCCTGGTTCCTTTTTCTGAGGCAGACCACAGCCTCCTCCATGCAAACTTCTCTCTGTGGAAGCTCTTTGCCGACTTGCAGGATTAAAGCAATTGCTGTCTCCTTGCCTCTCTTCCAGCTCTGGGCTTCGATTAACCTTTTCCTCCGTGGAGAGCGGTTTTTGGAGCAATCAGGGAGCTTTTGAATGGCTCTTACCTGAGTCTCCAGCCCATTAATTCTTATGGTGCCCAGCATCTGTTGAGAGGACAGCGAGACCAAATTGCTTCTCAGCCCATCTGCTTTCCTCCCGCCAGCCTCCTTGGGGGAACAGAACCTCTCTGGAGCAGACAAGGCTGGTTTTGGGACAGGCTGAATCCCTCTCCTATGATCTTTGCTCCTGGCTCTGGTTTGCTGGGTCTTTAATCAGCCCTGGTGGGGAGTGGAGCAGGGAGGTGACCAGCTGGACCACTGCTTGGGCAGAGATAGGCGGGGAGCCTATTTCCTGAGAACGGAAACATTCTCAGGGAGGGTTTGCGGTCCTTGGTCCTGGGCGCCTTACTGGTCTGTGTGACTCAGGGCGAACCATGTGATGCAACATTCCACAAATAGCCAACAAGTTCCCCCAAAGCACAGCCACATGTACTGTTGTGAAAAATAGATCGTGTTGAGATCACTATTCATCCCTTCTTGGTGGGAGCTGACTTTGCCCAAGATGTTGAATGTTTGAGTTTGGCCGTTGACTGAGAACACTTCAAAATCATGACTCTTGTCCACAGTGACTAACGTACCTTGAATATGTTTCTATGTTGTAAGATTTTTTAAGTAGTCGATATACTCAACGTTGGGCTGGAACTCGTGACCGTGAGATAGTTACATGCTCTTCTAGCTGACCCAGCCCGTTGCCCGTTGAATATAGGGTATCATGAGCTGTGAAGTGTGCAACATACATGGATATGTAAACTTACCGTTGTTAGCTAACCTTCATTAAGCACTTCGAGTGGGTTCTGGGCATGTTTCTGAGCAACCTCTTGGTATAGGTTCACTCATGCAGATTTCACAAGTATCCCCAATGGGAGGTGTGTCAACATCATCTCCACTTGACAGACAAACGGGCGCAGAGAGGTTAAGGTGCTTGTCCAGGAGCTAATGGGGAGAGCAGCTATAATTTGAAACTGGCCATCTAGCTTTCATTTGTCAGGTACCACAACCCCATGAGACAGGTACTAATCTTAGCCCATTTTCCAGATGAGCCGACTGGAAGGCCACGGAGACCAAGTTTCCTTTTATTTATTATTTTTTAAATGTTTATTTTTGAGAGAGTGGGCGCGTGTGCACTTGTGAGCTGGGCAGGGTGAGAGAGAGAGAGGCTCCCAAACACGGTTCACGTTGCCAGCACAGAGCCCGGCATAGGGCTCCATCCTGCGAACTGCAGGATAATGACCTGAGCCAAAATCAAAAGCTGGGCCCTCAACCACCTGAGCCACCCAGTTGCCCCCAATTGTTCTTTTAAAGGTAATTTGGTTAGTAAGTGGTAGAGGCTGAATTAGAAACATGATCTCTTTTACTACTTGGTTGCTGAGGATACACATGAAATGTACAGATTGGATGTAGAGATAAGAGGTAGGTATGCAGATACAAACATGGTTGTAGACCTGTGACTTAATTATATACAATATATGTCATGTACAATGCACACATTGTAATGCGTATATCCTAAATCAGATGTAATATATATTACCAACATATAACCATATAGCTAATCTATGTATCTCCAATTTGTAGCATTTCTAATGTGTATACGTATGATGCTGCATGCATGTATCATGTATACACTATAATGTATGATACAGAGGTAAAGGTAGTTTAGATGCAGGTGTAGTTACAGCTAGAGATGGAGTTATCAGTAGAAGCACATACGAGTGATGGAGAACGCTCACTTGGCAACCCCAGGCAGATGGGTCTGGAAACACCTGTCCGTGCGGAGTGGCATGCAGGTGAGGAACCAAACCTCCAGGCTGTGGGAAGGTTTGCCCTGCAGAGGGGAAGCAAAGTGGCGGCCCACAAGGGAGTGGACACTCACATTTCCTTTCTGGCAGGCGCATCTTCTTAGAGAGACTCCTCACACCCCCACTTCAAGCACAGAGTCAGGAGCCTGCTGTGCTGCCCGCTGAGCAACAAGGCAGTGTCGCCAGATTTGCATGGAGTTGCAAGCCAAAGCCTGGGTGAGGAGGCAGTGCTGCTGTTTGGTGGAAATATCAAACGTACCAGTGTGTTTGAAGCTCAGTCTGTCTTCTCCACGGGCGTTTTTGGGCAGGGCTGTGCAAACCAGCGAGCTTCAAAAGAGCAGGGTCCAGTGCTGGAATGTTCAGGCTGGGTTTTGAGGTTCTAGTTAGCAAGATAACTCAGTCAGGAAAATCGCTTTTCACATGAAACGGCAGCCTGATGGAAGTCCAGGCGTATGAGGCACATAAAACTCAACGTCCAGGGCCCAGACTTGCAGAATATCACAGAAGAGGGCCTCCGATGTTCCTTGCTATACATTATTTGCATGTAGGACTTGCTTAAGTACCTCTTTGAGGTGATCTCCTCTCATCCTGACAGCCATGCCCGGGGAGGGGACTCTTGGCCCCCTCCTTAGCAGGTGCAGACCCAGAGGCGTCAAGAAGTTAAATACTTGGTCCAAGACCATCGTGCTCCTGACGTACTGACATGAAGTGTGTTGGGGGTTTCTCCTCTCCCCTCACCCCAGCAGATCCACTGTCAACCTTTCTTTTCCTGTTTTTGGGCCCTCAGAGGCTTGACCTTGATGGATTTCATCAGCGTGACTTCTCATTGCTTCCATTAGGGGGAGGCACTGGCAGGAGATGGGAAGGTGGGATGACAGTGGGTTGGGGGTCATTTTCCATGTGTCTCTCTGTGAGGGCCACAGCTCCCAGAGAGCTGCTATGATAGCTGTATTCTTCAGGATCTGCTAACACCACTCTCCAGGGTGGTGCCAGCTCCCCATTGTGGGCAGCCCTGCTTTGTTTCCCTTAGAAAGGGTTTTGTTATGGGGGAACCTGAGTGGCTCAGTCGGTTGAGTGTCCAACTCTTGATTTTGGCTCTGTTCATGAGCCCAGGGTCATGGGATAGAGCCCTGGGTTGGGCTCCATGCTGAGCATGTAGTCTGCTTAAGAGTCTCTTTTGGTCTGCCCCTCTCTTTCACTGGTACACACATGTACACACACTCTCTACGGAAACAACTGTTTGCTTATTCCCTAGGAGAGTAGTATATGTTTCCTTTGGGAACCCTGCCTTGGACATGAAGCCTGCCCCCACCCCTTTGCTAACACAGCATTGCCGGAGTGAGCGACTGTCATTTCATGCCATGTTTTGGTAAAGTAGGAGTGGGGGTCTATCTTCACGCCAAAGAAAGGTCTCACAATGGTTGCGAGGGAATGGGGAAGCTGTTGAAACTAAATGCCCAGTTGTCAATGGCGTGAGTGTTTTTCTGGGCAGGGCATCGTAGCTGTCATTCTGTTGGTGACAACTCCCCCCAAACAGAGACACGAACATTCTACACACCACTGTGCTAGTAAATCATCCAGGGACCCATGTATGTGAGAAGAGATGTCCCAGGCAGGGGACACTATGCTCTGAGTCTCAACAGTCACTCACACGCATTCTGTCTGTCGTGACTACAAAGCCGGGAAGAGCTGTCTCACCTGGGGAAGGGACTCAGGTTGACGGTAACAACACAGCGGGGGTGGGGAGGGCAGGCCATTGGCTCCTCCCTGTAGCCCACAGCAGACAGACAGACAGAAGACAGATTGTTTCTGCCAGCCAGCACGGCCTTGGCAAACTCTCCCTGTTCACTGTCCTCCTGTCACTCCCAGGAAATACCACCTTTCTAGCCTTTGAATCTGTTTTCTCAGAATTGCTCCTGCTCCTCCCTGAGCCTTCTGTTGCCATTCCTCCAGCCCAACTGGTCCTGTCTGGGGAGCTGGTGAGTCCTCTCCCAGCAGGATGAGGCGGTTAGCTGGCCCCAGCTCCAGCTCAGCACAGCCCTCCTGCTGTGTTCAATTGCCTTCCTGAAAAGGAACATCTTATTAATAATGATAAGCCCTTCTAATTTTCTTCTGGGAACTGTAGCTCTGTTTTTCCACTGCAAGGAAGAGAGGAAAGGAAGGATGGAAAACTGAAGTTAGCTCTGGTGCAGGTGCCAGATGGGTGGGGCCAAGGACAGTGGTGCTGTTTTACTGTCCCAAGAAGGAAAACCCCAGCTAGCTCGATGCAGGAAGAAACTCCAGCCGTTAAGAGAGGCCTCGCTGTCCCAATTACAGTCTGACATTGGTTATGGGGGAGTGGGAGGTGGCTTTTTATTATGTGGCCCAAGATCCAAAGTGATATACGAGCCTGCTGATGGGTATCTCCCACTGGCCTGTCATTGTTCTGGGATTTTTTCTTTCTTTTTTTTAAGCAGGGGGAAAGGGGGTTGGAGGAGTTCTGAGAAATTGGAAAGTAAAGGGGCCTCTAGAAGTCAGCTAGTGGTAAGGAAGGGGCCCAGGGTTAAGAATTTCCAGCAGCTTTCTTAGAAAGTTGGCTGCCAGAACCATCTTAGCTGCCTGAAGGTAGAGGGTGGACCAGGTGTTGTCAATCCTGTTCTTCTGTCTCTAGCCAGTATGTCTTTGAAGGGTCTCCTTTCCCCAGGGCAGCCTCCTTTGTGCAGAGTCGTTCAGCCAAAACACCCCAGATATTTTGGACTGGATCATTTTTCATTGTGGGGGGCTGTCCTGGGTACTGTAAGATATTTAGCAGCACCCCTGGCCTCTGCCTGCTACCCCACCCCATTGTAAGAACCAAAAATGTCTCCAGACGTGGTCACCAGTCTCCTGGTGGCACAATCCACCCCAGCTGAGAACCACTGACCTAAGTAGAGTTTGTAGGGATTGTGTGAAAGTCTGTTGACTGTCTGAAAGGATTGCTCATGAGGGTTAGGTGAAGTCCACTGGCTGAACACCTCCATATAAATGTCACTGGAATTTAAGGTTTTTTTCTCTCAAGTGGCTTCCTATTGGCTGGGTTATAAATAAATTAGCACCTGCCAAGCCTCTGGGGGGTGGGTGAGATGAGATATGGAGGAAAGTTACAATGTTTCTTCTTCGATCCTTTAAAAAAATTTTTAATGTTTATTTTTAATGTTTGAGAAACAGAGTGCAAGTGGGGGAAGGGCAGAGAGAGAGGAGGACAGGGGATCCGAAGTGAGCTCTGTGATGACAGGAGGGACCCTGGACTGTCAGATGACCTGAGCTGCCCAGGCACCCTTCTTCTTTCGTTTGACACCCAGCAAACCCTGAAACACAGGAGGGTGAGAGGCCTTGGTGTGCTCCTGGGGAATGACCTCTCAAGCCGCAGCTTTGAATCACGGCAGCGGGAAGGCTGAATCCCAGGCCTGGCCCTAGAACCCCATCCCCTTGAAGACACAGGCATGGGGCTGGCAGATTTGCCACGGTGTGGCTGTCTGAGGAGGGTGTGGGCTCGCCTGACACCCGGAAATAGTCTGTGGCTTTGGAGCTGACGCTGTGATGGGTTCAAACTGGCTGGTCTTTACTCCTACTTACTGGACTGTCACTGTACTGCATTCGTACAGGCTGGTCTTTACTCTCTTGACTCCATGAAAGAGGCCTGTGTGTCGAGCGCCAGCCTTAAACAACCAGGCTGCTGTGTGCTGTGCTGGCTATTAGGTGTTTACCTGTTAGTTTGTCCTTGGGTGTTCCCCCACCCTGTTCTCCGAGTACGGCTGTGGCTGGAATGTGTTTGGTTTTGATTTTTATTATTTATTAATAAATTTGGGAGGCGGTTGAGGTCTTCTTTGGGTTTATTTTTCATAGTGTTTATCAATAGTACTTTGTATTATTTCGTTATTATGTTATTGATTTAGTTCACTCGTCGAACCTTTTTTGAATGCTTTCTATGTGCCAGATAGTGCTTTAGGAGTCAGAGATACAGCAGTGAGCAAGATAGAAGTCCCTGCCCTCATGAGCTCTCATTCTAGATAGATTACAAATAAGAGATGTGTGTTTATATGTTTATATCAGATACTGACAAGTGTTAAGGAGAAAAGCTAGGCAGGGGAGGGATTACCCTTCACCTTTGGTGGAACCAAGGATAACTTGGAGATCAGGCAACATTCAGGCAGAGACCTCAAGAGTATGAGTGGGCAAGCCCTGGAGAGAGCAGCCAGTGCAAAGGCCCTGGGGTGGGATGTGCTTGGAACGGTCATTGCACCTTAGAAGCAGGAGTGAGCAAGGGAAAAGGGGGGTGAAGGTGCAGGCAGATCATTAGCATCTTGTTCAACTGAGAAAGGCAAGCCTTTGGATGACTTTGAGCAGAAGACTGACATAGCCTGACTTGGTTTGGTGGCCGCTGTACTGAAAGTGCACTATTGTTGTTCAAGAGCAAGAATAGGGAGTTGGGCAAGGGCAGAGGCTGTCAAAATAGCCAGGGCATTGTAGTGGTGGTTTGTACCAGGGTGCTAACTGTGGAGACGCAGAAAAGTGGTTTCATTCTGGATACTTGTGAGGGCAGAGCCACGGAATTTATTGTGGATTAGAAGGATGTAAAGCAATACAAGCACACGATAGAAAGTAAAAAAAAAAATCAAATCAAATAATACAAAGAGTATTCAGTGAGAAGTCGATCTCGCATACCCTTTTCTCCAGTCTTCAGAGGCAGCAACCATTAACCTTTTTCTCGTTTCCTCTCCTAGACCTTCCTTTGCATATTAACACGTGTGGGGTGTGTGTGAGTGTGTGCATGTGTGCGTAGGCAGGGATTTTGTTTCCTTTAACTGGAATCTAATGAAACATATTTTCTAATCACGCATGGTTTCTTTGTATCTTACCCCCATTGGCTATCATATCTGCACACACTGCTCTTCCTTACAATTTTTAACTGTTTTCTGTGTTGTCCAGCTCTCTATCCAGCACTCAGCATGGCGTTAATGTGTAGAAACTGTTCAGTGAGTACAAGTTGAATGAATTATTTTCTCGTGTATGTAACTGATTTCCCATTGGTGGACGTTTAGGTAGTTTCTTCTCCCCCCCACCCCCACCCCCCATCTTAACACTGTCGTTCTCGTACACACGCTTTCTCACAGCTGAGTGGCTAGATCTGTAGGGTGAAGTAGATTTGGGACTGTGAGTCAAAGGGTATGTGCATTTTCCATTTTGACAGTCGTAGCTGAACTGACCTTAGGGAGGTTTCTTCAAATCGACTATCAAAGTGATTTCCTGTTTCCACTCTCAAAAGCACTGGTAATCATCAGTCTTTATCATCTGTGTCAAACTAATGGGTAAAAACACTGTCTTGCTGGTATGATTTGCATTTGATGTGTGAGTGGGGTGGAGCATATTTTAAGAGTGGTATCTGTTGATTAATTTCTTAGCTGCATTTTCCTGGGTTCTAAAAGATGCCTCCTCGGAGACATGATTATTAAGACTGGCCAAGCCAGCTATTGTGCTAAGGACTCGACGTGTGTTAACTCACTTCATGTTGCCATGAGCCCTGCATAAGGAGGTATGGTTCGCATTCTCCCTCCCAGACAATGAAATGGAGGTATGGAGAGGGGTGAGGTCAGTGTTGCCCAAGGTCACGCATCATGTGGAGAGGAAGTAGGGAGCCGGTATTGGGACCTAAAAAGAACTCTTAACCACCATGCCGCGTAGCTCAGCGTATTTGGTAATAGCCGTGACTCTCCTTTAAGGCTTAACCACTCTGGTATTTTGAAAACAAAAGCCTAAGTGTCTCTGGGCTTTGGAAAGCAGATGGATGAGACTCTGGCATGTGGTGGGACCTGGGCTTGAGGCCCCAGCCTGTGCTGGAGACAGAGCTGTGCACTAGGCACCTGGCAGGCATGTGCCATGCAAGGAGACCGTGTCACCTTTTTCATACTAAATCGCACTGCCCTCTGACCAAGTCCCCAGCTGCACGGCAGAAGTGGATCTAGGGGCCAGTTACATACGGAGCTATCAGTAGTTAGAACTGTGCATTGGATCACACAGATGGAGAACAAGATCGAAGACAACAGGTAAATGGGAAGAAGGAAGGAAGATGGATAATATAATATCTCAGTTCCTATTGTAAGAAAATATCCCTGCTATATACTGGCCACTTCTTCAGGTACCGGGCATTGGGACATGAAGGACCCAGGGCGCTGTGCTCGGGGAACTCCCATCTAGAGCATCGTGTTTGAACCTTTCCTGTGTCACAGTCCCCTTTGGCATCCTGAGAAATCTGTGATCCCTTCTCTGAATAATACACATTTTTAATTTTTTGTTTTCTACTCTTTTCTAAAAAATATTTTAAATGTTTACTTTTGAGAGAGAGTGAGAGAGGGAGCGAGTGCACACAAGAGGGGGAAAGAGCAGAGAGAGAGGGAGGTAAGAGACAGAATTCCATAGGCTTTGAGCTGTCAGCACAGAGCCCAATGTGGGGCTGGAACTCAAAAACCTGGAGATCACGACCAGAGCCCAATTCGGATGCTTAACTGACTGAGCCACCCAGGCGTCCCAAAATAACATTGAAATGCAAAAAAAAAAAAAAAAAAAAAAAAAAACCTAGCTGCAAAGGATTACAAGAGAAAGCAGTTGCGCCGAAATACAGCTAGCAAAATATATATAAACATAAAATAAGTGTGGAGCAATTAATGCATTTGCATCTTTACTAACACGTTAAGTAACTAGATTTGGCTGCAGGTCTAATAAGTATCATAATTTTGAGGTAGTGACAAGTGTAAGTAATATTTTCAGCATCTGCTACCAAAGCAGTGTGATAGGAAAATCTCTGTAATTTCCACTCATGTCAGTCTCAGGTCTTGGTAATACCCCTGCAGTCTGGTGCCTGCATTCATAGCTAAAGGACACAGCAAAATTGAGTTAGAGTTAGTGAAAATAATTACGAAAAGGAATATGTATGAATCTAAGACCCCCAGAATTGTCTCTACCGACCGCTCACTCCTCCCCCTCCCCCCTCGCCGAGTCCACGGACATCCCTGCACTTGACAGAAAAACCATTGCAAAATGGTGTATACCTGCTGAATGAAATGGTGAACAGGGTCACCCATGTTATGTAAATGATGTCTTGCCCTGTCCTTTTTTTTTTTTTTTCCCTTCCACCTGATCATTTGTAGTTGAACTGTTGTAAGATAAATGGACTTTTGCTGTTTCTTTCTTGTGGGGTGGTATCGGATCCGTGATGGTATAGGAGGAAACAGGACAACCTGGAAGAATCCCAGAAGGCTTCTCGTTGGAGCTCTTGGCCACACCATGTCCTCAAGGGTGAGTGAGACCAGACCAGGAGAGGCTGGGATGACAGACAGAACATTCCCAGAGAAAAAACAGAGCTGAAATAACGGGTCCTATCAAGAAATCACCAGGGACATCTATCTGGGTGGCTCAGTTGGTTGAGCCTCTGACTTTTGATTTCAGCTCAGGTCATGATCCCAGGGTCACGGCGTCTGGCTCTGCACTGAGCACGGAGCCTGCTGAAGATTCTGTCTGTCTCTGCCCCTCCTCTACTTGGGCGTGCCCGTGTATACTCTGAGTCTCTTTCTCAAATAACATCACACAGTATGAAGGGAACACAGGTGGGGGAGCAGAGAACGGCAAGAGACTGTTGAAGTGGGCACAGGCCCAGATAGCGCCGGGGAGCTTGAGATCGACCTAATGGGCAGTGGGGCAGCACTGAAGGGTTTTGGGCGGGAGAGTCTGAGGTCAGCTTGGGAGGATCGCTCTGGCTGCCACATGGGGAACAGACTGGGAGGCAGGGGACCAGAGAGGCACCTTTAATCCAGAAGAGCCAAGAAGAAGGCCTGATCTGGAGCAGTGACAGAAGGGAGAGTAGGGGATGTATTTGAGGGGCCATTAAAAAGACTGGGCAGGGTAGGATTTGGGCAAGTAAGAGTAGGGCACAAAAGAAGTTAGGATAGGAATGCGTGAGGAAAGGACAAGTTCAGTGGGAAGACGAGGTACTCCCTGGGCATGGGAAGGGGTGCAGTACCTAGTGAGGTTGTCAAGGAACAGGTGGAGTGGAGGAGACCTTCTGGAGCCCCTCACTCTGCTTTCCCAGAACACGGAGCCCTGATAGTGCTGTGGGGGATGGGGGTGGGGGTTGTCCTTGGACCAAGCAATATGGAATCTTGCACCCAGGAGCTTGGGCAGATTTTCAAGTTCAGTCTCCCAGGAATGAATAGAAGCAAAAGGTAGGAAGAATTAAACCACTTTTTAAAAAGAAAAACCTGCACTTTGCAGGGATTTATATGCCTTCCTGGATCTGAATAATAAATTTTTTTACAGCTACAGCTGGTGTTATATACGACCTTATAAAATGCCATGATAGCGTCTAATGAATATCGTATTGCGGAATATATGACTTTTTTTTCCAAGGGCTTTTTAAGGTACTGTCTCTGGCTTGCGTCGGCAGGGAGGCCACACTGCACTCCGTCTGAGAATGCGGGCGAGTGTCTTCGCTGGGACTGATCCTCATTGTCAAGGTTTTCAGGCCCGGAGGAGGCAGCCCCCGGCAGAGACACGGGCGCTGATCTGACACACTAGCAAAAGCCTCCGTGTTTGGGCAGATGTCCCCTCTGCGAGATCAGAGATCAGACCGGCTCTTCCCCCTGTGGAATTGAGGCTGGCTAGACTTGCCTGACCAATTTAGAAGTGGACCTTTCACAAGGCACGTGTGTCTGTCTGGAGACCTGGATGGCCCTGGGAGAAATCACACACTGTCCAGTGGGGCATGGGCTTCCAGTGTCAACATCCTCTCCTTGGCCTTTGACTACACACCTTGTCTCCCTTCCCACCCCCCCTCACCCTGACCTTGGACATCTGCATGTAGAATTACACCACCATCCCGGAAATTGCATTCCTTCCCCAACCCCCACTGCCCCCCCCCCACCTCCGGAAAAATGCGATCAGAGGACAGTGTTGGGAACCAGGAGGATAAGAGGCTGGGGGGGGGGGGGGGGCTCCGGTTAATTGTTACAGGGTTAACTGGGAGTTAGGAGAACACTATTGTTGAAGTCCTTGCTTGTAAAATACTTGCAAAGGGAGTCTGTCCGTGTTCTCAATGTGTTCAATCCATTGCACGTACCTAAATGTCAGCTCCCTCCCTGCCTTTCCTGCTCCATGCACGTCTACTCTTGCACCTTTGTCCCTGCGGTGTACCTCTCCTGGGACGTCTTCCCCACCTCTTCTCCTACACAGATCTTCCCAGCTCACCAGGCAGAGCTCAGGTGTGTCAAATATGAACCGGAGGCGCCCAAGATAATTTCAAGCAGTGTTTGAACAGACTTTAAAGAAATGAATAGCTATTGTTTTCTTTCCTTAGTGACATTCTACCTGTGGCAAATTATATTATTTTTTTTTTAAGTTTATGGGTAATGTTTCCTTTTTCAATTAGTTCATTAAAGAAAAATAGAGCTGAGCTGATTGAAAGAGCTTCAGTAAATAAAGAAAACTGCAGATGCTCCATGGATAGGGCAAAATCAGAAAGGTTAGCAGGTGAAGGACTAATATTTGAGAAGGGTGACTGTGTTCCTTGCTGTCCTGCTTCTGGATTTCCCACTGCAGCAGGTTGGGTCAATTCTTTCATTTTTCTGACCTCCGTTCTCTCCTCATGATGATCTCTGCCTCGCATGAGGGTTAGCCCTCCTTCCTTGCAGGCAGCGGCCTCTGAGCTGTATCAGCTCCATCGATGGTTGATTTTTTTCGTGTGGGATTTGTCACTGCCCCTCCCTGGCTGTTCGCGTCTTTGGGGGTGCCTTTGTGGGCACCATCAAACTCTACCCGTTTCTAAGTGGTTGGCAGTTAAAAAGGCCTTTCCAAAGAAGTATTTTTTGGCTGTAAAGTGTGAGTTCCCTTAAGAGGTGGAGAGACCACCCACTTACCTCAACGCTGAGAAGGAGGCAGGTGATGGGGTCGAGGCCACCTTTCTGCTAGGAAAGACCCTGGCTGTGGAGAAAGGTCTTGGTTGCCCCCTACCACAGATCCTCATGGCTCGTTAATCAGCCCAGGATGTGCTTGTTAACCGTGATGCACCAGTTGGGAGAAGACAGTAGCAGTCATTGACTAATGACCTGTTTGTTACAAATGCCCAGAATCGGCGTTCTCAACAGTCCCTTCAGACTTCGTTCCAAGCCTGTGCTGTCCAGCGTGGTGGCCAGCGAGCTCTTGAAGGGCAGTGAGTCCTGTGAGCTGTGCTTAGGTGTGGATAGTATGAGCCACACCACGTAAAATACTGCTTTGATACTTGTTCATATTGGTCATATGACGAAATGAGACTATGTTGAACATATTGGGTTGACAAGATTATTCAAACCCATCTGTCCCGTTTCTTTGTTTTCTTTTCCTTTTTTTTAAACATGACTCTCGAAAATTTCCAATGAGTCATGTTCTCCCGATGATGAAGGAAAGTGGTCTGGATCAAAGCTGAACCTGGGAAAAGCTAAGAAAACGGTTTTTCTTTTTCAACTGTGCATTTCTCCCTTTTCTGAGCTCAGAGTCTCCTGAGAGGAAGCAAAAGGTGATCTCTGTTAATCGATGGTTCTGGTCCATTGAGTTCAGTTAATCAGGGTTTCGCCTCCCCCCAGGTTTGTGAGCGCTTGCTGCTTTCTTGGGCTTAAGCTACCCCCCCCCCACCCCCCCACCCCCCGCCCTGAATTCCAGGTGGAAGGAAGGGGGAGGTTGCCGATTTGCAACAACAGTCCGTCCTGTGGATGTCTCACCAGGCGTCTGTTTCTCGGGAAGTGCCGTGGCCTGTGAGGGAGTGATTCCTGGCCTTTGGCGGGTTGGCCACACACCCAGCATCCAGCACTGGACCGATGAGATGGGGAGGAGTTACTCACGTACACTGAGCCTGAGGGAGGATGTCACATGCCAGGCAGGGTCATATGGTGGAGGGGAGAGTGCGAGGGCCCGTTGCTCTCCACGATTCCAGGGTCTGTGGGTATCTCCAGGGTCAGTCTTGGTAGTATCAGGAGGGTGGGCGAGGTGACTACAGCTTCCCACAGCTGGGTGAGATTGTCTTGTTGGAATAATCCTGAGGGGCGAAGCCCACTGCTCGGGGACGAACAGGAGCTGCCTGGTCTCTGTGATGGGGAGGGTTGCCGGGCCAGGGGACCTCACCCAGTGGAGAGAAGGGGGCACAGGAACTGAGATTTAGGCTGTTGGAGGCCTTCCTGATTTTCCCCAGATGTTGAGGCAGCACATAATACTGATTGTAGCCCTAACACCACAGTGGGGTGGGGGGGGGGGAAACTAGGTGGTGGGATCATCCTATCTGCGTTTGACTCTTGGCTGTGCTGCTCATTAGCAGTTCACCTCATGGGTCCTCAGTGTGTCTGCCCATCAGTAAAATGGGGATGTGAACATCCACTGTGTGTGCTTGCACGTGGGTGTGTGTATTTTTGTCTATCGGCAGATCGAATACCGCATACACCTATTTCTCTTTTCTAGAACAGTGATTTAATCCCTGCTCCTCTCCCCTCTCCCCCCACACCCCCTGCCTTCAGACAACAACACATCCACGATCAAATCACAAGCAGCATTTAATAAAAAACAGATGTGTGAGTTGAGCCAACTGAGTTCTTGAAGCCAAAGGCTACATCTGGCCCTCCATGTACTATTTCCACTGACTGAATTGAGTTTTGCATCGCCAGAGGCAGACATTGGCTCATTCTGTTTCAGGGCTGAGGAGCCAGGCTGTTAGTTTGTGTAATGCTAAGTGGACAGAGCCTCCGCCCTAGTCCAGACATGGACGTCCATGTTCCAGGGGCTTTACCTTGGCAGAGGGAAGGCAGCTGCGTGGGAGCGAGGCATGCCACAGAGCACGGAACCCCCCGGAGGGCCTTGTGTGCCGTCGCTTGGGTTGCCCCGCCGAGTAAGCAAGCTGTCGCCTTCTTGGCTGACAGGCAGCCTGGCCGGGACCTGATTGAGTATAACACACCCTTAGTGCAGGAGAAGGGGGCATCTGTTGGCTCTTTCCTTCCAGATAGACACAGTGTCTTTGTTCGAAGACAGAAGGTCATCCCAGCCGCTCTAGGGACAGCCCTCCAGTCTCCACGGTGCTCAGACGCCATCTGATAGGTGGGTTGGGGGTTTCGCTGCCCCTTGGTCACTGCCCACCTTGGTGGGGATGTTCTCTGTGGAAACCCCAGCCCTGGTCTCCTTATGGGGCCGTAGGGTCCCTGCTATGCTGAACGTTGCAGGGGACTGAACTGCAGTGGTGTTCTGAGCAGTGTGGGTGGTGACGTTCTGGAATCTGGCAAATGGCCAACAAAATTGCATAATCCCAAGCCTGGAGCACCCTGTTGGTCAGTTCCTTCCAGGGGGTGAATGAACGTGGATGGAGAATTGCAAGAACCTTGGGTCGCCCAGCTCATCTGTTAGCTGTTCGCTGTGATCTGTTTGTATGTGCGAGTGCTTGGCATGTTTGTAAATGGACAGGTGCGTCATGAGCACATGCTTTGTGTCAGATGTAGTTCCTGCTGTCATGGAGCTCACAGTCCATGTGCGGTGTGTGTGTGTGTGTGTGTGTGTGTGTGTGTATTTATGTAAGAGTATTTGCATATATATTTAGTTTTGTGTAGAGTGTCATTAACAGAGCAATGAGCATTTATTGAGCACTCTGTGTACGTCAGACACTGGAGCTAAGGATACTTTTCTCATTTAATCCTCAAAACCACATGGCTCTTTCAACCTATATTGCTGGAACACTGACTATGTACTAGGCATTATGCTGAGTGTTCCACATTCTAAGGTTGAGCCTTCTAGAACTTCTCCTACCATTAACTCTATTTCACACAGGAAGCACCCAAAGCTGAGTGGTCAAGTGCCTTCCCTGGGGTTATACACCCAGTCAGTGGATGTTCCAAGCTGGAACTTGATCCGGGTAGATTTCTCAACGGGCATGTGTGCAGATTGATGTGTGTCTGTACGAGGTGCAGACGCAAAGCTGGCGGTTGCTGGTTTGGAGAGCATACCTTACTCCTCTGGCTACAAAATCTACTTTCGTGAGTTTTTGTTTTCTTACCAGTAAAGCAGCTGGCAACCTCTGTCTCCCCACCTTGTGGAAGATGAGCAGGGGGAGGTTATGAGAAGCCCCTTGATAATAATCCAGAATGGTCATTGGTGACTGAACAGAACCATATGGGTGCATAACCAAGGAAAGAACCACATAGATGAAAAGAATAACTACTGGGTGGGGCAGTTAATTTTTAATCATTCTCCTCTGTTTTCTCTTTGATGTTCCTAATAATCCAGCAAAGTGGGTATTATTATCTCCCATATTATAGAAGAGGGAAACTGAGTCTCAGAGTAGCCAAATGGTAGAGTCATGGTTCGAATCCAAGTCTGGGCCTGTCAGAGCTCATGTTCTTTGTTCTAGACCAAGGGTTGGTAAACTCTTGCTCATGGGCCAAATTCAGCTGGCTGTCTCGTTTTCTAAGTGGAGTTTTTATTAGGAACACAGACACGCCCATTCATCACATACTGTCTATCGCTTCTTTGATCTACAAGGTAAAAGCTGAGCCGTTGTGACAGAGACTATATGGCCTGCAAAACAAAGTCTTGACTGTCTGAGCCTTTACTGAAAAAGCTTGCAAGTCTTTGTTCTAGACTATAAGGTCTGTGATGAGAATATTTTTTAAATTTTTTTCTTTTATTTTCTTCAAGTTTATTTTGAGAGAGAGCACAAGAGTGGGAAAGGGGCAAAGAGAGAGGGAGATAAGAGAATCCCAGGTAGGCTCCACACTGTCAGTGCAAGGAGCCTGATGCAGGGCTAGAACTCACAAACCTGATGCAGGGCTCAATCATGGCCTGAGCTGAAATCAAGAGTCCCGACGCTTAGCTCACTGAGCCACCCAGGCACCTCAAACATTTTTTAAATAGGTGAAAAAAAATGGGGACGGGGGCCGCCTGGGTGACTCAGTCGGTTAAGCAACCAACTTTTGCCCAGGTCATGATCTTAGGGCTTACGGGTTCACGCCTTGCCTTGGGCTCTGTGCTGATAGCTCAGAGCCTGGAGCCTGCTTCGGATTCTGTGTGTGTGTGTGTGTGTGTGTGTGTCGCTCATTCTCTGCCCCTCCCCTGCTCATGCACTGTCTCTCAAAAATGAATAAACATTAAAAAGTTTTTAGGTAAAAGGAAATGCTACAGAATGTAAGCACTGTAAGCACTCACATACATCATATATATGCCTGTGTACGGCCAAACTTGAGCCATCTGGAGCCTTGGGAGAGGAGACCATCTTGATTTTCTCAAGAAAATTAAGTCTTACAAGGGGGAATCTTTCTAAATTATATCACCTGTTTCCCTGCCTTCTGAAACAGAGTGTGTGCTGGGCAAGTGTTAAACTTTCCTTGAAGAAATCTTGACTGCATTTCAAGCACCAGGTTTTGGATTCTGCTGAAAGTGCTAATGACCCCGGAGGGCATCAGGAAGGCTTTCACTTTTTCCCTCAATGGGCCCACGGTCCTTTTTATTTTTGTCTGCCTTTTGATCAGTTTTTCTGCTTTTGTCTTTCTTGCACGCTGTTACTTCTCAGTGCTTTCAGCGTGACTGATTGTGACTCTCAGCTGGCTTTGCTTCTCACCTTTAGAAATCATCAAACTCATTACAGTCCTACACAGAGTAAACAGGTTGTGATCAACAGCCGGGGACACCTGTGTCTCTCTCACTCGCAGCTTCTCAGGAGAGCTGAGTTCCCTGGAAGCAGGGTTTCACTGTGTGTCTGGCTTCCTCCTGCAGCCCAAAGACCGTTTCCCTCTCCATCATGGCCCTGTTGTCCCCGGGTTCAGATTGATAATAACCGAGAAAACAGCAAACCTTAGAAGCAGATGGTGAGCGTGGCTGGCTCCTCACACCTTGCAAAATACCAGGTCTTATCCTCAGGTTTGAGCTTCAATAGCCAGAGCTGACTGTGAGTTACTTTAATCTTGATCACAGATGTTAACAGAGGAAAGGTTCACTGAGTTTGGCTCACTGCAGTGGAATTTAAGACCTGGGAAATGCAGACTTGCCTGCGAAATCCAAGCACAGTTTTATGTCCAGAGACATGTTTTTTTAAAAAAGAAACTGATTGTAATCAAGTATGAAAAGGCAGTTGTCGTTAGTTTTTAATTACTCGACCCGAGAGTATTTTTGTTGACAGGTATGTTATCTACCTTGTGAGTCATTCTTAGTGAAATCTACATGCTTGGTCTGCCAAACTGTTTTAAATCCCCTTTTGTTTTGGTCAGTGGTGCTTTATCTTTTGCCTTCTGTCAGCAGAGCCAGCTTCATGGGCGGGTGGGTACCCTGGGCAGTCACACAGGGCTTCATGCTCAGTAGGGCCCTGCACTTGGTTGAATGCTCTATTGTCACTGTCTTGAAATCCTTAATTTTTTAAAAAATAAGATGCCCTGTGTGTTCATGTTGCCTTGGGCCGTGCAACTTAAGTAGGTGGTCTTGGCCATCATGGAATAGGACGATGGAATATCAAAATAGGAAGGAGCTTACAGATGAACCTTTCAAAGCCCTTCAACCTAAACGTGGAGACTGAGGCCACAAGAAAAATGAAAGTGACTTGGTGAAGGTCACAGGACAGTGAAGGGCAGATTCAGACGAGTGGAAAAGTCCAATTTTGAGGCCCCTCAAGATCACAGGCTCTTTCTCTTACACACAGACAGTGCTTCCTGCTCAGTTCATTCTTGCAAATGAGGAGCTAATTTAATAGTAAACTAAGCACTTAATACTTAGGAATTTAAGTTTGCCACTCATCCCCATTTCCCCAACATGCACAGAGTAAGTAACCAGTTTTGTGTGCACTGTTCAAAAATGGCTGTTGACTACAATGGAGTTCTCATTAATGGCATAAAAATTGGGACGAAACTCTCAAAAATGCTGGTAGTTTTCTTGAGTTAAATATTTGAAAGGCACTTTTTTCCCTGCTTACAAAAGTAGTACATTCTCATGGTTGGAAATTTGGAAAATGACCAAGAAGAAAAAAAAAATCACCATGCTACAGTTTTTTGTATATTTTTTCCTGTCTTTTCCACGATGTGCATTTTATAGATCATCAATCTCAATCTATTCATGTGAACTTTTATGTTCCATTTAACATTGTACTAGGTTAAACCATATGAAATAGCTGTTTTTTATAGGTAAAAAAAAAAGGGTTGAATATCAGCAATTTGATGTTGTACAACCAGATTGCTAAAACATCTCCTTAAATCATAGAATACTCTTTGTAAACGTTGTATTTATTGGATTGTATAAAATTCCAGCATGTGGTTATATATAGTTAGGTAATTTTTATTAGACCATGTGATAATTATATTTTATATAATAATTAATATACTTAAAACCTATATAAATACATGTGAACAACTGTAAGTCACGTTATGATAAAGCTTCTTATTTCTCTGCCTTCATAGATGGAATATTCTTTTAAACATTACTTTCACGGTTCTTTATGTTTAAAAAAAAGTTGATGTTTTTTTAAAAAGCTTGAAAAGAGAAGGAAAGAGAAAAGTCATCATCCTGAAATAGCATCTTTGGTGCATTTCTTTCTGGTCTTTGTTTCCTAGATTTATATGCATTTGAAAACTTACTTTTTTTTTTTCTTTTTTTGGTCACCCACCGACATGTGTGAAGCACTAAATGGAATATTATAAATCTGATGAAGGGCATTTCCAGCGACTCTGGGGCATCTTTTAGAAAAGAGCCCCTCAAAGTGTGGTCCATGGATCAATGCCAAGCTCAAAGAGCCAGTCACTGCCTGCTCTGAGACCCTTTCAGAAATTGAGGGCATGGTGTTGGAAACTTTTATAATAATTGAACATGGACCCAAGCATATCAGCCTGCCTATCTATCTGTCTAACTATTTACTTATTAATTTATTTTGATGCTTCCTTTTTTGTTGTATTTTATAAAACTACCAATCTGCGATGGGGAGGGGAGGAATCTCCCCACAGCTGGATTGAGCCCTGGAGGTAAGCCAGCATATAGGGCTGGGGCACAGGGCAGGACACCTGCTCACCTCAGATCCTAGGCACGCGTGCTGGGCGGGGCTTCTAAAATCCCCGTGATTGCTGTCTTGTGGTGTTTCACTTTATTGTCCCTGTTTGCTGCTTTCACTGAGCATGTCTCTTGTCCTCTTAGATGCTCTTCTTCTACCTCCCTTGACCTTTCTCTCTCATTTTTCCCACTCCCATCTCATGGTAGTGGTAGCAAACCACATTACCATGCTTGCTAGAATAAATTGGGTCTCAGAGAGTGTCTCTGTCTAAAGCAAATAGGCTTTTGTATCCAGCTGTCATGACACATCCTCCTGTAGCTTGAGAATGAGGCTTTTTCTCACTTAGTAGATGTTGGTTGCATTTTAAATGTGAAGTCAGCTGGCTCTGAATAACTTAATGACGTTCTAAGGATAAGCATTTTTTTAAGCTTATTTTGAGAGAGAGAGAGAGAGAGAGAGCGTGCACAGGCAGGGGAGTGGCAGAGAGCGAGCGAGGGAGGGAGAGAGAGAATCCCAAGCAGGCTTCTCGCCGTCAGCACAGAGCCCGACTCAGGACTCGAACCCATGAACTGTGAGATGGTGAACTGAGCCAAAACCATGAGTCGGATGCTCAGCCAACTGAGCCACCCAGGCGCCCCTAAAGCTGGGCGTTTTTTAATGTTAGTTATACTTGGCACCTTCTCTGTCCGTGCCCTCCAGCCTTGACGTGGAGTCCAGATGTGCCTGCAGGTCAACCTGGGCGTTTTGGGGACATGCGTAGTACCCGATCTTGTTCCGTAGCGGGATCCCGCGCCCAGTGGAAGCAGCGGCATGTTGGTGACGCTCTGTTGCCGGTGAGCAGGAGCAGGCGGCCTCGGGCTTTGCAGTGCTTCCTCGGGCTCCGTCAGCCTGACGTCCCCTGGGCGACATGCGCAAGTCCGGTGTCGGGAATGAAGCGAAAGGCAATGACGAAATAACTGGCTTTGGTTAAATAATTTGCTGTTTACGGCTTCTCTGTTTATGAATCAGTTAAAAGCCCTTTTAAGTGAAATTGGATAGACTACAAAGTGTTGGTTTCATGTGTTTTATTTGCAGTTTAATCAGCGTGATCCAGCTGCTGGAGTGGGGAGAGTGGAACAGGATTTTAATTATCCCTGCTTTGCCCGAGTTAGGAATTCCCAATGGTGCCGTCTGTGCGAAGATGCCAAAAACCGCATTGTTCTTTAATTAGCTGTTGTAATTGTTTTAGTCTAATCTCCGTGATTAGCAGCAGCATTAAATACAGCAGGAAGAAAAGGCCTGTCCTCTATGCGCTGCCCCAGTAAACAGAGCCTTTCTCCCTTCTGGAGAGGGATATCATAGAAAATCAATTAGAACTCAACCAGTGTTGATTGGAAAATGATAAAGACCAGCCACCATGAAGAAGGGTTTATGGCCTCTGCAACCAGCTCGCCTGAAGAGCTCCGCGGGTTCTGACGTGTCACAGAGGCGCCTGGACAGGGCCCCACTGGATGGCTGCATCCCTCTCTGGGGATGGGGAGATGGACTGGGCTGGCACCAGCTGTGCTTTTGGCTTCAGATCGTCTGCTTCATGCATTCAACCACAAGATTTTATTGAGCCAGGCGTCATGCCAGGTGCCTGGGGATGCAGGGCTGATCAAAGCAGGTGCAGTCCCTGTCCTCACCAAGCCTATAGTCTAGAGGAAGAAACCGCTGTCGGTCAAACACTTGGACAAGTGCAGGGTTCCTTGTAAATTGTGAAATGCTATGTAGGTGCGGGGTGTGGCGCTGAGAGAGAGTTTAACAAAGATAAATCAACTGGTTAGGAAAAGGGCAGAGAGGGTGTCCTAGCAAAATGAATTATAAGCTGAGGTCCAACGGATGAGAAATAGCTGGACAGAGGGGCCAAAGGAAGGGTGTTTAAGGAAGAGGAAATGTTTTGTGCAAAGGTCCTGAGGCAGAGGGGAGTTGGATTCTTCCTTGCGTCGTTGTCTTAGAAGCGGTAGAGTGTGGTAGGAAGGAACCAGATTCTGGATACATCTCATCAGGTTCAAATCCCATCCCTGCTACTTACAACTGTGTGAAAGTCTTCAAGCGGCTTCACACCACTCTGCCTCAGTGTTCCCAGATGTAAAATGGGTTGGTGATCATGATGAGGATAATGACAGTAGTATCTACTTCACAGAGTTGTTCGGGGGATGAATTAGGCCAGATGGTAAGCATTCAGACAATTAAGCATTGTCTGACATGTGATGAGGCTCAGGAAGTATGATCTGGGGCAGCCCTGATCATACTTTTGTTTGGAATGTAAACAAAAGGGACTAAAATTGAGATGGACTGTGTGCAAGCATGGTGACCTTGGCCTACTTACCCAACCTTGCTGATCCTGCTTTCTTGAGCGTGAAGTGGGGACAGGAGCCTCTAACTCAGAATTGCCTTGTGGTTAAGTAAGATATGTCACCCCCTGGTAGGTGCTCAGAGAATAGTAGCGATTCTGGTTATTCATGAAACATCTGCCTGGCACGGGGCTGGAGGTTGATACTCACTAGTGATGAGTTCCCTTCCCTTTTTCTTTCTTCCCACTGTCAGCCTGCCGCTGTTGTCCTCCCCACCCCCACAGAAGGGATGACTCTGTAGCACACTTTCCCACCCCGACTGGGGCTGTTGACATTTTGGGGTATGGCATTCTTTGCCATGGGAGCTGCCCTGTGCTTTGTAGGATGGTCAGCGGCGTCCCTGGCCTCTACTCACTGGATGCCAGTGAGTACCCTTTCCTCCAAGCCGTGATACCCGGAATGTCTCCAGATACTACCACACATTCCCAAGGGGGGTGGTAGCCGAAAACCACTGATCTAAGCTGGTAGTTTGGGAGTGATCCAGAATAGGGGCTTAGAATAAAAATAGTAAAGGCTGTTGAAGTGGAGAGTAGACAGCAGATAGTGTTGAGGGTTTTTTGAGCATAAGGACTTTACTGAGGTTCTCATTTTCTGCTCCGCATCGGAATCACCTAGGGAGACTGAGAAACTGGCTTGAGCCCTCCCTGTAGAGGCCTGTGTAATTGGTCTGGGGGTCCCCTGGGGGTCAGGGTAACCTAAAGCTCCCCTTGTGATGCTAATGGACCCCCAGGGGACAGAACCGCTGTCCAGTTGAGGAGCCCAACCACCTGTGTGAAAGGTCATGTGCCGTGGAGGGGTGGGGACAAGAATTATTACTCCCACTACCAGATGTCACTTACTCACATACAAGGCACTATTCTTCGCCCTTCACATATGTTAACTCATTTAATGTTGAAAGCAGTTCTTTGAGATAGGTGCTATTACCGTTCGAGCCATTCTAATGGTAAGGAAACAAAGGCACAGAGTGGTTAAGAAGTTTTTCCCAGATCACACAGCTGAAAGTAGTGGAACCAGGAATGGAGCTCAGGTCACCCATGCCCCACGGACCCAGGGGACAGAGTGGGGAAAGAACTGGACACGGGCATTGGGAACAGTGTGCTTTAAGATTCTGCAGAGTGAGCTAGAGGAAGGCCTTGATGTGTGCAGACTGGCAGGAATGCCATGCCGTCATCTGCTCAGTTGTCAAGCCTTTATTGAGCACCTGCTGTGTTCCAGGCATTCTGCTAGGCTCTGGAGATACATGGCCGACCAGGTCAGAAATGGTCCCTTTTCCTTAAGGAGGCCTACAGTCTCCTACTCTGTGGAAGAAACGGGAGAACGGCACACATTTACTATAGAGCTACACGTGGTGGTAATAGGAAAATGAATAAGGAGCTGCTATCAAATATAATGGGGTGGGCTACGTTATACAGGGCAGCCAGGAAAGGGTGAGAGGTGCGAAAGGAGCCCATCACTGGAGGGAGGAAGACGTTCCAGGCAGAGGGAATAGCATATGCAAATTCTCTGAGGCTCGGATTGCTTAGAGCGGCTGAAGACAGGAAGTCCAGTGCGGGAGGGATTAGAATGTAAAGTTAAGGGCTGGGAAAGGACCAGAGACCAGCCACTATCCCATCTAATGATTGAGGAAGAAGGCCCAGAAATTGGGTGAAGATGCTTCATTTTCTCAAGGTCGCACAGCTGGAATTCAGATCTAGACGGTGTGGCCCTGATGTGAGATGTTCTAGAATGGCCCTTGTTTTGCTGGCGTGTTGTGATGTAGGGTTTGGGAGATGGAAGTAAGACAGGGCCCATCCTGCCATGATTCTAAGGCTTTGAGAGGTAGAGAAAACTGAGGCAGGCTCCCCACTGCCCCTTGAACATAGTGGGCATTTAATAAGTCTCTCAGGACCACATCCGTAAAGCTCCAGTTGCTGTGATTGATGTTTTTCACGTATTTCTTGCTGCAGCATTGAAAGTACGCCCTTGACAATAGGTGGACAGTCATTATCCCCATTTTCCCTATGTGAAAACGGAGGCCTAGAAAGTGGGACCGCTCTTTGAGACTCCCCCAGCAAGTTCCCCAGGAGGAACCTCCAGCTGCTATCAACACAGCTCACACTTTCCCCCTGCTGGGTCTCTACTATTTCATCTCGACATTGTCCAAAGCGCCCAGAAGTTCATTCTTTGCCTGTGTAGAATCAGTGAATGAATTCGTGGCTTCGGGTTCTGAATTGCAGTAATGCTTTGGGTCTGCATAACCGACGCCTGTACTCATGCTGTTGCATTTTGCTGAGGCACCAATGTGATCCCTGCATTCAGAGAACAAATCTGTGGCTAGAGAATCGCGTCAGGACACCATACCCTCCACCTCATCAAGTGTTGGCATAGGAGCCTCGGTGCTTCTTAGGAAGTGGTTTACAAAACCAGATAAAACCTCAGCCTTGTGGTGAAATTTGCCCCTCCCCCCAGAAGCCACATGCCGGTGTTATCTTTGGAAGTCCAGCTGACTCAGTGTCCTGTGCTGAGGCCATGTCAGCCAGTGGTTAGGAACCTAGGCTTTGGAGTGACATCAACTGGAACAGTGACTCCTGTTCCCCTTTCATTCTCTCCCGGAGTCATTACTTGGCCTCTGCATGTGCTGGCATGTCTCCAGGCACTGGGTTTCTTGGGAGTCCAAGGTCTCTGATTTCATGGAGCTTAGCGAGAAGAAACAGACTATAAATGCCTAAGCAGACACACAAATATGAAAACTTGAAAGAAGTAGAAAGGTGCTATGGGAAAGATTAAACAGGGTGATGAGATGGGTAGTGGCTCCAGGGGGCATAGGTGATATTTGAGCCCAGCTTCAAGTGATGGGAATAAACCAGACAGATATTCAAGGACGTGGGGAAAAGTACGCCAGGCAGAGGGGTAGCGTGTGCAGATGTCCTGAGGCAGGAATGAGTTTGCTTCTGGTGGTTGAAACCCACTGATGAGTAGGGGTGGGAGGAACTTACAGAAGTTGACAATCTCCTGATCCCATAGGGCCTCATAAGGTCATGATAAGGAGCTTGGATTTTGTTGTTCTTATAAAAGAACATATGAGGTTAGTGAAATACTGCATGTAAATATCTTTACAGTCCCTGGCACTTGTGCTGGGTCCCTAATTATTAGCCATTGATGTCATGATTTATTTATGGTTATTTTTTATTTGGGCATTTATTCCCCAGGCCCCTGCTGTTTCCATCATGAATCTGAAAGATTGCTTTTCCCCTCCGGTCGTAAATGACCCAAGGAGAAGTTACAGCTCAAAGAACCATGAAGAGATGGCATGAGGCAAACACCTAGAGATGGGATCACATCACAATTCGCTGCTGCCAACAACGAGAGCCCCGTTAAGTCGGCCTGAAGTTTAAAAGTCCGTTCTCTCTGAAACCAGTTTCTGCAGAATATTAGCTTTACCCAAAATGCTTCCACTGTTCAAGCCAGCCACATGGAGGGAAAACACGGGCTCAGGAGAAGGCCCGCCCCGCCGCCCCTGGCTCAGAAATCTGCATGCAGTGAAGAAACAGGGTATCTGTCCTTCCACCCCATTCCTGTTCCAGCTGTCATTCAAAACTCAGTAAATACTTGGTGCCAATAACCACTAGTCCCCCAGGCTCATATGACATGTGTAAATATATCTTCTCCATGTGGTACCAAAGACTGAGTCAATAAGCTTAATTTCCTGTGGATTCCACTGTTTGGTTGGCGTAGCCTAGAAAATTGATGAGATAAAGGCTGTGTACTTGGGGGAGGATAGTTTGTGTTGTGAGCTGTGGAACATGGTGGCCATAAGGCCAGCCAGCCAGGTAGGGTCTTGCCGCATCCCCCTTTGCTCTCCTACATGGAGCCGGACTCCAGCTGCAACTTCCTGACCCTCTTCTGATCGTCATCACATTTCTTGTTGGCTCTGTAGCAAGGCACAAAGATCTTGATGCAATCCATTGGTAGGGGTCTTAGGGAGTAAGGTCAGGGAAGGGTCTTGTGATTTGACTCCTGAGCGATTGGATCAGAGGCCCTGGCCTGAGAGTCAGACCTGGGATCCACCAGCAGGTAGCCTGACATCTCTGAGCTCTCCTTTCCTAACCTAGTGGCTCTGCGTTTTCACCAGAATTTATTAAGCACCTGTTATGTGTCAGGCCCTGGGCTATGATGGAGGAGGAGATGCCATGGGAGACACATCTTTGTCTTGGTGGAATACTAGACCTCCTGGTGTAGAGATGGGCCACAATCAACCAAGAAGTAAACCAGACCACAATAATGATGGGCTGTGATTGGGTGCTAAGAAAGAAGCAGGAGAGTCTGGGATTGAGGGAGGTCCTACAAGTCACAGGGGCTTGGGAAAGAGATCTCCCGGGCTGACAGTTACAGTGCCATGCAGAAGTCAAGGGAAGAACATGATGGGCAGATACCCAACGTGACTAATAGATGGGACCAGAAGTGGACAGATTGCAGTGGTGGGAGGGAGAGAAAGTGGCATGGGGTTGAGCTGAACAGAGAGGAGGGTCTAGAGCATGTGAAGCCTTGTGGGTGCTGGGAAGTAGGCTGGGTTTCATTCTAAGGGCTTGCATTGTCTCTTGGGTGGCATTTTGCTGTAGCCTCCGGATAGGCCTCCCCGCTTCTCCCGTTGTATCCCAGCAGGCTATTCTCAGAACATGTCAGAATTGTTCTTTTAAGTCATGAGTGAGATGAGGTCAGGCCTCTGCTTAAAGCCCACCCCTGACTCCTCATGCCGTTTAGAGTATAAGCCAAAGGCCTGATCTTGGCCTGGCTGCCACTGACCTCTGGACCTCCTTATCTCCTGCCTCCTTGCTCACACCTGCCGGGCACATTGTACCAGGAGCTAGCTTTTCTTTTTTCTGTGGCTAAGCTTCCAGGTGTTAGATTATGAGCTATATAATATGATAGGTTCTTTTTTGCTTTGGCCACCAGGAAGCTCAGAGCCTCATCTGATGTCGGTTGGAATCATTCTGTTAGCTGCCGTTTGTAAAGTTCCCATTCCTTCACTGTGGTTATTGATTTTCTGTCTGTATACGGTTTTTCTGGCTTCTGTGTCTTTCATTGCAGCCTTCCCTTTCTGGAATGAGAGGGTATAAATGGTAATTTGGTTTCACGTGATGTCCTCAGTTAATTGTGTGCCCATTTCCCCTTCTATTATGGGTTCATTTGGAGAGTAGATGTATTGATGTCCCTTAAGGAACAGTAACTGGTGGGAATGAGTGGGGAGAACTTCTGGCCATTTGAGGGCAACTGGTAACACATATTCTGGTTTCAAGAATCTAGTGGTTTCTGGGAGGCTCTAAAAATGATGTTGAGTTAGCCGCACGCAGCCTCCTTCTCTGTGGCACCCAAGGGAGTTCCTGTGCAGGTGAGGAATTGACCTGGGAGGCCTCTGGCCAGAGACTGGGCAGCTGCATGGACACTCCAGGACCACAGTTCATTACCTGCGGGCCCGTCGATTCAGAGCTTTCCCCCTAGAATCTTCCGATCCAAAGATCGAAGATGTCCCAGAGCTCCCAAAATGCTTCTGGGCACGAGTGGGCTTCAGAAGTCAAATGAGCACCTAAGGCAATCAGCCAGCTTGGTTTGACCTGCAGAATGTTTTAAAACAGTTGGGTTTCATTGTGTTTCCCTACCCTCCCAGAGTGGATGGACTTAAAACTAATGACCATGACGGATTGGTGGGGCCTACTCAAGGCTGCATTTTGAATCTCTGGACAAAATAGAAGTAAAAGACTTGCTTTAACTTTGCCCCCTCCCATACAGGTCTCTGTAGCTTAACAGTTGGAGATGGATCCTTGTAGCCACACCTATGCTTTCCAGTCAAGGGAACTGAGGCTTGGAGAAGTTCAGACATGAGGCTACTTACCAGACTGTAACAGTTGTTTCACATTTAAGCAAAATCATTCCCCGTGCCATAGTGTCCTTTTCTAAAATTTGCGCCCCCCCCCCCCCCATGAAAGAAAACCTTTTTGCCTAACTACACAAAAAGCATTATAGTAACATTAGCAGAGTGCCACGTTGACAAAGGAAAGAATTCACCCATGGCCCCACCAGTCTGGCTACAAATCCAACGGTGTGTGTGGGTCTGAGCAGACCCTGTCCACGTGCATAGATCATCTTTACATGTTTGTAATCACAGAGAACATTCCCTTCTAAGAAGCCCACCAAGCCATAAAAGCAGCAAAAGGAGGCCTATGTCTGGTAGTCGCTGGCCACTAAGGCGGTGGCTGGAGGCCCTGATCATGAGGGAGGCCTTGTTTGGTGGTGTAAGGCCTTGCTGTGTGTCTTCTCTCCCTACCCTATCCTCCCCTAGCCCAGCCCAGCCCAGCCCAGCCCCTGGGGGCTCAGAGCTTGTCTGACGGGAAGGCTGAACAGCCCAGCCTCCTTCCTGCCTTCACAAACAGGCCTCTGTGGGGTTGCCAGGCGCCAGGGCAGGAGCTGGGATATGGAACAGCAGATTTCTGTCTGGTCCTGATGTTGGCAGACAGCCCAGGCCAGCCCTGCGAACATCACCCGACCAGGTACCTGGGGGCAGATCCAGTGGACAGGGGCGCCTTTGAGCTGGGAGCAAGGCTTCCCAGGGGCCAACAGTAGAGGAGCATCCGTGGCCACCCTCCCCTTTCCCAGCTTCTCTGCTTGGCTCCTGCCAGTGAGGCTTTTTCCCAGACGACAGGGTCCTTCGGGATGGGCCTCTTTTTGCAGATATGCATCCCCCTTGGAAATCTCCCTGATCTGTGAGTTTGCATAAATATCAGAACTTGTTAGAGAAGCAAGACTTCCAGAAGTCAGTTTCTTCCCCCTTCTGCTCCTGCAAGTTATTCTCTCTGTGCTTTGGTTTCCTCATCTGCAAAATGGGATAATAACAGGGTTGTTGTGAGGACTCAAGAGTAACACACCCACACACACACATACACACAAATGTGTGCATGGAAAATGTGAACATGAAATAACTGTGGTCTTAGTTAATAGTATCATAGTGATGTGAATCGTCTGGCTTTAATATTGCAACGCAGTTAAAATTTTTTTTTTTTTTAACGTTTATTTATTTTTTGAGATAGAGAGAGAGACAGAGCATGAACGGGGGAGGGGCAGAGAGAGAGGGAGACACAGAATCGGAAGCAGGCTCCAGGCTCTGAGCCATCAGCCCAGAGCCCGACGCGGGGCTCGAACTCACGGACTGCGAGATCGTGACCTGAGCTGAAGTCGGACGCTTAGCCGACTGCGCCACCCAGGCGCCCCAATATTGCAACGCAGTTAAATAAGATGTCACCATTGGGGGAAGCTGGGTGAAGGAACATGGAACTCTGTACTATCTTGGCAACTGCCTGTGAGTCTATAATTCCCTCTTTCAAACAGTTGGAAAAGAAAGAAAGCTACGTTAATGGAAGTAAGGCCTTGGGATGAGACTAGATGTATGGTAAGCGTCCCAGGAGCGTTAGCTATATGATCGTGACATCTGAGGATGTTTTATTTCCTCCTTGGCAGTGCTGTGTGGGGTGAAGAGGAAGCAGGGCTTCTGTGACCTTGGGGCTCCCTTCCCTCACCTCCCCTCCCCTCCCCTCCACTCCCCTCCCTGGTCTTCTTCCTGCCCTGCCTGGAATCCAGGCACCGATAATGAATGACACAACGTGCATCATGCTTCTTAGTTTGTTCTGTGTGGTGTCCTCTGTCCACATTGCCCCTCTAACCTGTTGTGTGGCAAGCTCTTACTCATCCTCCCAGCTCACACCTCGCTGCTTTGAGAATGCCTTTCTGGGCCTCTCTGAGGACTTCCTTCCTGGACCCCCATAAAGCTGTCAAGTAATGTTTCTCAAAGCTTGATCCAGGACCAACCCCATCATCTTGAACCTGAGTCCTGCCGTACTGCAAACACTGAATCAGAAAGTGGGGGTGAGGTAGGTGGGGTCCAGGGGCCTCCAGATGGTTCTGTCCAGCGCTCTCTAGCCCAGCGCCAATACCCATCACCTGGGATCTGTTCACATACAGATTCTGACCCTGGCCATCTGGGATGGGGCCTGGGATTCTGCATTTCCAACCAACCCCCCAGTTGGTGTTGCTGCTGCGGGCCTCCTGGAGATCAAGGTCCACATCTCGCTTCCAGTAGGAGTTTGGCACTTTGTTGTCAAACCAGTGGGTGGTTTTGCTGGGGCTCAGTGTCCTGGAAGGGGGTGCAGGGCGGGGAGGACCGGTCTTCATCTGTCTGGGGCCAGAATAGGGAAGCTTGCAAGGGAGAGGAAAGAGGTAGGGGCAGAGCAGACACCACACTCCCCTCAGCTCCCTTTTTAATTCTCCTGGGAGGTGTCTGGGAATGGAGCCATGGTATGACCCCTGAAAGGGACGCTCTGTCTAAGCTTGGGGCAAGCTTCTCTCTTCCTTATCCCCATTCGTGAGGTTGTTTATTCCACAAATGTTTACTGAACTGAATAGGAACAAAGACACATCAGTGGACAAAATAGACGCCCTGCCCTCAGGCAGCTTCGTCATCTGGTGGGGACAGATGCCAATTGTTGAGCCAGACTGAAGTGCAATGGGATGAAAGTCCCAGTGTTCTGAGACTGTTTCGCTGTGGGCTTGGCCAGGAAAGGTCAGCAGAATGTCCCTAGGGAAGCGACATTTAAGCTGAAATGAAGAAGTGTAGTCCGGGTAAGAATTAGTGGAGGAGGAGGAGGAAGCAGCATGTGCAAAGGTCCTGGTCTAAGTGGGAACCTGGTAATGACTGGAGAGAATGCTAAGAAGCAAAACAGAGGGTGGAGAAGGGGGCAGGTGGGGGCTGGGCAGGAGCCTGGCCTTGTGGGCTGCAGTCAGAATTCCGTGTGGATCCTCAGCAATAGTAGCTGTGCAAGGGTTTTAAGCAAAGGAGTAGCATCTGATCGGTCTTTTCAGAGGGTTGCTCTGGCTGCTGGGTGTAGGAGGGCTGCCTGCGTGGGCCAGGTAAAGCACAAAGGGATCAGTCTGCATCTGCTGCTCACATCTAGCTGCTGGCCACGGTGGAGCTGCAGAGAAGTGGCCACATGCGAGGAAGACAGAGGACCTGGCCGAGATTGGAGCTGGGATGTGAGGGAGAGGGGGTATTAAGGGAGCGTCCAGTGAGTCTGCTCCGTTGTAGCTCCTTCCTTAAGGTGGGTCCTAGAAGTTCGCGTCTGCTGGTGGTCCTACCCCCAGCCTTTGAGCTCTCAGGTGACCTCTCTCCCTTGCCCCCCCCCCCCCCCCCAGCTCTGCACCTGACCTGTGATTTCTCTTCCTCCCTCCATCGCTCCCTCACCATCTGCCAAAGGGTTAGCTTCAGGAGCTAGAGAGGCCAGGGTTTTCCACCTCTAAGCCTCCAACCGCAAACCCGGGGTAACTCCATACCTCTTACTCTTCCTGACTACAATGGCTCGGCCACACAACAGGAACATTAAACCATTCGGGACTACAAGTACTTCCAGAGAATCCCTTTGAAGGGAGAGTGATGAGAGGCAGGTTGAGTGGTACGGATACTGACTGTGCTATCCACAGACAATCTTCAGGACCAGAAAAATGGATTCTCAGGGAAGTTGCCCGCTTAAGGCAGAGCGCAAACAGTGGGCTTGAGTAAGAGCCACCTGTTTGAGAGAAACCGAGCTGCTGGCGGACAGCCTCTCTCCGCGTCGTCTATCAGGAGTGAAGGTCAGGAGAGGCAGCCAAGGCCTGCTGCCCTGCGGGTCAGCCTGGTTCTGTCGCTCCTCTGTCCCTGCTTCTTTCCAGCATATTTGCTGAGTGAAAGCCTGGCGTGTGTCAGACAGTTTCAGACCAGGGGTTCTCAGAGGCATTTGTGCCCCCCCAGGGAATACTTGGTAGTGGCCAGAGACCTTTTTTGGTTGTCACAGCTGGGATGGGGAGGGAGGGATGGTAAAGGGATGCTGCTAACATTATACATTGTGGGGAACAGCTCCCACAGCACAGAATCCTCGGGCCCCGAGATTTCTAATCCTGAGGCTGAGAAACTCTGCTGTAAGCCCCTCGTACTTCCCTGAGTCACTTCCTCTCCATGGAGCAGATAACATTTTTTTGTTTTTGTTTTTGAGAGAGAGAGTGTGTGTGTGTGAGCAGGGGAGGGGCAGAGAGAGAGGTAGAATCTGGAGCAGGCTCCAGGCTCCAAGCTGTCAATAGAGCCCAATGCAGGGCTTGAACTCAGAAACCATGAGATCATGACCTAAGCTGAAGTCGGACGCTTAACCGACTGATCCCTGATCCACCTAGGTGCCCCAGAGCAGATACCTTTTGGCCACTCTGTGCACGTTAAGCTCCAGGCTAGACATTGGCCTTTTTCTTTTTCTTTTTTTTTGAGTTTGTTTATTTGGAAAGAGAGAGAATCCCAAGCAGGCTCCCAAAACGGGGCTTGATCGCATGAATAGTGTGTGATTATGACTTGAGCCATGCAGGTGCCCCTGGACGTTTGCTTTTCCACAAACCTTCATTTGTTCTTGTCACTTATGTTTGTGCCCACGTATCGATCCTTTGCCTTCATCAACCAAGATGTACTCGTTATCATCAAGGACACGAGGCACTGTGCTAACCAGACTTCACGTTTTATTATGCCCGTGGCAGTTAGGAGAGAGACGTTATTTTCCTTACATAAAATAACACATCCCATTTATTGACCACTTGCTGTGTGCCAGTTGCCGGGAATGATACTGAGTTAGAATCTTCATGGATGGTGACTCTGGCTTAGAGCAGCTGGTATATACCCCCTGGTCTCAACCTTGAAGCTGATGCTTGGATAAGAGAAGAATCTTGTTCGTGTTCATATGCCTAGGAAATGGGAGAGAAGGTCGAGATTGGGATGAGATCTTGGTTGGATGAGCCAGAGTGTTGGCCTGTGTCTTAGCCTTGAACCAGAGCACTGAACCATCTTGTGAGGGTGCCGAAAGAGCTTTGTCTGCACTTGGTTGACTTTGGCACCCTTACTGACATTTTGATCTGGATCATTTTTTCTTGTATGTGGGGGAAGATGCTGTCTTGTGCCCCGTAGGATGTTGAGCAGTGTCCCTGGCTTCTGCATATGAGATGCCAGTAGCACCCCATCCTACTCCCTGTCTCCCAGTGTGACAGTCAAAAACGTCTCCAGAAATTTCCAAATGTTCCCTGGGGGGAGGGGCAAAATGTCCACTCCCAAATTGAGAATTGCTGCCCTAAGGTAAGCAACCTCACCCCACTTTTACAGAAGAGTCAAGTACAGTCCAGAGGGAGAAGTCGGCTGCCCACGTGGCAGCATCTAAAACTCGGCTCAGGTGTCCTAGCCTCCTAGCCAGCATAGAACTCTGGGCATCGGCCACCACTAGGGGATATTGGGTTCGTGGGATGTGTCCAGAGCCGTGGGGCATCCATCCTTTTCAAGCCCCCAGGTCCCTCTGCCCTGTTAGGAAGCCTCTGAGTAACCCCACTGTGGCAGTCCATTGAAGATGCTTAAGAAATGCCACCCCACTGGCTGATGGACGCACTGAGGCTACGTCATGCCAACTGTGGATTAGGGATCACGAGGAGGGGAAACTGAGGTGCAGTTCCTAAGCAGCCAGTGGCAAGCCTTCCCTCTGTTTCCTTTTAAGCCTCTGAATTTTGGAGACTTGCAGGCGTCCCTCCCTCTAGAGACCACCCCCCCCCCCAAAGCAGAGCAAGGCGGAGCATGTTTAACCCCTCACTGCTCACTCTTCAGGGGCCGAGCTGACCCCTACTGGTCTCTCTCTCCAAGAGCAATTGCCCCATTGAATTTCATCCCATCGTAGACCGTGTCTCCTAGGGCGCAGGACGGCCCCTGGGCATGGAAGCAGTCCAAGCCCCGATCAATCCCTTCTTTTATTCAGGGCAGAGTTACAAATGGGCCGGAGTCATTGGAAAGATTTTCCACCTCACTGTGCAGAGAAGCCCTTATGAAAGATGTATTGATGGATCTCCTTGTACCAGGATGTTACTGGCCTCGCAAAGGCAGGAAATAAGTATCTGCTGGTTCTCCTTTTGCCACAAAGACAGTCTTTCAGGTCAGATTTCCTCTGTGCCCGAGCACATTGGCTTTAAATCATTTTGCTGCAAAATATAAATAAAATCAAGAGGACTCCATAATGAATAAGAGAAACACCCTGGTGGTATAGTTTGGACTTCCAGAAAAATAGGGCATTAAAACTACAGGCTCGTAAGACTAACAGATTCCTTGGTCCCAGGCTCTGGCCCGCTTATTTCAAGCGTCCCAAACGAGTAACTGCCAGAACGCATACTGCCAAGAAGAGCAGACCCTCAAGTTCAAGGCTCAGCTCTGACTCCAGCTGTGTGACCTTAGGTCAGTCACTTGGCCTTTTGGGCCTCAGACCCTTCCTCTGTCTAAGGAGGGGGGCCGGAATACACCCCTATCATACAGGTTTGGCTTCATGAGTATAGGGACATTCAGAACACTTGGAAACTCAAACTTGCCAAAGGATATTTTTTTTATTAATTTTTTTTTTTTTGAGAGTGAGCGAGTCTACAAGTGGGGGAGGGGCAGAGAGAGAGAGAGAGGGAGACACAGAATCTGAGGCTGGCTCCAGGCTCTGAGCTGTCAGCACAGAGCCTGGTGCGGGGCTCGAACTCACAAACTGCCAGATCGTGACCTGAGCCAAAGTCAGATGCTTAACTGACTGAGCCACCCAGGCGCCCCCAAAAAGGATTTTTAAAAAATGCCTGTTCGTATCCGATTTTTCTGAAGTCTATCTACTCTATAAAGTGAAACGTCCGTGTACAGAGACATTGCATCTTATCTGGAGTTGAGGTTTGAAAGGGCAAAAGTCCTGTGTCGTCTGTTTTTGTTCTCTCTTGTATATTGTCTCCAGTTTGCTCACTTTTGCCCTCCCAACCACCTGCACTTGAATTCTCCTTGAGTATGCACATGGTGTGTGTCCACCTCTCTGACTTTGCTCTGGCTGCTGGGACCAAGCACTGTAGAGCGGTGGCTTAGAGATAACAGACCTTGATTGCTCAGAGTTCCCGAGTCTGCTGCCGGCTTGGTCCTCCTCCTTCCTAGGCGCTGGTCGCCCACCTCTTGGGGCGTCCTCACAGGGTGGAACGAGGGCCAGGGCGCTGGCTGATTCTGTTCATGATGAATCCACCCTTGTGACCTGGTCAACCTCCTGAAACCCCACCTCCTAACACCATCACATCAGGGGTTAGGGTCTCAACAGGAATTCTTGGGAGACACAAACATTTGGTCCATAACACCCCTGCAGCTAATACAAGAACGCACTTGGTCACTTACCCTGAAAATGACTCCCGTGTGCCAAGGGAGAGTAAAGTCTTCAGCTGTCCCTTGGTTACTCACAGGCTCTCCAGGTTGACTGTATAGTTGTTTCCCCATGTCAGGTGTGTTTGTATCCGTGTGTGTGTTGGGGAAGGGACATAACCGCAGTTCTCAGCCAGAGAGGGCACCCTGTCTCCCTGGCTAGCCTTGGCCTGAGGCCATAAGAGTTGTGGGGAGTCAGACCCCCACCAGGCCCCCCATGGCTGCCAGCTCACCTGGGGAAGGGGTTCAGCACACGGGACTGACGGTTTCTCACACATGTGGGCTTGAGACCCAGCTCTTTTCATCTGGAAATAAAAGTTCTCCCGGTGCACCTGGGTGGCATGGTTGGTTCACCTTTCCACTCTGGCTCAGGTCACGATCTTGTGGTTTGTGAGTTTGAGCCCCGCGTGAGGCTCTGTGCTGACAGCTGAGAGCCTGGAGCTGGCTCCGGATTCTATGTCTCCCTCTCTCTCTGCCCCTCCCCCGCTCGCTCGTGCGCACTCTCTCTTTCTCTTTGACTCTCTCAAAAATAAACACTACACAAAAATCCTCATGAAGCCAGAGTGTGGGGTCTGTGGGGCCTCAAGAGTTATTAATGCTTAATAGACTAACACTTGGTCTCTTGGGTCTTGTTTAGAAAGAAGGTATTCTGTATTACACGTGAATGTTACACATAACTGAAGCTCACCCTGAAAGTGCCCCCCGCACAGTTTGGTTAACCTGTATTCCTGAAGATGTGTGACCCCTTCGGTGCCTTGTAAACAGGATCTGGAGAACAAAATGCTGCCCACGGCCCCATCACCATGATCAGGGATTAGCTGTTGTCCTGTGAGTTTGTGATACCTGAAGGAGGTTTCAAAGTGTACCCTCCTGTCTCCTGTCTCAGACCCTTCCTCTCCTGTCTCTCACTCCAGCGCACATACACATTCTAATCTGTCATCCGCTAGAATCCAGAAGGGCATATTTTTGGAAATCAGAGAAGGTAGTTAGATCAGTGACTGTAGACTTATACTCAGGATGGACATGTGAACTTGAACCCAAGTCTCGGAATGACTCCTCTCCTGTCCCAGGTAGTGAAGCCTCGTGGCACCCTGCCGTGGGGATTGGGATGTGCTTCAGAGTCCACACATCCCTGACCTCCCCCCTCCTCATACAATAGGGACAACTTGTAGGCTCACATCAAGTTGTTAGTGGCCACAGGAGGCACTCGGATGCAGCAGTGAGCATAGCTGGAAGCATGCATGTTGCTTTAAGGGTCAGGTCTTCTTTGTTACCCAGAAGCAGGTGCCCTTTCTTGTCTCAGAATATGGCTTTGTTCTTGGCTAGTTTGTCACAACCCTCGCAGAGAAATGTCACAGCCACGACCTCATTATCCCATTGTCTCCTCTGTCTTTGCAAAGTTTGGGGATGTATGCACAAATACATTGATTTATCTTGAATGCTATGCTAACATTCTGCAGAAATAGACACCTTCTCATTCAGCTTTACTCATCAAGTGCAAAGCAGGAAGCAGGACTGCCTTAACTGGTCCTACAACTTTGATTACCACCCATTCCGTTCCCATGACTTTTTGGAAGGGAGAAAAAAATCTTACCTGTGGATTTACTAGGTTGTTGACAGGTGAGGCTTTTGTACATAGGCTTACCGCAGGTTTATGGCCAAGAAAACACGTCAGCTATTTCAAAGGAGCTGAGCTTGAGTAAGCTGAAATAAAACGTTAGAGTCACCGCTCTCCCCTTCCCCGTCCAAATCCCTGCGCCATTATTTCACGCTGCGCCAGTACTGTGCAAATATAGCATTTCTGTAATCCGTGGGTAACATTGCAATAGGAACAGCTCTGGCATCGAGAGGGGAAAGGTGGGGGATGGGGGGAGACTACTGCCAAAGATACGTGTCTTTGCCCCCGATCTCACACCTTTTCTTCCCTCTACCTAGAGCCCTGTGCTTCCAAACGGCAGCACGCTTTCTCCCTCACCTGTCTTGGGTCCTGGTTCAAAGCTCCTCCTCTGGAGAGGCCTTCCTGACCACCACTCTTAAAATGGTAAACTATCACTGTTGTCTGTCCCATCTGTGCGGATTTGTTTTTCCTCATACCTGTTATTACCAGCCGACAGCTGATACACAGTTACCGTGTGCCTCCCTTGTTCCAGCATGAACTCAGAGTGAGCATAGCTTTGTCTTGTGAACTTTACACACACACACACACACACACACACACACACACACACACACACACTTAGTGCTCCCATATTTTCACAGATCTTCAGTGCCTGCCACATAGTTGGTTCTCAGCAAATATGAATGAACAAGTCAGGTGTCCACATTGACCCTACGATAAGCCTCCATTTCAGAACTGTTGAAATAGTGAAAAAACCCATACTCATCTGAACATCTAGAGAGCATAGGAAAATAGCCTGTAAAGGGCCTCGATTACTTCAATCATAATTATACCCCTTCCTAGAACTGGAATGAAAAAGGCTGCCTGTGTTGTAAAGACACGTTGGCGTTCTTCCTTCCCTGTCCTCCCAGCTGTTGGGAGATCAGTAGTAATGGGCATAAAAAGCATGGCAGTGTCTGTGCCTAGGCTTCCTTCTCAGAGCCTCCTGTGCCTTCTGTCATTTAATCTTCGCACTGGCACGCTTATCGTGCCACGTGTAATAGATGAGAAACCCGGGGTCTCAAGAGGGTGTCAGAATTTTTCTGTTGGTTTAAAAAATGTTTATATACTGACAAATAAAATGTGGGGTTGACAGACTTGCTGTAAAGGGTCTGGCGGTAAATATCTGAAGACTTGTGGACCCTTCAGCCTCTGTCACCACCACTTAGTTTTGCATGGAGCCCGGTGCTCTGTAAGTGGCAGGTCCCGACTGAATGAGTGAGTGAGTGAGTGAGTGAGTGAAGGAACCAGGGAATCAGTTGATGTGCCTGCTAAGACCCTCATGACTAAGCCCCTGCTTGCTCTTTTCCGTCTCCATATACGTACTTCCCTACCTTATGAGACCTCTCCATCTTACATTTTCCAGCCCAAACACCAGTGTCTGCCCTCCCAGCTTCCCTCAAAAGCGCCCGGGAAATTGGGTGATCTAGCCCAATGAGTTCTGTCAGTGGTGGCTTTTTCTGGAACCTCTTGGAGTTAGTTCCTTGAGTTTGTGTTGAACTATTTTTTTTACACTCCTCCTATTTACGTCCTATTCTAGGACGGTTGTATCGCAGTCTACAAAACAAGATGGCGTAAGTGAAAATGAGGCCAAAGGAAGGAAACACAGTGCTGGGGCCTTAACTTAGACTCAGGATTGATAATACCAAGGCCTCGTGATGGGGGAACCAGAGACTGAGCTCACAGCGTTCTGGCAGCCAGCAGGAGAAACAGGTTCACTGCCTTCCATCACCCTGTGTCCAAATAAGTGACAGAGACCATTGTTCACAGCAGGTAGGATTGTTCTTAGTGCCCAGGGCTTTGGACATGTCTCTAGGGAGCCTCCCAAGAAGACACTGTCAGAGCAAAGGACCAGCAGCTCAAGTGGACCTGACGGGAGCTCCAGGCCGTGTGCTATAGCAGTCTCTGGGCTAGACTTGCCATCCTGTACTGGCGCTCAAATGGATGAGGGCGTATTTGGGTTGACCTATCACAACCCGGAATGGATTGTAGGGCAGCTCCCTGAAGCATGTGGTCTTCAAGCACTGTTAGTGTGTCGAGTGGGGGCGCCCAGTCGTGGAGACCAGGTGAAAAGCCTGGCTGTGCTAATCCCTTGGCTTCTTTGGACCTCAGGCTCCTCATCTGAGAAATGAGGCTTGTTACTCAAGTTCACGGCCTGGCATGGTGGGGCATTGGGGGGTGGGGTGGATAAAGAGATGGGGCCTCGTGGCCTCTCATTTCAGCCTGACAGCAGTGTCACAGGTCAGTGTCATCCCCATCTGCTCTCTGCAGCTTTTGAGGACTTCAGACCAGTGTCAGTCAACCTTTTTTCAAGATCACTCTCCTAAGAAGAAAAACATCGTTTAAAATTAAACGCTAAGGGTTAAGATTGATCTGGTAGGGTCAAGCTTTGGAGGATCCCAGACCACTGTAATAGGTTAAGATTCTTTTCACCACCTCTTGGTCTGAGCTAATGTTTGCCCTTTCAGGTGGGGGACACATAAGCCTTGTTGAGAACGTTTGTTCAGATACATTAACTCTTCTTAATAGCTCATTGGGTGGATGAAGAAACCGAGGTCCATAGAGACAAAGTAACTTGTCCGAAGTCCCATTAACTAGTGACTGGGAATTGGAATCCTATCTTAAGGTGGTCTGGCTTTGGACTGTGCTTTTGTGCTGCTCTTTTTAACTCATAGGGACAGGCCACGTCCCCTGTCACAAATCTTGGGGGGGGGGGGGGGTTTGTTTTTTTTTTGTTTGTTTGCTTATCCACATACCCTGTTGATTGTTCCGTCTCCGTGCATATAGAATTCCCTTGTTCTTTTTAATTGCCGCTCGTTTCCATTTGTATCAACAGAGCATCAGTTATTTAACTGGGGCCCCAACCAAGGAAGGCTGGGGTGGATTCCAGTCTCTGGCATCTCAAAACTCTGCGGGAGCAATCCTCCCTTGCCTGCGTGTTGTTTGACTTGAGCACAAGCAACCTTGAAGGTTAAATTCCTAGAAATGGCATCACTGTGTGCTTGCTGAAAGGCAACGTTTGTTGGGAGTGTGGAAGCATCTCCATAGAGCTGCAACTCTTACCCAGCCATCCAAGGTCAGTTCTACCACTTGATTAACAACTAAGCTACTGTTTTGACCCCCAGATTCCGCCTGACCCGGTTTTTGACTTAGACGTGGGCTCCCCACACTGCCACCTTTTATGCACTCGGTCGCCCAGTTCTTCTTCTGTCATCTGGTATTTCCCTACGAGGCTTTGCACAGTTTATTTTTGAACCTCAATTCTCATCTCATTAAACGAAAGCCTAGGCAGCGGGCTTTCATTTCGGTGTGCTGCCTGGGTGCGTGCTTTGAAATGGGTCTGGAATAAAGCAGTGGTGAGGCTTCTCCTAGGGCTTGACACCCACCAGGTTTGGGAGGGCGGTATGGGGAGAAAAATCCTTCCCGTGTCGCTAGTCTCTTTGAACCTTCCTCAAAGAGCAGGATCTCATTCTGCAGACTTTCCTTCTGGCATTCACTTATGCAGGATGGCTGTCCTTTGGCAATCGAGGAAATCCGGCATGAGTGGTCCTGGTTCAGTATCTGCAGGGGTTAAATTAAAAGCAACTCTCCTGGCAGAATCTCTATGGCTGAGCCAATGCTAAATCAGCCCCCATACTCTATGACCCCTCCTAGAATACCATGGATACTCGTGGCGGGTACCTTTAGTCCCTTGGCAGCAGAAATGCCTGTAATTAAAGCCTGCTGCACTGTTAAAATCATCTGAGTAATTAAACCCAATGGTAATGGGTGATGGTTTGTTTTGTAATCTCCTTGAGGAAAGAAAAGCAGGTTAACGGGATGGAGAGGGCTGAGAGGTATTTTCTGCAAGTGGAATCTGCCAGCCTACTTTGTCTGGTTATGAAGTTCACTCCCATCCTGTAAGCTGTTTCGTCCAACTCAGGTTTGCTTATTAAACATGGCAGCCAGGTTGATAATTGCACGTGGCTAGGTTCCATCACGGTGGTGGGGTTACCCAGGCTTTCTGCCTGGAAAATAGTAGGGGCACTGAAATGGATTTAATGTATTCACACATCTGCTCAACAAATATTTACCTGATTTCTGTCATGTAGTAGCTGGGGTTTACGGGTACATAAGGGATGGAACAAAGTAGCTTACATTCTAGTTGGAGGATACACATGATAAGTAAATATATCATGTCCTAGTTACAAGTGACACGGGAAAGAGCCCTAGTAAGAGGGTTAGGGAATGCCTATTTGAGGGGTGAGGGGTGGCTCTCAGAGTGTCTTCTGAACAGTTGGCTGAGGAGTGAACCATGAAGATAAGTCGGGGTGATCTTTTTCAGACATAGTAAGTGCAAAGGTCCTGAGGTAGGCTACAATGTTTCCCTTGGGAAACACTGGTTTAAGATCAACATAGAGCAACACGTGAGGTCAGAGCTGAGGGATATCTCACTGAGCCCCCTTCCCTGTAAGAAAAAGATGAAGGCCAGAGATGGGGAAACTAAGTATCCCGGGGTCCCATGGGTGCTTGTGAAACACTTTTTCAGATTCCTGACTCCCACCGTCATAGTTAACAAAGACTTCGAGGGGCCCCACAGTGGCTGGGAGCGTGTCAGCCAATCTGGTTCAAGGCCCAGTACCTCCGTGTGCCAGCCGCATGGCTGAAATTATTTTGCTTTCCTGAGCTTGACCATCAACTGTAAAATGGGAGCGACTAGAGCAGTGACCTGGCGGCTCTGTGAGGACGGATGAAGAACACGTGGGCGCACTGCGTGGTGTGTAGCTGCTGGGGGCCCAGGCTTCTGAGCGCTGACGAGCATGGCGCCCGCTCGCTTCCCAACCGCGGATGTGCCGCCTCTCCTTCCTCACGAGGCTGTCCCCTGACCCGAACCACATTTTTAGGGGCAGGGACTCTTTTGGGAGGGAGGGGCCTGTGTTGGCCCAGTAGAGATTTCTGGTGGTGGGACACGGAGGGACATGTTTTGGTTTTTTCTCCCGCGAAACGGAGCAGTGATGACTTCGATAGCTGACTTTCCTGCGTGTTATAAGGCCCTGGCCCGACAGTACGTGTGCGAAGTTCAGAGTGTTCTGCGCATGGCGGTATGACTGATACAACTTGGAGAAAGGAGGGTCCCACTCCTTGGCCCAAGCAAGTGGCGTGATGCCTCTGAATCACAGCATCCTTCCATTAGAGCGGGGTACCCATTGCCACCTTGGGTTTGAGAGTTGAGTGAGCTAATAAGTCTATACATTTAGCACAGTGTCTAGTAAACCAGAGTCAGTAAATGGGACTTGTGCCGTCTTCCGTATGCCTTCCCACCCACCCCTCCAAATCCTTTCTCAGGGCTATTCCTGATATTGGCATTTGATTCCATTTTACAGATGAAGAAACTGGGACTCAAAGGGCTTAGATGTTTTAACACAGCCAGGAAGGGAAGGAGCCAGGGACTGAACCCTGATGGTTTGACTCCGGCCAGGAGAGCCTTCCTCTGCCCTTCCCAGTCTCGAATCTCGCTCTGGATTTTTGATGCTTTGATTTGATTGATCTGTGAGCTGGCTGAGGAAAGCCAGATCCTCAGCGACTCGTCCTTCTATGTCTTTGAGCCTAAGGGTCAGCTTGGCCCTGGAGAAATCTTCCCCTCTTGGGCCCCAGCCGACCTCATCCCCAGTGATCCCTGTGGGTGCTCAAGTCAGATCCGCCTCTCAGTTTATTTTCGGAGCTTCGTAGATGTCTTGCATGGCTAAATCCTCCTCCCATGGGGCCCTGGCTAATTAGCCTTTGATTATTCACAAACTCAGAGGCAGGAACAGCGAATGAAGTCCTCCTTGCTTTAATCACCCACATGAAATGATGCAGGGCCATAGGTGTCTAGGAGTAGCTAGGCCAAGACCTGGCAACTGGGAGAGAAAGCTCTCAAGCAGCCACCAGCACGGCCACCACCCTGCCCTCCTGTCTTCACCTGGGGAGAAAAGGATGTTGAGCTGACCTCCTCTGGGGCCCTGTTATATCCCAGTGCCCGATAAACCTGGTTTTTCCTGCTGATTTCAGGGTTTTCCCCTTGGGCGGATCCTGGCCACCCCCTTGTTACCGCAGCCAGCTTTCCAAGAAGTTTCTTCCGTTGTCACCAGGCCAGACGGCAGTTGGCATCCTTTTAGGTTGCACATAAAGTAGGACGTTTCAAAACCCGGAGTTCGACTGTGTGCTTTTGGCAGGAAGAAAGGCCTCTTTTCTCTGTTTTCCTATTCTTCTCTTTTTCCCAACTCTATTAATAGGACAAAGGGTTCGGAAGAAGATGAAACACCTCCTGACTTACCATTTGTGTTACTGTTCATTCATTCAGCACGTAATCTCCACTCACTCAGGGCAAGAGCCAAAAGGTCCTTACGATGGTCTAGACTTGCACCAGGGGATATCTCAGGCCAGGTAATGCTTTGTGGGGATGTCCCGGGCATCATTGGACATTTAGCAGCACCCCTGGCCTCTACCCATCAATACCAGCATCCTCCATCCCCAATTGGGACGACCAAAAATGTCTCCAGACATGCAAGGATGTCCCATGGAGGATAAAATGATTCCCGTTGAGAACCACGGTTCTAGAAGGCTTTATATGATCTAGGCCCCATTCCTTCTCTGACCTAATCTCGTCCTTCTCATCCTTTTACTTTTTCCATTCCTGCTTCCTTGCTCCTCCCCACTGGTGAGGGGAGCCACACAGGGCATGCTGTCACCTCATGGCCTTTGCACTGCACTTCCCACTTCCCTGAAAAGCTCTTCCCCCCGATATCCACACAACCTGTTCACACCCCCACATCAGGTCTTTGCTCACATCACACCCTCTCCTCTCACTTTGAAAGATTGCACCCTTCCCTCCAAGCTTCCTAACCCCCTTCTTGCTCTCTTGTACCCTACTATGCACGTTATTTGTGTGTATTATTATTATTTATTATCTCTCTGTAGTAGACAAAAGGGCAAGCGTTTTCTCTGCCCTGATCACGAATGCCCCCCCCCGCCCCAACCCCTTGGATAACACTTCTTTGGGGATGTGTTTATCCAGTGCCTGTTCTCTGTATGTGCCAGGCATTGTCTGGTCAATGGGAATATAATGGTGAACGTGGCAGATCAGGTTTCTGCCCTGAAGCAGCTCGGAGCTGTCACAATTCAGATCTGAGCTGCCTACACCTGGAGGACAAGTTTTGTCCCCCTCTCAGGGGGAAAAGGAACTTGGAGATTCCTGGGCAGGATGGAGATGAGACAGGGCGCTGCCCCGGGGCAGCCGGTCACAGCGCTGAGTTTGGCGAAGGACATTTCTCTCCATCGGGTCAGCCCTGCTCTGGGTCCCCGCATAGCTGTGCCCCTCCCCGCCTCTCTTGGGCCCTGTCCCCTGGAAGCCCTAGCAGCTCAGTCTCCCACTGGCCCCATTGGTATTCAGGCCGCCCCTCGCTCTGAATAAACAGTGCCCTGCCACCCTCCCTCCAGCAATAGCTTTTGCCTGTGGTCTGGGAGTGTCAGAGCAGTGATAAAAAAAGTGTTGAGTTACCCGCACTCTGCTTATTTTGTACTTTGGAGCAGTAACACGTCTTCAGACGTGTCAGGCTGGCCAGCAAGCCCCTCATCCCCCCCAACCCCAGCCCCACCTTGCATGGAGCAGCCTCAAGACAGCCTCTGAGGTTCCCTGTCCTCAGACAGGCGTCTTTAGCTGTGACACCAGCCAAGTTGAGCCCAGCCCCAGCAACTGGGTTTTCCAGAAACCTTTCCTTCCCTCCCCAATCTGTGTTAGAAACCCCTGAAGAATGGATTCGGAGGCTGTGCTGAGCAGAAGATCCCCTGCAGAGAGCACAGCCTCGGATTCTGGGTAGCTGCTCTGCATTCAACGGCAGGGGTACCCTGGGGACTCCTAATTATTCTGGCCTAAACACTTTATCTCTTTTAGTCTCCTCCTCCAGGTAATAGCTGGCTTTGCCCCATTTTGCAGGTTAGGATAATGGGGTGCAGAGAGGTCAAATAACTCGCTCAAAATCCCACAGCATGTAAGCTGGATCTAACCCCGTTTCTGTCTGAGTCTGCACTAGGAGCACAGCCCCGTCCCGCCGGCTCTCTGCCCTTCACAGCAACCTGGATGCGTTTTCATACATTTCCAGGGTTTCGTACCTCCAGCTGCTTTGTGACTGGCCTTTCTGAACAGTGAACAATGGTCGCTCACGCTGACTCCGAAGAGGGAGATTTTTTTCCCCCTGCTTAAAATCTTTAAGAACCCTCAAGCCTCTGGTTTGGGAGTAAATACATGGCTTTACACCTTGGAAGTGTCACGTTATTTAATTGGTACAACTATCCTAAGGGAGCTACAGTGGCTCCAGTAAGTGGTGGTTGCAGGGACCAACCATTAGGGAGATGGTTGCAGGTCAGTGAAAGGAAAGCTGAAATACTAGTTGCTGGGTGTTAAACAGAGGTTTCTGGGGTTGTCCAGTGGTATTAAACTCAGGGATGGCAGGATATCCTGTCCTGCTGATCACCCCTCTTCCCTCCTGGTTTCCTAGGGTCTCTGCACATCAGCTAGAGTAGCAGATGGGGAATCATATTCCTGATGCCCCGAGCACACGGTTCTGGTAAAAGTCTGCTCTGGAGCCCAGAGCTTGAGGATGGTGGGGGTGGAGGTTGAGGGGCTGAAGTTGGGCCCTGGAAGGCTTGCATGTCTTCAGGGAGCCTGACTCAGTTTACAGCCCTGTTGCACAAAGCCTACTGTGCAGCCAGAGCCCGAGTCTCCTTCCCCACCCATTTCACGAGGCCCACTCAGTGCTTGGGGCTGAGGTCCCCTGGCTCCGCCTGCCATCCTTTGCCAGCAGGACTAGGTAGGGCAGAGAGAGAAGTGGGGAGGGGTCACCTTACTCCCGCATGCCTCGCTTCGTACAGGAAAGGGCTTCAGAAAAACTGTGGCCCCACGGAGAGGACATGAACCCAAATGTGCGTTTCATCATTTACTTCCACTTGAAAGAGCCGTCTCTGCTTCGTTTCCAATTGCTATTCTGACGGTTCAGTCTCCTACCGGAGCCGTTTTAAACTTCTTCATCGGCAGTCTGTGCAGGCGATGCTCGGTAAATAAACACTTGGCAATCGCAGGGAGGCAAGACAGCAGCCAGCTCTTCTGATTCCAGAAGCTTTTCTGCAGAGACTTTGCTGCAGGTCATTTCAGATCAGCTCAGCAGATACAGAGACAGAACTAATACCTGGGAAACGGAACACAGTTAATGGTACTGAAAAATGAAGGGTGATAAAGAGTCTTTACAGTAAAGTGAGGAATCCCATCTGTGACACAGAATCACAAAGCTAATTGTGTTTCCCTCTTTGCATTGCCTGCCAGGGAGCTCCGAGATAGAGTTCTGCTTCTCACAAGTGCCTAGTACGTATGGTAATTTTCTGCATGCTTCCCATGCTCCTGGTAGCAAATTAAATTCTGTATTGGATCTTGTCTCCTGATTCCCTTCCTTACTCCCCGCCCCCCAACCTGCTGTGTTTCGTCTCTTTAGTTTTGGGTCAGTGGAACTGTGTGTTTTGCTTAAGACTTTTTATAAGACAAGGATGCATATCTGTGGAGATAAAAGCACAATTTCCAGCTGTATCTGTGTTTGTATATGTCTTTTACTTAGGCGTCTTTCACCCCTACACCCCACCATTTCAACATACTCCAAATGTGAGGTATATTTTGGCCTTGGTAGCCTTAGGAAGACGCAGCTCAATGGGCTCACGGGGTTCCTGGCCCTGGAACGTGTAAAGACTGTGCAAAATCAAGCTGAGCATGTTCCACCCCAGCCAAATCCTCACCCCTTTGTTGACTCTGGGCTGGAGGCCGGGACCCATGGTCCATTCTTGGCTGTGCCACTGATAGGCTGGTGGGCAGGCTGTTTACTTTCCCTGGACTCCAGTTTCCACATCTGTGTAATGGGAAATAATAATCCCCTGCCTGCCGACCTGAAAGGCCCCATATCTTATCTGATGCTACTCATCAAATGAAAGTCCTCTTAAAACAAGTTTTTCAGAAGGCCCGAGGGTGATTGGGTTATGGTGACAGAGCTGGGGGTGTTGACCGACACCAGGAACTTATCTGTACCTGGTCATAGATGATCCCACAAATAGGATCATTCACTAAGTCAGTTATTTTGTCTTAAGAGAAGCCTCTGAACTCAGATGAAGGGGCTGTGAACTTCAGCTCTGCCTTCACTCATTTGGACCTTTGATCTTGGTCTTCGTTTCTTTGTATCATGGAGGTAATGATGTTAGAAGTGATTAACACCACCTCTGGCACAGAGCGAGTGTGTGTCATTCCAGGGGGTTGACCAATGCACGTTCTGCGGCAAGCTTTGGGCTCTTACTTGGCTGGGTTGGACTGTCTGGGGCACCCCAGGGAAGAGCATTCTGGATGTGGAATGCACTCGTACCTCCGTGCAATCAAGGGACCCTGTTCTATAAGGCATCTCTTTTCGCTTTGTTCTTGGCCTTGGTGGTCATGGCGACCTCCAGACACAGTTCACTCAATGCCAGATGCCGGGACTGAGGCCGGCCCTTCTTGGAAATGGAATTTAACCATAATGAAAAACGAGATGGGCCTCCCTCTACCTTCCTAGATTTGGAACTTTAAAACCTAAAGTCAGTCCAGATAGACATTTTTATTTTCACTTAGGAGGTTGTTGAAATTACGGAAAGTTTGACACGATCCCTGACTTACCTTGGATGAAATTTTCAAGACGTGGCTCTCAGCCTCTAAATTGGATGAGTTCCTTTGCTAAACTCCCAGATCTTTTTTTTTTTTTTTTTTTTTCAGTTGGGAGAAAAATAACAGAGCTCAGAGTCTACTTTGATTGCCAGCAAGGTTCTGTATTCTAAGTAGGGCAACAGAGAAGTGGGCAAGTAAGAGGTGGAGAAAGTGAAATCTTCTGTAACGCTTTATTTTGGGGATGAGGTGGCTAAGTTTCCTTAACCCTGAAAACCTCTGGGATTTCATTTGCTCCAAGCCCAAGTTTTATTCTCTGCGAGAAGTCACCGCAGGCCTTTCCTGCTTCTTAGAGAGAGGGTGCCCCAGGGACTGGGTGTGTGGGGTGATAAAAAAGCTATCTGAGTTACTTCTGCATCACCCTGGATCTTTTTTTGGGGAGGGGGGGGATAAAGTTTTATAGAGCGAGTCAAATAATCTGTAACAACAGAACTGAAACTTTGAAAAAAATGTTCTGAACAGGAGTAATTTGCATTGCCAACTGTCAGAGTGATGATGTTGGGTCTTAGATTTAGAATACAATCATAACTTTTTACAGTTCCCATACCTAGGGAATCTAGAGAGCTATCAACCTAACATTGGGAAAACATATCAGTCAAACTGATTTTTGGAAATGACAGAGATTTGCAAAATTAGGGAGTCGAGTCACACACACACACTGGGGAAACAAAGCCGCTGGGTGTAGAGTTAGTTGTCACATGTCGTGGAGTAGAGTAGAAAAATGGCAGAAGATAATTGAGGGGTTTTACATGGAAATCCTAGAGAAAGGAAAAAAATGAGACACCAAGGAAAGAACGAAGGGTAATGGTGTAGAGAAGTGGTCTAGAGCAGGATGTGGCAGTTTGTAGCTCACGAGCCAAATCTAGCCCTCCTCTTATTTTTGTAAACAAAGTTTTATTGGAACACAGCCACCCCCCACTTGTTTATATGCAGTTTATGACTGCTTTCACTCTGCAATGGCAGAATTGAGTAGTTACAACAAAGAGTACAGGACCTACAAAGCCTAAAATATTTATTAGCTGGTCCTTTACAGACCAGCTTTTGTTGTTGGTTTGTTTTGTTTTGGTTTGTTTATTTTAGTTTGTTTTTTGTCCCCTGCTGTGGATTATCATGGATAAATCCCTAATAATGGTACAGAAACCCTGCTCTGCCACTTACTAGCTAAGTGACCTTAGATAGTAGCTTCCTGTCTCTGCAACAGTTTATCTGGATGATGCTCATTGTATCACTGGGGTGATTAAACGAATCACCCCAGAACCTAGTGGTATAAAACAGTAAGCGGTTTTGTTCTTGATTGTTGCTTCCAGGTCTTTGGGTCAGCTGGAGGTTCTTCAGGGGTCTCAGTGGTAGCTCCTCTGATCTTGGCTGGCTCTCCTGGCTGGGGTTGACATGACTCCTCTGGGCTGCTCTAGAATTGTCTCGACTGGGACATGTGGACTTCCCTCCACATGTTCTTTCCACCCCCAGTAGATGAGCCCAGACTTGTCCACGTGGCAGTAACAGGGTTCCAAGGAGGAGAGCAATAGAGGGACAGAGGGGAAGTGTGCAAGGCGTCTTGAAGCCAAACTTAGACGGAAGCGTGGTCATATTCTTTGGGCCAAGACGAGTTTCCCCTGGGCCGGCCACGTTCCAGGTGTGGGGGAACACACTTCATCTCTTGATGGGAGGAGATGCCAAGTCACATTGTGAAGGGAATGGATATGACAGACCGTTGCTTGGGGCCTTCAGGAAGTCAGTCTCCTATGCTCCTAATAAGCCAAGCTCCAGTAGGAACAAAGAATCATGCCTAGTACTTGACATGGAGGAGGCACGGAAGAAATCCCCGCTGCTGTATGAGTGAGGCTGTGCTCCCAGGGTTCAGCTGGCGATCATCTCATGGCCTTCCTGCTTGGGCCGGGCGCTATTGCTGTACCTGGGAAGGACCGGTAACTGTTACAGGTTCCCTGCTGAAAAAGCATGCTTAATAGAGAACCTCGCACACATTACCCTCCCTCACTCTTAGTCTTTGTAACTAAGTGATCGGTAAAAGTAAACTCTTAGTGTTTTCCCTGCCAGTGAGCAGGACCAGTGTCTCCATTCCAGACAGACTTGTGGTTCCTGTCCCTGGTTTTTTCCTGCAGGCACCCAGTCTCTTTCTCTCCCCTCTTCTCTTCTCTCCTTCCTGCCATGCTTCCCTCTCTCTTTCCCTCTCTCCCCATTACCCTTCCCCTCTTCCTTATTTGACTTCTCTCTTGGGAACATTTAGCAGAGATCCTGGAGTCCAGCGCAGTGGGCCTTTAAGACAAAGCTACATCGGCTCAGCGTCTAGGGCCCTGGGAGCGTCCCCAGCAGCAAGCTCTTGGCTGCAGAAGCCTCGAGCAGAATCCTCGGAATGGCTAAATTGCAGCCTGACAGTGTAGATCAGGAAGGGTCACTGTGCAAAGTGCCTGCCTGATTGGGGCGGGGAGACTGAGCCCCCGCGGTACCCGCTGTAAGGATTGGACATCTGTGTCACAGTGGAGAGTTGCTTTCTGTGAGCCCAGAGTCTTTCTGAGGCTGTGATGAAGTGGTCACAGCTCCTGGGGATGGAAGAGGTCCATTCTGTTCTGGAAGGATCTGCTCCCAGCCACCACACTTGACAGAGCTGTTGCCCCCTCAGGGATATCGGATGGGGCATTTTCTGAGCAGCCTTGGATGCAGTTGAATCTAGAACTGAGTCAAAAAAGAGGGAAATGGTACCTGAGGTGGGTGATGGGACATCTGTAATAATTTAAAACCAGATCCACGTCAGACCTGGATTGGGATCTCATTTCTGCCATTTATTAGCTGGCAATAGTGCTTCTGTGTACGGTTATCCAGGATGTGCACTGCACGAAGGAGTAAGCAAGAACTAAAACTCAGCTTGTACCCTAATTATCAAGACATGCACTTAAACTCAGGACTGAAATTGCCCAGAGTAAGGGGCAATTCTTTTTTTTAATTTTCACAGCGTGAGCGTTACTGGGTGGGTGGCATTGGGAGAATTCAACCTCTCTGAACCTCAGTTGTCTTACCTATAAGACAGAGACAAAGATAGCACCAGAGTCATAAGTTTGTTTGTAACATAAGATATCTGTGAAATGCTTAGAGTAGTATAAAGGTCTAATAAATGGTCACGCCTAGTGGTTAGGATATCAGATGGCCTGGGTTCAAATCCCGCTCGGCCAATTCCTAGCTGTAAAACCTTGGGCAACTTACCTAAACTCTCTCTGCCTCAGTTTATTCATCATTAAACACAGGGATAATGACGGCGATGACGACACCTCCCCGTGGAGTCATTGTGAGGATTAAATGAGTTAATGCATATAAGGTGCTGATTTAGATACCACTTAATATTAGCCTTTATGTAAGCCAGTTCTAGAGCTGTGGTGACCAGGGATCCAAGTGGCTGACCAGTCCATCTGGGTTAGAGAATCTGCCGTGAATAAGCACCCATGGATCCTCGAGGGGGGGTGGTCTGGGATGCCAAGGAAAAGCAGCTTGTATCGAGCTGATGGGCATTTGCACTGCTTGACCAAGACCCTGAGGAGATTCTCTGCCTTGACTCATTTCCTCTAACTCCGTGTCTGCCATCTGCTTCCCTGATGGTCTGGCCAGTACGTACCTACCTCCCACCCACTGCTGCCCACCTGTAGCCGTTCAAGGATGAACGGTTCAAGGTGAAGGGGTGTGACTTAGGGGTTGAAACGTTTCTGGCTCAAATCCCCAGCCATACCAGTTTCTTAGCCACTTGAAGCCTCGGTTTCTTCATCTGTAAAATGGGAATACTAAGAGAGCCTGTGTCACAGCCTTATTGTGAGGTTTACGGCAGATGATGCAGGTTAGGTGTTTAGCACACGCCGGGGGGGGGGGGGGCACGCTGGTTCAGCGCCACACCATTAGCTGGTGGTGGTGGTGTTGGCATAACCCACGTATGGGTCCAGATTTGCACAGGCATGCACACACACACACACACACACCAGGTTTGGGGCTAGACCCTTGGGGGTCATAAACCTGAATGGGTTTTCAGAGGGGCATGTTTGGGTGGAGGTTATACCGTGCTACCCAGTGAGCTGAGTACAGTGTGGAAAGTTCTGTAGCGAGGGGAGGAACAGACTTCTCTAGGAACACAGCTGTAAGACAGAAGGAGGCAGAAGGCAAGAGCCACGTGAATGCTGGCTTGCAGGTGAACAGCTTCAAGGCTAAGGCCACAGCAGAAATCTGAACTTGCAGCCACTCACGTGAAATTCGCAGCCAGGCCTGAATGCTGCTTCTCAGTTCTGGGCACAGACACCCAGCTCCCATTCCGGCAGGGGCCTCCTACTCTGAGACTGTTGTGTGACAGCAGCTGCCCCACGTCAGAAAGGATCGGAGCCCCAGATCTGGTGGGAAATGCCAACGTCATTAATTCTGGCCCTGAGTCACCCGAAGGATGTGGCCAGGGACCTCCTGAGAGCAGATTAGAAGCAGCCCCTCCAGCGCAGGTACCTAAGGCTTCTGGGGCGCTTCAAATTAATCAGCTCTAACCGGTACTTGAGACTCATTAGAATTGTGATTTAGGCCCATTTACTGGTGTGAGATCACAATGGGGTGCTGGGTGATTATGGTCACCCAAGCTTGCAGCCAAAGACTATTAAATAAATTCCTGTCACTTCCTGTTTCACTTGCAACGGTCCCCAGCCCATCCTGGGCAATGCCTCAGGGGGAGAGGCCAGAGCAGTACCTGGGAAAGGGGTTCTCATCCTCCTGGGCTTGGTGAGGGCTACCTGCACCTCTGTCCCCCTGCCCCTCCTCTCTCTCCCTGCGTCTGCGAGTGGTGAGTGTGAGGGCGCCTCCATGCCCCAGCCCCAGGGACCTTTCTGAAGCCTAAGTCTGATCGTGGCGCGCTCCTGGCTCAGAAAGCCTCCCATGGCTTCTTTGAAGGACTTGGCCCCACACGATGTCATAATTTACAACCATTTGTGGCTCTGTTTTTGCTTGTACTGTGTAAGTTCCGTGAGCTTACTTAGTTTACTACCTTGCATCTAGAACATTGGATGTTGCCTAGAAGGTGCTCGAGTATTGGTGAGATGAGTGAATGATAAGAAGTAGTCAAAGTAGAACAGTAGTGATGGTGAAATATAATCGCTGCTGTTGTCTGAGTGCCTGCTGGGTGCCTGTCACTGTGCCGAGCACCTGCCCTACTTTTTCTCATGTGATCTTCACAACAAGCCTATTGAGGCAGGTGCTAGTTCGTCCCATTTTACAGAAGAGGAGCCTGAGGCTCACAAATGCTAGGAGTAACTTGCCCAAGGCCACCCAGCTAGTAAAAGGTAATTCTGTGACTGAGTTCAGCTCTTACGTGTCCTCTGTGTTCAAGTGGAACAGTGAGGACAAGGGGCCATTCTCTCTCTGCTCCCTGCCTGACTTATTGGCACAGGAAGGCCTTACTTCTGTCCACAGGTCACAGCTGGGTCCTGAGGAAGAAGGGGAAGTTGGTGAGACCCTGAGAGTCATAGTCATTGTCAAATGGAAATATTGATGGGGGCACCTGGGTGGCTCAGTCAGTTGAGCATCCCACTCGGGCTCAGGTCATCATCTTGTGGTTTGTGAGTTCGAGGCTTGTGTCGGGCTCTGTGTCGACAGCTCGGAGCCTGGAGCCTGCTTCGGATTCTCTGTCTCCCTCTCTGTCTGCCCTTCCCTGCTCACACTCTGCCTCAAAAATAAACGTTAAAAAAATATTTTTAAATGGAAATACTGATGGAAAAGATGCTGTCGACAGAGAGCGCCATCACCCTATGCAGTGACGGCGGTGGGATTCTCTGCCAGCCCAAGACACATGAAGGATCCAGAAATGGGCCGATGACAGGATTCCAGAGTGCTCTTGGTGCATTTCATCAAGAAGTTGAGCTATGGTTTCTTTGCGAGTAGCAAAAAAGTTTGAGCCATTTGTATATTTTCAAACTGGAGCCTTTTTTCCCCCAAAGGCCAAATTTAAAACTCCACTTACTACTTATGGAGTAGGAAGAACGCAGACATGGGCTTTCAAAGGCTCTAGAATGTCAAGTGAGAATCTGGCTGTCCAGGCAAGCCAGGAGAGAGAGAATGAGCGTGCGTGTGCACATGTGTGCACACATACATTTGTCCTGGACCGTGCTGTACTTGGCATCTTTCTTGACACTCTGCGCACTTCTTCCGTGATGCGATGGGACGGCCCGGCCATTTTCGCTTTGTGTCTTTGTGAGTGGCTGTGACTGCCACCGGCCTTCAACAGAGTTGAAGCTCCTGACAGATATTAAAGAACAATTCACTTATTACAGCTAAACAGAAAAGCATATGGAAAAAGCAAACTGCATTAACATCTGCTGCCTGGTCTCCATCTGCTCCCGTTGGCTTGGCTTTGCCTCCAGACGTGCCAGCCTGTCAGTTTTCCAGGGCCAGCTTCTCCTTCCTTCCAAGCGAGGACAGGATGTGCCCGTCCATTTCGAGCCACTCATGCAAGACCGGCACTTCTTAGGTGTTGTGGAAATGCAGAGAAATGTGTGAAATGCGGGAAGTCGGGAGGTGATGGGCTCTGGAGCTCACACTCTGGCTCGGCTCCTGACTGACTGTGTGGCGTTGGGTGGGTGGCTGAGCATTTCCGTGCCTCAGCGTGCCGGTCTGGGAAATGGGGTTAGCAATGGCAGTAACTGCATCTAAGGATCGGTGTGAGCGTTAGAAATGTGAGAATTCAGGTAAATCCCTTGCAACAGTGGCGTATATAACGTACGTGTGCACCAGATAGTAATTGTGGCTTTCCGCAGAAATACTCACCGCCACCCCCACCTGGTGTGTGTTACTTATCCGGTTTTCTAGAGCCTTGCGCCCTGGATTTGAAATTCTCATTGGACACCGCAGGCAACGGGGTCTTCCAGCCTTGTGGAAGTTCCCCCATTCGCACCTTAAAGACACGGCCCCTTCTCCTGCACCGCTGACCTTGGCGAGGACCAAGCGGGCAGCTCCCAGCACATCATTTCCCGCTGGGGTCACAGAACTGGGTCAGCTCGGGGCCAGCCGGCTGCTTGTGCGTTTCGCCGGCAGCCTCCTCCTCCCACCTGAGCTGATTTTTGCCTCCAGCTAGCAAGACAAACCAAATGTTGTTATTTTAGTATCTGGTAGCCTGTCGGAAATAATTTCTGAAAGCGTTTTCCCTCTTTGTCTGCCCTCCCCCCTTGCTCCCCGAAGCAGCCACCTCCGTGGAGTGGTTAGGACAGGGCAGCTGGCAGCCGCTGGCCGTTGGGAGATCGGGCTGCGGTGCAGTGGTCATTGGGTGCTTACTGGCTGGGGTGCACGGTTGGGGTGCGGGCCTTAGGCAAGTCTCTGTACCTCCTTGTGCCTCAGTTTCCCCACCTTTAACATGGGAGTGTTGGCAGTGTGTGTCTCCATGGGCTTGCCATGAGGTTTGAGTGAGTTAACCCATGCACGGTGCTTAGGACATTTCCTGGTACGCAGTGTGGGGAAGTGGCAGGTGAAGTCACACAGAGGGCTCTGGGTGTGAAGGCAGCCTGACGGGGGGGAGGAGTCAGCATAGCCAGTCCTCGGTCTCCCTGTCTTGGTCACCCCTGTCTTGGGAGACTGGGAAGAGGGGTAGGGGTTTCACTTCCCTTTCTTGCTCCGTAATCTCAGGCATGGCCCATAGTCTTGTGGGATCCTAGAGCATCCGAGTGACAGGAAACCAGAGGGCCGGACTAGTCCTGTGTTTTTGCAAGAGCACTGTGTGGCCCACTGTGGCGTCCAACAGGATTTAGGGGTGCTCCCTGCATATTAAATAACCTTAAACGATCCAGGGAGAACATTCATGCCTTCTCACGTTCCTCACTGTCTTCGATTATACCGGGGAGACTGTCTCAGCTTGGTGCTCGTGTGTCTTTCACACCTGACACTTACACATCTCCCTTTGCAACACAAGCAGTGTGCCTTGGGCTTAGAGCCTTAGGACGGCAGTTTGATCTAGCTGGGGTGGAATAATACCACCTCTTGTTCCTTGGGCTCAACGTTTTAGAACCCATGGCCAGCACCTTTTCTTTTCGCGTTATAAGTACATTTACATGGTGGCCAATTAAAACTACAAGGGGCAATATGGCAAAAGCGTTATAAAATGTCCCACCCCCGCACGACTGGTTTGCGAATGCTTGAACAGGGTTGAGGGAGTGCCACGGAGGTATAGCAGAGTCACTGCTAGGGTGTAGTTCCAGAAGCTTCAGCCCCCATGCCCTCCTCCTGTTCTACCCTCATGTTCACTGTCCCACCTTCCTTTCCTGCGCTGTCTGGGCCCAGCTGACCCTGGGTCACAGCATGACCTGAGACTGTAAGAGCCCTGACAGCTTGCATCTCTGGCTACACTTGGGAATCACCTGGGGAGCTTGGACAAGTCCCAATTCCTGGGTCCCAGCCCCCTAGTACCTCCCTGGTTGCAGCTGGGCATCAGCATTTTTAAAGCCTCCAGGTGATTCTAGTTGGGCCGGCAAAGTTGGGAACCCGGTGGACTAAATGCTGCCCATTCTCACTGCATCGTGCCATCTGTGGAAAGAAGCATCGAGCAGAGCTAAGGGGAGAGGAGGAGGAGCAGAAATGCTAATAAAATATTGAACGAAACCAGCATGTTGCAAAGGGGATATTTACGGCATGGTGCCATTTTGTCAACCTTATAAACACACAAAGCAATACTATATATTGTCTGTGGACACATACCTATTTACTAGAGATATAAACGCATAGCTGTGAAGGACAGAAGTGACCTCTGGGTTGTTGAGAAATGGGAGCTGAGCAGTGGAGACTATGTCAACCCTACCTATAAAGGTTTATTTCTTTAGAGCATTGAATAAAGCGTGGCGGAATTGGTCTCTAGTGGTGTTATATCATTTTTCTTTATTTTTGGTATGTTTTGAAATGTCCTAAGTCAAGAGGATATTAGTTTTTATACTTGTTTGATTAGCATTTATATTAGGAATATATTTCGATCCCTTTTAGAAAACAATAGAAGAAAAACCACTAAAATTTACCACCTCTGTTCTTGAGAAACGTAACAACTTTTGTAAATGTCCTAGGCCACGGGCAGCTTTTTGATCGCAGAACGATGCAGGACGGTGGGGTGAGAGGGAGGCAAGACCCAGGGGGACAGCGGGAGGACAGAGACCCAGGGGTGGAGACGCGCTGACCCCTGGGGTCTGAATGAAGCCAAAGCCTTCAACAATAGGGATGGCTCTGCCCAGCACAGTTGGGGTGCCATCTGCACGACTTTTTTCAGGCCTTGCAGGGCTTTAGTGTCTAGTAAGTGCTGCCACGGACATGCAGACCTTGGCCTCAAGTGATAATCTAGGACGGGAGAAGTGGGGGAGGCCCAGCCTGACCCTCAAGATCTTCTTTGGCGGTCCTACGAACACTCTGAGTGGCCTGGAGGTGGATGAAACCCGACAGACACCGTCAGGAAGCTGGACCCCCCTCTGCACAGGATCTGAAATTGGAGGCTTTTATGCCCCCAGAGAAACTGCAAGCCCCCTGGTTGGGTGTTTCACCCCTAACCAGAGGCAGCTCATTGTTAGTCTTGCATTTGAGGGAGCTGTTTTGTTTGGGAAGTGGGTATGAATTTGAGCTCCAGAGTCACACGCTGTGGTTTAAACCCCCATTCTCCCTGGCCTTGAGCAGCTGTCTTTAGCTCTCTGAGCCTCGGTTTACTCATCTGTCAGAAAAGATAGCCCACTACTAACAGGAATACTGTCAACGGTCTGATTTGTGTTCCAGGCACTGTCCTAAGTGCTCTGCCGGCAATGACTGATTAGCTTCTCTTATCAATCCTATGAGTTGGTTATAGCTGGGAGGTCACAGAGCTTTTAAAAGGCACCTTTTAAAAGGACACAGGTTAGCCCGTTTCAGTGCCCATTCCTCTGACCACTGGTCCACACTGCTTCTTCGTAGGGCTGTTAGGAGAGTCAAGTAGGAGAATACATCACAACAGTTTGAAAGGTGTGTTAGGGAGCAGGGGACTGTATCATAAAATCTTGGGGGTGCCTGGGTGGCTCAGTGAGTTAAGAGTCCAACTTCGGCTCAGGTCATGATCTTGTGGTTCATGAGTTTGAGCCCCGCGTCGGGCTCTGTGCTGACAGCTCAGAAGCTAGAGCCTGCTTCAGATTCTGTGTCTCCCCCTCCCTGTCCTTCCCCTGTTTATGCTCTCTCTCTCTCCTTCTCTCGTTCTCTCTCAAATAAATATTTAAAAAGTTTTTTAAAAAAAATCCTGAACACCTAGTGTCCACTAGGATTCTCTGGGTCTTGACGCTAAGTGTGTGGATATGACAGATGAATTTCTGTCTACTTCCTAAGGCCAACCAGGAGGGGAGATTTCACGGCCTGCCCCCTCCACCCTCACAAACCCCTGGTTCCGAGTTCAGACACTGCCAAACCTCCCCTGAGAGATGAGGCTGGGAAGTTGAGAACACAAGCTTTGGAATCAGACCTGGCCTTGTTCCTAGCCCTGCCCCTTCCCACCTGTGTGACACATAACCTCCTCTCTGAGGCTCCACTTCCTCTTACATCAAGTGAGGATAACATTCCCCATGATAAATGCGAGGGTTAACCGAGGGAGTAAACAGTAGGTGCCCTCCCGTGTAACTTGGGGCTGATGGGATGGCGTGGAGAAGATGCTCAGAGTTACAGGTGATGGAAAGGATCACGAAGCTCAAAAAACAGGCAGCACTCATATGTTGGGGGAGCCTGTGGGGACTTGGACGTCTGGCCTGTATTTTGAAGTCAGCTTGGGAGTCCCGTGTTGCTGACTCACCTCTTAAGTGAGAAGTCCTAAGGGGAATACTGCCTTAAGGGAAGAGGTGACCTACCCTGGGGCAGGAAGTCCGCCAGGAGTCAGGGTGAGATCCTGGAAGGCCCCCAGAAGCCGAGGACTCAGAAGAACTCAGAGATAGGTCCTGTCGAGAGAGAAAGACAGAGGGACAGAGACAGAGCAGCCTCTGCCTTACAGCAAGCAGCT